>NC_092335.1:473600000-476000000 GCF_046630445.1 Rutidosis leptorrhynchoides
TTTGGTCAGAAATTTTCGGCTCGTTACACCTTGAACCCTGGGATAAACGGGGGCCGTCCATTTCTTAACGAACGTGAACATTGGGTCAGATACACAGCCGACGGGCGGGTTGTGCCGGTTCCACCTGGCCGACATCGGATCATGACCACCGACCAGACACATTCTCCCGCACATGATGTACCTGCACCACCTTCAGACGACTCAGACAGTTCGTCTACAGACGAGACCATCGAGGAGGATCCTGAGGAGGACTCCGAGGAGGAGCCTGTACCGCCACCTTCTACCCCGCCGAAGAAGCGTTACCACTGCGATGGTACCGTTATTCTAGGGGTAAATGGAGGTAACTCGTTCGTGAACGCACATGCACAATTGGTTAGGATTACCGCTCGTAAGCGGGTCGTGTCGATACTTGCTGATCCATTTGTGCGTAAGGTCGCCCGTACTGTGCCATCTACTTCTAGTGCTACATCTGCACCACCTGGACCATCTGCACCACCTGCACCATCAGCACCACCTGCACCACCTGCACTACCTGCCCCACCTGCCCCACCGACACCTCCCACCATCGAGGAGCTGATGAGGGAAGTGCGTGCCCATTGCTCAGGTGACTGAGCTCGAGGACCAGGTGTCCCACATGATGGACGTCATTTATCCACCATCACCATAGGACTCTTGTATTAGATTTCATTATGTATTTTCATTAGTAGTTTCATGTTTTCATTCGTGTACTGTACCAAAACTTATGAAGTTGTATGCAACTCTTTCTTATTATGAATGGAACTTAATGTTGTTTGTTTATTGTACGACATTTTCTTTATGTTGTTGCATGTTGGTTTTATGATATACGTACTAGTTTGACATGCTTAGTTAACATGTATTGTGTTGGTTGAATAATTGATTACTATATTACTATAGTATTATTAATTATTGGATAACAGATTTTGACTTGAGTCAAAAAATTTGTTTGGAAGATCAATGGCAAACGGAAGAGGTCCAAGAGAAATACCCACTGCAGCACAAATTAAGGAAATAGTGGCTGCAAGAGTAGCCACAGCTATGGCGAATGCCAACCCTGCGCAAGCTCCAATGGCTAACCGAATTGCTCAGAATGGCCCAAGCACTTACAAAAAGTTCATGAGTTGTAAGCCACAGACCTTCAGTGGAACAGAAGGTCCAGTTGGGTTAACAAGATGGTTTGAAAAGCTAGAATTAGTATTTTGGGTTAGCAACTGTTCCGACACAAACAGGACTAAGTACGCCTCCTGCACGTTGTCGAATATCGCTTTGACATGGTGATGTGCATAGAGGTGTATACAAAATAGTTATATTTTTACAAGGAAATACTATTAAATACGATACAATTTTACACAAGTGATTTATTTATTTATAGAATGGATATACCTAAACCTTGCTACAACACTTATAGGCAGTGTACCTAATCGTACAGTAGTGTAGTTTTTAGTAAGTCCGGTTCGTCCACAGGGAACTCGCCAAGTTTAACGCTATATTTTTTTAAAACTATTTTTGTATAAATATAAATATATATATATATATAAGTAGTATTATTATTATAAAAGGGGTATTTTACTGTTTAATGACCGGTTTGTCGATTTTAAAACTTTAGTCGCAGTTAAAACCTAATGTAAAATATTAAAAATAAATATAACTTAAATTAAAGCGTAAAGTAAATAACGAAAATAAAATTGCGATAATTAAAAAGTACGATAAATTAAAAGTGCAATTAAATAAAATGACAGTAAATAAAAGTGCGATAATTAAAAGTGTAATTAAATATGAAATAAAGGAAATTAAATATGAAATAAAGGAATTATGCTTATTTAAACTTGCGTAATCATGATGTTTAACGTGTTGATTTTAGTTTATTACCATGGGTTAATTGTTCTTTGTCCTGGATTATTCGATATGTCCATACGGATTTGTCCATAATAGTCCATCAGTCATAATCATAAAGTGCGGAAGTCTTCCTCAAATTATTCTTATTCCCGAAGTCAAATATTCCAACTAATTGGCGATTCGAATTGTAACAAGGTCATAATACTTTGTTTAATGAATACACCAGGTTATCGACTGCGTGTAGTCCAAGGTTTTACTACTTTGTTAACAATTACACCAATTACCCTTGAATGTAATCCACCCCTGTTTTAACTAGTCCATTAAATATTAATCCAATCCCGTGTCCGGTAAAATGAACAATTATTGGTATTTATAGATATCCCGCTCACCGTACCCAGTCAAGCGTATGTGGTTATATATAAATACATCAAATTATAAGTCTATATATTAAATTAATGAGGTATCGTTTAGTTAATATAAAGCCCATTAATAGCCCATAGTCTAATTTCCACAAGTGTCGTTCTTTTTTCCAAACCCCAATTATGGTCCAAAGCCCAATTACCCAATTTTAATATTTAGCCCAACATTACGATTACTTCGGCATTAAATAAGCATAATAATAACTTAGCTACGAGACATTAATTAAAAAATGTTGAACATAACTTACAATGATTAAAAATAGCGTAGCATTACACGGACAGAATTTTGACTTACACCCTTACAACATTCGCTAACATACCCTTATTATTAGAATTTAAAATTAAAATTAAAATTATAATATAAATATATATATATATATATCGTTGAGTGAATGAAGAAGAAAAAGATGTATAAAACTGGCCAAAACACGCAAAATTTATAGATGTGGCCTGATACTTGGGGCCATGCGATCGCATGGTTTTTACTCTTCCAGGCCATGCGATCGCATGGCCTGCTGGGGGAGTTCACATGTCTTTGTTTTCTTTCTTGCCGACGGTATTTAATATATATATAATATATAAATAATTTTAAGAATTATTTAAATATTATATTATATTTATGTGCATAGTTGACTCATAATTTTTAGTCCGTTGCGTTGAGCATTGGGAGTTGACTCTCGTCCCGGTTTTGGATTTTCGAACGTCCTTGCGTACAATTTAATATCTTGTACTTTGCGTTTTGTGTCTTGTACTCTTGTAATTTCGAGACGTTTCTCATCAATAATTTGAACTACTTTGATTGTACTTTGTACTTTTTAGCTTTTTGGTCGTTTTCGTCTTCAATTCGTCAAATCTGTCTTTTGTTTTCACCTTTTATTATTTAAATGAATATCACTTGTAAATAGAACAATTGCAACTAAAAGCTTGTCTTTCTTGAGGGATAATGCTATGAAATATATGTTCGTTTTTAGCATTATCAAATATTCCCACACTTGAGCGTTGCTTGTCCTCAAGCAATATAGTCTTGAAATAAAAACACTAGAATTACTTCTTTATTCTTCACACTTTGTACATCAGTGATTTCTATACGGCGGTATAAACAATGATAGTAACGATGTGGTTTACAGTCCCACATGACTATGAAAATTTAGATCCTTAAGGAAATTGGATCTTTATGAAAACATTTGATTTTTTGAAAATTCAATCTAGCTTTTACCCTAGATAAGTTTTCCGGAATAACCCTTCACTGGTGTTTGCAAAATATTTTTGTGGGTTTGGTGGGTTTCAGATTTGAAAATTTTAGCTCAGAACTTATGGTTTTGTGTCACCCACTTACTAATATTGTATTGGGAAAGCAACACATCCAGTATACTTGCTCCGTATATTACCTTTCGGTAAACTACCGTCCGGTTGTAAAGGAAAGCGTTGAACAAGCAACTGTTAAGGCAGTGTCCCCTTACATGCTTTTAATTATGGTTTATAACGTGTCGGATGCAATTACTATCCTTGGTAGGAGCAATAGTAAAGCTCACCCTATAGTTTTTCGGTCTGGCACAAGGTCCTGTCTTCGACCATGCTATGCAATCACCGTTCTTACGGTTGACACCCGATTTGGTTCAGGTGACCTAATGAATTCCAGGTGAATTTCTAGGATTTTACGTTCAATGGTAATGAACGCATTAAAAATGGGTTTTCAGAAAACAAATCGGTTTATAATTTTAATCAAAATATTTTCTCGTTCAAGCTCGAGTTTAGATATCATTGAATTCCATGAGTTTGTAATTCTTAATCTTTAAGGTCAATCTCTAGGATTGAGTAATATCAGTCTTAAAAGCTGATTTTTGATCTTTAAAGGAGATTATCCTTTCTAGGGGTCTGATTCATTAGTCTTGTCAAGCTAATTTGCACGGCGTCCTCCCCATTTTACGAGACAGATCCTCTCATGGTTAGGATAAGTCTGATCACTTGGCGACCCTGTTTGATGCTGAGGTCCATGGATTTCCAGCTGATTTTCGAAAAAACTTTTCAAGATTTTTCGTAGACTCTACAACTGGTCTGGACGACAACTTCATGACCTAAATCAAGAAGCGCGTTTCTTTTTCGGAAGACTTTACTTCCTTTTAATGATGGAATTGATTCATCATGTAGATCCATCTTTCTTTCAAATATATTACAGTTTTCAGGGTAAAACAATTAATTTTGTCCAAAACAAAAGTATCTTCAATTATTTGTACAAAAATATGTGATATATGTTTTAAATAACTTGGTAAATTTTTCCCACACTTGGCTTTTATTTTCCTTTCTTTGCCTTTTTATTGTCCTCTATTCCATTTTAAATGAATTCTAACATTTTGGGTTGTTTCTCAATTTATGTTCTTTCCTAGGTAACAATAATTTCGGTGTTAATACCTAGTTTTATCGCTCATAAATATGTATAAACATGATTTTGAGTTCATTTATTTGAAAATTTTTGAAAAATTTTACTAGAATTGGGTAGTCAGTATATAAGACTAGGGCTTTTCTTTATTATCAGAGAGCACTAGATTCTAATACAACTACTGCGTTACTAGTATTTTTTAATGGTAACCAAGTGTATAAGTTAAAATTTTAAAAATCCGAAAGAATTTAACCCCTTCCAACACTTAAGATCTTGCAATGCCCTCATTTACAAGAAATCAGTAACAATTTAAATTATTGAGGGTGATTAGCGTAGAAAAATGATTAAATTTTACCAAAGTTTTCAAACATATTGGCGTTTGTTTGTTGAATGATAAATGGTGCACATCATTTGTTCATTTCGTCTTGTTGTTACATCACATTTGTTTTTCGTTTTGTTGTCAAAATCAGTAGCTTTTGCTGAACTTAATGCCAGTCTTTGAAAATGCGCTGTTTTACCCTGTAGTGTACATGAAATAAAATACATACAATACAAATATAAACATGCATGGTAATTTGAAATGGGACTTAAAATACCACTTTCAAATTAAATATGAAATATTAGTACAACATAATAAATATATTAAACATACATAAAAGTATCAAAATATAATGTGTTTAAACATAAATAAATAGAAATAATAAAAAGATAAAAATCAAAAAATCACCAACAGGAACTATATCAATCTGGATAGGGGTTCCAGTTCATGTCGTCGTTCGGATTCCATGGTTGGTGATAGGTGTACTGGTAGGCCTGGTTAGGGTCGTAGAGAGTATATGGTGGTCTCATCTTGGGCTGGTGTGGAGGATAGTAAGCGGGTCGGGTCGGTACGTAGTGATCCTGAGGTGATAGCCGGCTCATGATCTGAAGCTGATGATAGTCCCATCTATCATGCTGTCGTTGCCTGGAATGCTCGTAATCATTCCGGGCTTTCCACTGCTCCATCCGACTGAATCTCTCCTATTTTGTCATTTCCACCTCATCTATACACTGGTAAACGTCAGTCATAGCCTCCCTAATGTCATTCGCTTCCTCCATTTCCTCATCTGAACCTCTCTCTACCTGTGGATGACGACCAACATAGGGTACTGCCTGATTGCGTCTGCTGTTCAATACCTTAGCACCCTGATAGACCTTCAATCCTAAAGTATCATCCTGTTCCCTACAAACCAAGAGTGGACCCCCTTGATCCCTATCTACACCCAAATACTCTCCAATGAGAGTAACAAAAATACCTCATCCTATTATTCCCCCTTCCTGTATTCCTTCCACTATCTTAGCCAAATAAAAACCAACACAGTAAGGGATATTATCAAAGCCTCTTGGGTCTCGAATACACTTTAGGTAAAATAAATCATGTAAGGTCATTTTCTCCTTATTGTGACCTCTCTGTGTAATCGAGTTAGCCAAAAATCTATGAATTATAGGAAGCTCGGCTTTGTTAATATGTAAGTAGGAGTGTTTTCCTCCCAGCGTAAAAACATTATAATCTGACATACGCCTCCAGGAGGCGTTCGCGTCAAAATTCCTATCTACCCTTTCACCACGATAAATCAAATTCATACAACCGGGTAGTAGTAATTCACCATGAGTATATATCTGCAAAGCCCTGGCCATGTCCAGCATGGACATCCTGTACATCCTACGGCCAAGTATAAATCTAAGAAAACTTCTATCATCTAATCTATCTACATCTGCATTTAACGTTATAGTACTCATAAGCTCAATACACCATTCCTTATATACAGGTCTGCGAATGGTGAATATACGTTCCCAATCAAAAAAAGAAGAACTGCCATACCTTTGGATCAGATGCTCCCTAACTGAGTTAACTAGTTGGACCCTTTCTAAAGGCTCCCAATCGATTACCTTTGGCACTTCTACATTTTTCGGTATCAGTTTGAATTTGTTACTTTGATATGTCTGGTAATCTCTCCAGCTTCTATCGAATCTCAGATTAGGATGCAACGTGTGTTCAGGAATCTTTGGGTATTCTACTGGCGGATGCATCGGAAATACTATGAAAGCATCAACAAATTGTAGCGGATCGTAATAAGGTATGTGTTGATCAGGTTGATGTTGTTGTTCCTGTTATGGTTCTTGTTTGGGTTCTGGCTCGTATTGCAATTCTGGCTCAGGTTCCGGTTGTGGTTGTCTAAATGATGATGATGCACCTCCAGTTTCAGTATATTTCTGCAAAACACATTAAACACAAAATTTGTGCATCCAAATATACATTAGTGTTAGCAAAATAACAACTTAAAACAATCACAATGAAATGTTTAATCTATACTAAACTTATGCTCATTTTCATATTTTTATCAAAATCTACACTTTTTCAAATAAGCATATATGAAAATGTATACAAAGTTCATAAGCATTTAACTCAAATAACATGTCAAAATAGTCATTACTAACAATTAAACAAGTCTCAAATGGCAATTATATTAAATTAATCAAGTTCATGAATTTTAGACTTAAAAAGTCCACTTTAATTCTCAAAAATCATGTTTAGGATCAAAGTTTAGATCATTTAGCTACCTAAACATGTTACACTACTTAATTTAGCAATAATTCATGAAAAACATCGGCCATAACCTGTTTATATCAAAAAGCCCCAAATTGCTCAAGAACACAAACCCTAGATTCCTAAAAATTTTGAAGTTTTTGGCTTCAAATCATGTTAAATAGCATCAATCTAGGTTATACATGCATAATATACTAACAATTTAACTCTAATTATACTAGAAATTAACAAAATCAAATTAGGTAAAATATTGGTAAATATCACAAAAATGAAGAAATCTAAGAGTTTAGGGGTGTAATTTTTACCTTCTTGTTGAAAAATCCGAACCTAGGCATGATTAGAGCGAAGTTTTGTGAGAAATTTGGTTGAATTTGGTGAAAAATGGTGATTTTAGATTGGTATGTGTGTATGTTCGTATGTGTGTGTGAGTGTGGAGTGAGGCAGAAGCACAGGTCGACTGGACTTTTGTTTCTCACCATTTCATGGTGCCTATGCGATCGCATGGGTTCCCCTTGCAATCCTCATGCGATCGCATGAGGGTCTGTATATTTTTTTTTTTATAGAAACCATTACTTTTAACACATAATAATTAAATTAAATTTTAAAAATTTGTTTCTTTTACGAATGAGGGCGTTTCGGATCGTTGTCCTAGTCCGTCCCTCGACAAAATTTTAAAATTTGTCACTTTTTAAGCGTTGTTTTAAAAGCAAAGATTTTTGGGTTTTTTAATGTTTTTGGCATACTTTAATTCAATAAGATTAAAAATAATGATAACAAAAATTCTCGTCCCTCCCTTGGGTAGAGCAATTTCGGTTCAACGACCTAGTTTTCAACTCACGACGAATTTTAAAAATCATATTTTTAACTTAGTGAAATAAAGTAAATTTTTGTTTTTAAATTCACACCAAACTTAAATTTAAAATGCATAAAATTAGAAATTCATATTAAAATTAAAAATTCACACCAAACTTATATTATATTTTTGTTTTTATACTACAAACTTATATTAAAAATATAAAATTTTCAAATATTTACAAACTTAAATATATATTTTAAAGATTTACATTAATAATTTTAATATTAATTTTAAAAACAAAGTAAAAATAAAATTTAAAAATCTTTTTGGTTTTTTTTATCCCACTTTAATCAATCAAATATTATCAAAAATATACGCCCCTCTTTTCGATAAAGTAATTTCGGTTCCATAACCTAGTTTTACTCCTGACGAATTTCTGAAATATTTTGGTTTGATTGATTAAAGATATTTATACCTTAAGAATAAACGGTAAATTTCGCAGTGATGTAATAAATTTTTGTATGATATCAATAATTTCGGTTACGCATACCTAATTTTATTGAATACCAATTTAATACTTTATAGCGAACGATTCAGCGTTTATTATCAAAAGGTTAAAAGCAATAAAAATAAAAATAAAAAGTGTACATACTTACTTATGAGATAGAATTCTCAGAGACCTGCTTTAGCCGACTCATAGGAGAGTCGTGTGATTTGGTTCTCCATAGCTACGTAAGCATAATCTCGAATTTTCAATATCTTTTCTTCTAAACATATAAACGGTCCTTCTCTGCATAGAGTAACAAATTCGGTATTTGAATATGTTTGATTATTTGAACATTTACCTTCGTGTGACCATTTTCCGCATTTGTAACATCTTTCAAGGTGTCGTGCTCTTCTTTTTGTTGCGGATTTTGATTTGCCTTTACCAAAATGTATCTTATGATGATCTTTCCTGAGTTCTTTTCTTACTCCATCCATTTTTTCTCTTATGAAGGATACCAGTTCACTCGGAAGTGTGTCATTATTACATTTAGTAATCATAGCATGTAGCATTAGACCATGGTTCAGATCAAAGGAATTCTTCATCTCGTAAAACCTAAAAAAAATAAAAATTCAGAATGGGGGGAGAAGACTAGTTCTTTAGGGTCTGCTAGGGAAAGACCATTCGGATTCCATTCTCGAGAACTACACGAAAACAGAATATCTAACTCTAACAGAAATACATATTACCCTAAAAAGATTCGAACCTCCCCACACTTAGTTAGATGTGGTGTTGAAATTATGATTAACGTTATTTTCAATTGGATAATCAACAACTTGTATATCTCTGACTTTTGCTTCAATCCATTTGTTGATTTCCTCCGTAACTTTCACAAATTCAACTAACATCGCCTTTTTTTTTGGCGATAAATTGGATACTAATCGGTTACATAACTTAAAGTTTCCCTTAATCCTAGCATCGTGAATCCGTTTATAAAGTTTCTTTGTTGAACTGTTAAAAACGGGTTCATCTAATTTCGTATCATCAACGGGGTTCTTTGTGATCGGATCATCATTAAGTGTTTCTTCATCTTCCCCACACTTATGTGTTTTTATTGGTTTAACATTTTTGATTGGTGGAGATCTAAACTTTCGGTTCACAAAGGTGATCGATTTATCACCATCCCTAAGTGTCATTCTACCTTCTCTTACATCAATGAACGCCTCGGTGGTTGCTAAAAATGTGCGACCTAAAATTAGAGGAATATCAAGGTTTTCCTCCATATTAATAACTATGAAGTTTGCAACAAAGGTCAAACTTCCCACGTTAATAAGTAAATTATTTGCTAT
Organism: Rutidosis leptorrhynchoides; assembly: GCF_046630445.1. Lineage (NCBI taxonomy): Eukaryota > Viridiplantae > Streptophyta > Magnoliopsida > Asterales > Asteraceae > Rutidosis > Rutidosis leptorrhynchoides. The sequence goes on from NC_092335.1 coordinate 473,609,867, forward strand.
TCCAACCGGGTGTTTAATGGTTAGGTCAAATGATTGAACACCTATTTTGGTTGGTTTTAATTTACCCATACCTAATCTTTTGTATAAGGAAAGAGGCATAATATTTGCGTTTGCTCCTAAATCTGCGAGTCCATTATATATAGCACCATCATTAAGCAAGCAAGAAATAATAAATTCGCCCGGGTCTCCTACTTTAGTAAGTCGAGTTGGTTTGTAAACCTTTTTCGGGTGTTCTTTTCTTGGTTCTTTCACTTCTATTTGAACTTCTTGTTCACATTTTTCTTCGTTTCTTGGAATGGGAGGTTTGTATAAGAATTTTTCTTCATCACTCCAATTTGAATCCTCCATATTTTCCAATTTTGAAGGTTTTCTTGGGTGGTGAAATTATGATTGACTTCATTGTCAACTTCCATCGGACCATGTATGTAATGTTTAACTCTGTGACCATTAACTTTAAATTCAATCCCATTTGAATTTATTAACTCTATTATTCCGTATGGGAAAACTCTTTTGACTATAAATGGTCCAGACCATCTTGATTTCAATTTTCCAGGAAATAGCTTGAATCGTGAATTGAAAAGAAGAACTCTGTCTCCTTCTTTAAATTCTTTTGAACTTTTGATTCTTTTATCATGTCATTTCTTCGTTCTTTCCTTATAGATTAACGAATTTTCATATGCCTCAAGTCTTAATTCTTCTAATTCATTTTGTTGACTTAATCGTAGACGTCCGGCTTCATGTAAATCAAGATTACATGTCTTCAAAGCCCAAAATGCTTTGTGTTCAATTTCTACTGGAAGATGACATACTTTTCCGTAAACGAGTCTAAAAGGTGTGGTTCCAATTGGAGTTTTATAGGCTGTTCTAAAAGCCCAGAGTGCATCCTCCAATTTCATGGACCATTCCTTCGGATTTGATCCTACGGTTTTCTCTAGAATACGTTTTAAAGCTCGGTTGGTATTTTCAACTTGTCCACTTGTTTGTGGATGATAAGCAGTGGAAATTTTATAAGTTACTCCATATCTTTTGAGAACTTTCTCAAGTTGATTATTACAAAAATGAGTACCCCGATCACTTATTAAAGCTTTCGGTGTTCCAAACCTTGCAAAAAGATGTTTTAAAAAGTTGACTACAACTCGTGCATCATTAGTTGGGAGAGCTTGTGCTTCCGCCCATTTAGATACATAATCAATGGCAACGAGAATGTAGAGATTATTATGAGATTTTGGAAATGGACCCATAAAGTCAATACCCCAAATGTCAAATACTTCACATACTTGAATGACATTTTGTGGCATTTCATCACGTTGACTTATTTTTTCGGCCCTTTGATAAGCATCACAGGATTTGCAAAGAAGGTGTGCGTCTTTGAAAATTGTAGGCCAATAAAATCCAGCATCGTAAACTTGTCTTGCTATGAGTTGAGGCCCATAATTCCCTCCTGTTGGTCCTGTGTAACAATGGTTTAAGATTTGACTAGCTTCATCTCTGAATACACATCGGCGTATTATTCCATCGGGACAACTTTTAAACAAATGTGGATCTTCCCAGAAATAGTGTTTTATATCACTAAAGAATTTCTTTCATTTTTGGTACGATAATCCTTTTTCAAGGAATCCACATACTAAGTAGTTTGCATAGTCTGCAAACCATGGAATTTTATTATAATCTATTTTCAATAGATATTCATCAGGAAAGTTGTCTTGTATGGCCGATTCATTCAGAACTTCTAATTCGGGATTTTCAGGACGAGAAATATGATCAGCTGCGAGATTTTCTGCTCCCTTTTTATCTCGAATTTTAATATCAAACTCTTGTAAGAGTAAGATCCAACGGATTAATTGTGGTTTAGAATCTTATTTCGAAAATAGGTATCTAAGAGCAGAATGGTCAGCATAGACCACCGTTTTAGCTAGAACGAGATATGAACGAAATTTGTCAAAAGCAAAGACAATAGCAAGGAGTTATTTTTCAGTAGTTGTGTAATTCGTTTGTGCTCCTTGTAACGTCTTACTAGCATAATATATAGGTTGAAATCGTTTTTCAATCCTTTGTCCTAAAACGGCTCCCATTGCAAAATCACTTGCATCGCACATTAGTTCAAACGGTAGATTCCAATTTGAAGTTATCATGATCGGCGCATTAGTGAGTTTTTCTTTAAGAATATTAAAAGATTTGATGCATTCATCTGAAAAGATGAATGGAGCATCTTTTTCTAGGAGTTTATTCATAGGAGTGGCAATTTTAGAAAAATCTTTTATGAAACGTCGGTAAAAACTGGCATGCCCTAGAAAACTCCTAACTCCTCTAACATTGGTGGGATGTGGAAGTTTAGCAATTACATCTACTTTAGCTCTATCCTCTTCAATTCCTTCCTTTGAAATTTTATGACCAAGAACGATGCCTTCTTTAACCATGAAATGGCATTTCTCGCAATTAAGTATTAGATTTGATTGTTCGCATCTAATAAGCATTCGTTCAAGATTAACTAGACATGATTCAAATGTATCACCAAAGACTGAAAAGTCATCCATGAAAACTTCCATGCATTCTTCTATCATGTCGTGAAAAATCGCCATCATGCACCTTTGAAAGGTTGCTGGGGCATTGCAAAGTCCAAATGGCATGCGTTTGTAAGCAAAAGTACCATAAGGGCACGTGAATGTGGTTTTCTCTTGGTCCTCGGGTGCTATTGGAATTTGAAAATATCCAGAACAACCGTCAAGGAAACAATAGTAACTGTTTCCGGCTAATCTTTCCAACATTTGATCAATGAAAGGTAAGGGAAAGTGATCTTTTCTGGTGGCGTCATTTAATTTTCTATAATCAATACAAACACGCCATCCTGTTACAGTCCTAGTAGGAATAAGCTCATTTTTCTCATTTGTGATGACAGTCATGCCACCCTTCTTAGGTACGCATTGAACTGGGCTTACCCATGGACTATCAGAGATTGGATAAATTAAACCTGCATTAAGCAGTTTAATAATTTCTTTTTTAACAACATCTTGCATATTAGGATTTAGTCTTCGTTGGCGTTGCACATACGTTTTATGACCTTCTTCCATAAAGATTTTATGTGTGCAATACGAAGGACTTATTCCTTTAATATCATGAATCTTCCATGCAATAGCTGGTTTATGAGCTTTTAGCACAGAAATGAGTTGAGATTTTTCATTTTTAGTAAGAGGAGACGATATTATTACAGGTAATTCAGATTCACCATGTAAATAAGCATATTCCAAATGGTTTGGAAGTGGCTTTAACTCTAATGTCGGTGGTTCTTCTATCGATGATTTGTATCGATATCTGTCTTCTTCTTTTAGCATTTGAATTTCTTCTGTTGTTGGTTCATATCCATTAGCCATGAGCGTAGCTAACATTTCAGCTTCATCAATTGGTTCAGTTCCTTCTCTTAAAAAACATTCTCCTGTTCCTTGTAATTCTGGAAATTCTTCTAACAATTCTGCATGTGAATCTATAGTTTGAATATAATAACATGTATCATCTGCAGATTGCGGTTGTTGCATGGCTCTATCCATAGAAAATGTATCACTCTCGTCCTCTATACTTAGGGTCAATTTCTTACCAAACACGTCTATTATTGCTTTGGCCGTGTTTAAGAATGGTCTTTCTAATATGAGAGGAACTCGAGAATCTTCTTCCATGTCCAGAATAAAAAAATCTACTGGAAATACTAAAGTACCAACTTTAACTAGCATGTTCTCCATTATCCCTCTAGGATATTTTACTGATCGATCTGCTAGTTGTATGCTTATTCGTGTTGGTTTCAATTCTCCAAGGTCTAGTTTAGCGTATAGTGAATACGACATTAAATTTATACTAGCACCTAAGTCTGCCAATGCTTCTATTGAACTAAGACTACCCAGAAAACATGGAATTGTGAAACTTCCTGGATCTGATAATTTTTCTGGTATCTTATTCAATAGCATTGCAGAACAATTAGCCTTCATAGTAACAGCCGAGAGTTCTTCCATTTTCTTTCTATTTGTGATTAGATCTTTCAAGAATTTAGCATATCTAGGCATTCCTGAAATCACATCAATGAAAGGAAGATTTACATTTATTTGTTTAAACATATCCAAGAATTTGGATTGCTCGGCTTCAAGTCTCTCTTTTCTCGTTTTACTTGGGTAAGGAAGTGGTGGTTGGTATGGTTTAACATAAGATTTTGCCTTAATTGTGTTATCTTCATTAACCTTTTCAACTACCGGTTCTGTTTCCTTATCTTGTTCAGATTGTGGTTCTTGTGTAGTAGGAATAGCTTCATCAGAAATTACATGCATTTCAGGTGGTTTAAGTGTAATACCACTTCTTGTGGTAATGGCTTTAGCTGTTTCATTCCGGGGGTTAGCATTTGTATCACTAGGTAGACTTCACGGTTTTCTTTCACCTATTAACCTTGCTAGGTTGCTTACTTCTTGTTCCAGATTTTGAATAGAAGCTTGTTGATTTCTAAATGCTTGAGCATTTTGTTCATTGGTTTGTTTCTGAGATGTGAAAAATTGTGTTTGAGATTCAACTAGCTTCGACATCATATCTTCTAAATATGGCTTTTTATCATCGGTTTGTGGTGGTTTGTTTTGAAAAATAGGTCTTTGCTGATTGTAAGTATTGTTGGATACTTGTTGATTGTTAGGACCTTGTTGGTTGTTGTATGAAACATTTCGGTTATAATTCTGATTTTGATTGTAAATTGGTCTTGGCGGTTGATAATTATTCTGATAATTATTTCCAGGCCTTTGGTTTATGTATGAAACATTCTCTCTTTGTTCCATTGTTAGTTCAATACTGAGACAATCTTTTGTCAAATGTGGTCCTCCACACTGCTCACAACTAAATCGTATTGAGTGAATATCTTTAGTCATCTTCTCCATTCGTCTCTCGACAGCATCTATCTTTGCAGAAATGGAATCGAAGTCATGACTAGAATCGGCTCTAGCCGCTTTAGATGATCTAACGATATCTTTTTCTTGGTGCCACTCATGTGAGTGGGAAGCAGTGTTATCAATAATTTTGTAAGCGTCAGTTGCTGTTTTCTTCATAATGGAACCACCAGCTGCTATATCTATGTCTTTTCTTGTAGTGATGTCGCATCCTTGGTAGAATATTTGTACTATTTGACAAGTGTCTAAACTATGTTGCGGACATCCTCTTAATAACTTTCCAAATCTTGTCCACGCTTCATATAGAGTTTCGTTTGGCTTTTATGTGAACGTAACAATTTCTCCTTGAAGTCTCACGGCTTTAGATGCCGGAAAGAATTGTTTAAGAAATTTTTCAACTAAAACGTCCCATGTATCTATCGCCCCTTCAGGTAACGATTCTAACCAATCTTTGGCTTCTCCCTTTAAAGTCCAGGGAAATAACATGAGATATATCTGTTCATCCTCCACTTCTCAAATTTTAAATAAAGTACAGATCTTATTAAATGTACGAAGATGTTCATTTGGATCTTCCTTCGGCGCACCACTAAATTGGCATTGATTAATTACCATGTGTAGGATTTGTCCTTTGATTTCATAATCTGGCGCATTAATGTCAGGTTGAGTAATTGTGCGACCTTGGCCAGTGCGTTTAGCTCTCATTCGATCTTCCATACTTAGAGGTTCCAGATTTTCCATGATTGAATTTGTTGAATCTGAATCACTAGAGGATTCTGATTTAATAGTTTCTTCCTCGACAATCTCTGGATGAGTGATTTGTGGTTCAGGAGGAATGATTAGTGGTTCAGGATCTCTGAATTGTCCCTGAATATCCTCTAGATTCTCAATTGTGAGGTTGGGTTCAAAAAATGGATTATCGGAAATTTGAATTGGAGTACTTGGTCGACTGGATGACGATTCTAAAGAAAAATCAACGGCGACAATATTTGCTAAATGTCTTGATCGAGTTATAGGTTGTGAACGTATAAAAGGTGGTGAACGTTTTGCTCGGTGCATTCACTGAATATCCTATTAGTTATAAAAGATAAAAATTATATAAGTTATCAAATTAATAGACTTTTCTGATTTTGCCCACGTTTCGAATAGCCAATAGATGTAGCAAGGAGCCAGAACCCTTTAAATCGGAAGCTCACAACTCAGCCACTAACAAATCCAACTATTACTACGAACCAGAAAATTTTGGATGTCTATCAATTTAACCACTTAAAATAATTTTTCGTTGAAATTTTAGAGGAAAAAAAAGAAAATTCTATGTCCTAAAAACTAGAGCGGCAAGAAATAAGAAAGAAAAAGAGCGCGTTGAAAAACATCGAAAAATAAAAGGTCGAAAAATAATAAAAAGAACGTAGCGCGTTGAAACTTAAAAAAAAACTAAAAACTAAGAATTAAAAGTTGCGTCTAAAAATATTAAAGTTTACAAGAAATACTATATCCCAAATGGCAATAACTTAAAAAGGTTCTAAAATATAAAAACGGCGTCGCAAAATTCTAAAGCACCTAAATCTTATTCTAAAGAAAAAGCACTTAAGGAATTTTACGGCAAAGCCTAAAAATCTAGAAATAAAAATAACTACGGCAAAAACTATGTCTTAAAACTAATTACGAGCGAAAAATACAAATATTACGCTAAAACAAATAAAAAGATATAAAATATAAAAATAAACTTAAAGTTGTAAAAAGTACAATTTTTATAAAAATATTATTTTTATATTATTTATTTATAAAAGTATTAAGCTTATATATATTAATAAAACTAATTAAACTAAAAATACAAATTAAATAATAAAACTAAACTAAATAATAAAATAATTATAACCTAATTAGGGTTTTTAATTAATAATAATTATAATTATAAACCCGAATTTCGTACAGCTTATGTTTCAGACGAGTCAAATCACTCCATGCGATCACATGGAGTGTATGTTATATATTCATGCGATCACATGACCTGCGGATCCGGGCCAAATGCTGGGCTGCTACAGTACCAGGCCCGAATAGTTTTACTTTTTTTTTTTCTGTTTTTCTGTTTTTAATATAAATAAATATTTATATAAAATAATAAAATACTTATATTTAAAAACAAAAATAGAAATAAAAATACTTTTTAACTTTATATATTTTAAACAAACTCTTAAAAATAAATATATAGATATTTTTCTTTTTATATTTTTGTATTTTTAAAATTAAAAACGTATTTTTACAAAAGCGTAATTTTACAAAAGTAAACTAAGAATTATTTTTTTTTATATAGCGTTTCGCTTTCGACGTTTTAGTGTCCCCGGCAGTGGCACCAAAAATACTTGATGTGCGTAGAGGTGTATACAAAATAGTTATATTTTTACAAGGAAATGCTATTAAATACGATACAATTTTACACAAGTAATTTATTTATTTATAGAATGGATATACCTAAACCTTGCTACAACACTTATAGGCAGTGTACCTAATCGTACAGTAGTGTAGTTTTTAGTAAGTCCGGTTCGTCCACAGGGAACTCGCCAAGTTTAACGCTATATTTTTTTAAAACTATATTTGTATAAATATAAATATATATATAAGTAGTGTTATTATTATAAAAGGGGAATTTTACCGTTTAATGATCGGTTTGTCGATTTTAAAACTTTAGTCGCAGTTAAAACCTAATGTAAAATATTAAAAATAAATATAACTTAAATTAAAGCGTAAAGTAAATAACGAAAATAAAATTGCGATAATTAAAAAGTACGATAAATTAAAAGTGCAATTAAATAAAATGACAGTAAATAAAAGTGCGATAATTAAAAGTGCAATTAAATATGAAATAAAGAAAATTAAATATGAAATAAAGGAATTATGCTTATTTAAACTTCCGTAATCATGATGTTTGACGTGTTGATTTTAGTTTATTACCATGGGTTAATTATTCTTTATCCTGGATTATTCGATATGTCCATACGGATTTGTCCATAATAGTCCATCAGTCATAATCATAAAGTGCGGAAGTCTTCCTCAAATTATTCTTATTTCCGAAGTCAAATATTCCAACTAATTGGGGATTCGAATTGTAACAAGGTCTTAATACTTTGTTTAATGAATACACCAAGTTATCGACTGCGTGTAGTCTAAGGTTTTACTACTTTGTTAACAATTACACCAATTACCCTTGAATGTAATCCACCCCTGTTTTAACTAGTCCATTAAATATTAATCCAATCCTGTGTCCGGTAAAATGAACAATTATTGGTATTTATAGATATCCCGCTCACCGTACCCAGTCAAGCGTATGTGGTTATATATAAATACGTCAAATTATAACTCTATATATTAAATTAACGAGGTATCATTTAGTTAATATAAAGCCCATTAATAGCCCATAGTCTAATTTCTACAAGTGTCGTTCTTTTATCCAAACCCCAATTATGGTCCAAAGCCCAATTACCCAATTTTAATATTTAGCCCAACATCACGATTACTTTGGCATTAAATAAGCATAATAATAACTTAGCTATGAGACATTAATTTGAAAAGGTTGAACATAACTTACAATGATTAAAAATAGCGTACCGTTACACGGACAGAATTTAGACTTACACCCTTACAACATTCGCTAACATACCCTTATTATTAGAATTTAAAATTAAAATTAAAATTATAATATAAATACATATATATATATCGTTGAGTGAATGAAGAAGAAAAAGATGTATAAAACTGGCCAAAACACGCGAAATTTATAGATGTGGCCTCATACTTGGGGCCATGCGATCGCATGGTTTTTACTCTTCCAGGCCATGCGATCGCATGGCCTGCTGGGGGAGTTCACATGTCTTTGTTTTCTTTCTTGCCGACGGTATTTAATATATATATAATATATAAATAATTTTAAGAATTATTTAAATATTATATTATATTTATGTGTATAGTTGACTCGTAATTTTTAGTCCGTTGCATCAAGCGTTGGGAGTTGACTCTGGTCCCGATTCCGAATTTTTGAACGTCCTTGCGTACAATTTAATATCTTGTACTTTGCGTTTTGCGTCTTGTACTCTTGTAATTTCGAGACGTTTCTCATCAATAATTTGAACTACTTTGATTGTACTTTGTACTTTTTAGCTTTTTGGTCGTTTGCGTCTTCAATTCGTCGAATCTGTCTTTTGTCTTCACCTTTTATTATTTAAACGAATATCACTTGTAAATAGAACAATTGGAACTAAAAGCTTGTCTTTCTTGAGGGATAATGCTATGAAATATATGTTCGTTTTTAGCATTATCACATGGTGGAACACATTCGCCCAGGCTCGGGGAATTGATGAAGCATATGAAACACCTTGGGAGGAGTTTAAGAGGGCTATGATAGAGGAGTACTGCCCCAGAACCGAAATTCAAAAGATGGAGATGAAGTTTTGGGGATGGAAGGTTTCAGGAACTGACCTTGATGGCTATGATCGAAGATTCTTGGAGTTAGCCTTAATGTGCCCCACAATGGTTAACCCTAAGTACAAACGGTTGGAGCGGTATCTGTGAGGACTTCTCAAGGACATTCACGGGAATGTCACTTCTTCCAAACCAGGGACTGTCCAGGAAGCTATGCGCATGGTGCACACCTTGATGGATCAGGTTATCCGCCAAGAGCCAGAGAAAGTGAAATCAGAGTCTGGAGCAAGTGATGGGAAGCGCAAATGGGATGGAAACAAAGGTAAAGGTTTTGATCAGAATCCAGTCAAGAGGCATGAGCACTTTATGGGAAACAATGAGGGGAGAAGTCCTAATTCGAACTACAAAGGTAGCCTTCCTCAGTGCAAGAGATGCTATAAGCATCATACTGGGTACTGCAATGTGATGTGTGAGAAGTGTAAGAGGACTGGACACATCGGCAAGGATTGTAAGATCAACACTTCAGCTGTGAAGGCGAACCCCAATGCGTCAAGGAAGTGCTTTGAATGCGGCCAGCAGGGTCATTTAAAAATGAATGTCCTAACAAGAAGAAGGATGGTGGGCCTGCTGTGATGGCCCGCCTAAATCCCTATTGACGCAGCACATCATTCATTTGTCCCATTACGAGGTTTGTCCTCTATATGATACGTTTTACAAACATTGCATTCATTTCAAAAGATGCGCTTTCTATATAAGAAAGTTTTAAAATCTGTATACAATTTTAAAGCATGTACATAAATGTTTTCGACCTGTGGTGATATCTACATATAGACAATCCCAATAAATGATAGTTCATAATAATACATTAGTTGACTAAACAGTTAAAATATAATACATATTAATGTTTGAATGCAAAGTTTCCTTGAAAAATATGCCATGTAAGACTCCATGCACATAGCAGTTAAACAGCAGAAGCTTCTTTAATACCAGAGAATAAACATGCTTAAAAGTGTCAACCAAAAAGGTTGGTGAGTTCATAGTTTTATCATAAATGATGAGTTTCAATAATTTTAATAGACCACAAGATTTCAGTTTCATAAATAACCATACACTCGCAAGTGTATAAAAAGCATTCTATAAGTTGTAGGCACCCGGTAACAAGCCTTAACGTTCATGTTTTACCCTCTGAAAGTACACGAATCAGGTGTGTTATATAAACCTCAAAGTACTAAAGCATCCCATAGTCAGGATGGGGTTTGTCAGACCCAATAGATCTATCTTTAGGATTCACGCCAACCAGTCATACACCAGTAGTTATAGTTACCAAGCTAAGGGGATATTTCTGGTTTAAACCCACGTAGAATTAGTTTTAGTACTTGTGCCTATTTCGTAAAACAGTTATAAAATACGCATGTATTCTCAGCCCAAAAATATATATTGTAAAAGCATTTAAAAACGGAGCAAATGAAACTCACGTATCAATATTGTGGTTTAATGTTGCAGGAAAAATATGCATATGCAACGTAAATGATAAGTGCAAGGTTGACCTTTGATTCACGAACAATACCCCCGATCAATACCCATAACCTCCTTATTTAATACCCATGAATTCCTTAGCTTTAAACCATTTGAAAAAGTTGTTTTGAAATCACCCAAACGTAACTCTGTCGTAGTATTTTATGTATATTATTATCATTGTATCATAAAAATAATAATCTAATAATAATAATAATAATAATAATAATAATAAGATTAATAATAATATTAAGAAATATAATCTTAATAATAATATTACTACGGAGTATATGTATATGAATATGTTTATGTGTGTGTGAGATTTTAAATCTCTCGATTGAATCATTCATATATATAGAATAATTTAATAATATAATATAATAAATGTATTAATATAATAATATTGAAATAAAATATAATAATATTATAATAATCAATAATTCAATAATAATAATAAAAAAATCAAAAATTAAAAACGTGTGAATTAGAATTCAATAATATCTGCCGACAGTTTTTACGGACCGGTATTTCGTACTCTTGTTGCTATTAATTGACGGGTAAAAGTATAAGTAAAAATTCCACTTTTTATATTTGAATACATATATATCTGTTTTGGTTTTAAGCTTTATAAAATTAGTTGTAAAAAGGTTCGTTTATAAAGTTTATAAGCGTAATATGTGTTTTCCTAGTTTTTGACTGGACAAAGATATATAATATAATATTAATTTTAATATAATAATATAATAAATATAATAATATAATAATATTGAAATAAAGTATAATAATATAATAATAAATTTAGAATCATATTTGAATCATAAATTTTTAAAAAGTCGTATTTATTAAATACTTCAGGGGTATATTATGTAACTTATAATTAATAATTTCTATCATGTCGCTTTCATGTAAATAGTAAATTAATTAATTTCGCTTCATTTACTATTCATATAAATAGTAAATGAATTAATTTCGATTCAACTATTTAAGCTACATGTTGTTGTACGTTGTGCTTTACAAATTGTACATTTTTAATTTAACTTCGTTTCTTAAAAAAATTACAAAAATTATATCATAAAAATAAAACGACTTAATACGTAAAATTTTTAATTTGAAATAGCATCGTTTAATAGTAAATTTTTATCATTTCATATATAAATATTATAAAATTTAGTTTTCAAGAACTAATTATATTCAAAATCATTTTATTAAGAGGTTATAATAATAGAAATTATTATATCATAAAACGTCTTCGTTTAAGAAAGTAAAATCATATATAAATCATGACGGGTTCGAGTTTTAAATTATAGGTTGTTCTTGAATCGTAAGGTAAAGTCCAATGGTTAATTAAATGTATGAAAAAAAATATTTTAATGCAACACATCAATTTGCTTATCTTGTCGGAGTTATCAGAGTTTAAATTTGACCGAAATTTCTGGGTCATGACAGTACCTACCCGTTAAAAGAAATTTCGTCCCGAAACTTGGCTAAGGAAAGTTGATAACGAAAACGAGGATATTTTCGTATCACGAAATATGATATAACTTGAATTCTTTAAATGAATTCGATTGTTAGTATAATTATTATCAAAGAAAATGATAAGATCGATGAATGGAGTATTTTGAGTACCCTAAATGGGTCGGGTTCCATTTTATGATAAGCACGAGTTCAATAAATAGATAATTTCTCACTATTGAGAAATACAAATGAAATGATAAAGATTTCTTCGAAAATACGATACATAGGATTTCAAATGAGCATAACTAATGTTATAAGCAGAAAGAAAAATGTAATGGCACGATTATATTAGCAAACTGCCGGAATCACGGAAAGTATAGAACTATTAAGAAAATACATTCTTGGTATGTTCAGATGTTAAGTAAAATAAAAGAGTCATGTAACATGGTACATGGTGAGGGTAATGTTGATCAAGTACTACCTTCCTCATGTGCCATTAGAACTTTCGCATGACTTACTGTAATATAATCACGTTGATCGGGTATCATTATATTACACTAACTGATGCTTTCATTCCAACACTACTCTAAAATATCAATGAATTTAAATTCGAATGTTACAAAAATTTTGAAACTAAAACAGTTTCTGTTATGATGTAATACAGATAACGCGAAGAGATAATTAATTTCAGACAAGTATAGTTATGGAGGTATTTTTCAGAAATATTGAGGATATTTATAATGGAAGATACGATGATATCTTAGAATTTTAAAAAAAAATTAAAATCAAAGGATGATGAAAAAAATTCTTCCGCAAGGATTTAGAATACGTAAAGAGATTGCATATCTTCTGAGATTTCCATCAGAAACTGAATTATCTAAATTCTTTAGGTACGGGTTTAGTCCTTGTGATTTGTCAACAGCCTCCTTCATAGTTTGATCAATCCATTTTTCAGCTCCAAATTTATTTTCTAACATACTTTTCTTTATTATCAACTTTTGACTATTAAGGCCATCAATAGCTTTGGCTGCTTCATCCGCATTCTCATATATAACGAGTCCGATTCGTTGATTTTCAATCTGAGGTGCTTTCAAGAATTTTGAATTGGAGTGTTTGAACGCAGGTTGTATCCGTTAGTATATGATGGTGGAGGTGAAATCATCGCGAATTATGAAAGATACGAATAATATTCTCCTCGGTTTTATGAATAACATTTTGAATTCAAAGTATGGTTTCGAAGGATGTAGGATTTTAAGATTGATGACACTTCTTAAATCTTGACTTGGATTTTGATCTGTCAAAATCAGAATATGTAATTGTATTGGTATGGAAAATGGTTGTCTTGATTTTTGTGAAATGATGTATATTGCTATGAAAGGAGAGAGTATAATTAACGATTATCGAAACATCATTGAAAATGTACAGTGTAACATATTAATTTGAACTTAAGTATTTCTCGGGTACTACCCGTTAAAATAATATTTCACAAGTAATATTTTGTACAAAAGAATTTTTGTTACAGTCTTTATAAAAATATATGTATGTATATTTTCTTCAGATGTAATATGGATTTAATGAGTTAATATTATATTAATCTCGTTTGGTTTACGGTTGGAACTAGAAATGAATAATCCCTAAAACTTTAGAGATTACATAATCTTTGCGGAGTATTTCACTAATGTAATTAATACATCATTATTATTCTTATTGATATTCCTTGGTGAAGAATGTCGATGCTCATGAAATACTTGTGAATTCCGCAAAGTACGAATGATGTTTTCTGGAAAGTTTCGAGTATATCGAAATTGGGAGTGTAAAATCAAACTTGTATTTGAATAATACACTTAGTTTATTATGAAATGGAATTCGAAGGATGTACATCGTAGCATATTAGTAATATGAATTAACCAAGTAGTATCTACCCTTTTTCAATTCATACTTAATAGCTTAGTACGAAAAGATATATTATGGTTTCCAAAATTCATATATATAATATATAAATTCTTTGGAAATAATGAGTTAATACATCATAACTCGTTATTCCAATATACTCCTCGGTGATTGTGGTGTCGATATCGTTGGTGGTTATGGAGTTGGTGGAGCTTGTGGTGCTACAGGTGTTACTAGTGTTGGTGATACTAATGGTGATGCTGGTGGTACTTCTGGTGGCGCTTGTATAACCAGTCTAGCTTGTAGATCACACACCATTCTTGTCAGGGTTTCCTCTATCATCTCTATCCATCTACTCTTCTGGTTTATGGTTAGAACTAGAATAAGTAATCTCTAAAAAAAAATTATAAATTACATATTCTGTGCAGAATATTTCTTTAATGAAGTGATGAATCGATACTTTATCGTTTATTGTTGTTGGTACTCCTTGGTACCTATGGTGCGTATGATGTTGATGCTCGAAGTACAGATTTTAGATGCGATATTGAGGTGTGGGATGCGGATGTGGTTGTTGGTGGTGGTAATGATACTGTTGATGTTGATGATGGTACTGTTGATGTCGGTGATGCTGCTGGTATTTGTGGTATTGAGGCTTCTGATGTGGATGTTGTTAGCGGTACTGTTGTTGTTGATGGTGCTTGTAATCCTTGCACCATATTCTCCAAAGCCGTCACGCAAGCGCGAAGCTCGTTGACTTCTTCTATTACACCGGGATGATTGTCGGTTCGGACGAGCAGATGAATAAGATTCAGAATTTGGGATAGTATATAATCGTGAAGAGATATTCTGGAAATGAGAGAGAAAAGGGTGTTTCGAATAGGTTCGCCGGTAAGTGCTTCAGGTTCTTCGCCAAGAGGTGAATGTGGTGGATGGAAGGGATCACCTTATTCTTGTCTCTAATGGTTAAGTAGATTATGAACTCATCCCCAATTCATCCAGAATAGATGATGGCTAATTGGTTGATCCATTCCGATTACGCTGCTTTCGGAGCTCAGGTCAAATTCCATATCGGAATAGCTGTCGGAATCCGAGGAATTTGAACTAGATGCGGGATCCATCTTGTATAATCAGGGAAAGAATTTTTGGTATGAAATAGATTATAGAACTTAGATTTGGTATTCTTCAATACATAATTTACATATGTATATATAATACCAAAATCCCATAATTACGGAGGAATCTTTGGAAGATATCAGACAAAGTTCACAGTAACAGATATGCTAAGATAGGAATTCGTCTATACACTATTTATGCAATAAATACAGGAAAACGTGTCTAGACTTAAGAACGATAAGTAGGTAATTTCTGACAAGAAATGATAAGCAAAATTTATAATATGCAGATACGGTCGAAGTCCAGACTCACTAATTCATCCTAACAACTACTGGTTAGACACACTAATGCAAATTCTGGATCGCTAAGACCAACGCTCTGATGCCAACTGTGATGGCCCGCCAAAATCCCTATTGACGCAGCACATCATTCATCGGTCCCATTGCGAGGTTTGTCCTCTATATGATACGTTTTACAAACATTGCATTCATTTCAAAAGACGCGCTTTCTATATAAGAAAGTTTTAAAATCTGTATACATTTTTAAAGCATGTACATAAATGTTTTCGACCTGTGATGATATATACATATAGACAATCCCAATAAATGATAGTTCATAATAATACATCAGTTGACTAAACAGTTAAAATATAATACATATTAATGTTTGAATGCAAAGTTTCCTTGAAAAATATGTCATGTAAGACTCCATGCACATAGCAGTTAAACAGCAGAAGCTTCTTTAATACCTAAGAATAAACATGCTTAAAAGTGTCAACCAAAAAGGTTGGTGAGTTCATAGTTTTATCATAAACGATGAGTTTCAATAGTTTTAATAGACCACAAGATTTCAGTTTCATAAATAACCATACACTCGCAAGTGTATAAAAAGCATTCTCTAAGTTGTAGGCACCCGGTAACAAGCCTTAACGTTCATGTTTTACCCTCTGAAAGTACACGAATCAGGTGTGTTATATAAACCTCGAAGTACTAAATCATCCCATAGTCAGGATGGGGTTTGTCAGACCCAATAGATCTATCTTTAGGATTAGCGCCTACCAGTCATACACCAGTAGTTATAGTTACCAAGCTAAGGGGATATTTCTGGTTTAAACCCACGTAAAATTAGTTTTAGTACTTGTGCCTATTTCGTAAAACAGTTATAAAATACGCATGTATTCTCAGCCCAAAAATATATATTGCAAAAGCATTTAAAAACGGAGCAAATGAAACTCACGTATCAATATTGTGGTTTAATATTGCAGGGAAAATATGCATATGCAACGTAAATGATAAGTGCAAGGTTGACCTTTGATTCACGAACAATACCCACGATCAATACCCATAACCTCCTTATTTAATACCCATGAATTCCTTAGCTTTAAACCATTTGAAAAACTTGTTTTGAAATCACCCGAACGTAACCCCGTCGTAGTATTTTATGTATATTATTATCTTTGTATCATAAAAATAATAATCTAATAATAATAATAATAAGATTAATAATAATATTAAGAAATATAATCTTAATAATAATATTACTACGGAGTATATGTATATGAATATGTTTATGTGTGTGTGAGATTTTAAATCTCTCGATTGAATCATTCATATATATAGAATAATATAATAATATAATATAATAAATATATTAATATAATAATATTGAAATAAAATATAATAATATAATAATAATCAATAATTCAATAATAATAATAATAAAATCAAAAATTAAAAACGTGTGAATTAGAATTCAATAATAACTGCCGACAGTTTTTACGGACCGGTATTTCGTACTCTTGTTGCTATTAATTGACGGGTAAAAGTATAAGTAAAAATTCCACTTTTTATATTTGAATACATATATATCTGTTTTGGTCTTAAGCTTTATAAAATTAGTTATAAAAAGGTTCGTTTATAAAGTTTATAAGCGTAATATGTGTTTTCTTAGTTTTTGACTGGACAAAGATATATAATATAATATTAATTTTAATATAATAATATTGAAATAAAATATAATAATATAATAATAAATTTAGAATCATATTTGAATCGTAAATTTTTAAAAATTCATATTTATTAAATACTTCAGGGGTATATTATGTAACTTATAATTAATAATTTCTATCATGTCGCTTTCATGTGAATAGTAAATTAATTAATTTCGCTTCATTTACTATTCATATGAATAGTAAATGAATTAATTTCGATTCAACTATTTAAGCTACATGTTGTTGTACGTTGTGCTTTACAAATTGTACATTTTTAATTTAACTTCGTTTCTTAAAAAAATTACAAAAATTATATCATAAAAATAAAACGACTTAATACGTAAAAATTTTAATTTGAAATAGCATCGTTTAATAGTAAATTTTTATTATTTCATATATAAATATTATAAAATTTAGTTTTCAAGAACTAATTATATTCAAAATCATTTTATTAAGAGGTTATAATAATAGAAATTATTATATCATAAAACGTCTTCGTTTAAGAAAGTAAAATCATATATAAATCATGACGGGTTCGAGTTTTAAATTATAGGTTGTTCTTGAATCGTAAGGTAAAGTCCAATGGTTAATTAAATGTATGAAAAAAAAATATTTTAATGCAACACATCAATTTGCTTATCTTGTCGGAGTTATCAGAGTTTAAATTTGACCGAAATTTCCGGGTCATGACACCTGCACGTGGAAGAGTCTTCAACTTGAACGCCAGAGATGCCTGCGAGGATCCTGACTTAGTTACAGGTACATTCACTGTTAATAAACTATTAGTTTCTGTCTTGTTTGATACTGGTGTCGATAGGAGTTATATGTGCAGACATTTTTTCTCTAAGTTAGATTGGTTATTAGTTCCTTTGGACGAGAATTATCTTGTTGAGGTTGCTAATGGGAAATTTGAGAAAGCTGATCAAATTTGTCGCGGAAGTATTATAAACTTAGCTGGTGTGGATTTTAATATTGATTTGATTCCCATTAAGTTGGGAAGCTTTGACATGATAGTCGGTATGGACTGGCTGTCAAAAGTGAAAGCAGAAGTTGTCTGTGGAGAGAAGATTATTCATATACCCCGCGAGAATGGTGAGCCATTAATAGTTTACGAGGAGAGAAGTAGCCCAAAACTGAACCTTATTAGTTGTATGAAGGCACAAAAGGTCATGAGAAAAGGGCGTTTTGCTATCTTGGCACATGTGAAGAAATTAGAGACTGAGGATAAAGGCGTGAAGGATGTGCCAATAGTTACCGGGATTACCCCACCGTGATCAGTGGAGTTTCAGATCGATCTAGTGCCAGGAGCTGCACCTGTAGCTCTCGCGCCTTATTGACTTGCACCTTTCGAACTACAAGAGTTGCAGAGTCAACTACAAGAATTGCTAGACTGTGGATTTATTCAACCAAGCTCTTCGCCTTGGGGTGCTCTCGTTTTGTTCGTAAAGAAGAAGGACGGATCTTTCCGTATGTGTATCAATTATCATGAACTAAACAAGTTGACAATCAAGAACCGGTATCCCCTTCCTAGGATTGATGATCTATTCGATCAGCTGCAAGGATCAAGCGTTTACTCCAAGATTGATCTGCGATCAGGTTATCACCAGTTGAGGGTGAAGGAGGGCGATGTCCCCAAGACTGCGTTCCGAACTCTTTATGGTCATTATGAGTTTCTTGAGATACCATTTGGTATGACTAATGCACCTGCCATGTTTATGGATCTTATGAACCGCGTGTGCAAGCCGTATCTTGACAAATTTGTTAACGTATTCATAGATGATATCGTAATCTATTCTAAAAGCAAAGAAGAACATGAACAACACCTTCGACTCGTGCTTGAACTCTTGAGACAAGAACAATTCTATGCTAAATTCTCCAAGTGTGAATTTTGGTTAAAGGAAGTTCAATTTCTTGGTCATGTTGTGAGCAATCAAGGTATTAAAGTCGATCCCGCAAAAATCGAAGCCATTAGCAAGTGGGAAACCCCCACTACTCTAACTCATATTCGCCAATTTTTAGGCCTCGCCGGTTAGTATCGTAGATTCATCGAAGGTTTCTCTTTGATTGCACATCCTTTGACCGCATTAACTCACAAAGGAAAGAAATTCATTTGGGCGGCCGAACAAGAGTCGGCATTCCAAACCCTAAAGCAGAAGTTAACCACCGCACCTATCTTATCCCATCCCGAAGGCAATGATGATTTTGTTGTATATTGTGATGCCTCGAAACATGGTTTTGGGTGCGTATTGATGCAATGAAAGAAGGTTATTGCTTACGCCTCCCGACAATTGAAGATTTACGAACAAAACTACACAACTCACGATCTCGAACTTGGAGCCGTTGTCTTTACACTCAAACTGTGGAGACACTATCTTTATGGAACCAAAAGTACCATATTCACCGACCACAAAAGCCTCCAACACATTTTCGATCAGAAGCAACTGAATATGAGACAACGATGGTGGATTGAAACATTGAACGATTATGATTGTGAACTTCGTTACCATCCTGGCAAGGCAAATGTAGTAGCTGACGCTTTGAGCCGAAAGGAGAGAATGGTACCTCTTCGTGTCCGAGCCTTAAACATCACCATCCACACAAATCTCAATAGCCAAATCCGTGTAGCCCAAGATGAGGCTCTCAAAGATGAGAATATTTCTCATGAACGCTTGAACATTCTCGTCTCTCAATTCGAGGTTAAGGAGACTGGACTCCGATATTTCACCGGAAGAATTTGTGTGCCTAGTTATGGGGATTTATGAAGCCTTATTCTAGACGAAGCCCACAAGTCAAGATATTCAATTCATCCAGGAGCTGGTAAGATGTACGACGATCTTAAAGAACAATATTGGTGGCCAAACCTTAAAAAGGATGTTGCTATTTACATTGAAAAGTGTTTAACTTGTTCCAAGGTCAAAGCCGAACATCAAAAACCGTCTGGGTTACTTCAACAACCCAAAATCCTGCAATGGAAGTGGGAAAAGATAACGATGAACTTCATCATGAAAATACCAAAAACGGTAGGCGGTTATGATACCATCTGGGTTATTATCGATCGTCTCACCAAATCCGATCATTTCCTAGCCATGAAAGAAACCGATACAATGGACAAACTTGCACAACTGTACATAAAGGAAATTGTATCCCGTCACGGTGTACCCTTATCGATTATTTCCAACTGAGATGCCCGTTTCGCTTCTAGATTTTGGCGTTCCTTAGAAGAAGCCTTGGGAATACGTTTAGACATGAGTACTGCATATCACCCACAAACCGACGGACAAAGCGAACACACGATTCAAACCTTGGAGGACATGTTACGTGCTTGTGTTATTGATTTTGGAAAAACTTGGGAAAATCATTTACCTCTAGCCGAATTCTCTTACAACAATAGCTATCACGCGAGTATTAAAGCCACACCTTTCGAAGCTTTATATGGCCGTAAATGTCGTTCTCCTATTTGTTGGACCGAGGTAGGTGATAAACAGATCACCGGACCCGAACTCATCCATGAAACAACCGAGAAGATTGTTCAAATCCAGGAAAGGCTCAAGACTGCCCGTAATCGCCAAAAGAACTATACCGACATTAGACGTAAAGATCTCGAAATCCAGGTGGGTGATCGTTTAATGTTAAAAGTCGCACCTTGGAAAGGTGTAATCCGTTTCGAAAAGTGTGGGAAGCTAAATCCGCGATATATTGGTCCTTTTAAAATCTTGGAGCGTGTTGGACCTGTTGCTTATCGTTTAGATCTTCCAACTCAATTAAGTTCTATTCATCCCACTTTCCACGTATGGAATCTGAAGAAGTGTCTTGCCCAACCAGAACTTATCATACCACTCGAGGAGCTTACGATTGATGACAAACTCCACTTCGTGGAAGAACCTGTTGAGATCATGGACCGTGAGGTCAAGACTTTGAAGCACAACAAGATTCCAATTGTCCGAGTCCGTTGGAATACTAAACGAGGACCCGAGTTCACTTGGGAACGGGAGGATCAGATGATGCAGAAATATCCTCACCTTTTCCCGACTCTACCGTCTACCTAAGCTTAAAATTTCGGGACAAAATTTTCGTTAACAGGTGGGTAATGTAACGACCTGACTTTTTCGACTTATATTTATACTTATTACTTTCACGAAACTGCATATTTGTGCGTGCTGAGCTATACTATATTCTGGGATCATTACTCATGTTAATTACTTTCGTTAATATCTTACAACGTGTTATTAAGTGCTTAATCACTTAACTTGATTCTCGAATGCTTCTATGACCGTTAGTGTCACTTGTCATTTAGAGTGAGCTACGTACTTAGTACACGTTAAACTTTTGTCATAATTGGAGCATTATGACTACTTAAAACTAACTGATTATTTCTTAATGACAATTACTTGGCTTATTGGTTGCTTAATTACGCTTAGTGTTTTACTAATGCACACTAGCTAATGAACTATTATGTTAGCCCATTTTTATGGATTTATGATCCATTAAGATGTAGGACAAAACCCATTTAGATATAAGCCAACATACTTGTATGCTTTTATACAAATTCCTACACCATGTTGCATGAGATCACAACATACAAGCACCACCTTTGTACCACCACCCATGCAAAAGCAAAATGGTCCCCCCCAACACCACCATAACCATCGGCCACCATGCTCCCCACCACCACTATAAATTCAAACTTGATTTCTCATTTCACACTTCATTTCATTTTTAAAACACACACACTTTCTCTCTAATTTTCACTCTAGTCTTTCTCACGCTAAAATCTTAAGAACTTGTAAGTTTTTCTTAAATTTCTTCTCCTTTTTCTTTCTTTAATTCGACATCATCATCATCATCATCAAGAGATCAAGCTTTTTAGCTTTTGATGTTGTTATATCTTGAAGATTCAAACCTTGATGGAAAATCTTCAAGAACATAAAAGATTCAAGCTTTCTAGCTTTGAATCTTCATTACTTTGTTGATCTAAGCTTTATAGCTTAATATCACTTTATTTTTGTTAAAAGATCAAAACTTGTGTTTATTATCTTCATAAAACTTGTAGATTGTAGATCTAGCTTTATGCTTTAAGGATCTACAAGAACATTAAAGATCCAAGCTTTCTAGCTTAGGGTTTCACCATTTTGTTTAGATCCAAGCTTTTTAGCTTTTAATCTCATTACTTTTACTATATCTAAGCTCTCTAGCTTATGGTCTCATATATCTTGTCTAGATCTAAGCTTTCTAGCTTATAGTCTCATTAATTTTGTAAGAATCCAAGCTTTCTAGCTTAGGGTTTCATAATACTTGAGATCTAAGTTTTGTGGTAGATCTCATTTACTTGTAACCTTTTTATGATTTTTATGGTGATAAAAATCAAGTCTTTATACATATGGTAAAGGCACATAAACTTACATAAAGATGATAAGAAACAATGCTTAATGCTAAGGATGTAACTTTGGTTCATCATGTAGCATGAAACTCTTAAAGAGTTGGTTTTTCTTTTCATTTTAAGTTAATAAGGGTGTTAATGGTTAAAACTTGGTCTAAATGATGCTAAAACATCAAAGAGTTGTACACTTGAGGCTTATATGCATCAAGGACGAGAACCGTGTTAAGCATCAAACACCAAGAAACCCACCGGAGCACTTGTTTCTGTTTTTCAGGGTCTGATCTGACTCCTGGAGCTTCTGGAAAATTAATTTCCAGAAATTTCGGGATGTGTAGATAACTTTTCGTTTAAGACTCATATAAATCCGATGTACGGTTTAGGATTTATAGCCTTCCAAAGTTCACTACGTCTTTGTAACGACGTGCTGAAATTTCTGACCTACTCGCGCTCTGACCGTCGCCACGGTCAAACGACATCGAGTTAGGATCTGAATTTCGGAAAGCAGTAAGAGGACTCACAAACGGAGCCTTGGCCACTGATCGCGCGTCATTTCAGTTTGTGTAGAGGTCGTAGCGGCTGTACGAATTCAGCTAATCGTTTCGATCTCTATTCTTGTAGAAACCTTACTTTATCTTTCACAAATGATGATAATGATGATACTTAAGACTTAACTTATTTACCTTTAAACTTTTGGGGACGATTTACGGACTTAGTAACCTTTGACTTAGGTTGAGGACCTTTCAGACCGACTTACTACCTGCTTACGTTTTCTTATCGCCTTTACCGCACATTCACTGTGAGTTATAGCTCTCTTTTTACTTTAACTATTTTTGAGACTGAGAATACATGCACTTTTTATGTTTTACATGCTAGACACGAGTACTTAAACTTTATATATGTGTGGGTGATATAACGGCACAAATTTTCCCCTTAGCTCAGTAATGTTTAACTATTGGTTTATGAACCGGTAGACGCGAATCTTAGATATGGATCCATAGGGTTTGACATCCCTACTCGGGCTAGTCACGCTAGCATTTAACGGGTGTTTAATACTTCGTCTGTTTTAACGCACTCGCCAAGTGTACTTTTAGGGGGTGATATATTATTTTACGTTAAGTTAGTTACCAAGTGCCCACGGTTAAGCATATACTTTTCATACTGTTTTGAATACGAAATCTCGTGGTCTACATTACATTATCGTTTACAATAAAACTATAGCTCACCAATATTCGTGTTGACTTTTTAGCATGTTTTATTCTCAGGGAACTAAGACGCTTATTGCTTCCGCTGTATTAGACTTGCTGTGTTAGACTTCCGCTGCATTATTTAGAGATGTCTCAGTCATGGAACTTTTTACTTGCATTCATCACTTATGTTTTATTTGAACTATGGTTTTGGAATATGACCTCGGTGTCACGTACTTTTGTTAATGCTTTCTATTCGTAGAAGCACGTTACTCTTGTTAAACATTTGTCGTTGGAAAAACGTTATCTTTTTATGAATGCAAACTTTGTTTTAAAATAGCATATAGTGTTATACCGTGTAATGGACCTGTTGTTGATGATCCGTACCATAGATTTTTGGACGGGGCATCACAACTTACAATCCACATCCTTTGGATGTGGAGGAGGTAATGGTTGAGGATGTGATACCGATGCCTCATTTTTCTCTTCGGTTGATGTAGTAAGAAACTCGACCTCGTTCTTTTGCTCCTTTGCATTCAATAAAGTTTTGACCTTTTTCTCTTTCTCAACGTTTCCTAATTTAATTCGCTCGAAATCACCCTTTAGTTCCTTGCATGTCGACTCGATAGCCTCCATGGACATTACACTTTTAAATTGATAGGGAATGAACATTGCATCGTTCGAATCCTCTGAAAACTTGAATACCCCATAAACTATAGTATCAATTTTCAACGCTTCATCGAAATCAAACTTGTCCCCTTCAATGTCGAACGTGAAAACTTGAGGATATTCGGGTTGATCCTCTTCGGTTGAATCTATCGAGTTCACTTGAGCATAAGTATTGTTGGGATTTGATGAACTCGCTTGATTGTGGCTTGGATTGGTAGTGTTGCTCTCGATAGGAATAACTCTTGTGTTATTGTTGTTTTGGTTTTGTTGGTTGTGTTGGGGGTGTTGGTTGTTTCGGTTGTTGTTGTTGATGTAGTTGTTGTTTGGGTTTACTTGAGTGTTTGAAGGTAAAGTTCCTTGTGCTCTTTCGGCAACCTGATTTGAAAGTCTCCCAACGGTGCTTTCAAGGTTTTGAAATGAGGCTTGTTGGTTTCGTATTGGTTGCTTCAAAAGTTCATTTTCTTTTGTTAGGAAAGCTTCGGTGGATTCTACCTTCTTAATATAGTTTTGCATGATTTCTTCTAAACTCTTCGAAGATTGGGATTGTTGAATTTTTGTTGAGGTTGTTGATTGTAACCTTGGTTATTTTGTGGTTGACTATAACCTTGGTTGTTTTGATAATTCGAATTGGCTTGGTTGTTATAAGGTTGATTGTTGTAAGGTTGTTGGTTTTGGTATTGAAAGTTGTTGTTTCGGTTTCGGTTATAGTTGTTGTTGTAACCTTAGTTTCGGTTTTGGTTTGTGAATCCGGGTGGTATATTGGTTTGGTTGTTGAATGACACTTGTTTTTTATTAGGATTGTAGTAGCCTTGGTTTGATGTTCCTCCCCGTTGATAATTTTGATTACTCACGTAGTTCACATGAGCATCCGAATTCATGGGAATGTCATCTAGATCAACATGATTGCATTAAGTAATTTGAGGACAATTCTTTGTAGGATGTGGACCATCGCATCGTTGACAACCTACTTGCTTTGCGACTATCGTTTGTTAAAGCTTTTTCAACTCTTTCCCATACGTTTGAAATTGATTGTTCAAGCTTGCAAGCGTCACTTGCCCATTATCATTCTCGATTTGTGCTACACTTTTCCTTGTCAAATCTCGCGGTGAAGGTGCCCATTCATATGTGTTAACAGAGATGTCTTCCAATAAGATTTCGGCCGCATTTGGTGATTTATACATAAATACCCCACCGGATGAAGAATCAAGATATTGCTTCGTCAAAGCATTACAACCCCGGTAGAATGTGTTGATGTACTCCTTCTTCGTCGAACCGTGCGGTGGGCAAGCTCTTAACATTTTCTTGAATCGTACCCACACATCATATAAAGATTCATCACCCTATTGGGTGAACCCATTAACCTCCATTCGAAGTCGTTCTACTTTTGACGGTGGAAAGAAGTGATTGATAAACTCATTGGTTAAATCTTGAAAAGTTCTTATGGAATCGGATGGTAAGCTCCTTAACCAAACTTTCACTTCTTCTTGAAAAGTAAAAGGGAATGCCCTTAACTTAAAAGCGTCATCGGTGACATCCTTGTTTTTATAGATATCATAAAGATCATTAAAGTGTTGGATGTATTCAAACGGATTCTCTTCTATTAACCCATGGAAGAATGTATCTTTGATCATTGTGAAAAAGTTACCCTCAATCTTCCAATTATCCGCTCCAATTGGTGGTTTTGTAATAGCCGGTGCTATCATTGTTGGTGCAACTAATCTAGCGTTCCACATCGGGGTGTCGTTCGGATCATTCAATAACTCTTGATTAACCGGTGGACCATGGTTGATTAGAATACCCTCTTTATTGAGAATCGGTTGACCGTTAGGATCCATGTCTTCTAAATAAAATGGTAAAGCTTCGAAATTTTTCCTTAATACCCTTTCTTCTCTACGATTTTAAACCCCGTGCACGTGTTTTTTCGGATCGGAGAATGGATGTGTGAACTCTTGATCCTTGTGGGACCTTGTTTTCATACACCAAAGGTACCTATCCTTCAATCACAACACAAACACAAGTGGTTTTCCAAACAAAAATAATATATAAAACACGAAAAGTAACTTTCGTAAGGGTAAACCCCTACGAACGGATCGAACAATCAAAATTTTAAACCAAATATCCCACTAAGCTAACCGCTCTCCGGCAGCGATGCCAAGAAAGTGTGATGGTGTTTGTGCAACGTACATCTTTTACCCTCAAAATTTATATATGATTCAAACACTACAAATAAGCACACACAACTAACGCGCACTTAGAACCCGGTTATTATAGCACTTCAATGTAAGTATTCTTATTAAGTTCGTCTCAAGAGAGCGGTGTAAGTCGAATATTTGAAACTATCAATTGTCCTAGGGTTTGTTTGATTGGGGGGTTTTGATTGATTGTAATTAACAACTAAAACTTTCACAATTAAACAAACTTAAACTTAACAAGTAAACTAGTAGCAAGAAACAAGTAACAAAGTATTAAGATTTAAATCAAATTAACTAAGAAGTGTTCACTTATGTAATCCTCTCTATGCTTGGTTTGCCCCATTTTTGCCTATTTTGTTATCACAATAGTTGTTGAACTATTAAATGATTAGTATTACTACCAAACCTCAAATCAAATAACACTCCGCGAATTCACATAAGCATTGTATTCTAGGATCGAGTTAAGCATGATTTGGTTATTGAGATTATGCCTAGGTTGAAATCACTTAAAACCCCCAATTATCGAAATCACTTAAGATAATCGGCACTACTATGTTGACTAAAGGCCAATTGAAAATCAACCTAGATCAAGAACACAATCACTTGAAATTCCTAAACTAGTTGTCTAGATCTCCTAAGGTGTTGAAGCACACATTGATTCACTTCTCAAATCACTAAGAGAGCTACTCAACATATGTAATCAAAGTCAAGCCTAAAACAAACTCATAGCAATGGATCTTTAGCTAACTCAATAACACATGATCATGTAATTCATTCAAACAACATTATTCAATTGATTTTGGGGCAAACACTGGCATTAGAGATTCATATATAAGCAAACACAAGAGATTTAGCCAATCATCGCTAAAATCAAACTATTAATAAGCATAGAAACATAAACAATCATCATCTTCAAGTTATTACAAGTAATTAATGCCAAGTAAATAAAGAAAAGTGCAAATTACAACCCAAAATTTAAAGAGATGAAGATCTAGAGCTAAACAATGACGAATCTAGAGCTAGCTTCCTTGAATCCACCTTCAATCACCAATGAATGATGAAATTAGGATTTTGTATGTGAAATTCGGACCTAAGACAACTGCTCTCTAAAGATGCATATGAAAAATAACCTAATCTCGTTCCTTTTACAGTGCTGAAAATCTGGGCTGAAACAGCGACAAGAGCGCCGCTTTTGACTCAGGAGCGGCTCTTTTGGCTTAAATGAAGAGCGGCGCTTTTGATCAGGAACGCCGCTTTTGGCAACATTCAGGAACGGTGCTTTTGCTATAGGAGCGCCGCTTTTGTCTGGATAGGAGCAGCGCTCTTGGCTTTAAGAACGGCGCTATTGCTCACTGATGAAAAATGGAGCCAAAATGTGCATAAGAACGTCACTTTTTATGTTAATGCGGCGATTTTGCTCCACAGGAGCGGCGCTCTTAGTTGAGGAGCGGCGCTTTTTGAGCTGAATCCTGCACTTTCCAATTCCTTTGCCAATTTTGCCCAAGATTTGGTCAATTTTACACGAAATAAAGTCCTTAGCCCTTAAATTACCATTTAGCTCAATAGCACACAAAATAGGCTCCAAGATCATCAAAAACCGAACAAAGTGAGGGAGATATCGTGAGATAAAACATATATGAATGGAGCGATTTCAGCTACCAGCTATGCTGGTTCTTCTACTGGTTCACTTGATCTTAATAATTTGCTGGGCACTCATCCTGTGCCGGTTGAAGAATACAGTCTACCTTGGTAGACCAGACCGCATACTAAGACACTTGACACAGTAACAAATGATGTATATACATGAATAAACCTATGTTGGCTGCACATAACATTTTAGTGTACATAATGCTGTTTTGTCATACTTAAATCCTTAATTATTTTGGGGTCTCAACACAACCCTAGAGAAATACCAAGCCCATCAAATAACTACCGGTTACCATTCGGCAGACAAAAAGACCCCGAGAAATCACCTCATCATGCATCAATTTTTCGAAGCCGACCAAGTCAACAACGTTGGCAACAACACCGAGCCCACCCGAATAGACTCGATGACGGGCTAAATGAAATGAACGAAATGGCACGAATGACAATCAAACATACAAGGCGCAAAATCTACACGTAAAGAAACCAAGCCATATCCACCAAGTTTTCGAAGTTCTTAATTTTTTATTTTATAGGTTAAAAAACAAACCCGCAGTTTCCATCGACCAAACGACATCAGCCAGATTTCGCCGACAGCCTCCAGCAACAACCGGCAGCTGCCAGCGCCACCCAACCACCATCAGAACCGTCGTAGGCTACCGGTAACCACTACCGACCGTTAACAACTTCATCAGCAACAAGAAGTCGCCATCAGCCGTTGGCAGCCACTAGTCACCACCAACATCCAATAGTAAACGACCACCTATAGTCATTAAGAGCCGCAAACGTTCGCTAGCAACCACCATTGGCCGCTAGTAGACATCAACTGCCACCAGTAGCTGTCGGTAGCTGTAAAGCCTCTTAAATCAAATGGAAAACAAAGAATAACACACTACAACCACCAGCCAAACAAATCGAACCATGAATGCCTAGATGGGAGTAGAGTTCCACCGGAAGAATTAAAACGACAGCGAGGTACGGAAATCCACATGCAACGGGGCTAAAATCAACCTTCGATCGGAACGGAAGGACCAAGGAGCCAACCCCAAAACACACCCAGGTCCCAGATCCGGTGCAATAACACACGAAATCGCCGCCTGGTCGCCTGAAAAGTGAACGGAGAAGAGGATCGGACCTGCACGCCACCCGAGAAAGAATCAACGTTTGAACTTTGTTTTAAAAAAAAAGGTAAAGCCGACCACCGGCCAGATGCCGGTGGTCGGAAAAGGGACCAACTTAAGGTTACAAAACGGCGAGCTTCAGATCCAGTTGAGATGAGTGTAAGGACTGAAGAAGGATTAGGGCACGAGCGAAGAAAAAAAAAAGATGTACGGAGGTAATTTGTATGTTTATTGTACACATGTTTTATTATGAGTACTCATGGTAAATTCTTTATATGGTTGGAAGTAAAATGTATGTGTAATAATATATACATTTGTAATAGTTACTAATTATTAATCGGATGAATCAGATAAATATCTAGTGGATCGGGTGACAATTATCATTGCTAGTCATAAGTGCTAAGTGAGCCGATCTTGATTGTCGATTATCATCAACTTTTAGCTTTTAAAATAATTAGAACGTACGTATAACGTATAACTTGCAGAATTGCAGGTTCATTATCAGATTAATTGACACATATTAAGGTGATCATGTATCACAATATAGTTTATATAACTTGTAGAGGTGAGTATGGAAAAGAAACTTGTAAAAATTTTCGTGGAAGTACCATTACGTAAAACTATATGTATTTTTTTTTTTTTTTGAAAAAAGTACGAAAACTTTAATAAAATTGTAAAAGTTTTCGAAAAGAAAATGTCTTCAACCGAAGTCACTGGCGGAACTTAGTGGGGACCAAGGAGGGCCTTGGCCACCCTACGTATTTGGACAATGGTGTTAATATTTTTTTATTTTATGGCTAGTTATGGAGTATTGATTGTTGTAGTACTATATGGCCCTCTCAAATTTCTTACTTATATTGCCTGAACACATTGTATTCTTCTATTGGTCCCTCGATGTTATAATTACTATTAACCTATATATAAACAAAGTTGCAGATTAATCTTTATAAATTAAAGTTTTCTAACAATATCATGATGTGGTGTTATTCGTTTCCTTTTTTTCAACCTTTATAGAATCAAACTTGCAAATTGTTGGCTGTTTCTTATCGGGTTTTGATTGGGCTATTAGCCCTTTCTTTTTTGGGCTGTCAATTGCTTCAAGTTTCATGTGGGCTTGTGGGCTTAGCAGCTCCAGAGCTCATGGGTTCAGTTTTTCAAAAGCGCTCGGTGGGATAGTGCTTTAAGGGCTCTTGGTTTTGTTAATTTTGTCATCTGTTGTATTTTTTTCAATTCGGTTTTCGTCAATTGTTTGGGCTCAAAAGCCTCTTGCTTTGTATTTTGTTGTAATTTTCATCTTTTTGATGAATGTTGCTTATATATATTATATATATATATATATATATATATATATATATATATATATATATATATATCCTTTCTTCGCCGTAAAAAAAAATAAAAAATTGTAATGATATTTCATTAAATTTATACACTTAAGCATAATTAATAGCCACCTAAAATAAATATATAAGAAAATAGCAACAATTTGACATTCTTTACATTTTATTAAATGTTGCAAATGCAACGATTTGCTATGAGATGATAATAAAAACATAGTGATTTTCTCGTCACATGTAAATGTATTTTAAAGTCTCCACTACCCGGCCCTCCTACAAAAATTATCCAAGTTCCGCCACTGACCGAAGAATATGTATGTTATTCACGTATTTCAGTTTGAAGTTAATACATTTACTATTTATAATTTCCCAATGAATCATTAGTAGCTGCCAATTTCAAATTTTCAACATGTTTTAGATCTGTGATTTACTTTGGTTAAAAGCATAACATAAAACAAAGATACTAGTAAATACAACTATGGCACAATTCATTCATGTTGATGTGATTGCCTTTTATTCCGCATTTTGCCCCTCACTCACCCATCAATTTTTTGCAATCATATCGCCTAGTTCAAAAATACACTCATTTTGAGTCTTCTCGGCCTCGCTATTTATTTGATGTTTGGCTACGATCTATCGGTGCCGCCCAATTTGCTTTTTTGAAAAGAAAACGAGCTAAACGCATTTGCCATTATTATATTTCGTTTAAAGTTGACAGAATACATTGTATCTATGGACAGAAATATGTGAGGGTGGAGCGCCCGCATTCATTGATTTGTAATCTTCAGTGCAAAAAAATTTGAATTTTTCAATTTTACCCCAGTGAATTTTTTTTACCCAAAAGTTTCCATATTATGCCCTCAAAGCTTCCGTATTTTGCACAAAAACCTCTATTTTCTGCTGAAAACCTCCATATTTTGCTCAAAAAAATTGCT
Source organism: Rutidosis leptorrhynchoides (assembly GCF_046630445.1). Taxonomy (NCBI): domain Eukaryota; kingdom Viridiplantae; phylum Streptophyta; class Magnoliopsida; order Asterales; family Asteraceae; genus Rutidosis; species Rutidosis leptorrhynchoides. Next base: position 473,641,609 of record NC_092335.1, read on the forward strand.
ACGCTTTTAAAAAAGATTATGCCCCCCGTAAAAAACAATTCCTGCTTCCGCCACTAATTGTATCTCTACACTATTTGGCGTGGATTTTGTGGTCATATGATATTTTAGGAATTGTAGTTTTTAAAAAAAAGTTGACATTTCGTTTTTTTTTTCTTTACCCACAGATGAAGTTATATATATATATATATATATATATATATATATATATATATATATATATATATATATATATATATATATATATATATATATATATATATTTGTTTTTTTACACAATATATATGGAGCTCTAATGTAGCTAAGCTTGTGTTAGAAAGTAGGGTTGTAATTGATAATCTGATTGGTTCTTGAATCGTGTAATCACTTTCTCGATTAAGTATTTCGACCCTACAAGTCTCGGGTATCACATAAATTCTAATTAACTAAAATGATGTTGGATGACACTAAAATCACCAACAAATCCTCCCCCCCCCCCCCCTATTTTAGTGTAATCCTTGATTTACTAAATTATACGAACATACAGACAAACTAATGCATAAATGAAAATGTTCTAGGAATTGAATTTTCACTTAGTATATTATTCTCAAGAATTCGAGAATCAGGGTGCCGTAACGTTTGAACCCATCAACCCATTTGAAAATGGGAAAATAATATGCACATTAGTTTCTTACATGTCTCAAATACAAACTTGACACTATTATAAGCCATGTGTCTCAATCCTTAAGTGAATATATCATCAGCTAAGTCCAAAGCTCCTTTGAAGTAGCAAAGCTTCATGCTCACATTGGTAGTTCTTTTACATCTTGCACCTGCATATGCAATTTTTTAAAAGAACTATTAAGAAGTAAAACTTCAACCTAACTCAACTTGCAGGTCTAAACATATACCTTGTATCATAACATACATGTGTTTCAATCTTCAGAAAGTGAGCTTTTCACATTGAATTCATCGCCTAGCGTTGTACTAGAAGGGAATTGGGTATCTCTCTTTAATCAGACTTCAACCCCACACCAATAGCCGACTTGTGCACTAAGTCTCGGGCTAATGCTTTCGTCAAGTGATTCGCCAAATTTTTTTGTGATCTCACAAAATCAACAGATATTACTCCATTAGTGATCAACTCACGAACCATACTGTGTCTAAGACCTAAGTGTCACGACTTTTCATTGTACATTTGACTATATGCCTTAGACACAGTAGAAGAACTATCACAATGAATAGAGATGGGAGATATCGGCTTTGGCCACAAAGGAATCTCATAAATCAAGTTCCTTAACCATTCAGCTTCCTTACCAACTGCAGCCAAAGCAACAAATTCAGACTCCATAGTTGAATTTGTAATACACGTTTGCTTCTTTGAAGCCCAAGATATAGCACCTCCTCCAAGTAGGAATATCCAATCAGTCGTGGATGAATGATCCTCGATGTTGGTAATTCAACTTGCATCCGAATATCCTTTTATGATTGAAGGAAACCAGCAATAAGTGATACCATAATGTATGATACGCTTCAAGTACCTGAACACTCTATTTATAGCATCCCAATGATGAAAACTAGGATTACTAGTAAACCTACTCAACTTCCCAACAACATATGCAATGTCCGGTCGAGTACTAGTCATGGCATACATTAAGCAACCAATAGCTTGAGAGTATTCAAGTTGGGATTTAGATTCACCCGAATTAGGCATAAGTTTCAAACTCGGATCTATGGGAGTACTTACGAGAGAACAGCTCTCACGACTGAATTTCTTCAATATCTTCTCAATGTAGTGAGACTGTGTAATCGTAATACTTTTACCATCATGCTTAATCCTTACCCCAAGAATTACATCAGCCACTCCCATATCCTTCATTGAAAACTTCGAAGACAAAAATGTTTTCGTCTATCAACTTGATCTTGGTCAGTGCCAAAGATCAGCATGTCATCAACATATAAGCAAATGATCACACATTGGCCAGATTGATCACATTTGTTATACACACAATTATCAGATTGGTTTAATTAAAAACCATTGGATAACACAACATCATCAAACTTTTGATTCCACTGCTTGGGTGCTTGTTTCAACCCATACAATGATTTAATTAGCTTGCACACTTTATTCTCTTGTCCTGGCACAACAAAACCTTCTGGCTGTTTCATATACACTTCTTCTTCCAAATCAATATTCAAGAATTCCGTTTTGACATCCATTTGATGGATCACTAGATTATGAGTAGCCGCAAGAGCTATCAATAACCTAATAGTAGTGATACGAGCAACCGGAGCATAGGTATCAATACACTCCTTTTGTCTAAAGCCTCGGATAACCAATCTAGCTTTAAACTTGTCAATGGTTCCATCGACCTTCATCTTCCTCTTGAAGAATCATGTGTTTCCCAAAGGTTTACATCCCGGTGGTAAATCAGACAATACCCAGGTATTATTCTCCAAAATATAGTCCATCTCATCACGTATCGCTTCCTTCCAAAAGGCAACATCACAAGATCTCATAGCCTCATCAAAGGTTCTAGGATCCTCTTCTATACTGTAACAGTATGAGAATTGAGATTCAACATAATCTCTTGATCCTTCAACTAAGTAAAGCTGAAAATCAGAACCATAAAACTTAGGTATCTTTGTTTTACTACCTCTCTGAGGTTCGAGCATCTCACTTGGAGCTTCTTCCAAGTGAACCCCTTGTCTAGTCTCATGTGAACAAGAAACCACGTCCTTTGGTCTAGGTATTGATGTAAAATGAGCCTTATCAAAGATTGCTTCTCTTAATTCTTAACGGTATTAACCGACACAGAATCATTAGGTTCTATTACAAAAACTTATAGGCCTTTGAATGCTCGGCATATTCAATAAAGATAAAATCAATACCTCTTTCACCGAAAGTTTTCCTTTTGGGTTCGGGCAGTCTAACAACAGCCCGACATCCCCAAACTTGCAAATAATGCAAGTTTGGTCGTTTCTTGTACCAAAGTTCTTAAGGAGTTGTTATTCCTCTTTTGTTAGGAACCCTATTTAAAAGATAGCAAGCCGTTAACATGGCTTCTCCCCAAAACCCCTCACTCAAACCAGAGTAGGACATCATGGAATTAACCATTTTTTTAAGAGCTTTATTTTTCCTCTCAGCTACACCATTTTGTTGTGGTGTATAATGAGCTGTTGTTTGATGAATAATCCCTACAGACTAAAAATAATGTGGGTCATAATACTCACCACCTCTGTAAGTGCGTAAAGTCTTAACTAAACCATTTAGTTGTAATTCTACTTCAGTCTTATAGATTTTAAACTTGTCTAAGGCTTCATCTTTATCATGCAAAAGATAAACATAACAAAACCTAGACGCGTCATCTATAAAAGTGACAACATACTTCTTATTCCCTAAAGAGGGTGTAGCATGAAAGTTACATAGATCACTATGAATTAGTTCTAGAGTCACGGAAGTCCTGTTTATGTCTCCAAAAGGTTGTCTTGTGATTTTATTTAACATACAAGTTTTACATTTTTCCAAATTCATGTCAAAATTAGGAATCAAATCATTTTTAAACATGTCATATAACCTTCTATGTTTTACATGTCCCAAACGTGCACGCCGTAAACGGGAATCATTAGAACTAGAACTAATCATACAAGTAGAATTATCAACAACAGGAACATTCATGAGATTCAACATAAATATACCATTATTATAATAGTCAAATCCAATAAACATACCACCCTTCGACAAGATATACTTGTCGGATTCAGATACTTGTTTGTAACCACACTTATTCAATATAGGATTGGAATTCAGATTCTTTCTCAATCCGGGTACATACAAAACATTATTTAAAGTAATTGTCTCTCCAGAATTGAATTGTAAAACAACACTTCCACGACCTAAAATAGGAGCGATTGATTCGTTTCCCATGTGAAGCACATCATTGTCCGATTGAAATGACTTGAACCATCAACGATCTTTACATGCATGACATGTGGCCCCGGAATCAATCCACCACGCAATGTCATCATCCTCCACATAAAATGCTTCAGAAATATGTGATACATAATTCTGAACAGAATTTATTATACAATCAAAATTCTGACATTGGTTAGGAACTTGGTCCTTATACCCGTTTCCCGAACCCAAACCACTTGCTCCATCCTTGTTCTTTCCAACACAGCAATCTCTCTTAAAATTACCAGGTTTGCCATAAATCCAACAAGCCTTTTTTATCCTTCTTGTTGGATCCATCGTTTTTGCCTTGAAACTTACGTTTCTTTCCATTAAACTATTTGTTGTTTTTGTTCCCACGTTTACCATACTCAATCATATTAATAGAGGATGATCCAACGTCCTTTTCCTTAGTCTTACCACTTTCTAGAACCCGTATTGATTTCTCAATATGTAAGCGGTCTCCCAAATCAGTCAAAGAAAATTCTTCCTTCTTATGTTTTAACATGTGTTTAAAATCTTGCCATGATGGTTGTAGTTTATCTATAATTAAAGACATTGAAATGGATTTATCCATTTTTAGATTATGTTGTGTAAACTGTCATAAATTTCTAAGAATTTCGTGGAACTGTTTCATGAGAGGCCTTGAATCCACCATTTTGTAATTATTGAAATTAGTCATATGAAACTTCTTACTTGAAGCATCTGCAGCCATGTATTTGGATTCAAGTGAATCCCATAATTCTTTTGCAGTTTCTACATTTTGATAAACATCAAAAAGGGCATTAGACATACCATTAAGAATGTGGCCACGACAGATGTAGTCACCGTTATCCCATTTGTTTCTTTTCCTGATTTGATCCACTGTTGCATCTTCAGCAACTTCTGGCACGGGGGTGGACAGAACATAAACAACTTTCAATGTAGTTAGAAGAAAACGCATCTTCTGTTGCCATCTTCGAAAATCAACACCTTCAAACTTATCCAGATTCGTAAACTTTGATGTAATCTCTTTTACCGATTCACCAGACATGATTATCAATAGAATACTTAATCGATTTGTTAGAAAATAGGGCTGTAATTGATAATCCATTTCGTTCTTAAATCATGTAATCACTTTCTCGATTAAGTATTTCGATCCTACAAGCCTCGGGTATCACGAAATCCTAATCGGGATAAGACAAGAACAAGATTTAATTCCAGGCAAGAAGATTCAAATCAAAGCGTATGTGAGAGTTTATTTTCTGTATCTTTTCGTATGAATGAAAGGAAATATGCCAAAACAGATATATTAATTCGGAAGTTAAAATTTAAGGGATACAACCCTTCAATTTGGCGAGAAAAGCTGTTATAAAACATACATGCTTTTTGGCGGGAAAACCAGTTAGAAGGCAACGTTTCAATATAGATTGCAGTGCCTTTTCCTTAGCCAGGGCCGCTGCCCCTCGGACCTCGCCAGAGGCGTTGCCCCTTGGACCCCGCAAGGGGGCGCAACTCCCTTGACCCCGCTATATTCACGAAAGTGTCTAGTCAATTTTTACAGGCGTGTACTCCACACTTTCCGAACCCGTTGTTAAGTATAACTAGCCCACTCTTGCTTTCACATAAATCTCAATTAACCAAAATGATGTTGGATGACACTAAAATCACCAAGAGCTTGTAAACTAAAAACTTATTTTGCTCACGAACCAAGGTTCGACTCCTTCCACATTGATCTTTTCTTTTCAAGTTTAGCTAACTTCTCTATCTCTCTAATCTAATTTGGGTATACTTTTTTAAACTTCTAATTCTATATTACAATTACGAATATATTTTATGCATATAATGTGCAAATTTATAAGTTTATCATACAATTTTTTTGTAACTTTAGCTCACATCTCCACATATCTATCTGTGTCTTTTGGGAACATCAAGGATAGTCAAGATAGTTTGTAACAAAAATCACTGTTAGTTCTTATACCTTTTTTCCATCACCGATAGTTGATGAATGTGTAAATATACACATATTATGCGCAATATTATAAGAATTGCGCAGAAAACAGCAAGTTGGAAAGTTGCGGAAATAACAAAATGCAAAACCGCAGTATTTGATCTGCGCGTAAATAATTACAAAGATGGAGCAAAGTCCGCATAGATTAGCGCTTATACAATGCTACGTGCAATCATTTGAAAACTATCAATAGAAGTCTTGTGTCTTTATTTAAAGGTTGTTGAACCCGTGAATTTTCATGAGATAGCATAATTCCTTTACATGTCTCATAAGGTATAATCAAGACCGGGACATGGTGATTGACCATTCTTAATGAATGGAAACCAATCATAAGGTCCCTTAAACTTCCAAAAAAGCTTCAATCTTCAATCTTATTGCACTCGAACTAAATTCGATTAGTATAGTTGAATTTAGGCTCGATCAATTGGCGCCATCCGTGGGACTCTCGAAAATAATGGATTAGATTGTGGAAACTAACTAATTTTGTTAACAATCAAATTCTCAATAATAATCATGTTCTAAATTTTTGTTGCAGATTTGCAAGACTCTGAATTAATTGGAAGAAATGATGACAGTAGCAAATATGCAGAATAGCAGAAAAGGCGCTACTGCGTCAGACGAATATGATTTCCGACATCCAAGCTCATTCAATTTTAAGGCAAGTGTTGAAACTGCTAGAGAACCTACTGAAACTTCAGTTGCAAAAGAGAATTTGTTTGAAAATTCGTTTGTAAATGGGGACGATCAAACTCTCATTGCGGAGGAACGCGTAAATAATCTTGTAGTAGAAAACCTCAGTAAAAGCACAAATGATAACACACGGATTTAAGTTTAATCTTTTACTTGTATTTCTATCAACATATGGAAATAAAAGATTCTTGTGCAATGTAGAAGTTAAGTGGTTGAACGCACTATTTCAATATTTTCACCTTTTCACATCACTATAGAAACATTGCGAAATATATTTTAATGATTTAGTTTTTTCTAAGTATTGATTTAAAGCCTGCTTAGATGATTTAAGTTTTAAGCGCAGTGGATTGCGCAAGGAATAATTAACGCATATACATTTTTGTTATGTGCACAATAACAAATTGTTTAAATGCTTTTATGATAATGAAAAAATAAAAATAATATAAAGATAAGTTGCAAATGACTTTATATTATCCAACATACAAAGTAAATTACATAGCTTCGCGATAAACAAACACTATTATAACTTCAATGCAACAATTTCTTCAATTGTCACATGCTCCTTTTTGCTGATCTCCACAAGCTCTAGAATGTCAATTTTCGCAAGGACATCACTCGCAATCTCATATGCGGCTTGATCTTGTTCCATGGGGCACACCAACTTCGCAACGTCTTGTGGTAGCACATCTGGAATTGGAACCGCCACCTTCAATTTTTCAAAAATTGGCACGCAGTAAGGATTTTGGTGCAAGCCACATACGTTTCAAATTTTCAGCGTCAATTTGGGAATCAAGAATTTTGCTGCTGAGTTCTGGGAGATGTTCTTGTAACTTCACAAACTTAGACTATGCGGCTGTTTTCTCTTCTAGCGCCTTGGTGCGCTCTTCATCGATTTTCACAAGTTTGCTTTCTGCAATCTCAAGTGCAAAATTTACTTTCTCTTTTTCAGTAGTTTCTGCAGCAAGTTTTTTCTCCAATTCTTTCGTTGTTTCCATGGCAGTTTGGAGTTCAAAAGAGATGTCGAAATTGGTTTTTTTCAAATCAGCTACCACTGATTTTTCAACTTCAAGCTTCACGCGTTCAGACTACAGCGTCTTCTCGTAATTCTGCTCAAATGACAAATGGTTGAGCATGGAGCACATAAACAGATAACCCTGTTGAGTATGCACACTGCATGAGCCACCTATAGTAAGCTTGCCAAATTCATGGCGCACATCATTAGGCATGATGGCATCAAGCTTTTCAAATTGTTCCGAGGCTACAGCTGCAGTGACATCAAGATGCTCGACAATGTGATCAATGCGGATTGATTTGATGGGATTGGGTTGAGTGTCGAATAGTTCAGACTAATTGGTGTGCAGGCTGGGATGTAAGTATGGGGAACCAAGCTTGTCCTGGTTGAACTCCATCTCATGATATTCTTCTTCTGTGAGATCAACAACATGGGCTCCGCAAGTAAATATTACGCATATAAACATAATATAAAAGTAGAAGTAATTGTGCACAAAGAAAAAGGGAGCTAATGAAAACGTACTATCTTAAAGGTTTTTAAACTGATCTCTTGCTCATCAGTTTCATCATGATAGGATTGCGGGTTGGATTCATGGTGAGAGGCCTCAGATTCTTCATCTATTAAAATGATCTTCTTTTTCTTGCGCGCGCTAGGGATAGCATTAGTAGCTTTGTGTTTTCTTTGTCCACTGACAGTACGTCGCGATAAAAAAAAGGCTCGTACGATATAACCTCGGGGTTCGTTGTAGATACGCGTGATGTAACATCCCGTCTTTTTCCATTTACTTTTTGATTATTTTATTTAAAGACCGTTATATAATTATAACATCTTCCGTTAATACGCGTTTTTAAATTATCTCGTTTAGGTAATTCACGCACCCGCTTTAAACTTGAGGGACCAATGTTGCCAAATAACCAAAGTTTTGACTAGGTCAAAGTGGTCAACCTCACTCTCATTCATTCATTCACCTCCTTCTCTCTTTCAATACTTCAACTTTTTCTCTCAAACACCAATTCAAAGATTCATCATCTATTCAAGATCTAGCAAGCATCAATTCAAACAAATTACATATTTAGAATCTTTGCATCTTTCTCTTCGAATCCATACCGATTACATCTCATTTGGGTAACTTTCTAAAAACACTAGATTTTGTGTTCTTGATGATTTTGACTTATAAAAGTGTTAATTAGTGTCTATGGCTCAAGTCTAACATGAACATATGATTTGTATGTCGATCTTGTTATTTTAAGTAACTAGCATGAACTTGAAATTTGGTGTGTTTGATTTTGTGATTTGGTTGCTTAAATGCTGTTAGATGTTAAAAGTGCATGTATTAAATGTGTTACTAGTATCACTAGCTTCAATTTGATGTGTAGGTTGACATGGAAAGACTCCATAAACTTCATTGCTAAATTTGTGATTTTGAGTTAGGGTTTGATAGAAGTAAAATGGATTTTTTATGCATTGAATGCTTTGCAATGTCAATTGTAAGTGTTTAGTTGTATTGTATGCGTAATTACCTACGAAACGGCGTATTATATGTGTGCATTTGGTTTCCGAATCATTGGTTGCATTTATGAGCTTGAGTATCATTAAAGATGAACATTTAATGCGATTTTGATTGTTGTAAATGCTAGAATTGATTGGTGATATGTGTTTAGTTGTATTCCTCGCTAAATTACCTTATCAACGACGTATGGTATGCATTTTAAGTGTTTACGGTTCATTTGTTGTGTTAAAATGAGTTTTGGCTCGAGACTTGAACACTTGCACCAGCCCAGGTACCATGTGACGACCCGGAAATTTCTGACCAAATTTAAACTTTAATCTTTATATTATTCCGACACGATAAGAAAAGTTTGTTAAGTTAAATCTCAAGAATTTTAAACTGTGTTCATACATTCATTATAACCTCGACCAAATTCCGACGATTCATGAACCGTTATATATAAATAGATATGTATATATATATATATATATATATATATATATATATATATATATATATATATATATATATATATATATATATATATATATATATATATATATATATATATATATATATATATATTATAACTTGAGAATATTAATAAAGTATTAAACGTATAATACTTTACACGAACGTATTTGTTTCAATATGATTTTTGACGAAATTAAAAAAAATATATATTAAATGATTGAATTATCAGAAACATTGAATTATGATTACAAGTCTCTGTTGAGAGGTCCACTATGATTTGAGAAAATCTATTCCTCTTAATGATATTCAGAATAATTTGTAAAGCTATTTATAAATAAAAACAAAAAGTGTCATTTACGAAAGTTAGACAAAAGTTAGTGGAGAATTGGTTTCCATAATATTCTATTAATCTATTTTCAAACGTACAAAAACGTTTTCAGTTTAAAAAGAACTTTATTATTAAAACGTATATAACTTTTATAAATATCTAGAATCACTTTTGACAACTCATTACTTAACCAGTATAATAAATATAACGATATTTATATTTTATTTCATTAAATATATATAACGATTTAAATTAATATTATATATATTTATACGCGTATTATACATACATAGTTTTTATACTTTTACTATACTTTAACTTTACCTTTACTTTACTTTTACTTTACTTTAACTTTAATAATTCATACTTTAATAATTCACTTTAATAATTCATACTTTAATAATTCACTTTAATAATTCATACTTTAATAATTCACTTTAATAATTCATACTTTAATAATTCATACTTTAATAATTCACTTTAATAATTCAAAAATCTATTATAAATAGAATTCAATAGGTTTCATTATTTCATAGAAACTTGAAAATATATTTCTCTAAACTCTCTCAATCGATTTATATATATATTACTTTAATAATTATGAGTGATGTCCGAGTGATTTCAAAATAGTTTTTTGAATGAGTCGAAGCTAAGGAAATTATGGGTTATAGCTATGGAGGTGATGGGTATGGTTCATGGGTATGCTCGTGAGGTCAATCTAGTGTTTATCATCTCCGTTGCGTCTACGTACTTTCCTGCAATATTGAATCTCAATATTGATACGTGAGCACTCATAACTTAACTTTTATATATCAATAGTGTATCCCTGACTAGTGCTCGAGTATATAGGATTATGCATGCTTGTACATTCGATATTGTCCTTAGATAGGTTTGTTGAATCCTGAATTAGATACATATGCTACTGAGATAGGGTATATGATATGCATGTCATTGAAAAGATAGCGAAAAATTAAGAACTTTTCATTTAGATATCGAATGGTTTCGATGAACGGATTAGAAGTTATAGTCAACTGAATTTTAGTATTATTGTTAAAATGATTATTATTACTATCGTCGTTATTATTTTAATAGAAATATTATTGTTATTATAAAATATCATTATTACTATTATGTTAGTATTATCATTTTATCATAATACCATTTTTAGTAAATATAAATATTGTTATTTTTTTATAGAATAATAATAATTATTATTATAAAATAATACAACTTTTACTTATTATTATTATGATCAATATTATTTTATCAAATAAATAGGGGATACAAAGATATTTTTCACCACGTGTAATATAATTACATTAATAATACTTACCACTATAGTTTTACAATATTAAGTGAACTTTATAAATTTTACTACTTAAGATATATAAAAATATATTTTATCATATATAAACGTTAATATAAATTTTTATTAATAAATGACTTTTATTATTATAAAATCTAATAAATATATTTAAATATATAAAATGACTATAGTTAAGTTATATAATAAACACGTATAAATTTTAGAAGTCATTTTGGGTCAAGTTGACTTTTGTTGACTTTTGCATATTAGTCTCGAGCATTAGGATTGTGGTACACTATGACTTGACCAAAAATTGTTAGACAAATATTGACCAACATATAAATATATATAATTAATATAGATTCGTGAATCCGAGGCCAACCTTGCACTTGTTAAATGACGTTATATGTATTTTTACTACGAAATACAGTATGGTGAGTTTCATTTGCTCCCTTTTATATATATTTTTTGGACTGTGAATACATGCGCTGTTTTTATAAATATTTTACGAAATAGGCACAAGTACTAAAACTAATTCTACGTGGGTTTAAACCAGAAATATACCCTTAGCTTGGTAACATTAAACTACTTGTCTATGTACGGTAGGCGCGAATCCTAAAGATAGATCTATTGGGCCTGACAAACCCCATCCTGACTATGGGATGCTTTAGTACTTCGAGGTTATTTTAAACACACCTGATCTGGTGTACTTCAGAGGGTAAAACATGAATGTTAAGGCTTGTTACCGGGTGCCTACAACTTATAGAATACTTTTATACACTTGCGAGTGTACATATATTTATAAACGGAAATCTTGTGGTCTATTAATATATTGAAATGATTGTTATGATAAACCTATGAACTCACCAACCTTTTCGGTTGACACTTTAAAGCATGTTTATTCTCAGGTATTAAAGAAATCTTCCGCTGTGCATTAGCTCATTTTAAGGATATTACTTGGAGTCATTCATGGCATATTTTGAAAGACGTTGCATTCGAGTCATTGAGTTCATCAAGATTATTATTATGTCAATTATAGTTGGATGTATTATGAAATGGTGTGCATGCCGTCAACTTTCGTTGTAAAGAAAGTTTGTCTTTTAAAAACGAATGCAATGTTTGTAAAATGTATCATATAGAGGTCAAATACCTCGCGATGTAATCAACTATTGTGAATCGTTTATAATGTATATGAACGGGTCCTTTCAGTTGGTATCAGAGCGGTGGTCTTAGCGAACCAGGTCTGCATTAGTGTGTCTAACTGATAGTCGTTAGGATGCATTAGTGAGCCTGGACTTCGACCGTGTCTGCATGTCAAAAGTTTTGCTTATCATTTTTGTCGGAAATTGCCTGCTTATCATTCTTAGTCTAGACACGTCTTACTGCATTGATTGCATGAATAGTGTATAGACAAAATTCATATCTTAGCGTATCTGCTAATCCATATCTTAGCGTATCTGTTACTGTAAACTTTGCATGACATATCCCGTAAATTCCTCCGTAATCTACGAAATCTTTTACGCTATATATATAGATATTCTATGTAATTAGAATACCACCCGATAGCCGAAAAATCATTTCATATCGAAAAATCCTTTATTCAATCCAACGAAATGGAATTCGTCATTAGTTCAAGTCCCTCGAATTTCGATATGGAATCCCACTCAAGCTCCGAAAGCAGTGTGACCGGAATGGATCAACCAATTAGCCATCATCTATTATGAATGAATTGGGGATAAGTTTGTAGCCTCCTCAATAATTGGAGGCAAGAAGAAGGTGATCCTTTCCATCCACCACATTGCCCTCTTGGCGATGAACCTGAAGCACTTACCGGCGAACCGGTACGAAACACCATTTTCTCTCTCATTTTCAGAGTATCTCGTCACGATTATATACTACATCAAATTCTAGATTTTATTTATCCGCTCGTCCGAACCGACAATCACCCCGGTGTAATAGAAGAAGTCAACGCGCTTCGCGCTCGAGTAGTGGCTTTAGAGAATATGGTGCAAGGGTTACAAACACCAACAAATAACGAAGTATTAATTCATAATTTCAATTTTATTGAATAAATACTCCGTAAAAGTTATGTAATTTCTAAAGTCTTTAGGGATTATTCAGTTCTAGTTTCAACCGTAAATCAAATGAGTTTAATTTAATATTAACTCATTAAATCTATGTTACATCTGAAGAAAATATGCACATATATATTTTCATAAATACTGTAATAAAATTCTGTTGTACAAAATATTAATTGTGAAAAAAAATTTTAACGGGTAGGTAATACCCGAGAGATATATAAATTCACAATTAATATGTTACATTTTTCGAATCTGATTAAGCAAATCATCAACTACACTCCCAAAATCTCACAACAATATACATTCTTGTATAGTAATCAAAACAACCATTCTCACCCAAATTTGATTACGCATTCTGATTTTGACAAATCAAAATCCAAGTCATGATTTAACAGAAGACATCACTCTTAGATTCCTACATCTTTCAAAGCTATATTTTGACTTCAAAAATGTGTTAGAACATCATATGTATATTAACGATTACAAACTGTGTTCAAACTCTCCGAAGTTTTCGAAGACACTTCAAACAATGAACAATCGAAATGATGATCCGACCACATATTAACCACATTTATGTACCTAAAAAGCTCTCGAAGCCAAAGTCATAGTTCGACGCGTATCCGTGTCAGACCCTTTGGCATTTATTAGCTAAAATGACTTTTCAATTCCTTTTCAAAGTAGACAGTTTTGTCACAGCTCCAGCAAGTCAACTTCGACTTTTCAGTCGGACTAGTCTTATTATAACCTCGATAGATACGTTACCCTTTCGTCATCGTTACTGGGGACCTTTCATATCTCGCCACCTTAGCAATAAACTTACCAACAACTTCAATTATCTTTGACTTTTCTAAAAATCATTATATTTATTGAAATCACATCATTTACTCATTCGCATCTTGTAACGAGAATTGTCATACGAACCATCGAAAAACAGTAACCAGTATTTTGAAATCTCGCAGCATGTCTACGCCAACAGTTATATGTGTACGTAAAACGTCTATCTCCTGGACTTACATACTTTGAATGTGAAGTTCTGAAAAATATTTTGAACTGCAAACTAGTTCTTGAAATGCTGACGAAGCATCAAAAACTGTTAACGATCTTAACAGTAAAAAGTTTGATGACAAAGAATAGTAAGGTGGTAAAGCTGAGAAAAAGAGAAGGTTTGGAACTAGAAAACGGATTGAACAGACTATGAAGGAGGCTGTGGACAAATCACAAAGACTAAATCTGCCTTCAAAGAATCCAAATGATTCAGTGCTTGCTAAAGTCATTAACGAATACCTTACTCTTTATTCTAAACCTTTACAGAAAAATCTTCATCATCATCCATCAATATTAGAAATTCTAAGATATTATCATATCTTTCATTATAAATATCCGCGATATTTCTGAAGATATTTTCACAACTAATCTTATCTGAAGTCATTTATCTCTTTGCGCAATCGGTGTTACATCATAAAAGAAACTATTAGTTTCTATATTCTATAAACTTTCGAGTTTAAATTATGAATGTTTTGAAGTAGTGTTGGGAGCTGAAGCATGAGTTAGTATAATATAATGACACTTGATCAACGTGATTATATTACAGTAATTCATGCTGAGTTTCTAAACGGAACATGATGATTCACAGATCATAACGTCATCATGTGCTATGTTACACGACTCTTATATTCTCTTTGATCTCTAAATATCAAGAAAATATTTCTTGATGATTCGGCCTTTTCTGAGGTATTCTGGTAACTTGACAAGTCAAGATCGTGCCATTACAATTTCCTTCCTAGAACATTAACAATGTTCATTCCGAAATTTATATCTGCGGATTTTGGACTATTACAAGCGGTGCTTAATCGCAAGAAGAAGAAACGAAAGGACAAAGCTCCGAACTAGAAATGGGAGTATAAATCATAGCAAATAGAAGAGAGCATTAACTGTGGATGACAATGATTATAGAAGAAGCAAGGACTTTGAAATATAAGGAAAGATATAAAACCCAACAACAACCCAGAAATCACAAACTGCATATATCAATGCATATAGCAATATAAAGACACGGGAGAACTAAAACCACTATAAAACCAAGAGTATAGTAGAAGTAAATAGATTCTTCCTGAGGCAGATGAAAAAGAATAGCGACAGATATGAAAGTGAGGAGTATATCAAGAATCAGCACTGGATGAAGCATATTGACAAATACTTTAAAATATGAGTTGAGAAGGTGTGAGTTGTAAGAAAACAAATGAGATGGATTTATAGTGAAATATCCGACAGAGAAATCAAAATGGATTATCGCATTAATTCGAAGAGGATCATAATTTCCTTAATCGCCGAATAATCAAATCCAATATAGATTACAAAGATTTCTTTTCGAAGATCAATCGTGATGACGTCAAAAGATACGACGAATCACTATTATCTTATTTCATTCATTTACGATAACTTCACTCACACGCTTCGAGTAATCGAATTATTTTATCCATTCTTCTTGAACATGATAAAACTCTATAATCGTTATAATAACATTCTCATTGTTAGTCATGACGACCTCTATCAAATTTCTGGGACTAAATTTCTTTAACGGGTAGGTACTGTGACGACCCGAAAATTTCTGACCAAATTTAAACTTTAATCTTTATATTATTCCGACACGATAAGAAAAGTTTGTTAAGTTAAATCTCAAGAATTTTAAACTGTGTTCATACATTCATTATAACCTCGACCAAATTCCGACGATTCATGAACCGTTATATATAAATAGATATGTATATGTGTATATATATATATATATATATATATATATATATATATATATATATATTATAACTTGAGAATATTAATAAAGTATTAAACGTATAATACTTTACACGAACGTATTTGTTTCAATATGATTTTTGACGAAATTAAAAAATATATATATTAAATGATTGAATTATCAGAAACATTGAATTATGATTACAAGTCTCTGTTGAGAGGTCCACTATGATTTGAGAAAATCTATTCCTCTTAATGATATTCAGAATAATTTGTAAAGCTATTTATAAATAAAAACAAAAAGTGTCATTTACGAAAGTTAGACAAAAGTTAGTGGAGAATTGGTTTCCATAATATTCTATTAATCTATTTTCAAACGTACAAAAACGTTTTCAGTTTAAAAAGAACTTTATTATTAAAACGTATATAACTTTTATAAATATCTAGAATCACTTTTGACAACTCATTACTTAACCAGTATAATAAATATAACGATATTTATATTTTATTTCATTAAATATATATAACGATTTAAATTAATATTATATATATTTATACGCGTATTATACATACATAGTTTTTATACTTTTACTATACTTTAACTTTACCTTTACTTTACTTTTACTTTACTTTAACTTTAATAATTCATACTTTAATAATTCACTTTAATAATTCATACTTTAATAATTCACTTTAATAATTCATACTTTAATAATTCACTTTAATAATTCATACTTTAATAATTCACTTTAATAATTCATAATTTAATAATTCACTTTAATAATTCAAAAATCTATTATAAATAGAATTCAATAGGTTTCATTATTTCATAGAAACTTGAAAATATATTTCTCTAAACTCTCTCAATCGATTTATATATATATTTGCTCTGTATTATTTTAAGATATTATTAGTATACTTAAAATATTACGACGGAGTGATGTCCGAGTGATTTCAAAATAGTTTTTTGAATGAGTCGAAGCTAAGGAAATTATGGGTTATAGCTATGGAGGTGATGGGTATGGTTCATGGGTATGCTCGTGAGGTCAATCTAGTGTTTATCATCTCCGTTGCGTCTACGTACTTTCCTGCAATATTGAATCTCAATATTGATACGTGAGCACTCATAACTTAACTTTTATATATCAATAGTGTATCCCTGACTAGTGCTCGAGTATATAGGATTATGCATGCTTGTACATTCGATATTGTCCTTAGATAGGTTTGTTGAATCCTGAATTAGATACATATGCTACTGAGATAGGGTATATGAAATGCATGTCATTGGAAAGCTAGTGAAAAATTAAGAACTTTTCATTTAGATATCGAATGGTTTCGATGAACGGATTAGAAGTTATAGTCAACTGAATTTTAGTATTATTGTTAAAATGATTATTATTACTATCGTCGTTATTATTTTAATAGAAATATTATTGTTATTATAAAATATCATTATTACTATTATGTTAGTATTATCATTTTATCATAATACCATTTTTAGTAAATATAAATATTGTTATTTTTTTATAGAATAATAATAATTATTATTATAAAATAATACAACTTTTACTTATTATTATTATGATCAATATTATTTTATCAAATAAATAGGGGATACAAAGATATTTTTCACCACGTGTAATATAATTACATTAATAATACTTACCACTATAGTTTTACAATATTAAGTGAACTTTATAAATTTTACTACTTAAGATATATAAAAGTATATTTTATCATATATAAACGTTAATATAAATTTTTATTAATAAATGACTTTTATTATTATAAAATCTAATAAATATATTTAAATATATAAAATGACTATAGTTAAGTTATATAATAAACACGTATAAATTTTAGAAGTCATTTTGGGTCAAGTTGACTTTTGTTGACTTTTGCATATTAGTCTCGAGCATTAGGATTGTGGTACACTATGACTTGACCAAAAATTGTTAGACAAATATTGACCAACATATAAATATATATAATTAATATAGGTTCGTGAATCCGAGGCCAACCTTGCACTTGTTAAATGACGTTATATGTATTTTTACTACGAAATACAGTATGGTGAGTTTCATTTGCTCCCTTTTATATATATTTTTGGGACTGTGAATACATGCGCTGTTTTTATAAATGTTTTACGAAATAGGCACAAGTACTAAAACTAATTCTACGTGGGTTTAAACCAGAAATATACCCTTAGATTGGTAACATTAAACTACTTGTCTATGTACGGTAGGCGCGAATCCTAAAGATAGATCTATTGGGCCTGACAAACCCCATCCTGACTATGGGATGCTTTAGTACTTCGAGGTTATTTTAAACACACCTGATCTGGTGTACTTCAGAGGGTAAAACATGAATGTTAAGGCTTGTTACCGGGTGCCTACAACTTATAGAATACTTTTATACACTTGCGAGTGTACATATATTTATAAACGGAAATCTTGTGGTCTATTAATATATTGAAATGATTGTTATGATAAACCTATGAACTCACCAAACTTTTCGGTTGACACTTTAAAGCATGTTTAGTCTCAGGTATTAAAGAAATCTTCCGCTGTGCATTAGCTCATTTTAAGGATATTACTTGGAGTCATTCATGGCATATTTTGAAAGACGTTGCATTCGAGTCATTGAGTTCATCAAGATTATTATTATGTCAATTATAGTTGGATGTATTATGAAATGGTGTGCATGCCGTCAACTTTCGTTGTAAAGAAAGTTTGTCTTTTAAAAACGAATGCAATGTTTGTAAAATGTATCATATAGAGGTCAAATACCTCGCGATGTAATCAACTATTGTGAATCGTTTATAATGTATATGAACGGGTCCTTTCATACCAGCTCACGTTGAGTGTCGCGGAGCGGCCATCCTTGGTCGCTGCACGGCATTAGGCGTGTTTAGATTCTGATCAAACTTACACTTTTATGAAAAATGTTTGCTATGCTACGCACCTCCGATTCACATGTAACTTGTTCTAACATCCTTATATATGATTAAAAACCTCAGAAAAATAGTTCGGGACCCGACCCTTGAAAGGACCCGTTCATATATATTAAAACGATTCTCAATAGTTGATTACATCGCGAGGTATTTGACCTCTATATGATACATTTTTCGGACATTGCATTCGTTTTTAAAAGATAAACTTTCTTTACATCAAAAATTGACAGACATGCATACCATTTGATAATATCCAACTATAAATGACCTAATCTGTCATTTACTTAATAATAATCTCTATTGAACTCAACGACTTGAAATGTAACGTCTTTTGAAATATGCCATGAATGACTCCAAGTAATATCTTTAAAATGAGCAAATGAACAGCGGAAGATTTCTTTAACACCTGAGAATAAACATGCTTTAAAGTGTCAACCAAAAGGTTAGTGAGTTCATTAGTTTATCATAATCATTTATTTCCATCATTTTAATAGACCAAAAGAATTTCATTTCCAGTTCTCATAAATATACGTCCCATGCATAGAGACAAAAATAATCATTCATATGGTGAACACCTGGTAACCGACATTAACTAGATACATATAAGAATATCCCCTATCATCCCGGGATCCTCCTTCGGACATGATATAAATTTCGAAGTACTAAAGCATCCGGTACTTTAGATGGGGTTTGTTAGGCCCAATAGATCTATCTTTAGGATTCGCGTCAATTAGGGTGTCTGTTCCCTAATTCTTAGATTACCAGACTTAATAAAAAGGGGCATATTCGATTTCGATAATTCAACCATAGAATGTAGTTTCGATTACTTGTGTCTATTTCGTAAAACAGTTATAAAAGCAGCGCATGTATTCTCAGTCCCAAAAATATATATTGCAAAAATATTTAAAAAGGGAGCAAATGAAACTCACCATACTGTATTTCGTAGTAAAAATACAAATAACGTCATTGAACAAGTGCAAAGTTGGCCTCGGATTCACGAACCTAAATTAATTATATATATTTATGTGTTGGTCAATATTTGTCTAACAAATTAGGTCCAGTCATAGTGTATCACAATCTTAATGCTCGAGACTAATATGCAAAAGTCAACAAAAGTAAATTTGACTCAAAATAATTTCCAAAAATCTATACATGATTAATATATAGTTTAAATATCGTTGTTTTATATTTTTAAATATTTTAAAAAGATTTATTAGAGTAAATAATATAATTTATTTATTAATAAATAAAATTTTATATTAAATTATATAATAAAATATTCATTTTATATATATTAAGTAATAAAATTTATAGGGTTCATTTAATATCATAAAGATAATATGATAGGTATTATTAAAGTAAGTTATTACACGTAGTAAAATATGTTTGTATCACATATTTATTTGATAAAATAATATCTATAATGATAGTAAGTAAAAGTTGTATTATTTTGTAATAATAATTATTATTATAAAAATATCAATATTTATAATTACTAAGATGACATTATGATAAAACGATAATTCTAATTATGATAACTTTAATATTTACGATAATTTTTAATATTATCTTTAAAATAATAATTCTATTTAAAATAATAATAATAATGATATTTTATAGTAACAATGACATTTCTATTAAAATGATAATTTTTGTTAAAATGATAGTTTTAACACTAACGATACTTTTAATAATAATAGTAATGATAAAAATAATAAGAACGATAATTTTATCTAAATCAATATCTTATAATATTTTAATTTCATCATGATACTCTTACTCATTATTTCCTAATCGTTTCGTTTAATATCTTTTAATCGTCTTTTATATCGTGTTCATAATAATGATAATAATAGTAATCAAAATAATTAGGTGTTACAAATATTTGTTTTAATTACACTAATATTAATAATGATAGTTACTATAACATTATTAACGATAATACTAATAATTATCTTAATGATAATATAGTAATAATAATAATAACAATAACAATAACCATTTTTAAATAATCAACGATTTTCTGAACTAGCCTTGATGTGCCCAATCCTTGTGAACCCCGAATCTTTAAGGGTTGAACTTTACATGGATGGTCTTCCCAAGAGCATCAAACATGGAGTAATGTCATCCAAACCCACTAATCATCAAGAAGCTTTGAACATGGCCCGTAAATTGATAGAAATGGTGGACGAAATTGTAGTGCCGGCACCTAAAGCCGAGGATAAGTCGGGTAACAACAAAAGAAAATGGGAAGCCCCCCAATCAAGCAACAACAACTTTGCCAAGAAGCCTTTCACCTCTGACGGCAAGAAGGGTTATGCCGGAAACCTACCTATTTGCAACAAATGCAACAAGCATCGCTTTGGTGAATGTGGCAAGCTAATTTGCCATCAGTGCCAAGGAAATGGTCATAAGGCCAACGAATGTAAAAGTGCCGCCCTCGTCGCTCGAAAGGGGCCCAATGCACCACAGACGGTCACTTGTTACGAATGTGGCCAAACGGGTCATTATAGAAATACATGCCCAAAGAAGAAAGATAACCCCAATACGCGCGACCGAACTTTCAAAATTAACACCGAGGAAGCCCGAGATGACAATGAACTAGTCACGGGTACGTTTCTTCTCAACAATTCTTATGTCTCTTGCTTATTCTATTCGGGTGCCGATAAGAGTTTTGTATCCAAGACTTTAACTCATTCTTTTAACACTCCACCACTCTTACTAGATACTACTTATACCATTGAAGTGGCCGCCGGGAAACTATTGAGTGCCGACAAATTCTATCGGTGGTGTATGTTAAACTTAATGGGTAAAGAGTTTGAAATTGACTTGATACCTATAGAACTAGGGAGCTTTGATGTAATCATTGGTATGGATTGGCTAGCCAAAACGAAATCTCACATTCTTTGCGATTTTAAAGCGATTCAAATTCCTATCGAGAATGGTGAACCCTTGATTGTCTATGGCGATAAGAGTTGCACCGGACTCAACCTCGTCTCATGCCTTAAAGTTGAAAAATACCTTCGTAAAGGTTGTTTCGTGATTCTAGCTCATGTAAAGAAAGTCGAGATCGACGAGAAGCATATGGATGATGTGCCAATTATTAGTGACTTTTTCGATGTATTTCCCGACGAATTGCCGGGTCTTCCACCTCATCGACCGGTAGAATTCCAACTCGATCTTATTCCGAGAGCCGCACCCGTAGCACGTGCACCGTATAGACTTGCTCCATCCAAAATGCAAGAATTGCAAAGTCAAATCCAAGAACTACTTGACCGTGGTTTTATCCAACCTAGCCATTCACCATGGGGCGCTCCGATTTTGTTCGTTAAGAAGAAAGATGGATCCCTACGAATGTGCATTGATTATCGTGAACTAAATAAATGGACGGTTAAGAACAGATATCATCCTCGCATCGAAGACCTCTTTGATCAACTACAAGGATCTCGTGTATATTCAAAAATCAATCTCCGCTCGGGTTATCATCAATTAAGGGTTAAGGGGGAAGATGTCTCCAAAACCGCTTTTCGGACTCGTTATGGTAGTTATGAATTTTTGGTAATGCCATTTGGTCTCACTAACGCACCGGCGGTGTTCATGGATCTTATGAACCGCGTGTGCAAACCATACCTCGAAAAATTCGTTATCGTATTCATCGATGATATTTTGGTCTATTCTAAAAGCGAAGAAGAGCACGAACAATATCTCCGACTTGTGCTTAAAATCTTGAGACAAGAACGACTCTATGCCAGATTCTCCAAGTGTGAATTTTGGTTGAAGGAAGTTCAATTTCTTGGTCATGTTGTAAGTGACCAAGGTATTAAAGTCGATCCCGCAAAAATTGAAGCCATTAGTAAATGGGAGACTCCTACTACTCCTACTCACATTCGTCAATTCTTGGGTCTCGCTGGGTACTATCATAGATTTATCGAAAACTTCTCTTTGGTTGTACGTCCTCTAACCACGTTAACTCAAAAGGGAAAGAAATTCATTTGGGCGACTGAGCAAGAATTCGCGTTTCAAATCTTGAAGACAGAGCTAACCACTACTCCTATCTTGTCACTTCCCGAAGGCAATGATGATTTTGTTGTATATTGCGATGCCTCGAAACAGGTTTTGGGTGTGTATTGATGCAACGAAAGAAAGTCATTGCTTATGCCTCTCGACAATTGAAAATTCATGAACGGAACTATACGACACATGATCTCGAACTTGGAGACGTTGTCTTTACACTCAAAATGTGGAGACACTATCTTTATGGAATCAAAAGTACCATCTTCACCGATCGCAAAAGCCTCCAACACATCTTCGACCAAAAGCAACTAAACATGAGACAACGACGGTGGATTAAAACCTTAAACGATTACGATTGCGAGCTTCGTTACCATCCCGGGAAGGTAAATGTAGTATCCGATGCCTTAAGTCGAAAAGAAAAAGCGGTGCCTCTTCGTGTCCGAGCTTTAAACATCACCATTCACACCAATCTCAATAGTCAAATTCGTGTAGCCCAAGACGAGGCTCTCAAGGATGAAAACATCTCTCTCGAACACTTGAATGTCCTCACCTCTCGATTCAAAGTTAAGGAGACCGGACTCCGATATTTCGCCGGAAGAATTTGGGTGCCTAGTTATGGGGACTTGCGAAGCCTTATTTTAGACGAAGCCCATAAGTCAAGATATTGGTGCCAATAAGATGTACCACGACCTCAAAGAACAATATTGGTGGTCGAACATTAAAAGGGACGTTGCTACTTATGTTGGAAAGTGCCTAACTTGCTCCAAAGTCAAAGCCAAACATCAAAGACCGTCCGGACTACTTCAACAACCCGAAATTCCGCAATGGAAGTGGGAAAGGATAACGATGGATTTTATCACCAAACTACCAAAGACGGTGGGCGGTTATGATACTATTTGGGTTATTGTTGACCGTCTCACCAAATTCGCACACTTCCTGGCCATGAAGGAAACCGACAAAATGGAAAAACTTGCACAACTTTACATTAAAGAGATCGTGGCCCGTCATGGTGTGCCTTTATCGATTATTACTGACCGAGATGGCCGTTTTGTTTCTAGATTTTGGCGTACCTTACAAGAAGCGTTGGGAACGCGTTTGGACATGAGCACCGCATATCATCCACAAACCGATGGACAAAGCGAGCGTACAATTCAAACCTTTGAAGACATGCTACGAGCTTGTGTTATCAATTTCGGAAAAGCTTGGGACAAGCACTTGCCTCTCGTCGAATTCTCTTACAACAATAGTTACCACGGGGGTATCAACGCCGCACCTTTCGAAGCTTTGTATGGCCGAAAATGTCATTCTCTTATTTGTTGGGCCGAAGTAAGCGACACACAGATCACCGGACCCGAACTCATTCATGAGACAACCGAGAAGATCGTTCAAATTCGAGATAGGCTTAGGACGTCCCGTAGTCGTCAAAAGAGCTATACCAACAAAAGACGCAACGACCTTGAATTCGAAGTCGGTGATCGCGTAATGTTAAAAGTCGCACCTTGGAAGGGTGTAATCCGTTTCAGGAAACGCGAGAAGTTAAATCCGCGGTATATTGGTCCTTTCAAAATCTTGGAGCGTGTTGGAACAGTTGCTTATCGTTTAGATATTCCGCCTCAATTGAGCTCCGTTCATCCTACTTTCCATGTATCTAACTTGAAGAAGTGCCTTGCCGAACCCGATGTCATCATTCCTCTCTAGAAACTTACTATTGATGACAAACTTCATTTTGTGGAGGAACCGGTTGAAATAGTGGACACCTCCATCAAGACGCTAAAACAAAGTAGAATCCCTATCGTTAAGGTCCGTTGGAATGCCAAAAGGGGACCCGAGTATACTTGGGAAAGACAAGATCAAATGCAAAGAAAGTACCCTCATTTATTCGTGGATACGGAAACGCAAGGTCTCGAGGAAGAAACAACGACTACTACGCCTACTTAAATTTCGGGACGAAATTTCTTTTAAGGAGTAGGTAATGTAACATCCCGCCTTTTTCCGTTTACTTTTCGATTATTTTATTTAAAGTCCGTTATATAATTATAACATCTTCCGTTAATACGCGTTTTTAAATTATCTCGTTTAGGTAATTCACGCACCCGCTTTAAACTTGAGGGACCAATGTTGCCAAATGACCAAAGTTTTGACTAGGTCAAAGTGGTTAACTTCACTCTCATCCATTCATTCACCCCCTTCTCTCTTTCAATACTTCAACTTTTTCTCTCAAACACCAATTCAATGATTCATCATGTATTCAAGATCTAGCAAGCATCAATTCAAACAAATTACATATTTGGAATCCTTGCATCTTCCTCTTCGAATCCATACCGATTACGTCTCATTTGGGTAACTTTCTAAAAATACTAGATTTTGTGTTCTTGATGATTTTGACTTATAAAAGTGTTAATTAGTGTCAATGGCTCAAGTCTAACATGAATATATTATTTGTATGCTCGATCTTGTTATTTTAAGTAACTAGCATGAACTTGAAATTTGGTGTGTTTGATTTTGTGATTTGGTTGCTTAAATGTTGTTAGATGTTAAAAGTGCATGTATTAAATGTGTTACTAGTATCACTAGCTTCAATTTGATGTGTAGGTTGACTTGGAAAGACTCCATAAACTTCATTGCTAAATTTGTGATTTTGAGTTAGGGTTTGATAGAAGTAAAATGGATTTTTGATGCATTGAATGCTTTGCAATGTCAATTGTAAGTGTTTAGTTGTATTGTATGCGTAATTACCTACGAAACGGCGTACTATATGTGTGCATTTGGTTTCCGAATCATTGATTGCATTTATGAGCTTGAGTATCGTTAAAGATGAACATTTAATGCGGTTTTGATTGTTGTAAATGCTAGAATTGATTGATGATATGTGTGTAGTTGTATTCCTCGCTAAATTACCTTTTCAACGATGTATGGTATGCGTTTTAAGTGTTTACGGTTCATTTGTTGTGTTAAAATGAGTTTTGGCTCGAGACTTGAACACTTGCACCAGCCCAGGTACCAGCTCACGTTGAGTGTCGCGGTGCGGCCATCCTTGGTCGCAGCGCGGCATTAGGCGTGTTTAGATTCTGATCAAACTTACACTTTTACGAAAAATGTTTGCTATGCTACGCACCTCCGATTCACATGTAACTTGTTCTAACATGCTTATATATGATTAAAAACCTCAGAAAAATAGTTCGGGACCCGACCCGAACGTGTTGACTTTTTCGTTGACTTTGCCCCAACCAAAGTTGACTTTTAATCAAATTTAACCAAATGTTTGTGCAATCGTTCTAACGTGCTTTTATACTTGTATCTTGCATGGAACTTGACAATTTGATTCACATGCTATATAATCGAGTCGTAACGAGCCATATGACTAATTGAACATATTTGACCAACCGTGTTTACCGTTATTGATATGACCTACTTGTTTAGGTCAAGATTAGCATTCGTTCTTGCACACGTTATTTTGTGAAGTACTTTATTCACTCGTGCACTCAAGGTGAGATCATAGTCCCACCTTTACTCTTTTAAACTTACATTTGGGATGAGAAAACATAAACGTTTCATTTTACAAAGTGAACACAAGTACCAAAACAAACATTCTACATACGAGTTAGAACAAAAATCCTCAATTCGATTATCATTAGTTACACTTGCCGGGTGTAAGCGAGAACTTATGTTGTATGGCCATATGGGTTTGACAAACCCTCATTCGGACGGTTCGCTACCGTTATTCGGATGAAATATATTTTCGAGAAACAGTGTATGTTCTAACACTATTGTGATGTGGTTCTATGGATGAAAAGTTAAGCATTGATAAATGGGTGCTCGTGATAACAAATTTTAGAATGGTTTACTATTATCCAATGATACAAATCTTGTGCTTCATTTGTACTTACTTACTTACTTACTTAAACCTATGATTTCACCAACGTTTTCGTTGACAGATTTCTATGTTTTTCTCAGGCCCTTGAACGTTTTGTGATACATGCTTCAGCTCATTATTTTGATACTTGCTTTGGATGTCGAGTATATATGCATACATGGAGCGTCTTTTGGCTACTTTTAAATTGTGTCGCATAGGTTTCACTTGTACTTATAATGTTGTAACGTAACTCATGGTTGAACTAATCTTGTAAACTTTGAAACAATCTTCACATTTGAAATGAATGCGAAATATTTTTGGTCAAATGTTGTTTTAAAGACTTATGACCACGTAACGGGACCTAAGTAGACGGCGCCGTCAACGACGATTTTGTCGGGTCGCAACACGTGCCGCAAGAATATGACTTACGTCTTCCATCTTCCCAACGTCTTTGAGCAACATCTCTGCGTAAAAAAAGTAATTAATTAGTATAACCAGATGGCGTACAACGCAGAACAAGAATAGAAAATAGCAAATACGGGGAACGTAAATAATTACAAAGATGGCGCAAAGTCCGCATAGATTAGCGCTTATACAATGCTACGCGCAGTCATTCGAAAACTATAAATAGAAGTCTTGTGTCTTTATTTAAAGGTTGTTGAACCAGCGAATTTCCAAGAGATAGCATAATTCCTCTACATGTCTCATAAGGTATAATCAAGACCGGGACATGGTGATTGACCATTCTTAATGAATGGAAAATGATCATAAGGTCCCTTAAACTTTAGAAAAAGCTTCAATCTTCAATCTCATTGCACTTGAACTAAATTCGATTAGTATAGTTGAATTTAGGCTCGATCAATAGTCTTTGTGATTTGTGCTTCAATCAAGGATAGTCCCTCTCATTAACGACCGAACGTGAATTATAATCGTTAAATGCATACATGTGTCAAACATATGAGGGTATTTATATCTTTCTATTTTTCGCTTATCTTTTTAACTCTTTATTTTCATCCAAAACCCTAATCCCAAATTAAACCTCAAATTACTCAAGAAATTCAGAAATGTTCAATCAGATGTGGTTACTTACTTATAAGTTACAACAATCTTCTTCTACATGTTAAGACCTTACTGTACTTAGTTTGAACTTTTGATGAGTAAAAAGTCATTTCACATTTAGGCCAAAAAATTATACTTGAAATGTATTATTATAACCACAATGTAGTTATGAATATTGTCCTTGAACGAGTATAAAGCACTCCGGGGGTCGGTAATAAGGTAAAGCTATTATTTGATCATTTACGCAACACATATATAGAAGAAAGAAGTCTCATACACAAACTGGTAACATGTTCATAAGTCTCATACACAAAATGGTAACAAGTTCATACTAAACCTTAACTAATGATAAAATAGCTCTCTGAATTTATATTATTTCTGAATTTCTTAAGTAATTTGAGGTTTAATTCTAGGATTTTGATTAGGATTTTTGGATGAACATGAACATGGAGGAGTTAAAAAGTTAAGAGGAAGGTAAAAAGACAAAAATACCCTCACATGTTAGGCACATGATTGCATTTAACGATAATAATTAGCGTTCGAGTGAGAGGGACTATCCTTTATTGAAGTGCAAACCACATGGACTATTAGTGATGGAAAAAAAAAGTAAAGAACTAGCATTGATTTTTGTTATAAACCACATTTAATTTCACGGGGAGGTGATATTTCCAATTCCTAAATTGATAGATCCACGTTGTGCATTGTTCCAATAATACCCTCTAGTACATAATAGTAAGAAATTTGTCCAAAGGTATCGTTAAGGTGATAAATGGAAATATCAGAATACTTTTTTCTTTTCAACTTCTCTTTCTATATTACAATTACAAAATAAAAGTTTCAGCGTAAAATTTAAAACTAAAATACTCACAATCTTCCGTCCAATTTAATAGTTCACTTTTTCCTTTTTTAGTTGAGTCAAATTGATGGCCGGATCTGAAGCAAGAAATTCTGCAAGATTTGGAACAATAATTCTGACTGAAGAAATAAGAAGAATCGTTGGGTAGTCTGATTTTGGAACCGGAGTTGGTAACCTAGATCCAAAAAATCAACGACCATCTAAAACAAGGCAGCGGTTCTTCCGGTGGTACCGGAGTTGTTGACCAATATCTAAAGTACTGGGATTACAACTTTACTTCATATTTTTGTTTGTTGGATTATGGTGTTTAAATCTGGACTTGGAAATAGAGGTGCTCTTTGGATTAAATTCAATTAGGTGTACAAGGGCTAACATGGCTGAAAGGAACTTGACAAAAATTTGGCAACAAGAAGATGATAAAATAATTGGCAGCAAGTAATAAGATGAAACATTTACGAGGAACAAATCAACAAACATGAATTAACCAAATTGCCCTCACGTGATGTTCACGTGGTCGGAATTAACTGGAAAAAATTAACTCCCATTAAATATAGAGTAATCCAGTATATTCTAAAAGTTCGAGGTCAATGAAGTAAAAAAAAAAAAATATAATGGTCACTTATGTTGTTTAGTACAAAATTCAGGGATTAACGACAAAATTTTGTCTAACATCAAATAGTTCATCATCATTATTTATTTTTTTGGGACAGTGATTGGGATTACCCGAGGGGACTAAACCACCCGTTGCGATCATCTCTCGTTTCAACTATGCCGATGCAATGATAATAAACTCACCCCCATCGCTGCCCGGGAGGAAACCTTGAAACCTAGAGTCGGGTTACATGATTTACTAGCTTACTCTCAGGAACAATCTAATGTCACCAAAAGTCTTATTTATTTGGAGAGCAAAACTTAAGAGACTCCCCGTTCGTGTTGAACTTGTCAAAAAAGGGATCGACCTAATTCAACGCTATGTCCTTTATGTGATATAGTGTCGAATCAGTTGATCACGCATTACTATTTTGCCAACACTTTTCATATATGGGAAAGAGTATTCAATGGTGGGGACATAATTCGGCTGCTAATCTAAGTATAGATGACATGTTAATTGGTAACACACCTCATACAAAAACGGACATGGGATTAAAAATTTAGCAAGCGGTCGAATGGTCGTGTGATTATCTGATTTGAAAAAATCGAAATCAAAAGGTTTTTCAAAACAAAAGTTGGAATTACCCGGCTGTTCTAAATGAGATTCAAGTAAAAAACTTCGAGTGAGTTTCAAGACGGATTAAAACGAATGAAGAGTATCGAATGGTACGTTTGGCACACATGCCCATGCAGTTTACTGGAGTAGATCTGTGATCGAAATAGTTCAGCTACACCCTCTGTAGTTTATGTTTTTTTATCACTATAATATAATAATATTCCTAGTCTTCAATCTTCAAGTCTGGTACTGTACCCATTATGTGTTTGTATTTTGGACTGTTATTGGCCGGATGTATACTGAGTCTCATCTCCCAATTTGTATCTTGTTTCTATTTCAACAAAATTTGGGCGTTTTAAAAAAATGCGATTAATTACTGTAGTTTATAGTGTGTGGAAAAATAAATTTAAAAAATAATTATTCACAGTATGCTAACATTAAAACGCAGATATAGAAAAGTAAGACACTAGTTATACCCAATGTGTGGTCGATCTTGTGCCATGTAAAATTTGGATTACGATATGATTTTATAAAATTAACATCACTTCTTTAATATACAAAAAAATCGTATCAACTTTTTATGTGCTCAATCTATTTTATAGTCTAGATTGCCTATCATAAGTTCCCCATGAGTATTAAAAGCCCAACTTAGCTAAAGAGGTGTAATCAATGGGCCTTAGGCGAGAAATCAATTTTATTAGCCCAATTAATTAACTATTAATTTATGTTGTCGTTCTTTAAGAGGGAAAATAGATAACAAGGAAAGAAATAAACTACTGCTTGGTTCCAGTTTTGTAATCATCATAGAAAATTAGCTTAGATACACTATATTTTAAAATTTTAATACAATATACATTTTTTTCCCACATACGCTGCCCGTTCGAACAACATTTCAGTCGAACACAGTTATAGGTGTTAGAACACCTTTTTTCCTTTTTTCTGACGCGTCTCAATAAAATACAATGTGTTCGAACACGTAACACTGTATTCTAACAATATTTTGTTCGAATTCGGTGTTCAAACGCAATACATTGTATTCGAACGATAGTTTGTTCGAATTTATAAAAATTAAAAAAAAAACACGTGAAATTACATTAATAGGTAGAGATTAGAACACAAACACATAATCAGATTACATATGAACAGTTACCAAATCACATTTACCCTATGTATGGTATGACTTATGAGATTCACCATGTTTCGGAAGGTTGAGATAATTATATAGCTTCATAAGCAACATTCCAAAAAGTAAAGGATTCAAGGGCGTTTCCATAACGTCTTTCATCTGGTTAAGAATGATGTATTTAACGCCAAACGGTGTACCATCCATGATCCATAAAATCATTAGTGCCTCTATAACTTGCACAACATCATATTCGGTCGCATGTCCTCGACAAGTTATGTTGCTTCGGAAAACCTTAAAAATATTATTGGTACAGCTCTTTAGTTGACAAACAAGAATAATTGAAGCATTTTTACAACACTCAACAAGCGAATCACTAACGTCACTTTCTATAACCTCGCTTATGTCCGCATCTATATACTGCTGAAATAAAGTGTTAAGAGTAAGATTTGATACCATTGGTTATGAGACCGAATGCATTTTTGCTGATCTTCAGCTCCCATACATAACCTTGGCCATCAAGAATATAATGTATCGTTTTAACGCTTACACGACGTCTGTATTCGAAATGGCTATACAACTCCCGAACACGGACAAGAAAAATGACAAATTTGTCATTTATAAGACTAACTATGCCAAAAAACTCAAACATCGGTACTCTTGACAATGCGTTGGGCGGTTTGAAAGTGACATTTGACAACAACTAGTTTCGATTGCTTTCATATTAGCATCACGACAAGACATTACTAATTATAAACTTAACAATGTCGAGTTATAAGATAAATATTTATGGTGTCGATGTTCATATTCTTGAAACATTGATATAATATATATATATATATATATATATATATATATATATATATATATATATATATATATATATATATATATATATATAACGTATATTAGGATTGAAAAATGTTATCCAAATTTATAGAATCAAAAATCTTGAAATATATATATATGTATTCAAGCATAATCTTGTTCGAATGCATATATTATTATCAATATTCGAACAGAAAAATGCTCGTATGTAGTGTTATTAATAGGTATTGGAACAACATGTTGTTCGAACACATTTTAGGATAAGATATGCAGATTTTCTGATTTTCAGGATAAGATTTTATGATTCTCGTGATAGTATTTTATGACACTCTCTAACTTACTTATTATTTGCTGACATATTCAGTTAAAGAATATAAGAAAATTTGAAATTTAAATATAAGATTTTGTGATGATTTAAAAATATTTTAGGATAGAGTTTTAGCAAATTAAGAAAAATGGCCTATAACCACCTAAATTCAGTCTTCAAACCAATATATATATATATATATATATATATATATATATATATATATATATATATATATATATATATATATATATATATATATATATATATATATATATATATATATATTATATGTCTCTTTTATATAAAGCCAAAACATGATGTTAACAAACCCGCTATCTAATTCGAACAAAGAATGGTCTAACAAAGTTATAAATTTCCATATTCGAATAATATGACCTTCAAACACAGTATAATAATAAGTAATTCGAACAAAAAAAAATTGAATACAACCAGTACCAAAATATACTACAGTTTTCAATTAGAACAATATCATACCTGTTTTCATTTAGAACAATATATCCATAACCATACTAACATCATACATGTTTCCCGTTAGAACAATACTACAGTTTAATACCTTAAACACGAAACCATCAGTGCACATATGTCTCAAAATACAGTGTTGGTTAGTGATCCAATATTCATATTCAAATGTTAACTACTTTGTTTTGATGATGACACCAAGTCTTGTGTGTTTTAACAACGTTTGGAACAACACAAGTTCACAAGCCTACACAATCTCTAGCAAACGACCAATATACAAAACCTTTAAATCAAAGGAGTCATTTGAAAAATACTGAAGGAGCACGGCTGGGTCCACGATCGACCGCAGGTCAGACCGTGGGATGCTGGGTACCTTGATTCCACGAAACAAGGTACACGGTCGAATCCACGGTCAGCCGTGGGTCGATCGCAGTTTCTCCTGTCCGGATTTTTGATCGAAAAATGTTTGACTACTTCGGGGCATCTATAATTTACAATACTTATTTAAACATGCTTAGAATAGTCGCCTCCTTCATATTCAAATGAGTTTTGGTCACTAAAATACTAATCTTGGCTAATTACACTTAATGACGCCTTAATGACACTTTTAGTTTATGATTAATGTTAAACACACAAGTATGGCTAAAAGTTCTTTTCCAAAGGATATCTTTATAAATCTAAATTAAAAGTATGAAATACTTAAAGACGGTCATTAAGTCCCAATTAAAGAGATGTTCTCCACTTGATTAACCATTAAGCATTAATTACATGCTTAATAAGAGTTTAGTGTAAACTCCCAAAAGTCTTCATGTAAAAAATAAATTAGTCTAATTTGGAAGGTTGCAAGTAGCCATTGAGTGTATATACTTGCAAAACTAATATTGACAAAAGGCTTGAAGACTTGTGACTTGAAGTTTTAAAGCGTGTGGTTGTCATGGGATCAAAATCCTACATTTGCCTTAAAGGGAAATTAATGACATACCTCTAGTACAATGTGACTTTCCTCTTTTAAGCCAAGGTCAACCTCAAAGAATACATTTAAGATAAAAGGGGTAATGCAGGTCTTTTCAGATGTTTTTGGCATCTAATTGCAGCCATCCAATAAGGAAAAATGACCAAGTTAAAGATCTCAAACGGCTACAAATTTAGAAGTCAGAGACCTGCACGGTCGACCCACGGTCGACCGTGAGGTGAGCCGTAGTCATCCTGGTTTGAATTTCTCTTGCCTATAAAAGTCAAACCTTGGAGCACTTGAAGACTCACCTCTTGCACTTACATTTCCATATATTTACTGATATCATTCAAATATTATTGTAATCTATTTAGAATGATTCAATCAAGAGTGATTGTAAACTTAGTTGTGAGTTTACTTGTAAAGTATCTTCTTAAAGGGATCTAGAAGATAGATGAGGTTTCACTTAGAGGAAGCATTAGGATTTTGTGGTAAGAGCATTTGGTGATTGTGAATTCTTCAATGGGACGTAAGGGTTCATAAGTTGCAGCTTATCGAGGAGCTAGTGTTGTATTCGGACACTCCACCGAGTTTGGAGCATCATAGTGAAACTAACTCTCAATTCGTTAGAATTGCGGAGTGGATTAAGGAAGATTAGTTAACATCTTCTCGAACCACTATAAATCTTCGTGTTTGTTCTCTTATCCCTTATCTTTATATTTTATTATACTTGTGAACAAACTAATCAAATTACACTATAGTAATCTCAAGTTCTAAATCGGAAAAAGTTTTAAAAATTGTATTAAGTAACTATTCCCCCCCCTCTAGTGGCTTACGGAACATAATCTGAATCCATCCTGACCATCCATTATAAGTATATGGGTCAAAATTGCAACTCATATAATCAAAATGAAGTTCAAAACAACGCTAGCAATGGATCATTAGCTAACTCAACAACAATTTCTCAATTATTTCATTTAAACAACATTTATTCAATAGATTTGGGGCAGATCCATATACTAGAGTTTCATAAACAAGCAAACACGATAAATCTAGCTAATCATGGCTAGAATAACACCAATCAGAGAATTCATTGAGAAATTAAACATCATTATTACAATTTAGGAAAGATTGTACCAAAATTAGATCTACAAACTACTAGAAGTGATGAAGAAGATGAAGATCTTGGTGAATCTAGTTGAATCCTTGAGCTAGCAAGCAAATAGAACCTCCAAACCTCATTCTAAGATGAAGATGATGATTTTTGGGCGAAATTCGTAGTGTAAAACTGCAGCTCTCCCATTCCAAACCCTATCTTTTTTCTTTTATAGGTGCTATTTCTGCACCCAAAACAGCGTAGGTGCGCTGCACCTTTGAAATGGTGCGCCGCACCATTGTGTAGGAGACAGGTGCGCCGCACCTGTATGGTGGTGCGCCGCACCTGTATGGTGGTTCGCCGCACCATTGTACTTGGGAATCCTTCCAAAATTTCTAATATGATTTATGGCTTTTTCTTTGATATGGTGTGCCGCACCATTGGTTAGGAGCGCCGCTCCTTTATACAGCACTTTCAGACTTCGAATTTTCAATCTAAAATTGCACATTGCATTTGTCTTGCACTTTCAACTTGCCCCTGCACTTTGGTTCACTATTTTGGCTAGATTTTGGTCAATTTTGCACCAAGGTGAGCTTTTAGCCTTGAACCATCATAAGTGCACAAATATCTATCTTTCGAACTCAATAAATCTCAAAAACAAGTGAAACGAGGAAGATAGTGCGAGGTAAAACATGTATACATTAAGCAATATCAAATCCCTCACACTTAGGACTTGCTTGTCCTCAAGCAAACTTAAATCACTTATGCAATGGAGATCACGCCTCATGACAATAATAGCATAGCAAGATCAATACCAAAGTGCAAGAATCGAACTTAAAGAGTTACCTCAACGAGCATGCAACTTCGAAGGCTCAAGTGATCTCTAAAAACTTGTGATTACCCAATGTTAAGCTTCAACTTTACCAAACTTCTAAAGCTTCAACTCAATGACCCATCAAAAACTAATCTCCATCAAATTTTCGTGGGAACAACTCAAAGTAATCTTCTCCACAATCTTCACCCAAACCTCCAAAATAACCACCACTTTTACCTAATCAAGACTTCACTTCTTCAAACTACACCATCTTCTTACAAACACCATTTCTTCACAATTTCACTTACAACAAAGGACTAGGCTTCAAAATTACCCAAAGTTGCTAAACGGGCGAAACTCAATGGGTGGTGTGCCAAGCCACTTGATGTCTTCACGTATGATAACAATGAACAAACTTCAAGCTTCACGATCATCCTCAAAAACATCACAATTCAATCTTAACTACCCTCTTCAATCATCATAACCAAATACTCAATCAAAACACAAACTTGCATCCTAGAAAGGCTTTAAATCAACAATATCTGCAAGAACATCATATTTAGATCAAATCAATCAATAATCAAGTTTTTTAGTGCAAACTTTTCTTGGAGCATCTTCAAACTCTACCCAAACTTCACTTCTACCATCAACCTCTCCTCATCGTCGAGTCAAGGAATTGCCCTGATATGACCGAAACGGACGATTTTATTCATGCAATGTCGTTAGGTAGCAAGACGTCAGAATCAGCTTATCAGAGTAGCGAACAGTGGTTTATTATTTATATTTGCGAGGCCTAAATTTACTTTTCTTTCTAATGGTAGAAGGTATAAGTTAATCTAGGGTCGTGCTTTTAAATGGTTTAACGAATTGAAGATCAAGTGGATAATTGTCTTTGTTTAAATTACCTGAATAAAGGATAGTAGTTTGTTTTAAGCTAATAGTCCTAAATGCGGAAAAGTAAAGAAAGTGGAAGGATATTCGGAGTATGCAGATCAAGGAAATATTAACCAAGATATTAGTTTGGGCTAGGGGAAGGTAATTATGTTGATGTTAAAGCTATGATTGGAATGGTATAGATCCGGTTGGATGAGCCAATTACACAAACCTACTTATCTCTAAACTCTCAGAGTTCTCGTCGAGTAGCGAAAAGCATGTCACTTGGTTGTATAATTGAAAGGTATCTATACCTCGGAGGTTATCCTCAGTAAAGCACTAGGTTTATTAGTGAGTTGAGTTCTAATCCTAACCCTCGTTATCAGTTCAGTTAACTGAATAACAACGTGTCGTGTTGATTGAACACTGATCACATACGGAAGGACTCCGTCGAGTTAAGTTGACAAAACCTTAAATGAAAACTAACAACCATTTCATCATACTAATGAGATCATATCAAATCAAATATTATACAACATTACAGTTGATATACTGAAAGTAAAGCAGACAGAAACCTAGTAGATGCCTAAACAGTTAATATGACTTAATCCTAGGGAAACAATAAGACAAGAACATGCAATAGGTTTGGGTCACACAGTCAAGGTACTAGCTAGATCTTAATTGAGACGACCCGTCCTAATCCATAAGGACGAATACAATAACATATGAATACATTGCGAGGTATTTTACCTCTAAATGATACATTTTACAAACATTGCGTTCATTTTTAAAAG
Source organism: Rutidosis leptorrhynchoides (assembly GCF_046630445.1). Taxonomy (NCBI): domain Eukaryota; kingdom Viridiplantae; phylum Streptophyta; class Magnoliopsida; order Asterales; family Asteraceae; genus Rutidosis; species Rutidosis leptorrhynchoides. Next base: position 473,678,873 of record NC_092335.1, read on the forward strand.
ACAAATTTTCATTACATCGAAAGTTAACAGACATGCATACCATTTCATATTATATCAAACTGAAACGACCCGTCCTTATCCACCAGGATGAAGTCATTAACATCTGGTCCCATTGCGCTGATCGACTCCAAGTAATGTCCTTAAATAGAGCAAATGCACAGCGGAAGACTTAATTCGTACCTGAGAATAAACATGCTTAAAAGTATCAACCAAAAGGTTGGTGAGTTCATAGGTTTATCATAACAATCATTTCCATATGTTAATAGACCACAAGATTTCATATATTTATAAACATAATACACTCGCAAGTGTATGTAAAGCATTCTAAGTGGTTGAGCACTTGGTAACCATACTTAACATTTAATCACGTCGCATATTCCCTTTATTATGAAATCTCACTACACCGTACCAAGTGTAGTCACTGAAACGAAGTACTGTGCAACCGTTGAATACTGGTCGTCCAGTCCGGTTGGGGTTGTCAGGCCCGATAGATCTATCAACAGGATTCGCGTTTACCATACCCATGTAAATATTAGTTACCAAGCTACAGGGAAGTATGCCAGTGGTACAACTCAACGTAGAATATATTTTAAGTACTTGTGTCTATTTCGTAAAAATTTATAAAAGCAGCGCATGTATTCTCAGCCCAAAAATATATATTGCAAAAGCAATTAAAAAGGGAGCAAATGAAACTCACCTAATGTATTTTGTAGTAAAAATACATAGAACGACATTGAACAAGTATAGGGTTGGTCTCGGATTCACGAACCATTCAAGATCATCATTCTTCGATTCATTTTATCATAACCGTTATCATCATCGTCATCACACACCACTTTCATTATCAATATCATAACCATAATCCTAATCATATTTCCTTCTTCGTTCTACCACATCATCAACATCAATAATCGTTACCATCATCACCTAATCTAACTATCATCATCATTCAATCATTTGATCAAAACCATAAACCATCATCGTTATTATTTTAATCATCATTATCAACTAACATCACCTCCTCATTATCATAACGTTATCATTAACATCACGATATCTTCGCCATTTATTTAATTCGTGAATCTGTTAACCGGATCTATTAGCACTAGTATTGTATCATTATTATTTGTATTGAATCATAATCTTTATATTGGCCCGATCTCATGAGAGCCCATTTAGTCTACTATAGCCCACGAATTTAGCCTACTAATTTACTAGTCTACTATCCTCCAAATATCTACGGAGCATTATAAAATTCTTTACTTCCAACTAATATTTTTATTTTTATTCTAAAAAAATATATATTCCGTATTCCTCTCCAAGAAAACTTAAAGATTTGAATGATCATAAACCAAAATCGCTAGGTATCTGCTATTTATTTTGATGTACAGCCGTATGGTATCTGATCATAATAATCATCATTACATACCGTAATCATCATTAATCAATTATTATCATTCTCATCACAAAATCACATCATATTTGAGTCTTCGCATGATCTGAAACAGAAAAGAAAATATGCAGCAACCAAAACAATTAATTTGTTGAATTGGATTTCGTGGGTTTTAGTCGAACCAAACAACAGCAGCAGATCGGTATAGCGACTGTAACTTGCAACAGTAACGGTTAACTTTTTTGGGTGATGTTTGACAACCGAAATCAATATGAAATAGCAGCATGGTTACGTTCTTAATTAGTGCAGTGATAGCAGCTATAACCAGCAGTTTACAGGTGTCCATCGAAGCAAGACAGAAAAAGAAACGTGTTTATAGTCGGAAGCAATTTAGCAACAATGGTGGTGATTCTTGGTTGTACATGGTGGTGATGGGTATATTGGTGTCACAAAGAATCAAGAAACAGGAACACATAATGTATGTAATCATAGTGATGGTGTTTACGATGATTGTAAAAGAAACCGTAGAGATAGAAAGAGAGAGGAAGAGAGAGAGTGGTGGTTTTAGTGGCGGTTGTAGGTGTTGGGTGGCGGATGGCGGCTCGTGGTGATTGCCGGAGATGGTGGCTCGTGAGAGTGAAGTGACTTTCGAAGGAGAAGGAGGAAGCTAGATGGTGTTTTTGTAGTGTCAAGGTATATATAATAATAATAATAATAATAATAATAATAATAATAATAATAATAATAATAATAATAATAATAATAATAATAATAATAATAATAATAATATAATAATAATAATAATAATAAATCTTATAGAATTTCAAAGTTTACACAGTAATATATGTAGTTCAATTGGAATTGCACTGGATACCATTATCAATGAGATGAGACAAGTGGGGTTTTTATCTATATAATATCTATATGTGTTTTGTATAAATCGATAGATGACTTGGTTGTGGGGTCTTAGTCAACAGCAATTGAATATCAATCAAGCCATGAGTTTCGAAATCCTTAATTATTCAATGTATCAATATGTAAATAATATTCAATTGTTGAAATGAATTCAAAAAGAAAACAGGATTCGTTTAATAATAATAATATAATAATAATAATTATAATAATCAAATGAAATTAAAACGTGCAACAAGTTATCCATCGTCATTCACGGACCGGATTTCATTCTCCGTGGATAAATCAGTGGTGGATGAAAGTCTTCCGAAAAATCCCAAAATTTTAAATTAACCATATTTATTTATTTTGATCATTATGGTATAAAATTCGATCATTAATTTATTAAATAAAAATTACATCAACTGTCCCTCTCATTTATGGGTAAAATATAAAAAGTGTTAAAATTTATTAATTGGCTTCTAAATACATGTTTACTAAGCCTAAACTTTATATAACTCACTTTCGTATTACCATTTATTTTAAAATCACATAAGTTCCTTCTTAACTCATTTACTATTCATTTAATAAAAATTGAGCGTTACCACTGAAACGACCCGTCCTTATCCACCTGGACGAAGTCATCAACATTTGGTCCCATTGCGATGATCGACTCCAAGTAATGTCCTTAAATTGAGCAGATGCACAGCGGAAGACTTAATTCGTACCTGAGAATAAACATGCTTTAAAGTGTCAACCAAAAGGTTGGTGAGTTCATAGGTTTATCCTAACAATCATTTCAATATTTTAATAGACCACAAGATTTCATATTTATAAACATAATACACTCACAAGTGTATGTAAAGCATTCTAAGTGGTTGAGCACTTGGTAACCATACTTAACTATTAATCAACGTCGCATATTCCCTTTATTATGAAATCTCACTACACTGTACCAAGTGTAGCCTACAAAACGAAGTACTGTGCAACCGTTGAATACTGGTCGTCCAGTCCGGTTGGGGTTGTCAGGCCCGATAGATCTATCAACAGGATTCGCGTTTACAATACCACATGTAAATAGTAGTTACCAAGCTACAGGGAAGTATGCCAGTGGTACAACTCAACGTAGAATATATTTTTAAGTACTTGTGTCTATTTCGTAAACATTTATAAAAACAGCGCATGTATTCTCAGCCCAAAAATATATATTGCAAAAGCAATTAAAAAGGGAGCAAATGAAACTCACATAATGTATTTTGTAGTAAAAATACATATGACTATATTGAACAATGCAAGGTTGGCCTCAGATTCACGAACCTATATCATTTATATATACATTAACAAAAAAACTTATTTTATATCATGTGTTTTATTTATATGATTTTATTTGTTATTTTATATCATGTGTTTTATTAAAAAAAAACTTAATTAGATATATTTATCTGTATATAGATAATTAACATTTATTACAAAAGTATTAATATGGTTAGGTTTTATGTCATAAATTTATTTTTATATAGAAAATCTTCATTTGATATATTAATAGTATTAATAGTAATAATGATAAAAATAATACTAATTATGATAAATATTTTTGGTAATTCTAATAATAATAATAATGATAATTTTAATATTAATGATAAAGATAGTACTAATATTAATAATGTTTGTAATGATAATACTAATAATAGGTATAATATTTATATTAGTATAGTATTATTAATAATAATAACAACAACAACTATCATAATAATAATAATAATAATAATAATAATAATAATAATAATAATAATAATAATAATAATAATAATAATAATAATAATAATAATAATAATAATAATAATAATAATAATAATAATAGATATAGCTACCTCAAATTTAGGCCCTTTAAATAAAAATAATGCCTCAGCCTAGGTTCGAACATGAGACCTCCTATTCAAACACAAACACCCTAACCATTCCTCCGTTTGACATATTTCTGAATTAATTAGATTAATAACCTATTTAAACCAATAACTAAACTGTCTTCATCTTCATACACAAGAACCCAGAACTATTCATGTTTTTCTTATGTATTATTTTCATCAACCCTTTTGCTAAATATCATCATCATCAACATAACCTCATCTAATCCTACCTATGATCATCAACTTTTATCATTATAACCAAATCCTAAACATCACTATTCATCATCCCTTTCGTCATTCACTGTATCCTCGATCCACCATAATCGTCACCACCATTCTTTATGTTTTATTCATCGCTTCTCGTTATCATTACCATTATCATTCGCTATCTTTCATCATGTACATCATATGTATCATCATCATCTATCATTATATAATTATCATAATCATACTCATACCCACATTCATAACTATCCTTAACGGTTATCTTCAAACATGTTCATCGTCGAGCAACATCATCCTCATTACCATCGTTATCCGCCAATATTTTCGTCATCGTCTTTCTTCTGTAACACGTATGACCTCATCATCATTCGTCCATTTCATTCCATCATCAACTCATACACTTCGTAACAATGAATGAAAATAGAAAAGAAAAAAAAATAGCTGTAGCGTCTTTTTTTTTCTTTTTTTTTCCGATGGAGTTTGGTAAAAAAAATAATAAAACAAACGATTGGTGGGGTTGGTTATTTGTGGTGATGTTGGGTTGTTCATGGTGGAGTGATGCCGGAGTATGGTGGTGCAAGGTGTTGGGTGTCCGAAGGTGGTGGAGAGGGTTGAAGAAGAAAGATAATCGGGTTGTTTTCGGGTTAAAGTGGGTTTGTTTAATGATGGAGGAAGATGGCGGTTTATGGTATTCATGATGGTGCAGCTGTGGTGGATGCAGGTGGCGGTTGGCGATGGTCGGGTGGCGATTGAAGATGGCACGAGAAAGAAGGGTTAATTGTTTGTTAAGATGTAATACATGTATATATACAGGAGTTTATATGTTACTATAATTTATTTTAATAATTAATAATAATAATAATAATATAATAATAATACCAATACAGTAATAATCTCAAATTTCAACTTGAGTACAGTACCTTTTCATTTTCATTTCACTGATCTAATTAGAACAGAAATATATGTAATATATTAATAATAATAATAATAATAATAATAATAATAATAATAATAATAATAATAATAATAATAATAATAATAAATTAACACAACTTTAAGCATGTGAAGGATTACTTTTGACAATAGTAAGAGTTCTCGTGAACCTGTCATTAGTATGTATTCTACCGACAAAATAGGGTGTGCTATCGTGTCCATTGCTAAACAGTTATGGATAAAAGTGTTCTTAAAAATCCCAATTTTTTAGATTAAATGTATTTAATTATTTCACTCATTAACTGTTTGATACCTGATCAAAAAGGTTCGATAATTGTTTATTTTCTGTTCCAATTTATGTGTACGGAGTACTAATATTTAAACTTAAAAATGTAAAAATATTTTTATCAAATCTAAAATCTTCGTAATCGATTTACACTCCAACTTTTTTTTTAATCCTTCATGAATATGTACAATATCTATATTAAAACTAACAAAACATCAACCGGGTGTTACTGACGTTTGCCAATTAAGCTCGAAACCATTTATTTTCCATTTACTCTCTCTCTCTATATATAATCAGTTTTAACTAACAAGTTTTATCTCATAACAAATAGATTTAATATTATTTTATATATTTCCAAGTAGTATTTATATACATATTTATACACACACACACACACTATATATATATATATATATATATATATATATATATATATATATATATATATATATATATATATATATATATATATATATATATATATATACTTAAAATTGTAGTTTTCATTATATCGCATATATATTTATTTCCAACAATTAACTTATATATTATTTCAAATAATATTTCAAATTATTATATATATGTATCTATTTACAAATAGTTGTTCGTGAATCGTCGAAAACAGTCGAACATCAATTGACAATATGAATGAAATGTCCCGTTCTTGTTGATTAAAAACGTTCCATATTAATTGATTTCGTTGCGAGGTTTTGACCTCTATATGAGACGTTTTTCAAAGACTGCATTCATTTTTAAAACAAACCATAACCTTTATTTCATAGATAAAGGTTTTAAAAAGCTTTACGTAGATTATCAAATAATGATAATCTAAAATATCCTGTTTTCACACGACCATTACATAATGGTTTACAATACAAATATGTTACAACAAAATAAGTTTCTTGAATGCAGTTTTTACACAATATCATACAAGCATGGACTCCAAATCTCGTCCTTATTTAAGTATGCGACAGCGGAAGCTCTTAATAATCACCTGAGAATAAACATGCTTAAAACGTCAACAAAAATGTTGGTGAGTTATAGGTTTAACCTATATATATCAAATCATAATAATAGACCACAAGATTTCATATTTCAATACACATCCCATACATAGAGATAAAAATCATTCATATGGTGAACTCCTGGTAACCGACATTAACAAGATGCATATATAAGAATATCCCCATCATTCTGGGACACCCTTCGGATATGATATAAATTTCGAAGTACTAAAGCATCCGGTACTTTGGATGGGGCTTGTTGGGCCCGATAGATCTATCTTTAGGATTCGCGCCAATTAGGGTGTCTGTTCCCTAATTCTTAGATTACCAGACTTAATAAAAAGGGGCATATTCAATTTCGATAATTCAACCATAGAATGTAGTTTCACGTACTTGTGTCTATTTTGTAAATCATTTATAAAACCTGCATGTATTCTCATCCCAAAAATATTAGATTTTAAAAGTGGGACTATAACTCACTTTCACATATTTTTACTTCGTCGGGAAGTAAGACTTGGCCACTGGTTGATTCACGAACCTATAACAATATATACATATATATCAAAGTATGTTCAAAATATATTTACAACACTTTTAATATATTTTGATGTTTTAAGTTTATTAAGTCAGCTGTCCTCGTTAGTAACCTACAACTAGTTGTCCACAATTAGATGTACAGAAATAAATCGATAAATATTATCTTGAATCAATCCACGACCCAGTGTATACGTATCTCAGTATTGATCACAACTCAAACTATGTATATTTTGGAATCAACCTCAACCCTGTATAGCTAACTCCAACATTCACATATAGAGTGTCTATGGTTGTTCCGAAATATATATATAGATGTGTCGACATGATAGGTCGAAACATTGTATACGTGTCTATGGTATCTCAAGATTACATAATATACAATACAAGTTGATTAAGTTATGGTTGGAATAGATTTGTTACCAATTTTCACGTAGCTAAAATGAGAAAAATTATCCAATCTTGTTTTACCCATAACTTCTTCATTTTAAATCCGTTTTGAGTGAATCAAATTGCTATGGTTTCATATTGAACTCTATTTTATGAATCTAAATAGAAAAAGTATAGGTTTATAGTCGGAAAAATAAGTTACAAGTCGTTTTTGTAAAGGTAGTCATTTCAGTCCAAAGAACGACGTCTAGATGACCATTTTAGAAAACATACTTCCACTTTGAGTTTAACCATAATTTTTGGATATAGTTTCATGTTCATAATAAAAATCATCTTCTCAGAATAACAACTTTTAAATCAAAGTTTATCATAGTTTTTAATTAACTAACCCAAAACAGCCCGCGGTGTTACTACGACGGCGTAAATCCGGTTTTACGGTGTTTTTCGTGTTTCCAGGTTTTAAATCATTAAGTTAGCATATCATATAGATATAGAACATGTGTTTAGTTGATTTTAAAAGTCAAGTTAGAAGGATTAACTTTTGTTTGCGAACAAGTTTAGAATTAACTAAACTATGTTCTAGTGATTACAAGTTTAAACCTTCGAATAAGATAGCTTTATATGTATGAATCGAATGATGTTATGAACATCATTACTACCTTAAGTTACTTGGATAAACCTACTAGAAAATAGAAAAATGGATCTAGCTTCAACGGATCCTTGGATGGCTCGAAGTTCTTGAAGCAGAATCATGACACGAAAACAAGTTCAAGTAAGATCATCACTTGAAATAAGATTGTTATAGTTATAGAAATTGAACCAAAGTTTGAATATGATTATTACCTTGTATTAGAATGATAACCTACTGTAAGAAACAAAGATTTCTTGAGGTTGGATGATCACCTTACAAGATTGGAAGTGAGCTAGCAAACTTGAAAGTATTCTTGATTTTATGTAACTAGAACTTGTAAAATATATGAAGAACACTTAGAACTTGAAGATAGAACTTGAGAGAGATCAATTAGATGAAGAAAATTGAAGAATGAAAGTTTTTGTAGGTGTTTTTGGTCGTTGGTGTATGGATTAGATATAAAGGATATGTAATTTTGTTTTCATGTAAATAAGTCATGAATGGTTACTCATATTTTTGTAATTTTATGAGATATTTCATGCTAGTTGCCAAATGATGGTTTCCACATGTGTTAGGTGACTCACATGGGCTGCTAAGAGCTGATCATTGGAGTGTATATACCAATAGTACATACATCTAAAAGCTGTGTATTGTACGAGTACGAATACGGGTGCATACGAGTAGAATTGTTGATGAAACTGAACGAGGATGTAATTGTAAGCATTTTTGTTAAGTAGAAGTATTTTGATAAGTGTCTTGAAGTCTTTCAAAAGTGTATGAATACATATTAAAACACTACATGTATATACATTTTAACTGAGTCGTTAAGTCATCGTTAGTCGTTACATGTAAATGTTGTTTTGAAACCTTTAGGTTAACGATCTTGTTGAATGTTGTTAACCCATTGTTTATTATAACAAATGAGATGTTAAATTATTATATTATCATGATATTATGATATATAATATATCTTAGTATGATGTATATACAGTTAAATGTCGTTACAACGATAATCGTTACATTTATGTCTCGTTTCGAAATCATTAAGTTAGTAGTCTAATTTTTACATATGTATTTCATTGTTAATACACTTAATAATATATTTACTTATCATTTAACATAATTAACCAAGTGTATCAATATCTTAATATGATTCATATGTACCTAGTAAGACGTTGTTATAACGATAATCGTTATATATATCGTTTTCGAGTTTCTTAAATTAATAGTCTCATTTTTATGTATATAACTCATTGTTAAAATACCTAATGAGATACATACTTATAATAAAAACATGTTAACTATATATATAACCATATATATATCATTGTATAGTTTTTACAAGTTTTAACGTTCGTGAATCACCGGTCAACTTGGGTGGTCAATTGTCTATATGAAACATATTTCAATTAATCAAGTCTTAACAAGTTTGATTGCTTAACATGTTGGAAACATTTAATCATGTAAATATCAATCTCAATTAATATATAATAACATGGAAAAGTTCGGGTCACTACAGTACCTACCCGTTAAATAAATTTCGTCCCGAAATTTTAAGCTATTGAAGGTGTTGACGAATCTTCTGGAAATAGATGCGGGTATTTCTTCTTCATCTGATCTTCACGCTCCCAGGTGAACTCGGGTCCTCTACGAGCATTCCATCGAACCTTAACAATTGGTATTTTGTTTTGCTTAAGTCTTTTAACCTCACGATCCATTATTTCGACGGGTTCTTCGATGAATTGAAGTTTTTCGTTGATTTGGATTTCATCTAACGGAATAGTGAGATCTTCTTTAGCAAAACATTTCTTCAAATTTGAGACGTGGAAAGTGTTATGTACAGCCGCGAGTTGTTGAGGTAACTCAAGTCGGTAAGCTACTGGTCCGACACGATCAATAATCTTGAATGGTCCAATATACCTTGGATTTAATTTCTCTCGTTTACCAAATCGAACAACGCCTTTCCAAGGTGCAACTTTAAGCATGACCATATCTCCAATTTCAAATTCTATATCTTTTCTTTTAATGTCAGCGTAGCTCTTTTGTCGACTTTGGGCGGTTTTCAACCGTTATTGAATTTGGATGATCTTCTCGGTAGTTTCTTGTATAATCTCCGGACCCGTAATCTGTCTATCTATAACAACCCGTCCCTAATCCATCCGGACGAAGTCCATATTGATTACAAACGAATTACAATAGTTGATAACATCGCGAGGTACTTGACCTCTATATGATACATTTTACAAACGTTGCATTTATTCTTAAAAGGCAATCTATTATTACATCAAGAGTTGACATGTTCGGCTAACATTTCATAATAACCAAATGACCTAATCTGTAATTTACTTAATAATAGTCTCTATTGAACTTCAATGACTCGAATGCAACGTCCTTGTATCATGGCTTAAATGGTCCCAAATAGTATCCTTAATATGAGCTAATGCATAGCGGAAGACTTAATTCGTACCTGAGAATAACATGCTTTAAAACGTCAACATAAAGTTGGTGAGATATATAGGTTTGATGCTAGCAGCGTTATAACAATCCATGGACCACAAGATTTAAAGTTTATACATAATACACTCCTCGTGTATGAAAAGACGTTGAGCACTTGGTAACCATACTTAACTAAAAGTCACAACAGCATACTCTTAAATAAACCCTACACCGTACCAAGTGTAGTAACGATAACGAAGTACTGTGCAACCGTTAAATGCTGGTCGTCCAGCCCGGTTGGGGATGTCAGCCCGATAGATCTATCAACAGGATTCGCGTTTACGCTCCTCACGTAATTAGCAGTTACCAAGTATAAAGAGATATGCCATGGTACAACTCAACGTAGAATTTAGTTTGATCACTTGTGTCCATAACGTAAATCATTTATAAAAACATCGCATGTATTCTCAGCCCAAAATATTTAGAGATTAAAAGGGATCTATATACTCACCTAATGTATTTTGTAGTAAAAATACATATAACACCATTGGTAACTTATAGGATTGGCCTTCGATTCACGAACCTATATCATTTATATATGTATTAAAACCTACTCTTGTAATCGAATAAACCTATTATTATTAGTTATATAATTGTTATATTATAGGTTTTAGTAATTAATTAAGTACATTTATTTTATATATACTTTAAATAAATAATTAGTATTTATTATAAACATATTAATTTATTTATGTTATATATATCAAATATATTTTTATGTAACTAATACTTATTTGGTAAAATTATTACAAATAATAAAAGGTTGTATTTTTTTGTTATATAATAATAGTAATAATAATCATAATAAGTTTAAATAAAAATGATAATTTTATATAAAATGATAATTTTACTAATAATGATAACTTTAATAAAAATAATAGTTGTTAATAAAAATGATAATTTTAATGTTATTACTCATAATAAAATGTTATATGTTAATACTTATTTTAATAATAATAATAATAATAATAATAATAATAATAATAATAATAATAATAATAATAATAATAATGAACTATAATTAAAAAAAGGGCTACCTTAAATAGAATAAGTTCAAAGAAAAGAATGAAACTGTTCATGCCAGGACTCGAACCCGTGACCACTAGCCCACACACTAACCACCTTAACCATTGAGCTATCGCTCATTTTCTGTTTTGTAAACCGTCCGAAAATATTATACCCCGTATATCTATCTGTTGCTTTTGGGCTGCGGCTAATTCGGCCCATTCCAGCCTACTTCACTAGTTTAATCAACCAGCCCACAGTCCCTCTTCTTTTTAAAAAAAATAGTGTGGTTGCCTGGGTTTGAACCCAGGACCTTCTGTTTCCCAGACATACTCCCAACCAATGAACCACTCGATTACTTCTTGTAATGAATTGTTCGTTAATTTAAATGACCCAACAGTTTTACGATCTAAAAACAGCACAAAAGCAAAATCCATGCTACAACATAGGATACGTTTTTTTTTTTTTAAAACCCCTTTCTAACACACCATATTACCCACATGTTAGGTTGTCGGCCAATACCCATCTTGTTTCACTTTGAATTATTGATACAACACAATATATTAATTTTCATATGCAAGTTGTCCACTTAAACTGTAACCTTATTCTTGATTTTATCATTATCGTATTCGCTGTAGCACCACAATCCTAATCATCATTCGAACGAAATCAAAACAATAACAGTGACTTGATAATCATTTGGGTCTTCGAACAATAACAAGAACATAAGTAAAACAATGACGGTGGATATGGGTTTGTAAGTTTCGATGGTGATGGATAGATTATATCACACGTACGTATGCATATATATAGAGAGAGAAGGAGTGGTGTTAGTGGTAGTGAGCTAAGGTCGTGGTGGAACCTTGGGAGATTTCGAACAATATTAGATGAGAGAGAGTAGAGTAAGAGTGACGGTATTGATGGAAACACAACAGTAATTAGCAGCCATTTAACTAATTAGAGTTGTTGTTTTACGGTGGATTGGTGATATTCACCAAGATAAAGAGAAGAAACAAAAAAAAGATAGATGGTTTTGTGTGGTTCTCGTATGTAAGTGTCGTGAAGGTGGTGGTGGGAGGTGGTGACCGACGATGGTTATAGGGTGGTGATAGCGGGTGTTTCATGGAGAAGGTGGTCGTGGGTTTGAGAATGGTGGCGAGTGAAGAAGGTGGTTGAAGGGTGTTCAATGGTGGTGGGTTTACATTAAAAAAATTCGCTGTAGCAGCAAGCAAAAGCAACAAGGATACTCAGCAGAACAGTCGTGGGGTTGTGGTGTTTTTGAGTCTCGATTCACAGCTGAAACAGATAACAGTAACATTGAAGGTGAAGTGGTGTTTGTTTGTGGCTTAAGAATCAAAACAGAAAAATAATTGCAGTGGTTAATTCGATGGTGCTGGTGTTGGTTTGATTCGGTTTGAAGTTCAAAACAGAAATAGTGAGGTGTTAATGAGTTTCATCTAGGAAGGTAATGGTTAGAGGATGAAGGTTGTGATCAATGTGGTTGTGGTGGCGGGTTTATGGGTGACGGTTATTGTGGTCTTAGGGTAGTTCACGGTGATGTTTTGATGAAGGTTATCGAACAAAATAAGAGAAATAGGTGGCTAATCGATTTAGTGTGCTGGCTTTGGTTCACGGTTGTAGGAGATGATGGATTAAAGTAGTAAAGGTGATGATGATTATTGGTGCTTCTCTGGTGGTTGAGCTATGGCTCACTGTTGCAGTCGCCCGATCAAGAGAAGAGGGAGTGTTAGTGATGTTGAATGGTTTAAAGAATGAAAATGCATGAACTCTTCCTTTACATATATATGATAAAGTAATAGAATGAAATAATAATATAATAATAATAATAATTGTAAACAGAAAGAAACGTGCATCCTCAATTAATATCTTACCGACAGTTTTGCCCGGATAGTAAATTGTGTCCATTGCTAAACAGTTACGGATAAAAGTTCCCCGAAAAATCCCCAATTAATTCTATTTACATATTCATATCACTAAATGTTAATGAATATAATTATAATAATAATCAAAATACTAATAACAATAATAATAGAATTAATAATAATAAAATTTAATAATACTAATATTAATATTAATGGTAATAATGAAATTAATAATTATTATAACAACTATATTTTCAACTAAATAAAATTAATATTTAATCTTATATATTTAATTAATGTTCACTTGTATATATATACATATACTAATATTTGTTCGTGAATCGTCAGGCTTGGTAAAAATGTAACTGATTATCCGAATATAGATTTCAAACTTTCTAGACTCAACATTAGGGTTTTTGCTTATCGTGTCGGAAACATATAGAGATTAGAGTTTAAATTTGGTCGGAAATTTTCGGGTCGTTACAGTACCCACCCGTTAAAGAAATTTCGTCCCCGAAATTTGGTAGAGGTTGTCATAAATAACAATAGGAATGTTTTTATGACGATTATGAGGTGATAATGAAGTTTTATCATTATTGAGAGATTTAAATAAAACGATTCGATTATGTAAGGCGCAGGAGTGAAGCTATCACAAAAGAGTGAGATGAGTAAAAATATACTTGTTTTTACCAATGACGTGTTTAGAATTGATTTTCGAAATTTATGGAATTAAAGAAAATCTTACGTAATAAGATTTGGTTCTTCAGCAATTTAGAAAACAGGATCTCTTTTGATTTAATGCGGTAATCTGTTTTGATTTCTTTATCGGATATTTCACTATAAAACTACTCCCTTCGTTTTCTTATTTCCCGTCCTTGAGTCAAGCGAGCAATGGTCCGGAATTTCATGGGTATGAGATTGGGAATGAACATAGCTAATGCTCTAAGAAAGAAAAGGTATTGGCACGATTTTGATTTGTTAAATTACCAGAATATCCAGGAAAATAGAACTATCAAGATGATTTGTTCTTAATACGTTTCGGAATTGGATAGAATGTAAGAGCCGTGTAACATGGCACATAATGACGGTACTGTGAATCATCACATTCCATTAGAAACTTAACATGAGTTACTGTAATATAATGAAGTTGATCAAGTTTCATTATATTATACTAATTCATGCATCAGTTCCCAACACTGCTTCAGAACATTTCTATTTTAAACTTGAAGGTTTCAGAATTTAGAAACTAACACGGTTTCTTTTATGTTGTAACGTAGATGTTACAGAGGGATAAATGATCTCGGATAAGAATAGTTGTGAAAATATCTCCAGAAATATGGAGAATATGTATAACGGAAGATATGAAGATATTTTATAATATTTAAGATAAGATGATGATGAAGAATATCATCTGGAAGGGTTTAGAATAAAGAGTAGGGTTATTACTAATGGTTTCAGCAGGTACTGAATCGTTTGGATTCTTTGAAGACAGATTCAGTTCTTGTGATTTATCCACATCCTCTTTCACACTTTGCTCAATCCATTTTCCAATTCCAACCCCTTCTATTTTTCTGAGCTTTACTAACACACTATAATTTATCATCAAACTTTTGACTGTTAAAGTCGTTTATGGTTTTTGCTGCTTCATCAGCATTCCAAGAACTACTTCGCAGTTCAGGGTGTTTTTCAAAAACTTCACATTCGGAGTAGGAAATTCTTAGGGATAGACATTTTCGGTAATACTGGAAGAATTTCTACGAGATTTTCAAAATGCTGATTGCGGATTTTGCCAAAGAGATAACGAGTTGCTGGTACATCTGCTGATGATGTTGTGAAATAAAAAAAATTCTCCGATAACGACGGCGAAAGGACAAGGTATAAATATCGAGATTATAATAGGAGTAGTCTCACTGAGAAGTCGAAGTGGAGCTGTGTCAAAATTAGCTTCTTGAAAAGAAATTGTAGGGTTGTTTTTGCTAATAAATGGCAAAGGGTTCAACACGATATGTGTTAAGCTATAAATTTAGATTCGAAAGTTTTTCAGGTGCATAAATCTTTTCTTCCGTAGATGAAGTGCGGTTGGTTCATCTTTCCGATCGAGGTGTTTTCAAGGATCATAAAAAGATTTGAACGCGGGATGATAACTGTCGAGATACAAATGAGGTTTAAGATGAAATCAAGTGGCAAACTTGAAGAATTGTTTAGTTTCATATGTTATAATCAATATTTTAATTCATTTACTTGTCCAAAGTTAGCAGTCTAATAGTCCGATTGTCCAATGGTCCAATAGTTCAACGGGTCAATATATTCATATATAATCTAATATACATAATTAATACATATCGTGACCCGTGTACCGGTCTCAGTGTCGATCACAACTCAAAGTATATATATATTTTGGAATCAACTCCGACCCTGTATAGGCAACTCCCACCTTCACATATAGAGTGTCTACGGTTGTTTCGAAATATATATATAGATGGGTCAATATGATAAGTCGAAACCTTGTATACGTGTCCCGTTAATTAAAATGCGTAAAATAAATAAATATATATCATGACCCATTATACAACGTGTTGTCTCAGAATTAATCCGACGTATTGTTGTACATGTGTCCCGACAGTATGTACAGTGCAGAAATTAAAATTGCGAGAATGTAAATTGCGATAAATTAAATGTTAATCAGTTAGCTGGGAACAGTTAGCCGGAACAGTTAGCGTGGAATCCTTAACAGAATTTCAATTAGTTAATTCGTGTGTTTCTAACAAATTTTATTTTGTCCAATGTTTTCTTCTTTATGCCACTTGTTGAATTCTGATAGATCAAAATCTGAAAATGAAAATGGTTATTCTGGGGTGAGCGGATACGAATATCGGTGGTTGTAAGTAGGATAATAGATAATCGTTGAATCAGATTTGAAGAATGTACAGTGTAACTTATTAATGTGAAATCTAAATATTCCTCGGGTACTACCCACTCGTTAAAATATTTTCATCATTAACAGTTTGTACGAAAGAATTTTTAATTACAATCTTTATGAAAATATACTTGCATATATATTTTCTTCGGATGTAATTATGAATTTAATGAGTCAATAGAATATTAAACTCTTTTGATTTATTGTTAACGCTAGATTACATAATCTCTAAAACTTTAGAAATTATATAATCGCCATGTAGAACGAGAAAAAAATGAGGTAGAATGATACGTAAAGCGAAGATAATCGATGTAGATCGATGTGTAGAACGAAGTTCATAGATGATGTTATTGAGGCGTGTAATGTTGATATTCGAAGTACAGATTGTGATGTTGAGAGTTACGGCGCGGTTATGGTTTAGGGATGATAAGGGTACTATCGACGTCGATGATGTTGGTATTGATTATGCTGCTGGTGCTGCTGCTGGTGTTCGTAATCTTCGCACCAGTTTCTCCAAAGTCGCCACACGAGCGCGTAGTTTGTTAACTTCTTCTAGTACTACAGGATGATTGACGGTTGAAGCGAGCGAATGAATAAGATTCGAGATATGGGATAGTATGTAATCGTGACAAGATACTTGGAAAAAGAGGAGAGAAAATGGTTTCTCGAACAGGTTCGCCGGTAATCGCTTCAGATTGAAAAGGGTAATTTGGTGGATGGAAGAGATCTTCGAGGTGAAATGATTTTTCGGATGTCGGATGATATTCTAGCTATATAGAATATCTATGTATAATACCAAAGATTTCGTAACTACAGAGGAATTTACGGCATGTGTTAGGCAATTCTACGATAACAGATACGCTAAGATATGAATTTTGTCTATACACTATCGATGCACTAAATGCAGTAAGACGTGTCTAGACTAAAGAATGATAAGCAGACAATTCCCTAAGGATGATGAGCAGATAGTTTTCGACTAGAAATGATAAGCAAAACTTTTGACATGTAGACACGGTCAAAGTCCAGACTCACTAATGCATCCTAACAACTACCAGTTAGACACACTAATGCAAGACCTGGTTCGCTAAGACCAACGCTCTGATACCACCTATAACAACCCGTCCCTAATCCATCCGGACGAAGTCCATATTGATTACAAACGAATAACAATAGTTGATAACATCGCGAGGTACTTGACCTCTATATGATACATTTTACAAACGTTACATTTATTCTTAAAAGGCAATCTATTATTACATCAAGAGTTGACATGTTCGGCTAACATTTCATAATAACCAAATGACCTAATCTGTAATTTACTTAATAATAGTCTCTATTGAACTTCAATGACTCGAATGCAACGTCCTTGTATCATGGCTTAAATGGTCCCAAATAGTATCCTTAATATGAGCTAATGCACAGCGGAAGACTTAATTCGTACCTGAGAATAACATGCTTTAAAACGTCAACATAAAGTTGGTGAGATATATAGGTTTGATGCTAGCAGCGTTATAACAATCCATGGACCACAAGATTTAAAGTTTATACATAATACACTCCTCGTGTATGAAAAGACATTGAGCACTTGGTAACCATACTTAACTAAAAGTCACAGCAGCATACTCTTAAATAAACCCTACACCGTACCAAGTGTAGTAACGATAACGAAGTACTGTGCAACCGTTAAATGCTGGTCGTCCAGCCCGGTTGGGGATGTCAGCCCGATAGATCTATCAACAGGATTCGCGTTTACGCTCCTCACGTAATTAGAAGTTACCAAGTATAAAGAGATATGCCATGGTACAACTCAACGTAGAATTTAGTTTGATCACTTGTGTCCATAACGTAAATCATTTATAAAAACATCGCATGTATTCTCAGCCCAAAATATTTAGAGATTAAAAGGGATCTATATACTCACCTAATGTATTTTGTAGTAAAAATACATATAACACCATTGGTAACTTATAGGATTGGCCTTCGATTCACGAACCTATATCATTTATATATGTATTAAAACCTACTCTTGTAATCGAATAAACCTATTATTATTAGTTATATAATTGTTATATTATAGGTTTTAGTAATTAATTAAGTACATTTATTTTATATATACTTTAAATAAATAATTAGCATTTATTATAAACATATTAATTTATTTATGTTATATATATCAAATATATTTTTATGTAACTAATACTTATTTGGTAAAATTATTACAAATAATAAAAGGTTGTATTTTTTTGTTATATAATAATAGTAATAATAATCATAATAAGTTTAAATAAAAATGATAATTTTATATAAAATGATAATTTTACTAATAATGATAACTTTAATAAAAATAATAGTTGTTAATAAAAATGATAATTTTAATGTTATTACTCATAATAAAATGTTATATGTTAATACTTATTTTAATAATAATAATAATAATAATAATAATAATAATAATAATAATAATAATAATAATAATAATAATAATAATAATGAACTATAATTAAAAAAAGGGCTACCTTAAATAGAATAAGTTCAAAGAAAAGAATGAAACTGTTCATGCCAGGACTCGAACCCGTGACCACTAGCCCACACACTAACCACCTTAACCATTGAGCTATCGCTCATTTTCTGTTTTGTAAACCGTCCGAAAATATTATACCCCGTATATCTATCTGTTGCTTTTGGGCTGCGGCTAATTCGGCCCATTCCAGCCTACTTCACTAGTTTAATCAACCAGCCCACAGTCCCTCTTCTTTTTAAAAAAAATAGTGTGGTTGCCTGGGTTTGAACCTAGGACCTTCTGTTTCCCAGACATACTCCCAACCAATGAACCACTCGATTACTTCTTGTAATGAATTGTTCGTTAATTTAAATGACCCAACAGTTTTACGATCTAAAAACAGCACAAAAGCAAAATCCATGCTACAACATAGGATACGTTTCTTTTTTTTTTTTTAAAACCCCTTTCTAACACACCATATTACCCACATGTTAGGTTGTCGGCCAATACCCATCTTGTTTCACTTTGAATTATTGATACAACACAATATATTAATTTTCATATGCAAGTTGTCCACTTAAACTGTAACCTTATTCTTGATTTTATCATTATCGTATTCGCTGTAGCACCACAATCCTAATCATCATTCGAACGAAATCAAAACAATAACAGTGACTTGATAATCATTTGGGTCTTCGAA
Organism: Rutidosis leptorrhynchoides; assembly: GCF_046630445.1. Classification (NCBI taxonomy): domain Eukaryota; kingdom Viridiplantae; phylum Streptophyta; class Magnoliopsida; order Asterales; family Asteraceae; genus Rutidosis; species Rutidosis leptorrhynchoides. The sequence goes on from NC_092335.1 coordinate 473,698,568, forward strand.
CAATAACAAGAACATAAGTAAAACAATGACGGTGGATATGGGTTTGTAAGTTTCGATGGTGATGGATAGATTATATCACACGTACGTATGCATATATATAGAGAGAGAAGGAGTGGTGTTAGTGGTAGTGAGCTAAGGTCGTGGTGGAACCTTGGGAGATTTCGAACAATATTAGATGAGAGAGAGTAGAGTAAGAGTGACGGTATTGATGGAAACACAACAGTAATTAGCAGCCATTTAACTAATTAGAGTTGTTGTTTTACGGTGGATTGGTGATATTCACCAAGATAAAGAGAAGAAACAAAAAAAAGATAGATGGTTTGGTGTGGTTCTCGTATGTAAGTGTCGTGAAGGTGGTGGTGGGAGGTGGTGACCGACGATGGTTATAGGGTGGTGATAGCGGGTGTTTCATGGAGAAGGTGGTCGTGGGTTTGAGAATGGTGGCGAGTGAAGAAGGTGGTTGAAGGGTGTTCAATGGTGGTGGGTTTACATAAAAAAAATTCGCTGTAGCAGCAAGCAAAAGCAACAAGGATACTCAGCAGAACAGTCGTGGGGTTGTGGTGTTTTTGAGTCTCGGTTCACAGCTGAAACAGATAACAGTAACATTGAAGGTGAAGTGGTGTTTGTTTGTGGCTTAAGAATCAAAACAGAAAAATAATTGCAGTGGTTAATTCGATGGTGCTGGTGTTGGTTTGATTCGGTTTGAAGTTCAAAACAGAAATAGTGAGGTGTTAATGAGTTTCATCTAGGAAGGTGATGGTTAGAGGATGAAGGTTGTGATCAATGTGGTTGTGGTGGCGGGTTTATGGGTGACGGTTATTGTGGTCTTAGGGTAGTTCACGGTGATGTTTTGATGAAGGTTATCGAACAAAATAAGAGAAATAGGTGGCTAATCGATTTAGTGTGCTGGCTTTGGTTCACGGTTGTAGGAGATGATGGATTAAAGTAGTAAAGGTGATGATGATTATTGGTGCTTCTCTGGTGGTTGAGCTATGGCTCACTGTTGCAGTCGCCCGATCAAGAGAAGAGGGAGTGTTAGTGATGTTGAATGGTTTGAAGAATGAAAATGCATGAACTCTTCCTTTACATATATATGATAAAGTAATAGAATGAAATAATAATATAATAATAATAATAATTGTAAACAGAAAGAAACGTGCATCCTCAATTAATATCTTACCGACAGTTTTGCCCGGATAGTAAATTGTGTCCATTGCTAAACAGTTACGGATAAAAGTTCCCCGAAAAATCCCCAATTAATTCTATTTACTTATTCATATCACTAAATGTTAATGAATATAATTATAATAATAATCAAAATACTAATAACAATAATAATAGAATTAATAATAATAAAATTTAATAATACTAATATTAATATTAATGGTAATAATGAAATTAATAATTATTATAACAACTATATTTTCAACTAAATAAAATTAATATTTAATCTTATATATTTAATTAATGTTCACTTGTATATATATACATATACTAATATTTGTTCGTGAATCGTCAGGCTTGGTAAAAATGTAACTGATTATCCGAATATAGATTTCAAACTTTCTAGACTCAACATTAGGGTTTTTGCTTATCGTGTCGGAAACATATAGAGATTAGAGTTTAAATTTGGTCGGAAATTTTCGGGTCGTTACACTATCCCCACTTCACTCCAACAAATCGGAGACCTGCACTTTCTACCATAAAGTGCTTCAAACGGCGCCATCTCAATGCTTGAATGGTAGCTGTTGTTGTAGGAAAATTCTGCTAACGGTAGATGTCGATCCCAACTGTTTCCGAAATCAATAACACATGCTCGTAGCATGTCTTCAAGCGTTTGTATCGTCCTTTCGCTCTGCCCATCAGTTTGTGGATGATAGGCAGTACTCATGTCTAGACGAGTTCCTAATGCTTGCAGTAATGTCTGCCAGAATCTTGAAATAAATCTGCCATCCCTATCAGAGATAATAGAGATTGGTATTCCATGTCTGGAGACGACTTCCTTCAAATACAGTCGTGCTAACTTCTCCATCTTGTCATCTTCTCTTATTGGCAGGAAGTGTGCTGATTTGGTGAGACGATCAACTATTACCCAAATAGTATCAAAACCACTTGCAGTCCTTGGCAATTTAGTGATGAAATCCATGGTAATGTTTTTCTATTTCCATTCCGGGATTTCGGGTTGTTGAAGTAGACCTGATGGTTTCTGATGCTCAGCCTTGACCTTAGAACACGTCAAACATTCTCCTACGTATTTAGCAACATCGGCTTTCATACCCGGCCACCAAAAATGTTTCTTGAGATCCTTGTACATCTTCCCCGTTCCAGGATGTATTGAGTATCTGGTTTTATGAGCTTCTCTAAGTACCATTTCTCTCATATCTCCAAAGTTTGGTACCCAAATCCTTTCAGCCCTATACCGGGTTCCGTCTTCCTGAATATTAAGATGCTTCTCCGATCCTTTGGGTATTTCACCCTTTAAATTTCTCTCTTTTAAAACTCCTTGTTGCGCCTCCTTTATTTGAGTAGTAAGGTTATTATGAATCATTATATTCATAGATTTTACTCGAATGGGTTCTCTATCCTTCCTGCTCAAGGCATCGGCTACCACATTTGCCTTCCCCGGGTGGTAACGAATCTCAAAGTCGTAATCATTCAACAATTCAATCCACCTACGCTGCCTCATATTCAGTTGTTTCTGATTAAATATGTGTTGAAGACTTTTGTGGTCGGTATATATAATACTTTTGACCCCATATAAGTAGTGCCTCCAAGTCTTTAATGCAAAAATAACCGCTCCTAATTCCAAATCATGCGTCGTATAATTTTGTTCGTGAATCTTCAATTGTCTAGACGCATAAGCAATCACCTTCGTTCGTTGCATTAATACACAACCGAGACCTTGCTTTGATGCGTCACAATAAATCACAAAATCATCATTCCCTTCAGGCAATGACAATATAGGTGCCGTAGTTAGCTTTTTCTTCAATAACTGAAACGCTTTCTCTTGTTCATCATTCCATTCAAATTTCTTCCCTTTATGCGTTAATGCAGTCAAGGGTTTTGCTATTCTGGAAAAATCTTGGATGAACCTTCTGTAGTAACCAGCTAGTCCTAAAAACTGGCGTATGTGTATCGGAGTTTTCGGGGTTTCCCACTTTTCAACAGTTTCTATCTTTGCCGGATCCACCTTAATACCTTCTTTGTTCACTATGTGACCGAGGAATTGAACTTCTTCCAACCAAAATGCACACTTTGAAAACTTAGCGTACAATTCTTCCTTCCTCAATACTTCTAACACCTTTCTCAAATGTTCACCGTGTTCTTGGTCATTCTTTGAGTAAATAAGTATGTCATTAATGAAAACAATGACAAACTTGTCAAGGTATGGTCCACACACTCGGTTCATAAGGTCCATGAACACAGCTGGTGCATTAGTTAAACCAAACGGCATGACCATAAACTCGTAATGACTGTAACGTGTTCTGAAAGCTGTCTTTGGAATATCATCTTCTTTCACCCGCATTTGATGATACCCGGAACGTAAGTCAATCTTTGAATAAACAGACGAGCCTTGTAGTTGATCAAATAAGTCATCGATTCTCGGTAGTGGGTAGCGGTTCTTGATGGTAAGTTTATTCAACTCTCGGTAGTCGATACACAACCTGAATGTACCATCTTTCTTCTTGACAAACAAAACAGGAGCTCCCCACGGTGATGTGCTTGGTCGAATGAAACCACGCTCTAAAAGTTCTTGTAATTGGCTTTGCAGTTCTTTCATCTCACTGGGTGCGAGTCTGTAAGGAGCACGAGCTATTGGTGCAGCTCCTGGTACAAGATCTATTTGAAATTCAACAGATCGATGTGGGGGTAATCCCGGTAATTCTTTCGGAAATACATCGGGAAATTCTTTTGCAATGGGAACATCATTGATGCTCTTTTCTTCAGTTTGTACTTTCTCGACGTGTGCTAGAACAGCATAGCAACCTTTTCTTATTAGTTTTTGTGCCTTCAAATTACTAATAAGATGTAGCTTCGTGTTGCCCTTTTCTCCGTACACCATTAAGGGTTTTCCTTTTTCTCGTATAATGCGAATTGCATTTTTGTAACAGACGATCTCTGCTTTCACTTCTTTCAACCAGTCCATACCGATTATCACATCAAAACTCCCTAACTCTACTGGTATCAAATCAATCTTAAATGTTTCGCTAACCAGTTTAATTTCTCGATTCCGACATATATTATCTGCTGAAATTAATTTACCATTTGCTAATTCGAGTAAAAATTTACTATCCAAAGGCGTCAATGGACAACTTAATTTAGCACAAAAATCTCTACTCATATAGCTTCTATCCGCACCCGAATCAAATAAAACATAAGCAGATTTATTGTCAATAAGAAACGTACCCGTAACAAGCTCCGGGTCTTCCTGTGCCTCTGCCGCATTAATATTGAAAACTCTTCCGCGGCCTTATCCATTCGTGTTCTCCTGGTTCAGGCAATTTCTAATAATGTGGCCCGGTTTTCCACATTTATAACAAACTACATTGGCATAACTTGCTCCGACACTACTTGCTCCGCCATTACTCATTCCGACACCATTTGTTCCTTTCGTTCTATTAACCCCTGGTCCGTAGACCTCACACTTCGCCGTGCTATGACCATTTCTTTTACACTTGTTGCAAAATTTAGTGCAGAACCCCGAGTGATACTTTTCACACCTTTGGCATAGCTGCTTCTGATTGTTGTTGTTGTTGTGGTTATTATTGTTGTTGGGATGATTGTTGTAGTTGCTGTTGTTGTTGTTGTTATTGTTGTTGTTGGGCCGTTTGTTGTAGTTGCGATTGATGTTGCGATTGTTGGGATAATTGTTGCGATTATTGTTGTAATTGCTGTTGTTGTATTGGTGATTCTTATCACCGTTTTCCTCCCACTTTCTTTTGACTTGCTTCACATTGGCCTCTTCAGCAGTCTGTTCTTTAATTCTTTCTTCAATCTGGTTCACTAGTTTGTGAGCCATTCTACATGCCTGTTGTATAGAGGCGGGCTCGTGTGAACTTATATCTTCTTGGATTCTTTCCGGTAATCCTTTCACAAACGCGTCGATCTTCTCTTCCTCATCTTCGAATGCTCCCGGACACAATAGGCACAATTCTGTGAATCGTCTTTCGTACGTGGTAATATCAAATCCTTGGGTTCGTAACCCTCTAAGTTCCGTCTTGAGCTTATTGACCTCGGTTCTGGGACGGTACTTCTCGTTCATCAAGTGCTTGAATGCTGACCACGGTAGTGCGTACGCATCGTCTTGTCCCACTTGCTCTAGATAGGTATTCCACCATGTTAACGCAGAAACTGTGAAGGTATGCGTAGCGTACTTCACTTTGTCCTCTTCAGTACACTTACATATGGCAAACACCGATTCGACCTTCTCGGTCCACCGTTTCAATCCGATCGGTCCTTCGGTTCCATCAAATTCCAAAGGTTTGCAGGCAGTGAATTCTTTGTAGGTGCATCCTACACGATTTCCTGTACTGCCAGATCCAAGGTTATTGTTGGTATGTAGCGCAGCCTGTACTGCGGCTATGTTTGAAGCTAGAAAAGTACGGAATTCCTCTTCATTCATATTCACGGTGTGTCGAGTAGTCGGTGCCATTTCCTTCAAAATAGTCAAATGGAACAAGTTAATCATACAGAATATTAAGAGTAGTTAATAGTATTTCGTAGCATAATACGAACTCATTTATAAAAGCTTTTTCTTCATATTAGCGTTTATTAAGTTTAAATTCGGGTAGTACCTACCCGTTAAGTTCATACTTAGTAGCTAATATACAATTCAACTACTACAATTCTATATGAAAAAACTGATTGTAATAATATTTCGCGTTCAAACTTTTATACAATATTTTACAAACTTACAATACCGCTTATTTTACATAAAGCATGAAATATAGCACACAATAACTTTGATACAAGATAGTTGTGAAGATAATTCTAGCTAGTACACAAGTCGTTCAGCAAAGGCAATAAAGACACGTAATTCATACGTCCAGAAACAAGTCATGCATTCTGGTTTTACTAGGATTACTTCCCATCCTTGGTCTTGTGGAACATAACCGTTATGGCCGTTGATAAGACAGCGTGTTGTAACGTCGTCAAAAGGACGAGGGTTACGTAATGTCAAACAGTCCCGTAACAATCTAAAAACCTCATTTCTTACCCCAATTACCGACTCCGTCACTTGTGGGAACGTTTTGTTTAATAGTTGTAGCCCGATGTTCTTGTTCTCACTTTGGTGAGAAGCGAACATTACTAATCCGTAAGCATAACATGCTTCTTTATGTTGCATGTTAGCCGCTTTTTCTAAATCACGAAGTCCAATATTCGGATATATTGAGTCAAAATAATTTCTTAACCCGTTGCGTAAAATAGCATTTGGGTTCCCCGCAATATATGCGTCAAAGTAAACACATCGTAACTTATAGGTTTCCCAATGTGATATCCCCCATCTTTCAAACGAAAGTCTCTTATAAACCAAGACATTCTTGGAACGTTCTTCGAATGTCTTACAAACTGATCTCGCCTTAAATAGTTGTGCCGAGGAATTCTGGCCGACTCTAGACAAGATTTCATCAATCATGTCTCCGGGTAGGTCTCTTAAAATATTGGGTTGTCTATCCATTTTGTGTTTTTAAACTGTAAAATAGACAAGAGTTAGATTCATAAAAAAATACTTATTAATACAAGCAATTTTTACATATATCATAAAGCATAAGAACACTATATTACATATATTACACCACCCGAATACAACTATCTTATTCCGACTCGCTCGTTTCTTCTTCTTCGGTTTTGGTTCGTTTTGCCAAGTTTCTAGGGATATATGATGTTCCCCTAATACTAACTGTCGTTTTCCACAACGGTTTAGAAAAACCTGGTGGTTTAGAGGTTCCCGGGTCATTGTTACAACTTAAGGACTTCGGGGGTTGACGATACATATAAAGTGCATCGGGGTTGGAATTAGATTTCTCTATTTTTATGCCATTTCCCTTATTATTTTCTTTTGCCTTTTTAAATTCAGTTGGGGTAATTTCTATAACATCATCAGAATTCTCGTCGGAATCCGATTCATCGGAGAATTGGTAATCCTCCCAATATTTTGCTTCCTTGGCGGAAACACCATTGACCATAATTAACCTTGGTCGGTTGGTTGAGGATTTTCTTTTACTTAACCGTTTTATTATTTCCCCCACCGGTTCTACTTCTTCATCCGGTTCCGATTCTTCTTCCGGTTCCGATTCTTCTTCCGGTTCCGACTCTTCTTCCGGTTCCTCTTCGGTAACTTGTGAATCAGTACACGAATCATTCCAATTTACATTTGACTCTTCATTATTATTAGGTGAGTCAATGGGACTTGTTCTAGAGGTAGACATCTATCACATAATATCAAACGCGTTAAGAGATTAATATATCACATAATATTCACATGTTAAAAATATATAGTTTCCAACAAAATTTGTTAAGCAATCATTTTTCAAGTAAACACGGTCGAAGTCCAGACTCACTAATGCATCCTAACAAACTCGATAAGACACACTAATGCAAAATTCTGGTTCTCTAAGACTAACGCTCGGATACCAACTGAAATGTCCCGTTCTTATTGATTAAAAACGTTCCATAGATAAAGGTTTTAAAAAGACTGCATTCATTTTTAAAATAAACCATAACCTTTATTTCATAGATAAAGGTTTTAAAAAGCTTTACGTAGATTATCAAATAATGATAATCTAAAATATCCTGTTTTCACACGACCATTACATAATGGTTTACAATACAAATATGTTACAACAAAATAAGTTTCTTGAATGCAGTTTTTACACAATATCATACAAGCATGGACTCCAAATCTCGTCCTTATTTAAGTATGCGACAGAGGAAGCTCTTAATAATCACCTGAGAATAAACATGCTTAAAACGTCAACAAAAATGTTGGTGAGTTATAGGTTTAACCTATATATATCAAATCATAATAATAGACCACAAGATTTCATATTTCAATACACATCCCATACATAGAGATAAAAATCATTCATATGGTGAACACCTGGTAATCGACATTAACAAGATGCATATATAAGAATATCCCCATCATTCCGGGACACCCTTCGGATATGATATAAATTTCGAAGTACTAAAGCATTCGGTACTTTGGATGGGGCTTGTTGGGCCCGATAGATCTATCTTTAGGATTCGCGTCAATTAGGGTGTCTGTTCCCTAATTCTTAGATTACCAGGCTTAATAAAAAGGGGCATATTCGATTTCGATAATTCAACCATAGAATGTAGTTTCACGTACTTGTGTCTATTTTGTAAATCATTTATAAAACCTGCATGTATTCTCATCTCAAAAATACTAGATTTTAAAAGTGGGACTATAACTCACTTTCACATATTTTTACTTCATCGGGAAGTAAGACTTGGCCACTGGTTGATTCACGAACCTATAACAATATATACATATATATCAAAGTATGTTCAAAATATATTTACAACACTTTTAATATATTTTGATGTTTTAAGTTTATTAAGTCAGCTGTCCTCGTTAGTAACCTACAACTAGTTGTCCACAATTAGATGTACATAAATAAATCGATAAATATTATCTTGAATCAATCCACGACCCAGTGTATACGTATCTCAGTATTGATCACAACTCAAACTATGTATATTTTGGAATCAACCTCAACCCTGTATAGCTAACTCCAACATTCACATATAGAGTGTCTATGGTTGTTCCGAAATATATATAGATGTGTCGACATGATAGGTCGAAATATTGTATACGTGTCTATGGTATCTCAAGATTACATAATATACAATACAAGTTGATTAAGTTATGGTTGGAATAGATTTGTTACCAATTTTCACGTAGCTAAAATGAGAAAAATTATCCAATCTTGTTTTACCCATAACTTCTTCATTTTAAATCCGTTTTGAGTGAATCAAATTGCTATGGTTTCATATTGAACTCTATTTTATGAATCTAAACAGAAAAAGTATAGGTTTATAGTCAGAAAAATAAGTTACAAGTCGTTTTTGTAAAGGTAGTCATTTCAGTCGAAAGAACGACGTCTAGATGACCATTTTAGAAAACATACTTCCACTTTGAGTTTAACCATAATTTTTGGATATAGTGTCATGTTCATAATAAAAATCATCTTCTCATAATAACAACTTTTAAATCAAAGTTTATCATAGTTTTTAATTAACTAACCCAAAACAGCCCGCGGTGTTACTACGACGGCGTAAATCCGGTTTTACGGTGTTTTTCGTGTTTCCAGGTTTTAAATCATTAAGTTAGCATATAATATAGATATAGAACATGTGTTTAGTTGATTTTAAAAACCAAGTTAGAAGGATTAACTTTTGTTTGCGAACAAGTTTAGAATTAACTAAACTATGTTCTAGTGATTACAAGTTTAAACCTTCGAATAAGATAGCTTTATATGTATGAATCGAATGATGTTATGAACATCATTACTACCTTAAGTTCCTTGGATAAACCTACTGGAAAAGAGAAAAATAGATCTAGCTTCAACGGATCCTTGGATGGCTCGAAGTTCTTGAAGCAGAATCATGACACGAAAACAAGTTCAAGTAAGATCATCACTTGAAATAAGATTGTTATATTTATAGAAATTGAACCAAAGTTTGAATATGATTATTACATTGTATTAGAATGATAACCTACTATAAGAAACAAAGATTTCTTGAGGTTGGATGATCACCTTACAAGATTGGAAGTGAGCTAGCAAACTTGAAAGTATTCTTGATTTTATGTAACTAGAACTTGTAAAATATATGAAGAACACTTAGAACTTGAAGATAGAACTTGAGAGAGATCAATTAGATGAAGAAAATTGAAGAATGAAAGTGTTTGTAGGTGTTTTTGGTCATTGGTGTATGGATTAGATATAAAGGATATGTAATTTTGTTTTCATGTAAATAAGTCATGAATGATTACTCATATTTTTGTAATTTTATGAGATATTTCATGCTAGTTTCCAAATGATGGTTCCCACATGTGTTAGGTGACTCACATGGGCTGCTAAGAGCTGATCATTGGAGTATATATACCAATAGTACATACATCTAAAAGCTGTGTATTGTACGAGTACGAATACGGGTGCATACGAGTAGAATTGTTGATGAAACTGAACGAGGATGTAATTGTAAGCATTTTTGTTAAGTAGAAGTATTTTGATAAGTGTCTTGAAGTCTTTCAAAAGTGTATGAATACATATTAAAACACTACATGTATATACATTTTAACTGAGTCGTTAAGTCATCGTTAGTCGTTACATGTAAATGTTGTTTTGAAACCTTTAGGTTAACGATCTTGTTGAATGTTGTTAACCCATTGTTTATTATAACAAATGAGATGTTAAATTATTATATTATCATGATATTATGATATATAATATATCTTAGTATGATGTATATACAGTTAAATGTCGTTACAACGATAATCGTTACATATATGTCTCGTTTCGAAATCATTAAGTTAGTAGTCTTATTTTTACATATGTATTTCATTGTTAATACACTTAATAATATATTTACTTATCATTTAACATAATTAACCAAGTGTATCAATATCTTAATATGATTCATATGTACCTAGTAAGACGTTGTTATAACGATAATCGTTATATATATCGTTTTCGAGTTTCTTAAATTAATAGTCTCATTTTTATGTATATAACTCATTGTTAAAATACCTAATGAGATACATACTTATAATAAAAACATGTTAACTATATATATAACCATATATATGTCATTGTATAGTTTTTACAAGTTTTAACGTTCGTGAATCACCGGTCAACTTGGGTGGTCAATTGTCTATATGAAACATATTTCAATTAATCAAGTCTTAACAAGTTTGATTGCTTAACATGTTGGAAACATTTAATCATGTAAATATCAATCTCAATTAATATATAATAACATGGAAAAGTTCGGGTCACTACAATGAAACAGTTCAAAATTTTTGAGACTCAACCTAACAGACTTTTCTTATCGCGTCGAAAATATTAAAATCGTATCGAGAGTTCGGTTCAAAATTAGTCGAAATTTTCCGGGTCGTGACAGTACCTACCCGTTAAAGAAATTTCGTCCCGAAATTTGATCGAGGTCGTCATGGCTAACAATAAGAATGTTTTTTTTTCATGACGAATATGAATAGTGTTTTATCATTTTCGATTAATATGGATAAAATGATTCGGTCATGCGAAGCGTACGAGTGAAGCTATCACAAAAGAGCGAAATGATAAAATTAAGGTTCGTCTTAACTTTTGACGTGGTCACGGTTGATTTTCAGAATTCAAGGAATTTAAAGAAATCTTCTAATCAGAAAGAAAATGTAATAGCACGATTTATTAACAATTTTTCGGAATTACGAGGGAACAGAAATATCAAGAAAATATTTCCGTGATATGCTTAGAAATTAGGTAGAATGAAAGAGTCGTGTAACATGGCACATGATGAGGGTATGATCTGTGAACCATCATTACGTTCCATTAGAAATTCAACATGACTTACTGTAATATAATCACGTTGGCCTGACGTCATTATATTATATTAACTCATGCTTCTATTCCCAACACTTCTCCAAAATTCATTCATTATTTATACTTAGATTTTACGGAAGTTTCCAATATAATGGCATACCGAAAGCACGAAGAGGTAGATAATTTCGGACAAGAATATTTATGAAAATATCCTCAGAAATATCGAAGATATTTATGATGATATTTTGAAATTTCTAAGTTCGAAGGTTGATGAAGAAAAATTTTCAGCAAGATTTTAACATGACTTCGGAGCAAGATATTTTCTAAAGATTTCATTGGATCCAGAATTACCTAAATTCTTTGAATATAGGGTTTGGTCCTTGTATTTGTCCTTGGTCTCCTTCATGGTTAGCTCAATCCGTTTTTCAGTACCAAATTTTCTATTGAGCGTTCCCATCATTCCATTTTTATTATCAAACTTTTGGCCATTAAGACCATCTACAACATGCTGCTTCGTCAGCATTTTCAAAGTTAACGGATCGGGGTCATCAGTTATCAAACCGAGGTGGTTTCAGGAGAATTGTGTTTTTAGATGATTAAATGCTGATGGTAATATGGTAGAATATAAAAGATTTTTCGGTAATGAAGGCGAAAAGATAACGTATATATCAAGGTTATAATAAGGTTAGTCCGACTGAAAAGTCGAAGTTGACTTGCTGGAGCTGTGAAAAAATTTGCTACTTTGAAAGGGATTACCAAATTATTTTGGGTAATAATAACACTAAAGGAATTAGCACAGCTACGTGTTAAACATTTACACAGTTTTCGAGGGTTTTTCAGGTGCATATCTATATGCATCAATCTTTTCTTCCATAGGTGAAATGCAGTTGGTTCATTCTCTCAATCGAGGTGTTTTCAAGAATCATGAAAGGTTTGAACGCGGATTGTAATCGTCAAGGTACAAATGAGGTTCAAGATGAAAATCAAGTGGCAAGCTTGAAGAAGTGTTTAGTTTCATATGTTATAATCAATATTTTAATTCGTTTTAATTGTCCAAAGTTAGTAGTCCAATAGTCCAATAGTCCAATAATTCATATATAGTTTAATATATAATATTCGAATTAATTAATACGTATCGTGACCCGTGTACCGGTCTCAGTATTGATCACAACTCAAACTATATATATATTTTGGAATCAATCTCAACCCTGTATAGCTAACTCCGTCATTTGCATATAGAGTGTCTATGGTTGTTCCAAGATAAATATATAGATGGGTCAATATGATATGTCGAAACCTTGTATACGTGTCCCGTTATTTAAAGTGCGTAAAATAAATACAGAAATTAAATGACGATAAATAAAATTGCGAGAATGTAAATTGCGAGAATGTAAATTGCGAGAATATAAATTGCGATAATTAAATTGCGATAAATAAAATGTAACCAGTTAGCTAGGAACAGTTAGCTAGGAACAGTTAGCGTGGATTCTTAACAATATTTCAATTAGTTAGTTCATTTGTTTCTAACAAATTTTACTTTGTCCGATGTTTTCTTCATTATGCCACTTGTTGGATTCTGATAGGTCAAAATCCAAATATGAAATTGAACGAAAATGGATTCTGTGATGAACGGATACGTATATCTGTGGATATAAGTAGAATAGTGACTGACTGTTGAATCAGAGTCGAAGAATGTACAGTGCAACTTATTAATGTGAAATCTAAATATTCCTCGGGTATTACCTACCCGTTAAAATATTTTCACCATTAACAGTTTGTACAAACGAATTTTTAATTACAATCTTTATGAAAATATACTTGCATATATATTTTCTTCAGATGTAATCATGGATTTAATGAGTTAATATGATATTAATCTCATTTGATTTACTGCTAGAACAAGAATATATAATCTCTAAAACATTAGAGATTACATAATCGTCATGTAGAACAAAGGTAACTGATAAAGAACGATATGTAGAACGAAGATAGTCGGTGTAGAACGATATGTAGAACGGAGATCATATTTGAAGTACGGATGGTGATATTGAGGCGTGTGATGTTGAGGCTGGTGTTATTCGTGATACTGGTGCCGATGCTGGTGGTACTGCTGATGCCGGTGATGTTGCTGAAGCTAGTAGGTTTTGCACCATATTTTTTTTCAAAGCTACAACTCGCGCGCGAAGTTCGTTGACTTCATCTATTATTCCGGGATGAGTGTCGGTTGGAACGAGCGGATAAATAAGATTTAGAATTTTAGATAGAAGATAATCGTGACGAGCTACCCTGGAGATGAGGCTAAAATGGTGTTTCGGATAGGCTCATCAGTAAGTGATTCAGGTTCTTCGCCGAGGTAAATTCGGTTGGTGGAAGAGATTGCCTTCTTCGCGTCTCCATTGATTAAGTCGACTACGAACCCATCAGATGAATTGGGGATGACTGACTGGTTGATTCTTTCTGGTGACGCTAGTAAGTGAAACTCCATAACAGAATAGCTGTCGGAATTCGAAGAATTCGAACTGGTTGAGGGATTCATCTTGTACGATCAGATGAAGGATTTTTTTGATAAGAAATAGATTATAGGATGTAGATTAGTACCCTGCAATACATAATTTACATATGCATAAATAATACTAAAATCTCATAAGTTACGGATGAATCTACGGAAGCTGTCAGACAAAAGTAACAATAACAGTTACGCTAAGATATGAATTAGCAGGTACGCTAAGATATGAATTTTTGTCTATACACTATTCATGCAATCAATGCAGTAAGATGTGTCTAGACTAAGAATGATAAGCAGGCAATTTTCTAAGGATGATAAGCAGATGATTTCCGACTAGAAATGATAAGCAAAACTTTTGACATGCAGACACGGTCGAAGTTCAGGCTCACTAATGCATCTAAACAACTATCTGTTAGACACAATAATGCAAGACCTGGTTCGCTAAGACCATCGCTCTGATACCAACTGAAACGACCCGTCCTTATCCACCTGGACGAAGTCATCAACATTTGGTCCCATTGCGATGACCGACTCCAAGTAATGTCCTTAAATTGAGCAGATGCACAGCAAAAGACTTAATTCATACCTGAGAATAAACATGCTTTAAAGTGTCAACCAAAAGGTTGGTGAGTTCATAGGTTTATCCTAATAATCATTTCAATATTTTAATAGACCACAAGATTTCATATTTATAAACATAATACACTCACAAGTGTATGTAAAGCATTCTAAGTGGTTGAGGACTTGGTAACCATACTTAACTATTAATCAACGTCACATATTCCCTTTATTATGAAATCTCACTACACTGTACCAAGTGTAGCCTACAAAACGAAGTACTGTGCAACCGTTGAATACTGGTCGTCCAGTCCGGTTGGGGTTGTCAGGCCCGATTGATCTATCAACAGGATTCGCGTTTACAATACCACATGTAAATAGTAGTTACCAAGCTACAGGGAAGTATGCCAGTGGTACAACTCAACGTAGAATATATTTTTAAGTACTTGTGTCTATTTCGTAAACATTTATAAAAGCAGCGCATGTATTCTCAGCCCAAAAATATATATTGCAAAAGCAATTAAAAAGGGAGCAAATGAAACTCACCTAATGTATTTTGTAGTAAAAATACATATGACTATATTGAACAATGCAAGGTTGGCCTCGGATTCACGAACCTATATCATTTATATATACATTAACACATATACTCGTAATCGAACAAATATATATTATTAGTGATATTATTTGTTATTTTATATCATGTGTTTTATTAAAAAAAACTTAATTAGATATATTTATCTGTATATAGATAATTAACATTTATTACAAAAGTATTAATATGGTTAGGTTTTATGTCATAAATTTATTTTTATATAGAAAATCTTCATTTGATATATTAATAGTATTAATAGTAATAATGATAAAAATAATACTAATTATGATAAATTTTTTTGGTAATTCTAATAATAATAATAATGATAATTTTAAAATTAATGATAAAGATAGTACTAATATTAATAATGTTTGTAATGATAATACTAATAATAGGTATAATATTTATATTAGTATAGTATTATTAATAATAATAACAACAACAACTATCATAATAATAATAATAATAATAATAATAATAATAATAATAATAATAATAATAATAATAATAATAATAATAATAATAATAATAATAATAATAATAATAATAATAATAATAGTAATAGTAATAATAATAATAATAATAATAATAATAATAATAATAATAATAATAATAATAATAATAATAATAATAATAATAATAATAATAATAATAATAGATATAGCTACCTCAAATTTAGGCCCTTTAAATAAAAATAATGCCTCAGCCTAGGTTCGAACATGAGACCTCCTATTCAAACACAAACACCCTAACCCTTCCTCCGTTTGACATTTTTCTGAATTAATTAGATTAATAACCTATTTAAACCATTAACTAAACTGTCTTCATCTTCATACACAAGAACCCAGAACTATTCATGTTTTTCTTATGTATTATTTTCATCAACCCTTTTGCTAAATATCATCATCATCAACATAACCTCATCTAATCCTACCTATGATCATCAACTTTTATCATTATAACCAAATCCTAAACATCACTATTCATCATCCCTTTCGTCATTCACTGTATCCTCGATCCACATTAATCGTCACCACCATTCTTTATGTTTTATTCATCGCTTCTCGTTATCATTACCATTATCATTCGCTATCTTTCATCATGTACATCATATGTATCATCATCATCTATCATTATATAATTATCATAATCATACTCATACCCACATTCATAACTATCCTTAACGGTTATCTTCAAACATGTTCATCGTCGAGCAACATCATCCTCATTACCATCGTTATCCGCCAATATTTTCGTCATCGTCTTTCTACTGTAACACGTATGACCTCATCATCATTCGTCCATTTCATTCCATCATCAACTCATACACTTCGTAACAATGAATGAAAATAGAAAAGAAAAAAAAAATAGCTGTAGCGTCTTTTTTTTCTTTTTTTTTTCGATGGAGTTTGGTAAAAAAAACAAAAAAATGATTGGTGGGGTTGGTTATTTGTGGTGATGTTGGGTTGTTCATGGTGGAGTGATGCTGGAGTATAGTGGTGCAAGGTGTTGGGTGTCCGAAGGTGGTGGAGAGGGTTGAAGAAGAAAGATAATCGGGTTGTTTTTGGGTTAAAGTGGGTTTGTTTAATGATGGAGGAAGATGGCGGTTTATGGTATTCATGATGGTGCAGCTGTGGTGGATGCAGGTGGCGGTTGGTGATGGTCGGGTGGCGATTGAAGATGGCACGAGAAAGAAGGGTTAAATGTTTGTTAAGATGTAATACATGTATATATATATAGGAGTTTATATGTTACTATAATTTATTTTAATAATTAATAATAATAATCATAATATGATAATAATACCAATACAGTAATAACCTCAAATTTCAACTTGAGTACAGTACCTTTTCATTTTCATTTCACTGATCTAATTAGAACAGAAATATATGTAATATATTAATAATAATAATAATAATAATAATAATAATAATAATAATAATAATAATAATAATAATAATAATAAATTAACACAACTTTAAGCATGTGAAGGATTACTTTTGACAATAGTAAGAGTTCTCGTGAACCTGTCATTAGTATGTATTCTACCGACAAAATAGGGTGTGCTATCGTGTCCATTGCTAAACAGTTATGGATAAAAGTGTTCCTAAAAATCCCAATTTTTTAGATTAAATGTATTTAATTATTTCACTCATTAACTATTTGAAACCTGATCAAAAAGGTTCGATAATTGTTTATTTTCTGTTCCAATTTATGTGTATGGAGTACTAATATTTAAACTTAAAAATGTAAAAATATTTTTATCAAATCTAAAATCTTCGTAATCGATTTACACTCCAACTTTTATTTTAATCCTTCATGAATATGTACAATATCTATATTAAAACTAACAAAACATCAACCGGGTGTTACTGACGTTTGCCAATTAAGCTCAAAACCATTTATTTTCCATTTACTCTCTCTATATATATATATAATCAGTTTTAACTAACAAGTTTTATCTCATAACAAATAGATTTAATATTATTTTATATATTTCCAAGTAGTATTTATATACATATTTATATACACACACATGCACACACACACACACACACACACACACACACACACACACACACACACACACACACACATATATATATATATATATATATATATATATATATATATATATATATATATATATATATATATATATATATATATATATATATATATATACTTAAAATTGTAGTTTTCATTATATCGCATATATATTTATTTCTAACAATTAACTTATATATTATTTCAAATAATATTTCAAATTATTATATATATGTATCTATTTACAAATAGTTGTTCGTGAATCGTCGAAAACAGTCGAACGTCAATTGACAATATGAAACAGTTCAAAATTTTTGAGACTCAACCTAACAGACTTTTCTTATCGCGTCGAAAATATTAAAATCGTATCGAGAGTTCGGTTCAAAATTAGTCAAAATTTTCCGGGTCGTGACAACCATCGTTTACGAAATAAATTCGAAATTACAAAATATATATTTAATATACTTTATTTATATACATAGATATGTTTTAAATATTAATTATCATAATATCATATTTTTATTTTATTTTATTTTATATACTTAGCTTTAATAACAATAACATATAATATTTCAAATTATATTTCAAATTGTTATTATATATATTCATATGTTTAAATATTTATGTATCTATTTACAAATAGTGGTTCGTGAATCGTCGAGAATGGTCGAAGGTCATTTGAATATACGAAACAGTTCAAAATTTTTGAGATTCAACTTAACAGACTTTGTTTATCGTGTCGAGATCATATAAGTTTAAGTTTAAATTTGGTCGAAAATTTTCGGGTCGTCACAGTACCTACCCGTTAAAGAAATTTCGTCCCGAAATTTGAGTAAAGTCATCATGGTTAACCATAAAAATGTTTTCATGACTAGTATGAGTTTTCATGACTACTATGAGTTGATAAATAGAGTTTTATCGCCATTGAATATTAAGGATTAAACAATTCGATTATTCGAAGAGCACGAATGAAGCTATTACAAAAGAGTGAAATGAAAAGAAAAAAAATCGTCTTAACTTTTGACGTTGTCTTGGTTGAATTCCGGAATTCAATGGATTTAAAGAAAATCTTTGAAATCTAGGAGATTTGATTCTTTGGCGAAAAAGGAAATTAAGATCTTTATAATTAAGTATGGTGATCTACCTTGATTACTCTGTCTGATATTTCCATTATAAATTAAACTTTCTCCGTTCCATTATTTTCACCATTCCTATATTTTCTTTCTTAGTTCATACATCCAAAAGATTGTGAAAATACTTATTCCTGTTCAAATCCTTGATATTTTCCTAATTATCATTTCTGCCATCCTTCTTTTCAATCTTCCACCAGGTAAATCTATTTACTTCCACTATTACCTTGGGGTGATACTATTCTTAATTCTACCGTGTCTTTATATTGCTATTTGTATTAATATCTACGGTTTATAATCTCCGTGTTGTTATTGGGCTTTATATTTTTTTTCCTTATATTTTGGAGCTCTTTGCCTTTTTATTTTCTTCTCGACCTCTAGTAAAGCGAGTAACGGTCCAGAATTCGTAAGTATGGAACTTCGAATGAACTTAATGTTCTTAAACAAGAAAAACGTAATCGCACGATTTGATTTGTCAAATTACCAAAATCACTGAGAATAGAACTATCAAGAATATACTTTCTTGATATGTTCAGAAGTTATGTAGAATGAAAGAGTTATGTAACATGGCACATGATGACGTTATGATCTGTGAATCATCATGTCCCATTAGAAACTCAGCATGACTTACTGTAATATAATCACGTTGATCAAGTGTCATTATATTATACTAACTCATGCATCAATTCCCAACACTTCTCATAATTCATTCATAATTTACACTTAGATTTTACAGAAGTTTCCAATATAATGGAATATAGAAATACAAAGAGGTAGATAATTTTGGACAAGAATATTTATGAAAATATCTTCAGAAATATCGAAGATATTTATGATGATATTTTGGAATTTCTAAGTTCGATGGTTAATGAAGAAAGATTTTCCGCAAGATTTTAACATGACTTCGGAGCAAGATATTCTCTAAAGATTTCGGCGGATCCAGAATTACCTGGATTCTTTGAATATAAGGTTTGGTCCTTGTATTTGTCCTTGGTCTCCTTCATGGTTAGCTGAATTCGTTTTTCAGTACCAAATTTTCTATCGAGCGTTCCTAACACTCCATTCTTTATCATCAAACTCTTGGCCATTTATGTGACAACCCGGAAATTTCCAACCAAATTTAAACTTTAATCTTTATATGTTTCCGACACGATAAGCAATATTTGTTAAGTTAAATTTCAAGAATTTTAAACTATGTTCATACATTCATTCAACCTCAACCAAGTTCCAACGATTCACGAACCATTAAACGAATATGATTATATATGTATATGTGTATATATATTATAACTTGAAACGTAAACAAAAAATTAGATTAAATACTTTATATGATTGTATCTGTTTCAAAATATTTATCAATGGAATTAGAAGATAAGATCAAATGATTGAATTATCAGATATATAGAATTATGATTACAAGTCTCTGTTGAAAGGCCCACGTTGATTTGAGAAATCTTTCCATTTTAACAATATTCGAAAAATGGTAAAGTGATTTATAAATAAGAACAAATTGCCAATCATTGAGAACTAGACAAAGGATAGTGGAAGATTGAATCTCATAAAGACTCGATTGATCTATTTAGTTTCAAACGTACAAAAACGTTTTCAGTTTAAAAAGAACTTTATTATTAAGACGTATATAACTTTTATAAATATCTAGAACCACTTTTGACAACTCATTACTTAACTAGTATGATAAAGATAACGATATTTATATTTTATTTTATTAAATATATATAACGATTTAAATTAATATTATATATATTTATACGCGTATTATACGTACATAGTTTTATACTTTTACTATACTTAAACTTTACCTTTACTTTATTTTTACTTTACTTTAACTTTAATAATTCACTTTAATAATTCATACTTTAATAATTCACTTTAATAATTCATACTTTAATAATTCACTTTAATAATTCATACTTTAATAATTCACTTTAATAATTCATACTTTAATAATTCACTTTAATAATTCAAAAATCTATTATAAATAGAATTCAATAGGTTTCATAATTTCATAGAAATTTGAAAATATTTTTCTCTAAACTCTCTCAATCGATTTACATATATATATTTGCTCCGTGTTATTTCAAGATATTATTAGTATACATAAAATATTACGACGGAGTGCTGTCCGAGTGGTTTTGAAATTGTTTTTCGAGTAGGATAGGATTAAGGAAATTATGGGTTATAGCTATGGAGGTGATTGAGTATGGTTCATGGGTATGCTCATGAGGTCAATATAGTGTTTATCATTTCCGTTGCGTCTACGTACCTTTCCTGCAATATTGAATCTCAATATTGATACGTGAGTACTCATAATTTAACTTTTACATACTAATAGTGTATCCCTGACTAGTGCTCGAGTATTTAGGATTATGCATGCTTGTACTTTTGATATTGCCCTTAGACAGGTTAGGTTGAATATTGAATTAGTTACACTTGCGGTTGAGATAAGGTATAAGATATGCATGTCCTTGGAAAGCTAGCGAAAAATTAAGAACTTTTCCTTTAGATATCGAATGGTTTCGATGAACGGATTAGAAGTTATAATCAATTGAATTTTTGATATTTTTATTAAAAATGATTATTATTATCGTCGTTCTAATTTTATCTTATTATTATGATTATTATTATCTTTATCAATAAAAGGGATTTATCATTAAAAATTGTTATTTTTTTTATTATTACTATCGTTATTATAGTTAAAGATATAATTAGTATTATTATTATTATCCAATTATTATTATTATTATTATTATTATTATTATTATTAGTATTATTATTATTATTATCATTATTAATATATATATCATTATTTAAAAATGGTTATTGTTATTGTTATTATTATTATTACTAAATTATCATTAAGATAATTATTAGTATTATCGTTAATAATGTTATAGTAACTATCATTATTAATATTAGTGTAATTAAAACAAATATTTGTAACACCTAATTATTTTGATTACTATTATTATCATTATTAAGAACACGATATAAAAGACGATTAAAAGCTATTAAACGAAACGATTAGGAAATAATGAGTAAGAGTATCATGATGAAATTAAAATATTATAAGATATTGATTTAGATAAAATTATCATTCTTATTATTTTTATCATTACTATTATTATTAAAAGGATCGTTAGTATTAAAACTATCATTTTAACAAAAATTATCATTTTAATAGAAATGTCATTGTTACTATAAAATATCATTATTATTATTATTTTAAATAGAATTATTATTTTAAAGATAATATTAAAAATTATCGTAAATATTAAAGTTATCATAATTAGAATTATCGTTTTATCATAATGTCATCTTATTAATTATAAATATTGATATTTTTATAATAATAATTATTATTACAAAATAATACAACTTTTACTTACTATCATTATAGATATTATTTTATCAAATAAATATGTGATACAAACATATTTTACTATGTGTAATAACTTACTTTAATAATACCTATCATATTATCTTTATAATATTAAATGAACCCTATAAATTTTATTACTTAATATATATAAAAGTATATTTTATTATATAAATTTAATATAAAATTTTATTTATTAATAAATAAATTATATTATTTACTCTAATAAATCTTTTAAAAATATTTAAAAATATAAAACGACGATATTTAAACTATATATTAATCATGTATAGATTTTTGGAAATTATTTTGAGTTAAATTTACTTTTGTTGACTTTTGCATATTAGTCTCGAGCATTAGGATTGTGGTACACTATGACTTGACCTAATTTGTTAGACAAATATTGACCAACACATAAATATATATATAATTAATTTAGGTTCGTGAATCTGAGGCCAACCTTGCACTTGTTCAATGACGTTATATGTATTTTTACTACGAAATACAGTATGGTGAGTTTCATTTGCCCTTTTTACTCTTTACGTTTTTGGGCTGAGAATACATGCAAATGCTTTATTAACTGTTTTACAATATTTATATGCGTGAGTTTCATTTGCCTTTTTACCCTTTATATTTTTGGGACTGAGAATACATGTGCTTTTATAAATGTTTGACGAAATAGACACAAGTAATTGAAACTACAGTCTATGGTTGAATTATCGAAATCGAATATGCCCCTTTTTATTAAAGTCTGGTAATCTAAGAATTAGGGAACAGACACCCTAATTGACGCGAATCCTAAAGATAGATCTATTGGGCCTAACAAACCCCATCCAAAGTACCGGATGCTTTAGTACTTCGAAATTTATATCATGTCCGAAGGAGGATCCCGGAATGATAGGGGATATTCTTATATGTATCTAGTTAATGTCGGTTACCAGGTATTCACCATATGAATGATTATTTTTGTCTCTATGCATGGGACGTATATTTATGAGAACTTGAAATGAAATTCTTGTGGTCTATTAAAATGATGGAAATAAATGATTATGATAAACTAATGAACTCACCAACCTTTTGGTTGACACTTTAAAGCATGTTTATTCTCAGGTGTTAAAGAAATCTTCCGCTGTGCATTTGCTCATTTTAAAGATATTACTTAGAGTCTTTCATAGCATATTTCGAAGAACGTTGCATTCGTGTCATTGAGTTCATCAAAGATTATTATTAAATCAATTTATAGTTGGATAGTGGATATTATTAAATGGTATGCATGCCTGTCAATTTTCAATGTAAAGAAAGTTTGTCTTTTAAAAACGAATGCAATGTTTGTAAAATGTATCATATAGAGGTCAAATACCTCGCAATGTAATCAACTATTGTGAATCGTTTATAATGTATATGAACGGGTCCTTTCAATTTAGGCCACCTTCAATTTTACTGTTTCCTCTGCATTTAATGCAGCCATATCTGAACCTTCGGTTATCAATCCGAGGTGTTTTCAAGAGAATTGTGTTTTTAGATGATTAAACGCTGATGGTAATATGGTGGAATATAAAAGATTTTCCGGTAACGAAGGCGAAAAGACGACGTATATATCAAGGTTATAATAAGGTTGTTTTGAATGAAAAGTCGAAGTTGACTTGCTGGAGCTGTGATAAAATTTGCTACTTTGAAAGAGATTACCAAATTATTTTGGGTAGTAATAACACTAAAGGAATTAGTACAGCTATGTGTTAAACGTTTACTCAGTTTCCGAGGGTTTTTCAGGTGTATAACTATATGCATCAATCTTTTCTTCCGTAGATGAAGTGCGGCTGGTTCATCCTCTCGATCGAGGTGTTTTCAAGAATCGTGAAAGGTTTGAACGCAGATTGTAATCGTCAAGATACGAATGAGGTTTAAGATGAAATCAAGTGGAAAACTTGAAGAATTATTTAGTTTCATATGTTATAATCAGTATTTTAATTCATTTTAATTGTCCAATATTATTCGTCCACAGTCGATAGTCCACATTTAACAGTCCAATAGTTCATATATAGTTTAATATATAACATTCGAATTAATTAATATGTATCGTGACCCGTGTACCGGTCTCAGTATTGATCACAACTCAAACTATATATATATTTTGGAATCAACCTCAACCCTGTATAGCTAACTCCATCATTTTCATATAGAGTGTCTATGGTTGTTCCAAGATAAATATATATATGGGTCAATAGGATATGTCGAAACCTTGTATACGTGTCCCGTTATTTAAAGTGCGTAAAATAAATACAGAAATTAAATGACGATAAATAAAATTGTGAGAATGTAAATTGCGATAATTAAATTGCGATAAATAAAATGTAACCAGTTAGCTAGGAACAGTTAGCGTGGATTCTTAACAATATTTCAATTAGTTAATTCGTTTGTTTCTAACAAATTTTACTTTGTCCGATGTTTTCTTCATTATGCCACTTGTTGGATTTTGATAGATCAAAATCCAAATATGAAATTGAACGAAAATGGATTATGTGGTGAACGGATGCGTATATCTATGGATACAAGTAGGATAGTGACTGACTATTGAATCAGAGTCGAAGAAAGTACCGTGTAACTGATTAATGTGAAATCTAAATATTCCTCGGGTATTACCTACCCGTTAAAATATTTTCACCATTAACACTTTGTACAAAAGAATTTTATTTACAATCTTTATGAAAATATACTTGCATATATATTTTCTTCGGATGTAATCATGGATCTAATGAGTTAATATGATATTAATCTCATTTGCTTTACGGCTAGAATTAGAGTACATAATCTCTAAAACATTAGAGATTACATAATCACCATGTAGAACGAAGATAATTGATGTATATCGATACGTAGAACAGTGATTATACTCAAGGTACAGAATGAGATGTTGAAGCATGGATTGTTGATGGTACTGGTGCTGTTATTGATGGTACTGTGGGTGCCGGTGATGCTGCTGGTACTGCTAAGTTTTGCACCATATTCTCCAAATTGATTACTCGAGCGTGAAGTTCGTTAACTTCTTCAATTATTCCTGGATGATTGTTGGTCAGAACGATCGGATAAGTAAGGTTTAGAATTTTAGATAGAAGATAATCGTGATGAGTTACCCTAGAGATGAGGCTAAAAATGGTGTTTCGGATTGGTTCGCCGGTGAGTGCTTCAGGGTCATTGTCAAGAGGAAAATTTGGTTGATGGAAAGGATCGCCTTCTTCTCGTCTCCATTGATTTAGTCGACTACGAACTCATCAGATGAATTGGGGATGGCTGATTGATTGATTCATTCTGGTGACGCTGCTTTCGGAGCTTAAGTGAGACTTCATATCGGAATCCGAGGGATTTGAACTAGTGGTGAGTTCCATTTTGTATGATTGAGTAAAGGGTTTTTCAATATGAAATGATTTTTGGATGTCGGATGATATTCTAATTACATAGAATATAGTACAGAAGATCCCGTAGGTTACGGAGGGAATTAAGGAAACGTGTCAGATAAAGTCTACAGTAACAGATACGCTAAGATATGAATTTATTTGTACACTATCTATCAAATAAGTGCAGGAAGTCGTGTCTAGACTTAGGAATGATTAGCAAGAAATTTTCCACTAGGAATGATAAACAATACGTATAATATGCAGCTAAGGTCGAAGTCCAGACTCACTAATGCATCGTAACAACTATCAGTTAGACACACTAATGCAAGACCTGGTTCGCTAAGACCAACGCTCTGATACCAACTGAAACGACCCGTCCTTATCAACCAGGACGAAGTCATTAACATCTGGTCCCATTGCGCTGATCAACTCCAAGTAATGTCCTTAAATAGAGCAAATGCACAGCGGAAGACTTAATTCGTACCTGAGAATAAACATGCTTAAAAGTGTCAACCAAAAGGTTGGTGAGTTCATAGGTTTATCATAACAATCATTTCCATATGTTAATAGACCACAAGATTTCATATATTTATAAACATAATACACTCGCAAGTGTATGTAAAGCATTCTAAGTGGTTGAGCACTTGGTAACCATACTTAACATTTAATCACGTCGCATATTCCCTTTATTATGAAATCTCACTACACCGTACCAAGTGTAGTCACTGAAACGAAGTACTGTGCAACCGTTGAATACTGGTCGTCCAGTCCGGTTGGGGTTGTCAGGCCCGATAGATCTATCAACAGGATTCGCATTTACCATACCCATGTAAATATTAGTTACCAAGCTACAGGGAAGTATGCCAGTGGTACAACTCAACATAGAATATATTTTAAGTACTTGTGTCTATTTCGTAAACATTTATAAAAGCAGCGCATGTATTCTCAGCCCAAAAATATATATTGTAAAAGCAATTAAAAAGGGAGCAAATGAAACTCACCTAATGTATTTTGTAGTAAAAATATATAGAACGACATTGAACAAGTATAGGGTTGGCCTCGGATTCACGAACCATTCAAGATCATCATTCTTCGATTCATTTTATCATAACCGTTATCATCATCGTCATCACACACCACTTTCATTATCAATATCATAACCATAATCCTAATCATATTTTCTTCTTCGTTCTACCACATCATCAACATCAATAATCGTTACCATCATCACCTAATCTAACTATCATCATCATTCAATCATTTGATCAAAACCATAAACCATCATCGTTATTATTTTAATCATCATCATCAACTAACATCACCTCCTCATTATCATAACTTTATCATTAACATCACGATATCTTCGCCATTTATTTAATTCGTGAATCTGTTAACCTGATCTATTATCACTAGATCTCATGAGAGCCCATTTAGTCTACTATAGCCCACGAATTTAGCCTACTAATTTACTAGTCTACTATCCTCCAAATATCTACGGAGCATTATAAAATTCTTTACTTCCAACTAATATTTTTATTTTTATTCTAAAAAAATATATATTCCGTATTCCTCTCCAAAAAAACTTAACGATTTGAATGATCATAAACCAAAATCGCTAGGCATCTGCTATTTATTTTGATGTACATCCATATGGTATCTGATCATAATAATCATCATTACATACCGTAATCATCATTAATCAATTATTATCATTCTCATCACAAAATCACATCATATTTGAGTCTTCGCATGATTTGAAACAGAAAAGAAAATATGCAGCAACCAAAATAATTAATTTTTTGAATTGTGTTTCGTGGGTTTTAGTCGAACCAAACAACAGCAGCAGATCGGTATAGCGACTGTAACTTGCAACAGTAACGGTTAACTTTTTGGGTGATGTTTGACAACCGAAATCAATATGAAATAGCAGCATGGTTACGTTCTTAATTAGTGCAGTGATAGCAGCTATAACCAGCAGTTTACAGGTGTCCATCGAAGCAAGACAGAAAAAGAAACGTGTTTATAGTTAGAAGCAATTTAGCAACAATGGTGGTGATTCTTGGTTATACATGGTGGTGATGGGTATATTGGTGTCACAAAGAATCAAGAAACAGGAACACATAATGTATGTAATCATAGTGATGGTGTTTACGATGATTGTAAAAGAAACCGTAGAGATAGAAAGAGAGAGGAAGAGAGAGAGTGGTGGTTTTAGTGGCGGTTGTAGGTGTTGGGTGCGGATGGCGGCTCGTGGTGATTGTCGGAGATGGTGGCTCGTGAGAGTGAAGTGACTTTCGAAGGAGAAGGAGGAAGCTGGATGGTGTTTTTGTAGTGTCAAGGTATATATATATATATATATATATATATATATATATATATATATATATATATATATATATATATATATATAATAATATAATAATAATAATAATAATAAATCTTATCTTATAGAATTTCAAAGTTTACACAGTAATATATGTAGTTCAATTGGAATTGCACTGGATACCATTATCAATGAGATGAGACAAGTGGGGTTTTTATCTATATAATATCTATATGTGTTTTGTATAAATCGATAGATGACTTGGTTGTGGGGTCTTAGTCAACAGCAATTGAATATCAATCAAGCCATGAGTTTCGAAATCCTGAATTATTCAATGTATCAATATGTATATAATATTCAATTGTTGAAATGAATTCAAAAAGAAAACAGGATTCGTTTAATAATAATAATATAATAATAATAATTATAATAATCAAATGAAATTAAAACGTGCAATAAGTTATCCATCGTCGTTCACGGACCGGATTTCATTCTCCGTGGATAAATCAGTGGTGGATGAAAGTCTTCCAAAAAATCCCAAATTTTTAAATTAACCATATTTATTTATTTTGATCATTATGGTATAAAATTCGATCATTAATTTATTAAATAAAAATTACATCAACTGTCCCTCTCATTTATAGGTAAAATATAAAAAGTGTTAAAATTTATTAATTGGCTTCTAAATACATGTTTACTAAGCCTAAACTTTATATAACTCACTTTCGTATTACCATTTATTTTAAAATCACATAAGTTCCTTCTTAACTCATTTACTATTCATTTAATAAAAATTGAGCGTTACCATCGTTTACGAAATAAATTCGAAATTACAAAATATATATTTAATATACTTTATTTATATACATAGATATGTTTTAAATATTAATTATCATAATATCATATTTTTATTTTATTTTATATACTTAGCTTTAATAACAATAACATATAATATTTCAAATTATATTTCAAATTGTTATTATATATATTCATATGTTTAAATATTTATGTATCTATTTACAAATAGTGGTTCGTGAATCGTCGAGAATGGTCGAAGGTCATTTGAATATACGAAACAGTTCAAAATTTTCGAGATTCAACTTAACAGACTTTGTTTATCGTGTCGAGATCATATAAGTTTAAGTTTAAATTTGGTCGAAAATTTTCGGGTCGTCACACAAACTATCAATGACTTAATAATAATCTTGTTGAACTCAACGACTCGAATGCAACGTCTTTTGAAATATGCCATGAATGACTCCAAGTAATATCTTTAAAATGAGCAAATGCACAGCGGAAGATTTCTTTAATACCTGAGAATAAAAATGCTTTCAAGTGTCAACTAAAAGGTTGGTGAGTTCATTATTTTATCATAAATAATCATTTTCATCATTTTAACAGACCACAAGATTTCCAGATATTTAATTATACACGTAACCCGAGTACAAAATAACATGCGTAACCCGCGAATTAAAAATCATTCATATGGTGAACGCTTGATAACCGAACTAACATGATGCATATAGAATATCCCCATCATTCCGGGACTCTCATCGGACATGATAATCGAAGTACTAAAGCATTCGTAACCCGAATGCGACGTGTCGAGGTCCATAGATCTATCTTTAGGATTCGCGTCAAATGGTGGCAATTATCATAAACACCAATTCTTAGGCTACCAAGCTAAAAAGGGGCATATTCGATTTTGATAATCCAACCATAGAATGTAGTTTCGATTACTTGTGTCTATTTCATAAAATATTTATAAAAGCAGCGCATGTATTCTTAGTCCCAAAAATATAATAATAGGGAGTAATGAAACTCACTATATTGTATTTCGTAGTAAAAATACATATGACGGCATTGAACAAGTGCAAGGTTGGCCTCGGATTCACGAACCTATATCAATTGTATATCTATTAACATGTAATCATAATCGAATAAATCTATATATTATTAATGATGTATTTGTTATATTAATAATTTATAAGTTTTATTATTTATTTATATATTTTCATTTTATATATATATAGAAATATTAATATAGTGAAGTTATGTAATTTAAATATATTTTTGTATATAAAATCTTTATTTTTATACCTATAACCTTAACAACGTTGTTAAAACTTTTATTTTTATATTCATAGTTATTTTAAATAATAATAATAATAATATTGATAATAATTATAATAATAATATTGATAGCTTTAATGATAGCTTTTGTAAAATTGATAGTAATGATAATAAATTTTAATAATAACAGTACTGATAATGATATTCATAATAATAATAATGATAATATTAATGATAATTCTTATAACAATAATAATGATAAATATGATATTAATAATTATAATTATATTGATAATACTAATATTTATAAAATGATACAAATTCTAATATTAATGATAATAATATTATATTTTTATTACTTTCATAATAATAATAATGATAATCATAATCGTAATCATAATGATGCTAATAATACTAAAATAATAATTTTACTACTAATAATGATATTATTAATACTTATAATGATAATGATAATGATAATGATTATAATACTTACATATGATAATAATATTAATATTTAGTGATAATACTAGTAATGATAATAATAATGATAATATTAGTAATAATAATAACATTTATAGTATTAATCTTAGTATATATAATAATAATTATAATTAATAATAATAGCAATAATAATAACAACAACAACAATAATAATAATAATAATAATAATAATAATAATAATAATAATAATAATAATAATAATAATAATAATAATAATAAAATTTAAAAACTACCTCAAAAGCTCTGCTAAAAAGAAAACACCCCAAACCGGGCTCGAACCCGAGACATCTCGATAGCACACAAACACTCAGCACCATTCCTCCGTTTCAATTATTCTGATTTATATTACCCCTAATTTAAATATAACCTGATTCTTTCTGTTTTCCTAATTTTCTTCTTCTTCACATATCTAATCGTCCAGGGATCAAAACCATGTTATAACAATTTAATTTATTAGTTTTAGGATATAAATCGATACAGAAACGATTTAGAGACTAATTAGATTAATTAAAAACAAAATGAAAATAAAAAAAGAAGCTGTTACAGCTCGATTAAACTCAGAATCCAATTCAGATTTGTATGACGTTTTAGATTAAACTTTTAACATGAAAAGGTTTTTAAATCATCATTAGAAACTTTCTGAATCTTTAATTTAACTTGAAACATATAATTGAACTCGAATTTTACCAAGAACAGATGCTTTGACTTTTGAAATCGAAACTTTGACTCCAAAATTTGAATTCGATATGAAAAATTGAATGTTGAAACTGTGCAGATAGTTTAATCACTTGATTTCCAAAAACTCTGCATTTAAGGATTTTAAAATTCAATACGAATTCGTGTTTTGGCTAAAAAGTGGAAGAACAGGGTACTAACGTTTATTTTCAATTTAATTATTTATTTGCAGTGATAATTGAGTGTATCTGAGTAAATGAACGAGTTATAACACTTATAATCGATTCTAAATTGTTTGCATTCACACTGTATTGGGACGTGTAACAATAATCAGACAATAAGGACGATTATCAATCAGAAGAAAATAAAAAAATAATAAACAGATAGAGATGTTCAACGAATTTTGTTGTTATTGTGAGAGTTGAGATCGTGATTTGTACTGCATGAAGGACAGGAATCTTCAATTTAATACAGTGTGAAAGTGATATAAAATTGAAATTGATTCCGTGTTTTCAATATTCAATTAATCAAAATTAATAATAATAATACTGATTTATATAATTAATCGTATATGTATTTATATATATGTATATCTGTATCTTGTATATGTATAATTATATATACTGTATTTATATAATTTGATGATATATATATATATATATATATATATATATATATATATATATATATATATATATATATATATATATATATATATATATATATTTATATATATATATATGTATCAAATTCCTATTTTTGTTAATTATCTAATATAATTATTCTAATACTTATTAATATTAATAATACTAATAATAATATTTTTAATAGTAATATTACTTAATAAAGACTAATAATAACAAATGACAAATAATAATATGATAATATTAATACTAATAATGATAATTTTAATTACTAATAATGACAATAATATTATAAATGATAATTTTAATCTTATTAGTTATATTAATATTAATATTATTAATGATGATAATAATATGAATAATAATAATAATATAACAACTTATACATGTCAACTTTTATATATATATATATATATATATATATATATATATATCTCATATTTTAATTAATAATATTAATAATACAAATATTAATATTAATATTAATATTAATATTAACATTAGTAATAATAATGAAAGTAATGATAATAACATAACATTTATGTTTTAACTTATAATTACGTATAATATATTACCTTTAAACTATATTAACATTTATTGAATATTTAATACCACAATATGTTAATAACTATAAATAGAAATTATATATAGGTTCATAATAATATATATGTAATTATATATATATATATATATATATATATATATATATATATATATATATATATATAACTTATACATGTCAAATTATATATATATATATATATATATATATATATATATATATATATATATATATATATATATATATATCATATTTGAATTAATAATATTAATAATACAAATATTAATATTAATATTAACATTAGTAATAATAATGAAAGTAATGATAATAACATAACATTTATGTTTTAACTTATAATTACGTATAATATATTACCTTTAAACTATATTAACATTTATTGAATATTTAATACCACAATATGTTAATAACTATAAATAGAAATTATATATAGGTTCATAATAATATATACGTAATTATATATATATATATATATATATATATATATATATATATATATATATATATATATATATATATTCATTTTAATATTAACTTATTTATTCTAATTATTATTTTACATTATGAATCCAATTAACTATATTATATTTATACATATTTATATTTATATTTTTATATATATACATGTTATCTACACACAAATGTTCGTGAATCGTCGGAAATAGTCAAAGGGTAACTGAATATATGAACACAGTTAAAAGTTTTTGAGGTTTCAACATTACAGACTTTGCTTAATGTGTCAGAAAATATAAAGATTAAGTTTAAATTCAGTCGAAAATTTTCGGGTTGTCACAGTACCTACCCGTTAAAGAAATTTCGTCCCGAAATTTGATTGGGATGGTCATGGCTGACAATAAGTATGTTTTCATGACGCATACGAGCTGATAAATAGAATTTTATTATCATCGAGTAATATGGATAAAACAATCCGTTTATTTGAAGAGTATTAGTGAAGTTATCACAAAAGAGTGAAATGAGTAAGTGTAGATTCGTCATATCTTTTGACGTGGATAGAATTGATTTCCGGAGTTTAAGGGATTTAGAGAAAATCTTCGTAATAAGATCTGATTCTTCGGTAATCAAGGAGATTAGGATTCGCTTTAAATGCGATCATCTGTTTTGATTGCTTTGTCGGATATTTTACTATAAATCCACCCCCTTCGTTTCCTTACAACTCACACTTTTTATTCTTTCTCCTCAATTCATACTTTAAAGCATTAATCAATATGCTTCATCCAGTTCTGCTTCTTGATATATTCCTCACTTTCATATCTGTCATTCTTATTTTTCATCTACCGCTGGAAGAATTTATTTACTTCTACTATACACTTGGTTTTATAGTGTTTTTAGTTCTCCCGTGTCTTTATATTGCCATATGCATCGATATTTACGGTTTGTAATTTCTGAGTTGTTGTTGGGCTTTATATCTTCCCTTATATTTCAAAGTTCCTGCTTCTGCCTTCTATAATCATTATCGTCCACAGTTAATGCTCCCTTCAATTTGCTGTGATTTATACTCTCATTTCTATTTCGGAGCTTCATTGTTTCGTTTCCTCTTCTTGCGATTAAGCACCGCTTGTAATGGTCCAGAATTCGCAGATATGAATTTCGGAATAAACTTAGTTAATGTTTTAAGAAGAAAATTGTAATGGCACGATCTTGATTTGTCAATACCAGAATACCTCGGAAAAGACCAAATCATCAAGAAAATATTTTCTTGATATTTTTATAGATTAAATAGAATACAAGAGTCGTGTAACATGGCACATGATGACGTTATGATCTGTGAATAATCATCATGTTCCATTTAGAAACTCAGCATGACTTACTGTAATATAATCACGTTGATCAAGTGTCATTATATTATACTAACTCATGCTTCAGTTCCCAACACTACTTCAAAAACATTCATACTTTAAACTCGAAGGTTTCAAAATTTAGAAACTAAAACAGTTTTCTTTATGATGTGATACAGATAACGCGAGGAGATAAATGATTTCAGATATGAATAGTTATGAAAATATTTTCAGAAATATGGAGGATATTTATAATGAAAAGTATGATGATATCTTAGAATATCTAAGATAAGAGGATGATGAAGAATATTGTTCACAAGGGTTTAGAGTAAGGAGCAAGGTATTCTCTAAGGACTTCAGCAGATACTGAATCATTTGCATTCTTTGAAGGTAGATTTCGTCCTGTGATTTGTCCACAGCCTCCTTCATGGTTTGCTCAATCCATTTTTTAGTTCCATACCTTCTCTTTTTCTGAGCTTTGCCAACACACTATTCCTTATCAAACTCTCGACTGTTAAGGTCATTTATAATTTTTTTGCTGCTTCATCAGCGTTTTTCCAAAATTCAGAGAACTAGTTCGCAGTTAGGGTGTTTTTTAGAAACTTCACATTCGAAGTATGTAAGTCTAGGAGATAGACATTATATGTACATATATAACTGTTGAAGTGAAATCGCTGCGAGATTGATGATTGATGATTTCCGATAGTTGGTATGGCAATTATAGTTACAGGATGCAGATGCGTCGATGATGGGTTTTCATGAATAATATAGATATTTTCCAGAGAGACTAAAGCCGAAGTTGCTGGTACATCTGCTGATAATATGGTGAAATATAAAAGATTCCCTGGTAACGATGGCGAAAGGGCAACGTATATATCGAAGTTATAATAAGGTTAGCCCGACTGAAAAGTCAAAGTTGACTTGCTGAAGCTGTGACAAAATCTGCTACTTTGAAAAGGGATCGTAAGTTATTTTTGCTAATAAATGCCAAAGGATCTGACACGGGTACGTGTTAAACTATGACTTTGGTTTCGAGAGTTTTTCAGGTGCATAACTGTGGGTAACATGTGGTTGGATCATCATCTCGATTGTTCATTGTTTGAAGTGTCTTCAGGAATTCCGGGGGTTTGAATACCGATTGTAATCGTTAATATACATATGATGTTCTAAGATTTTGAACGATACGGATATTTTTCTAGTATTCTATGAATAGAATTAATGTTCTAGCATAGTTTTGAAGTCAAAGTATAGCTTTGAAAGATGTAAGAATCTAAGACTGATGTTTTCTGTTAAATCTTGACTTGGATTTTGATTTGTCAAAATCAGAATATGTAATCAAATTTTGATGAGTATAGTTGATGATTGCTGAGTCAGATTCGAAGAATGTAACATATTAATTGTGAATTTATATATCTCTCGGGTATTACCTACCCGTTAAAAGTTTCACAAGTTAATATTTTGTACAAGAGAATTTTATTACAGTCTTTATGAAAATATATGTATATATATTTTCTTCAGATGTAATACAGATTTAATGAGTTAATATACTATTAAAATCATTTGATTTATGGTTAAGGCTAGAATAGATAATCTCTAAACTTTAGAAATTACATAATCGTCGTAGAATGTTTCTCCGATAAAGTTATGAATTAATACTTCATCATTTATTGTTATTGGTATTCCTTGATATCTACTGGGCTTATGTCGTTGATGCTCGGGGTACAGATTGTGATGTTGAGGTGTGGGATGCGGATGTTGTTATTGGTGGTGGTGATGGTACTGTTGGTGTTGCTGATTTTGGTGCTGTTGCTGTCGGTGCTGCTGCTGGTGTTTGTAACCTTTGCACCATATTCTCCAAAGCCATTACCCGAGCGCGAAGCTCGTTGACTTCTTCTATTACACCAGGATGATTGTCAGTTCGGATGAATGGATGAATAAGATCTAGAATTTGAGATAGTATATAATCATGACGAGATACTCTGGAAATGAGAGAGAAAATGGTGTCTAGAACAGGTT
The DNA here is from genome assembly GCF_046630445.1 of Rutidosis leptorrhynchoides. NCBI lineage: Eukaryota > Viridiplantae > Streptophyta > Magnoliopsida > Asterales > Asteraceae > Rutidosis > Rutidosis leptorrhynchoides. The sequence continues at coordinate 473,734,874 of NC_092335.1, forward strand.
CGCCGGTAAGTGCTTCAGGTTCATCGTCAAGATGGCAATGTAGTGGATGGAAGGGATCACCTTCTTCTTGACTCTAGTGATTAAGTAGGCTACGAACCCATCCCCAATTCATCCAGATTAGATGATGGCTTATTGGTTGGTCTATTCCGGTCACACTGCTTTCGGAGCTTGAGCGAAACTCCATATCGGAATCCGAGGAACTTGAACTAATGGCGAATTCCATTTCGTACGATTAAATAAAGGATTTTTCGATATGAAATGATTTTCCGGCTATTGGGTGGTATTCTAATTAAATAGAATATATATATATATATATATATATATATATATATATATATATATATATATATATATATATATATATATATATATATATATATATATATATATATATATATATATATATATATATATATATATATATATATATATATATAGCTAAAGATTTCGTAGATTACGGAGGAATTTACGGAATATGTCAGGCAAAGTTTACAGTAACAGATACGCTAAAATATGAATTAGCAGATACGCTAAGATATGAATTTTTGTCTATACACTATTCATGCAGTCAATGTAGTAAGATGTGTCTAGAATAAGAATGATAAGCAAGTGATTCCCTAAGAATGATAAGCAGGTAATTTCTGACACGAAATAATAAGCAAAAATTTTGGCATGCAGACACGGTCGAAGTCCAGACCCACTAATGCATCTAAACAACTATCAGTTAGACACACTAATGCTAGACCTGGTTCGCTAAGACCACCGCTCTGATACCACATGAGACGACCCGTCCTAATCCATAAGGACGAATACAATAACATATGAATACATTGCGAGGTATTTGACCTCTAAATGATACATTTTACAAACATTGCGTTCGTTTTTAAAAGACAAACTTTCAATACATTGAAAGTTAACAGACATGCATACCATTTCATATTATATCAAACTATCAATGACTTAATAATAATCTTGTTGAACTCAACGACTCGAATGCAATGTCTTTTGAAATATGCCATGAATGACTCCAAGTAATATCTTTAAAATGAGCAAATGCACAGCGGAAGATTTCTTTAATACCTGAGAATAAACATGCTTTCAAGTGTCAACCAAAAGGTTGGTGAGTTCATTATTTTATCATAAACAATCATTTTCATCATTTTAATAGACCACAATATTTCCAGATATTTAATTGTACACGTAACCCGAGTACAAAATAACACGCGTAACTCGCCAATTAAAAATCGTTCATATGGTGAACGCTTGATAACCAAACTAACAGGATGCAGATAGAATATCCCCATCATTCCGGGACTCTCATCGGACATGATAATCGAAGTACTAAAGCATTCGTAACTCGAATGGGACGTGTCGAGGTCCATAGATCTATCTTTAGGATTCGCGTTAATTGGTGGCAATTATCATAAACATCAATTCTTAGGCTACCAAGCTAAAAAGGAGCATATTCGATTTCGATAATCCAACCATAGAATGTAGTTTCGATTACTTGTGTCTATTTCGTAAAACATTTATAAAAGCAACGCATGTATTCTCAGTCCCAAAAATATAATAAAAGGGAGTAATGAAACTCACTATATTGTATTTCGTAGTAAAAATACATATGAAGGCATTGAACAAGCGCAAGGTTGGCCTCGGATTCACGAACCTATATCAATTGTATATCTATTAACATATAATCGTAATCGAATAAATCTATCTATTATTAATGATGTATTTGTTATATTAACAATTTATAAGTTTTATTATTTATTTATATATTTTCATTTTATATATATATAGAAATATTAATATAGTGAAGTTATGTAATTTAAATATATTTTTGTATATAAAATCTTTATTTTTATACATATTACCTTAACAACGTTGTTAAAACTTTTATTTTTATATTTATAGTTATTTTAAATAATAATAATAATATTGATAATAATTATAATAATAATACTGATAGCTTTAATGATAGCTTTAGTAAAATTGATAGTAATGATAATAAATTTTAATAATAACAGTACTGATAATGATATTCATAATAATAATAAGAATGATAATATTAATGATAATTCTTATAACAATAATAATGATAAATATGATATTAGTAATTATAATTATATTGATAATACTAATATTTATAAAATGATACAAATTCTAATATTATTGATAATAATATTATATTTTAATTACTTTCATAATAATAATAACGATAATCATAATCATAATCATAATGATGCTAATAATACTAAAATGATAATTTTACTACTAATAATGATATTATTAATACTTATAATGATAATGATAATGATTATAATACTTACATATGATAATAATATTAATATTTAGTGATAATACTAGTAATGATAATAATAATGATAATATTAGTAATAATAATAACATTTATAGTATTAATCTTAGTATATATAATAACAATTATAATTAATAATAATAGCAATAATAATAACAATAATAATACTAATAATAATAATAATAATAATAATAATAACAATAATAATAATAATAATAATAATAATAATAATAATAATAATAATAATAAAATTTGAAAACTACCTCAAAAGCTCTGCTAAAAAGAAAACACCTGTAGTAACCCGTCCTAATCTATCCGGACGATGTCCATATCGATTATAAACGAATTACAATAGTTGATTACATCGCGAGGTACTTGACCTCTATATAATACATTTTACAAACGTTGCATTTATCCTTAAAAGACAACCTTTCATTACATCAAGAGTTGACATGTTTGCCTAACATTTCATAATATCCAATTGACCTAATCTGCCAATTACTTAATAATAATCTCTATTGAACTTCAATGACTCGAATGCAACGTCTTTTGAAATATGGCATAAATGGTCTCAAGTAGTATCCTTAATATGAGCTAATGCACAGCAGAAAACTTAATTCGTACCTGAGAATAACATGCTTTAAAACGTCAACATAAAGTTGGTGAGATATATAGGTTTGATGCTAGCAGCGTTATAACTATGGACCACAAGATTTCATATATTTAAACATAATACACTCACAAGTGTATGTAAAAGTAGTTGAGCACTTGGTAACCATACTTAACATTTAAATCATCGCAGCATATTCTTAAATAATTGCTACACCGTACCAAGTGTAGTATACAGAAACGAAGTACTGTGCAACCGTTGAAAACTGGTCGTCCAGCCCGGTTGGGGTTGTCAGGCCTAATAGATCTATCAACAGGATTCATGTTTACATTCCTCATGTAAATATTAGCTACCAAGTATAAAGAAATATGCCATGGTACAACTCAACGTAGAATTTATTTTTGATCACTTGTGTCCATAACGTAAATCATAAAATGCATGTATTCTCATCCCAAAATATTTAGAGTTTAAAAGGGACTATATACTCACCTAATGTATTTTGTAGTAAAAATACATATAACATCTTTGAACAAGTGTAAGGTTGGCCTTGGATTCACGAATCTATATCATGTATATATATATATATATATATATATATATATATATATATATATATATATATATATATATATATATATATATATATTAACACACATTATTGTAATCAAACAGATATATATATATATATATATATATATATATATATATATATATATATATATATATATATATATATATATATATATATATATATATATATTAATTTATATATTATATCATTTTTATATTAATAAATACCTATATTTTTCATATATTTATTTTATATATTTAAAATAAATAAGAATATAAATTTTGTTATGTTATATATATATATCTTTTATTTGTTAAATTTTGTATTAACACTAGAATAATATTAGAATTGATAAAAATGATAATAATGATAATAGAGTTAAAAATGATACCTTTAATATTAATGATAAAATGATAACTAAAAATGTTAATTTTAATAATCATATATACTAATAATAATAATTCTAAAAGTAATGATTTTACTAATAATAATGATAATAAAATTATAAATGATATTTTTGAAACTTTTACTAATAATAATAATCTTAATAATACTTATAATAATTCTATTAATAATAATAATAATAATAATAAAAATATTAATAATAATAATAATAATAATAATAATAATAATAATAATAATAATAATAATAATAATAAAAATAATAGTAATGATAATAATAATAATAATAATAATAATAATAATACCTTTAGATAAGCTTTGTGTAAAAAGAATGTCTGAAGCCGGGCTCGAACCCGAGACCTCTCGTTCACCCTTCCAACACCCAAACCGTTCCTCTGTTATGACATATCTATTTTAATACCGAATTAAAACCCTATAACCTATTCATTTGATTATTTATTTTTCATCTTCTACAACCAGTCGACCTAAATAACCTCCTAAGATCTAATTGATTGTTTGATTTTAGCTTATCATAATTAAAACAGAAACGTTCGACTATTGCTGAGTTGGTTTAACAGAAAAAAAAATTAAAAAAATCAAGCAGTAGCAGCATCATTTACGAACACGAAGAACTTTGAAATTGATTTTTAAATTGAGACTGTTTTAGATCACAAGTATAACATGAAATAGTTTCCAAATCGATCCCAGAAACTTTCTGGATCGTTAGTTTAACTCAACACATCGAAATCAATTCGAATTTTTATCAAGAATGGTTCGTTTGACTTTTTGAAATAAACCTTTGACTCGTAAATTCACACTCGATATTAAAAATTGGAACATGGGATTTTGCAGAAACATTTCTTGAAGAATTCCTAACCATACTGTAATTATAGATTTTTTAATATAATTCGAATGAAGGGTCTGAATATTTGAGTTCATGAACAGCGTAAAGAGCTGTTTTTATATTTTTTTTTTATTTCAACAAAGATCGTAGCTGTAATTGGGAATTGATAATGGATATCAGATTATTGTAGACAAGAGAAGATCGATTGATTTAATGGAAATGGAAGTTGCTGTAGGTTCACGGGTTATACCGAGGAAGAAGAAAAACAACAAAGAAATAAAAATAAAGTAGAGACAGATGGTTACCAATATTTGAGTAAATTTATCTGATTTATATAGAGATTTTAATTTACAATTAAAAATTAATAATTACTACATATAATAATAATCTATTAATATTTATACTAATAATAATAATGATAATAATAGTTATTAATAATAATAATATTAATAATACAGATAATAATAATTCTTAATGTTAATAATTTTAAATTTTATTGTTAATAATAATATTAACTATAAATAATGATAATAATATTATTAAAGATATACTAATAAATTGTAATATTTTTATAACAATAATAATAACGATAATAGTAATTTAATAATAATGATAATAATAATAAATGGAAATTTTATTAAAATACTAAGTTTAATACTAATGAATAATAATAATAAAGGATAACTAACACTTGTATTAGTAATAATAATAATAATAATACTGACTAATGTTCGTATCTATAGATTATATATATTACTGATAACACTAATATTAATATTGAAAGTAATAACTAGTTATATGATTAAATCTGATATGTTGTTAATTTTGTACTATTTATTTTATATAATATCATAATTTAATATATATATTATACAGGTTACAACACATTAGTTATTAATAGAAATCTTTTATTTATATATCTATATAGATTCGTAATGATATTATGTATCTATTTACATATATTCATTGTAATAATAACTTAATTATTTTGTTAAGGTTTTCAATTAATAAGTATATATCGTAAATGTTCGTGAATCGTCAGGCATGGTCAAAGGGTAACTGATTATCCGAATATAGATTTCAAACTTTCTAGACTCAACATTACAGGTTTTGCTTATCGTGTCGGAAATATATAAAGATTAAGGTTTTTAAATTTGGTCGGAAATTTCTGGGTCATTACAGTACCTATCCGTTAAAGAAATTTCGTCCCCGAAATTTGATAGAGGTCGTCATGGATAACAATAATAATGTTTCCATGACGAATATGAGGTAATAATGGAGTTTTTTTTTTTCATTATTGAGAGATATAGATAAAACGATTCTATCATGTGAAGCGTACGAGTGAAGCTATCACAAAAGAGTGAAATGAGTAAATAAATATATTCGTTTCAACCAATGACGTAGTTACTATTGACTTTCGGGATTTAAGGGATTTAAAGAAAATCTTACGTAATAAGATTTGGTTCTTTGGCGATCAGGATCTTCTTTGATTTAATGCGGCAATCTGTTTCAATTTCTCTGTCGGATATTTTTCTATAAATCCACCTCCTTCCCTTCCTTATTTCCATACCTCATATCTTCTATCCTTTCTCCATAATCCCCACTTTAAGACATTCGCCAATATGCTCCATCCCATTCTGATCCTTGATATACTCTTAATTTTCACATCTGTCATCCTTCTCTTCCATCTACCGTCAAAAGAATCTATTTACTTCTACTATACCCTTGAGTTTATAGTGTTTCTAGTTCTCCCATGTTTTTATATTGCCATATGTATCGATATACACGGTTGGTAAATTCTGGGTGGTTGTTGGGTTTTATATCTTCCCTTATATTTCGATGTCCCTATTTCTGGCTTCCATAATCATTGTCATCCACAGTTAATACCTTCTCCTATTTGCTGCAATTTATGCTTCAATTTCTATTTCGGAGCTTCATTCTTTCGTTTCCTCTTCTTGCGATTAAGCATCTCTTGTAATGGTCCGGAATTCGTAGGTATGAAATTTGGAATGAATATAGCTAATGCTCCTAGAAAGAAATGGTAATGGCACGATTTGGTTTGTCAAATTACCAGAATATGCGGGAAAAGACCGAATCATCAAGAAATATTTTCTTGATATTTTTTTTAGAAATTAAATAGAATGTAAGAGTCGTGTAAATGGCACATGATGATGGTACTGTTAATCATCACATTCCATTAGAAACTCAACATGACTTATTGTAATATAATGACGTTGATCAAGTGTCATTATATTATACTAATTCATGCATTAGTTCCCAACACTATTTCAAAACATTCATATTTTAAATTCGAAGGTATCAGAATTTAGAAACTAACACAGTTTCTTTTATATTGTAACGCAGATATTACGGAGAGATACATGATCCCAGATAAAAGTAGTTGTGAAAATATCTCCAGAAATATGGAGAATATGTATAACAGAAGATATGAAGATATCTTATAATATCTAAGATAAGATGATGATGAAGAATATCATATAGAAAGGTTTAGAATAAGGAGTAGGGTTCTTACTAACGGTTTCAGCAGGCACTGAATCATATGAATTCTTTGAAGTCAAACTTATTCTTTGTGATGTGTTCACAGTTTCCTTCATAGTTTCGCATAATCCACTTTTCGGTGCTAAATTTTCTATTGAGTGTTCCTAATACTTCTTTCTTTATCATCAACTTTTGACCATTAAGATCATCTACAACATGCTGCTTAGTCAGCATTTTCAAAGTTAACGGATCTGAGTCATCGGTTATCAAAACTGAGGTGGTTTTATAAGAATTGTGTTCTTAGATGGTTAAATGCTGATGGTGATATAGTGTAATATAAAAGGTTCTCCGGTAACGACGGCGAAAGGACAACGTATATATATCGAGGTTATAATAAGACTAGTCTTACTGAGAAGTCGGAGTTAAATTGCTGAAGCTGTGACAAAATTGGCTACTTTGAAAAGGAATTGTAAGGTTGTTTTGCTAATAAATGGTAAAGGATTCAACACGGTTACGTGTTAAACTATGAATTTGGGTTCGAGAGTTTTTCAGGTGCATAAATATTTTCTTTCGTAGACGAAATGTGGTTGGTTCATCTTCTCGATTGAGGGGTTTTCAAGAATCATGAAAAGATTTGAACGCGAATTGTAACTGTCGAGGTACAAATGAAGTTTAAGATGAAATCAAGTGGCAAACTTGAAGAATTGTTTAGTTTCATATGTTATAATCAACATTTTAATTCATTTTAATTGTCCAAAGTTAGCAGTCCAATAGTCTGATTGTCCAATGGTCCAATAATTTCATGTATAAATTAAGTATATAATATTCGAATTAATTAATACGTATCGTGACCCGTGTACCGGTCTCAGTATTGATCACAACTCAAACCATATATATATTTTAGAATCAACTCCAACCCTGTATAGCCAACTCCAACATTCACATATAGAGTGTCTACGGTTGTTCCGAAATATATATATAGATGGGTCGATATGATAGGTCGAAACCTTGTATACGTGTCCCGTTATTTAAAGTGCGTAAAATAAAGAAATATATATCATGACCCGTGTACAACGTATTGTCTCAGAATTAATCCGACGTATTGTGTACATGTGTCCCGATTTAAAGTACGTAAAAGTAAATAACAGAAATAAAATTGCGATATTAAAATGTAATACGGAATTAACAGTTAGCTGGGAACAGTTAGCTAGGAACAGTTAGCGTGGAATCTTAACAAAATTCATCATAGTTAATTTGTTTGTTTCTAACACTTTTTATTTTGTCCAATGTTTTCTTCGTTATGCCACTTGTTGGATTCTGATAGGTCAAAATCAAAATATGAAATTTGTATGAAAATGGTTGTTCTGCGGTGAACGGATACGTATATCGATGGTTGTAAGTAGGATAGTAAATGACCGTTGAATCAGATTCAAAGAATGTACAGTGTAACTTATTAATGTGAAATCTAAATATTCCTCGGGTACTACCTACCCGTTAAAATATTTTCATCATTAATAGTTTGTACGAAAGAATTTTTAATTACAATCTTTATGAAAATATACTTGCATATATATTTTCTTCGGATGTAATTTTGAATTTAATGAGTCAATAGGATATTAAACTCATTTGATTTATCGTTATTACTAGATTACATGATCTCTAAAACATTAGAGATTACATAATCGTCATGAGGTAGAACGATATGTAGAACGGAGATCATATTCGAAGTACAGATAGTGATATTGAAGCGTGTGAGGTTGATATCCGAGGTACAGATTGTGATGTTGAGGTTTACGACATGGTTGTGGTTGAGGGTAATAAGGGTACTGTTGGCGTTGATGATGGTGGTGCTAATTATGCGGCTGGTGCTGCTGCTGGTGTTTGTAACCTTCGCACCATGTTCTCTAAAGCCGTCACGCGAGCGCGTAGTTCGTTAACTTCTGCTAGTACACCGGGATGATTGACAGTTGGAGCGAGCGAATGAACAAGATTCGAAATATGAGATAGTATATAATCATGACGAGAGACTCTAGAAATAAGAGAGAAAATGGTTTCTCGAACAGGTTCGTCGGTAAGTGCTTCAGGTTCATCGTCAAGAGGGCAATTTGGTGGATGAAATGGATCACCTTCTTCTTGTCTCCAGTGATTTAGTATATTACGAACCCATCCCCAATTCATCCAGAATAGATGATGGGAAATTAGTTGATCCATTCCGGTCACACTGTTGTCGGAGCTCGAGTGAGAATCCATATCGGAATAGTTGTCGGGATCGGAGGAATTTGAACTAGATGCGGAATCCATCTTGTATAATCGGGGAAATGAATTTTTTTCTATGGAATAGATTATAGAAGTTAGATTTGGTACTCTTCAATACATAATTTGCATATGTATATGTAATACCAAAATCCCGTAAATTACGGAGAATCTTTGAAAAGATGTTAGCCAAAGTCCAAAGTAATAGATATGCTAAGATATGAATTTTGTCTATACACTATCGATGCACTAAATGCAGTAAGATGTGTCTAGACTTATGAATGGTAAGCAGGCAATTCCCTAAGGATGATAAGATGATTTCTGCCTAAATATGATAAGCAAAACTTTTGACATGTAAATACGGTCGAAGTCCAGACTCACTAATGTATCCTAACAACTTATCAGTTAGACACAGTAATGCAGACCTGGTTCGCTAAGACCACCGCTCTGATACCAACTGTAGTAACCCGTCCTAATCCATCCAGACGATGTCCATATCGATTATAAACGAATTACAATAGTTGATTACATCGCGAGGTACTTGACCTCTATATAATACATTTTACAAACGTTGCATTTATCCTTAAAAGACAACCTTTCATTACATCAAGAGTTGACATGTTCGCCTAACATTTCATAATATCCAATTGACCTAATCTGCCATTTACTTAATAATAATCTCTATTGAACTTCAATGACTCGAATGCAACGTCTTTTGAAATATGGCATAAATGGTCCCAAGTAGTATCCTTAATATGAGCTAATGCACAGCGGAAGACTTAATTCGTACCTGAGAATAACATGCTTTAAAACATCAACATAAAGTTGGTGAGATATATAAGTTTGATGCTAGCAGCGTTATAACTATGGACCACAAGGTTTCATATATTTAAACATAATACACTCGCAAGTGTATGTAAAAGTAGTTGAGCACTTGGTAACCATACTTAACATTTAAATCATCGCAGCATATTCTTAAATAATCTCTACACCGTACTAAGTGTAGTATACAGAAACGAAGTACTGTGCAACCGTTGAAAACTGGTCGTCCAGCTCGGTTGGGGTTGTCAGGCCCAATAGATATATCAACAGGATTCGCGTTTACATTCCTCATGTAAATATTAGCTACCAAGTATAAAGAAATATGCCATGGTACAACTCAACGTAGAATTTATTTTTGATCACTTGTGTCCATAACGTAAATCATAAAATGCATGTATTCTCATCCCAAAATATTTAGAGTTTAAAAGGGACTATATACTCACCTAATGTATTTTGTAGTAAAAATACATATAACATCTTTGAACAAGTGTAAGGTTGGCCTTGGATTCACGAATCTATATCATGTATATATATATATATATATATATATTAACACACAATATTGTAATCAAACAGATATATATATATATATATATATATATATATATATATATATATATATATATATATATATATATATATATATATATATATATATATATATATATATATAATAATTTATATATTATATCATTTTTATATTAATAAATACCTATATTTTTCATATATTTATTTTATATATTTAAAATAAATAAGAATATAAATTTTGTTATGTTATATGTATTTAACACATTGTTGTATATATATATATATATATATATATATATATATATATATATATATATATATATATATATAATTTATATATTATATCATTTTTATATTAATAAATACCTATATTTTTCATATATTTATTTTATATATTTAAAATAAATAAGAATATAAATTTTGTTATGTTATATGTATTTAACACATTGTTGTATATATATATATATATATATATATATATATATATATATATATCTTTTATTTGTTAAATTTTGTATTAACACTAGAATAATATTAGAATTGAAAAAATGATAATAATGATAATAGAGTTAAAAATGATACCTTTAATATTAATGATAAAATGATAACTAAAAATGTTAATTTTAATAATCATGTATACTAATAATAATAATTCTAAAAGTAATGATTTTACTAATAATAATGATAATAAAATTATAAATGATATTTTTGAAACTTTTACTAATAATAATAATCTTAATAATACTTATAATAATTCTATTAATAATAATAATAAGAATAATAATAATAATAATAAGAATAATAATAATAATAATAATAATAATAATAATAATAATAATAATAATAATAATAATAATAATAATAATAATAATAATAATAATAGTAATGATAATATTAATAATAATAATAATAATAATAATAATAATAATAATAATAATAATAATAATAATAATAATAATAATAATACCTTTAGATAAGCTTTGTGTAAAAAGAATGTCTGAAGCCGGGCTCGAACCCGAGACCTCTCGTTCACCCTTCCAACACCTAAACCGTTCCTCTGTTATGACATATCTGTTTTAATACCGAATTAAAACCCTATAACCTATTCATCTGATTATTTCTTTTTCATCTTCTACAACCAGTCGACCCAAATAACCTCCTAAGATCTAATTGATTGTTTGATTTTAGCTTATCATAATTAAAACAGAAACGTTCGACTATTACTGAGTTGGTTTAACAGAAAAAAAAAATTAAAAAATCAAGCAGTAGCAGCATCATTTACGAACACGAAGAACTTTGAAATTGATTTTTAAATTGAGACTGTTTTAGATCACAAGTATAACATGAAATAGTTTCCAAATCGATCCCAGAAACTTTCTGGATCGTTAGTTTCACTCAACACATCGAAATCAATTCGAATTTTTATCAAGAATGGTTTGTTTGACTTTTTGAAATAAACCTTTGACTCGTAAGTTCACACTCGATATTAAAAATTGGAACATGGGATTTTGCAGAAACATTTCTTGAAGAATTCCTAACCATACTGTAATTATAGATTTTTTAATATAATTCGAATGAAGGGTCTGAATATTTGAGTTCATGAACAGCGTAAAGAGCCGTTTATATATATATATATATATATATATATATATATATATATATATATATATATATATATATATATATTTTTTTTTTTTTCTTTTTATTTCAACAAAGATCGTAGCTGTAATTGTGAATTGATAATGGATATCAGATTATTGTAGAAAAGAGATGATCGATTGATTTAATGGAAATGGAAGTTGCTGTAGGTTCACGGGTTATACAGAGGAAGAAGAAAAACAACAAAGAAATAAAAATAAAGTAGAGACAGATGGTTACCAATATTTGAGTAAATTTATCTGATTTATATAGAGATTTTAATTTACTATTAAAAATTAATAATTACTACATATAATAATAATCTATTAATATTTATACTAATAATAATAATGATAATAATAGTTATTAATAATAATAATATTAATAATACAGATAATAATAATTCTTAATGTTAATAATTCTAAATTTTATTGGTAATAATAATATTAACTATAAAAAATGATAATAATATTATTAAAGATATACTAATAAATTGTAATATTTTTATAACAATAATAATAATGATAATAGTAATTTGATAATAATGATAATAACAATAAATGGAAATTTTATTAAAATACTAAGTTTAATACTAATGAATAATAATAATAAAGGATAACTAACACTTGTATTGGTAATAATAATAATAATAATACTGACTAATGTTCGTATCTATAGATTATATATATTACTGATAACACTAATATTAATATTGAAAGTAATAACTAGTTATATGATTAAATCTGATATGTTGTTAATTTTGTACTATTTATTTTATATAATATCATAATTTAATATATATATTATACAGGTTACAACACATTAGTTATTAATAGAAATCTTTTATTTATTTATCTATATAGATTCGTAATGATATTATGTATCTATTTACATATATTCATTGTAATAATAACTTAATTATTTTGTTAAGGTTTTCAATTAATAAGTATATATCGTAAATGTTCGTGAATCGTCAGTGAAATGTCCCGTTCTTATTGATTAAAAACGTTCCATATTAATTGATTTCGTTGCGAGGTTTTGACCTCTATATGAGACGTTTTTCAAAGACTGCATTCATTTTAAAACAAACCATAACCTTTATTTCATTAATAAAGGTTTAAAAAGCTTTACGTAGATTATCAAATAATGATAATCTAAAATATCCTGTTTACACACGACCATTACATAATGGTTTACAATACAAATATGTTACAACAAAATAAGTTTCTTGAATGCAGTTTTTACACAATATCATACAAGCATGGACTCCAAATCTCGTCCTTATTTAAGTATGCGACAGCGGAAGCTCTTAATAATCACCTGAGAATAAACATGCTTAAAACGTCAACAAAAATGTTGGTGAGTTATAGGTTTAACCTATATATATCAAATCATAATAATAGACCACAAGATTTCATATTTCAATACACATCCCATACATAAAGATAAAAATCATTCATATGGTGAACACCTGGTAACCGACATTAACAAGATGCATATATAAGAATATACCCATCATTCCGGGACACCCTTCCGATATGATATAAATTTCGAAGTACTAAAGCATCCGGTACTTTGGATGGGGCTTGTTGGGCCCAATAGATCTATCTTTAGGATTCGCGTCAATTAGGGTGTCTGTTCCCTAATTCTTAGATTACCAGACTTAATAAAAAGGGGCATATTCGATTTCGATAATTCAACCATAGAATGTAGTTTCACGTACTTGTGTCTATTTTGTAAATCATTTATAAAACCTGCATGTATTCTCATCCCAAAAATATTAGATTTTAAAAGTGGGACTATAACTCACTTTCACAGATTTTTACTTCGTCAGGAAGTAAGACTTGGCCACTGTTGATTCACGAACCTATAACAATATATACATATATATTAAAGTATGTTCAAAGTATATTTACAACACTTTTAATATATTTTGATGTTTTAAGTTTATTAAGTCAGCTGTCCTCGTTAGTAACCTATAACTAGTTGTCCACAGTTAGATGTACAGAAATAAATCGATAAATATTATCTTGAATCAATCCACGACCCAGTGTATACGTATCTCAGTATTGATCACAACTCAAACTATATATATTTTGGAATCAACCTCAACCCTGTATAGCTAACTCCAACATTTACATATAGAGTGTCTATGGTTGTTCCGAAATATATATAGATGTGTCGACATGATAGGTCGAAACATTGTATACGTGTCTATGGTATCTCAAGATTATATAATATACAATACAAGTTGATTAAGTTATGGTTGGAATAGATTTGTTACCAATTTTCACGTAGCTAAAATGAGAAAAATTATCCAATCTTGTTTTACCCATAACTTCTTCATTTTAAATCCGTTTTGAGTGAATCAAATTGCTATGATTTCATATTGAACTCTATTTTATGAATCTAAACAGAAAAAGTATAGGTTTATAGTCGGAAAAATAAGTTACAAGTCGTTTTTGTAAAGGTAGTCATTTCAGTCGAAAGAACGACGTCTAGATGACCATTTTAGAAAACATACTTCCACTTTGAGTTTAACCATAATTTTTGGATATAGTTTCATGTTCATAATAAAAATCATTTTCTCAGAATAACAACTTTTAAATCAAAGTTTATCATAGTTTTTAATTAACTAACCCAAAACAGCCCGCGGTGTTACTACGACGGCGTAAATCCGGTTTTACGGTGTTTTTCGTGTTTCCAGGTTTTAAATCATTAAGTTAGCATATCATATAGATATAGAACATGTGTTTAGTTGATTTTAAAAGTCAAGTTAGAAGGATTAACTTTTGTTTGCGAACAAGTTTAGAATTAACTAAACTATGTTCTAGTGATTACAAGTTTAAACCTTCGAATAAGATAGCTTTATATGTATGAATCGAATGATGTTATGAACATCATTACTACCTTAATTTCCTTGGATAAACCTACTGGAAAAGAGAAAAATGGATCTAGCTTCAATGGATCCTTGGATGGCTCGAAGTTCTTGAAGCAGAATCATGACACGAAAACAAGTTCAAGTAAGATCATCACTTGAAATAAGATTGTTATAGTTATAGAAATTGAACCAAAGTTTGAATATGATTATTACCTTGTATTAGAATGATAACCTACTGTAAGAAACAAAGATTTCTTGAGGTTGGATGATCACCTTACAAGATTGGAAGTGAGCTAGCAAACTTGAAAGTATTCTTGATTTTATAAAACTAGAACTTTTGGAATTTATGAAGAACACTTAGAACTTGAAGATAGAACTTGAGAGAGATCAATTAGATGAAGAAAATTGAAGAATGAAAGTGTTTGTAGGTGTTTTTGGTCGTTGGTGTATGGATTAGATATAAAGGATATGTAATTTTGTTTTCATGTAAATAAGTCATGAATGATTACTCATATTTTTGTAATTTTATGAGATATTTCATGCTAGTTGCCAAATGATGGTTCCCACATGTGTTAGGTGACTCACATGGGCTGCTAAGAGCTGATCATTGGAGTTTATATACCAATAGTACATACATCTAAAAGCTGTGTATTGTACGAGTACGAATACGGGTGCATACGAGTAGAATTGTTGATGAAACTGAACGAGGATGTAATTGTAAGCATTTTTGTTAAGTAGAAGTATTTTGATAAGTGTATTGAAGTCTTTCAAAAGTGTATAAATACATATTAAAACACTACATGTATATACATTTTAACTGAGTCGTTAAGTCATCGTTAGTCGTTACATGTAAGTGTTGTTTTGAAACCTTTAGGTTAACGATCTTGTTAAATGTTGTTAACCCAATGTTTATAATATCAAATGAGATTTTAAATTATTATATTATCATGATATTATCATGTATGAATATCTCTTAATATGATATATATACATTAAATGTCTTTACAACGATAATCGTTACATATATGTCTCGTTTAAAAATCATTAAGTTAGTAGTCTTGTTTTTACATATGTAGTTCATTGTTAATATACTTTATGATATGTTTTCTTATCATAGTATCATGTTAACTATATATATATATCCATATATATGTCATCATATAGTTTTTACAAGTTTTAACGTTCGTGAATCACCGATCAACTTGGGTGGTCAATTGTCTATATGAAACATATTTCAATTAATCAAGTCTTAACAAGTTTGATTGCTTAACATGTTGGAAACATTTAATCATGTAAATATCAATCTCAATTAATATATATAAACATGGAAAAGTTCGGGTCACTACAGTACCTACCCGTTAAATAAATTTCGTCCCGAAATTTTAAGCTGTTGAAGGTGTTGACGAATCTTCTGGAAATAGATGCGGGTATTTCTTCTTCATCTGATCTTCACGCTCCCAGGTGAACTCGGGTCCTCTACGAGCATTCCATCGAACCTTAACAATTGGTATCTTGTTTGGCTTAAGTCTTTTAACCTCACGATCCATTATTTCGACGGGTTCTTCGATGAATTGAAGTTTTTCGTTGATTTGGATTTCATCTAACGGAATAGTGAGATCTTCTTTAGCAAAACATTTCTTTAAATTCGAGACGTGGAAAGTGTTATGTACAGCCGCGAGTTGTTGAGGTAACTCTAGTCGGTAAGCTACTGGTCCGACACGATCAATAATCTTGAATGGTCCAATATACCTTGGATTTAATTTCCCTCATTTACCAAATCGAACAACGCCTTTCCAAGGTGCAACTTTAAGCATGACCATCTCTCCAATTTCAAATTCTATATCTTTTCTTTTAATGTCAGCGTAGCTCTTTTGTCGACTTTGGGCGGTTTTCAACCGTTGTTGAATTTGGATGATCTTCTCGGTAGTTTCTTGTATAATCTCCGGACCCGTAATCTGTCTATCCCCCACTTCACTCCAACAAATCGGAGACCTGCACTTTCTACCATAAAGTGCTTCAAACGGCGCCATCTCAATGCTTGAATGGTAGCTGTTGTTGTAGGAAAATTCTGCTAACGGTAGATGTCGATCCCAACTGTTTCCGAAATCAATAACACATGCTCGTAGCATGTCTTCAAGCGTTTGTATCGTCCTTTCGCTCTGCCCATCAGTTTGTGGATGATAGGCAGTACTCATGTCTAGACGAGTTCCTAATGCTTGCTGTAATGTTTGCCAGAATCTTGAAATAAATCTGCCATCCCTATCAGAGATAATAGAGATTGGTATTCCATGTCTGGAGACGACTTCCTTCAAATACAGTCGTGCTAACTTCTCCATCTTGTCATCTTCTCTTATTGGTAGGAAGTGTGCTGATTTGGTGAGACGATCAACTATTACCCAAATAGTATCAAAACCACTTGCAGTCCTTGGCAATTTAGTGATGAAATCCATGGTAATGTTTTCCCATTTCCATTCCGGGATTTCGGGTTGTTGAAGTAGACCTGATGGTTTCTGATGCTCAGCTTTAACCTTAGAACACGTCAAACATTCTCCTACGTATTTAGCAACATCGGCTTTCATACCCGGCCACCAAAAATGTTTCTTGAGATCCTTGTACATCTTCCCCGTTCCAGGATGTATTGAGTATCTGGTTTTATGAGCTTCTCTAAGTACCATTTCTCTCATATCTCCAAATTTTGGTACCCAAATCCTTTCAGCCCTATACCGGGTTCCGTCTTCCCGAATATTAAGATGCTTCTCCGATCCTTTGGGTATTTCATCCTTTAAATTTCCCTCTTTTAAAACTCCTTGTTGCGCCTCCTTTATTTGAGTAGTAAGGTTATTATGAATCATTATATTCATAGATTTTACTCGAATGGGTTCTCTGTCCTTCCTGCTCAAGGCATCGGCTACCACATTTGCCTTCCCCGGGTGGTAACGAATCTCAAAGTCGTAATCATTCAATAATTCAATCCACCTACGCTGCCTCATATTCAGTTGTTTCTGATTAAATATGTGTTGAAGACTTTTGTGGTCGGTATATATAATACTTTTGACCCCATATAAGTAGTGCCTCCAAGTCTTTAATGCAAACACAACCGCGCCTAATTCCAAATCATGCGTCGTATAATTTTGTTCGTGAATCTTCAATTGTCTAGACGCATAAGCAATCACCTTCATTCGTTGCATTAATACACAACCGAGACCTTGCTTTGATGCGTCACAATAAATCACAAAATCATCATTCCCTTCAGGCAATGACAATATAGGTGCCGTAGTTAGCTTTTTCTTCAATAACTGAAACGCTTTCTCTTGTTCATCATTCCATTCAAATTTCTTCCCTTTATGCGTTAATGCAGTCAAGGGTTTTGCTATTCTGGAAAAGTCTTGGATGAACCTTCTGTAATAACTAGCTAGTCCTAAAAACTGGCGTATGTGTTTCGGAGTTTTCGGGGTTTCCCACTTTTCAACAGTTTCTATCTTTGCCGGATCCACCTTAATACCTTCTTTGTTCACTATGTGACCGAGGAATTGAACTTCTTCTAACCAAAATGCACACTTTGAAAACTTAGCGTACAGTTTTTCCTTTCTCAATACTTCTAACACCTTTCTCAAATGTTCACCGTATTCTTGGTCATTCTTTGAGTAAATAAGTATGTCATCAATGAAAACAATGACAAACTTGTCAAGGTATGGTCCACACACTAGGTTCATAAGGTCCATGAACACAGCTGGTGCATTAGTTAAACCAAACGGCATGACCATAAACTCGTAATGACCGTAACGTGTTCTGAAAGCAGTCTTTGGAATATCATCTTCTTTCACCCGCATTTGATGATACCCGGAACGTAAGTCAATCTTTGAATAAACAGACGAGCCTTGTAGTTGATCAAATAAGTCGTCGATTCTCGGTAGTGGGTAGCGGTTCTTGATGGTAAGTTTGTTCAACTCTCGGTAGTCGATACACAACCTGAATGTACCATCTTTCTTCTTGACAAACAAAACAGGAGCTCCCCACGGTGATGTGCTTGGTCGAATGAAACCACGCTCTAAAAGTTCTTGTAATTGGCTTTGCAGTTCTTTCATCTCGCTGGGTGCGAGTCTGTAAGGAGCACGTGCTATTGGTGCAGCTCCTGGTACAAGATCTATTTGAAATTCAACGGATCGATGTGGGGGTAATCCCGGTAATTCTTTCGGAAATACATCGGGAAATTCTTTTGCAATGGGAACATCATTGATGCTCTTTTCTTCAGTTTGTACTTTCTCGACGTGTGCTAGAACAGCATAGCAACCTTTTCTTATTAGTTTTTGTGCCTTCAAATTACTAATAAGATGTAGCTTCGTGTTGCCCTTTTCTCCGTACACCATTAAGGGTTTTCCTTTTTCTCGTATAATGCGAATTGCATTTTTGTAACAAACGATCTCTGCTTTCACTTCTTTCAACCAGTCCATACCGATTATCACATCAAAACTCCCTAACTCTACTGGTATCAAATCAATCTTAAATGTTTCGCTAACCAGTTTAATTTCTCGATTCCGACATATATTATCTGCTGAAATTAATTTACCATTTGCTAATTCGAGTAAAAATTTACTATCCAAAGGCGTCAATGGACAACTTAATTTAGCACAAAAATCTCTACTCATATAGCTTCTATCCGCACCCGAATCAAATAAAACGTAAGCAGATTTATTGTCAATAAGAAACGTACCCGTAACAAGCTCCGGGTCTTCCTGTGCCTCTGCCGCATTAATATTGAAAACTCTTCCGCGGCCTTGTCCATTCGTGTTCTCCTGGTTCGGGCAATTTCTAATAATGTGGCCCGGTTTTCCACATTTATAACAAACTACATTGGCATAACTTGCTCCGACACTACTTGCTCCGCCATTACTCGTTCCGACACCATTTGTTCCTTTCGTTCTATTAACCCCTGGTCCGTAGACCTCACACTTCGCCGCGCTATGACCATTTCTTTTACACTTGTTGCAAAATTTGGTGCAGAACCTCGAGTGATACTTTTCACACCTTTGGCATAGCTGCTTCTGATTGTTGTTGTTGTTGTGGTTATTATTGTTGTTGGGATGATTGTTGTAGTTGCTATTGTTGTTGTTGTTGTTGTTGTTGTTGTTGTTGTTGTTGTTGTATTGGTGATTCTTATCACCGTTTTCCTCCCACTTTCTTTTGACTTGCTTCACATTGGCCTCTTCAGCAGTCTGTTCTTTAATTCTTTCTTCAATCTGGTTCACTAGTTTGTGAGCCATTCTACATGCCTGTTGTATGGAGGCGGGCTCGTGTGAACTTATATCTTCTTGGATTCTTTCCGGTAATCCTTTCACAAACGCGTCGATCTTCTCTTCCTCATCTTCGAATGCTCCCGGACATAATAGGCACAATTCTGTGAATCGTCTTTCGTACGTGGTAATATCAAATCCTTGGGTTCGTAACCCTCTAAGTTCTGTCTTGAGCTTATTGACCTCGGTTCTGGGACGGTACTTCTCGTTCATCAAGTGCTTGAATGCTGACAACGGTAGTGCGTACGCATCGTCTTGTCCCACTTGCTCTAGATAGGTATTCCACCATGTTAACGCAGAACCTGTGAAGGTATGCGTAGCGTACTTCACTTTGTCCTCTTCAGTACACTTACTTATGGCAAACACCGATTCGACCTTCTCGGTCCACCGTTTCAATCCGATCGGTCCTTCGGTTCCATCAAATTCCAAAGGTTTGCAGGCAGTGAATTCTTTGTAGGTGCATCCTACACGATTTCCTGTACTGCTAGATCCAAGGTTATTGTTGGTATGTAGGGCAGCCTGTACTGCGGCTATGTTTGAAGCTAGAAAAGTAAGGAATTCCTCTTCATTCATATTCACGGTATGTCGAGTAGTCGGTGCCATTTCCTTCAAAATTATCAAATGGAACAAGTTAATCATACAGAATATTAAGAGTAGTTAATAGTATTTCGTAGCATAATATGAACTCATTTATAAAAGCTTTTTCTTCATATTAGCGTTTTATAAGTTTAAATTCGGGTAGTACCTACCCGTTAAGTTCATACTTAGTAGCTAATATACAATTCAACTACTACAATTCTATATGAAAAACTGATTATAATAATATTTCGTGTTCAAACTTTTATACAATATTTTACAAACTTACAATACCGCTTATTTTACATAAAGCATGAAATATAGCACACAATAACTTTGATACAAGATAGTTGTGAAGATAATTCTAGCTAGTACACAAGTCGTTCAGCAAAGGCAATAAAGACACGTAATTCATACGTCCAGAAACAAGTCATGCATTCTGGTTTTACTAGGACTACTTCCCATCCTTGGTCTTGTGGAACATAACCGTTATGGCCGATGATAAGACAGCGTGTTGTAATGTCGTCAAAGGGATGAGGGTTACGTAATGTCCAATAGTCCCGTAACAATCTAAAAACCTCATTTCTTACCCCAATTACCGACTCCGTCACTTGTGGAAACATTTTGTTTAATAGTTGTAGCCCGATGTTCTTGTTCTCACTTTGGTGAGAAGCGAACATTACTAATCCGTAAGCATAACATGCTTCTTTATGTTGCATGTTAGCCGCTTTTTCTAAATCACGAAGTCCAATATTCGGATATATTGAGTCAAAATAATTTCTTAACCCGTTGCGTAAAATAGCATTTGGGTTCCCCGCAATATATGCGTCAAAGTAAACACATCGTAACATATGGGTTTCCCAATGTGCTATCCCCCATCTTTCAAACGAAAGTCTCTTATAAACCAAGACATTCTTGGAACGTTCTTCGAATGTCTTACAAACTGATCTCGCCTTAAATAGTTGTGCCGAAGAATTCTGACCGACTCTAGACAAGATTTCATCAATCATGTCTCCGTGTAGGTCTCTTAAAATATTGGGTTGTCTATCCATTTTGTGTTTTTTAAACTGTAAAATAGACAAGAGTTAGATTCATTAAAAAAAAATACTTATTAATACAAGCAATTTTTACATATATCATAAAGCATAAGCACACTATATTACATATATTACACCACACGAATACAACTATCTTATTCCGACTCGCTTGTTTCTTCTTCTTCGGTTTTGGTTCGTTTTGCCAAGTTTCTAGGGATATATGATGTTCCCCTAATACTAGCTGTTATTTTCCACAACGGTTTAGAAAAACCTGGTGGTTTAGAGGTTCCTGGGTCATTGTTACAACTTAAGGACTTCGGGGGTTGACGATACATATAAATTTCATCGGGGTTGGAATTAGATTTCTCTATTTTTATGCCCTTTCCCTTATTATTTTCTTTTGCCTTTTTAAATTCAGTTGGGGTAATTTCTATAACATCATCGGAATTCTCGTCGGAATCCGATTCATCGGAGAATTGGTAATCCTCCCAATATTTTGCTTCCTTGGCGGAAACACCATTGACCATAATTAACCTTGGTCGGTTGGTTGAGGATTCTCTTTTACTTAACCGTTTTATTATTTCCCCCACCGGTTCCGATTCTTCTTCCGGTTCCGATTCTTCTTCCGGTTTCGACTCTTCTTCCGGTTCCGACTCTTCTTCCGGTTCCTCTTCGGGAACTTGTGAATCAGTCCACGAATCATTCCAATTTACATTTGACTCTTCATTATTATTAGGTGAGTCAATGGGACTTGTTCTAGAGGTAGACATCTATCACATAATATCAAACACGTTAAGAGATTAATATATCACATAATATTCATATGTTAAAAATATATAGTTTCCAACAAAAATGTTAAGCAATCATTTTTAAAGAAAACACGGTCGAAGTCCAGACTCACTAATGCATCCTAACAAACTCGATAAGACACACTAATGCAAATTTTCTGGTTCGCTAAGACCAACGCTCGGATACCAAATGAAATGTCCCGTTCTTATTGATTAAAAACGTTCCATATTAATTGATTTCGTTGCGAGGTTTTGACCTCTATATGAGACGTTTTTCAAAGACTGCATTCATTTTAAAACAAACCATAACCTTTATTTCATTAATAAAGGTTTAAAAAGCTTTACGTAGATTATCAAATAATGATAATCTAAAATATCCTGTTTACACACGACCATTACATAATGGTTTACAATACAAATATGTTACAACAAAATAAGTTTCTTGAATGCAGTTTTTACACAATATCATACAAGCATGGACTCCAAATCTCGTCCTTATTTAAGTATGCGACAGCGGAAGCTCTTAATAATCACCTGAGAATAAACATGCTTAAAACGTCAACAAAAATGTTGGTGAGTTATAGGTTTAACCTATATATATCAAATCATAATAATAGACCACAAGATTTCATATTTCAATACACATCCCATACATAGAGATAAAAATCATTCATATGGTGAATACCTGGTAACCGACATTAACAAGATGCATATATAAGAATATACCCATCATTCCGGGACACCCTTCGGATATGATATAAATTTCGAAGTACTAAAGCATCCGGTACTTTGGATGGGGCTTGTTGGGCCCAATAGATCTATCTTTAGGATTCGCGTCAATTAGGGTGTCTGTTCCCTAATTCTTAGATTACCAGACTTAATAAAAAGGGGCATATTCGATTTCGATAATTCAACCATAGAATGTAGTTTCACGTACTTGTGTCTATTTTGTAAATCATTTATAAAACCTGCATGTATTCTCATCCCAAAAATATTAGATTTTAAAAGTGGGACTATAACTCACTTTCACAGATTTTTACTTCGTCAGGAAGTAAGACTTGGCCACTGTTGATTCACGAACCTATAACAATATATACATATATATTAAAGTATGTTCAAAGTATATTTACAACACTTTTAATATATTTTGATGTTTTAAGTTTATTAAGTCAGCTGTCCTCGTTAGTAACCTATAACTAGTTGTCCACAGTTAGATGTACAGAAATAAATCGATAAATATTATCTTGAATCAATCCACGACCCAGTGTATACGTATCTCAGTATTGATCACAACTCAAACTATATATATTTTGGAATCAACCTCAACCCTGTATAGCTAACTCCAACATTTACATATAGAGTGTCTATGGTTGTTCCGAAATATATATAGATGTGTCGACATGATAGGTCGAAACATTGTATACGTGTCTATGGTATCTCAAGATTATATAATATACAATACAAGTTGATTAAGTTATGGTTGGAATAGATTTGTTACCAATTTTCACGTAGCTAAAATGAGAAAAATTATCCAATCTTGTTTTACCCATAACTTCTTCATTTTAAATCCGTTTTGAGTGAATCAAATTGCTATGATTTCATATTGAACTCTATTTTATGAATCTAAACAGAAAAAGTATAGGTTTATAGTCAGAAAAATAAGTTACAAGTCGTTTTTGTAAAGGTAGTCATTTCAGTCGAAAGAACGACGTCTAGATGACCATTTTAGAAAACATACTTCCACTTTGAGTTTAACCATAATTTTTGGATATAGTTTCATGTTCATAATAAAAATCATTTTCTCAGAATAACAACTTTTAAATCAAAGTTTATCATAGTTTTTAATTAACTAACCCAAAACAGCCCGCGGTGTTACTACGACGGCGTAAATCCGGTTTTACGGTGTTTTTCGTGTTTCCAGGTTTTAAATCATTAAGTTAGCATATCATATAGATATAGAACATGTGTTTAGTTGATTTTAAAAGTCAAGTTAGAAGGATTAACTTTTGTTTGCGAACAAGTTTAGAATTAACTAAACTATGTTCTAGTGATTACAAGTTTAAACCTTCGAATAAGATAGCTTTATATGTATGAATCGAATGATGTTATGAACATCATTACTACCTTAATTTCCTTGGATAAACCTACTGGAAAAGAGAAAAATGGATCTAGCTTCAATGGATCCTTGGATGGCTCGAAGTTCTTGAAGCAGAATCATGACACGAAAACAAGTTCAAGTAAGATCATCACTTGAAATAAGATTGTTATAGTTATAGAAATTGAACCAAAGTTTGAATATGATTATTACCTTGTATTAGAATGATAACCTACTGTAAGAAACAAAGATTTCTTGAGGTTGGATGATCACCTTACAAGATTGGAAGTGAGCTAGCAAACTTGAAAGTATTCTTAATTTTATGAAACTAGAACTTTTGGAATTTATGAAGAACACTTAGAACTTGAAGATAGAACTTGAGAGAGATCAATTAGATGAAGAAAATTGAAGAATGAAAGTGTTTGTAGGTGTTTTTGGTCGTTGGTGTATGGATTAGATATAAAGGATATGTAATTTTGTTTTCATGTAAATAAGTCATGAATGATTACTCATATTTTTGTAATTTTATGAGATATTTCATGCTAGTTGCCAAATGATGGTTCCCACATGTGTTAGGTGACTCACATGGGCTGCTAAGAGCTAATCATTGGAGTTTATATACCAATAGTACATACATCTAAAAGCTGTGTATTGTACGAGTACGAATACGGGTGCATACGAGTAGAATTGTTGATGAAACTGAACGAGGATGTAATTGTAAGCATTTTTGTTAAGTAGAAGTATTTTGATAAGTGTATTGAAGTCTTTCAAAAGTGTATAAATACATATTAAAACACTACATGTATATACATTTTAACTGAGTCGTTAAGTCATCGTTAGTCGTTACATGTAAGTGTTGTTTTGAAACCTTTAGGTTAACGATCTTGTTAAATGTTGTTAACCCAATGTTTATAATATCAAATGAGATTTTAAATTATTATATTATCATGATATTATCATGTATGAATATCTCTTAATATGATATATATACATTAAATGTCTTTACAACGATAATCGTTACATATATGTCTCGTTTAAAAATCATTAAGTTAGTAGTCTTGTTTTTACATATGTAGTTCATTGTTAATATACTTTATGATATGTTTTCTTATCATAGTATCATGTTAACTATATATATATATCCATATATATGTCATCATATAGTTTTTACAAGTTTTAACGTTCGTGAATCACCGATCAACTTGGGTGGTCAATTGTCTATATGAAACATATTTCAATTAATCAAGTCTTAACAAGTTTGATTGCTTAACATGTTGGAAACATTTAATCATGTAAATATCAATCTCAATTAATATATATAAACATGGAAAAGTTCGGGTCACTACAGTCAGGCATGGTCAAAGGGTAACTGATTATCCGAATATAGATTTCAAACTTTCTAGACTCAACATTACAGGTTTTGCTTATCGTGTCGGAAATATATAAAGATTAAGGTTTAAATTTGGTCCAAAATTTTCGTGTCATTACAACACCCCAAACCGGGCTCGAACCCGAGACCTCTCAATAGCACACAAACACTCAGCACCATTCCTCCATTTCAATAATTCTGATTTATATTACCCCTAATTTAAATATAACCTGATTCTTTCTGTTTTCCTAATTTTCTTCTTCTTCACATATCCAATCGTCCAGGGATCAAAACCATGTTATAACAATTTAATTTATTAGCTTTAGGATATAAATCGATACAGAAACGATTTAGAGACTAATTAGATTAATTAAACACAAAATGAAAATAAAAAAAATAAAAAAAGAAGCTGTTACAGCTCGATTAAACTCAGAATCCAATTCAGATTTGTAGGACGTTTTAGATTAAACTTATAACATGAAAAGGGTTTTAAATCATCATTAGAAACTTTCTGAATCTTTAATTTAACTTGAAACATACAATTGAACTCGAATTTTACCAAGAACATATGCTTTGACTTTTGAAATCGAAACTTTGACTCCAAAATTTGAATTCGATATGAAAAAGTGAATGTTGAAACTGTGCAGATAGTTTAATCACTTGATTTCCAACAACTCTGCATTTAAGGATTTTTAATATTCAATACGAATTCGTGTTTTGGCTAAAAAGTGGAAGAACAGGGTACTAACGTTTATTTTCTGTTTAATTATTGATTTGCAGTGATAATTGGGTGTGTCTGAGTAAATGAACGAGTTATAACACTTATAATCGATTCTAAATTGTTTGCATTGACATTGGATTAGGACGTGTAACAATAATCAGACAATAAGGACGATTATCAATCAGAAGAAAATAAAAAAATAATAAACAGATAGAGATGTTCAACGAATTTGGTTGTTATTGTGAGAGTTGAGATCGTGATTTGTACTGGATGAAGGACAGGAATCTTCAATTTAATACAGTGTGAAAGTGATATGAAATTGAAATTGATTCTGTGTTTTCAATATTCAATTAATCAAAAATAATAATAATAATACAGATTTATATAATTAATCGTATATGTATTTATATATGTATATCTGTATCTTGTATATGTATAATTATATATACTGTATTTACATAATTTGATGATATATCTGTATATATATATATATATATATATATATATATATATATATATATATATATATATATATATATATATGTATATGTATATATATATATATATATATATATATATATATATATATATATATATCAAATTCCTATTTTTGTTAATTATCTAATATAATTATTCTAATACTTATTAATATTAATAATACTAATAATAATATTTTTAATAGTAATATTACTTAATAAAGACTAATAATAATAAATGACAAATAATAATATGATAATATTAATACTAATAATGATAATTTTAATTACTAATAATGACAATAATATTATAAATGATAATATTAATCTTATTAGTTATATTAATATTAATATTATTAATGATGATAATAATATGAATAATAATAATAATTAGAGTAAATAAGTTAATATTAAAATGAATATATATATATATATATATATATATATTCATTTTAATATTAATTTATTTACTCTAATTATTATTTTACATTATGAATTCAATTAACTATATTATATTTATACATATTTAAATTTATATTTATATTTTTATATATATACATGTTATCTACACACAAATGTTCGTGAATCGTCAGGAATAGTCAAAGGGTAACTGAATATATGAACACAGTTAAAAGTTTTTGAGGTTTCAACATTACAGACTTTGCTTAACGTGTCGGAACATATAAAGATTAAGTTTAAATTCAGTCGGAAATTTCCGGGTTGTCACATTAATAGCTCCTAAGAGGTCTCCTTGGAACAGTCAATAGGCATACTAGGTCATTCATGTCTTAATTTCTAAGTTTCGTGTCCTAAAAGCGCATTAGATGCCTCTCGGGAACTCCGGCCATACCGAGTTGATAGAATCTTCAGATACTGTATAACCAGGGGTCTTAATCCTATGAAGTAGCTAAGTTCATATAGGTGGACAAGTCCTGATCACAACCTAGGTTGGTCAATCCTTAAGATTCTAGCATACAAATCTATCAGAATCACAAGTTCAGCATAACAAAAGTAACCGTACTAATTTAACATAACTACGCTAACCCAATCTTCTATCATGGCAACATACAGATTAATTAAGCTAACATGGTAATATCGGAACGCATTATTAAATATAATTGGTAACAATACATGTTTAATACAAAAGACAAGCATTTCGGATGAAAACCTAAAAAGGCTAAAGAAATCTGCAAGAGATTGCAGGGACTCGCCGAGATATCCTCCGAAAAATAAAAGCTAAGATAGCTACTACTAAAAACTAACTAAAAAGCTTGAAAATATAAAGTGAATTCCAAATTGAGTGTGTGTTGAAATGGATGGAAGAAGCCCTTTAAATAGACTTGGATTTTGCCTACAAACGGATGGCAGGCCGTTTGGCAAGCCGTTTGGCAGGCCGTTTGCAGAGGCCGTTTGGCTTGGCCAGCCGTTTTTATGCCCGTTTTCTCGACCCGTGTGGCAAGCCATTTTCCATAGTGGCAGGCCATTTGCTACCCTGGTCAGCTTGTTTCCTGGATCGTAACTCGACTTTCACCGTTTTCGCTCTAGATTCTTCGTTTTAGCTCCATTTTTACTTGATTCTTTTTACATCGCCTTCGTAATTACTTAATCTACAAAATCAACTGACAAAGTGATTATTTTTGCGATAAAGTTTGGAACTTTATGGATTTAGGGCTTAATATCGGGGGTAAAAACGTGACTTTTGGCTGATATCAAATACCCCACACTTAGCTTTACTTGTGCTCATGCAAAAAGCGAGAATATAAGGTTCTTTCTAATAGATTATTACTCACCCACCCTTGGATCCTTTTATTATGCCTTCATTAGAAGTTGTCACATCTTTTGAAAGTATTAGGGTGATGTTATGCGAGGTGTATACGAAATAGTTATGTTTTTACTACGAAATACTATTAAATACGATACAATTTTACACACGTTATTTATTTATTTATAGAGTGGATATACCTAAACCTTGCTACAACAATATAGGAAGTGTACCTAATCGTACAGTAGTGTAGTTTTTAGTAAGTCCGGTTCGTTCCGCAGGGAGCTAGCCAAGTTTAAAGCTATATTTTTAAATATATATATATATATATATATATATATATATATATATATATATATATATATATATATATATATATATATATATATATATATATAGATATATATATATTTAAGAAATATTATTAATATTATTATTATTATAAAAAGGGGGTTTTACCGTTTAATGACCGGTTTGTCAATTTTATGTCTTAAGTCGCAATTAAAACCTAAAGTAATATATTAAAAATAAATATAACTTAATTTAAAGCGTAAAGTAAATAACGATAATAAAAGTGTGATAAATTAAAAGTGCGATAATTAAAATGATAAATTAAAAGTGCGATAATTAAAATGACGGTAAATAAAAGTACGATGAGATATAAATTAAAGGAATTATGCTCATTTAAACTTCCGTAATCATGATGTTCGACGTGTTGATTTTAGTTTATTACCATGGGTTAATTGTCCTTGATACTGGATTATTCAATATGTCCATACGATTTTTGTCCATAACAGTCCATCAGTCATAAATATAAAGTGCGAGTGTCCTCGTCAAATTATCCTTATACCCGAGGTCAAATATTCTAACTAATTTTGGATTCGAACTGTAACAAGGTCTTAATACTTTGTTTAATGAATACACTAGGTTATCGACTGCGTGTAGTCCAAGGTTTTAATACTTTGTTAACAATTACACCAATTACCCTTGAATGTAATCCACCCCTGTTTCAACGAGTCCATTTACTATTAATCCATTCCCGTGTCCGGTCAAATGAACAATTATTCGTATTTATAGATACCCCGCCCACCGTACCCGATTAAGCGTATGTGGTTATATATAGATACGTCAAATTGTAACCTTTATATTAAATTAACGAGGTATCGTTTAGTTAATATAAAGCCCATTAATGGCCCATAGTCTAATTTCTACAAGTGTCATTCTTTTATCCAAACCCTAATTATGGTACAAAGCCCAATAACCCCGTCTTTAATATTTAGTCCAATATCATGATTACTTCGGCTTAAATAAGCATAAAAATAATTTAGCTACGAGACATTTTATTTAAAAAGGTTGAACATAACTTACAATGAGTATTAATAGGGTAGCGTTACACGGACAGAATTTTGACTTACAAACTTAAAACATTCGCCACTATAACCTTATTATTATTAACTTAAAATTAAAATTAAAATTAAAATATAAATATAAATATATATTGAAGAGAATGAGAGATAGATAATATCTGTGTCTAAAATTCGTCTGAAAAACACTTCAATTTATAGATGTGGCAAGTGGCTGGGTGCCATGCGATCGCATGGGATTAAGCCTTCCTGGCCATGCGATCGCATGGCCGTCATTTCCTGGTCACATTGCATTTTAAACGTGGGCTGCTCGTATTTATTTATTATATAATATAATATATATAATTATATATAATTATATATATATATATATATATATATATATATATATATATATATATATATATATATATATATATATATATATATATATATATATATATATATATATATATATATATATATATATATTATATTCTTGTACTCCGTTGACTTGTAATTTTAGCTCCGTTGCATCGCGCGTTGATAGTTGGTTCATGTCCCTGTTCCGGATTTCCGAACGTCCTTTCGTATGATTTCATATCTTGTACTTTGCGTTTCGCTGCTCGTACTCTTGTAACTTTTAGACGTTTCTCATCAATAAATTGAACCGCTTGGATTGTATTTTGTACTTTTTAGTGTTTTGATCGTTTGTGTCTTCAAATCGTCGAATCTGTCTTTTGTCTTCACCTTTTAATATTTAAACGAATATCACTTGTAAATAGAACAATTGCAACTAAAAGCTTGTCTTTCTTGAGGGATAATGCTATGAAATATATGTTCATTTTTAGCATTATCAAATATTCTCACACTTGAGCGTTGCTTGTCATCAAGCAATATAGAACTTGAAATAAAAACATACTTGAATCACTTTTTTATTCTTCACACTTTGTACATCAGTGATTTTAATACGGTGGTATGAACAATGGTAGTAACGATGTGGTTTACAGTCCCACATGACTATAAAAATTTAGATCCTTTAAGAAATTGGATCTTTATGAAAACATTTGATCTTTTGAAAATTCAATCTAGCTTTTACCCTAAATAAGTTTTCCGGAATAACCCTTCACCGGTGTTTGCAGATTGTTTTTGTGGGTTTTGTGGGTTTCAGATTTAAAAATTTTAGCTCAAAACTTATGGTTTTGTGTCAGCCACTTGCTAACCTTGTATTAGGAAAGCAACACGTCCAGTATACTTGCTCCGTATATTACCTTTCGGTAAACTACCATCCGGTTGTAAAGGAAAGCGTTGAACAAGCAACTGTTAAGGCAATGTCCCGTGACATGCTTTTGATTATGGTCTATATCGTGTCGGATGCAATTACTATCCTTTGTATGAGCAATAGTAAAGATCACCCTATAGTTTTTTAGTCTGTCACAAGGTCCTGTCTCCGACCATGCTATGCAACAACCGTTCTTACGGTTGACACCCGATTTGGTTCAGGTGACCTAATGAATTCCGATGAATTCTTAGGATTTTACGCTCAATGGTAATGAACGCATTGAAAATAGGGTTTTCAGAAAACAGATCGGTTTGTAATTTGATCAAAATATTTTATCGTTCAAGCTCAAGTTTAGATATCATCGAATTCCATGAGTTTGTAATTCTCAATCTTTAAGGTCAATCTCAAGGATTGAGTAATATCAGGCTTAAAAGATGATTTTTGATCTTTAAGGAGATTATCCTTTCTGGGGATCTGATTCATTAGTCTTATAAGCTAATTTGCACGGTGCCCCCGATTGTACGAGACAGATCCTCTCATGGTTAGGATAAATCTGACCACTTGGCAACCCTGTTTGATGCTGAGGTCCGTGGATTTCCAGCTGATTTTCGAGAAAACTTTTCAAGGTTTTTCGTAGACTCTACAACTGGTCTGGACGACAACTTCCTGACCTAAATCAAGAAGCACGTATATTTTTCTCGGAAGACTTTACTTCCTTTTAAATTCTATTTATATTACAATAAACTGGGTAAAACTGATTAATATTGTTCAAAATAAAAGTATCTTTAATTATTTGTACAAAAATATGTGATATATGTTCTAAATAACTTGGTAAATTTTTCCCACACTTGGCTTTTATTTTCCTTTCTTAGCCTTTTTATTCTCCTCTATTCCATTTTAAATGAATTCAAGCATTTTGGGTTGTTTCTCAATTTATGTCCTTTCCGAGGTAACAATAATTTTGGTGTTAACACCTAGTTTTATCGTTCATAAATATGTATAAACATGATTTTGAATTCATTTATTTGAAAATTTAAAGTTTTTTACTAGAAGTGGGTAGTCAGTATATAAGACTAGGGCTGTTCTTTATTATCAGAGAGCACTAGATTCTAATACAACTACTGCGTTACTAGTATTTTTAATGGTAACCAAGTGTTTAAATTAAAATTTTAAAACCCGAAAGAATTTAACCCCTTCCCACACTTAAGATCTTGCAATGCCCTCATTTGCAAGAAATCAGTAGCAATTTAAATTATTTGAGGGTGATTATCGTAGAAAAATGATTAAATTTTACCAAAGTTTCCAAACATATTGTTGTTTGTGTTGAATGATAAATGGTGCACATCATTTGTTCATTCCGTCTGTTGTTACATCACACTTGTTTTTCATTTTGTCGTCAAAATTAATAGCATTTGCTGAACTTAATGCCAGTCTTTGAAAATGTGTTGTTTTACCCTGTTGTGTACATGAGATAAAATACATACAATACAAATATAAACATGCATGGTAATTTGAAATGGGACTTAATATCCCACTTTTAAATTACAAAAATGAAATAGTAGTACAAAATAATAAAAATATTAAACATTACATTAAAGTATCAAAATGTTAAATGTTTAGCATAAATAGATAAAAATAATAAAAAGGGAAGACATCACCAATGGAACACTATTGAATTGGATAGGGGTTCCAGTTTATATCATCGTTTGGGTTCCATGGTTGGTGATAGGTGTTCTGGTATGCTTGATTAGGGTCGTACAGGTCAAAGGGTGGTTACATGTCGGGCTGATGCGGTGGATAGTAAGCAGGCCGAGTCGGGATGTAGTTATTTGATACCTGATATGATAGCTGGCTCATGATTTGGTGCTGATGAACTTGCCAGCTATTGTGTTGGCGTCGCCTGGAAGTCTCATACTCATTCGCAGCTTGCCACTGCTCATACCGACGATGCCTATCCTCATTAGTCATTTCTACCTCATCTATACGCCAGAAAATGTCAGTAGCATTATCCCTAATGACATCCCTAATGTCATCCGCTTCCTCCATCTCATCATCCGAACCCCTCTCTACCTGTGGATGGCGGCCCTGATATTGTACTGCCTGATTGCGTCTCCTAGTCAATACCTTTGCACCTTGATAGACTTGCAAACCTAAAGTCTCGTCCTGTTCCCTACATACCATCATAGGACCCCCTTGATCCTTATCTACACCCAAATACTCTCCAATGAGAGAACAAAAATACCTCCTCCTATTATTCCCCCTTCCTGTATTCCTTCCACCATTTTGGACAGATAAAAACCAACACAGTAGGGGATATTAAGTTTGCTAAGAATCTATGTATTATACGAATACACTTAAGGTAAAATAAATCGTGTAAGGTCATTTTCTCCTTATTGTTACCTCTTTGTGTAATCGAGTTTGCTAAGAATCTATGTATTATACGAAGCTCGGCTTTATTAATATCTAAATAGGAGTGTCTTCCTCCCCGCGTAAACACATTAAAATTTGACATACGCCTCCAGATGGCGTTTGCGTCAAAATTTCTATCTACCCGCTCACCATGATAAATCAATTTTGTACAATCAGGTGATAGTAATTCAGTGGGAGTGTAAATCTGTAAAGCCCTGGCCATGTCCAGCATGGACATCCTGTACATCCTACGGCCAAGTAAAAATCGAAGAAAACTCTTATCGTCTAACCTATCTACATCTTTATTAAAAGCTATAGTACTCATTAGCTCAACACGCCACTCTTTATATACAGGCCAACGAATGGTAAATAAACGTTCCCAATCAGTAAAAGAAGAGCTGCCATACCTTTGGATTAGATGCTGCCTAACTGGGTTAGCTAGGTGGACCCTTTCCAAAGGCTCCCAATCTATTACCCTTGG
The DNA here is from genome assembly GCF_046630445.1 of Rutidosis leptorrhynchoides. NCBI lineage: Eukaryota > Viridiplantae > Streptophyta > Magnoliopsida > Asterales > Asteraceae > Rutidosis > Rutidosis leptorrhynchoides. The sequence continues at coordinate 473,769,869 of NC_092335.1, forward strand.
TACTTCTACATTTTTTGTCCAAAGCTTAAATTTGTTACTTTGGTACGTCGGGTAATCTCTCCAACTTCTATCAATCCTTAAATTGGGATGCAACTGTTCTTCATGAATTGTTGGGTGTTCTATTATATGGTGAACGGGAAATACTACGTAGGCAATAAAAAATTGTGGTTCTGGTTTATAGTATGGTACGTGTTGATCATAATGTTGTTGTTGTTCAGGTTGTTGTTCCGGTTCGTGATATTGCATCTCTGGCTGTGGTTCCAGATCAGTTTGCCTAGACGATGATGCACCGTCCGTATCTGTATTTCTCTGCAAAACACATTAAACATAAAATTTGTGCATCCAAATATACATTAGTGTTAGCAAAATAACAAATTAAAACAATTACAATAACATGTTTAATCCATATTAAACTTATACTCATTTTCATATTTTTATCAATTCTACACTTTTTCAAATAAGCATATATGAAAATGTTTACAAAGTTCATAAGCATTCAACTCAAATAACATGTGAAAATAACCATTACTAGCAATTAAACAAGTTTCAAATGGCATTTACATCAGTTTAATCAAGTTCATGAATTTTAGACTTAAAAAGTCCACTTTAATTCTCAAAAATCATGTTTAGGATCAATGTTTGGATCATTTAGCTACCTAAACATGTTACACTACTTAATTTAGCAATAATTCATGACAAAAATCAGCCATAACCTATTTATATCAAAAAGCCCCAAATTGCTCAAGAACACAAACCCTAGATTTCTAAAAATTTTGAAGTTTAAGGCTTCAAATCATGTTAAATAGCATCAATCTAGGTTATACATGCATAAAATACTAACAAATTAACTCTAATTACACTAAAAATTATCAAAATCAAATTAGGACATATATTTGTAATTATAAAAAAAATTAGGAAATTTATGAGTTTAGGGGTGAAATCTTTACCTTTCTGTTTCCCCATCTGAGAAAAGACATGATTATAGCGGATTATTGTGACGAATTTCGTTGATTTTGGTGAAAAATTGGTGAAATTTGAGGGTGTTTGGAAGAGTTTTCGTATATGTGTGTGTGTTGAAGTGTGGATACAGAGCAGCTCGCTGGGATTATGTTCCTGCCCAGATTTTCAAGGTCATGCGACCGCATGGTTTTATAAGGCAAACCCCATGCGATCGCATGGGGGGTTGTAATTCTTTTTTTTTTATATATATAAAATCTTTGACTTATAAAACAAATAATTAATTTTAAAATTTTGTTTTCTTTTAGAATGAGAGCGTTTCGAATCGTTGTCCTAGTTCGTCTCTCGACAAAATTTTAAGTTTGTCACTTTAAAGCATTGTTTTAAAAGCAAAGATTTTTGGGTTTTTAAATGTTTTTGGCATACTTTAAATCAATAAAATTAAAAATAATGATAATAAAAGTTCTCGTCCCGCCCTCGGGTAAAGCAATTTCGGTTCAACGACCTAGTCTTCAACTCACAACGAATTTTAAATATCAAATTTTTAACTTAATGAAATAAAGTAAATTTTTTTTTTAAATTCACACAAAACTTAAATTTAAAATGTATAAAATTAAAAATTCATATTAATATTATTAATATTTTTATACATTTTAGTTTTACAAACTTATATTAAAAATATTAATTTTTAAAATATATATAAAAACTTAAATATATTGGTTTTAAAAATTTACAATAATAATTTAATATTAATTTAAAAACAAGGTAAAAATTAAAATTAAAAATCTTTTTAGTCTTTTATCCCACTTTAATCAATCAAATATTATCAAAAATATACGCCCCTCTTTTGGGTAAAGTAATTTCGGTTATTTTACCTAGTTTTACTCCTGACGAATTTTTGAAATATTTTGGATTTATTGATTAAAGATATTTATACCTTAAGAATAAACGGTAAATTTCGCAGTGATGTAATAAATTTTTGTATGATATCAATAATTTCGGTTTCGCATACCTAATTTTATTGAATATCAATTTAATACTTTATAGCGAACGATTTAGCATTTATTATCAAAAGGTTAAAAGCAATAAATAAAAATAAAAATAAAACTGTACACACTTACCTGTGAGATAGAATTCTTAGAGACCTGCTTTAGCCGACTCTTAGGAGAGTCGTGTAATTTGGTTTTCCATAGCTACGTAAGCGTAACCTTGATTTTTCAATAACTTTTCTTCTAAACATATGAACGGTCCTTTTCTGCATAGAGTAACAAATTCGGTATTTGAATATGTTTAATTGTTCGAACATTTACCTTCGTGTGTTCATTTTCCGCATTTATGACATCTTTCAAGGTGTTGTGCTCTTCTTTTTGTTGCTGATTTTGATTTTCCTTTACCAAAATGTGTTTTATGATGATCTTTCCTGAGTTCTTTCCTCACTTCGTCCATTTTGCCTCTTATAAATGATACCAGTTCACTCGGGAAGATGTTATTATTACGTTTAGTAATCATAGCGTGTAGGAGTAGACCATGGTTCAGATCAAAGGAATTCTTCATCTCGTAAAACTTAAAAAAATAAAAATTCAGAATGGAGGGAGAAGACTAGTTCTTTAGGGTCTGCTAGGGAAAGACCATACGGATTCCATTTTCAAAAACTACACGAAAACAGAAAATCTAACTCTAACAGAAATATATATTACCCTTAAAAGATTCGAATCTTCCCACACTTAGTTAGCTGTGGTGTCGAAATTGTGATTAACTTCATCTTCAACTTTCATTGGATTATCTATGTAATGTTTAACTCTGTGATCATTAACTTTAAATTCAATCCCATTTGAATTTATCAACTCTATTGTTCCATATGGGAAAACTCTTTTAACTATGAATGGTCCAGACCATCTTGATTTCAATTTTCCAGGAAATAGCTTGAATCGTGAATTGAAAAGAAGAACTCTGTCTCCTTCTTTAAATTCTTTTGAACTTTGGATTCTTTTATCATGCCATTTCTTTGTTCTTTCCTTATAGATTAATGAATTTTCGTATGCTTCATGTCTCAATTCTTCTAATTCGTTTAGTTGACTTAACTGTAGACGTCCTGCTTCATGTAAATCAAGTTTACATGTCTTCAAAGCCCAAAATGATTTATGCTCAATTTCTACTGGAAGATGACATGATTTTCCGTAAAAGAGTCTAAAAGGTATGGTTCCAATTGGAGTTTTGTAGGCTGTTCTAAAAGCCCAGAGTGCATCCTCCAATTTCATGGACCATTCCTTTAGATTTGATCCTACGGTTATCTCTAGAATACGTTTTAATGCTCGGTTGGCATTTTCAACTTGTCCACTTATTTGTGGATGATAAGAGGTTGAGATTTTATGAGTTACTCCATATCTTTTGAGAACTTTCTCAAGTTGATTATTACAAAAATGAGTACCCCGGTCACTTATTAAAGCTTTCGGTGTTCCGAACCTTACAAAAAGACGTTTTAAAAAATTGACTACAACTCGTGCATCGTTAGTTGGGAGAGCTTGTGCTTCTGCCCATTTAGATACATAATCAATGGCAACGAGAATGTAGAGATTATTATGAGATTTTGGAAATGGACCCATAAAGTCAACACCCCAAACGTCAAAAACTTCACATACTTGAATGACATTTTGTGGCATTTCATCACGTTGACTTATTTTTTCGGCCCTTTGACAAGCATCACAGGATTTACAGAGAATGTGTGCGTCTTTGAAAATTGTAGGCCAATAGAATCCCGCATCGTAAACTTTTCTTGCTGTAAGTTGAGGCCCATAATGCCCTCCTGTTGGTCCTGTGTGACAATGGTTTAAGATTTGACTGGCTTCATCCCCGAATACGCATCGACGAATTATTCCATCGAGACAACTTTTAAACAAATGTGGATCTTCCCAGAAATAGTGTTTTATATCACTAAAGAATTTCTTTCGTTTTTGGTACGACAACCCTTTTTTAAGGAATCCACATAATAAGTAGTTTGCATAGTCTGCACACCATGGAATTTCATTATAATCTATCTTCAATAGATATTCATCAGGAAAGTTATCTTGTATAGCCGATTCATTTAGAACTTCTAATTCGGGATTTTCAAGACGAGAAAGATGATCAGCGGCGAGATTTTTAGCTCCCTTTTTGTCTCGGATTTCAATATCGAACTCTTGTAAGAGTAAGATCCAACGGATTAATCGTGGTTTAGCATCTTGTTTTGAAAATAAGTATCTAAGAGCAGAATGGTCGGTATAGACCACCGTTATTGCTAGAAAGAGATATGAACGAAATTTGTCAAAAGCAAAGACAATAGCAAGGAGTTCTTTTTCAGTAGTTGTGTAATTCGTTTGTGCTCCTTGTAACGTCTTACTAGCGTAATAAATAGGTTGAAAAAGTTTTTTAATCCTTTGTCCTAAAACGGCTCCCATTGCAAAATCACTTGCATCGCACATAAGTTCAAACGGTAGATTCCAATTTGGAGTTATCATGATCGGCGCATTAGTGAGTTTTTCTTTAAGAATATTAAAAGATTTGATTCATTCATCCGAAAAGATGAATGGAGCATCCTTTTCTGGGAGTTTATTCATAGGAGTGGCAATTTTAAAAAGTCTTTTATGAAACGTCGGTAAAAACCGGTATGCCCTAGAAAACTCCTAACTCCTCTAACATTGGTGGGATGTGGAAGTTTAGCAATTACATCTACTTTAGCTCTATCCCCTTCAATTCCTTCCTTTGAAATTTTATGACCAAGAACGATGCCTTCTTTAACCATTAAATGGCATTTCTCCCAATTAAGAACTAGATTTGATTGTTCGCATCTAATAAGCATTCGTTCAAGATTAACTAGACATGATTCAAATGTATCACCGAAGACTGAAAAGTCATCCATGCATTATTCTATCATGTTGTGAAAAATCGCTATCATGCACCTTTGAAAGGTTGCAGGGGCGTTGCTGAAATGTCCCGTTCTTATTGATTAAAAATGTTCCATATTAATTGATTTCGTTGCGAGGTTTTGACCTCTATATGAGACGTTTTTCAAAGACTGCATTCATTTTTAAAACAAACCATAACCTTTATTTCATAAATAAAGGTTTAAAAAGCTTTACGTAGATTATCAAATAATGATAATCTAAAATATCCTGTTTACACACGACCATTACATAATGGTTTACAATACAAATATGTTACATCGAAATCAGTTTCTTGAATGCAGTTTTTACACAATATCATACAAACATGGACTCCAAATCTTGTCCTTATTTTAGTATGCAACAGTGGAAGCTCTTAGTATTCACCTGAGAATAAACATGCTTTAAACGTCAACAAAAATGTTGGTGAGTTACAGGTTTAACCTATATATATCAAATCGTAACAATAGACCACAAGATTTCATATTTCAATACACATCCCATACATAGAGATAAAAATTATTCATATGGTGAACACCTGGTAACCGACATTAACAAGATGCATATATAAGAATATCCCCATCATTCCGGGACACCCTTCGGATATGATATAAATTTCGAAGTACTAAAGCATCCGGTACTTTGGATGGGGTTTGTTAGGCCCAATAGATCTATCTTTAAGATTCGCGTCAATTAGGGTGTCTGTTCCCTAATTCTTAGATTACCAGACTTAATAAAAAGGGGCATATTCGATTTCGATAATTCAACCATAGAATGTAGTTTCACGTACTTGTGTCTATTTTGTAAATCATTTATAAAACCTGCATGTATTCTCATCCCAAAAATATTAGATTTTAAAAGTGGGACTATAACTCACTTTCACAGATTTTTACTTCATCGGGAAGTAAGACTTGGCCACTGGTTGATTCACGAACCTATAACAATATATACATATATATCAAAGTATGTTCAAAATATATTTACAACACATTTAATATATTTTGATATTTTAAGTTTATTAAGTCAGATGTCCTCGTTAGTAACCTACAACTAGTTGTCCACAGTTAGATGTACAGAAATAAATCGATAAATATTATCTTGAATCAATCCACGACCCAGTTTATACGTATCTCAGTATTGATCACAACTCAAACTATATATATTTTGGAATCAACCTCAACCCTGTATAGCTAACTCCAACATTCACATATAGAGTGTCTATGGTTGTTCCGAAATATATATAGATGTGTCGACATGATAGGTCGAAACATTGTATACGTGTCTATGGTATCTCAAGATTACATAATATACAATACAATTTGATTAAGTTATGGTTGGAATAGATTTGTTAACAATTTTCACGTAGCTAAAATGAGAAAAATTATCCAATCTTGTTTTACCCATAACTTCTTCATTTTAAATCCGTTTTGAGTGAATCAAATTGCTATGGTTTCATATTGAACTCTATTTTATGAATCTAAACATAAAAAGTATAGGTTTATAGTCGGAAAAATAAGTTACAAGTCATTTTTGTAAAGGTAGTCATTTCAGTCGAAAGAACGACGTCTAGATGACCATTTTAGAAAACATACTTCCACTTTGAGTTTAACCATAAGTTTTGGATATAGTTTCATGTTCATAATAAAAATCATTTTCCCAGAATAACAAATTTTAAATCAAAGTTTATCATAGTTTTTAATTAACTAACCCAAAACAGCCCGCGGTGTTACTACGACGGCGTAAATCCGGTTTTACGGTGTTTTTCGTGTTTCCAGGTTTTAAATCATTAAGTTAGCATATCATATAGATATAGAACATGTGTTTAGTTGATTTTAAAAGTCAAGTTAGAAGGATTAACTTTTATTTGCGAACAAGTTTAGAATTAACTAAACTATGTTCTAGTGATTACAAGTTTAAACCTTCGAATAAGATAGCTTTATATGTATGAATTGAATGATGTTATGAATATCATTACTACCTCAAGTTCCTTGGATAAACCTACTGGAAATGAGAAAAATAGATTTAGCTTCAAAGGATCCTTGGATGGCTTGAAAGTTTTTGAAGCAGAATCATGACACGAAAACAATTTCAAGTAAGATTTCCACTCGAAATAAGATTGTTATAGTTATAGAAATTGAATTAAAGTTTGAATATGATTATTACCTTGTATTAGAAAGATAACCTACTGTAAGTAACAAAGGTTTCTTGATCTTGGATGATTACTTGGAATGGATTTAGAAAACTTGGAAGTAAACTTGCAATCTTGGAAGTATTCTTGATTTTATGAAACTAGAACTTTTGGAATTTATGAAGGACACTTAGAACTTGAAGATAGAACTTGAGAGAGATCAATTAGATGAAGAAAATTGAAGAATGAAAGTGTTTTTAGGTGTTTTTGGTCGTTGGTGTATGGATTAGATATAAAGGATATGTAATTTTGTTTTCATGTAAACAAGTCATGAATGATTACTCATATTTTTGTAATTTTATGAGATATTTCATGCTAGTTGCCAAATGATAGTTCACACATGTGTTAGGTGACTCACATGGGCTGCTAAGAGCTGATCATTGGAGTGTATATACCAATAGTACATACATCTAAAAGCTGTGTATTGTACGAGTACGAATACGGGTGCATACGAGTAGAATTGTTGATGAAACTGAACGAGGATGTAATTGTAAGCATTTTTGTTAAGTAGAAGTATTTTGATAAGTGTCTTGAAGTCTTTAAAAAGTGTATGAATACATATTAAAACACTACATGTATATACATTTTAACTGAGTCGTTAAGTCATCGTTAGTCGTTACATGTAAATGTTGTTTTGAAACCTTTAGGTTAACGATCTTGTTGAATGTTGTTAACCCATTGTTTATTATAACAAATGAGATGTTAAATTGTTATATTATCATTATATTATGATATATAATATATCTTAGTATGATATATATACAGTTAAATGTCGTTACAACGATAATTGTTACATATATGTCTCGTTTCGAAATCATTAAGTTAGTAGTCTTATTTTTACATATGTATTTCATTGTTAATACACTTAATAATATATTTACTTATCATTTAACATAATTAACCAAGTGTATCAATATCTTAATATGATTCATATGTACCTAGTAAGACGTTGTTATAACGATAATCGTTATATATATCGTTTTCGAGTTTCTTAAATTAATAGTCTCATTTTTATGTATATAACTCATTGTTAAAATACCTAATGAGATACATACTTATAATAAAATCATGTTAACTATATATATAACCATATATATGTCATCGTATAGTTTTTACAAGTTTTAACGTTCGTGAATCACCGGTCAACTTGGGTGGTCAATTGTCTATATGAAACCTATTTCAATTAATCAAGTCTTAACAAGTTTGATTGCTTAACATGTTGGAAACACTTAATCATGTAAATAACAATTTCATTTAATATATATATAAACATGGAAAAGTTCGGGTCACTACAGTACCTACCCGTTAAATAAATTTCGTCCCGAAATTTTAAGCAGTTGGAGGTGTTGACGTATCTTTTGGAAATAAATGCAGGTATTTCTTCTTCATCTGATCTTCACACTCCCAGGTGAACTCGGGTCCTCTACGAGCATTCCATCGAACCTTAACAATCGGTATCTTGTTTTGTTTAAGTCTCTTAACCTCACGATCCATTATTTCGACGGGTTCTTCAATGAATTGAAGTTTTTCATTGATTTGGATTTCGTCCAACGGAATAGTGAGATCTTCTTTAGCAAAACATTTCTTCAAATTTGAGATGTGGAAAGTGTTATGTACAGCCGCGAGTTGTTGAGGTAGCTCCATTTGGTAAGCTACTGGTCGGACACGATTTATAATCTTTAATGGTCCAATGTACCTTGGATTTAGTTTCCCCCGTTTACCAAATTGAACAACGCCTTTCCAAGGTGAAACCTTAAGCATGACCATTTCTCCAATTTCAAACTCTATATCTTTTCTTTTACTGTGCGCGTAGCTCTTTTGTCTACTCTGGGCGGTTTTTAATCGTTGTTGAATTTGGATGATTTTCTTGGTAGTTTCTTGTATTATCTCTGGACCCGTAATCTGTCTATCCCCCACTTCACTCCAACAAATCAGAGACCTGCACTTTCTACCATAAAGTGCTTCAAACGGCGCCATCTCAATGCTTGAATGGTAGCTGTTGTTGTAGGAAAATTCTGTTAACGGTAGATGTCGATCCCAACTGTTTCCGAAATCAATAACACAAGCTCGTAGCATGTCTTCAAGCGTTTGTATCGTCCTTTCGCTCTGCCCATCAGTTTGTGGATGATAGGCAGTACTCATGTCTAGACGAGTTCCTAATGCTTGCTGTAATGTCTGCCAGAATCTTGAAATAAATCTGCCATCCCTATCAGAGATAATAGAGATTGGTATTCCATGTCTGGAGATGACTTCCTTCAAATACAGTCGTGCTTACTTCTCCATCTTTTCATCTTCTCTTATTGGCAGGAAGTGTGCTGATTTGGTGAGACGATCAACTATTACCCAATTAGTATCAAAACCACTTGCAGTCCTTGGCAATTTAGTGATGAAATCCATGGTAATATTTTCCCATTTCCATTCCGGGATTTCGGGTTGTTGAAGTAGACCTGATGGTTTCTGATGCTCAGCTTTGACCTTAGAACACGTCAAACATTCTCCTACGTATTTAGCAACATCGGCTTTCATACCCGGCTACCAAAAATGTTTCTTGAGATCCTTGTACATCTTTCCCGTTTCAGGATGTATTGAGTATCTGGTTTTATGAGCTTCCCTAAGTACCATTTCTCTCATATCTCCAAATTTTGGTACCCAAATTCTTTCAGCTCTATACCGGGTTCCGTCTTCCCGAATATTAAGATACTTCTCCGATCCTTTGGGTATTTCATCCTTAAAATTTCCCTCTTTTAAAACTCCTTGTTGCGCCTCCTTTATTGAGTAGTAAGGTTAGTGTGAATCATTATATTCATAGATTTTACTCGAATGGGTTCTCTGTCCTTTCTGCTCAAGGCGTCAGCTACCACATTTGCCTTCCCCGGGTGGTAACGAATCTCAAAGTCGTAATCATTCAACAATTCAATCCACCTACGCTGCCTCATATTCAGTTGTTTCTGATTAAATATGTGTTGAAGACTTTTGTGGTCGGTATATATAATACTTTTGACCCCATATAAGTAGTGCCTCCAAGTCTTTAATGCAAAAACAACCGCGCCTAATTCCAAATCATGCATCGTATAATTTTGTTCGTGAATCTTCAATTGTCTAGACGCATAAGCAATCACCTTCTTTCGTTGCATTAATACACAACCGAGACCTTGCTTTGATGCGTCACAATAAATCACAAAATCATCATTCCCTTCAGGCAATGACAATATAGGTGCCGTAGTTAGCTTTTTCTTCAATAACTGAAACGCTTTCTCTTGTTCATCATTCCATTCAAATTTCTTCCCTTTATGCGTTAATGCAGTCAAGGGTTTTGCTATTCTGGAAAAGTCTTGGATGAACCTTCTGTAGTAACCAGCTAGTCCTAAAAACTGGCGTATGTGTTTTGGAGTTTTCGGGGTTTCCCACTTTTCAACAGTTTCTATCTTTGCCGGATCCACCTTAATACCTTCTTTGTTCACTATGTGACCGAGGAATTGAACTTCTTCCAACCAAAATGCACACTTTGAAAACTTAGCGTACAATTCTTCCTTCCTCAATACTTCTAACACCTTTCTCAAATGTTCACCGTGTTCTTGGTCATTCTTTGAGTAAATAAGTATGTCATCAATGAAAACAATGACAAACTTGTCAAGGTATGGTCCACACACTCGGTTCATAAGGTCCATGAACACAGCTGGTGCATTAGTTAAACCAAACGACATGACCATAAACTCGTAATGACCGTAACGTGTTCTGAAAGTAGTCTTTGGAATATCATCTTCTTTCACCCGCATTTGATGATACCCGGAACGTAAGTCAATCTTTGAATAAACAGACGAGCCTTGTAGTTGATCAAATAAGTCATCGATTCTCGATAGTGGGTAGCGGTTCTTGATGGTAAGTTTGTTCAACTCTCGGTAGTCGATACACAACCTGAATGTACCATCTTTCTTCTTGACAAACAAAACAGGAGCTCCCCACGGTGATGTGCTTGGTCGAATGAAACCACGCTCTAAAAGTTCTTGTAATTGGCTTTGCAGTTCTTTCATCTCGCTGGGTGCGAGTCTGTAAGGAGCACGAGCTATTGGTGCAGCTCCTGGTACAAGATCTATTTGAAATTCAACGGATCAATGTGGGGGTAATCCCGGTAATTCTTTCGGAAATACATCGGGAAATTCTTTTGCAACGGGAACATCATTGATGCTCTTTTCTTCAGTTTGTACTTTCTCGACGTGTGCTAGAATAGCATAGCAACCTTTTCTTATTAGTTTTTGTGCCTTCAAATTACTAATAAGATGCAGCTTCGTGTTGCCCTTTTCTCCGTACACCATTAAGGGTTTTCCTTTTTCTCGTATAATGCGAATTGAATTTTTGTAACAAATGATCTCTGCTTTCACTTCTTTCAACCAGTCCATACCGATTATCACATCAAAACTCCCTAACTCTACTGGTATCAAATCAATCTTAAATGTTTCGCTAACCAGTTTAATTTCTCGATTCCGACATATATTATCTGCTGAAATTAATTTACCATTTGCTAATTCGAGTAAAAATTTACTATCCAAAGGCGTCAATGGACAACTTAATTTAGCACAAAAATCTCTACTCATATAGCTTCTATCCGCACCCGAATCAAATAAAACGTAAGCAGATTTATTGTCAATAAGAAACGTACCCGTAACAAGCTCCGGGTCTTCCTGTGCCTCTGCCGCATTAATATTGAAAACTCTTCCGCGGCCTTGTCCATTCGTGTTCTACTGATTCGGGCAATTTCTAATAATGTGGATTTCCACATTTATAACAAACTACATTGTCATAACTTGCTCCGACACTACTTGCTCCGCCATTACTCGTTCCGACACCATTTGTTCCTTTCGTTCTGTTAACCCCTGGTCCGTAGACCTCACACTTCGCCGCGCTATGACCATTTCTTTTACACTTGTTGCAAAATTTGGTGCAGAACCCCGAGTGATACTTTTCACACCTTTGGCATAGCTGCTTCTGATTGTTGTTGTTGTTGCGGTTGTTATTATTGTTGGGATGATTGTTGTAGTTGCTATTGTTGTTGTTGTTGTTGTTGTTGTTGTTGTTGTTGTTGTTGTTGTTGTTGTTGTTGTTGTTGTTGTTGTTGTTGTTGTTTTTGTTGTTGTTCTTGTATTGGTGATTCTTATCACCGTTTTCCTCCCACTTTCTTTTGACTTGCTTCACATTGGCCTCTTCAGCCGTCTGTTCTTTAATTCTTTCCTCAATCTGGTTCACTAGTTTGTGAGCCATTCTACATGCCTGTTGTATGGAGGCGGGCTCGTGTGAACTTATATCTTCTTGGATTCTTTCCGGTAATCCTTTCACAAACGCGTCGATCTTCTCTTCCTCATCTTCGAACGCTCTCGGACACAATAGGCACAATTCTGTGAATCGTCTTTCGTACGTGGTAATATCAAATCCTTGGGTTCGTAACCCTCTATGTTCTGTCTTGAGCTTATTGACCTCGGTTCTGGGACGGTACTTCTCGTTCATCAAGTGCTTGAATGCTGACCACGGTAGTGCGTACGCATCATCTTGTCCCACTTGTTCTAGATAGGTATTCCAGCATGTTAACGCAGAACCTGTGAAGGTATGCATAGCGTACTTCACTTTATCCTCTTCAGTACACTTACTTATGGCAAACACCGATTCGACCTTCTCGGTCCATCGTTTCAATCCGATCAGTCCTTCGGTTCCATCAAATTCCAAAGGTTTGCAGGCAGTGAATTCTTTGTAGGTGCATCCTACACGATTTCCTGTACTGCTAGATCCAAGGTTATTGTTGGTATATAGCGCAGCCTGTACTGCGGCTATGTTTGAAGCTAGAAAAGTACGGAATTCCTCTTCATTCATATTCACGGTGTGTCGAGTAGTCGGTGCCATTTCCTTTAAAATAGTCAAATGGAACAAGTTAATCATACAGAATATTAAGAGTAGTTAATAGTATTTCGTAGCATAATATGAACTCATTTATAAAAGCTTTTTCTTCATATTAGCGTTTTATAAGTTTAAATTCGGGTAGTACCTACCCGTTAAGTTCATTCTTAGTAGCTAATATACAATTCAACTACTACAATTCTATATGAAAAACTGATTATAATAATATTTCGAGATCAAACTTTTATACAATATTTTACAAACTTACAATACCGCTTATTTTACATAAAGCATGAAATATAGCACACAATAAATTTGATACAAGATAGTTGTGAAGATAATTTTAGCTAGTACACAAGTCGTTCAGCAAAGGCAATAAAGACACGTAATTCATACGTCCAGAAACAAGTCATGCATTCTGGTTTTACTAGGACTACTTCCCATCCTTGGTCTTGTGAAACATAACCATTATGGCCGTTGATAAGACAGCGTGTTGTAACGTCGTCAAAGGGACGAGGGTTACATAATGTCCAACAGTCCCGTAACAATCTAAAAACCTCATTTCTTACCCCAATTACCGACTCCGTTACTTGTGGGAACGTTTTGTTTAATAGTTGTAGCCCGATGTTCTTGTTCTCACTTTGGTGAGAAGCGAACATTACTAACCCGTAAGCATAGCATGCTTCTTTATGTTGCATGTTAGCTGCTTTTTCTAAATCATGAAGTCCTATATTCGGATACATTGAGTCAAAATAATTTCTTAACCCGTTGCGTAAAATAGCATTTGGGTTCCCCGCAATATATGAGTCAAAGTAAACACATCGTAACTTATGGGTTTCCCAATGTGATATCCCCCATCTTTCAAACGAAAGTCTCTTATAAACCAAGACATTCTTGGAACGTTCTTCGAATGTCTTACAAACTGATTTCGCCTTAAATAGTTGTGCCGAGGAATTCTGACCGACTCTAGACAAGATTTCATCAATCATGTCTTCGGGTAGGTCTCTTAAAATATTAGGTTGTCTATCCATTTTGTGTTTTTAAACTGTAAAATAGACAAGAGTTAGATTTATAAAAAAAATTACTTATTAATACAAGCAATTTTTACATATATCATAAAGCATAAGCACACTATATTACATATATTACACTACACGAATACAACTATATTATTCCGACTCGCTCGTTTCTTCTTCTTCTTCGGTTTTGGTTCGTTTTGCCAAGTTTCTAGGGATATATGATGTTCCCCTAATACGAGCCGTCGTTTTCCACATTGGTTTAGAAAAACCTGGTGGTTTAGAGGTTCCCGGGTCATTGTTACAACTTAAGGGCTTCGGGGGTTGACGATACATATAAAGTTCATCGGGGTTGGAATTAGATTTCTCTATTTTTATGCCATTTCCCTTATTATTTTCTTTTGCCTTTTTAAATTCAGTTGGGGTAATTTCTATAACATTATCGGAATTCTCGTCGGAATCCGATTCATCGGAGAATTGGTAATCCTCCCAATATTTTGCTTCCTTGGCGGAAACACCATTGACCATAATTAACCTTGGTCAGTTGGTTGAGGATTTTCTTTTACTTAACCGTTTTATTATTTCCCCCACCGGTTCTATTTCCTCCTCCGGTTCCTCCTCTTCCGGTTCTGATTCTTCTTCCGGTTTCGACTCTTCTTCCGGTTCCTCTTCGGGAACTTGTGAATCAGTCCACGAATCATTCCAATTTACATTTGACTCTTCATTATTATTAGGTGAGTCAATGGGACTTGTTCTAGAGGTAGACATCTATCACATAATATCAAACGCGTTAAGAGATTAATATATCACATAATATTCACATGTTAAAAATATATAGTTTCCAACAAAATTTGTTAAGCAATCATTTTTCAAGTAAACACGGTCGAAGTCCAGACTTACTAATGCATCCTAACAAACTCGATAAGACACACTAATGCAAAATTATGGTTCTCTAAGACCAACGCTCGGATACCAACTGAAATGTCCCGTTCTTATTGATTAAAAACGTTCCATATTAATTGATTTCGTTGCGAGGTTTTGACCTCTATATGAGACGTTTTTCAAAGACTGCATTCATTTTTAAAACAAACCATAACCTTTATTTCATAAATAAAGGTTTAAAAAGCTTTACGTAGATTATCAAATAATGATAATCTAAAATATCCTGTTTACACACGACCATTACATAATGGTTTACAATACAAATATGTTACATCGAAATCAGTTTCTTGAATGCAGTTTTTACACAATATCATACAAACATGGACTCCAAATCTTGTCCTTATTTTAGTATGCAACAGCGAAAGCTCTTAGTATTCACCTGAGAATAAACATGCTTTAAACGTCAACAAAAATGTTGGTGAGTTATAGGTTTAACCTATATATATAAAATCGTAACAATAGACCACAAGATTTCATATTTCAATACACATCCCATACATAGAGATAAAAATCATTCATATGGTGAACACCTGGTAACCGACATTAACAAGATGCATATATAAGAATATCCCCATCATTCCGGGACACCCTTCGGATATGATATAAATTTCGAAGTACTAAAGCATCTGGTACTTTGGATGGGGTTTGTTAGGCCCAATAGATCTATCTTTAGGATTCGCGTCAATTAGGGTGTCTGTTCCCTAATTCTTAGATTACCAGACTTAATAAAAAGGGGCATATTCGATTTCGATAATTCAACCATAGAATGTAGTTTCACGTACTTGTGTCTATTTTGTAAATCATTTATAAAACCTGCATGTATTGTCATCCCAAAAATACTAGATTTTAAAAGTGGGACTATAACTCACTTTCACAGATTTTTACTTCGTCGGGAAGTATGACTTGGCCACTGGTTGATTCACGAATCTATAACAATATATACATATATATCAAAGTATGTTCAAAATATATTTACAACACTTTTAATATATTTTGATGTTTTAAGTTTATTAAGTCAGCTGTCCTCGTTAGTAACCTACAACTAGTTGTCCACAGTTAGATGTACAGAAATAAATCGATAAATATTATCTTGAATCAATCCACGACCCAGTGTATACGTATCTCAGTATTGATCACAACTTAAACTATATATATTTTGGAATCAACCTCAACCCTGTATAGCTAACTCCAACATTCACATATAGAGTGTCTATGGTTGTTCCGAAATATATATAGATGTGTCGACATGATAGGTCAAAACATTGTATACGTGTCTATGGTATCTCAAGATTACATAATATACATTACAAGTTGATTAAGTTATGGTTGGAATAGATTTGTTACCAATTTTCACGTAGCTAAAATGAGAAAAATTATCCAATCTTGTTTTACCCATAACTTCTTCATTTTAAATCCGTTTTGAGTGAATCAAATTGCTATGGTTTCATATTGAACTCTATTTTATGAATCTAAATAGAAAAAGTATAGGTTTATAGTCGAAAAAATAAGTTACAAGTCGTTTTTGTAAAGGTAGTCATTTCAGTCGAAAGAACGACGTCTAGATGACCATTTTAGAAAACATACTTCCACTTTGAGTTTAACCATAATTTTTGGATATAGTTTCATGTTCATAATAAAAATAATTTTCCCAGAATAACAACTTTTAAATCAAAGTTTATCATAGTTTTTAATTAACTAACCCAAAACAGCCCGCGGTGTTACTACGACGACGTAAATCCAGTTTTACGGTGTTTTTCGTGTTTCCAGGTTTTAAATCATTAAGTTAGCATATCATATAGATATAGAACATGTGTTTATTTGATTTTAAAAGTCAAGTTAGAAGGATTAACTTTTATTTGCGAACAAGTTTAGAATTAACTAAACTATGTTCTAGTGATTACAAGTTTAAACCTTCGAATAAGATAGCTTTATATGTATGAATCGAATGATGTTATGAACATCATTACTACCTCAAGTTCCTTGGATAAACCTACTGGAAATGAGAAAAATAGATTTAGCTTCAAAGGATCCTTGGATGGCTTGAAAGTTCTTGAAGCAGAATCATGACACGAAAACAATTTTAAGTAAGATTTCCACTCGAAATAAGATTGTTATAGTTATAGAAATTGAATTAAAGTTTGAATATGATTATTACCTTGTATTAGAAAGATAACCTACTGTAAGTAACAAAGGTTTCTTGATCTTGAATGATTACTTGGAATGGATTTAGAAAACATGGAAGTAAACTTGCAATCTTGGAAGTATTCTTGATTTTATGAAACTAGAACTTTTGGAATTTATGAAGGACACTTAGAACTTGAAGATAGAACTTGAGAGAGATCAATTAGATGAAGAAAATTGAAGAATGAAAGTGTTTGTAGGTGTTTTTGGTCGTTGGTGTATGGATTAGATATAAAGGATATGTAATTTTGTTTTCATGTAAATAAGTCATGAATGATTACTCATATTTTTGTAATTTTATGAGATATTTCATGCTAGTTGTCAAATGATGGTTCCCATATGTGTTAGGTGACTCACATGGGCTATTAAGAGCTGATCATTGGAGTGTATATACCAATAGTACATACATCTAAAAGCTGTGTATTGTACGAGTAGGAATACGGGTGCATACGAGTAGAATTGTTGATGAAACTGAACGATGATGTAATTGTAAGCATTTTTGTTAAGTAGAAGTATTTTGATAAGTGTCTTGAAGTCTTTAAAAAGTGTATGAATACATATTAAAACACTACATGTATATACATTTTAACTGAGTCGTTAAGTCATCGGTAGTCGTTACATGTAAATGTTGTTTTGAAACCTTTAGGTTAACGATCTTGTTGAATGTTGTTAACCCATTGTTTATTATAACAAATGAGATGTTAAATTGTTATATTATCATGATATTATGATATATAATATATCTTAGTATGATATATATACAGTTAAATGTCGTTACAACGATAATCGTTACATATATGTCTCGTTTCGAAATCATTAAGTTAGTAGTCTTATTTTTACATATGTATTTCATTGTTAATACACTTAATAATATATTTACTTATCATTTAACATAATTAACCAAGTGTATCAATATCTTAATATGATTCATATGTACCTAGTAAGACGTTGTTATAACGATAATCGTTATATATACCGTTTTCGAGTTTCTTAAATTAATAGTCTCATTTTTATGTATATAACTCATTGTTAAAATACCTAATGAGATACATACTTATAATAAAATCATGTTAACTATATATATAACCATATATATGTCATCGTATAGTTTTTACAAGTTTTAACGTTCGTGAATCACCGGTCAACTTGGGTGGTCAATTGTCTATATGAAACCTATTTCAATTAATCAAGTCTTAACAAGTTTGATTGCTTAACATGTTGGAAACACTTAATCATGTAAATAACAATTTCATTTAATATATATATATATATATATATATATATATATATATATATATATATATATATATATATATATAAACATGGAAAAGTTCGGGTCACTACAGTTGCAAAGTCCAAATGGCATGCGTTTGTAAGCAAAAGTACCATAAGGGCATGTGAACGTGGTTTTCTCTTGGTCCTCGGGTGCTATTGGAATTTGAAAGTATTCGGAAAAACAGTCAAGAAAACAATAGTAACTATTCCCGGCTAATCTTTCCAACATTTGATCAATGAAAGGTAAAGGAAAGTGATCTTTTCTGGTGGCGTCATTTAATTTTCTATAATCAATACAAACACGCCATCCCGTTACAGTCCTAGTAGGAATAAGCTCATTTTTTTCATTTGTGATGACAGTCATGCCACCCTTCTTAGGTACGCATTGAACTAGGCTTACCCATGGACTATCAGAGATTGGATAAATTAAACCTGCATCAAGCAGTTTAATAATTTCTTTCTTAACAACATCTTGCATATTTGGATTTAGTCATCGTTGACGTTGCACATAGGTTTTATGACCTTCTTCCATAAGCATTTTATGTGTGCAATACGAAGGACTTATGCCTTTAATGTCATGAATCTTCCATGCAATAGCTAGTTTATGAGCTTTTAGCACAGAAATGAGTTGAGATTTTTCATTTTTCGTAAGAGAAGACGATATTATTACAGGTAACACAGATTCACCATGTAAATAAGCATATTTCAAATGGTTTGGAAGTGACTTTAACTCTAATGTCGGTGGTTCTTCTATCGATGATTTATATCGATATCTGTCTTCTTCTTTAAGATTTGAAGTTCTTCTATTGTTGGTTCGTAATCATTAGCCATAAGTGCGGCTAACATTTCAGCTTCATCAATTGGTTCAGTTCCTTCTCCTAAAGAACATTATCCTGTTCCTTGTAATTCTGGAAATTCTTCTAACAATTCTGCATGTGAATCTATAGTTTGAATATAATAACATGTATCATCTGCAGATTGTAGTTGTTGCATGGCTCTATCAACAGAAAAGGTAACACTCTCGTCCTCTATACTTAGGGTCAGTTTCTTACCGAACACGTCTATTATTGCTTTAGCCGTGTTTAAGAATGGTCTTCCTAATATGAGACGAACTCGAGAATCTTCTTCCATATCCAGAATAACAAAATCTACTGGAAATACTAAAGTACCAACTTTAACTAGCATGTTTTTCATTATCCCTCTAGGATATTTTACTGATCGATCTGCTAGTTGTATGCTTATTCGTGTTGGTTTCAATTCTCCAAGGTCTAGTTTAGCGTATAGTGAATACGACATTAAATTTATACTAGCACCTAAGTCTGCCAATGCTTCTATTGAACTAAGACTTCCCAGAAAATATGGAATTGTGAAACTTCCTGGATCTGAAAGTTTTTCTGGTATCTTATTCAACAGCACTGCAGAACAATTAGCATTCATTGTAACAGCTGAGAGTTCTTCCATTTTCTTTCTATTTGTGATTAGATCTTTCAGGAATTTGGCATATCTTGGCATTCCTGATATCACATCAATGAAAGGAATATTGACATTTATTTGTTTAAACATATCCAAGAATTTAGATTGCTCGGCTTCAAGTCTTTCTTTTCTCATTTTACTTGGGTAAGGAAGTGGTGGTTGGTATGGTTTAACATAAGGCTTTGCCTTAACTGTGTTATTTTCATTAACATTTTCAACTACCGGTTCTTTTTCCTTTTCTTGCTCAGGCTGTGGTGCCTGTGTAGTAGGAATAGAGTCATCAGAAATTTTAGGTGGTTTAAGTGTAATACCACTTCTCATGGTAATGGCTTTAGCTGTTTCATTCTGGGGGTTAGCATTTGTATCGCTAGGTAGACTCCCTGGTTTTCTTTCACCTATCAACCTTGCTAGGTTGCTTACTTCTTGTTTCAAATTTTGAATAGAAGCTTGTTGATTTCTAAATGCTTGAGCATTTTGTTCATTAGTTTTTTTTTAGATGTGAAAAACTGCGTTTGAGATTCAACTAGCTTCGACATCATATCTTCTAAATTTGTCTTTTTATCATCGGTTTGTGGTGGTTTAATTGGAAAAATAGGTCTTTGCTGGTTGTAAGTATTATTAGATACTTGTTGATTGCTAGGACCTTGTTGATTGTTGTATGAAACATTTCGGTTATAATTCTGATTATAGTTTGGTCTTGGCGGTTGATAATTACTTTGATAATTATATCCAGGCCTTTAGTTTATGTATGAAACATTCTCTCGTTGTTCCATTGTTTGTTCAATACTGAGACAATCTTTTGTTAAATGTGGTCCTCCACACTGCTCACAACTAATTCGTATTGCATGAATATCTTTAGTCATCTTTTCCATTTGTCTCTCGAAAGCATCTAACTTTGCGGAAATGGAATCAAAGTCATGGCTAGAATCGGCTATAGTCGCTTTAGATGATCTAACGATGTCTTTTTCTTGATGCCACTCTTGTGAGTGGGAAGCAGTGTTATCAATAATTTTGTAAGCTTCAGTTGCGGTTTTCTTCATAATAGAACTACCAGTTGCTATGTCGATGTCTTTTCGTGTAGTAATGTCGCATCCTTGATAGAATATTTGTACTATTTGATAAGTGTCTAAACCATGTTGCGGACATCCTTTTAACAACTTTCCAAATCTTGTCCACGCCTCATATAGAGTTTCATTTGGTTTTTGTGTGAACGTAACTATTTCTCCTTGAAGTCTCACGGCTTTAGATGCCGGAAAGAATTATTTAAGAAAATTTTCAACTAAAACATCCCATGTATCAATCGCCCCTTCAGGTAACGATTCTAACCAATCTTTGGCTTCTCCCTTTAAAGTTCAGGGAAATAACATGAGATAGATCTGTTCATCCTCAACTTCTCTAATTTTAAATAGAGTACAGATCCTATTAAAGGTTCAAAGATGTTCGTTTGGATCTTCCTTCGGTGCACCACTAAATTGGCATTGATTAGTTACCATGTGTAGGATTTGTCCTTTGATTTCATAATCTGGCGCATTAATGTCTGGTTGAGTAATTGCGTGACCTTGGCCAGTTTGTTTAGCTCTCATTCGGTCTTCTATACTTAGAGGTTCCAGATTTTCTATGATTGAAATTGTTGAATCTGAATCACTAGAGGATTCTGATTTAATGGTTTCTTCCTCGACAATCTCTGAATGAGTAATTTGTGGTTCAGGAGGAATGATTAATGGTTCAGGATCTCTGAATTGTCCCTGAATATCCTCCGGGTTCTCAATTGTGAGGTCGGGTTCAAAAAATGGATTATCGGAAATTTGAATTGGAGTACTTGGTTGACTAGATGACGATTCTAAAGAAAAATCAACGGCGATAATATTGGCTAGATGTCTTGATCGAGTTACAGGTGGTGAACGTATGAAAGGTGGTGAACGTTTTACTCGGTGCATTCACTGAATATCCTATTAGTTATAAAAGATAAAAATTATATAAGTTATCAAATTAATAGACTTTTCTGATTTTGTCCACGTTTCGAATAGCCAATAGATGCAGCAGGTAGCCAGGACCCTTTAAATCGGAAGTCCACAACTCGCCACTAACAAATCCAACTATTACTATGAACCAGAAAATTTTGGTTGTCTCTCAATTTAACCGCTTAAAATAATTTTTCGTCGAAATTTTGAAGATAAAATCTATGTCCTAAAAACTAGAGCGTCGAGAAATAAGAAAGAAAAAGAATACATCGTAAAACGTCGAAAAATAAAAGGTAGAAAAATAAAAATAAGAAAATAAAGCATCGAAATTTAAAAGTCTAAAAATTAAATATTAAAAGTTGCGTCTAAAGGTATTAAAGCTTAAAAGAATCCAAAACGGCAATATCTTAATTAGGCACTAAAATCTATAAAATACTAAAGCGATAAGCGACGTCGTAAATTTGTAAAGCCCCTAAATCTTAATCTAAAGAAAAAGCACTTAAGGGATTTTACGGCAAAGTCTAAAAATCTAGAGCTAAAAATTAACTATGGCGAAAACTAAATTTAAACTAATTACGAACGATAAAATGTACAATTTACGAATAAACGCTTAAAAAGATACAAAAATGTAAAAATAAAACAAAAGTTATAAAAATACAATTTTTTATAAAAATATTATTTTATAAAAAGTATTAGTCTAAATAATAATATTCAAACTTAAAATTACAAATAAAAAGTAAAAAGAAAAACAAATATACTAAATGTAAAACTAATTAGGGTATAATAATAATATTAATTAAAAATAAAACCCTAAACTTAATTAATTAATAATAATAATTAATAATACTCCGTAACCCTAATCCTGTCGTACCAGGTACCTGGGCTGTCAAATCACCTCATGCGATCGCATGAGGTATCAGTTGTCGAGCCATGCGATCGTATGGCCTGTAAATCCAGAAACGATTTGGGCTTTAATTCGGTTTCGGCCCAGTTTATATATATATATATATATATATATATATATATATATATATATATATATATATATATATATATATATATATATATATATATATATATATATATATATATATATATATATATATTTTATACTGATTTTATATTTTTATAAAATATTTATATAAAACTTATAAATAAGAAAAATTTACTTATTAGTTTTTATAAAATATAAACTTTTTAAATTTAACTAAACTTAAAAATATAGATATATATTTTTCTTTTTCTTGTTTTTATATTTTCGTATTTAAAACGTATTTTTACAAAAATAAATTAAAACTTAATAAAAATCTTTTTTATAGCGTTTCGCTTTGGCGTTTGAGTTTTCCCCGGCAGCGGCGCCAAAAATGCTTGATGTTATGCGAGGTGTATACGAAATAGTTATGTTTTTACTACGAAATACTATTAAATACGATACAATTTTACACAAGTTATTTATTTATTTATAGAGTGGATATACCAAAACCTTACTACAACACTATAGGCAGTGTACCTAATCGTACAGTAGTATAGTTTTTAGTAAGTCCGGTTCGTTCTCCAGGGAGCTAGCCAAGTTTAACGCTATATTTTTAAAACTATATTTGTATATATATATATATATATATATATATATATATATATATATATATATATATATATATATATATATATATATATATATATATATATATATATATATATATATATATATATATATATATATATATATATATATATATATATATATATAAGTAATATTATTATTATTATTATAAAAAGGGGGTTTTACCGTTTAATGACCGGTTTGTCGATTTTATGTCTTAAGTCGCAATTAAAACCTAATGTAAAATATTAAAAATAAATATAACTTAATTTAAAGCGTAAAGTAAATAACGATAATAAAAGTGCGATAAATTACAAGTGCGATAATTAAAATTATAAATTAAAAGTGCGATAATTAAAATGATGGTAAATAAAAGTACGATGAGATATAAATTAAAGGAATTATGCTTATTTAAACTTCCATAATCATGATGTTCGACGTGTTGATTTTAGTTTATTACCATGGGTTAATTGTCCTTTGTACTGGATTATTCAATATGTCCATACGGTTTTTGTCCATAATAGTCCATCAGTCATAAATATAAAGTGCGAGTGTCCTCGTCAAATTATCCTTATACCCGAAGTCAAATATTCTAACTAATTGGGGATTCGAACTGTAACAAGGTCTTAATACTTTGTTAAATGAATACACCAGGTTATCGACTGCGTGTAGTCCAAGGTTTTAATACTTTGTTAACAATTACACCAATTACCCTTGAATGTAATCCACCCCTGTTTCAACGAGTCCATTTACTATTAATCCATTCCCGTGTCCGGTCAAATGAACAATTATTCGTATTTATAGATATCCTGCCCACCGTACCCGATTAAGCGTATGTGTTTATATAGATACGTCAAATTGTAACCTTTATATTAAATTAACGAGGTATCGTTTAGTTAATAGAAAGCCCATTAATAGCCCATAGTCTAATTTCCACAAGTGTCGTTCTTTTGTCCAAACCCCAATTATGGTACAAAGCCCAATAACCCCGTCTTTAATATTTAGTCCAATATCATGATTACTTCGGCTTAAATAAGTGATGTCGAACGAGGTGTATATAAAATAGCTTATATTTTACTAGGAAAAACTATTAAATACGATACAATTTTACACAAGATATTTATTTATTTATAGAATGGATATACTTAAACCTTGCTACAACACTTATAGGCAGTGTACCTAATCGTACAGTAGTGTAGTTTTTAGTAAGTCCGATTCGTTCCACAGGGAAATCTTTAAACAAAGCTCAATGCTATATTAGTTTACTTTTATAAAAATACAAATATATATATAAGTAATATTATTATTATAAGGGGGGGTTTTTACCGTTTAATGACCGGTTTGTCGATTTTAAGACTTTAGTCGCAGTTAAAACCTAATGTAAAATATAAAATAAATACAAGACTTAAATTAAAGCGTAAAGTAAATAACGATAATGAAATTGCGAATAATAAAAGTGCGATAAAATAAACTTGCGATAATTAAAAAGTACGATAATTAAAAGTGCGATAAAATAAAATAACAATTAATAAAATGCGATAATTAGAAGTGCAATTAAATACAAAATAAAGGAAATTAAATATGATATAAAAGAATTATGCTTATTTAAACTTCCGTAATCATGATGTTTGACGTGTTGATTTTAGTTTTATGCCCATGGGTTAATTGTCCTTTGTCCTGGATTATTCAATATGTCCGTCTGGTTTTTGTCCATAACAGTCCATCAGTCATAAATATAAATTGCAAGTGTCCTTGTCAAATTATTATTATACCCGAAGATAAATATTCCAACTAATTGGGGATTCGAATTGTAACAAGGTTTTAATACTTTGTTTAATGAATACACCAGGTTATCGACTGCGTGTAAACCAAGGTTTTACTACTTTGTTAACAATTGCACCAATTACCCTTGAATGTAATTTCACCCCTGTTTTAATTATTCTAGTGGCTATTAATCCATTCCCGTATCCGGTTAAATGAACGATTATTCGTACATATAAATACCCCGCCCATCGTGTCCGATCGAGTGTATATGGTAATTTATAGGGACGCCCAATTGTAAATCTTTATACTAACATTAACAAACTTTCATTTAGTTAAACAAATATAAAGCCCATTAATAGCCCATAGTCTAGTTTCCACAAGTGTCGTTCTTTTGTCCAAACCCCAATTATGGTACAAAGCCCAATTACCCAATTTTAGTAATTAGCCCAACATCATGATTACTTCGTTTTAAATAAGCATAATAATAACTTAGCTACGAGACATTAATGTAAAAAGGTTGAACATAACTTACAATGATTAAAAATAGCGTAGCGTTACACGGACAGAATTTCGACTTACACCCTTACAACATTCGCTAACATACCCTTATTATTAGAATTATAATTAAAATTAAAATATAAATTATAAATATAAATATATTTACGTATGAAGAGGAAGAGAAAAAAGATGATATAATTTGATCAGAATTCGGTTGGTTTTATAGCCAGACTTGATTTTTGGGACTCCGCGACTCGCGGCAAAATGCCCTTAAAACTCCGCGAGTCGCGGAGAGGTATTTACAGCTCACACCCTTGGAGTTTCTTGCTGCCGACGGTTTTTATTATATATATATAATATATATAATTAATATAATTAATTATATATTATATTATATTTATATACATAGTTAACTTGTAATTTTTAGTCCGTTGCGTCGAGCGTTAAGAGTTGACTCTGGTCCCGGTTCCGGATTTTCGAACGTCCTTGCGTACAATTTTATATTTTGTACTTTGCGTTTTGAATCTTGTACTTCTGTAATTTCGAGACGTTTCTTATCAATAATTGGAACCTTTTTGATTGTCTTTTGTTCTTTTGAGCTTTTTGGTCGTTTGCGTCTTCAATTCGTCGAATCTGTCTTTTGTCTTCACCTTTTATTATTTAAACGAATATCACTTGTAAATAGAACAATTGCAACTAAAAGCTTGTCTTTCTTGAGGAATAATGCTATGAAATATATGTTCGTTTTTAGCATTATCAAATATTCCCACACTTGAGCGTTGCTTGTCCTCAAGCAATATTGTCTTGAAATACTAGAATCACTTCTTTATTCTTCACACTTTGTACATCAGTGATTTCTATACGGCGGTATAAACAATGGTAGTAACGATATGGTTTACAGTCCCACATGACTATAAAAATTTAGATCCATTAAGGAAATTGGATCTTTATGAAAACATTTGATCTTTTGAAAATTAAATCTAGTTTTTACCCTAGATAAGTTTTCCGGAATAACCCTTTACCGGTGTTTGCAAAATATTTTTGTGGGTTTGGTGGGTTTCAGATTTGAAAATTTTAGCTCAAAACTTGCGGTTTTGTGTCACCCACTTGCTAACCTTGTATTTGGAAAGCAACACGTCCAGTTTACTTGTTCCGTATATTACCTTTCGGCAAACTACCGTCCGGTTGTAAAGGAAAGCGTTGAACAAGCAACTGTTTAAGGCAATGTCCCGTGACATGCTTTTGATTATGGTCTATAACGTGTCGGACGCAATTACTATCCTTGGTAGGAGCAATAGTAAAGCTCACCCTTATAATTTGTCGGTCTGGCACAAGGTCCTGTCTTTGACCATGCTATGCAACCACCGTTCTTACGGTTGACACCCGATTTAGTTCAGGTGACCTAATGAATTTCAGGTGAATTCCTAGGATTTTACGTTCAATGGTAATGAACGCATTGAAAATAGGGTTTTCAGAAAACAAATCGGTTTGTAATTTTTGATCAAAGTATTTTCTCGTTTAAGCTCGAGTTTAGATATCATTGAATTCCATGAGTTTGAATTCTCAATCTTTAAGGTCAATCTCTAGGATTGAGTAATATCAGTCTTAAAAGCTGATTTTTAATCTTTAAGGAGATTATCCTTTCTGGGGATCTGATTCATTAGTCTTATCCAGCTAATTTGCATGGTGCCCCCCCATTGTACGAGATAAATCCTTCTCATGGTTAGGATAAATCTGACCACTTGGCGACCCTGTTTAATGCTGAGGTCCGTGGATTTCCTGCTGATTTTAGTGATGACTTTTCTAGATTTTTCGTCAACCTACAGCTGGTCTGGACGACAACTTCATGACCTAAATCAAGAAGCGCGTTTCTTTTTCGGAAGACTTTACTTCCTTTTAATGATGGAATTGATTCATCGTGTAGATCCATCTCTTCTTTTCTTTCATTGGGTAAAACAGTTTAGTTTAGTCCAAAGCAAAAGTATTTTCAGTTATTTGTTACAGATATATGTGACATATGTTTAAAATAATTTGGTAAATTTTCCCACACTTGGCTTTTTATTTTTCTTTTTATCGTCCTCTATTCCATTTTAAATGAATTTTAACATTTTAATTTGTTTCTCAATTTATGTCCTTTCCGAGGTAACAATAATTTCGGTGTTAAAACCTAGTTTTATCGTTCATAAATATGTATAAACATGATTTGAATTCATTTAATTGAAAATTTTTACTAGAATTGGGTAGTCAGTATATAAGACTAGGGCTGTTCTTTTTTATCAGAGAGCACTAGATTCTAATACAACTACTGCTTTACTAGTATTTTTAATGGTAACCAAGTGTTTACTATAAAAATTTTAAAATCCGAAAGAATTTAACCCCTTCCCACACTTAAGATCTTGCAATGCCCTCATTTGCAAGAAATCAGTAACAAAAATTACTTGATGTCGAACGAGGTGTATATAAAATAGCTTATATTTTACTAGGAAAAACTATTAAATACGATACAATTTTACACAAGATATTTATTTATTTATAGAATGGATATACTTAAACCTTGCTACAACACTTATAGGCAGTGTACCTAATCGTACAGTAGTGTAGTTTTTAGTAAGTCCGGTTCGTTCCACAGGGAAATCTTTAAACAAAGCTCAATGCTATATTAGTTTACTTTTATAAAAATACAAATATATATATAAGTAATATTATTATTATAAGGGGGGGTTTTTACCGTTTAATGACCGGTTTGTCGATTTTAAGACTTTAGTCGCAGTTAAAACCTAATGTAAAATATAAAATAAATACAAGACTTAAATTAAAGCGTAAAGTAAATAACGATAATGAAATTGCGAATAATAAAAGTGCGATAAAATAAACTTGCGATAATTAAAAAGTACGATAATTAAAAGTGCGATAAAATAAAATAACAATTAATAAAATGCGATAATTAGAAGTGCAATTAAATATAAAATAAAGGAAATTAAATATGATATAAAAGAATTATGCTTATTTAAACTTCCGTAATCATGATGTTTGACGTGTTGATTTTAGTTTTATGCCCATGGGTTAATTGTCCTTTGTCCTGGATTATTCAATATGTCCGTCTGGTTTTTGTCCATAACAGTCCATCAGTCATAAATATAAATTGCAAGTGTCCTTGTCAAATTATTATTATACCCGAAGATAAATATTCCAACTAATTGGGGATTCGAATTGTAACAAGGTTTTAATACTTTGTTTAATGAATACACCAGGTTATCGACTGCGTGTAAACCAAGGTTTTACTACTTTGTTAACAATTACACCAATTACCCTTGAATGTAATTTCACCCCTGTTTTAATTATTCTAGTGGCTATTAATCCATCCCCGTATCCGGTTAAATGAACGATTATTCGTACATATAAATACCCCGCCCATCGTGTCCGATCGAGTGTATATGGTAATTTATAGGGACGCCCAATTGTAAATCTTTATACTAACATTAACAAACTTTCATTTAGTTAAACAAATATAAAGCCCATTAATAGCCCATAGTCTAGTTTCCACAAGTGTCGTTCTTTTGTCCAAACCCCAATTATGGTACAAAGCCCAATTACCCAATTTTAGTAATTAGCCCAACATCATGATTACTTCGTTTTAAATAAGCATAATAATAACTTAGCTACGAGACATTAATGTAAAAAGGTTGAACATAACTTACAATGATTAAAAATAGCGTAGCGTTACACGGACAGAATTTCGACTTACACCCTTACAACATTCGCTAACATACCCTTATTATTAGAATTATAATTAAAATTAAAATATAAATTATAAATATAAATATATTTACGTATGAAGAGGAAGAGAAAAAAAATGATATAATTTGATCAGAATTCGGTTGGTTTTATAGCCAGACTTGATTTTTGGGACTCCGCGACTCGCGGCAAAATGCCCTTAAAACTCCGCGAGTCGCGGAGAGGTATTTACAGCTCACACCCTTGGAGTTTCTTGCTGCCGACGGTTTTTATTATATATATATAATATATATATAATTAATATAATTAATTATATATTATATTATATTTATATACATAGTTAACTTGTAATTTTTAGTTCGTTGCGTCGAGCGTTAAGAGTTGACTCTGGTCCCGGTTCCGGATTTTCGAACGTCCTTGCGTACAATTTTATATTTTGTACTTTGCGTTTTGAATCTTGTACTTCTGTAATTTCGAGACGTTTCTTATCAATAATTGGAACCTTTTTGATTGTCTTTTGTTCTTTTGAGCTTTTTGGTCGTTTGCGTCTTCAATTCGTCGAATCTGTCTTTTGTCTTCACCTTTTATTATTTAAACGAATATCACTTGTAAATAGAACAATTGCAACTAAAAGCTTGTCTTTCTTGAGGAATAATGCTATGAAATATATGTTCGTTTTTAGCATTATCAATAAGCATAATAATAATTTAGCTACGAGACATTAATTTAAAAAGGTTGAACATAACTTACAATGAGTATTAATAGCGTAGCGTTACACGGACAGAATTTTGACTTACAAACTTAAAACATTCGCCACTATAACCTTATTATTATTAACTTAAAATTAAAATTAAAATATAAATATAAATATATATTGAAGAGAGTGAGAGATAGATAATATCTGTGTCTAAAATTCGTCCGAAAAATGCTTCAATTTATAGATGTGGCAAGTGGCTGGGTGCCATACGATCACATGGGATTAAGCCTTCCTGGCCATGCGATCGCATGGCCGTCATTTCCTGGTCACATTGCATTTTAAACGTGGGCTGCTCGTATTTATTTATTATATAAAATAATATATATAATTTTATATAATTATATATATATTATATTATATTCTTGTACTCCGTTGACTTGTAATTTTAGCTCCGTTGCGTAGCGTGTTGATAGTTGGTTCATGTCCCAGTTCCGGATTTCCGAACGTCCTTTCGTATGATTTAATATCTTGTACTATGCGTTTCGCGGCTCGTACTCTTGTAACTTTTAGATGATTCTCATCAATAAATTGAACCACTTGGATTGTATTTTGTACTTTTTAGCGTTTTGGTCGTTTGCATCTTCAAATCGTCGAATCCGTCTTTTGTCTTCACCTTTTAATATTTAAACGAATATCACTTGTAAATAGAGCAATTACAACTAAAAGCTTGTCTTTCTTGAGAGATAATGCTATGAAATATATGTTCATTTTTAGCATTATCATAGGGGAAGTTTCGAACTTCGATGATTTTGGTCGTTAGATTCCAATCACGTCTATAGTGAAAAAGACGTACTTTTCAACTCTCGAATGTAGAGTATACATGACTAGTCTTCTCACTAGCGGATCACTCATATCACTCAAGGGTTTAGGGTGCTCTAATCTAGTTGTATTGTTGCTCAGAAGTCAGTTGTGTAATAGTTCTCATCATAGACTTGGTAAAGCATCGATATCTCCACCGGTTAAGTAAGGACGACACTGATCTTCTTCCTAGGAATTCGTTCAAGAGGCACACGGGTTGTAGGGTTGGTTGAGAAATTTTAGGAAAGGTGAAAGGTGTCCAGATCTTTTGATTTTTAAAGAGAATTGATAGATTTTGATTCTTTAGAGTATCCACTTTGGATAGAAAACGGCTTGAATTCCGTAAAAAGTTTTTTCGGAAGATGCGGATTTCGCTAAGACTTTTGTCTAGAATTTTTTTCTTGGCTCTTCCGGTAGTCCTTCTTTGGGCAACTTCTCGGGTTTTCTTGCCTTTATTTAGAGACTTTGCTCTTTCATAATCATTTTTTTCTTTCGGCATACCCTTTTCTTCATAACTTTTGTCCTTTATTCCTGGTGCCCAGAGAGGAAGTTATAATTCACCGAAAATATCTTTGACCTATCAAAAAGAATCAGGGGTTCGGAATCTTTTAACAAGTGCTTTTGAAGTGGATTTGACCGATCTATCTCTTTATCAATCTCTGCATCTTTTTAAAAGGAGGAAAAGGAATGAAGGTGAATGGGTAGTGTAATTTGGGAGTGAATTTGGGGTGAGTATATTCTGGTACATCAATTCTTTGTGTGAGTTAGTTGGTTTTAAATGCGTGGAGTGGAAATGGAAACGGATGGTTTTTGTCTTCCCTATTCAGAATGATTTTGGAAGGAGTATCGCACCTGCACCACGTATGCCGCTTACTAACCACTGGCCTCGAAACGTATGTCAAAACTAAGTTCTAACTTGAAACGTACACCGGCATGCTCATCAATTGATGAAAGGACCCGTTCATATACATTATAAACGATTCACAATAGTTGATTACATCGCAAGGTATTTGACCTCTATATGATACATTTTACAAACATTGCATTCGTTTTTAAAAGACAAACTTTCTTTACAACGAAAGTTGACGGCATGCACACCATTTCATAATACATCCAACTATAATTGGCTTAATAATAATCTTGATGAACTCAATGACTCGAATGCAACGTCTTTCAAAATATGCCATGAATGACTCCAAGTAATATCCTTAAAATGAGCTAATGCACAGCGGAAGATTTCTTTAATACCTGAGAATAAACATGCTTTAAAGTGTCAACCAAAAGGTTGGTGATTTCATAGGTTTATCATAACAATCATTTCAATATATTAATAGACCACAAGATTTCCGTTTATAAATATATGTACACTCACAAGTGTATAAAAGTATTCTATAAGTTGTAGGCACCCGGTAACAAGCCTTAACGTTCATGTTTTACCCTCTGAAGTACACCAGATCAGGTGTGTTTAAAATAACCTCGAAGTACTAAAGCATCCCATAGTCAGGATGGGGTTTGTCAGGCCCAATAGATCTATCTTTAGGATTCGCGCCTACCGTACATAGACAAGTAGTTTAATGTTACCAAGCTAAGGGTATATTTCTGGTTTAAACCCACGTAGACTTAGTTTTAGTACTTGTGCCTATTTCGTAAAGCATTTATAAAATAGCGCATGTATTCTCAGCCCAAAAATATATATTGCAAAAGCAATTAAAAAGGGAGCAAATGAAACTCACAATACTGTATTTCGTAGTAAAAATACATATAACGTCATTTAACAAGTGCAAGGTTGGACTCGGATTCACGAACGTATCAATATTGAGATTCAATATTGCAGGAAAGTACGTAGACGCAACGGAGATGATAAACACTAGATTGACCTCACGAGCATACCCATGAACCATACCCATCACCTCCATAGCTATAACCCATAATTTCCTTAGCTTCGACTCATTCAAAAAAACTATTTTGAAATCACTCGGACAGCACTCCGTCGTAATATTTTATGTATACTAATAATATCTTGAAATAATACAAAGAAAATATATATATGTAATTCGATTGAGAGAGTTTAGAGAAATATATTTTCAAGTTTCTATGAAATAATGAAACCTATTGAATTCTATTTATAACAGATTTTTGAATTATTAAAGTGAATTATTAAAGTATGAATTATTAAAATGAATTATTAAAGTATGAATTATTAAAGTGAATTATTAAAGTGAATTATTAAAGTATGAATTATTAAAATGAATTATTAAAGTGAATTATTAAAGTATGAATTATTAAAGTGAATTATTAAAGTAAATTATTAAAGTAGGAATTATTAAAGTGAATTATTAAAGTATGAATTATTAAAGTTAAAATAAAATAAAAGTAAAGTAAAGGTAAAGTTAAAGTATAGTAAAAGTATAAAACTATATACGTATAATACGCGTATAAGTATATATAATATTAATTTAAATCGTTATATATATTTAATAAAATAAAATATAAATATCGTTATCTTTATCATACTGGTTAAGTAATGAGTTGTCAAAAGTGGTTCTAGATATTTATAAAAGATATATACGTTTTAATAATAAAGTTCTTTTTAAACTGAAAACGTTTTTTGTACTTTTGAAACTAAATTAATATAATATTATGGAAACCAATTCTCCACTAACTTTTATCTAACTTTCGTAAATGACACTTTTTGTTTTTATTTATAAATAGCTTTACAAATTATTCTGAATATCGTTAAGAGGAATAGATTTTCTCAAATCATAGTGGACCTCTCAACAGAGACTTGTAATCATAATTCAATGTTTCTGATAATTCAATCATTTAATATATTTTTTTAATTTCATCGAAAATCATATTAAAACAAATACGTTCGTGTAAGGTATTATACGTTTAATACTTTATTAATATTCTCAAGTTATAATATATATATACATATACATATCTATTTATATATAACGGTTCGTGAATCGTCGGAATTTGGTCGAGGTTATAATGAATGTATGAACACAGTTTAAAATTCTTGAGATTTAACTTAACAAACTTTGCTTATTGTGTCGGAATAATATAAAGATTAAAGTTTAAATTTGGTCGGAAATTTTCGGGTCGTCACAGTACCTACCCGTTAAAGAAATTTCGTCCCCGAAATTTGATAGTGGTCGTCATGACTAACAATGAGAATGTTATTATAACGATTATAGAGTTTTATCATGTTCAAGAAGAATGGATAAAATAATTCGATTAATTGAAATGTGTGAGTGAAGTTATCGTAAATGAATGAAATAAGATAATAGTGATTCGTCGTATCTCTTGACGTCATCACGATTGATCTTCGAAAAGAAAATCTTTGTAATCTATATTGGATTTGATTATTCGGCGATTAAGGAAATTATGATCCTCTTCGAATTAATGCGATAATCCATTTTGATTTCTCTGTCGGATATTTCACTATAAATCCACCTCATTTGTTTTCTTACAACTCACACCTTCTCAACTCATATTTTAAAGTATTTGTCAATATGCTTCATCCAGTGCTGATTCTTGATATACTCCTCACTTTCATATATGTCGCTCTTCTTTTTCATCTGCCTCCGAAAGAATCTATTTACTTCTACTATACTCTTGGTTTTATAGTGTTTTTAGTTCTCCCGTGTCTTTATATTGCTATAAGCATTGATATATACTGTTTGTGATTTCTGGGTTGTTTTTGGGTTTTATATCTTCCCTTATATTTCAAAGTCCTTGCTTCTTCTATAATCATTGTCATCCCCAATTAATGCTCTCTTTTATTTGCTGCGATTTATACCCCAATTTCTATTTCGGAGTTTTGTCCTTTCGTTTCTTCTTCTTGCGATTAAGCACCGCTTGTAATGGTCCAGAATTCGCATATATGAATTTCAGAATGAACATTGTTAATGTTCTAAGAAGGAAATTGTAATGGCACGATCTTGACTTGTCAAATTACTAGAATACCTCGAAAAAGGCCGAATCATCAAGAAATCTTTTCTTGATAGTTTAGAGGTTAAAGAGAATACAAGAGTCGTGTAACATAGCACATGATGACGTTATGATCTGTGAATCATCACGTTCCATTTAGAAACTCAGCATGACTTACTGTAATATAATCACGTTGATCAAGTGTCATTATATTATACTAGTTCATGCTTCAGTTCACAACACTACTTCAAAAATATTCCTATTTTAAATTCGAAAGTTTCAGAATTTAGAAACTAAAATAGTTTCTTTTATGATGTAATACAGACAGCATGAAGAGGTAAATGATTTCAGATAAGAATAATTATGGAAATATCTTCAGAAATATGGAGGATATTTATAATGAAAGATATGATGATATCTTAAAATTTCTAATATCGGAGGATGATGAAGAATATTGTCCGTAAGGGTTTAGAGTCAGGAGCAAGGTATTCGATAATGACTTCAGCAGACACGGAATCATTTGGATTCTTTGAAGGTAGATTTCATCCTTGTGATTTATCCACAGCCTTCTTCATGATTTGCTCAATCCGTATTTTTCAGTACCAAATATTCTCTTTTTCTGAGCTTTGCCAACACACTACTCTTTATCATCAAACTTTTTACTGTTAAGGTCGTTTATAGTTTTTGCTGCTTCATCAGTATTTCGAGAACTAGTTCGCAGTTTAGGGTGTTTTTCAGAAACTTCACATTCAAAGTATATAAGTCCAGAAGATAGACACATATAATTGTTGGCGTAGACATGCTGCGAGATTTCAAAATACTTATTGCTAATTTCCGATGATTCGTATGGAAATTCTCGTTACAAGATGCAGATGAGTAAATGATGGGTTTTGATAAATATAAAGATTTTTCGGAAAGTCAAAGATCAATGAAGTTATTAATAAGTTTACTGCTAATGTGGCGAGATATGAAAGGTTCCCCGGTAATATTGATGAAGAGGTAATCATTATAATAAGGCTTATTCGATTGAACAATTGAAG
The DNA here is from genome assembly GCF_046630445.1 of Rutidosis leptorrhynchoides. NCBI lineage: Eukaryota > Viridiplantae > Streptophyta > Magnoliopsida > Asterales > Asteraceae > Rutidosis > Rutidosis leptorrhynchoides. Next base: position 473,805,790 of record NC_092335.1, read on the forward strand.
TTGGTTTGCTGGAGCTTTGACAAAATCGTCTATTTTAGAAGGGATTGAAAAGTTATTTTAGCTAGTAAATGCCAAAAGGTCTGACATGGATACATGTTAAATTATGACTTTGGTTTCAAGAGTTTTTCAGGTACGTAACTGTGGATAACATGTGGTTGGATCATCATCTCAATTGTTCATTATTTGAAGTGTCTTCAGGTATTTCGAAGGGCTTGAACACAGATTATAATCGTTAATATACATACGATGTTCTAACACAGTTTTGAAGTTAAAGTATAGCTTTGAAAGATGTAAGAATCTAAGAGTGATGATAACGGTTATAACTTGAATTGAATTTGGCAATTTCAAAATCAGAATATGTAAGTAGATTTTTGAATGAGTATGGTTGTTTTGATTTCTATAAAAGAATGTATATTGTTGTGAAAGTAGGGAGTATAATGGATGATTTGCTGAATCAGATTCGAAGAATGTAACATATTAATTGTGAATTTATATATCTCTCGGGTATTACCTACCCGTTAAAAAAATTTGTCACAATTAATATTTTGTACAAAAGAATTTTATTACAGTCTTTATGGAAATATATGTGTATATTTCTTCAGATGTAATATTGATTTAATGAGTTAATATTAAATTAAACTCACTTAATTTATGGTTAAGGCTAGGATAGATAATTTATAAACTTTAGAAATTACATAATCGTCATAGAATATTTTCCCAATGAAGTTATGAGTCAATACTTCATCGTTGTGGTATTCCTTAGTATCTACAGGGCGTATGACGTCGATGCTCATGAGACAGATTGTGAAGTTGAGGTTTGCGATGCGGTTGTTGTTGGTGGTGGTAATGGTACTGTTGATGTGGTTGCTGGTGGTACTGGTTATGTTGTTGGTGCTGCTGCTGGTGTTTGTAACCTTTGCACCATATTCTCCAAAGCCACTACCCGAGCGTGAAGCTCGTTGACTTTTTCTATTACACCAGGGTGATTGTCGGTTCGGACGAGCAGATAAATAAGATCTAGAATTTGGTGTAGTATATAATCATGATGAGATACTCTGGAAATGAGAGAGAAAATGGTGTTTCGAATAGGTTTGCCGGTAAGTGCTTCAGGTTCTTCGCCAAGAGGGCAATATGGTGGATGGAAGGGATCACCTTCTTCTTGTCTCCAATGATTAAGGAGGCTACGAACCCATCCCCAATTCATCCAGAATAGATGATGACTAATTGGTTGATCCATTCCGGTCACACTGCTTTCGGAACTTGAGTGGGATTCCATTTCGGAATCCGATGGACTTGAACTAATGACGAATTCCATTTCGTACGATTGAATAAAGAATTTTTCGATATGAAATGATTTTCGGGCTATCAGGTGGTATTCTAATTATATAGAGCAAAAGGTTTCGTAGATTACGGAAGAATTTACGGAATATGTCAGGCAAAGTTTACAGTAACAGATACGCTAAGATATGAATTAGCAGATACGCTAAGATATGAATTTTGTCTATACACTATTCATGCAATCAATGCAATAAGATGTGTCTAGACTAAGAATGATAAGCAGATAATTTCCGACAAAAATGATGAGCAAAACTTTTGACATGCAGACACGGTCGAAGTCCAGACTCACTAATGCATCCTAACGACTATCAGTTAGACACACTAATGCAGACCTGGTTCGCTAAGACCACCGCTCTGATACCAACTGAAAGGACCCGTTCATATACATTATAAACGATTCACAATAGTTGATTACATCGCAAGGTATTTGACCTCTATATGATACATTTTACAAACATTGCATTCGTTTTTAAAAGACAAACTTTCTTTACAACGAAAGTTGACGGCATGCACACCATTTCATAATACATCCAACTATCATTGGCTTAATAATAATTTTGATGAACTCAATGACTCGAATGCAACGTCTTTCAAAATATGCCATGAATGACTCCAAGTAATATCCTTAAAATGAGCTAATGCACAGCGGAAGATTTCTTTAATACCTGAGAATAAACATGCTTTAAAGTGTCAACCAAAAGGTTGGTGAGTTCATAGGTTTATCATAACAATCATTTCAATATATTAATAGACCACAAAATTTCCGTTTATAAATATATGTACACTCACAAGTGTATAAAAGTATTCTATAAGTTGAAGGCACCCGGTAACAAGCCTTAACGTTCATGTTTTACCCTCTGAAGTACACCAGATCAGGTGTGTTTAAAATAACCTCGAAGTACTAAAGCATCCCATAGTCAGGATGGGGTTTGTCAGGCCCAATAGATTTATCTTTAGGATTCGCGCCTACCGTACATAGACAAGTAGTTTAATGTTACCAAGCTAAGGGTATATTTCTGGTTTAAACCCACGTAGAATTAGTTTTAGTACTTGTGCCTATTTCGTAAAGCATTTATAAAACAGCGCATGTATTCTCAGCCCAAAAATATATATTGCAAAAGCAATTAAAAAGGGAGCAAATAAAACTCACAATACTGTATTTCGTAGTAAAAATACATATAACGTCATTTAACAAGTGCAAGGTTGGACTCGGATTCACGAACGTATCAATATTGAGATTCAATATTGCAGGAAAGTACGTAGACGCAACGGAGATGATAAACACTAGATTGACCTCACGAGCATACCCATGAACCATACCCATCACCTCCATAGCTATAACCCATAATTTCCTTAGCTTCGACTCATTCAAAAAAACTATTTTGAAATCACTCGGACAGCACTCCGTCGTAATATTTTATGTATACTAACAACATCTTGAAATAATACAAAGAAAATATATATATGTAATTCGATTGAGAGAGTTTAGAGAAATATATTTTCAAGTTTCTATGAAATAATGAAACCTATTGAATTCTATTTATAACAGATTTTTGAATTATTAAAGTGAATTATTAAAGTATGAATTATTAAAGTAAATTATTAAAGTGAATTATTAAAGTATGAATTATTAAAGTGAATTATTAAAGTGAATTATTAAAGTATGAATTATTAAAGTGAATTATTAAAGTATGAATTATTAAAGTGAATTATTAAAGTATGAATTATTAAAGTTAAAGTAAAATAAAAGTAAAGTAAAGGTAAAGTTAAAGTATAGTAAAAGTATAAAACTATATACGTATAATACGCGTATAAGTATATATAATATTAATTTAAATCGTTATATATATTTAATAAATTAAAATATAAATATCGTTATCTTTATTATACTGGTTAAGTAATGAGTTGTCAAAAGTGGTTCTAGATATTTATATATACGTTTTAATAATAAAGTTCTTTTTAAACTGAAAACGTTTTTTGTACTTTTGAAACTAAATTAATAGAATATTATGGAAACCAATTCTCCACTAACTTTTATCTAACTTTCCTAAATGACACTTTTTGTTTTTATTTATAAATAGCTTTACAAATTATTCTGAATATCGTTAAGAGGAATAGATTTTCTCAAATCATAGTGGACCTCTCAACAGAGACTTGTAATCATAATTCAATGTTTCTGATAATTCAATCATTTAATATATTTTTTTAATTTCATCGAAAATCATATTGAAACAAATACGTTCGTGTAAGGTATTATACGTTTAATACTTTATTAATATTCTCAAGTTATAATATATATATACATATACATATCTATTTATATATAACGGTTCGTGAATCGTCGGAATTTGGTCGAGGTTATAATGAATGTATGAACACAGTTTAAAATTCTTGAGATTTAACTTAACAAACTTTGCTTATCGTGTCGGAATAATATAAAGATTAAAGTTTAAATTTGGTCGGAAATTTCCGGGTCGTCACAATTGAATTTACAAAGTACTGTAGATTTGATGGGTCATACAAATACTTTGGGTCCCAGAGTCCTCACTTTTTGGGAGTAGGGGTCGTGCTTGGTCATGCGTAGCCTTTTACATATTTATTCGAAAGAAATCTTTGACATGAATCGTAAGTTTCAGCTTAATCGTTCCGTTCTAATTAATGTTCCAAAAACTAATTTCTAGAAATTTTATAGGATCTTTTGGGTAAAACGAGGTAAGAATTTTTCAAAATTACCTAAATATTCTTGCTAATCACTTTTTTAGACAAAAAAGAATTTTTCAAAATTTTGCGTTTTACGGTTACTTGTCGTTAAGCCTTTACCCAATACCCCACACTTAGAAGAACATTGTCCCTAATGTTCTCTGAAATAGAATATTTTAATACTTTATAAATTAAGGACAATATCTCTTAGAATCTCTAAGTTAGTTGCGGGGGTGACCCCACACTTAGAGATTTTAGTGTGTAATAATTGAAAGAGGTTTGAGGAAAGATTATTTCCCTACGGTCAGGTTACTCTCCTAGTACTGGGCTTTCCTAGGGTCAGGTTACTCCCCTAGTGCTGCAAAGGACCAGTCTCTTTGATAAAATTCTGCATGAAGAATAAACGAGAGTACCATTTCCACTAGATATATAACTTTTTATACAATGCTTTTAAAAGATAAACTAAAAGAAAATAAAGTAGTCTATGAAATATTCTCCTGGCCAGTTTGTAGAGAGGTGTATGCGAAGTATCCATTAGGTCCAAAGGGATCATCATCGTCCTCGAGTCTCGGAAAATACTCAAGCGGCTGTCCTGCATCCAACTCAGGGCTCAAAAGTGTGTATAGACAAAGGTCCAATGGCATCTCCAGGTGTGATAGGCTCGGAAATGGCTCCTCATTAGGGATGCTCCCGGTAATATGAAAAACCTGGGCTGTGGGTGGCTCTACTGAGACAGGTACTGTCACTAAGTGGCAGCCCTCAGGTGGCTCATGAACAAGGACTGTCTCAATGACTGGGCCGGGCGAAACAGCTAATACAGGCGGCATGATGGGAGCAGCATGAGCTGGAACGGCGGCTGAGGCGACTGAATGAACTGAGACCGGAGTGGAGCGCCTAGGAGTAGCTTATCGTGTTGGGGGAACACGGCGTGCTAGTCTGAATGACGAAGGGCCTAGAGTACTCCGGGGTATTCCTTCACGCTGAAGGTATGCTCTGAGAGCTCGATAAAGTCTCTGCTGGTCTCTAAGTAATGCCCACGTAACATCCGGGTCATTCAAGGTGTCTCCATAATGAATCACAGTCTGTGGCTCACGTGTCTTTAGTGGCTCTGGATGCTCAGCGGGTCTTGAAGATAAATGCCTGGAGCGTCGTACTGAAGGAGCTGGCGATGCCGTACTGATGTCCTCCTCAACACTCTCATGGATCAAACGCCTTGGACCTAACTGTCCTATAGATGGCTTAAACTGATATGTGCTGCTCTCCGATAGGTAAACTTTGGGAGTCCTTCTCCTGTGAACTAGAATGCAATAGGAAGCTCCTGAACTTGGCATTTTGCCTGAATACATTCAACAAACTCATAAGTACTAAGTGCAAGTATGGCGCTTAGGGTTAGTGCACAGTAAAATATTTTTGTAGACTGAAAATAATTTAAAAATAAAGAAAAATAAAAAGGATAAGCAAGGGGTGCCTCCCAAGAGTGCTTTGTTTATCAAGTCATTAGAGCTCGACTTCTCCTGATATGTCTTTAGAATGGATCAAAGGGGAAGAGATGCTCGTCCTTATCGTGGTCTTCTAGATAAGCTTTTAATCAGTAACCGTTGACTTTGAAGTTGCTAGTAGGTCCTTCTAATTCTACGGCTCCGTGCGAAAAATATATAATACTTTGCATGGCCCACTCCATCTTAATCTGAATTTTCCAGTGAATTTCTTGAATCGAGAATTAAAGAGTAGAACTTTATCTCCAGGAGCGAACTTTGTAGGTATCAGCTTTGCATCGTGTGTCAGCTTCGTTCGTTCCTTGTAGATATATGACGTCTCGTAAGCTTGGTCTCTTAATTCATCGAGTTCATTCATCTGCATCTTCCGATGCCTAGCGGTTACTGAAGGATCAAGGTTACAGGTTTTCATTGCCCAGAGCGCCTTATACTCTAGTTCTAGCAGAAGGTGACATGCTTTTCCATAGATCATGCGATAGGGTGTAGTTCCTTGAGGATTCTTGTAAGTAGTCCGGAATGCTCACCGAGCATCGTCTAGTTTTTCGGCCCATTTATTACCATGATGGCCGACGGTGCATTCTAGATTCTCTTTAGTGCTCTGTTAGTCACTTCTGCCTGTCCGTGAGTCTGCGGATGATAGGTAGTGGACATCTTGTGGGTAACTCCGTATTGTTGCATCACCATCATAAATTGGGTATTACAGAAGTGTGTGCCTCTATCACTTATTATAACGCGGGGAGCTCCGAAGTAGAAGAAGAGTATTTTCAGGAAGTTGGTGACGACCCTTCGCATCATTGGTTGGAAACTCTTGGGCTTCGACCCATTTGGAGACGTAATCTACTGCTACGAGGACATATTCTTTCCCATTAGACTTAGGGAACGACCTCATAAAGTCTAATCCCCAAATCCCTATATATTAAAGATCTCGCAAGCTTGGATATTAGTTCGAGGCATCTCATTCTTCACAGAGATAATACCTTGCCTTTGGCATGCGTCACAACGCTTCACAAGCTCTTGCACATCTCTGAATATAGACGACCAATAAAATCCTGATTTGTAGACTTTTCTTGCGATTAAGTTTGCTCCATGATGACCTCCAGTTGGTCCGTGGTGACGTTGGTGAAGAATCTCTGTTGCTTGTTTCTCATCTACGCACCTCCTGATTATTATCTGATCAGGGCAAATTCTAAACAGGTACGGATCTTCCCAGTAGTAGTATTTAGCGTCCCTGAAGAACTTCCTTCTTCGGGATGTTCTCATTCCTTTCTGTACTGCTCCAGCAACTAGGTAGTTGGCTATGTCAGCGTACCAGGGAGTATCAGTAAATTGTGATCCTATGTTAGCTTGTCCTAAGCTCATAAGTTGTTCTTCCAGAAATTTGTCTCTGATATCTTGTTCATCAAGTTGTTCCATTGCTGGGTTCTCCAAATGACTAAGATGATCTGCTGCGACATTCTCTGATCCTTTCTTATCTTTGATCTAAATGTCGAATTCTTGAAGGAGTAAGATCCATCGTAGGAGTCTCAGTTTATCATCTTGCTTGGGGAAAAGATATTTGAGGGCTGAATGATCTGTGTAAACCGTAGTTTTGGACAGGATGAGAGAGGAACGAAATTTGTCGAAGGCGAATACTACTGCTAGCAGCTCCTTTTCTGTGGTGGTGTAATTCTCTTGAGCTCCGGTCACGGTTTTGCTGGCGCAATAGATTGGATGAAAGTGCTTATCTTTTCGTTGTCCTAGTACAACTCCAACTGCGAAGTCACTCGCATCACACATGATTTCGAATGGTAAACTCCAATCAGGAGCTATCATGATGGGTGCATGTGTGATTTGTTCCTTTAGATAGTTGAATGCTTGCACACATTCTTCATTGAAGACAAACGAAACTTCCTTTCCGAGGAGATGAGTAATAGGTCGCGTAACCTTTGAGAAATCTTTGATGAAACATCGGTAGAAACCGGCGTATCCAAGAAAACTCCTTACCGCTTTTACTATGGTAGGTTCTGGAAGTTTAGCTATGGTTTCAATCTTAGCATTATCGACTTCTATTCCTAACTTTGAAATGTTATGTCCTAAAACTGTACCTTCTTTTACCATGAAGTGACATTTCTCCCAATTTAGAACTAAATTCGAATCTTCACACCGGGCGAGCATCTTGTCAATGTTAGAAAGGCACGAGTCAAAGGTACTACCAAAAACTGAGAAGTCATCCATGAAGACTTCCATACAACGTTCAATCATGTCGTGGAATATCGCTACCATGCATCGCTGAAATGTAGTTGGTGCTTTTCATAACCCAAAGGGTATGCGTCGATAGGCAAATGTTCCATAAGGACAGGTGAATGTTGTTTTTTTTGGTCCTTTAGATCGAGGGGAATTTAAAAGTAGCCAAAAAAATTGTCAAGGGAACAATAGAACTCATTTCTTGATAGACGTTCCAACATCTGATCCATGAATGGTAATGGAAAATGATCCTTCCGTGTTGCATCGTTAAGCTTACGATAATCTATGTAAACCCTCCAACCGATGACCTCCCGTGTTGGAATAAGTTCATTATTCTCATTTTGGATTACGGTCATGTAATACCCCGTCAGAATCTACTAACGGTGTATCAACTTCGGTCCCACAGTTTACTGGTCACACCCTCTATATGAGACAACTTCTGTTTAGCGGAAGAACTACCTCTATGGACCTGAGATAAAAACATGCAAAACGTCAACGAAAAATGTTGAGTGAAATCTACAGGTTTAGTAAAGCATTTCGTAAGTTAGGCCACAAGATTTCTGAAAAACATCGTAAAAATTATACATAAGCATGAGCACTTGATTATAAAACTTTAACCCTGCGGATAGCTTAAGCGCTACACGTCTTCCCTTTACCCTTTCTAAGAGATACACCGATCAAGTGTACGAGTAACAACAGAATAGACGCCTATTATGTTTAGGTGAGGTTTGTCAAACCTAACGGTACCGTCCCTATAAGTCGAGCTTACGTAATGTAATTAATATAATCAAGCTAATGGATTTTTGATCTGAACTCATATGTATATCGTTTAAGTACTTGTGCCTAATATGTAAAACAGTTGTAAAAAAAGCATGTTATCTCATCCCTGTAAAACGTAGTAGGGACTGTAGACTCACCTTAGCAAAAGCACCTGAAATATCTTAGCAAAACGTACTGTAGTCGAACGATCTCGATCGAACAACACAACCTAGACAAATAGGTTATCTTAAGTATACACATATAGGTCATACTACATCAACCCATAGTCTACTCAAAGTCAAGTGCTCAGACTGACTCAACAAGTAAGTAAAATTCAACTAGTCCAAGCAAGTCAACAAAAGTCAACCAAAGTCAACTCAAAAGTCAACTCGGTCAAAGTGGTCAACTAAAGTCAAACATCTCAGTAGGTCATGCAAACATGGTCAACATATCAAACCTAGGTCAAGTAACACTTTACAACTCATAGTTCAGCAAATTGCACATTCTCAGTTTAATGCATGCCTTTAAAATTCGTACATCGTAGAAAGATACAACTATAAGTCATAGCATATAATTCATAAAATTATGACCAACTCCAGATCACAACTAGACTCAAAATTTATTCTAAAAAATCTGGCCAAAGCCTCATACGATATTTAAAAGTTAGATATCAGAAGGGGTCAAGTTATGGTTTACTAAATCAGTTTCAGCACGTGCGTCAGTTTTGAAACATTTCTCAGAAAATACAGAAAATAGATTTTGACAAACGAGCAATTGGAGTCATCTCAAAACATCCCAAAATTTTAGTAATAAAATAATCAAAGACAATTATTTAGCTAATTTGTACAGTTTAATCAATTTTTACAGACCTTCTAGTTTTAAATAGCAAACAGACATGTCACTTAGATGAGCATATATCTCATGGAAAATCACGTTTTAGCAAGTTGGCATACAAATGAAATACATCAAGTAACATATAAAATAACATATTCCAGAAGATCAAAGTCTCAATCAACCTCTAGTTCACTCTAGAAATTTTCTTTGACATTCGAAAAAAGATTCAGCTCACTTAACAACACGAATCTTCGTTTTGACATAACAGAAGCATTAAAAAAGCTTTTGACATAAATAGTAAGTCTAACATGCATGATTTTTCACAAGGAATACAATAGTACACTTTTCATTAACTAAATCACAAAGAATTCAAGTCAGAAAATTTGGATTACGAGCATAACCTAGTCAAAGCTTCGATTAAGCATATCTTGAGCATACGATAACGAAATCATGCAAAATCAAAGTCCAAATTTAATAAAATTTCGATATCTATCCATCTAAACATAATACAAGATCAGTACACATGTCAATTTTATCAGATCATTAAAATACAAATTCATTTTTCATGCAAACAACATCAATTAATCGATTAAACAATAAACTACAACACAAAACACCATTAATTGAGCACTAGACTTGATTATACTATGTAATTGAACAAAAATATGAATTATTAAAATTAAGGTTAGTGTTTATACCTCAAACGAACAATTAAACGACAATACTAGACGTAGAACGATGCATAAAACAACTTTGATGCACAAGGTTTCTTCCAATTTTTGGTTTTTGATGGTGTTCTTGGGTGATGGTGATCGACGACACAAAAGAGGGAGGGAGAGGGAGTGTGTCGACTAGGGTAGGGCAAGAATGAGGGTGATATGGCCAAAACGAACGGTTTTATTTGTGCGGTGTCGTTAGGCCGCAACACGTCAGAGTTAGCTACCACAGGGGAGTAATGGTTTTATCATTTATATTTAGCTGGGGTTCCTAGCTATAACTCACCTACTTGTCTTCCTTTTAACGAGTAAGTGGTAAATATAACTCAGGTTCATATTTTTGTATGTTTGCTCAGTAATGTGAGACACAAGTGCCTATGTAGTTAACCCTAGTGACAAGAGGTGATAGATTAAGATTAACTCAATAAAACAGTAATTTGACTATAAAGGTAAAGATAGATAGGTATGGAGAATAGGATTCTAAAGGGGAATTATCACACGAGTTTAACTTCCTAGGATAAACACTAAACCTCAATCAACTGGGAAATGAACCTAAATGATTTGTCACTAAGAGTTTAGGCCTTGAAGATTCTGGCTAAGACGGGTATCCCTATTCCTAACGTTAACCTAAAAGGTTTAAATGACCTTATGAATAGAATTCTAGGTACATGAACAAAGTGGTATACCCAATAAAGGAAAGTCTCAGCTTTTCTTAATCCTAGTTGGTCTAACTAAAGCAATATCCTACCACTTAATCACTATGATATACCTTAGCAGACGTGCAATCTTAGATATTCTAAGGTACTGCTAATTGGAATAGAGGTCTCTCCTTTACGATCACTTATTCAATCCCGAATCATCTTACAACATCTCAAGAACATTGCTTCTGACGCGAATCATGCTTTTGAGTAAGCTAGTGTTCACTGAACACTCTGTTGCTAACTCTAATCACAACCTAAATGGGCAGCTCTTCTATGACGAATAAGTGGTTATTCGTACGTAGGTACTATATCCCTATTGTGACGTTAAGGACACATAACTACTTACCTTGTATCCTAGGGTTGATCAGGTCCTAATACTAGGTTATAGCCACGTGAATAAGCGGAAAGTTTGATCCGTAAACTAAACTTCTAAACCGTCAAGGTTTTAGCATACCAGTATGATAAGTTTCAGAAAAAAGTATTCAACATGTAATAAAAATTTGTAACAGATAGATAATCATGCAAGATGAAAGCAACTTAAGATAACAAGATAACTTCATTAAATTAAGGAAAGCGTTCACTGTTTACAGATGAGATCTAGACCATTACAAGTGCTGACATCCTCTTGACTGCTCCTATTACAATCTTCGGCATTCGTCTCCGGGTACTTAATTTCCCGCTCGGAGGTGAGAAGGCCTTGAAAGCTCTAGTGAGAGAAAGTGTATTGTAGTGAGAGAGTGAAAAGAGGTGTGTGGAAATTGGATGACAAAAAGCCCTTAAATAGACTTGAAAAATGCCTGCAAACGGCTGGCAGGCCGTTTGGCAGGCCGTATTTGGCAAGCCGTTTGCTAGGCAAGCCGTTTATCGAGCCCGTTTTCCTGACCGTTTGGCAGGCCGTTTTCCATACTGGCAAGCCGTATGGCAGGCCGTTTTTGTGCCTGGTCAGCCTCGATTCACTGGATTGTAACTTGATTTCTTGTCTTTCACCGTTTTCGCTCTAGAATCTTCGTTTTAGCTACGTTTCTTTTGATTCTTTTGCATCGTCTTCGTAATTACTTTATCTACAAATTTAACCAAAAAGCAATTATTTTTCCGACAAAGTTTTGAACTTTATGCTTTTGGGACTCAATATCGGGGGTAAAAACATGACTTTTTAGCCGATATCAAATATCCCACACTTAGACTTTGCTTGTCCTCAAGGAAACTTTTGAACTTTAAACAGTGAGAACTTTAATTCGTAGTGATCAAGTTGTCTTTGTTCTGCAAGACGGAAGAGTGAAAACTTAGTTCTTCTTATTCTTTTTGCTATTCTCAAATCTTTTTCCGCAAGCATGAGAGGAGATTACATAACTGAGGCTATCTCACTCGATTCACTCATTTCACTAAAGTGTTTAGGGTGTCCTATAATTCTAAGAAATGAAGTCACTCTTAACCAGTCATGCTTACATTCTTCGTCATAGGCTTGACCAGGACTCAAATCTCCATCACTTAGTTGCGAGAATTTTCAGTTATCGACTCAGCTTGGATTGTGAAGAGATGGGGATTTGGAAATTTAGGGTGCGAAGGGTTTTGATAGATAGGAGTTTCTATTTGAAATATCGATTTCAATGATCCTTTCGGCTTTTTGTCAGAAATTACATGGTAAGCATCCTTCTTTTTGACTGCCAGGAGTTTCTTTTCTCGAATCTTTTCTGGTTCTGCTCCCTCTCTCATAACCTTTATTCATCAACAAGATTTTGAGGTCTCCTTTTGGCGATCTTCTTTGATAATTGGCTTGGATGCTAGCATTTTTTCTAATGCGATTTTGTAGAGGGTTTTCCCGAGAAATGATGATTTTGTCGGGATTTATTTATTTATGAAGCGGATAGAGTGGGTAAGAAGAGGTAATATGATGGAAATGAAAATGTGTAGCGGGGGTTGTTTTTGTCTTCACGAATAGCTGAGGTTTTTACTTAGTTATCCTCGTCAAACTGTGTGATTCCGAAATGTAGATCAAGTGAAAGTTCTGATTTCGAGATGTTAACATCAGCGAGCTCAACGGAAATGTAGTGAAGCACTAAAAATGAGTGCTTATAAAGCCTTATTTGGGGGTGCCTCACAACAATTATAGTAGGTCGAATTGCGCCTTTCGTTATGCAATGCTCTTTTGGAAAATTGGTTTTGATTTTCGCAAAAAGTTTACAAGCTTGTTTTACCCTTTTTATCTATTTTGTAGCAAAAACTTTTTGATCTTTTATAGAATTTTATAATCCTTAGTGTTTTATAATTCGGAAAGTTTTGAATTTTTGTTAAAAACTTGAGGATTTTACAAGAATCGTTATGTGCAACATTTGCTATCCTACACTTTAAAATAACATTGTCCTCAATGTTAAGGATACGAAGTATCCCACACTTTAGGTTTTAAAAGAGGCGTTGTGTTATTAAAAGTTTATGTGGGAAGGGTTGCCAATCCCACACTTAGTTTTTAAAGTGGTATAGTAGTTTGCGTATATTCTATTAAAGTGGTATAGTAGTTTGCGTATATTCTATTGAAAAAAATGGTGAAGACGTAGTACTCCCTTATGGTTGCAGGACGTGTAGTTGGATGGCGCGCTAATTATGGATTCTTCAATTCTTGTGTCTGCATCATCCTCGTTCAGAGCGTCCTTGCTCCAAATTGTGCTTCCATCTCGTACGGTCCCGATCATCGTTTGTTTTGTGACGTTTTATTCATGCAATTGTTATTTGAAAAACCATACATACTAAAAACATAAAGTAGTGATGCCCGAAACCGGGTGTACAATCATAAAGTATGATAGAGTAGCATAAGTAATAATCCAAATATTCGAAATATAAATATAGTCACGGCTGAGGTGGTGGGTACGGAGGGGAATAGATTACGCTGATGCGCGGCCTTGCCGAGTTTCTCAATCTGGACTGACCTTCTTCGGTCATCTCCTCATCTGTGGAGAACTGGTTCGCCAATTCTGCTGTGTTCATACCCAAGGATATCCTGAACTGTATCTCGTCCGACCATGCAATCAACCCTGTAAGCGACGATGTGCTCGTGTAAACCATAGGCCCTGTTTGCCAACCCATGCCCTCCTGTAAATCTCTACCCCTACCCCACTGTTGGTTAACATCCATACCACCTATACACTGCACAATCCCCTCAGTCGTACGCCGTTGCGCCGCCTGATCCCATACCGATTCCTGAGCATCGGTAGATGTGTCTCTTTTAATGTTCATATGGGAGGTGTCGAACAGGTTGTCGACAAAACCTGCAGCCCCTGTGCTCTGTGGAGGTGGAGGTGGAGGTGGGGTAACTGTACGCTGCATGTAGTGATGCTGAGGTGGAGATGTGGGTCCCGAATGCTGGTGGCTTGGGCCTGCTCCTCTGGGGTCCTTGTGGGATACTAATACCGGGTACTCATGAGGGTATGGCGGGACGTTGAGTTGTCTGCCCCCATAGTGTATAAAATGATCCAAATTCTGAAGGATCGCATGCTGGGAAAACCAACTCTCGTGTCCTGGTAGATCCCCCATGTAGTAGTGGTATGGCAGAAATCGTGGCCTATCACCCTCCCCAACTGATGAGTGTCGGCGGGTGTCAGTGGGCCGTCCATGTACGGTGGGATCATCCTCATCCCTTGGTTCCTGAGAACCTCGTCGCCTCCTACCATCTCTCTTCCTAGAATCAGGTCTGAAACCCTGTACTCTCACCCCTGTCACTGTCCGGTCTTCAGAATCAGGTATATCTGGATTAGCTTGAATGATCAACTATTCACTCTCAACACGAATGTATTCCCAAGTGCTCAGTATCTTATACCCTATTTCTTCCGACATAGCCCCAATCCTATAATTAAACCGCTCTACATTCCCCAAAACATGCATTCGACGAAGGAGTTTAGTAACAACGCCCCCAAAACCGGCACAACTGTTCTTACTGAATTCTTCTCATTAGTAAAAGTATGGGCCAGGAGATGTGTTACCTACATATTTTGGTTGTGTATCATGGCGTGCATTAGGCGCATATCGCTAATGGTAACAGCGCTGCTATGTTGGGCTTTTGGGTGAAGGGTTTTAGTGATGAGGTGGTGGAGGATTCGGTGTACGGGATTGGTGAATTTTGATGCCTTTTTACTTGATTTCCACGGCTCATTATCAGTGGTGTACTCGCGCCAGAAAGCTTGGTGATCTATGTTATTCAAGGTGGTGAATCCCCTCTTGAATATTGAACCGGTGAGCTGCGACGGTTTGTACAACTCCAAATACCTTGCAAACTGTGAGAGAGATAGGTGATATGTGTGGTTTTGGTGGCGAAAGTGGATGCACTATTGATCATTATAATCCTTCTGATCAACATCTGAATCAAAACTCTAAGTAGCCATAAATTCCGCGTATGGATCATTGTATGTTGTTTCATTCAGCTCAAACAAATGTTACCAGGCCTTGTGTGTTCTACCGTTTGCTTGAAAGGTCAAGATTCCCCTAAGTTTATCGGCCCACCCACACTGTTCCATGATCGTCCAGTTGATATACTTCTTACCCCCATTTGGCCGATTAATCCAAACTCTCATAACCGGGTCATTATCTGCCGGATCATCTTGCCCGAAAAGATAATGGGGCAACTCATATTCGTGTGGTAAGCAATTAGACATCTGCAAAAATCAAGTAACATAGGTTATGTTCTAAAAAATAAGACTTAGAGTCCAAAAATGCATATATTTTTTGAAAAAAAATTCGAAATGAGGGCTTTAAAAATGATATTTTCCAAATTCCTGTTATAGTCAAATATAGCCAAAATTACCACAAACAATAACTAAACGAACTATAAACTTATTTTTGAGCAAAATTCAAAGTGTACCCGTGATTACAATAAATAATGCTAAAAATAATAATTATAGCAAGTTAGTCGTAATAAGCAATTTTGAACCAAATGTGATAATTTTTAAGCATACAATGGTTCTAATGACCATTTTTGATTACCTTAAATATTTTTAATCACCAAACTTGAGCTATAACATTTGTATGTCAAAGTTTAAAGCCGTTTGACCGAAAAATATTCATTTTGTTCAAAACGTACAAAATAAGGAAAATCAAAGAATAAGCTACATTTTCATAAGCAAATCAATGATATCATCATTTGAACTAGTTTAAAGGCAATTCTAAGTTTTAAAAATGTTTTAACTATAGGAAAAACCTTAATCCCAATTACGTGTAGTT
Source organism: Rutidosis leptorrhynchoides (assembly GCF_046630445.1). Taxonomy (NCBI): domain Eukaryota; kingdom Viridiplantae; phylum Streptophyta; class Magnoliopsida; order Asterales; family Asteraceae; genus Rutidosis; species Rutidosis leptorrhynchoides. The sequence continues at coordinate 473,821,762 of NC_092335.1, forward strand.
TGACCAAAATGTCAATATTTAAGCAAACAAACATAAATATTCCAAAATCAGTTTCTAAGCATTTTTAATGAATCACTAAGCCTAACTAAGCTAGCAAAACATCAAATTTCCAAGAATTTTACCAATTTCTACCTTAAAACCTCAACTATCGAATCGAGAGCCAAAAACTATCTAAAATGCTTCAATCAAGCCTAAAAACTAACACATAGCAATCACATTATCTAACTAAGCATAAAGGAATCCAAAATTGGGTCAAAAACAAAGTTTTTCTAAAAAGTCAAAAATTTGACTTTTGAAGAGAATTCGAATTTTAACTAAGAAGGAGCACCTTTTACACCAAATGACGATAGAAATGTGTTTAGGAGGCACGAGAGAATAAGATTTGAGCTTTGAATCGTTGATTTTGGCCAAGATTTGATGGTGGGATGGTGGTGGTGTGCTCGTCGGCCACGAAGAACAGGGAGGGAAGAAGAGAAAAAAAGAAAAGAGAAAAAGAAGAAGAAAAAGGAGAGGAAGGGAAGTAAAGGAGAAGAAAAATGGGCCCGTGTGGCTCACGGGCTTATTTCCCTGACCCGACTTGTAAATTTTTATACTTTTTAGGATTTTAAAATTTTAATGAGGTTAATAAAAGATAAGTAAATTTTTACTTCGTATTTTAATCTGGTTATTTTTATATAATTAACTAAAATAAGAAAAGACAAATGGACGGAGTAAAATTAAATTATCTTATTTTATTAAAAACACAAATTACACAGGTTCTACAACTAAATTTCAGAAATGACATGGGAAGAAAGACAAGTTTAAAGCTTCTTTGACCATCCAGAGTAAGTCAGCGGAGTGTACTGAAAATATTTCGAAATCACTTAACATCTTGCACTCGCGCTTCTGTAAATCTCCGATATCGTCCATAAGTTTAACCAAAGCCCTTTTAACCTTTTTAGTGTTTGAAATTCCATCTCTTGGTCCAGTATCTCTATAATTAAGTTCGAGAAGAAGTTTTGACACTGTGTCTTAAAATAAAAGATCTTCCGCGCAGTCAGGATCACCGATAGTAAATTTAAAATTTGCAGATATTTCCCGAAGGATCTTCCTTTGCGGAGTTGTAAATGGAAATTTTGACATAGTGAGGATTTGTACGAGTTCTGAATATATTTCTTTTCTTTTTGCGAAGAAATTCTGATGTATTCTTTCCTCGGTAGAATCCAGAAAAGCTTATATCAGTCTTTTAATGAGAAATGAGGCTGGATCAAAGTAGAAGAAATCTCAGTTTCCATATTTTGAAATAGGGTTAGGTTTCTTGCTTTCAATCCAAAATTCTAATTCAGAGAGCATTGCCGCGACATAACGATTTATATGAACTAGAGAAATTTTCTTATTGGTAAAGTGAGGGAAAAAACTGATGAATGACTCTAAATCGAATTTGAAATCAATTTCTGTATCCCGATACTTGACGAAAAGGTCATCCCCACATTCTTTTTACAGTTTGTGAAGAGAACGAATATGAGAACGCAGCTCTTTTAACAGATTGATTTGAAATGTTGAAAACGGTAAGTCTAAGGAATAGAGGTGCCTAATGAATGCTCTATAGACGTCTAACCTTCTACTAGGATTTAACATATTTCCAAAAAACGGAGCTTTTGTTTTATCAGGGTGTCGTATCTCTTTGGGATTAAATTCGAACAAGCCTGGATAATTGGAAATAGTTGGATATTCTTCCCGTATTTCATCTTCCATAATCAGGAGTTCGTTAAGACTGAGCCTCCCTTTTGGATCGTGAAGAGTATCGAATCCTGGTTCATTTGAGTAAAACTTATTCAAAAGCAATGAAATCTCTAAGTCAGATGAAATTATCCGGCTTCTTGGGCTACAAGGATCAAGAATTAAGTCTTGATGATATTCATCAGGGTTTAGATTTGTTTTAGGTTTATACATAAAAACTTCGCCAGTTTCCGAAGTTGTGGGAGAGCAAATGCCTTTTGCACTTTCTTCGTAGTCGGTTAAGTTTGAACTGGAATCTACAGAAATTAATACCATAATTAATATTTTATTTTTATAATTTTGAAAAGGGTTCACTGTAATGGCGACTTTAAATCCTATACTGAAAAACTCTCTGCTTGTTAAGCATGTGTGATTCTTGTCAAGTTATCTTTTGAAACAAGTGGCCAGGCAGACAACGAAGAGGCAGGATCCTTTTGGTTCCAATATAATTGGAGACTGTTCAGAAAATCCAACAACCAAGTCTGTGTATAATTGTCTTTCTTAGACACCACTCAAGAATCTCAGATATCTTAACAGAACCAACGATTACCTTAACAGACAGAAAATAAGTTCCCCGGCAGCGATGCCAAAAACTTACTCCTCCCATGATATGGCCAAAATGGACGGTTTTATTTATGCGGTGTCGTTAGGCCGTAACATGTCAGAGTTAGCTACCACAGGGGTGTAATGGTTTTATCATTTATATTTAGCTGGGGTTCCTAGCTATAACTTACGTACTTGTCTTCCTTTTAACGAGTAAGTGATAAATATAACTCAGGTTCGTATTTTTGTATGTTTGCTCAGTAATGTGGGACAAAAGTGCCTATATAGTTAATCCTAATGACAAGAAGTGATAGATTAAGATTAACTCAATAAAACAGTAATTTGACTATAAAGGTAAAGATAGATAGGTATGGAGAATAGGATTCTGAAGGGGAATTATCGCACGAGTTTAACTTCCTAGGATAAACAAATAACCTTAGTCAACTGGGCAATGAACCTAACTGATTTGTCACTAAGAGTTTAGGCCTTGAAGATTCTGGCTAAGACGGATATCCCTACTCCCAACGTTAACCTAAAAGGTTAAAACGACCTTATGGATAGAATCCTAGGTACATGAACAAAGTGGTATACCCAATAAATGAAAGTCTCAGCTTTTCTTAATCCTAGTTGGTCTAACTAAAGCAATATCCTACCACTTAATCACTATGCTATGCCTTAACAGACGTGCAATCTTAGATATTCTAAGGTACTGCTAATTGGAATAGAGGTCTCTCCTTTGCGATCACTTATTCAACCCCGGATCATCTTACAACATCTCAAGAACATTGCTTCTGATGCGAATCATGCTTTTGAGTAAGCTAGTGTTCACTGAACTCTCTGTTGCTAACTCTAATCACAACCTAAATGGACAGCTCTTTTATGACGAATAAGTGGTTATTCGTACGTAGGTACTATATCCCTATTGTGACATTAAGTACATATAACTACTTACCTTGTATCCTAGGGTTGATCAGGTCCTAATACTAGGTTATAGCCACGTGAATAAGCGAAAAGGGTGATCCGTAAATTAAACTTCTAAACCGTCAAGGTTTTAGCATAACAGTATGATAAGTTTCAGAAAAAGTATTCAACATGTAATAAACATTTGTAACAGATAGATAATCATGCAAGATGAAAGCAACTTAAGATAACAAGATAACTTCATTAAATTAAGGAAAGCGTTCATCGTTTATAGACGAGATCTGGACCATTACAAGTGCTGACATCCTCTAGACCGCTCCTATTAAAATCTTCCGCGTTTGCCTCCGGGTACTTAATTTCTCGCTCGGAGGTGAGAAGGCCTTGAAAGCTCTGGTGAGAGAAAGTGTATTATAGTGAGAGAGTGAAGAGAGGTATGTGGAAATTGGATGAAAAAAAAGCCCTTAAATAAACTTGAAAAATGCCTTCAAACGGTTGGTAGGCCGTTTGGCAGGCCGTATTTGGCAAGCCGTTTGCTAGGCAAGCCGTTTATCGAGCCTGTTTGCCTGACCGTTTGGCAGGCCGTTTGCCATACTGGCAAGCTATTTTGCAAGCCGTATGGCAGGCCATTTTTGTGCCTGGTCAGCCCTGATTCACTGAATCGTAACTTGATTTCTTGTCTTTCACCGTTTTCGCTCTAGAATCTTCGTTTTAGCTCCGTTTCTTTTGATTCTTTTTGCATCATCTTTGTAATTACTTTATCTACAAATTTAACTGAAAATGCGATTATTTTTCCACAAAGTTTTGAACTTTATGCTTTTGGGACTCAATATCGGGGGTAAAAACATGACTTTTTAGCCGATATCAGAGGGTTTACAGTATTTTTCTTACTATTTATATTTTAGGTTAGGGCCTTAATTTAGCTAACTAGTGATCCATAAGGCCAAATAACAAAACATAAGGGGTGGTGATAGTGGGTTCGGCCGTGGGGCCCTATAGGGTTATTCCTGGGCTCGTTTTGCTTACTGGCTTGTATGCGCGTGGTCCGTTTTGAGTACCGTTAACCGTACCGGGTCTCCCGAACGTTAACTAGTCGTTGAAACATGATCACCGTGTTTAATTCATTAAATAAATAATAAATTAAATTAGTTTTTCTTAAAGTCAATAATTATTGAAAATAATTATTTTGTCGTTTTTCTGAGTTCCGTAAACTGAAAAGCTTCCTAGGCGATTAACTTAATCGTAACGTTTTTTAGTTATTTCGCTATCCAAAATAAGTTCATAAATTAATATAACATATTAATTCGAGTAATCCACTAGGATCAATTATGCATTTAATTCAGTCAAAAACGCGGAATCTAAGTAAACACTGTTAAATACTTAACGAAAAAGTAACGATAGTAAACGGAAAAAGTCGGGTTGTTACATTACCCACCTGTTATGAAACACTGTTATCCACTGTAGTCGTCTCCTGGGGAAACAGTTGCGGATATTTCAGTCTCATTTGATCTTAACGCTCCCACGTGAATTCTGGTCCTCTACGGGCGTTCCATCTTACTTTAACGATCCGGATTCTGTTTGCTTTAACTTCTTGACTTCATGACCCATAATCTCAACAGATTCTTCAATGAAATTAAGTTTAGGATCAACTTGTATCTCTTCTAAAGGTATTACCACACTCTCGTCTGATAAACACTTCTTCAAGTTTGAAACATGAAAAGTGTCATGAATTTCGCTGAGTTCTTGCGGTAGTTTCAGTCTGTACGCTACTGTTCCAATTCTTTCAGTAATCTCAAACAGTCTAATATATCTCGGACTTAACTTGCCTCTTTTACCGAAATGTACTACACCCTTCCAAGGTGATACTTTGAGCATAACTTTGTCTCAAACTTTAAATTTCAATTCTTTCCTTCTAACGTCGGCATAACTCTTTTGACGACTTCGCTCCATTTTCAATATATCTTGTATCTGCACGATCTTCTCAGTTGTTTCGTGTTTAATCTCAGGACCAGTCAATTGACTATCTCCTAACTCAGTCCAACATACGGGTGATCTGCACTTTCTGCCATAAAGTGCTTCAAAAGGCGCTGCCTTTATACTTGCGTGATAAGTGTTGTTATAAGAAAACTCTACTAACGGTAGATGTCTATCTCATCCAATTCCAAAATCAATAACACACGCTCTCAGCATGTCTTCTAACGTTTGGATGGTTCTCTCGCTTTGACCATCAGTCTGAGGATGATATGCTATACTCATGTTAGGCCACCAGTACAGTGCCTTAAGTTCTTGATACATCTTGTCAGATCCAGGGTGAATAGAATATCTTGTCTTGTGTGCCTCTTCTTGCACTAGTTCCCTTAATCCTCCAAACTTCGGTACCCAAAAATTCTGTCGATGAAATATAGGGTTCTATATTCTCTAATAGCAAACTTTTATCAATTCCTCGAAGTGACTCGGTAGCAACTTTCTCTTCTTTCGATGCCTCTAGCTGTGCATCGCGTATCTGAGAAGTAAGGTTCCTTCGGACAGTCAAGTTCAATGCTCTAACTCGGATGGGCTTAACCTTTTCCTTCCTACTCAGGAAATTTGCAACGACATTAGCTTTGCCAGAATGATAGTAAATCTCACAATTGTAGTCATTTAATAGTTCTATCCAATGTCTCTGTCTCATATTAAGCTGTTTCTGATCGAAAATATGCTGTAAGCTCTTGTGATCGGTGAAAACAGTAAACTTAGTACCATACAAGTAGTGTCTCCACATCTTCAGTGCAAAGACCACAGCACCAAGTTCTAAATTGTGCATAGTGTAATTCTGTTCATGTATCTTCAATTGTCGTGATCCATATGCAATCACTTTCTTACGTTGCATCAACACACAACCAAAACCCTGTCTTGAAGCGTCGCAGTAAACCACGAAATCCTCGATTCCTTCGAGTAAAGACAATATCGGTGCAGTCGTTAATTTCTCTTTTAACAACTAAAATGCAGCTTCATGCGACTCTGTCCATTCATATTTCTTACCCTTGTGAGTCAATGCTATTAACGGTCGGACAATAGTAGAAAATCCCTCAATGAATCTTCTATAATAACCGATGAGACCTAAGAATTGCCGTATCTGTATTGGCAACTTAGGAGTCTCCCATTTATCAACCGTTTCTATCTTCGCAGGATCAACTTGGATACCATTGACACATATGATATGACCCAAAATTTACACTTCTTGCAGCCAAAAGTCGCACTTCGAAAACTTCGCGTACAACTGCTCCCTCCTGAGCATCTCTAGTAGTAAACGAAGATGTTCCTCATGTTCTTCCTCATTCTTGAAATATACCAGAATATCGTCGATAAACACAATAACAAACTTTTCTAGATATGGATTTCACACGCGGTTCATGAGATCCATGAACACAGTCAGTGCGTTCGTTAATCCAAACGGCATTACTGTGAACTCATGATGTCCATAGCGTGTTCTAAACGCCGTCTTCGATATATCTGTCTCCTTTACTCTCATCTCATGGTAACCTGACCTCAGATCAATCTTAGAGTAACATGTTGATCCTTGCAGCCGATCAAACAAATCATCAATCCTCAGTAATGGGTATCTGTTTTTGATGGTCAACTTATTCAATTCCCTGTAGTCAATGCAGTGTCTCATGGATCCATCCTTCTTCTTGACAAAAAGAAGATGAGCTCCCCATGGTGAAGAACTCGATCGAATGAATCCTTTATCTAGCAACTCTTGTAATTGGTTAGACAACTCTTGCAATTCTGGTGATGCAAGTGGATACGGTGCGCGCACTACTGGTGCTACTCCAGGTATTAAATCAATCTGGAACTCTACGTCTCTATGCGGAGGTAATCGAGGTAACTCATCTGGAAAAACATCGGAAAATTCCCTAACAATCGGCACATCTTTGAGTTTCTTGCCTTCAGATTCAGTTTTGCTTACGTGAACCAGCATAGCATGACAACCCTTTCTTATGTATTAACTCCGTTCTCCATACACCATCAGAGGTTCACCTTCGGTAACAGGTATACGAATCGCTTTCTGATGACAAACAATGTCAGCTCTATTCTCAGCTAACCAGTCCATTCCAACCACAAGGTCAAAACTTTCTAGCTTACTCGGTATCACATCTATTCTGAAAGACTTTCCAGCCAAAATCAAACAACAATCACAGTAAACCTTATCAGCACTCATTAGATTACCATTCTCTAGTTCTATAGAGTATAAGTTTTCCAATGATGATACTGATGGAATTCAACATAATAACAAGTTTCTTAATGTTAATAAAATCATGAACCAATTCATATTAAGTTATAACAAGCGGAAGCATAATTACTAAGAAAACAAGTTAATATGCATAACCATTTTAGTTGAATTCCATATAGTTATCAAGTTATGAAATAATGCTTACATATAACAAAGAAGGAAGAAGATTATACCTCCTCTAAGATGAGTTAGGAGCTGAATTTGGACAGCAAGTTTATGAAGAAGATGATGGAGAATTTAGCTTCTAACTTGAAGCCTCAAGCAAGTGATACCCCAAGCAATCAATCGCCAACACCTACCTTTGTTTAGTTAGGATTTTAGAACACTCAATCAATTGATTTAGCAAACCAAATGCTCTCTTTTCTTACTCAAACAAATCGGCCAGCAGCCCAAGGGAGAGCAGAATTTTTTGTTGTTCTTATGTGTGTGTTACTTGCATTCAAAATGAGTCAAAACCTTGGAATACTTGTAAAGCATGAGCATGGGGTTTGAGACCACACAAGTACCAAAGGAATAAGCATGGGAGGTGGTCATCGGGCTCCTCAAAACCGTCCCCCCCATGTCTTATAATAATCACATTAATTTTTTATAAACATGTAATAAAACTATGTAATTATTAATAATACTTGCAAGTTTTATAAACCCTTTTATAAAATTTAACACACACTATAATTATTTAACCTTATAAATAATTAAATGTAAATTATCCAAATAATTTATCTCAAGTGATTATATTTTAGAAAACCTATTTTCTAAAATTCAAGTGTCGCGTATATATATTTAACGACCCAATCGTTAAAATTAAATACATATAAAGTGTCGGTAAGCTTGTTATTGGGTATGACCCGACTTGGATCATAACACATTAGCCACATTAATTTAATATGTCTCTCGGGCATACGAAATACCATCAATCTCCCACTTGCACGAGTAACATAAGAAATTAATGCAAGTGACAGATACCACCTAACGACCGTCCATCACCCCCAATATGTTATGACTTTTGCCATTCAATAACATCATCCCTTTCGAGTTCCATCTCGAATATGAATAGGCGAATCTTTTCATTGCATCCTTTCATCCTAGATGTCATGTTAAATCCAAGAGACACATAGTGATCACTCTCTTCTAGATTTAACTTTATCAGGCCTTAGACATCTGACTCTCAACGAATAAGAGGGATAAATTCCATCTTGACTACATACGTCTTAAATATATACCTTGCATTGTACCTGAGCTCTTCCTTATGAACTACCATATTTCAGAATAGCGAAGGAAAGAATCAAGGCACAATACTTGGTAAATATCCGAGCCCAATAAGTATCTCAGGTCAGAGGATACAATGATATTCACCTTTACTCAAGATTACTTGTGATCAACCACAAAGGCTCCATTTAGTAAATCTTGAGGGCGGGTCTTCCAATATTTGTATCCTACAAATATCTATGAACCTTGGTTGCAACCTTGCCCCACATTCATCCCGTGAATGCATACCAATCCAAGTTCATAATAGTCTAAACCTCACATTCGCTCCCACAAATGTGATCGACTACGGAATTTAGAATAATTACTTATTCATGGATAAAATATGCAAAATAGGAACATAACTCAAAATAAATTAATGCCATAATTATATAAATGAGTTTGAACAATTTCGTTCCATTACAATACTTAAACAGATCATGACCAATCACTAGAATATCGAAGCCCTAATGCACAAACATGTCCTGCATGTTTTGGTCCATGTAAGAGCTTCGTGAGAGGATCCGCTATATTAAGATCTGTGTGAACTTTACGAATACATATCTTTCCCTTTTCAACTTCATCCCTAATGTAGTTGAATCTCCGCTCAATGTGACGGGTCTTTTGGTGAGCACGAGGTTCTTTGATTTGAGCAATCGCACCCTCGTTGTCACAAAAGATCTCAAGAGGGTCCTGAATGGAAGGGACTACTCCTAAGTCGTCGATGAATTTCTTCATCCATGCAGCTTCCTGAGCTGCCAATGATGCGGCAATGTACTCCGACTCTGTAGTGGATAATGCAACAACATCCTGTTTTGAACTCTTCCAAGAGACTGCACCTCCATTTAACGTGAAGACATAACCGGATTGTGATCGAGAATCATCTCGATCAGTTTGGAAACTCGCGTCCACGTAACCTTTTACAGCGAGTTCCTCCTCACCAGACCCGTATATAAGAAACATATCCTTAGTCCTCCTAAGGTATTTCAATATACTTTTAACAGCAATCCAATGACTGTTTCCTGGGTTATTCTGGTATCTACTTGTCAGGCTAAGAGCGCATGACACATCCGGTCTAGTGCATATCATTGCATACATGATTGACCCAATAGCAGATTCATAAGGGACCTTCTTCATTCTCTCTTGTTCATCTTTCGTGGTAGGATACTGAGATGAACTGAGAGGCGTTCCTCTTTGAATAGGTACCAAACCTTTCTTAGAGTTGTCCATCTTGAACCTTTTCAAGATCTTTTCAATGTATGCACTTTCATTCAAACCTATCAGTTTCTTGGATCTATTCCTGTAGATCCCAATCCCTAAAACATATTGTGCTTCTTCAAGATCCTTAATGGAGAAGCATTTACTTAGCCAAGTTTTAACTCCTTGCATTTCCGGAATATCATTTCCAAATAACAATATATCATCCACATACAGTACAAGGAACATGATAGTGCTCCCACTAGCTTTCTTATATACACAAGCTTCATCTCCATTTTTAATGAAGCCAAATTTCTCGGCTTCCTCATTAAAACGATGATTCCACATTCTAGATGCTTGTTTCAATCCGTAGATTGACTTCTTTAACTTGCATACCTTTTTAGGATATTTCGGATCAACAAAACCTTCAGGCTGAACCATATAGACATCTTCCACAAGATATCCATTTAGAAAAGCGGTCTTGACATCCATTTGCCATATTTCATAATCATAATGAGCAGCAATGGCAAACAATATCCTAATAGACTTTAGCATTGCCACAGGCGAAAAAGTTTCATCATATTCAACCCCTTGAGTTTGAGTGAAACCTTTTGCTACAAGTCTTGCTTTATATGTATCCAAGTTTCCATGTATGTCTGTTTTCATTTTGAAAAGACATTTGCAATCAACTAGCCTTGAGCCAGTAGGTTGTACAACCAGTTCCCAAACTTGGTTGTCATACATGGATTGCATCTCAGTGTTCATGGCTTCCTGCCATTTATCCTTATCAGTCCTTGACAAAGCATCTTGGTAGTTTGTCGGTTCATCCAAATCAACCACATAGCAACCATCCATGAGAAACCCATATCTCTCAGGAGGATTACTAATCCTACTAGATTTGCGAACGTCTTGTGTATTTTGATCATCCATCTGATCACTCTCAACATTTTCATGTTGAGTGCTAGTGTCAGCCAATTGTGTATCATCTACTTGATCTTGAACCTCTTCAAGATCTATCTTCCTTTCACTATTTCCTTCTATTAGGAACTTAGTTTCAAGGAATTCAGCCTTTCGAGCAACAAATACATTTTGCTCGGTTGGATCATAGAAATAGTATCCCATATCATCCTTGGGATATCCTATGAAGATACACTTCGTGGATCGAGCATTCAGCTTATTAGGGACGTAACGCTTAGGATAAGCTTCACATCCCCATACCTTTAAGTATGATAGAGATGGAGGTTTTCCAAACCACATTTCATGAGGTGTTCGTCCCACTTTCTTGGTTGGGGCCATATTTAAAATACGAGCCGCAGAGCATAGACAATAACCCCAAAATGATAGAGGTAACGAGCTTCTAGCCATCATAGATCGAACCATATCCATTAGGGTTTGGTTCCTCCTTTCAGAAACTCCATTAAGTTGTGGTGTCCCGGGTGGAGTAAGTTGCGACATAATCCCACAACTTTTAAGATGATCTTGGAAAGCATCACTTAGGTATTCACCTCCTCTATCGGTACGAAGTACCTTGATTGTCTTATTGAGTTGATTTTGTACTTCGTTTTGATATTCCTTGAATGCCTCAAAAGTTTCGTCCTTGTGTCTTAATAAGTAGACATATCCGAAACGACTGAAGTCATCAATGAAGGTAACGAAGTATCTTTCACCATTCCTAGTTATGGGCTTAATGGGTCAACATACATCTGAGTGTATTAATCCCAATAAGTCCTTAGCTCTTTCATAGGTCCCTTTGAAAGGTGCTTTAGTCATTTTGCCTTGTAAGCAAGACTCACATACATCAAACGAGTCTAGTTCATTTGGTTTCAAAAGTCCATTCTTTTGAAGTGTATGCATTTGGTCCTTGTTTATGTGACCAAGGCGAAAATGCCATAAGTAGGAATCACTCAAATCCCTTTTGAGTTTCTTGGTGTTCGTATGGAACATTGAGCTACTGCATGAAGTGTCATTATGAACCAATTCATAAATACCATTCGAAGGCGAAGCCTTAAAATAGAACACATTATCTAAAGAAACATGGATATCATCATTAATGAAATTAAGATTAAAACCATATTGTTTCAAACGGGATACAGAAATAATGTTTCGAGATAAATCGGGTGCATACAAAACATTTTTCAAAATAAGCTCCAAACCACTTGGTAGCTTTAAAACAAAGTCTCCTTGAGCTTTCACTTGCACCCTTGCTCCATTTCCCATGAAGAGACTTGTCGTTCCCGCTTCTCGATCACTTCTTTTGAACCCCTGCAAAGAATTGCAAATATGAGTTCCACATCCTGTGTCTAATACCCATGTATTAGAAGAAGTAATATTAAGCTCAATGTATACCATATATACATTACCTGAGGTTTGCCCTGTATCCCTCTTTTCCTTCAACTCCTTAAGGTAGACCGGGCAGTTTCGTTTCCAGTGACCCATTTCACCGCAACCGAAGCACGGATCTTCCTTGGGGTTAGCTTTACCGGCAACCTTTTGCTTCTTGTTGTTGGTTGGGGTAACCATCTTCCCCTTTCCCTTGCCCTTGCCTTGGTAGGCGGGTCCTTTCCTCTTAGCCGCCTTTGGCTTAGAAGTGTTATGGTTTTTGGACCCGCCTTCATTGATCGTAAACACGGGTGAAGCCCTTTTTCCCATGCTTGATTCTGCCGTCTTAAGCATGGCATGTAATTCGCCAATGCTCTTATCCCAACCATTCATGTTATAGTTTAACACGAATGTGTCAAACCTCTTTGACAATGAGTTAAGGATAAGGTCTGTGGCTAATTCATTAGACACGTTGCAATTTAGACGGTTTGCTCGATCAATGAGGCTTTTCATCTTAAGGACATAAGATGAAATGGATTGGGTGTCGTCCATCCGACATGCATGAAGCGCTCGGACCGTTTCAAAGCACTCGACACGAGCTTGTTGAAGGAACATCTCCTTCAATTGTGTGATCATGTCATATGCACTATGATGCTCAAAATCCTTTTGGAGTTCGGGTATCATAGTCCCAAGCATGAGGCAAGAAACTTGCAACGAATCGGTGCAATATTTCTCCCAATAAGCCATGGCTTCCGTATCATCCTCGTCCGGTTGATCGGGAATGGGGTCTTCCAACACATACGCCCTGTCCTCAAGTTTGAGGACTATTCTTAGATTGCGGAACCAATCCATGAAGTTCGTATGGTTGAGTTTTTCCTTTTTGAGGATTGACCTCAACGATAGGTTGTTAAAGTTGATAGGTGCGTTTGGAATGTTGTTGTTGTTATTGGCGGCCATCTACAAAATTTAACAAAGTTGTTTAAGTATTAATTTTAATTTAACAATCAATACCCTTTAAATCCAATTGATATTTATTAAATTTTAGAATCCAACGGTAAACCAAATTTCGGTTAGGTGACCTTTATCCCGTCATTTGATTTAGCTAGGTAGTCATTATATGACAATTGCAATCCTTTTACAACTTCTAAGTTATGGGATCATGCAATCCTTTTGCATGGCATATTATCCCATCAACGCCTATTTGTTCATCATGCTTCGGTGACCCTAAGTTCATGATTCCCAAATCAAGTCGTCCTACTTGTGCTAACATGTAAATTCAACATACTAGTGGTTAGGTGACCTTTATCCCACAAGTGTGCGAAATTCACCTCAATCATATTAGTTTGCTCATAACGGTTAGGTGACCTTTATCCCATTAAGAGTTCCCCAATATTTTTAAGTGTTTGCACAAAAGGATGGCGTTTAACTTGTTTGCCTTGTTGGTTAAAGGGATTTTAAGTATTCATTATTTCTAGTTTGAGAAAACTTTTATGCCATACACCAACATGCATTTAGTGTATGGTTCATTTGAAATCCATTTTCAGGTCTTGTAATTTTAGCCAATTACTTGATATAAACCATTTTATATATATGATCCTTATCATGTTCTTAATAACCGATTATTAATGTCATTTTAGTCATTTTTAATTTAACCATTTAAATTGACGTCTTGCATGTCGTTAATAATGTTTTAATTTAACCAATTAAATTGCCATTTTCAAGTTGTTGACTTGTGTGATAAACTTGTAGCATACAAACATACAATCCACATAATCATACAAAACAACCATGCATGCAAAATCATATGTTCACAATCAAGCCATTTTGGTGGACATTTGTTTAGCCGAAAACAAATGCCACCGGTAAAGGGGTTATAACACAAAATAGGAGATTTTAAATCTCCCACTTAATCTTGCATCCAAATGCTTCTTCATGTGTTCTTCAAGTCTTCATCATCTTCATCATGTTACAAAATATATATCCTAATACATTTTGTCTAGAAAATGAAAATACATCCTAATCTATTTTACATGCCAAATATAAAATAAATTACATAACTAAAATTAATATTACATACCAAATGAATAATTAATTTTACAAACCAAATTGAATGAATATTACAACCATTCAACCAAACAAATATCCATTCAAACACACATGCATACATTATAGGGTCAAGGCATTGATTGTGAACTACAATATACAACAACTATGACCAATTTACAAGTTCCAAACCCACTTTTGGAACCTTTAAAATTCGGCCAAAATCATGAACCCACCCAAACCCGAATATTTTTACATTCTACTTTCATGCATGTACATAGAATGTAAAGTTGGTGGGTTTTAAAGACCATATATAAGAAGCATATTTCATTGACTTCAGCTCTAGATACCATTGATGGAATTCAACATAATAACAAGTTTCTTAATGTTAATAAAATCATGAACCAATTCATATTAAGTTATAACAAGCGGAAGCATAATTACTAAGAAAACAAGTTAATATGCATAACCATTTTAGTTGAATTCCATATAGTTATCAAGTTATGAAATAATGCTTACATATAACAAAGAAGGAAGAAGATTATACCTCCTCTAAGATGAGTTAGGAGCTGAATTTGGACAGCAAGTTTATGAAGAAGATGATGGAGAATATAGCTTCTAACTTGAAGCCTCAAGCAAGTGATACCCCAAGCAATCAATCACCAACACCTACCTTTGTTTAGTTAGGATTTTAGAACACTCAATCACTTGATTTAGCAAACCAAATGCTCTCTTTTCTTACTCAAACAAATCGGCCAGCAGCCCAAGGGAGAGCAGAATTTTTTGTTGTTCTTATGTGTGTGTTACTTGCATTCAAAATGAGTCAAAACCTTGGAATACTTGTAAAGCATGAGCATGGGGTTTGAGACCACACAAGTACCAAAGGAATAAGCATGGGAGGTGGTCATCGGGCTCCTCAAAACCGTCCCCCCCCATGTCTTATAATAATCACATTAATTTTTTATAAACATGTAATAAAACTATGTAATTATTAATAATACTTGCAAGTTTTATAAACCCTTTTATAAAATTTAACACACACTATAATTATTTAACCTTATAAATAATTAAATGTAAATTATCCAAATAATTTATCTCAAGTGATTATATTTTAGAAAACCTATTTTCTAAAATTCAAGTGTCGCGTATATATATTTAACGACCCAATCGTTAAAATTAAATACATATAAAGTGTTGGTAAGCTTGTTATTGGGTATGACCCGACTTGGATCATAACACATTAGCCACATTAATTTAATATGTCTCTCGGGCATACGAAATACAATCAGATACAGGATTCTTAAGATTATGGCAAAAATCTCTAGACACAAACCTTCTATCGGCTCCAGAATTGGAAAGTACATAAACATGACGATTGTCGAGAAGATATGTACCCGTGACTAGCTTGGGATCATCACGAGCTTCATTGGAGTTGATGTTTAAACTCTTCCTCTTGCAGGTTCGACATTCTTACTTGCAGTCGGACAATCCTTCTTAAAGTGACCTTCTTTTCCGCATCCATAGCACATATTCGAACCAGCTTTACATTCTGTAGCCAAGTGTCCATTCTATTTGCATTTATCACACCTCTTTAGGCAATCTCCCGGATGATGCCTATTGCATTTAGCACACAGCGTCCATCTTCCCTTATAGCCAAAACTGGTATTTGGAGTAGCAATGTTGTTCTTGGCAGTATCTTGCTTTTTAAAGGGCTGCTGGTTGTGGTTCTTCCCAGAATTATTGTTGTTATTATTCCACTTTCTCTTGTGGTCATAAGTCTTAGTCTCAGTTGTTGCAGGAGTCTTTCCTCGCTGCTCAATTTGATCTATTAACTCATTAGCCATTTCAACAGCCTCGGGAATAGTCCTTGGCTTCGATGTAGTCACACTGCTCTGGATATTATCAGTCAATCCTTTTATATACAAAGTGATCTTTCGGCGTTCGGGAGTAACCATATTTGGGCACATAAGAGCAAGTTCAAAGAATCTCCTATTATACTTGGCTAAGTCAGTACCAACTAGTTTCAAGTTCTGGAGTTTCCGCTCCATCTTAACAATCTCAGTATAAGGACAATACTCTTCGATCATCCTTTGCTTCAAGTCTGCCCATGATATCTCAAAAGCCTGATCCATACCTACAGACTTTGCGTACGTATTCCACCATGTTAAAGCGCCATTGGACAGCTTACAAGATGCAAACTTTTTTCTATCCGCATCTCTACAACCTTTAATACGAAAAACAGACTCAAGCTTCTCGAACCAACAAGTCAGACCGACTGGGCCTTCAGTAACAGTGAATGTATGTGGCTCGCAACTCGTGAAAGACTTATACGTGCACCCTCCTTGGTTAGTGTTGGTGTTGATAGTATTGGTTTGCTGATCTTCGGTGGTGTTGGTCTGGTTCCTTTGATTGCTGTTAGTTCCATTCTGGAGTTCAGCTACAGCCTCGGTTAAACCTTCATTGATCCATCGTCGGACATCAGCTTGGGTAACGCTCTTGGGCGGCATTATCTTTCTAGTCAAGATAACACACTGGGTTAGCGTCGATGAAATCAGTATGTAAAAATATACTAGCAACGGGTAGTGATGCATAGTAGAAAATATTAAATTATAAAGATTCTAATAGTACTAGTAGTAAGTATTAGTGGTGCATAGTGCTTAATGGCAATAGCAGTATCAACAGTGTACAGTAGTAGCACTAACACTAAGTAGTAATAGCAGTAGTAACACTAAGCAACTCCCAACAGTAATTAAACACTCTAAGTAGCAACATTCATAATCAAAATTCATGCATAACTCAAGAAAGCAACATATCCATCATGTCATAAGAAGAAACCATAAAACAAACCACATCTAACAAGCATGTGTGAGTATCATGTAATAAGCAATAGTAATAAAATAGTTTCTAATATCGTGGAACAAGTCCAAACAAGAAATCTCTATTTCCGTTTCAGCAACACCTTCAACAAATACTCGACCATCTTCTCCAAATTCTCGACTCTTAACGTAAGGTCATTGTTGTTGTTGTCATTAACAGTAGCAGTGGATGTACTAGGTTTAGAAGTGGAAGTAGAAGCGTCATAGGGATGGAAACGGCGACACATCTCAAGTAATTGGTTGTCATAGTGAAAACTCTTATAAAATGGATTATTAGCTCGAGCAGGTCCTTTCGGTATCCTACGGTGGCCTCTCGGTCTGTAGGGGTTAACAAAGTCAGGATCAACAAAAGGTGACTGGAACGGGTAGGTGAATCGGGTAAGTTAGGTTCAGATTCGGATTCGGGTTCCGGGTCCTCCTCGGGATCCTCCTCTGGTTCCTCTTCTTCTGGCTCTTCTTCCGATTCAGGTTCCATCTCGGGTTCGGATGAATCCATAAACTCAAGTATGGTCTTTCTTTGCGCTTGCACGGTTTCCTCGGGTTCCGTGTCGGAGTCGATAAGAATGATAGGATTGGAAGAAGTCATCTAGCACTCACAAAAAAAACACAAGGTTAGCTCACTTAGTAATCATATCGTTCAAGTAAGGTAATAAGTAGTGTAACTAAAGTTCATGTAACTTAACAAGTCTAGGGTTACAGTTCAGACTCATAGATGTCCTAACGTTCGACACTCTAATGCAGCCTAGTCCTAGGTAACCGATCTGCTCTGATACCAAATGTAATACCCCGTCAGAATCCACTAACGGTGTATTAACTTCGGTCCCACATTTTAGCGGTCACGCCCTCTATATGAGACGTTTTCGAAAAGCATTCGCATTAATTACCAAAACAAAGTCATTTATTGAAGAGTTGTAACTGAAAAGTATTTGACGTAAATGACCGACATAAGTAATTCAAAACATAACCATAAGTAAATAGTTTAAATGCGAATATTTGTTCTTGAAATAAAAGATAACAAAGCATGCTGGACATCGTCCAGTTCTAACAGCAGACAAGCATGACAACTTCTATTTAGCGGAAGCATTACCTCTATGGACCTAAGATAAAAACATGCAAAATGTCAACGAAAAATGTTGAGTGAAATCTACAGGTTTAGTAAAGCATTTCGTAAGTTGGGCCACAAGATTTCTGAAAAACATCGTAAAAATTATACATAAGCATGAGCACTTGATTATAAAACTTTAACCCTGCGGATAGCTAAAGCGCTACACGTCTTCCCTTTACCCCTTCTAAGCGATATACCAATCAAGTGTACGAGTAACAACAGAATAGACGCCTGTTATGCTTAGGCTAGGTTTGTCAAACCTAACTATATCGTCCCTATAAGTCGAGCTTACGTAAAGTAATTAATATAATCAAGCTAAGGGATTTTTGATCTGAACTCATATGTATATCGTTTAAGTACTTGTGCTTAATATGTAAAACAGTTGTAAAAAAGCATGTTATCTCATCCCTGTAAAACGTAGTAGGGACTGTAGACTCACCTTAGCAAAAGCACCTGAAATATCTTAGCAAAACGTACTGTAGTCGAACGATCTCGACCGAACAACGCAACCTAGATAAATAGGTCATATTAAGTATACACATATAGGTCATACTACATCAACCCATAGTGTACACAAAGTCCTAGTGCTCAGACTGACTCAACAAGTAAGTAAAAGTCAACTAGTCCAAGCAAGTCAACAAAAGTCAACCAAAGTCAACTCGGTCAAAGTGGTTAACTAAAATCAAACATCTCAGTAGGTCATGCAAACATGGTCAACATTTCAAACCTAGGTTAAGTAACACTTTATAACTCATAGTTCAGCAAATTGCACATTCTCAGTTTAATGCATGCCTTTAAAATACGTACATCGTAGAAAGATACAACTATAAGTCATAGCACATAATTCATAAAATTATGACCAACTCCAGATCAAAACTAGACTCAAAATTAATTCTAAAAAGTCTGGTCAAAACCTCATACGATATTTAAAAGTTAGATATCAGAAGGGGTCTAGTTATGATTTACTAAATCAGTTTCAGCACGCGCGTCAGTTTTGAAACATTTCTCAGAAAATATAGAAAATAGATTTTGACAAACATCCAACTTGAGTCATCTCAAAACATCCCAAAATGTTAGTAATAAAATAATCAAAGACATTTCTTTTGCCAATTTGTACAGTTTAATCAATCTTTACAGACCTTCCAATTTTAAATAGCAAACAGACATGTCACTTAGATGAGCATATATCTCATGGCAAATCACGTTTTTGAAAGTTGGAATACAAATGAAATACATCAAGTAACATATAAACTAACATATTATAGAAGATCAAAGTCTCAAACCACTTCTAATTCACTCTAGAAAATTTTCTTTCACATTCGAAAACAGATTTAGCTCACTTAACAACACGAATCTTTGTTTTGACATAATGGAAGCATTACAAAAGCTTTTGACGCAAATATTAAGTCTAACATGCATGATTTTTTGCAAGGAATACAATAGTATACTTTTCATTAACTAAATCACAAAGAATTCAAGTCAGAAAATTCGGATTACGAGCATAACCTAGTCAAAACTTCGATTAAGCATATCTTGAGCATACGATAACGAAATCAAGCAAAATCAAAGTCCAAATTTAATAACTTTTCAATATCTATACATATAAACATAATACAAGATCATTCCACATGTCAATTTTATCAGATCATTAAAATACAAATTCATTTTTCATGCAAACAACATCAATTAATCGATTAAACGATAAACTACAGCGCAAAACACCATTAATTGAGCACTAGACTTGATTACACTATGTAATTGACCTAATATCTGATTTAGTAAAATTAGGATTAGTGTTTATACCTCAAACAAACAATTAAACGACAATACTAGACGTAGAACGATGCGTAAAACAACTTTGATGCACAAGGTGTCTTCCAATTTTTGGTTTTTGATGGTGTTCTTGGGTGATGGTGATCGACGACATAAAAGAGGGAGGGAGAGGGAGTGTGTCGACTAGGGTAGGGCAAGAATGAGGGTTTACAGTATTTTCCTTGCTATTTTTATTTTAGGTTAGGGCCTTAAACTAGTGATCCATAAGCCTAAATAACAAGACATAAGGGGTGGTGATGGTGGGTTCGGCCGTAGGGCCCTATAGGGGTATTCCTGGGCTCGTTTGGCTTACTAGCTTGTATGCGCGTGGTCCGTTTCGAGTGTCGTTAACCGTACCGGGTCTCCGGAACATTAACTAGTCGTTGAAACATGATCACCGTGTTTAATTTATTAAATAAATAATAAATTAAATTATTTTTTCTTAAAGTCAATAATTATTGAAAATAATTATTTTGTCATTTTTCTGAGTTCCGTAAACTGAAAAGCTTCCTAGGCGATTAACTTAATCGTAACGTTTTCTAGTTATTTCGCTATCCGAAATAAGCTTATAAATTAATATAACATATTAATTCAAGTAATCCACTAGGATCAATTATGCATTTAATTCAGTCAAAAACGCGGTATCTAAGTAAACACCATTAAATACTTAACGGAAAAGTAACGATAGTAAACGG
The DNA here is from genome assembly GCF_046630445.1 of Rutidosis leptorrhynchoides. Lineage (NCBI taxonomy): Eukaryota > Viridiplantae > Streptophyta > Magnoliopsida > Asterales > Asteraceae > Rutidosis > Rutidosis leptorrhynchoides. The sequence continues at coordinate 473,842,543 of NC_092335.1, forward strand.
AAAAAGTCAGGTTGTTACAGGTCATTCCTCCCTTCTTGGGTACAACTTGAATAGGACTGACCCATGGCGAATCGAAAATAGGATAGATCAGACCGGCGTCCAGAAGTTTGATTACTTCTTTCTTGATGACTTCTTGAATCATAGGATTGACCCTTCTTTGCCTCTAAACTGATGGTTTGAAATCATCTTCCATGAAGATCTTGTGGGTACAATAGTTGGGACTGATTCCTTTTATGTCAGAAATCTTCCAAGCAATTGCTTTCTTATGTGATTTCAGAACCTAAATCAATTTTGCCTTCTCGTGTGGCGTGAGGTCTTTTGAAATGATTACAGGGAGTTGCGATTCTCATTCTAAGAATGCATACTCCAGATGTTCGGGTAATTTTTTCAATTACAATTCCAGAGGTTCCTCGATAGATGGCTTCATTCTAGCTATTTCTACTCTATCTAACGAGTCATATCTCTCCTAGAATTCTGATTCTTCATCCTTAATAGCAGTCACTGATGCTATATATTCTTTGGTTATGGTATTATCCTTCTTAATGCTTCTTCTTCAGAAATATCTTCTTTAGTTTCGAAGATTGGTTCATGAATCTCAACACAGTCCTCTTTTGGCTGTAGTTCCTGAAATACCAGAATGAAATCTGTTTTTCATTCGGTCTTCTCCTTGACCAGGATCTACGGCTGAATGGACATCAAGATTTTCTTCAGGAGGTGTAAAGAACAGATCTTTAGAAATTTGATCTTGACTACATATAGCCATGGTATCCTCCAGATATTCGTTAACGAGTTCTTGAAAAGAATCAGCGAGATTGATATCTTCTTCGCGGGGGTGGCTCATGAGTTGGTCGACATTGAATGTGACTTCTTCACTTCCAACTCTTAATTTCAACGATTTCTCGTGAACATCAATTACGGCCTTGGTAGTATTCAAGAATGGTCTGCTAAGTATGAGTGGGACCTTCGTGTCTTCCTCAATATCCATAATGATGAAATCAACGGGGAATGCAAACTTATCCACTCTGACTAGGACATCTTTAGCAATTCCACGAGGAATCTTAACTGTTTTGTCAGCGAGTTGGATAGTCATTCCGGTAGGTCTTAAGTCTTTTAATCCTAGCTTTTTAAATAATGAATAAGGCATTAGGTTGACACTGGCTCTTAATTCTGCTAATGCATTGCTAATTTGGACATCTTGCAGGTAGCAAGGTACCGTAAATCTTCCTGTATCTCCTAACTTAGGGGGAATACCATGTTGTAACACTAATGAACATTCTTCACTTAAGGGCAAGCTAACTATCTCTCTTAATCTCTCTATATTTGAAAGCAGTCCTTTGAAAAATTTAGCGCAGTTTGGCATTTCTACTAAAGCATCTACTAGTCGTACATTCAAATGCAGATTCTTAATAATATCTCAATACTTAGCGAATTGCGCTTCTTGTTTTTCCTTCCTAAGCCTACCTGGGAAAGGTATGTAGGTGCGCGAAACAATTTCCGGGGCCTTAGGAGATATAGGTTCCTGTGGATTGACAACTGGGTCAATTGGCACAGGTTCCGTATCAGAAAAATCTTGTATGGTTATATCAATAGTTGTTTCCTTCCCACCTCTAGTGACTACCAGGGCATCAAACTCACTACACTCTAATTCAACTTTAGTGGTTAATCGTTTAAGTGTAAGCTGAAAATTGATTATTAATTCTTCAAAAGTCTTAATCAAAGTATCAAACTTATTTTGGCATTCTATGACTTGAAGGTTTATCGTGTACCGATTTTTTTTATAAATTTAACTAAAGTTTCCTTAGAGAGGATAGTAGGTTGGTGTAGTGGGAGGATTATATTAAAGTCCGAGCTATTCTGCTGTTTATGTGCCTATCTAGGGTAAGGATACCTTAGATTGGTTCTAGTAGCATCAAAACTTTTAGCAATTGTTAAACTTTGAAGAGTGAGGGTGAGATCTTGTAACCTGATTTCCAGCATTTGTACCGTATGAGCGAAAACGTCATCCTTCTCAGCAGCTTCATTGTTCCAATCTTCCTGTTGTGCAACTATTGTTTCCAAAAGATTTCATGCTACATCTGCTGTTCGTGACATGAAATTGCCTTGCGAGGACATGTCTAAGAGAGACTTATCATCCTTGGTTAAACCATCGTAAAGCGTGCAGATTATGTCTGCCCAACTTAACGAATGATTTGACATCTTTTAAGCATCACTTTTACTCTATTCCATGCTAGATAGTAACTCGTTTTCTTTTTGAGAAAAGTTTGTGATGTTATTTCTTAAATAGGTTTGCAGGGAGGGTGGATAGAATTTGTTTAAAAACTTAGTGGCTAATTCTTCCCATGAATGTATTGAATTCGGTTAAGCTCATCAAACCATGTTAAAGCGCGTGTAGACAGAGAATATTGAAAAGGATGAAGTTTTAAAATGTTTTTCTCGTTTTCTTCCTTTTTAAAAGAGTCAACCAGACTGATAAATTTGTTTAAGTGAAAGTTTGGATTGTCAGTTGATAATCCTTGAAATTTACAGATCATACTGACCAGTTTGATCATGTGTGAACTGATTTCAGGACTCCCTTCAGTTCCTAAGGTGATTGGTCCTCCTTTTTCTTCTAAGCATGACTTTTGCATAGAAGCAAGGATGTTTTGTTGTTCCATTTTCTTAGATTTTCTATTTAAAAGAACTTAAAAGTAACTTTTAGAAAATATTAATTGACTAAACGGATCGATAATTTAATAAAAACAATTATTCTTGAAATTCGGTCGCTAACCTTATCGGATATTCCAATTGATAGGATTTCTCACAGATTACTTTCTATTCTGGTGGCCAGGCCGACTACGGAGAGGCAGGATCCTTTTGGTTCCAATATAATTGGAGAATGTTCGAAAAATTCAACAACCAAGTCCGTGTATAAGTGTCTTTCTTAGACACCACTAATGATACTTTTGTCTGTTTAAAATATTTCTCGATTAAAATATTCCATCCCCCTGCAGCGGCGCCAAAAACTTGTTACTACAATGATATGACCGAAATAGACGGTTTTATTCGTGCGATGTTGTTAGGTCACAGGATGTCAGAATCAGCTGATCATAGTAGTGAACAGTGGTTTATTATTTATATTTTGCGCGGCCCAAATTTACTTTTGACTTGCTAATGGTAGAAGGTGTAAGTTAACCTAGGGTCGTATTTTTGAATGGATTAACGAATTAAAAATCAAGTGGATAATTGTCTTTTATTTAAATTACCTAGATAAAGGATAGTAGTTGGTTTAAGCTAATGGTCCTAAGTGTGGAAAAGTAAATAAAGTGGAAGGACATCCGGAGTACAAATGTTGACCAAGATATTAGTTTGGGCTAGAGAAAGGTAATAATGTTGATGTTAAAGCTATGATTGGAATGGTGTAGATCTGGTTGGAAGAGCAAATTATACAGACCTACTTATCTCTAGACTCTCAGAGTTTTCGTGGAGTAGTGAAAAGTATGTCACTTGGTCATATAAATGAAAGGTAACTATACCTCGGAGGTTATCCTCAGTAAAGTACTAGGTTTATTAGTGAATTGAGCTCTAATCCTAACCCTCGTTATCAGTTTAGTTAACTGAAAACAACGTGCCGTGTTGATTGAACACTGATCACAAACGGAAGGAGTCCGTCGGTTTAAGTTGGCAAAACCTTAAATGAAAACTAACAACCATTTCATCATACTAATGAGATCATACCAAATCAAACATTATACAGCATTACAGTTGATATACTGAAAGTAAAGCAGACAGAAACCTAGCAGATGCCTAAACAGTTAATATGACTTAATCCTAGGGCGACAATCAGACAAGAACATGCAATAGGTTTGGGTCACACAGTCAAGGTACTAGCTAGATCTTAACAGCTCCTAAGAGGTCTCCTAGGAATAGTCAATAACAATACTAGGTCATTCATGTCTCAATTCCTAAGTTCCGTGTCCTAAAAGCGCATTAGATGCCACTCAGGAACTCCGGCTATACCGAGTTCATAGAATCTTAAGATACAGTATAACCAGGGGTCTTAATCCTATGAAGTAGCTAAGTTTATATAGGTGGACAAGTCCCGATCACAACCTAGGTTGGTCAATCCTTAAGATGCTAGCATACAAATCTATCAGACTCATAAGTTCAGCATAACAATAGTAACCGTACTAATTTAACATAACTACGCTAACCCAAAATTTTATCATGGCAACATACAGATTAATTAAGATAACATGGTAATATCGGAACGCATTATTAAACATAAATGGTAACAAAACATGTTTAATACAAAAGATAAGCGTTTCGGATAAAAACCTGAAAAAGCTGAAGATATCTGCCCGAGATTGCAGGGACTCGCCGGGATATCCTCCGAAAAATAAAAGCTAAGATAGCTACTACTAAAACCTAACTAAAAAGCTTGAAAATATAAAGTGAATTCCAAATTGAGTGTGTGTTGAAATGGATGGAAGAAGCCCTTTAAATAGACTTGGATTTTGCCTGCAAACGGCTGGAAGGCCGTTTGGCAAGCCGTTTGCAGAGGCCGTTTGGCTTAGCCAGCCGTTTTTTATGCCTGTTTGCTCGACCCGTTTGGCTTAACCAGCCGTTTTTTATGCCTGTTTGCTCGACCCGTGTGGCAAGCCATTTTCCATAGTGGCAGGCCATTTGCTGCCCTGGTCAGCTTGTTTCCTGGATCGTAACTTGACTTTCACCGTTTTCACTCTAGATTCTTCGTTTTAGCTTCGTTTTAAACGAATCAACAAGGTTTCTCACACAACATCATGAAAATATCTCAAAATACATGCCACATCATTAAATTGTTTAACAAACCATGATTTAGATGAAGCACCATTTACCAATTACGTGACGGGTTTTCGTGTTCTTCCCAACACACCATCAAGTTGTTCGATTTCTTCATCAAGGTATGTCCTTTTTTTTAAATCACGATAACCAAATCGAGTCATTGAAATCTTCTCCAACCCATTCAAATTGACTTTCAAGAGCTTGGCAATTCGAGTCATGAAGTGACCACCAACATTCGGGAGCATGGATTTGTTGCCATTTACATCAAAGAGGTAACTTGAAATGAGGTTATGCACATGCACGTGCTTTTTCTTGTAGATTCGGTGCACCACCCAAATATCGAGCATCGTCATCTTTTCATTGTCCTCCTCACAAAATTCACCGTGTTTTCAATGAACCGGCGGATGCATCTAAGTGTATGGCTTTTGAGTGTGTTGGACACTTGATTGGTGGGTGTGAACTATGCCTGACTTATCTTATACCAAACCTTTTGAGGGTCAAACTCATTAGGGTAAAAAGTCTCACAATTGGCTAGGTACATATAAATAACTTCGGATGAGAAACTGTCATAAAGACCTAGACACTTCATAAATCGGCATATGCTTAGTTTCCTCTCTTCCCCCACTAACCTAAAGGCGAGGTAGCTTTCAAGAATTAGAGAACGGACATTGAAGTTGACCCTCAAGGTGGTTAAGAAATCACGAGTTAGCAAGGGGTAGACATCCTTGCGGATGTCAAATAAAGGTTCCCAAGGGCACATAATACGGTGAGAGTGTTTAACCCTAAATGCGTCTCTAAGATCATCAATCATACCCGCAGCCTCAAATGGTTCCCAGTCTATGTATCTAGCTAGACACACAGGCATATGGATTCTATTGATAATTCGGGATCTAAGTGACACATCATGAAGGGTGACTTGCAACCATTGTTGGTGGGTTATTGCTAAAACGGTGGGGCTCATATCGGGTGGTGGCGAGGTTTCACCCTCCTCGGATGAGGAGGCAGGATAGAATACGATGATACATTTCCTTTTAGGAGGTTGATGTGATGGACTATGAGGGACATTTGATTGATTATCTTTTACCATTTTGAATGATGTTTAGAATGCAAGAAATCTTCACTGAAGATGATAATTTTATGCTAGGGTTTTAATTTTGGATGACTTGGCCGTTTAGAGAGAAAGTAAGTGAGCGGGAATTGTGAAAAGTGATAAAAAAAACTGCACTTTTTTGACTTACAACTGGAGCGCCGCTCCTTTTCAAAGACAGCAGGTGCGCCGCAACAAAATGAAGGTGCGCCGCGCCATTTCAAAGAGGAAAATGGCTGGAACTTCTTATGTGAAATTTTTCAAAATTAGACAAATGGAGCGCCGCTCCTGACCTCTTGTGCGCTGCTCTTTTCTAAAGGGTGGTACCGTACCTAATGAAAGGTGCGTCACACATTTACACAGGTGAGCTACTGATTTGGATTTTTCCAATTCTAATGTATTGATGCGGCAGTTTAGGGGTCAGGTGCACCTCACCATTACACTAAGGCTTCCAACACTTAGTTTTTTCAGAATTAAGTTTAACTCTTAGTCATTTTTCAGCTAAATAAACACTAGTATAATCAAAACACAATCTTTTTGAGTTTTTGGGTTAAGAATGCATGTAATGCAACTATATGCTAATGCTACTAGAAAAATCAATATCATACAACCTACATGTGATGCAATCCTAAAATGAACTATGTACAACCTTGTGAAAAGTGATTAACGGGTCTATCACCTGAATCGCATCAACGTTTAAGTTCAACTAATGTCGGGGTGGTAGTTTTCCCCCTCCTTTGATCTAGGGAAACTACCACTTGGAGAACCACCCCCGATCTTAGACAACAACCAATCATCCATTTCTTCTGACTCCAAGATCAACTCTTTTAGCTTAACTTTTTCGTGTTTAGACAAGTTGGACACCAACCGGTGTCTTAAATGCTCATCTTTCTTGGATCTAGCCCGATGAGCCCGCCCATATAGCTTTCTCATTGATTTGTCAGTACGCACATTTTCATTATTGGGTTGACTTTGGGTTTCTTTCTGTAACATCCTCAGACAGGGCTTAGATGTAAAATGACCTTTTTGCCCTTAGGCATAATTGTGTGGCTAATTATGCTTTTATTTTAAGTAAATATTTAGTATTATTTTATTATTTGGTTAAGACCAGTTTGTGACAAGGATCACAGAACCGGTTCTTTTATTTAATTTGGACTCCGTTAGGGTTGTCAAATTAAGTATGAAAGTTATCAGATAAACTGGTAAATACCCGTGTGTGATGGGGTATTGTGTTTTAACACACATATAAGCCATATACCAGCTCATTTGTGATGTTTCTTCCAGATTCTTCATTTTCAAACACACACTTAAACTAATTCAAGAACCCTAATCTCTTAAATCTCGTTTTTGTATTGAATCCTTGTAGAAAATCTGTTGCTAGTGATTTTAGTGTTTAAATCAAGGTAAATCTCAACTGATTTCGTGTTCAAATCAGTGAGTTTTGTGTTTTTAATTAGGTTTTGGTTCAAATTGGGGTTTTTGGTCAAATCTTGTGATTTTGATGTTATTTTGGCATAATCTGTTGGGTTTAAGTCTCTTTATGTGTTATAAATGTTTCCTGAAAGGATTTTAGTGTCAAAACATGTAGAAATCGAGATTTGGGTGATTTTGGTTCGAAAACCCGTCATTTCTGCTGCTGCTGCACGAAGAACACAACCGTACGGTTGCAGCTTGCAACCGCACAAGTACATTGTACAACTGTAAGGGTGAACGTACAACCGTACGGATGCAGTGGTGTTGGTGCAACTGGGCAGTGAGTGTGCAACCCTACGGATGCACGATGCAACCGTACAGATGGACTTGCAACCGTACGGATGCATGTGCAACCCTACGGGTGTAGAAAAGAACTGCAGTGTTATTTAATCTGGTTATTTTCTAGCCGTTATGCTGTCCGCGTGACTTATGATTATCAGGATGTAAATTCTGAAAATGCATAAGTGTTAAGTAGACTTTTTAGTGGCACTTTTTGATAGTTATTTACTGTACTGTGCTGTTTCATGTTAACAGACAGAAACTAACTTGATTTGCCTTATGTTCAGGTGATAAGGATAAGGAAGCCGCTCAGTGATAGATTATCTGAGCTAGTTGCTGGTATTTGGTGAGTGGGTCTATCTCCGGATAGAGTACTAAGTAGCTGACACGCTACTTGTTCAGACTCTTTACTCTTATATTTATATCCAGTGTGATTGCCATGTGTAGTTAGATATTGTCATGCTAGTTAGGACGATTGCATGACTGATTATCTGTGATCTTACGTGCGTACTGTTAGTTGGACACTAACCGAGGAGGCAAGCTTGGGAACCCACCAAGGCGGCAAGGTAGGGTTTGTGTGAGGTCGACCGTGGTAGCCTGGTCGAGTCATGATGTTACTGATTGTTCAGTATAGCATTGAAGGATGCATGTGTTGCGTCTGGATGGTTATGCAGTGGAGTCAGTAAAGCGGACTATCGGTAGACTGTAGCCTGATCAGCTAAGTCGTGTGATCTTACAAGCCGCCGATCCTGATATTGTCAGTTGTTTTATGCTAGTTCGGGATGTTAGCATATCTGTGACCCTTGCATGTTCAGTTGATTATGCTTAGTCTGTTAGATAGTATCCATTCACTTAGCAGTTGTGCTAATTCCCCCACATTTCCACCTCTTGCAGGTTTAGGTACTGCTGATTAGGATGGGTGTTACAGATGGATTAGAAGGCATGTTTGACTATAAGTTGACTCTGATGTTTTCTGGTTTTGTAATGTTTTAATGTAACACCGATGTTTTGGAACGTTGTAATCATGTTAACTAAGATGATTTATTAACTATGGTTTGTATATGTTAACCAGGGTTATTTTGGTAATAATATGTACTTCCGCTGTGTTTAAAAAAATTAGGGTGTTACAAGTTGGTATCGGAGCGTGGTTTAGCTGCAAGTACGTGCGCGTATTTGTTTCTAAACCCTGAGTTAAGTCAAACATGTCTGTGGGGTGGGACTAAGTGAATGTAGGATGTTGTGCATGTTAGTGTTTAGTAAACTAACAATTATCCACTAAGCTTTTGTGCGAGTGTTTTGTAGCACAGATGGCGGATAACAGTGATGCAAACACTACAAACGCGATCCACCCTGGAATGTTCAGTGCTCCAGATGTGGAGGATGAGGCAGAGGTTTACGGGGCTGAATATGTGCATGAACTTGAGGGTAAATTTAAAGAAGCTCAGGAAAAGGTTGCTGAGCTTGAATTAGCAACACATTCGAGTAATGAGGAAACACCATCGGGTTTTGCCACTGCTCAATCACACACAGTACCGCAATTACACCTATTAGCAGTACCAATACCCATTACAGAACCAATTCCCTCAGCATGTTATGCAACCACCCATATATCAACAATCATTCCCACAACAGAAATTCCAACTACAATTTCAACCACCAAAAAGATGTACCTTTAAATAATTCAGAGATTGTGGACCGACTCCGTTCTCAGGAAGTTCTAACCCAGCCGTGACTCTTAATTGGTTACGGGAGGTTGAAAAGGCATTTGAGGCCTGTCAGTGTGAACCTAAAATGAAGGTGACTTATGCCAGTAGGTTATTGAAAGACAGGGCTATGGTGTGGTGGGATTCGGTTATAGCAAGTGTTCCTCCAGAACAAGTTCGAATGATCAGTTGGGAGCAGTTTTACGGTAAGGTATGTGAGCAGTACTGCAATGTGTTTGACTTGAACAGAATTAAGATGGAGTTTTTGGAAATGCGGATGACACCTCAGATGTCTATTGATGAGGTAATTGAGAAATACATGGACAAGTTAAGGTTTGTGCAATAATGGGTGCCTGATGAACAATCAAGAATCCAGCATTTTGTGAATATGATCTTACCAGAATACAGGACGTTTGTGAGGTTCGCGCTGACATTATCTCAGGCTTTTGTGATGGCAAAGATGGTAGAAAGTGATGTTAGAGTAGCGAGGGTGTGAATATAGGGAATGTGGTACCGCAGGGTAGTCAAAATACCAGTCAATCAAGTTCGAGGTCTAAGAAATCGTTTGGGTTTAGACAAAAGGGTAAAGGTAATCAAGCAAGCACAGGGTCTGGTTCGGGAAAGAGAGAGTGGTTTAAGGGTTGTAAGTCTTCTCACACTGGGTCGTGTTCTGAGGCAATGAAAAGATGTTTGAGATGTGGTATGGTAGGTCATGAGTCTCAGGGGTGTTCCTTCAGGGAGAATGTGTGTTGGAGTTGTCACCAGCAGGGTCACCGTTCAGCTAGTTGTCAGGTGTCAAAGGGTGCAAGTTTCGGGGCAGGGTCAGGGGCGCGTTCAGCATCTGTTGGGGGTTCCACAGCCTCCAGTGGACAGAAAAGAAAGAATTCGCCGACTACGGAAGCAAGGGCCTTTCAGATGACAGTTGAGGCCGCTACTAACAATGATGATGTCATAACCGGTATGTTCTTAATCAACTCAATACCTGCTAGAGTATTGTTTGATTCGGGTGCAAATAGGACGTTTATGTCTATAAATTTCTGTACTAAGTTAGGGTTACCTACTACTGTGCTACCTGAGCCTGTTAGAGTAGAGGTAGCTGAAGCGACCCATCCTAATCCATCCGGACGAAGTCCATATCGATTATAAACGATTCACAATAGTTGATTTCATTGCGAGGTATTTGACCTCTATATGATACATTTTACAAACATTACATTCGTTTTTAAAAGACAAACTTTCTTTTCATCGAAAGTTAACATAATGCATACCATTTCATAATACATCCAACTATATTTGACTTAATAATAATCTTGATGAACTCAGCGACTCGAATGCAACGTCTTTCGAAATAGGCCATGAATGACTTCAAATAATATCCTTAAAATGAGCTAATGCACAGCGGAAGGTTTCTTTCATACCTGAGAATAAACATGCTTTAAAGTGTCAACCAAAAGGTTGGTGAGTTCATTAGTTTAACATAAACAATCATTTCATTATTTTAATATACCACAAGATTTTCATTTCCATTTCTCATAAATATACGTCCCATGCATAGAGACAAAAATCATTCATATGGATTGAACACCTGGTAACCGACATTAACAAGATGCATATAAGAATATCCCCTATCATTCCGGGACATCCATCGGACATGATAAAACAACATCGAAGTACTAAAGCAACCGCTACAACGGATGGGGTTTGTTGGGCCCAATATATCTATCTTTAGGATTCGCGTTAATTAGGGGTGCACTAATTCTCAAAATTAGTGATGTTCCCTAATTCTTAGGCTACCAAGTAAAAAGGGGCATATTCGGCTTCGATCATTCAACTATATAATGTAGTTTCGATTACTTGTGTCTATTTCGTAAAACATTTATAAAAAATTCGCATGTATTCTCAGCTCAAAAATATAAAGGGTAAAAAGACAAATGAAACTCACCTAATGTATTTTGTAGTAAAAATACATATGACGTCATTGAACAAGTATAGGGTTGACCTCGGATTCACGAACCTATATTATTCATATATTTATTAACACATAGAATTGTAATCGAATAAGTTTACATATTTTTATTGGTGATATACTTGTTATATTTAATAATTTATAGGTTTTATTAATTAATTAAGTATGTTTATTTTATATACACTTTTAAATGAATAATTAATAAAATTTTTAATATAGTTATGTTATGTGTATTAAATATATTTTTAAGTAACTAATATTTATATGATAAAATAATATTGATAATAATAAATAAAAAGTCGTTTCCTTTTATAATAATAATAATAGTAGTTCTTATAATAATTTTACTAAAATGGATGTTTTTAAATAAAATGATAGTTTTTCTACTAATGATTCTTTTAAATAATAATTTGTTGTAACAACAATAATAATACTAGTAGTAAAAATTTATAACAATAATATAGTTGTAATAATAATAACACTTCTAATTATGATAATCATGTTAATAATAATAATGATAATATAATTAATAATACTTATAATTATAATACTAATATTAATGATAATAACAATAATAATAATAATAATAATAATAATAATAATAATAATAATAATAATAATAATAATAATAATAACACTTATGATAATACTTAATATAAAGGAATACGCGTGTATATAGGGTTCCCAAATTAGATCGAACAGATCAGGATAGCAGAAGCAATCCGCAAAGAGGAGTATCATCAACGAACACTCGATCATCAATCAATCATCATCATCATCTTATCTTTACTTCCATATCATAATCTTCACCTTATCAAGCCCTCAATTTCTATCGGTACAGTTACACTAGTTCGAATTTCAATTTCAATTTCCTCTGAGTTCGTATGATTTTTGTGTAACCCTAACTATAATTTATTATGAATTTGTTTGTAGTTAGGGTTTTTAAGTGGATTCGTTTTAGTATTCAACGACTCCTACAGTACACGGTTAAATTCACCTCCAGTTGATACCAATTCACATCGCCACACCATAGACCGTTGGCATCATCACCGGAATAATCGACTAGATTACGGTGGTTGTAACCCTAACCTTAGGCGTAGTCATCGCCATCGCGTATCGGTATTGTCAAAACTTATCTAATTATCTAACAAATTATTTTCCAGATTTGTAAGTTTTGTTTTATATCTAAGCCTAAGTATCAATCAAATACTTATGATTCGAAAAATAGTTCTGTAAGTACAGTAGCAGTAGTTTGTATGAATTTTGTTGCTTGTGTGTGCTTGCATTGGTGTTCTTGTATGTGCAGCATGTTTATCAAATCGCAAGAGAAGGTAATGAGTAGTAGTAGCTTGGAGTTTAATGGTTTGGGTGATGGTTGTTGATGGTTTTGAGAGTCTTGTTCATTGAGCAAGAAAAGAGGATCAAATAGCTGAAATAAATTTGAGGTTTAATAGTAGTTACAAGATGATGATCTATGGATGATTTGAGTTGGTTTATCATATATTAAACCTGAACAGAAAAGACACGAATAACATGTACTGCAGTAGTTAAAAGAAATAGTATTATAGTAGCGATGAGGTTTTGGTTTCTGGTTCAGTTTCAAAACAGAAGGCGTGCAGCACTTTAGTGATCGAAGTTTGTGATGATTTTCGAATGAAGACATTGAACAGAAGAACAAGTAATAGCAGTAGTAAATGTGGTGGTTTAATGTTGTTTGAATTAAGTAGAAAATAGAGTGTGTGCAGCTGGGTTTCATGATGGTTGTGGTGTTGAGTAAAAATGGTTTGTCTCTTAGGCTATAAACAGAAATGATACATAGCTGGACAATGGAAATGGTTTTTACATGTCTTTTTGATCAAGAAGGATAGGGATGTTTTGTGACAACCCGGAAATTTTCAACCAAATTTAAACTTTAATCTTTATATGTTTCCGACACGATAAGCAATATTTGTTAAGCTAAATTTCAAGAATTTTAAACTATGTTCATACATTCATTCAACCTCAACCAAGTTCCAACGATTCACGAACCATTAAACGAATATGATTATATATGTATATGTGTATATATATTATAACTTGAAACGTAAACAAAATATTAGATTAAATACTTTATATGATTGTATCTATTTCAAAATGTTTATCAATGGAATTAGAAGATAAGATCAAATGATTGAATTATCAGATATATTGAATTATGATTACAAGTCTCTGTTGAAAGGCCCACGTTGATTTGAGAAATCTTTTCATTTTAACAATATTCGGAAAATGGTAAAGTGATTTATAAATAAGAACAAATTGTCAATCATTGAGAACTAGACAAAGGATAGTGGAAGATTGAATCTCATAAAGACTCGATTGATCTATTTAGTTTCAAAGGTACAAAAACGTTTTCAGTTTAAAAAGAACTTTATTATTAAAACGTATATAACTTTTATAAATATCTAGAACCACTTTTGACAACTCATTACTTAACTAGTATGATAAAGATAACGATATTTATATTTTATTTTATTAAACGATTTAAATTAATATTATATATATTTATACGCGTATTATACGTACATAGTTTTATACTTTTACTATACTTAAACTTTACCTTTACTTTATTTTTACTTTACTTTAACTTTAATAATTCACTTTAATAATTCATACTTTAATAATTCACTTTAATAATTCATACTTTAATAATTCACTTTAATAATTCATACTTTAATAATTCACTTTAATAATTCATACTTTAATAATTCACTTTAATAATTCAAAAATCTATTATAAATAGGATTCATTAGGTTTCATTATTTCATAGAAACTTGAAAATATTTTTCTCTAAACTCTCTCAATCGATTTACATATATATTTACTCCGTATTATCTCAAGATATTATTAGTATACATAAAATATTACGACGGAGTGCTGTCCGAGTGATTTCGAAGTTGTTTTTTCGAGTGGGATAGGATTAAGGAAATTATGGGTTATAGCTATGGAGGTGATTGAGTACGGTTCATGGGTATGCTCGTGAGGTCAATATAGTGTTTATCATCTCTGTTGCGTTTACGTACCTTTCCTGCAATATTGAATCTCAATATTGATATGTGAGTACTCATAATTTAATTTTTACATACTAATAGTGTATCCCTGACTAGTGCTCGAGTATATAGGATTATCCATGCTTGTACTTTTGATATTGCCAGTAGATAGGTTATGTTGATTCCTGAATTAGTTACATATACGATTGAGATAAGGTATAAGATATGCATGTCGTTGGAAAGCTAGCGAAAAATAGTTGAATTTTGGTTTAAGAATCACTTGAATCCAAGTAACGGTTAGAAAGTTATGAAATAAACAAATTGCATAATTAATTTCGTAATTAAAATTGCTGATGATAATTAGTGAACTAATTTTCTGGGTTATAAAAAGTGGTTATTTGGATTCTACTCGTCGAGTAGATGAATTTTCATATAAAGCACGTCTCGTTTCGTTGAACGGTTGTCAAGTTATGGACAAAAGAAGTTTTGCAAATTTTGATGAAATGTCGAAACGGGAACTGAAATTCTCGCTGATCTGCGTTGTTTCATATATAAAAAAAATACCACTGAATTCTTTGATGTAAGGTCTAACAAACGACTCTGGCCGTTTGTCAATTCGAGTCTCGACGATTTTTCTAAAAATCATCAAAGTTAACGGTTTGGTCACATTTTAAAATTCTAAAAAGAGCTGAAACTTTTTTATTTAAAAATGTCAGTTTTGTATCAGTTGTCATGGTCGGCCTGATATGTGTTTACTCTTGCCAAAAATCATGTTATATCTTTGTGGTAACGAGAATTTGCAGGCTTTGACCATTTGTCAATACGAGTTTTGAGGAATTTTCTAAAAATCTCCAAAGTAGGCTACTCGGTCACTTTTGTAAATTTATTAAAGCTGAAAAAAATTAACTTTGAAACGCCGAAAACGCGTTGGCAACTACGAGTTGTCTAGGTTTAGTTTACTTATGTAATATTTATGCTTAATCTTTTTGGTAATGTGTAACTTTTATCTTTGGCCGTTTATCAATCGGAGTTCCGATAATTTTTCTAAAAATAGCTGAAGTGGCCCGTTTAGTCATGTTTGATCGAAAATCATTTTTGTATAAGTTATTATATATTTGCATGCGACCTCATTTTTACTTTGACCTTTGACTTTTGACTTTAACCTTTGACTTTTGACTTTGAACTTTGACTTTTCCTGTTAACTTTTCAGTTAACTTTTTGTGTTGATTTTCTCTAAAAAAAAAAAAAAACCTAAAATACTATTTTATGATTATGAAACCATTTGTGTTACGTTGTTTCACACGTCACCTTTTACTAGAATCTTAATTGAGCATGAGTAATATAACATGTTACTATACTGTAGAGTCAGACTCGAGCTATAGGATAGGATTACACTATGACCTGACCTAAATTGCTATACAAATATTGACCAACATATAAATATATATAATTAATATAGGTTCGTGAATCCGAGGCCAACCTTGCACTTGTTCAATGACGTTATATGTATTTTTACTACGAAATACAGTATGGTGAGTTTCATTTGCTCCCTTTTTAAATGCTTTTGCAATATATATTTTTGGGACTGAGAATACATGCGCTGCTTTATAAATGTTTGACGAAATAGACACAAGTACTTAAAACTACATTCTATGGCCGGATTATTAAACCGAATATGCCCCTTTTTAGTCTGGTAATCTAAGAATTAGGGAACAGACACCCTAATTGACGCGAATCCTAAAGATAGATCTATTGGGCCTAACAAACCCCATCCAAAGTACCGGATGCTTTAGTACTTCGAAATTTATATCATGTCCGAAGGAGGATCCCGGAATGATAGGGGATATTCTTATATGCATATTGTTAATGTCGGGTACCAGGTGTTCACCATATGAATGATTATTTTTGTCTCTATGCATGGGACGTATATTTATGAGAACTGGAAATGAAATTCTTGTGGTCTATTAAAATGATGGAAATAAATGATTATGATAAACTAATGAACTCACCAACCTTTTGGTTGACACTTTAAAGCATGTTTATTCTCAGGTGTTAAAGAAATCTTCCGCTGTGCATTTGCTCATTTTAAAGATATTACTTGGAGTCTTTCATAGCATATTTCGAAGAACGTTGCATTCGAGTCATTGAGTTCATCAAAGATTATTATTAAATCAATTTATAGTTGGATAGTGGATATTATGAAATGGTATGCATGCCTGTCAATTTTCGATGTAAAGAAAGTTTGTCTTTTAAAAACGAATGCAATGTTTGTAAAATGTATCATATAGAGGTCAAATACCTCGCAATGTAATCAACTATTGTGAATCGTTTATAATGTATATGAACGGGTCCTTTCAGTTGGTATCAGAGCGGTGGTCTTAGCGAACCAGGTCTGCATTAGTGTGTCTAACAGATAAGTCGATAGGATGCATTAGTGAGTCTGAACTTCGACCGTGTCTGCATGTCAATAGTTTTGCTTATCATTTTGTGTCAAAAATTAACTACTTATCATCCTCGGGAAATTACCTGCTTATCATTTTTAGTCTAAGACACGTCTTGCTGCATTGATTGCATGAATAGTGTATAGACAAAAATTCATATCTTAGCGTATCTGCTAAATCATATCTTATCGTACCTATTACTGTAAACGTTGCATGATATATCTCGTAAATTCCTCCGTAATTTACGAAATCTTTTGTTCTATATATATGGATATTCTATGTAATTAGAATACCATCCGATAACCGAAAATCATTTCATATCGAAAAAATAAATCCTTATTCAATCGTACGAAATGGAATTCATCATTAATTCAAGTTCCTCGGATTTCGAAATGGAATCCCACTCCAGCTCCGAAAGCAGTGTGACCGGAATAGATCAACCAATCAGTCATCACCTATTCTGGATGAATTGGGGATGGGTTCGTAGCCTCCTCAATCATTGGAGACAAGAAGAAGGTGATCCTTTCCATCCACCACAATTGCCCTCTTGACGAAGAACCTGAAGCACTTACCGACAAACCTGTCCAAAACACTATTTTCTCGCTCATTTCCAGAGTATCTCGTCACGATTATATATTACATCAAATTTTAGATTTTATTTATCCGCTCGTCCGAACCGACAATCACCCCGGTGTAATAGAAGAAGTCAACGAGCTTCGCGCTCGGGTAGTGGCTTTGGAGAATATGGTGAAGATATTACAAACACCAGCAGCAGCATCAGCAGCATAACCAGTAACACCATCATCAACGCCAATAGTACCATTACCACCACAACCACAACCACATCGTAAACCTCAACTTTACACTCTGTCCCACGAGCACCAATGTCATACGCCCTGTAGATACCAAGGAATACCAACAACAATAACCGACGAAGTATTAATTCATAACTTCATTGGAGAAACATTCCGCGCAGATTATGTAATCTCTAAAGTCTTAGAGATTATCTAATCTAGCCCTAACCATAAATCAGTTAAGTGAACCAAAATGATAGAAGGAAGAGTAGAAACCCTGACAAAAATGGTGTGTGATTAACAAGCTAAACTTATTTTACCAACAGCATCAACAGTACCGTCAGCGTCACCAGCATCATCAGTACAGTCAACATCAGAATCAACAACACCTATAACATCACAAACTCCGTCAGCCCAAGAATCACTATGGACATCATTACGAATCAATAACCCGTATATTGTATCAACGAGTTATGAAGAATTAACTCATTCCCTTTGAAGAAATTATATGTATATTTTATATATTTTGAAATAAAAATAAATCTTTCCGTGCTAAGCTATTGTGTGTGAATCTTAACTACTCGGTTAATTTATATTACAAATATGCAATAATGTACGTCCTTCGGCCGCAACTTAACCAGCGTTAACTACAATCTCTGTCGCAATTCAACAAATTCCAATTCATAATAAATCAAGTATATATTTGATTTTACACTTTCATCATCGATGTACCCGAAACTTTTCAGATAACATCATTCGTACTTTGCGAAATTCACAAGAATTCCACAAACCGAACATCATACATCAACAAATAACGAAGTATTGATTCATAATTTCAATGTCATTAAAGAAATACTGCGTAAAAGTTATGTACTTTTTAAAGCCTTTAGGGATTATTCAATTCTAGTTTCAACCGTAAATCAAATGAGTTTAATTTAACATTAACTCATTAAATCTATGTTACATCTGAAGAAAATATACATATATATATTTTTATAAAGACTGTAATAAAATTCTTTTGTACAAAATATTAATTGTGAAATTTTTTTTTAACGGGTAGGTAATACCCGAGAGATATATAAATTCATAATTAATATGTTACATTCTTCGAATCTGATTCAGCAAATCATCCATTATACTCCCTACTTTTACAACAATATACATTCTTTTATAGAAATCAAAACAACCATACTCATTCAAAACTTAATTACATATTCTGATTTTGAAATCTCAAAATTCAACTTGAGATATGACCAAAATCATCACTCTTAGATCCTTACATCTTTCACAAGCTATATTTTGACTTCAAAACTGTGTTAGAATATCAAATGTATGTTAACGATTACAATCTGTATTTAAACCCTTCGAAAATTTCTGAAGACACTTCGAATGATGAGCAATCGAGATGATGATCCAACCACATGTTACCCACAGTTATGTACCCGAAAAACTCTTGAAACCAAAGTAAAAGTTTAAACAACGTATCCGCGTCAGATTCTTTGGCATTTAGTAGCAAAAATAACTTTGCGACTCCTATTCAAAGTAGCCAGTTTTGTCACAGCTCCAGCAAGTCAACTTCGACTTTTCAGTCAGACTAACCTTATTATAACCTTGAGATATACACCATCGTTACCAGGGAACCTTTTACATTCCACCACATTATTAGCAGATGTACCAACAACTTCATTACCCTTTGAATTTAGCCTCTCCAAAAAGTCATTATAATTATTCATTGAAACCCCATCATTTACTCATTCGCATCTTGTAATGAGAATTGCCATACGAATCATTGGGAATTAGCAATCAGTATTTTGAAATATCGCAGCATGTCTACGCCAACAGTTATATGTGTATATATAACGTCTATCTTCTGGACTTAATTTGAATGTGAAGTTTCTAAAAAACACTCCGAACTACGAATTGGTTCTCCGAAAATGGAAAAAAAAATGCTGATGAAGCATCAAAAACTATAAACGACTTTAAATGGTAAAAGCTGGATGATAATGATGAAGTGTACTGGCAAAGCGCAGAAAAAGAGAAGTTTTGGAACTGGAAAACGGATTGAGCAAAGTAGGAAGGAGGCTGTGGACAAATTACAAAGACTGAACCTGACTTCAAAGGATCCAAATAATTCAGTATCTGCTGAAGTCATTAACGAATACCTTGCTCCTGACTCTAAACCCCTGCGGACAATATTCTTCATCATCCTCTGATAATAGAAATTCTAAAATATCATCATATCTTTCATTATAAATATCCTCCATATTTCTGAAGATATTTTCTTAATTTTTCTTATTTGAAATCATTTACCTCTTCGCGCTATCTGTATTACATCATAAAAGAAACTATTTTAGTTTCTAAATTTTGAAACATTCAAGTTTAAAATAGGAATATTTTGAAGTAGTGTTGGGAACTGAAGCATGAATTAGTATAATATAATGACACTTGATCAATGTGATTATATTACAGTAAGTCATGCTGAGTTTCTAAATGGAACGTGATGATTCACAGATCATAACATCATCATGTGCCATGTTATACGACTCTTGTATTCTATTTAACCTCTAAAATATCAAGAAAATATTTCTTGATGATTCGGCCTTTTCCAAGGTATTTTAGTAATTTGACAAGTCAAGATCGTGCCATCACAATTTCCTTCCTAGAACATTAACAATGTTCATTTCGAAATTCATATCTGTGAATTCTGGACCATTACAAGCGGTGCTTAATCGCAAGAAGAAGAAACGAAAGGACAAAACTCCGAAATAGAAATTGGGGTATAAATTGAAGCAAATAAAAGAGAGCATTAACTGTGAATGATAATGATTATAGAAGACAGAAGCAGAGACTTTGAAATATAAGGGAACATATAAAGCCCAACGACAAACCAGAAATTATAAACCATATATATCGATGCATATAGCAATATAAAGACACGGGAGAACTAGAAACACTATAAACCTAAGAGTATAGTAGAAGTAAATAATTTCTTCCAGCGGTAGATGAAAAAGAAGAATGACCGATATGAAAGTTAGAAGTATATTGAGAATCAGAACTGGATGGAGCATATTGATGAATACTTTAAAATATGAGTTGAGGGGGAAAGAATAGAAGGTGATGAAACATGACTAGGAACTTAGAAATCAATAGATTTAACTCACACAATGGCGGAATAAGTGAATCAAACCCTCTAGTGAATAGGTTAAGTTTTTTTTGATTAATTTAGTCAAACCACAACTAAATCAAGTGTGATTAGATCAACACCTAGAGCTATTATTCACCACCTGGGTGATTTGGACTGAGAGAGAGAATCGGAGGAGCTCACTAGATCTGAGTGTGTGTAACAAATGAGAGGCTTAACCTAAAATGAAGAACATAAGACTTTATATACCCCTGCTGTTGACTCACCTATACGATTCATTCATCACACGTACGAGTTGGCTTCATCAGCCGTACGGGTGATCACTCACTCGTGTCTTCTCATTTAGGTTATAATTGTGACTTAGCTCAGCATCAACCGTGCGTATGAGCTTGTCAGCAGTACTAGTGAGGCTTCACTCGTACGTCTGACTAAGTCTAACATAGTCAAACATCTAAATCTCGTTCCTGCAGTTCCTGTAACCACATACAAACACGGATAGGATAATAACGAGCAATCATGGTGGCCTGTAAACTGTTGTACCTACAATGGACGTGGGTAGATGTCTATGGACTTGCATAAAATGCATCAACAGAAGGTGTAAGTTGTAAGGAAACGAAGGAGGTGAATTTTTAAGAAAATCTCCGAAAGAACAATTAAATGGACGATCACATTTAAAGAGGATCCTAATTCCCTTGAGTACCGGAGAGTCAAATCTTATTAAGAAGATTTTCTTCAAATCCCTTAAAATCTGGGAATCAATCATATCTACGTCAAATGATAAGATGAATCTGCACTTACTCATTTCACTCTTCTATGTTAGCTTCATTCGTACTCTTCATATAAATGGATTGTTTATCCAAATTATTCGTTGATGATAAAACTCTAATTTTCAGCCCGTATGCATCATGAAAACATACTTATTATCATTCACGACCTTTTCACTCAAATTTCGGGACGAAATTTCTTTAACGGGTAGGTACTGTGACAACCCGGAAATTTTCAACCAAATTTAAACTTTAATCTTTATATGTTTCCGAAACGATAAGCAATATTTGTTAAGCTAAATTTCAAGAATTTTAAACTATGTTCATACATTCATTCAACCTCAACCAAGTTCCAACGATTCACGAACCATTAAACGAATATGATTATATATGTATATGTGTATATATATTATAACTTGAAACGTAAACAAAATATTAGATTAAATACTTTATATGATTGTATCTATTTCAAAATGTTTATCAATGGAATTAGAAGATAAGATCAAATGATTGAATTATCAGATATATTGAATTATGATTACAAGTCTCTGTTGAAAGGCCCACGTTGATTTGAGAAATCTTTTCATTTTAACAATATTCGGAAAATGGTAAAGTGATTTATATATAAGAACAAATTGTCAATCATTGAGAACTAGACAAAGGATAGTGGAAGATTGAATCTCATAAAGACTCGATTGATCTATTTAGTTTCAAAGGTACAAAAACGTTTTCAGTTTAAAAAGAACTTTATTATTAAAACGTATATAACTTTTATAAATATCTAGAACCACTTTTGACAACTCATTACTTAACTAGTATGATAAAGATAACGATATTTATATTTTATTTTATTAAACGATTTAAATTAATATTATATATATTTATACGTGTATTATACGTACATAGTTTTATACTTTTACTATACTTAAACTTTACCTTTACTTTATTTTTACTTTACTTTAACTTTAATAATTCACTTTAATAATTCATACTTTAATAATTCACTTTAATAATTCATACTTTAATAATTCACTTTAATAATTCATACTTTAATAATTCACTTTAATAATTCATACTTTAATAATTCACTTTAATAATTTATACTTTAATAATTCACTTTAATAATTCAAAAATCTATTATAAATAGGATTCATTAGGTTTCATTATTTCATAGAAACTTGAAAATATTTTTCTCTAAACTCTCTCAATCGATTTACATATATATTTACTCCGTATTATCTCAAGATATTATTAGTATACATAAAATATTACGACGGAGTGCTGTCCGAGTGATTTCGAAGTTGTTTTTTCGAGTGGGATAGGATTAAGGAAATTATGGGTTATAGCTATGGAGGTGATTGAGTACGGTTCATGGGTATGCTCGTGAGGTCAATATAGTGTTTATGATCTCTGTTGTGTTTATGTACCTTTCCTGCAATATTGAATCTCAATATTGATATGTGAGTACTCATAATTTAATTTTTACATACTAATAGTGTATCCCTGACTAGTGCTCGAGTATATAGGATTATGCATGCTTGTACTTTTGATATTGCCAGTAGATAGGTTATGTTGATTCCTGAATTAGTTACATATACGATTGAGATAAGGTATAAGATATGCATGTCGTTGGAAAGCTAGCGAAAAATAGTTGAATTTTGGTTTAAGAATCACTTGAATCCAAGTAACGGTTAGAAAGTTATGAAATAAACAAATTGCATAATTAATTTCGTAATTAAAATTGCTGATGATAATTAGTGAACTAATTTTCTGGGTTATAAAAAGTGGTTATTTAGATTCTACTCGTCGAGTAGATGAATTTTCATATAAAGCACGTCTCATTTCGTTGAACGGTTGTCAAGTTATGGACAAAAGAAGTTTTGCAAATTTTGATGAAATGTCGAAACGGGAACTGAAATTCTCGCTGATCTGCGTTGTTTCATATATAAAAAAAAATACCACTGAATTCTTTGCTGTAAGGTCTAACAAACGACTCTGGCCGTTTGTCAATTCGAGTCTCGACGATTTTTCTAAAAATCATCAAAATTAACGGTTTGGTCACATTTTAAAATTCTAAAAAGAGCTGAAACCTTTTTATTTAAAAATGTCAGTTTTGTATCAGTTGTCATGGTCGGCCTGATATGTGTTTACTCTTGCCAAAAATCATGTTATATCTTTGTGGTAACGAGAATTTGCAGGCTTTGACCATTTGTCAATACGAGTTTTGAGGAATTTTCTAAAAATCTCCAAAGTAGGCTACTCGGTCACTTTTGTAAATTTATTAAAGCTGAAAAAAATTAACTTTGAAACGCCGAAAACGCGTTGGCAACTACGAGTTGTCTAGGTTTAGTTTACTTCTGTAATATTTATGCTTAATCTTTTTGGTAATGTGTAACTTTTATCTTTGGCCGTTTATCAATCGGAGTTCCGATAATTTTTCTAAAAATAGCTGAAGTGGCCCGTTTAGTCATGTTTGATCGAAAATCATTTTTGTATAAGTTATTATATATTTGCATGCGACCTCATTTTTACTTTGACCTTTGACTTTTGACTTTAACCTTTGACTTTTGACTTTGAACTTTGACTTTTCCTGTTAACTTTTCAGTTAACTTTTTGTGTTGATTTTCTCTAAAAAAAAAAAACCTAAAATACTATTTTATGATTATGAAACCATTTGTGTTACGTTGTTTCACACGTCACCTTTTACTAGAATCTTAATTGAGCATGAGTAATATAACATGTTACTATACTGTAGAGTCAGACTCGAGCTATAGGATAGGATTACACTATGACCTGACCTAAATTGCTATACAAATATTGACCAACATATAAATATATATAATTAATATAGGTTCGTGAATCCGAGGCCAACCTTGCACTTGTTCAATGACGTTATATGTATTTTTACTACGAAATACAGTATGGTGAGTTTTATTTGCTCCCTTTTTAAATGCTTTTGCAATATATATTTTTGGGACTGAGAATACATGCGCTGCTTTATAAATGTTTGACGAAATAGACACAAGTACTTAAAACTACATTCTATGGCCGAATTATTAAACCGAATATGCCCCTTTTTAGTCTGGTAATCTAAGAATTAGGGAACAGACACCCTAATTGACGCGAATCCTAAAGATAGATCTATTGGGCCTAACAAACCCCATCCAAAGTACCGGATGCTTTAGTACTTCGAAATTTATATCATGTCCGAAGGAGGATCCCGGAATGATAGGGGATATTCTTATATGCATATTGTTAATGTCGGTTACCAGGTGTTCACCATATGAATGATTATTTTTGTCTCTATGCATGGGACGTATATTTATGAGAACTGGAAATGAAATTCTTGTGGTCTATTAAAATGATGGAAATAAATGATTATGATAAACTAATGAACTCACCAACCTTTTGGTTGACACTTTAAAGCATGTTTATTCTCAGGTGTTAAAGAAATCTTCCGCTGTGCATTTGCTCATTTTAAAGATATTACTTGGAGTCTTTCATAGCATATTTCGAAGAACATTGCATTCGAGTCATTGAGTTCATCAAAGATTATTATTAAATCAATTTATAGTTGGATAGTGGATATTATGAAATGGTATGCATGCCTGTCAATTTTCAATGTAAAGAAAGTTTGTCTTTTAAAAACGAATGCAATGTTTGTAAAATGTATCATATAGAGGTCAAATACCTCGCAATGTAATCAACTATTGTGAATCGTTTATAATGTATATGAACGGGTCCTTTCATGTTTATGGTAGTCTGATGGTTCTAATGATGATAACAATGGTGCTTGTGGTTGTGGTTGTCGAAACAAAAAGAAGAGAAAGAAGAGTCAAGTGGTGGTGGTGATAGGTTGCCGTGTGGTAACAATGGAGGAGAAGAAAGATGAAGCTTTTGGTCATTATTTATGTGTATGTATATAAATATATATAGGATAGAATTATTAATATATGATAATAATTACATCACTTAATCAATAAAGTGGTGATTGATACTTGTAACAGAAAGAAGAACAGATGAAATTGTAGATTCGTTTGGTTCCAGGAGAAGACAAATAATGATTGGTGATAGTGGATTTAAATATAGATATGTAGAAAAAGAATCGAAACATATACATCAATTACCATTAGTTGGTCCCAATTGGAAAATAAAGAGTAGTAAACACTTGTAAGGAATAGAAAAATAAAACACAAGTTGTTATTTACTTAGCATTATATGAATGATTGGATTCCTCAAACAAATAAAAAAATGCTTGCTTTGGTAATGAGGTGGGATCGGGTCAACACAAATTATGGAGTTCTTAAAGTTTGGTTTACTGTCCAACTGTTAAATCAAAATTAAAAGATTAACTTAATTAACATTACATCGCATTACCTAATATTTTACTTAGAAGACTTCATATAAATAAACTTGTTGAAATGGCACAAACACACTTATTAAAAATTTCTGTATATGTAATATTTAGAAATTATGTATTTTATAAAATACATATTATAAGTGTGTAAATACTATATTTGTACATATATAATTATGTATTATTAAATTCTCTTAGTAAAACTAGTAGTTCTATATATTTATATATTCAAAATATTATATATTTATAATTTCGTTTTTTTTAATAACCAGTTTTATTATAGTGTAAATTTGTTTACATACTTAATTCGAATAATTATTTCAAATTATTATATATATCCATATATATATATATATATATATATATATATATATATATATATATATATATATATATATTTACATATTTAATTACACAACATTGTTCGTGAATCGTCGAGAGTAGTCAAAGGTTAACTAAATTCATATAAACAGTTCAAGAATTTTTGAGACTCACATTACAGACTTTGCTTATCGTGTCAAAATCGTATAAAGATTGAGTTTAAATTTGGTCGGAAATTTTCGGGTCGTCACAGTATCTACCCGTTAAAGAAATTTCGTCCCGAAATTTGAGTGGGGTGGTCATGGCTAACAATAAAAATGTTTTTATGACGAATATGAGTTGATAAATAGAGTTTTATCATCATTGAGTAGTATGGATAAAACAATTCGATTATTTAAAGAACACGAATGAAGCTATCACGAAAGAGTGAATCGTAGAAATACAGTTTCGTCTTAACTTTTGACGTTGTCTTGGTTGAATTACGGAATTCAAGGAATTTGAAGAAAATCTTCGAAATCTAAAAGATTTGATTCTTCGGTGAATAAGGAAATTAAGATCGCTATAATTAAATACGGTGATCTGCCTCGATTACTCTGTCTGATATTTCCATTATAAATTTACTTCTTCCGTTTTATTATTCTCACCATCCCTATACTTTCTTCTTTAATCCATACTTCTAAAGCTTGTAAAAATGCTTAATCCAGTTCTGATCCTTGTCCTTATCCTAACTATCGCAACAATCATTCTCCTTTTCCAACTTCCACCGGAGGAATCTGTTTTCTTCTACTTCGCCCTTGGGGTTATAATGTTTTTAATTCTCCCGTGTCTTTATGTTGTGATAAACATTGATATACACGGTTTGTAATTTATGTGTTGTTATCGAGCTTTATATTCCCCCTTATATTTTGGAGTTTCATACTTTGGTTTTCTCTTCCTGACTTTAAGTCAAGCGAATAATAGTCCAGAATTTGTAGGTATGAAGTTTCAAATGAACATGACTAATGTTCTAAAAGAGAAATTGTAATAGCACGATTTAAATTGGTTAAATTACCAGAGTTCAAGAGAAAAGATAGAACTATCAAGATAATATGTTCTTGATATGTTCAGAATTTAAGTAGAAATAAAGAGTTATGTAATATGGCTCATGATGATGTTATGATCTGTGAATCATCATGTCCCATTAGAAACTCAACATGACTTACTGTAATATAATCACGTTGATCAAGTGTCATTATATTATACTACCTCATACATCAATTTCTTTACATTTCTCCAAAATTCATTCATAAATTATACTTAGATTTTTCAGAAGTTTCCAATATAATGAAACACAGGAATCACAAAGAGGTATATAATATTTTGACGAGAATATTTATGAAAATATCCTCGAAAATATCGAAGATATTTATGATGATATTTTGGAATTTCCAAGTTTGAAGGTTGAAGACGAAAAATTTTCCACAAGATTTTAACATGACTTCGGAGCAAGATATTCTCTAAAGATTTCAACGGATCCAGAAATACCTGGATTCTTTGAATATAGGATATGGTCCTTGTATTTGTCCTTGGTCTCCTTCGTGGTTAGCTCAATCCGTTTTCCAATTCCAACTTTTCTGAGCTTTTCCAACATACTATTCTTTATCATCAAACTTCTGATGATTAAGGTCGTTTATGGTTGTCTACGGTTTCTGCTACTTCATTCAGCTTTTTCAACATTCAGAGTATTGATTTGTAGACTGAATGCTTTTCAGAATTTCAGAATGAAAGATCATAATTCTAAGAGATAAATGTTATAAATATAACTGTTGATGTAGATATACTGTGAGTTTTCAAAGTACTGATTGCTGATTCCCGATAATTGGTATGGTAGTTCTCGTTACAAGATGCGGATGAGTATATGATAAGACTTCAATAGATAAATATAGTGATTTGTCGGAGAGATTTAAGCCAAGGAGTAACGAGGTTGCTGGTAAGTCTGCTGATAATATGGTAAGATATAAAAGGTTCCCCGGTAACTACAAAAGAGCACGCATATATATCAAGATTATAATAAGGTTAAACCGAATGAAAATCAAAGTTGACTTGCTGGAGCTGTGACAAAATTGACTAATTTGAAAAAGAATTGCAATGTTATTTTTGGTAATAACAAAGCCAAAGGAGCTAGCACAGATACGTGTTAAACGTTTACTCAAGTTCTTAGTGTTTTCAGGTGCATCAATCTTTTCTTCCGTAGATGAAGTGTGGTTGGTTCATTCTCTAAATTGAGGTGTTTTCAAGAATCATGAAAGGTTTGAACGCAGAATGTAATCGTGAAGATACAAATGAGGTTTAAGATGAAATCAAGTGGCAAACTTGAAAAATTGTTTAGTTTCATATGTTATAATCAATATTTTAATTCATTTTAATTGTCCAATGTCAGCAGTCCACAGTTGATAGTCCACAGTTGACAGTCCAATATTTCATATATAGCTTAATATATAATATTCAAATTAATTAATACGTATCGTGATCCATGTACATGTCTCAGACTCGATCACAAATCAAAGTATATATATTATTTGAGAATCAACCTCAACCCTGTATAGAGAACTCGATCATTACTGCATATAGAGTGTCTATGGTGATTCCAAATAATATATATAGATGCGTCGATATGATATGTCAAAACCTTGTATACGTGTCCCGATATTTAATGTGTGTAAAATAAATAACAGAAATTAAATGACGATAAATTAAAATTATGATAATTAAATTGCGATAAATAAACTGCGATAAATAAATTGCGATAATAAAATGTAATAAGGAATTAACAGTTAGCTAGGAACAGTTAGCGTGGATTCTTATCAAAATTCTTCTCATAATTAAATTGTTTGTTTCTAACAAATTTTATTTTTGTCCAATGTTTTCTTCATTATGCCACTTGTTGGATTCTGATAGGTCAAAATCCAAATATGGAATTGAATGAAAATGGTTATTCTGCGATGAACAGATACGTATATCTGTGGGTGTAAGTAGGATAGTAATTGACTGTTGAATTAGGTTTGAAAGAATGTACAGTGTACTTATTAATATGAAATCTAAATATTCCTCGGGTATTATCTACCCGTTAAAATATTTTCACCATTAACAGTTTGTACGAAAGAATTTTTAATTACAATCTTTATGAAAAAATATATATACCTATATATTTTCTTCAGATGTAATCATGGATTTAATGAGTCAATATGATATTAAACTCATTTGATTTACCGTTAGAATAAGAATATATAATCTCTAAAATATTAAAGATTACATAATTGCCATGTCGAATGAAGGTAATTGATGTAGAATGATTCGTAGAACGATGATTATACTCGAGGTACAGAATGAGATGTTAAGGCATGGATTGTTGAAACTTGGGTTGTTGGTGGTACCGGTGCCATTGGAGCTGAGGCTGGTGATGTTACTGGTGTTGGTGATACTGCTGGTGCTTGCAAATTGTATACCGTGCTCTCTAAAGTTAATACTCGAGCTCGGAGTTCTCTAACTTCTTCTACTAACCCTGGTTGATTATCAGTGTGAGGTAGAGGTCGGATATCTTCTCTAGTTCCGTTAATAGTAGCTTCAAGACGAAAAATTCTTGCAAAAAGGGTATAAACGGTGTTGCGAACGGGTTCGCCGGTGAGCGGGTCAAGTACTCCAAGGTTAGGTGGTAGATTCGATTCATGATATGGAGTACCTTCTTCCCTTCTCCATAGGGTGAGTATGTCGCGAACCCACCCCCATTTTCTCCAGTAATCACGGTAGTTGATTGGTTGGTGTGCTCCTGTCACGCTGTTTTCGGAGTCAGAGGAACTTGGTCGATTAGTAGAGGCCATCTTACGCTATCTCAGTAAAGATTTTTGGTATGAAGAGTTTAGTGACAGCAATTGATAGTTGGATGGTATTCTCAATGCATAATTTGCATAGATATATATAGTACCAGGATCCCTTAAATTAAGGAGAAATTTACGAGAGATATCAGGCATGGTCTACAGTAACAGATACGCTAAGATATGAATTGTCAGATACATTAAGATATGAATTTTGTCTATACACTATTCATGCAGTCAATGTAGTAAAACGTGTCTAGACTAAGAATAATGAGCAGGTAATTTCCTAAGGATGATAAGCAGATGATTTCCAACAAAAATAATAAGCAAAACTTTTGACATGCAGACACGGTCAAAGTCCAGACTCACTAATGCATCCTAACGACTATCAGTTAGACACACTAATGCAAGACCTGGTTCGCTAAGACCACCGCTCTGATACCAACTGAAGCGACCCGT
The DNA here is from genome assembly GCF_046630445.1 of Rutidosis leptorrhynchoides. Taxonomy (NCBI): domain Eukaryota; kingdom Viridiplantae; phylum Streptophyta; class Magnoliopsida; order Asterales; family Asteraceae; genus Rutidosis; species Rutidosis leptorrhynchoides. Next base: position 473,873,006 of record NC_092335.1, read on the forward strand.
CCTAATCCATCCGGACGAAGTCCATATCGATTATAAACGATTCAAAATTTTTGATTTCATCGCGAGGTATTTGACCTCTATATGATACATTTTACAAACATTACATTCGTTTTTAAAAGACAAACTTTCTTTTCATCGAAAGTTGACATAATGCATACCATTTCATAATACATCCAACTATATTTGACTTAATAATAATCTTGATGAACTCACCGACTCGAATGCAACGTCTTTCGAAATATGCCATGAATGACTTTAAATAATATCCTTAAAATGAGCTAATGCACAGCGGAAGGTTTCTTTCATACCTGAGAATAAACATGCTTTAAAGTGTCAACCAAAAGGTTGGTGAGTTCATTAGTTTAACATAAACAATCATTTCATCATTTTAATAGACCACAAGATTTTCATTTCCATTTCTCATAAATATACGTCCCATGCATAGAGACAAAAATCATTCATATGGATTGAACACCTGGTAACCAACATTAATAAGATGCATATAAGAATATCCCCTATCATTCCGGGACATCCATCGGACATGATAAAACAACATCGAAGTACTAAAGCATCCGCTACAACGGATGGGGTTTGTTGGGCCCAATAAATCTATCTTTAGGATTCGCGTTAATTAGGGGTGCACTAATTCTCAAAATTAGTGATGTTTCCTAATTCTTAGGCTACCAAGCAAAAAGGGGCATATTCGGCTTCGATCATTCAACTATATAATGTAGTTTCGATTACTTGTGTCTATTTCGTAAAACATTTATAAAAAATTCGCATGTATTCTCAGCCCAAAAATATAAAGGGTAAAAAGGCAAATGAAACTCACCTAATGTATTTTGTAGTAAAAATACATATGACGTCATTGAACAAGTCTAGGGTTGACCTCAGATTCACAAACCTATATTATTCATATATTTATTAACACATAGAATTGTAATCGAATAAGTTTACATATTTTTATTGGTGATATACTTGTTATATTTAATAATTTATAGGTTTTATTAATTAATTAAGTATTTTTATTTTATATACACTTTTAAATGAATAATTAATAAAAATTTTAATATAGTTATGTTATGTGTATTAAATATATTTTTAAGTAACTAATATTTATATGATAAAATAATATTGATAATAATAAATAAAAAGTCGTTTCCTTTTATAATAATAATAATAGTAGTTCTTATAATAGTTTTACTAAAATGGATGTTTTTAAATAAAATGATAGTTTTTCTACTAATGATTCTTTTAAATAATAATTTGTTGTAACAACAATAATAATACTAGTAGTAAAAATTTATAACAATAATATAGTTGTAATAATAATAACACTTCTAATTATGATAATCATGTTAATAATAATAATGATAATATAATTAATAATACTTATAATTATAATACTAATATTAATGATAATAATAATAATAATAATAAAATAATAATAATAATAATAATAATAATAATAATAAATAATTATAATAATAACAATTATGATAATACTTAATATAAAGGAATACGCGTGTATATAGGGTTCCCAAATTAGATCGAACAGATCGGGATAGCAGAAGCAATCCGCAGAGAGGAGTATCATCAACGAACACTCGATCATCAATCAATCATCATCATCATCTTATCTTTACTTCCATATCATAATCTTCACCTTATCAAGCCCTCAATTTCTATCGGTACAGTTACACTAGTTTGAATTTCAATTTCAATTTCCTCTGAGTTTGTATGATTTTTGTGTAACCCTAACTATAATTTATTATGAATTTGTTTGTAGTTAGGGTTTTTAAGTGGATTCGTTTTGGTGTTCAACAACTCCTACAGTACACGGTTAAATTCACCTCCAGTTGATACCAATTCACATCGCCACACCATAGACCGTTGGCATCATCACTGGAATAATCGACTGGATTACGGTGGTTGTAACCCTAACCTTAGGCGTAGTCATCGCCATCGCGTATCGGTATTGTCAAAACTTATCTAATTATCTAACAAATTATTTTCCAGATTTTTAAGTTTTCTTTTATATCTAAGCCTAACTATCAATCAAATACTTTTGATTCGAAAAATAGTTCTGTAAGTACAGTAGCAGTAGTTTGTATGAATTTTGTTGCTTGTGTGTGTTTGCGTTGGTGTTCTTGTATGTGCAGCAGGTTTATCAAATCGCAAGAGAAGGTAATGAGTAGTAGTAGCTTGGAGTTTAATGGTTTGGGTGATGGTTGTTGATGGTTTTGATAATCTTGTTCATTGAGCAAGGAAAGAGGATCAAATAGTTGAAATAAATTTGAGGTTTAATAGTAGTTACAAGATGATGATCTATGGATGATTTGAATTGGTTTATCATTTGTTAAACCTGAACAGAAAAGACACGAATAACATGTGCTGCAGTAGTTAAAAGAAACAGTATTATAGAAGTGATGAGGTTTTGGTTTCTGGTTCGGTTTCAAAAAAGAAGGCGTGCAGCAGTTTAGTGATCGAAGTTTGTGATGATTTTCGAATGAAGACATTGAACAGAAGAACAAGTAATAGCAGTAGTAAATGTGGTGGTTTAATGATGTTTGAATTAAATAGAAAATAGAGTGTGTGCAGCTGGGTTTCATGATGGTTGTGGTGTTGAGTAAAAATGGTTTGTCTCTTAGGCTATAAACAGAAATGATACATAGTTGGACAATGGAAATGGTTTTTACATGTCTTTTTGATCAAGAAGGATAGGGATGTTTATGGTAGTCTGATGGTTCTAATGATGATAATAATGGTGCTTGTGGTTGTGGCTGTCGAAACAAAAAGAAGAGAAAGAAGAATCAAGTTGTGGTGGTGATAGGTTGCCGTGTGGTAACAATGGAGGAGAAGAAAGATGAAGCTTTTGGTCATTATTTATGTGTATGTATATAAATATATATAGGATAGAATTATTAATATATGATAATAATTACATCACTTAATCAATAAAGTGGTGATTGATACTTGTAACAGAAAGAAGAACAGATGAAATTGTAGATTCGTTTGGTTCCAGGAGAAGACAAATAATGATTGGTGATAGTGGATTTAAATATAGATATGCAGAAAAAGAATCGAAACATATACATCAATTACCATTAGTTGGTCCCAATTGGAAAATAAAGAGTAGTAAACACTTGTAAGGAATAGAAAAATAAAACACAAGTTGTTATTTACTTAGCATTATATGAATGATTGTATTCCTCAAACAAATAAAAAAAATGCTTGCTTTGGTAATGAGGTGGGATCGGGTCAACACAAATTATGGAGTTCTTAAAGTTTGGTTTACTATCCAACTGTTAAATCAAAATTAAAAGACTAACTTAATTAACATTACATCGCATTACCTAATATTTTACTTAGAAGACTTCATATAAATAAAGTTGTTGAAATGGCACAAACACACTTATTAAAAATTTCTGTATATGTAATATTTAGAAATTATGTATATTATAAAATACATATTATAAGTGTGTAAATACTATATTTGTACATATATAATTATGTATTATTAAATTCACTTAGTAAAACTAGTAGTTCTATATATTTATATATTCAAAATATTATATATTTATAATTTCGTTTTTTTTAATAACCAGTTTTATTATAGTGTAAATTTGTTTACATACTTAATTCGAATAATTATTTCAAATTATATATATATATATATATATATATATATATATATATATATATATATATATATATATATATATATATATATATATTTATATATATACATATTTAATTACACAGCATTGTTCGTGAATCGTCGAGAGTAGTCAAAGGTTAACTAAATTCATATAAACAGTTCAAGAATTTTTGAGACTCACATTACAGACTTTGCTTATCGTGTCAAAATCGTATAAAGATTGAGTTTAAATTTGGTCGGAAATTTCCGGGTCATCACAGTAGCTGATGTTAGATGGTTCTAGTCACCATGTATGTGTCTGGAGCTAGTATAGAAATTGATGGTAGACTGCTTGTTATGTCCTGTTTGAAGGTATTTCATATGCCCGAGAGACATATTAAATTAATGTGGCTAATGTGTTATGATCCAAGTCGGGTCATACCCAATAACAAGCTTACCAACACTTTATATGTATTTAATCTTAACGACTGGATCGTTAAATAAATACGCGACACTTGAACTTTAGAAAATCGGTTTTCTGAAATGTTATTACTTGAAATAAATTATTTGGATAATTTGTATTTAATTATTTATAAGTTTAAATAATTATGTTGTGTTAAATTTTATAAAATTGGTTTATAAAATAAGTGACTTAACAAATGCATACTTTATATCATAAGTTTTATAAAAATTACAAAGTATTATATAACAAGTTTTATATATATAAACCTTGTTATATAATTAATTGTATGCAGAATTTTGGAGTCTCCAAGGAGACACCCATGCTTGGTTTTGTCACTTTTAAGATAGCACATGAAATGTCCCGTTCTTATTGATTAAAAACGTTCCATATTAATTGATTTCGTTGCGAGGTTTTGACCTCTATATGAGACGTTTTTCAAAGACTGCATTCATTTCAAAACAAACCATAACCTTTATTTCATCAATAAAGGTTTAAAAAGCTTTACGTAGATTATCAAATAATGATAATCTAAAATATCCTGTTTACACACGACCATTACATAATGGTTTACAATACAAATATGTTACAACAAAATAAGTTTCTTGAATGCAGTTTTTACACAATATCATACAAGCATGGACTCCAAATCTCGTCCTTATTTAAGTATGCGACAGCGGAAGCTCTTAATAATCTCCTGAGAATAAACATGCTTAAAATGTCAACAAAAATGTTGGTGAGTTATAGGTTTAACCTATATATATCAAATCATAATAATAGACCACAAGATTTCATATTTCAATACACATCCCATACATAGAGATAAAAATCATTCATATGGTGAACACCTGGTAACCGACATTAACAAGATGCATATATAAGAATATCCCCATCATTCTGGGACACCCTTCGAATATGATATAAATTTCGAAGTACTAAAGCATCCGGTACTTTGGATGGGGTTTGTTAAGCCCAATAGATCTATCTTTAGGATTCGCGTCAATTAGGGTGTCTGTTCCCTAATTCTTAGAATACCAGACTTAATAAAAAGGGGCATATTCGATTTTGATAATTCAACCATAGAATGTAGTTTCACGTACTTGTGTCTATTTTGTAAATCATTTATAAAACCTGCATGTATTCTCATCCCAAAAATATTAGATTTTAAAAGTGGGACTATAACTCACTTTCACAGATTTTTACTTCGTCGGGAAGTAAGACTTGGCCACTGGTTGATTCACGAACCTATAACAATATATACATATATATCAAAGTATGTTCAAAATATATTTACAACACTTTTAATATATTTTGATGTTTTAAGTTTATTAAGTCAGCTGTCCTCGTTAGTAACCTACAACTAGTTGTCCACAGTTAGATGTACAGAAATAAATTGATAAATATTATCTTTAATCAATCCACGACCCAGTGTATACGTATCTCAGTATTGATCACAACTCAAACTATATATATTTTGGAATCAACCTCAACCCTGTATAGCTAACTCCAACATTCACATATAGAGTGTCTATGGTTGTTCCGAAATATATATAGATGTGTCGACATGATAGGTCAAAACATTGTATACGTGTCTATGGTATCTCAAGATTACATAATATACAATACAAGTTGATTAAGTTATGGTTGGAATAGATTTGTTACCAATTTTCACGTAGCTAAAATGAGAAAAATTATCCAATCTTGTTTTACCCATAACTTCTTCATTTTAAATCCGTGTTGAGTGAATCAAATTTCTATGGTTTCATATTGAACTCTATTTTATGAATATAAACAGAAAAAGTATAGGTTTATAGTCAGAAAAATATGTTACAAGTCATTTTTGTAAAGGTAGTCATTTCAGTCGAAAGAACGACGTCTAGATGACCATTTTAGAAAACATACTTCCACTTTGAGTTTAACCATAATTTTTGGATATAGTTTCATGTTCATAATAAAAATTATTTTCTCAGAAGAACAACTTTTAAATCAAAGTTTATCATAGTTTTTAATTAACTAACCCAAAACAGCCCGCGGTGCTACTACGACGGCGTAAATCCGGTTTTACGGTGTTTTTCGTGTTTCCAGGTTTTAAATCATTAAGTTAACATATCATATAGATATAGAACATGTGTTTAGTTGATTTTAAAAGTCAAGTTAGAAGGATTAACTTTTATTTGCGAACAAGTTTAGAATTAACTAAACTATGTTATAGTGATTACAAGTTTAAACCTTCGAATAAGATAGCTTTATATGTATGAATCGAATGATGTTATGAACATAATTACTACCTTAAGTTCCTTGGATAAACCTACTGGAAAAGAAAAAAATGGATCTAGCTTCAATGGATCCTTGGATGGCTCGAAGTTCTTGAAGCAGAATCATGACACGAAAACAAGTTCGAGTAAGATCATCACTTGAAATAAGATTGTTATAGTTATAGAAATTGAACCAAAGTTTGAATATGATTATTACATTGTATTAGAATGATAACCTACTGTAATAAACAAAGATTTCTTGAGGTTGGATGATCACATTACAAGATTGGAAGTGAGCTAGCAAACTTGAAAGTATTCTTGATTTTATGTAACTAGAACTTGTAGAATATATGAAGAACACTTAGAACTTGAAGATAGAACTTGAGAGAGATCAATTAGATGAAGAAAATTGAATAATGAAAGTGTTTTTAGGTGTTTTTGGTCGTTGGTGTATGGATTAGATATAAAGGATATGTAATTTTGTTTTCATGTAAATAAGTCATGAATGATTAGTCATATTTTTGTAATTTTATGAGATATTTCATGCTAGTTGCCAAATGATGGTTCCCACATGTGTTACGTGACTCACATGGGCCGCTAAGAGCTAATCATTGGAGTATATATACCAATAGTACATACATCTAAAAGCTGTGTATTGTACGAGTACGAATACGGGTGTATACGAGTAGAATTGTTGATGAAACTGAACGAGGATGTAATTGTAAGCATTTTTGTTAAGTAGAAGTATTTTTATAAGTGTATTGAAGTCTTTCAAAATTGTATAAATACATATTAAAACACTACATGTATATACATTTTAACTGAGTCGTTAAGTCATCGTTAGTCGTTACATGTAAGTGTTGTTTTGAAACCTTTAGGTTAACGATCTTGTTAAATGTTGTTAACCCAATGTTTATAATATCAAATGAGATTTTAAATTATTATATTATCATGATATTATCATGTATGAATATCTCTTAATATGATATATATACATTAAATGTCTTTACAACGATAATCGTTACATATATGTCTCGTTTAAAAATCATTAAGTTAGTAGTCTTGTTTTTACATATGTAGTTCATTGTTAATATACTTAATGATATGTTTACTTATCATAGTATCATGTTAACTATATATATATCCATATATATGTCATCATATAGTTTTTACAAGTTTTAATGTTCGTGAATCACCGGTCAACTTGGGTGGTTAATTGTCTATATGAAACATATTTCAATTAATCAAGTCTTAAGAAGTTTGATTGCTTAACATGTTGGAAACATTTAATCATGTAAATATCAATCTCAATTAATATATATAAACATGGAAAAGTTCGGGTCACTACAGTACCTACCCGTTAAATAAATTTCGTCCCGATATTTTAAGCTGTTGAAGGTGTTGACGAATCTTCTGGAAATAGATGCGGGTATTTCTTCTTCATCTGATCTTCATGCTCCCAGGTGAACTCGGGCCCTCTACGAGCATTCCATCGAACCTTAACAATTGGTATCTTGTTTTGCTTAAGTCTTTTAACCTCACGATCCATTATTTCGACGGGTTCTTCGATGAATTGAAGTTTTTCGTTGATTTGAATTTCATCTAACGGAATAGTGAGATCTTCTTTAGCAAAACATTTCTTCAAATTCGAGACGTGGAAAGTGTTATGTACAGCCACGAGTTGTTGAGGTAACTCAAGTCGGTAAGCTACTGGTCCGACACGATCAATAATCTTGAATGGTCCAATATACCTTGGATTTAATTTCCCTCGTTTACCAAATCGAACAACGCCTTTCCAAGGTGCAACTTTAAGCATGACCATCTCTCCAATTTCAAATTCTATATCTTTTCTTTTAATGTCAGCGTAGCTCTTTTGTCGACTTTGGGCGGTTTTCAACCGTTGTTGAATTTGGATGATCTTCTCGGTAGTTTCTTGTATAATCTCCGGACCCGTAATCTGTCTATCCCCCACTTCACTCCAACAAATCGGAGACCTGCACTTTCTACCATCAAGTGCTTCAAACGGCGCCATCTCAATGCTTGAATGGTAGCTGTTGTTGTAGAAAAATTCTGCTAACGGTAGATGTCGATCCCAACTGTTTCCGAAATCAATAACACATGCTCGTAGCATGTCTTCAAGCGTTTGTATCGTCCTTTCACTCTGCCCATCAATTTGTGGATGATAGGCAATACTCATGTCTAGACGAGTTCCTAATGCTTGCTGTGATGTCTGCCAGAATCTTGAAATAAATCTGCCATCCCTATCAGAGATAATAGAGATTGGTATTCCATGTCTGGAGACGACTTCCTTCAAATACAGTCGTGCTAACTTCTCCATCTTGTCATCTTCTCTTATTGGCAGGAAGTGTGCTGATTTGGTGAGACGATCAACTATTACCCAATTAGTATCAAAACCACTTGCAGTCCTTGGCAATTTAGTGATGAAATCCATGATAATGTTTTCCCATTTCTATTCCGGGATTTCGGGTTGTTGAAGTAGACCTGATGGTTTCTGATGCTCAGCTTTGACCTTAGAACACGTCAAACATTCTCCTACGTATTTAGCAACATCGGCTTTCATACCCGGCCACCAAAAATGTTTCTTGAGATCCTTGTACATCTTCCCCGTTCCAGGATGTATTGAGTATCTGGTTTTATGAGCTTCTCTAAGTACCATTTCTCTCATATATCCAAATTTTGGTACCCAAATCCTTTCAGCCCTATACCGGGTTCCGTCTTCCCGAATATTAAGATGCTTCTCCGATCCTTTGGGTATTTCATCCTTTAAATTTCCCTTTTTTAAAACTCCTTGTTGCGCCTCCTTTATTTGAGTAGTAAGGTTATTATGAATCATTATATTCATAGATTTTACTCGAATGGGTTATCTGTCCTTCCTGCTCAAGGCATCGGCTACCACATTTGCCTTCCCCGGGTGGTAATGAATCTCAAAGTCGTAATCATTCAATAATTCAATCCACCTACGCTGCCTCATATTCAGTTGTTTCTGATTAAATATGTGTTGAAGAGTTTTGTGGTCGGTATATATAATACTTTTGACCCCATATAAGTAGTGCCTCCAAGTCTTTAATGCAAAAACAACCGCGCCTAATTCCAAATCATGCGTCGTATAATTTTGTTCGTGAATCTTCAATTGTCTAGACACATAAGCAATCACCTTCGTTCGTTGCATTAATACACAAGCAAGACCTTGCTTTGATGCGTCACAATAAATCACAAAATCATCATTCCCTTCAGGCAATGACAATATAGGTGCCGTAGTTAGCTTTTTCTTCAATAACTGAAATGCTTTCTCTTGTTCATCATTCCATTCAAATTTTTTCCCTTTATGCGTTAATGCAGTCAAGGGTTTTGCTATTCTGGAAAAGTCTTAGATGAACCTTCTATAGTAACCAGCTAGTCCTAAAAACTGGCGTATGTGTTTTGGAGTTTTCGGGGTTTCCCACTTTTCAACAGCTTCTATCTTTGCCGGATCCACCTTAATACCTTCTTTGTTCACTATGTGACCGAGGAATTGAACTTCTTCCAACCAAAATGCACACTTTGAAAACTTAGCGTACAATTCTTCCTTCCTCAATACTTCTAACACCTTTCTCAAATGTTCACCGTGTTCTTGGTCATTCTTTGAGTAAATAAGTATGTCATCAATGAAAACAATGACAAACTTGTCAAGGTATGGTCCACACACTCAGTTCATAAGGTCCATGAACACAGCTGGTGCATTAGTTAAACCAAACGGCATGACCATAAACTCGTAATGACCGTAACGTGTTCTGAAAGCAGTCTTTGAAATATCATCTTCTTTCACCCGCATTTGATGATACCCGGAACGTAAGTCAATCTTTGAATAAACAGACGAGCCTTGTAGTTGATCAAATAAGTCATCGATTCTCGGTAGTGGGTAGCGGTTCTTGATGGTAAGTTTGTTCAACTCTCAGTAGTCGATACACAACCTGAATGTACCATCTTTCTTCTTGACAAACAAAACAGGAGCTCCCCACGGTGATGTGCTTGGTCGAATGAAACCACGCTCTAAAAGTTCCTGTAATTGGCTTTGCAGTTCTTTCATCTCGTTGGGTGCGATTCTGTAAGGAGCACGAGCTATTGGTGCAGCTCCTGGTACAAGATCTATTTGAAATTCAACGGATCGATGTGGGGGTAATCCCGGTAATTCTTTCGGAAATACATCTGGAAATTCTTTTGCAATGGGAACATCATTGATGCTCTTTTCTTCAGTTTGTACTTTCTCGACGTGTGCTAGAACAGCATAGCAACCTTTTCTTATTAGTTTTTGTGCCTTCAAATTACTAATAAGATGTAGCTTCGTGTTGCCCTTTTCTCCATACACCATTAAGGGTTTTCCTTTTTCTCGTATAATGCGAATTGCATTTTTGTAACAAACGATCTCTGCTTTCACTTCTTTCAACCAGTCCATACCGATTATCACATCAAAACTCCCTAACTCTACTGGTATCAAATCAATCTTAAATGTTTCGCTAACCAGTTTAATTTCTCGATTCCGACATATATTATCTGCTGAAATTAATTTACCATTTGCTAATTCGAGTAAAAATTTACTATCCAAAGGCGTCAATGGACAACTTAATTTAGCACAAAAATCTCTACTCATATAGCTTCTATCCACACCCGAATCAAATAAAATGTAAGCAGATTTATTGTCAATAAGAAACGTACCCGTTACAAGCTCCGGGTCTTCCTGTGCCTCTGCCGCATTAATATTGAAAACTCTTCCGTGGCCTTGTCCATTCGTGTTCTCCTGGTTCGCGAAATTTCTAATAATGTGGCCTGGTTTTCCACATTTATAACAAACTACATTGGCATAACTTGCTCCGACACTACTTGCTCCGCCATTACTCGTTCCGACACCATTTGTTCCTTTCGTTCTATTAACCCCTGGTCCGTAGACCTCACACTTCGACGCGCTATGACCATTTCTTTTACACTTGTTGCAAAATTTGGTGCAGAACCCCGAGTGATACTTTTCACACCTTTGGCATAGCTGCTTCTGATTGTTGTTGTTGTTGCGGTTATTATTATTGTTGGGATGATTGTTGTAGTTGCTGTTGTTGTTGTTGTTGTTGTTATTGTTATTGTTGTTGTTGTTGTTGGGCCATTTGTTGTAGTTGCGATTGATGTTGCGATTGTTGGGATAATTGTTGCGATTATTGTTGTAATTGCTGTTGTTGTTGTATTGGTGATTCTTATCACCGTTTTCCTCCCACTTTCTTTTGACTTGCTTCACATTGGCCTCTTCAGCAGTCTGTTCTTTAATTCTTTCTTCAATCTGGTTCACTAGTTTGTGAGCCATTCTACATGCCTGTTGTATGGAGGCGGGCTCGTGTGAACTTATATCTTCTTGGATTCTTTCCGGTAATCCTTTCACAAACGCGTCGATCTTCTCTTCCTCATCTTCGAACGCTCCCGGACACAATAGGCACAATTCTGTGAATCATCTTTCGTACGTAGTAATATCAAATCCTTGGGTTCGTAACCCTCTAAGTTCTGTCTTGAGCTTATTGACCTCGGTTCTGGGACGGTACTTCTCGTTCATCAAGTGCTTGAATGCTGACCACGGTAGTGCGTACGCATCGTCTTGTCCCACTTGCTCTAGATAGGTATTCCACCATGTTAACGCAGAACCTGTGAAGGTATGCGTAGCGTACATCACTTTGTCCTCTTCAGTACACTTACTTATGGCAAACACCGATTCGACCTTCTCGGTCCATCGTTTCAATCCGATCGGTCCTTCGGTTCCATCAAATTCCAAAGGTTTGCAGGCAGTGAATTCTTTGTAGGTGCATCCTACACGATTTCCTGTACTGCTAGATCCAAGGTTATTGTTGGTATGTAGCGCAACCTGTACTACGGCTATGTTTGAAGCTAGAAAAGTACGGAATTCCTCTTCATTCATATTCACGGTGTGTCGAGTAGTCGGTGCCATTTTCTTCAAAATAGTCAAATGGAACAAGTTAATCATACAGAATATTAAGAGTAGTTAATAGTATTTCGTAGCATAATATGAACTCATTTATAAAAGCTTTTTCTTCATACTAGCGTTTTATAAGTTTAAATTCGGGTAGTACCTACCCGTTAAGTTCATACTTAGTAGCTAATATACAATTCAACTACTACAATTCTATATGAAAAACTGATTATAATAATATTTCGCGTTCAAACTTTTACACAATATTTTACAAACTTACAATACCGCTTATTTTACATATAGCATGAAATATAGTACACAATAAATTTGATACAAGATGGTTGTGAAGATAATTCTAGCTAGTACACAAGTCGTTCAGCAAAGGCAATAAAGACACGTAATTCATATGTCCAGAAACAAGTCATGCATTCTGGTTTTACTAGGATTACTTCCCATCCTTGGTCTTGTGGAACATAACCGTTATGGCCGTTGATAAGACATTGTGTTGTAACGTTGTCAAAGGGACGAGGGTTACGTAATGTCCAACAGTCCCGTAACAATCTAAAAACCTCATTTCTTACCCCAATTACCGACTCCGTCACTTGTGGGAACGTTTTGTTTAATAGTTGTAGCCCGATGTTCTTATTCTCACTTTGGTGAGAAGCGAACATTACTAATCCGTAAGCATAACATGCTTCTTTATGTTGCATGTTAGCCGCTTTTTCTAAATCACGAAGTCCAATATTCGGATATATTGAGTCAAAATAATTTCTTAACCCATTGCGTAAAATAGCATTTGGGTTCCCCGCAATATATGCGTCAAAGTAAACACATCGTAACTTATGGATTTCCCAATGTGATATCCCCCATATTTCGAATGAAAGCCTTTTATAAACCAAGGCATTCTTGGAACGTTCTTCGAATGTCTTACAAACTGATCTCGCCTTAAATAGTTGTGCCGAAGAATTCTGACCGACTCTAGACAAGATTTCATCAATCATATCTCCATGTAGGTCTCTTAAAATATTGGGTTGTCTATCCATTTTGTGTTTTTATACTGTAAAATAGAAAAGAGTTAGATTCATAAAAAATACTTATTAATACAAGCAATTTTTACATATATCATAAAGCATAAGCACACTATATTACATATATTACACCACACGAATACAACTATCTTATTCCGACTCGCTTGTTTCTTCTTCTTCGGTTTTGGTTCGTTTTGCCAAGTTTCTAGGGATATATGATGTTCCCCTAATACGAGCCGTCGTTTTCCACATTGGTTTAGAAAAACCTGGTGGTTTAGAGGTTCCCGGGTCATTGTTACAACTTAAGGACTTCGGGGGTTGACGATACATATAAAGTTCATCGGGGTTGGAATTAGATTTCTCTATTTTTATGCCCTTTCCCTTATTATTTTCTTTTGCCTTTTTAAATTCAGTTGGGGTAATTTCTATAACATCATCGGAATTCTCGTTGGAATCCGATTCATCGGAGAATTGGTAATCCTCCCAATATTTTGCTTCCTTGGCGGAAACACCATTGACCATAATTAACCTTGGTCGGTTGGTTGAGGATTTTCTTTTACTTAACCGTTTTATTATTTCCCCCACCGGTTCTATTTCTTCATCCGGTTCCGATTCTTCTTCCGGTTCCGACTCTTCTTCCGGTTCCTCTTCGGGAACTTGTGAATCAGTCCACGAATCATTCCAATTTACATTTGACTCTTCATTATTATTAGGTGAGTCAATGGGACTTGTTCTAGAGGTAGACATCTATCACATAATATCAAACGCGTTAATAGATTAATATATCACATAATATTCACATGTTAAAAATATATAGTTTCCAACAAAATTTGTTAAGCAATCATTTTTCAAGTAAACACGGTCGAAGTCCAGACTCACTAATGCATCCTAACAAATTCGATAAGACACACTAATGCAAAATTCTGGTTCTCTAAGACCAACGCTCGGATACCAACTGAAATGTCCCGTTCTTATTGATTAAAAACGTTCCATATTAATTGATTTCGTTGCGAGGTTTTGACCTCTATATGAGACGTTTTTCAAAGACTGCATTCATTTTAAAACAAACCATAACCTTTATTTCATCAATAAAGGTTTAAAAAGCTTTACGTAGATTATCAAATAATGATAATCTAAAATATCCTGTTTACACACGACCATTACATAATGGTTTACAATACAAATATGTTACAACAAAATAAGTTTCTTGAATGCAGTTTTTACACAATATCATACAAGCATGGACTCCAAATCTCGTCCTTATTTAAGTATGCGACAGCGGAAGCTCTTAATAATCACCTGAGAATAAACATGCTTAAAACGTCAAAAAAAATGTTGGTGAGTTATAGGTTTAACCTATATATATCAAATCATAATAATTGACCACAAGATTTCATATTTCAATACACATCCCATACATAGAGATAAAAATCATTCATATGGTGAACACCTGGTAACCGACATTAACAAGATGCATATATAAGAATATCCCCATCATTCCGGGACACCCTTCGGATATGATATAAATTTCGAAGTACTAAAGCATCCGGTACTTTGGATGGGGTTTGTTAAGCCCAATAGATCTATCTTTAGGATTCGCGTCAATTAGGGTGTCTGTTCCCTAATTCTTAGATTACCAGACTTAATAAAAAGGGGCATATTCGATTTCGATAATTCAACCATAGAATGTAGTTTCACGTACTTGTGTCTATTTTGTAAATCATTTATAAAACCTGCATGTATTCTCATCTCAAAAATATTAGATTTTAAAAGTGGGACTATAACTCACTTTCACAGATTTTTACTTCGTCGGGAAGTAAGACTTGGCCACTGGTTGATTCACGAACCTATAACAATATATACATATATATCAAAGTATGTTCAAAATATATTTACAACACTTTTAATATATTTTGATGTTTTAAGTTTATTAAGTCAGATGTCCTCGTTAGTAACCTACAACTAGTTGTCCACAGTTAGATGTACAGAAATAAATCGATAAATATTATCTTGAATCAATCCACGACCCAGTGTATACGTATCTCAGTATTGATCACAACTCAAACTATATATATTTTGGAATCAACCTCAACCCTGTATAGCTAACTCCAACATTCACATATAGAGTGTCTATGGTTGTTCCGAAATATATATAGATGTGTCGACATGATAGGTCGAAACATTGTATATGTGTCTATGGTATCTCAAGATTACATAATATACAATACAAGTTGATTAGGTTATGGTTGGAATAGATTTGTTACCAATTTTCACGTAGCTAAAATGAGAAAAATTATCCAATCTTGTTTTACCCATAACTTCTTCATTTTAAATCCGTTTTGAGTGAATCAAATTGCTATGGTTTCATATTGAACTCTATTTTATGAATCTAAACAGAAAAAGTATAGGTTTATAGTCAGAAAAATATGTTACAAGTCATTTTTGTAAAGGTAGTCATTTCAGTCGAAAGAACGACGTCTAGATGACCATTTTAGAAAACATACTTCCACTTTGAGTTTAACCATAATTTTTGGATATAGTTTAATGTTCATAATAAAAATTATTTTTTCAGAATAACAACTTTTAAATCAAAGTTTATCATAGTTTTTAATTAACTAACCCAAAACAGCCCGCGGTGTTACTACGACGGCGTAAATCCAGTTTTACGGTGTTTTTCGTGTTTCCAGGTTTTAAATCATTAAGTTAGCATATCATATAGATATAGAACATGTGTTTAGTTGATTTTAAAAGTCAAGTTAGAAGGATTAACTTTTGTTTGCGAACAAGTTTAGAATTAACTAAACTATGTTCTAGTGATTACAAGTTTAAACCTTCGAATAAGATAGCTTTATATGTATGAATCGAATGATGTTATGAAAATCATTACTACCTTAAGTTCCTTGGATAAACCTACTGGAAAAGAGAAAAATGGATCTAGCTTCAACGGATCCTTGGATGGCTCGAAGTTCTTGAAGCAGAATCATGACACGAAAACAAGTTCAAGTAAGATCATCACTTGAAATAAGATTGTTATAGTTATAGAAATTGAACCAAAGTTTGAATATGATTATTACCTTATATTAGAATGATAACCTACTGTAAGAAATAAAGATTTTTTGAGGTTGGATGATCACCTTACAAGATTGGAAGTGAGCTAGCAAACTTGAAAGTATTCTTGATTTTATGTAACTAGAACTTGTAGAATATATGAAGAACACTTAGAACTTGAATATAGAACTTGAGAGAGATCAATTAGATGAAGAAAATTGAAGAATGAAAGTGTTTGTAGGTGTTTTTGGTCGTTGGTGTATGGATTAGATATAAAGGATATGTAATTTTGTTTTCATGTAAATAAGTCATGAATGATTACTCATATTTTTGTAATTTTATGAGATATTTAATGCTAGTTGCCAAATGATAGTTCCCACATGTGTTAGGTGACTCACATGGGCTGCTAAGAGCTGATCATTGGAGTGTATATACCAATAGTACATACATCTAAAAGCTGTGTATTGTACGAGTACGAATACGGGTGCATACGAGTAGAATTGTTGATGAAACTGAACGAGGATGTAATTGTAAGCATTTTTGTTAAGTAGAAGTATTTTGATAAGTGTATTGAAGTCTTTCAAAAGTGTATAAATACATATTAAAACACTACATGTATATACATTTTAACTGAGTCGTTAAGTCATCGTTAGTCGTTACATGTAAGTGTTGTTTTGAAACCTTTAGGTTAACGATTTTGTTAAATGTTGTTAACCCAATGTTTATAATATCAAATGAGATTTTAAATTATTATATTATCATGATATTATCATGTATGAATATCTCTTAATATGATATATATACATTAAATGTCTTTACAACGATAATCGTTACATATATGTCTCGTTTAAAAATCATTAAGTTAGTAGTCTTGTTTTTACATATGTAGTTCATTGTTAATATACTTAATGATATGTTTACTTATCATAGTATCATGTTAACTATATATATATCCATATATATGTCATCATATAGTTTTTACAAGTTTTAACGTTCGTGAATCACCGGTCAACTTGGGTGGTTAATTGTCTATATGAAACATATTTCAATTAATCAAGTCTTAAGAAGTTTGATTGCTTAACATGTTGAAAACATTTAATCATGTAAATATCAATCTCAATTAATATATATAAACATGGAAAAGTTCGGGTCACTACAGCACAACTCTTAAGGTACATGCTTAAGTAGTGTACCTAGGTCTTGACTCCAGTAAGACATGCAATACACTCAAAAACAAGTAAGAAAAAACTGCATATTCCCTCCCATAGCTGCTGTTTCTGCCGTAGGATTTCAAGGGACAAAAGGAGTTCATTTTTCTTTTAGCAAGCTTGTTTTCAAGTGTTGATTAAATCCTAACCAAAGTACAAGGTGTTGGTCACAAGTTTAGGGTATAATCACTTGAGGTTTCATTGTTTTGAAGCTCCATTCATCATCAACTCTTGGAGTTAGCTACTGTCCAAATCAGTGAGCTCAAAAGGAAGAGGTTCTTGCTTGGTTGTTTAGCTCATTAAGTGTCTAAATCCTAACTTAAATCAAGGGTGGTTTTGGTGCATCAAATGCTTAGTATTTTACACACTTGTTCATCATCTTCATCATCAATTTAACCTCCTAACTTGGAGAAGGTATAACATCTAAACTCTCTTGTAGTTTGTAAGTATATTAAACAACTTGATCCTTGTGGGATATAACTTTGATTGGTTATTGTTTAACAAGCTTCAAAAGGTAATTATATGCTTCCGCTTCATTTTGATTCTTAAAAAGTTTTAAATATTATGAAACTTGTTAAATCCCAACAATGGTATCTAGAGCCGAGGTTGTTAAAATATACTTCAAGATAGTTATTAAACTCACTATATACTTTGCATTTTATGTACATGCATGATAGTAAAATGCAAAAATTATATGTTTGGGTGGGTTTCCTTTTTTGGCCGAATTTTGGAAGTTCTAAATTGGTTTGGACTTGAAATTTGGTCATATTTTGTTGTATGTTGTTGTTCACAATCATAGCCATGACCTTGTGTATAAATGGATGTTTGTTTGGTTTATTTATTATTCATTCAATTTGGTTTGTAATAATTTTCATTCAATTGGTTTGTAATATTATTTTGGTTATGTAATTTATTTTATATTTGGTATGTAAAATAGATTAGGTTGTAATTTTATTATTTAGACAAAATGTATTAGGATATATTTTGTAAAATGATGAAGATGATGAAGACTTGAAGAACACAAGAAGATTGTATTTAGATGCAAGATTTAGTGGGAGATGTAAAATCTCCTACTTTGTGATTTGACCCATTAACCGGTGGCATTTTGTTTTCGGCTAAACAAAATGCCTACCAAAAGGCTTGATTATGAACATATTATTTTGCATGCGTAGTTGTTTTGTATGTTTATGGATTGTATGTTTGTATGCTACAAATTAATCACACAAGTTAACTACAAACAAAATGGCAATTTAATTGGTTAAATTAGACATTATTAACTACATGCAAAACGATGATTTAAATGGTTAAATTGAAATGGCAAAAGGACATTAATAAATGGTTATTAAGAACACTAAAAGGATCACACATATAAAATGGTTTATATCAAATAATTGGCTTAATTACAAGACTTGAAAATGGATTTCAAATGAACCATACACTAAATGCATGTTGGTATATGGCATAAATGTTTTCTCAAACTAGAATTAATGAAAACCTAAAATCCCTTTATCGACAAGGCAAACAAGTTAAACGCCATCCTTTTGTGTGACACTTAAAAATATTAGGGAACTCATAATGGGATAAAGGTCACCTAACCGTTATGAGCAATCTAATATGATTAAGGTGAATTTCGCATGCTTGTGGGATAAGGTCACCTAACCACTTGTATGTTAAATTTACATGTTTACACAAGTAGGACAACTTGATTTGGGAATCATGAACTTAGGGTCACCGAAGCATGAGGAACAAATAGGCGTTGATGGAATAAATATGACATGCAAAAGGATTGCATGATTCCATAACTTAGAAGTTGAAAAAGGATTGCAATTGTCATATAATGACTACCTAGCTAAATCAAATGACGGGATAAAGGTCACCTAACTGAAATTTGGTTTACCGTTGGATTCTAAAATTTAATAAATATCAATTGGATTTAAAGGGTATTGATTGTTAAATTAAAATTGATACTTAAACAACTTTGTTAAATTTTGTAGATGGCCGCCAATAACAACAACAACATTCCAAACGCACCTATCAACTTTAACAACCTATCGTTGAGGTCTATCCTCGAAAAAGAAAAATGATGTTTAAGCGAAGGGGTACGAAATATACTATATTTTTTTAATTCGAAATACGTTACAAATTACACAAGTTTTAATTATTTATTTACAAATGGGATATACCTAAACCTTGCTACAACACTATAGGCAGTGTACCTAATCGTAGAGTAGTATAGTTTTTAGTAAGTCCGGTTCGTTCCACAGGGAGCGGGCTTATTGCACACTATATTTTTAAACAACTATATTTGTACAAAATATATATAATTATATATAATAATATATAAAAGGGGGTTTACCGTTTAATGACCGGTTTGTCGATTTATATTTTAAGCGAAGCGTATAGTAAATGACGATATTTAAATAACAATATAAAATAAATAACAATAATTAAAATGACAATAAATAAAAGTACGAGGAAATATGAAATAAAATATATTATGCTTATTTAAACTTCCGTAACCATGATGTTTGACGTTTTGATTTTAATCTATTGTCCTGGGTTAATTGTCCTTTGTCCTGGATGTATTTGAAACCTATCTGGTTTTTGTCCATAATAGTTCATCGGTCATAATTATAAACTGCTCGGCAAATTTAACCTTATACCCGAAGTCAAATATTCCAACTAACTGGGGATTCGAACTGTAACAAGGTCTTAATACTTTGCTTAATGAATACACCAGGTTATCGACTGTGTGTAAACCAAGGTTTTAATACTTTGTTAACAATTACACCAATTACCCTTGAATGTAACCCACCCCTGTTTTAATGAGTCCATTGACTATTACTCCATCCCCGTGTCCGGTCAAATGAACAATAATTCGTACTTATAAATATCCTGCCCATCGTGTCCGATTAAGCGTATGTGGTTATATATAGATACGTCAAATCATAACCTTTATATTAAATTAACGAGGTATCGTTAATTTAATATAAAGCCCATTAATAGCCCATAGTCTAATTTCCACAAGTGTCGTTCTTTTGTCCAAACCCCAATTATGGTACAAAACCCAATTACCCTGTCTTTAATATTT
This sequence comes from Rutidosis leptorrhynchoides, assembly GCF_046630445.1. Classification (NCBI taxonomy): domain Eukaryota; kingdom Viridiplantae; phylum Streptophyta; class Magnoliopsida; order Asterales; family Asteraceae; genus Rutidosis; species Rutidosis leptorrhynchoides. The sequence goes on from NC_092335.1 coordinate 473,893,698, forward strand.
AGCTCAACATCATGATTACTTCGGCTCAAATAAGCATAATAATAACTTAAGTACGAGACATTAATTTAAAAGGGAGAACATAGCTTACATTGATTATTTATCGCGTAGTAGTACACGGACAGAGCTCCGACTTTAAAACCCGTAAAAATAACTTTTACATAACTCAAACTAATCTAATATAACACTAATCTATACTATATATATATATATATATATATATATATATATATATATATATATATATATATATATATATATATATTATATATATATTTATTTATATTATACTACGGAGTATTATTATTATTATATTTTTTAAACTTGCAGAATTTGTGGCCTTTTTTAGGGATTTCTGATTTTTCAAACTCCGCGAGTCGTGGAGTTTTTGGCCTTCAAACTCCGCGAGTCGTGGAGTTTGATTTTCCAGCTCACAAACTTTTGGCTCCTAGCTTGTCGACATAAAAAATATATAAATATAAAATATAAATAATTAATATAATTATTTATATATTATATTATATTCTTGTGCATAGTAGACTTGTAATTTTTGCACCGTTGCGTCGCGCGTTGAGAGTTGACTCATGTCCCAGTTCCGGATTTTCGAACGTCCTTGCGTACAATTTAATATCTTGTACTTTGCGTTTTGTAACTTGTACTCTTGTCATTTTTAGACGTTTTTCATCAATAAATTGAACCACTTGGATTGTATCTTGTACATTTGAGCTTTTTGGTCATTTGCGTCTTCAAATCGTCGTTTTCGCCTTTTGTCTTCGCACTTATTTAATATAAACGATTACAACTTAAAATAGGACAATTACAACTAAATAATTTACATATTGGGAGGATATTTCTACAAAATATATATTTATTTGGAGCACTATCAAAAAACTCAACCATACGAACTTCATGGATTGGTTCCGCAATCTAAGAATCGTCCTCAAACTAGAGGATAGGGCGTATGTGTTGGAAGACCCCATTCCCGATCAACCGGATGAGGATGATACGGAAGGCATGGCTTATTGGGAGAAATATTGCACCGATTCGGTGCAAGTTTCTTGCCTCATGCTTGGGACTATGATACCCGAACTCCAAAAGGATTTTGAGCATCATAGTGCATATGACATGATCACACAGTTGAAGGAGATGTTCCTTCAACAAGCTCGTGTCGAGCGCTTCGAAACGGTTCGAGCGCTTCATGCATGTCGGATGGACGACTCCCAATCCGTTTCATCTTATGTCCTTAAGATGAAAAGCCTAATTGATCGAGCAAACTGTCTAAACTGCAACGTGTCTAATGAACTAGCCACAGACCTTATCCTTAATTCCTTGTCAAAGAGGTTTGACACATTAGTAATGAATTACAATATGAATGGTTGGGATAAGAGCATTGGCGAATTACATGCCATGCTTAAGACGGCTGAAGCAAGCATGGGTAAAAGGGCTTCACCCATGTTTATGATCAATGAAGGCGGGTCCAAAAACAATAACACTTCTAAGCCGAAGGCAAGGGCAAGGGAAAGGGGAAGATGGTTACCCCAACCAATAATAACAAGAAGCAAAAGGTTGCCGGAAAAGCTAACCCCAAGGAAGATTCGTGCTTTGGTTGCGGTGAAATGGGTCACTGGAAACGCAACTGCCCGGTCTACCTTAAGGAGTTGAAGGAAAAGAGGGATGCAGGGCAAACCTCAGGTAATGTATATATGGTATACATTGAGCTTAGTATTACTTCTTCTAATACATGGGTATTAGACACAGGATGTGGAACTCATATTTACAATTCTTTGCAGGGGTTCAAAAGAAGTGATCAAGATGCGGGAACAACAAGTCTCTTCATGGGAAATGGAGTAAGGGTGCAAGTGAAAGCTCATGGAGACTTTGTTTTAAAGCTTCCTAGTGGTTTGGAGCTTATTTTGAAAAATGTTTTGTATGCACCCGATTTGTCACGAAACATTATTTCTGTATCCCGTTTGAAACAATATGGTTTTAATCTTAATTTCATTAATGATGACATCCATGTTTCTTTAGATAATGTGTTCTATTTTAAGGCTTCGCCTTCGAATGGTATTTATGAATTGGTTCATGATGACACATCATACAATAGCTCAATATACCATGCAAACATCAAGAAACTCAAAAGAGATTTGAGGGATTCCTACTTATGGCATTGCCGCCTTGGTCACATAAACAAGAATCGAATGCATACACTTCAAAAGAATGGACTTTTGAAATCAAATGAACTAGACTCATTTGATGTATGTGAATCTTGTTTACAAGGAAAAATGACTAAAGCACCTTTCAAAGGGACCTATGAAAGGGCTAAAGACTTATTGGGATTAATACATTCGGATGTATGTGGACCTTTTAAGCCCATAGCTAGGAATGGTGAAAGATACTTCGTTACTTTCATTGATGACTTCAGTCGTTTCGGATATGTCTACTTGTTAAGACATAAAGACGAAACTTTTGAAGCATTCAAAGAGTATCAAAATGAAGTACAAAATCAACTCAATAAGACAATCAAGGTACTTCGTACCGATAGAGGAGGTGAATACCTAAGCGATGCTTTCCAAGATCATCTTAGAAGTTGTGGGATTATCTCGCAACATACTTCACCCGGGACACCACAGCTTAATGGTGTATCCGAAAGGAGGAACCGAACCCTAATGGATATGGTTCGATCTATGATGGCTAGAAGCTCGTTACCTCTATCATTTTAGGGTTATTGTCTATGCTCCGCGGCTCGTATTCTAAATATGGCCCCAACCAAGAAAGTGGAACGAACTCCTAATGAGATGTGGTTTGGAAAACCTCCATCTCTATCATACTTAAAGGTATGGGGATGTGAAGCTTATCCTAAGCGTTACGTCCCTAATAAGTTGAATGCTCGATCCACGAAGTGTATCTTCATAGGATATCCCAAGGATGATATGGGATACTATTTCTATGATCCATCCGAGCAAAATGTATTTGCTGCTCGGAAGGCGGAATTCCTTGAAACTAAGTTCCTAATGGAAGGAATTAGTGAAAGGAAGATAGATCTTGAAAAGGTTCAAGATCAAGTAGATGATACATAATTGGCTGACACTAGCACTCAACATGAAAATGTTGAGAGTGATCAAATAGATGATCAAAATACACAAGACGTTCGCAGATCTGGTAGGATTAGTAATCCTCCTAAGAGATATGGGTTTCTCATGGATGGTTGCTATGTGGTTGATTTGGATGAACCAACAAACTACCAAGATGCCTTATCAAGGATTGATAAGGATAAATGGCAGGAAGCCATGAACGCTGAGATGCAATCTATGTATGACAACCAAGTTTGGGAACTTGTTGAACAACCTACTGGCTCAAGGCTAGTTGATTGTAAATGGCTTTTCAAAATGAAAACCGACATACATGGAAACTAGGATACATATAAAGCTAAACTTGTAGAAAAAGGTTTCGCTCAAACTCAAGGGGTTGACTATGATGAAACTTTTTCGCCCGTGGCAATGCTAAAGTCTATTAGGATATTACTTGTCATTGCTGCTCATTATGATTATGAAATATGGCAAATGGATGTCAAGACCGCTTTCCTAAATGGACATCTTGAGGAAGATGTCTATATGGTTCAGTCTGAAGGTTTTGTTGATCCAAAATATCCCAAAAGGGTATGCAAGTTAAAGAAGTCAATCTACAGATTGAAACAAGCATCTAGAATGTGGAATCATCGTTTTAATGAGGAGGCCAAGAAATTTGGCTTCATTAAAAATGGTGATGAAGCTTGTGTATACAAGAAAGCTAGTGGGAGCACTATCGTGTTCCTTGTACTATATGTGGATGATATATTGTTATTTGGAAATGATATTCCGGCAATGGAAGGTGTTAAAACTTAGCTAAGTAAATGCTTCTCCATTAATTATCTTGGAGAAGCACAATACGTTTTGGGGATTGGGATCTACAGGGATAGATCCAAGAAACTGATAGGTTTGAATCAAAGTGCATACATTGAAAAGATCTTGAAAAGGTTCAAGATGGAGAACTCTAAGAAAGGTTTGGTACCTATTCAAAAGGGAACGCTTCTTAGTTCATCACAGTGTCCTACCACGAAAGATGAACAAGAGAGAATGAAGAAAGTCCCGTACGCATCTGCTATTGGGTCAATCATGTATGCAATGATATGCACTAGACCGGATGTGTCATACGCTTTTAGCTTGACAAGTAGATACCAGAATAACCCAGGAAACAGTCATTGGATTGCCGTCAAAAGTATATTGAAATACCTTAGGAGGACTAAGGATATGTTTCTAATATATGGGTCTGGTGAGGAGGAACTCGCTGTAAAAGGTTACGTGGACGCGAGTTACCAAACTGATCGAGATGATTCTCGGTCACAGTCCGGTTATGTCTTCACGTTAAATGGAGGTGCGGTCTCTTGGAAGAGTTCAAAATAGGATGTTGTTGCTTTATCCACTACAGAGTCTGAGTACATCGCCGCCTCATTGGCAGCTCAGGAAGCTGCATGGATGAAGAAATTCATCAACAACTTAGGAGTAGTCCCTTCCATTCAGGACCCTCTTAAGATCTTTTGTGACAACAAGGGTGCGATTGCTCAAATCAAAGAACCTCGTGCTCATCAAAAGACCCGTCACATTGAGTGGAGATTCAACTACATAAGGGATGAAGTTGAAAAGGGAAAGATATGTATTCGCAAAGTTCACACAGATCTTAATATAGCGGATCCTCTCACGAAGCTCTTACATGGGGCGAAACATACTGGACATGTTTGTGCATTAGGGCTTCGATATTCTAGTGATTGGTCATGATCTGTTTTAAGTATTGTATCGGAACGAAATTGTTCAAACTCATTAATATAATTATGGTGTTAATTTATTAATCTTGAGTCAGGTTCCTATTTTGCATATTTTATCCATGAATAAGTAATTATTCTAAATTTCGTAGTCGATCACATTTGTGGGAGCAAATGTGAGGTTTAGACTATTATGAACTTGGATTGGTATACATTCACGGGATGAATGTGGGGCAAGGTTGCAACCAAGGTTCATAGATATTTGTGGGATACAAATATTGGAAGACCCGCCCTCAAGATTTACTAAATGGAGCCTTTGTGGTTGATCACATGTAATCTTGAGTAAAGGCGAATATCATTATATCCTCTGACCTGAGATACATATTGGGTTCGGATATTCACCAAGTATTGTGCCTTGATTCTTTCCTTCGCTATTCTAAAATATGGTAGTTCACAAGGAGGAGCTCAGGTATAATGCAAGGTATATATCTAGGACGTATGTAGTCAAGATGGAATTTGTCCCTCTTATTCGTTGAGAGTCAGATGTCTAAGGCCTGATAAAGTTAAATCTAGAAGGGAGTGATCACTCCGTGTCTCTTGGATTTAACATGACATCTAGGACGAAAGGATATAATGAAAAGATTCACGTATTCATATTCAAGATGGGAACTCGAAAGGGATGATGTTATTGAATGGCACAAAGTCATAACATATTGGGGGTGATGGACGGTCGTTAGGTGGTATCCATCACTTGCATTAATCTCTTATGTTTCTCGTGCAAGTGGGAGATTGAAGGTATTTCATATGCCCGAGAGACATATTAAATTAATGTGGCTAATGTGTTATGATCCAAGTCAGGTCATACCCAATAACAAGCTTACCAACACTTTATATGTATTTAATCTTAACGACTGGATCGTTAAATAAATACGCGACACTTGAAGTTTAGAAAATCAGTTTTCTGAAATGTTATTACTTAAAATAAATTATTTGGATAATTTGTATTTAATTATTTATAAGTTTAAATAATTATGTTGTGTTAAATTTTATAAAATTGGTTTATAAAATAAGTGACTTAACAAATGCATAATTTATATCATAAGTTTTATAAAAATTACAAAAGATTATATAACAAGTTTTATATATAAAAACCTTGTTATATAATTAATTGTATGCAGAATTTTAGAGTCTCCAAGGAGATACCCATGCTTGGTTTTGTCACTTTTAAGATAGCACAACTCTTAAGGTACATGCTTAAGTAGTGTACCTAGGTCTTAACTCAAGTAAGACATGCAATACACTCAAAAAAAAGTAAGAAAAAACTGCATTTTCCCTCCCATAGCTGCTGTTTCTGCCGTGGGGTTTCAAGGGACAAAAGGAGTTCATTTTTCTTTTAGCAAGCTTGTTTCCAAGTGTTGATTAAATTCTAACCAAAGTACAAGGTGTTGGTCACAAGTTTGGGGTATAATCACTTGAGGTTTCATTGTTTTGAAGCTCCATTCATTATCAACTCTTGGAGTTAGCTGCTGTCCAAATCAGTGAGCTCAAAAGGAAGAGGTTCTTGCTTGGTTGTTTAGCTCATTAAGTGTCTAAATCCTAACTTAAATCAAGGGTAGTTTTGGTGCATCAAAGGCTTAGGATTTTACACACTTGTTCATCATCTTCATCATCATTTTAACCTCCTAACTTGGAGAAGGTATAACATCTAAACTCTCTTGTAGTTTGTAAGTATATTAAACAACTTGATCCTTGTGGGATTTAACTTTGATTGGTTATTGTTTAACAAGCTTCAAAAGGTAATTATATGCTTCCGCTTCATTTTTATTCTTAAAAAGTTTTAAATATTATGAAACTTGTTAAATCCCAACACTGTTTAGTGTTGCATATCCCTAGTTTTGACGTAGTGTTAGGGATGATGTAGTGACCCGAACTTTTCCATGTTTATATATATTAAATGAAATTGCTATTTACATGATTAAATGTTTCCAACATGTTAAGCAATCAAACTTGTTAAGACTTGATTATTTGAAATGAGTGTCATGTAGACAAATGACCACCCAAGTTGACCGGCGATTCACGAACGTTAAAACTTGTAAAAACTATATGATGATATATATATGGATATGTATATATATATATATATATATATATATATATAGTAAACATGATATTATGATAAGTAAGTATATCACTAGATATATTAACAATGAGTTATATACATAAAAATGAGACTACTAAGTTAAGAAACTCGAAACGATATATATATAACGATTATCGTTATAACAACGTCTTACTAAATACATATGTATCATATTAAGATATTGTTACACTATATTTAACATGATAAAATAATAATTGTATATATCATTAAGTATATTAACAATGAACTACATATGTAAAACAAGACTACTAACTTAAGAATTTCGAAACAATATATATACGTAACGATTATCGTTGTAATAGTATTTTAACATATATATATTGTAGTGACCCGAACTTTTCCATGTTTATATATATTAATTAAGATTGATATTTACATGATTAAATGTTTCCAACATGTTAAGCAATCAAACTTGTTAAGACTTGATTAATTGAAATATGTTTCATATAGACAATTGACCACCCAAGTTGACCGGTGATTCACGAACGTTAAAACTTGTAAAAACTATATGATGACATATATATGGATATATATATAGTTAACATGATACTATGATAAGTAAACATATCATTAAGTATATTAACAATGAACTACATATGTAAAAACAAGACTACTAACTTAATGATTTTTAAACGAGACATATATGTAACGATTATCGTTGTAAAGACATTTAATGTATATATATCATATTAAGAGATATTCATACATGATAATATCATGATAATATAATAATTTAAAATCTTATTTGATATTATAAACATTGGGTTAACAACATTTAACAAGATCGTTAACCTAAAGGTTTCAAAACAACACTTACATGTAACGACTAACGATGACTTAACGACTCAGTTAAAATGTATATACATGTAGTGTTTTAATATGTATTTATACACTTTTGAAAGACTTCAATACACTTATCAAAATACTTCTACTTAACAAAAATGCTTACAATTACATCCTCGTTTAGTTTCATCAACAATTCTACTCGTATGCACCCGTATTCGTACTCGTACAATACACAGCTTTTAGATGTATGTACTATTGGTATATACACTCCAATGATCAGCTCTTAGAAGCCCATGTGAGTCACCTAACACATTTGGGAACCATCATTTGGCAACTACCATGAAATATCTCATAAAATTACAAAAATATGAGTAATCATTCATGACTTATTTACATGAAAACAAAATTACATATCCTTTATATCTAATCCATACACCAACGACCAAAAACACCTACAAACACTTTCATTCTTCAATTTTCTTCATCTAATTGATCTCCCTCAAGTTCTATCTTCAAGTTCTAAGTGTTCTTCATAAATTCCAAAAGTTCTAGTTTCATAAAATCAAGAATACTTTCAAGTTTGCTAGCTCACTTCCAATCTTGTAAGGTGATCATCCAACCTCAAGAAATCTTTGTTTCTTACAGTAGGTTATCATTCTAATACAAGGTAATAATCATATTCAAACTTTGGTTCAATTTCTATAACTATAACAATCTTATTTCAAGTGATGATCTTACTTGAACTTGTTTTCGTGTCATGATTCTGCTTCAAGAACTTCGTGCCATCCAAGGATCCATTGAAGCTAGATCCATTTTTCTCTTTTCCAGTAGGTTTATCCAAGGAACTTAAGGTAGTAATGATGTTCTTAACATCATTCGATTCATACATATAAAGCTATCTTATTCGAAGGTTTAAACTTGTAATCACTAGAACATAGTTTAGTTAATTCTAAACTTGTTCGCAAACAAAAGTTAATCCTTCTAACTTGACTTTTAAAATCAACTAAACACATGTTCTATATCTATATGATATGCTAACTTAATGATTTAAAACCTGGAAACACGAAAAACACCGTAAAACCGGATTTACGCCGTCGTAGTAACACCGCGGGCTGTTTTGGGTTAGTTAATTAAAAACTATGATAAACTTTGATTTAAAAGTTGTTATTCTGAGAAAATGATTTTTATTATGAACATGAAACTATATCCAAAAATTATGGTTAAATTCAAAGTGGAAGTATGTTTTCTAAAATGGTCATCTAGACGTCGTTCTTTCGACTGAAATGACTACCTTTACAAAAACGACTTGTAACTTATTTTTCCGACTATAAACCTATACTTTTTCTGTTTAGATTCATAAAATAGAGTTCAATATGAAACCATAGCAATTTGATTCACTCAAAACGGATTTAAAATGAAGAAGTTATGGGTAAAACAAGATTGGATAATTTTTCTCATTTTAGCTACGTGAAAATTGGTAACAAATCTATTCCAACCATAACTTAATCAACTTGTATTGTATATTATGTAATCTTGAGATACCATAGACACGTATACAATGTTTCGACCTATCATGTCGACACATCTATATATATTTCGGAACAACCATAGACACTCTATATGTGAATGTTGGAGTTAGCTATACAGGGTTGAGGTTGATTCCAAAATATATATAGTTTGAGTTGTGATCAATACTGAGATACGTATACACTGGGTCGTGGATTGATTCAAGATAATATTTATCGATTTATTTCTGTACATCTAACTGTGGACAACTAGTTATAGGTTACTAACGAGGACAGCTGACTTAATAAACTTAAAACATCAAAATATATTAAAAGTGTTGTAAATATATTTTGAACATACTTTAATATATATGTATATATTGTTATAGGTTCGTGAATCAACAGTGGCCAAGTCTTACTTCCCGACGAAGTAAAAATCTGTGAAAGTGAGTTACAGTCCCACTTTTAAAATCTAATATTTTTGGGATGAGAATACATGCAGGTTTTATAAATGATTTACAAAATAGACACAAGTACGTGAAACTACATTCTATGGTTGAATTATTGAAATCGAATATGCCCCTTTTTATTAAGTCTGGTAATCTAAGAATTAGGGAACAGACACCCTAATTGACGCGAATCCTAAAGATAGATCTATTGGGCCTAACAAACCCCATCCAAAGTACCGGATGCTTTAGTACTTCGAAATTTATATCATATCCGAAGGGTGTCCCGGAATGATGGGGATATTCTTATATATGCATCTTGTTATTGTCGGTTACCAGGTGTTCACCATATGAATGATTTTTATCTCTATGTATGGGATGTGTATTGAAATATGAAATCTTGTGGTCTATTGTTACGATTTGATATATATAGGTTAAACCTATAACTCACCAACATTTTTGTTGACGTTTAAAGCATGTTTATTCTCAGGTGAATATTAAGAGCTTCCGCTGTTGCATACTAAAATAAGGACAAGATTTGGAGTCCATGTTTGTATGATATTGTGTAAAAACTGCATTCAAGAAACTGATTTCGATGTAACATATTTGTATTGTAAACCATTATGTAATGGTCGTGTGTAAACAGGATACTTTAGATTATCATTATTTGATAATCTACGTAAAGCTTTTTAAACCTTTATTTATGAAATAAAGGTTATGGTTTGTTTTAAAAATGAATGCAGTCTTTGAAAAACGTCTCATATAGAGGTCAAAACCTCGCAACGAAATCAATTAATATGGAACGTTTTTAATCAATAAGAACGGGACATTTCAGTTGGTATCAGAGCGTTGGTCTTAGAGAACCAGAATTTTTCATTAGTGTGTCTTATCGAGTTTGTTAGGATGCATTAGTGAGTCTGGACTTCGACCGTGTTTACTTGAAAAATGATTGCTTAACAAATTTTGTTGGAAACTATATATTTTTAACATGTGAATATTATGTGATATATTAATCTCTTAACGCGTTTGATATTATGTGATAGATGTCTACCTCTAGAACAAGTCCCATTGACTCACCTAATAATAATGAAGAGTCAAATGTAAATTGGAATGATTCGTGGACTGATTCACAAGTTCCCGAGGAGGAACCGGAAGAAGAGTCGGAACCGGAAGAAGAATCGGAACCGGATGAAGAAATAGAACCGGTGGGGGAAATAATAAAACGGTTAAGTAAAAGAAAATCCTCAACCAACCGACCAAGGTTAATTATGGTCAATGGTGTTTCCGCCAAGGAAGCAAAATATTGGGAGGATTACCAATTTTCCGATGAATCGGATTCCGACGAGAATTCCGATGATGTTATAGAAATTACCCCAACTGAATTTAAAAAGGCAAAAGAAAATAATAAGGGAAAGGGCATAAAAATAGAGAAATCTAATTCCAACCCCGATGAACTTTATATGTATCGTCAACCCCCGAAGTCCTTAAGTTGTAACAATGACCCGGGAACCTCTAAACCACCAGGTTTTTCTAAACCAATGTGGACAACGACGGCTCGTATTAGGGGAACATCATATATCCCTAGAAACTTGGCAAAACGAACCAAAACCGAAGAAGAAGAAACGAGCGAGTCGGAATAAGATAGTTGTATTCGTGTGGTGTAATATATGTAATATAGTGTTCTTATGCTTTATGATATATGTAAAAATTGCTTGTATTAATAAGTATTTTTTTTATGAATCTAACTCTTGTCTATTTTACAGTTTAAAAACACAAAATGGATAGACAACCCAATATTTTAAGAGACCTACCCGGAGACATGATTGATGAAATCTTGTCTAGAGTCGGCCAGAGTTCTTCGGCACAACTATTTAAGGCGAGATCAGTTTGTAAGACATTCGAAGAACGTTCCAAGAATGTCTTGGTTTATAAGAGACTTTCGTTTGAAAGATGGGGGATATCACATTGGGAAACCCATAAGTTACGATGTGTTTACTTTGACGCATATATTGCGGGGAACCCAAATGCTATTTTACGCAACGGGTTAAGAAATTATTTTGACTCAATATATCCGAATATTGGACTTCGTGATTTAGAAAAAGCGGCTAACATGCAACATAAAGAAGCATGTTATGCTTACGGATTAGTAATGTTCGCTTCTCACCAAAGTGAGAACAAGAACATCGGGCTACAACTATTAAACAAAACGTTTCCACAAGTGACGGAGTCGGTAATTGGGGTAAGAAATGAGGTTTTTAGATTATTACGGGACTGTTGGACATTACGTAACCCTCGTCCCTTTGACGACGTTACAACACGCTGTCTTATCAACGGCCATAACGGTTATGTTGCACAAGACCAAGGATGGGAAGTAGTCCTAGTAAAACCAGAATGCATGACTTGTTTCTGGACGTATGAATTACGTGTCTTTATTGCCTTTGCTGAACGACTTGTGTACTAGCTAGAATTATCTTCACAACTATCTTGTATCAAAGTTATTGTGTGCTATATTTCATGCTTTATGTAAAATAAGCGGTATTGTTAGTTTGTAAAATATTGTATAAAAGTTTGAACGCGAAATATTATTATAATCAGTTTTTCATATAGAATTGTAGTAGTTGAATTGTATATTAGCTACTAAGTATGAACTTAACGGGTAGGTACTACCCGAATTTAAACTTATAAAACGCTAATATGAAGAAAAGCTTTTATAAATGAGTTCATATTATGCTACGAAATACTATTAACTACTCTTAATATTCTGTATGATTAACTTGTTCCATTTAAATATTTTGAAGGAAATGGCACCGACTACTCGACACACCGTGAATATGAATGAAGAGGAATTTCGTACTTTTCTAGCTTCAAACATAGCCGCAGTACAGGCTGCGCTACATACCAACAATAACCTTGGATCTAGCAGTACAGGAAATCGTGTAGGATGCACCTACAAAGAATTCACTGCCTGCAAACCTTTGGAATTTGATGGAACCGAAGGACCGATCGGATTGAAACGGTGGACCGAGAAGGTCAAATCGGTGTTTGCCATAAGTAAGTGTACTGAAGAGGACAAAGTAAAGTACGCTACGCATACCTTCACAGGTTCTGCGTTAACATGGTGGAATACCTATCTAGAGCAAGTGGGACAAGACGATGCGTACGCACTACCGTGGTCAGCATTCAAGCACTTGATGAACGAGAAGTACCGTCCCAGAACCGAGGTCAATAAGCTCAAGACAGAACTTAGAGGGTTACGAACCCAAGGATTTGATATTACCACGTACGAAAGACGATTCACAGAATTGTGCCTATTGTGTCCGGGAGCATTCGAAGATGAGGAAGAGAAGATCGACGCGTTTGTGAAAGGATTACCGGAAAGAATCCAAGAAGATATAAGTTCACACGAGCCCGCCTCCATACAACAGGCATGTAGAATGGCTCACAAACTCGTGAACCAAATTGAAGAAAGAATTAAAGAACAGACTGCTGAAGAGGCCAATGTGAAGCAAGTCAAAAGAAAGTGGGAGGAAAACGGTGATAAGAATCACCAATACAACAACAACAGCAATTACAACAATAATCGCAACAATTATCCCAACAATCGCAACATCAATCGCAACTACAACAAACGGCCCAACAACAACAACAACAACAACAACAGCAAATACAACAATCATCTCAACAACAATAATAACCGCAACAACAACAACAATCAGAAGCAGCTATGCCAAAGGTGTGAAAAGAATCACTCGGGGTTCTGCACCAAATTTTGCAACAAGTGTAAAAGAAATGGTCATAGCGCGGCGAAGTGTGAGGTCTACGGACCAGGGGTTAATAGAACGAAAGGATCAAATGGTGTCGGAACGAGTAATGGCGGAGCAAGTAGTGTCGGAGCAAGTTATGCCAATGTAGTTTGTTATAAATGTGGAAAACCAGGCCACATTATTAGAAATTGCCCGAACCAGGAGAACACGAATGGACAAGGCCGTGGAAGAGTTTTCAATATTAATGCGGTAGAGGCACAGGAAGACCCGGAGCTTGTTACGGGTACGTTTCTTATTGACAATAAATCTGCTTACGTTTTATTTGATTCGGGTGCGGATAGAAGCTATATGAGTAGAGATTTTTGTGCTAAATTAAGTTGTCCATTGACGCCTTTGGATAGTAAATTTTTACTCGAATTAGCAAATGGTAAATTAATTTCAGCAGATAATATATGTCGGAATCGAGAAATTAAACTGGTTAGCGAAACATTTAAGATTGATTTGATACCAGTAGAGTTAGGGAGTTTTGATGTGATAATCGGTATGGACTGGTTGAAAGAAGTGAAAGCGGAGATCGTTTGTTACAAAAATGCAATTCGCATTATACGAGAAAAAGGAAAACCCTTAATGGTGTACGGAGAAAAGGGCAACACGAAGCTACATCTTATTAGTAATTTGAAGGCACAAAAACTAATAAGAAAAGGTTGCTATGCTGTTCTAGCACACGTCGAGAAAGTACAAACTGAAGAAAAGAGCATCAATGATGTTCCCGTCGCAAAAGAATTTCCCGATGTATTTCCGAAAGAATTACCGGGATTACCCCCACATCGATCCGTTGAATTTCAAATAGATCTTGTACCAGGAGCTGCACCAATAGCTCGTGCTCCATACAGACTCGCACCCAGCGAGATGAAAGAACTGCAAAGCCAATTACAAGAACTTTTAGAGCGTGGTTTCATTCGACCAAGCACATCACCGTGGGGAGCTCCTGTTTTGTTTGTCAAGAAGAAAGATGGTACATTCAGGTTGTGTATCGACTACCGAGAGTTGAACAAACTTACCATCAAGAACCGCTACCCACTACCGAGAATTGACGACTTATTTGATCAACTACAAGGCTCGTCTGTTTATTCAAAGATTGACTTACGTTCCGGGTATCATCAAATGCGGGTGAAAGAAGATGATATTCCAAAGACTGCTTTCAGAACACGTTACGGTCATTACGAGTTTATGGTCATGCCGTTTGGTTTAACTAATGCACCAGCTGTGTTCATGGACTTTATGAACCGAGTGTGTGGACCATACCTTGACAAGTTTGTCATTGTTTTCATTGATGACATACTTATTTACTCAAAGAATGACCAAGAACACGGTGAACATTTGAGAAAGGTGTTAGAAGTATTGAGGAAGGAAGAATTGTACGCTAAGTTTTCAAAGTGTGCATTTTGGTTGGAAGAAGTTCAATTCCTCGGTCACATAGTGAACAAAGAAGGTATTAAGGTGGATCCGGCAAAGATAGAAACTGTTGAAAAGTGGGAAACCCCGAAAACTACGAAACACATACGCCAGTTTTTAGGACTAGCTGGTTACTACAGAAGGTTCATCCAAGACTTTTCCAGAATAGCAAAACCCTTGACTGCATTAACGCATAAAGGGAAGAAATTTGAATGGAATGATGAACAAGAGAAAGCGTTTCAGTTATTGAAGAAAAAGCTAACTACGGCACCTATATTGTCATTGCCTGAAGGGAATGATGATTTTTTGATTTATTGTGATGCATCAAAGCAAGGTCTCGGTTGTGTATTAATGCAACGAACGAAGGTGATTGCTTATGCGTCTAGACAATTGAAGATTCATGAACAAAATTATACGACGCATGATTTGGAATTAGGCGCGGTTGTTTTTGCATTAAAGACTTGGAGGCACTACTTATATGGGGTCAAAAGTATTATATATACCGACCACAAAAGTCTTCAACACATATTTAATCAGAAACAACTGAATATGAGGCAGCGTAGGTGGATTGAATTATTGAATGATTACGACTTTGAGATTCGTTACCACCCGGGGAAGGCAAATGTGGTAGCCGATGCCTTGAGCAGGAAGGACAGAGAACCCATTCGAGTAAAATCTATGAATATAATGATTCATAATAACATTACTACTCAAGTAAAGGAGGCGCAACAAGGAGTTTTAAAAGAGGGAAATTTAAAGGATGAAATACCCAAAGGATCAGAGAAGCATCTTAATATTCGGGAAGACGGAACCCGGTATAGGGCTGAAAGGATTTGGGTACCAAAATTTGGAGATATGAGAGAAATGGTACTTAGAGAAGCTCATAAAACCAGATACTCAATACATCCTGGAACGGGGAAGATGTACAAGGATCTCAAGAAACATTTTTGGTGGCCGGGTATGAAAGCCGATGTTGCTAAATACGTAGGAGAATGTTTGACGTGTTCTAAGGTCAAAGCTGAGCATCAGAAACCATCAGGTCTACTTCAACAACCCGAAATCCCGGAATGGAAATGGGAAAACATTACCATGGATTTCATCACTAAATTGCCAAGGACTGCAAGTGGTTTTGATACTATTTGGGTAATAGTTGACCGTCTCACCAAATCAGCACACTTCTTGCCAATAAGAGAAGATGACAAGATGGAGAAGTTAGCACGACTGTATTTGAAGGAAGTCATCTCCAGACATGGAATACCAATCTCTATTATCTCTGATAGGGATGGCAGATTTATTTCAAGATTCTGGCAGACATTACAGCAAGCATTAGGAACTCGTCTAGACATGAGTACTGCCTATCATCCACAAACTGATGGGCAGAGCGAAAGGACGATACAAACGCTTGAAGATATGCTACGAGCATGTGTTATTGATTTCGGAAACAGTTGGGATCGACATCTACCGTTAGCAGAATTTTCCTACAACAACAGCTACCATTCAAGCATTGAGATGGCGCCGTTTGAAGCACTTTATGGTAGAAAGTGCAGGTCTCCGATTTGTTGGAGTGAAGTGGGGGATAGACAGATTACGGGTCCGGAGATTATACAAGAAACTACCGAGAAGATCATCCAAATTCAACAACGGTTGAAAACTGCCCAAAGTCGACAAAAGAGCTACGCTGACATTAAAAGAAAAGATATAGAATTTGAAATTGGAGAGATGGTCATGCTTAAAGTTGCACCTTGGAAAGGCGTTGTTCGATTTGGTAAACGAGGGAAATTAAATCCAAGGTATATTGGACCATTCAAGATTATTGATCGGGTCGGACCAGTAGCTTACCGACTAGAGTTACCTCAACAACTCGCGGCTGTACATAACACTTTCCACGTCTCGAATTTAAAGAAATGTTTTGCTAAAGAAGATCTCACTATTCCGTTAAATGAAATCCAAATCAACGAAAAACTTCAATTCATCGAAGAACCCGTCGAAATAATGGATCGTGAGGTTAAAAGACTTAAGCAAAACAAGATACCAATTGTTAAGGTTCGATGGAATGCTCGTAGAGGACCCGAGTTCACCTGGGAGCGTGAAGATCAGATGAAGAAGAAATACCCACATCTATTTCCAGAAGATTCGTCAACACCTTCAACAGCTTAAAATTTCGGGACGAAATTTATTTAACGGGTAGGTACTGTAGTGACCCGAACTTTTCCATGTTTATATATATTAATTAAGATTGATATTTACATGATTAAATGTTTCCAACATGTTAAGCAATCAAACTTGTTAAGACTTGATTAATTGAAATATGTTTCATATAGACAATTGACCACCCAAGTTGACCGGTGATTCACGAACGTTAAAACTTGTAAAAACTATATGATGACATATATATGGATATATATATAGTTAACATGATACTATGATAAGTAAACATATCATTAAGTATATTAACAATGAACTACATATGTAAAAACAAGACTACTAACTTAATGATTTTTAAACGAGACATATATGTAACGATTATCGTTGTAAAGACATTTAATGTATATATATCATATTAAGAGATATTCATACATGATAATATCATGATAATATAATAATTTAAAATCTTATTTGATATTATAAACATTGGGTTAACAACATTTAACAAGATCGTTAACCTAAAGGTTTCAAAACAACACTTACATGTAACGACTAACGATGACTTAACGACTCAGTTAAAATGTATATACATGTAGTGTTTTAATATGTATTTATACACTTTTGAAAGACTTCAATACACTTATCAAAATACTTCTACTTAACAAAAATGCTTACAATTACATCCTCGTTTAGTTTCATCAACAATTCTACTCGTATGCACCTGTATTCGTACTCGTACAATACACAGCTTTTAGATGTATGTACTATTGGTATATACACTCCAATGATCAGCTCTTAGCAGCCCATGTGAGTCACCTAAAACATTTGGGAACCATCATTTGGCAACTACCATGAAATATCTCATAAAATTACAAAAATATGAGTAATCATTCATGACTTATTTACATGAAAACAAAATTACATATCCTTTATATCTAATCCATACACCAACGACCAAAAACACCTACAAACACTTTCATTCTTCAATTTTCTTCATCTAATTGATCTCTCTCAAGTTCTATCTTCAAGTTCTAAGTGTTCTTCATAAATTCCAAAAGTTCTAGTTTCATAAAATCAAGAATACTTTCAAGTTTGCTAGCTCACTTCCAATCTTGTAAGGTGATCATCCAACCTCAAGAAATCTTTGTTTCTTACAGTAGGTTATCATTCTAATACAAGGTAATAATCATATTCAAACTTTGGTTCAATTTCTATAACTATAACAATCTTATTTCAAGTGATGATCTTACTTGAACTTGTTTTCGTGTCATGATTCTGCTTCAAGAACTTCGTGCCATCCAAGGATCCATTGAAGCTAGATCCATTTTTCTCTTTTCCAGTAGGTTTATCCAAGGAACTTAAGGTAGTAATGATGTTCTTAACATCATTCGATTCATACATATAAAGCTATCTTATTCGAAGGTTTAAACTTGTAATCACTAGAACATAGTTTAGTTAATTCTAAACTTGTTCGCAAACAAAAGTTAATCCTTCTAACTTGACTTTTAAAATCAACTAAACACATGTTCTATATCTATATGATATGCTAACTTAATGATTTAAAACCTGGAAACACGAAAAACACCGTAAAACCGGATTTACGCCGTCGTAGTAACACCGCGGGCTGTTTTGGGTTAGTTAATTAAAAACTATGATAAACTTTGATTTAAAAGTTGTTATTCTGAGAAAATTATTTTTATTATGAACATGAAACTATATCCAAAAATTATGGTTAAACTCAAAGTGGAAGTATGTTTTCTAAAATGGTCATCTAGACGTCGTTCTTTCGACTGAAATGACTACCTTTACAAAAACGACTTGTAACTTATTTTTCCGACTATAAACCTATACTTTTTCTGTTTAGATTCATAAAATAGAGTTCAATATGAAACCATAGCAATTTGATTCACTCAAAACGGATTTAAAATGAAGAAGTTATGGGTAAAACAAGATTGGATAATTTTTCTCATTTTAGCTACGTGAAAATTGGTAACAAATCTATTCCAACCATAACTTAATCAACTTGTATTGTATATTATGTAATCTTGAGATACCATAGACACGTATACAATGTTTCGACCTATCATGTCGACACATCTATATATATTTCGGAACAACCATAGACACTCTATATGTGAATGTTGGAGTTAGCTATACAGGGTTGAGGTTGATTCCAAAATATATATAGTTTGAGTTGTGATCAATACTGAGATACGTATACACTGGGTCGTGGATTGATTCAAGATAATATTTATCGATTTATTTCTGTACATCTAACTGTGGACAACTAGTTATAGGTTACTAACGAGGACAGCTGACTTAATAAACTTAAAACATCAAAATATATTAAAAGTGTTGTAAATATATTTTGAACATACTTTAATATATATGTATATATTGTTATAGGTTCGTGAATCAACAGTGGCCAAGTCTTACTTCCCGACGAAGTAAAAATCTGTGAAAGTGAGTTACAGTCCCACTTTTAAAATCTAATATTTTTGGGATGAGAATACATGCAGGTTTTATAAATGATTTACAAAATAGACACAAGTACGTGAAACTACATTCTATGGTTGAATTATTGAAATCGAATATGCCCCTTTTTATTAAGTCTGGTAATCTAAGAATTAGGGAACAGACACCCTAATTGACGCGAATCCTAAAGATAGATCTATTGGGCCTAACAAACCCCATCCAAAGTACCGGATGCTTTAGTACTTCGAAATTTATATCATATCCGAAGGGTGTCCCGGAATGATGGGGATATTCTTATATATGCATCTTGTTATTGTCGGTTACCAGGTGTTCACCATATGAATGATTTTTATCTCTATGTATGGGATGTGTATTGAAATATGAAATCTTGTGGTCTATTGTTACGATTTGATATATATAGGTTAAACCTATAACTCACCAACATTTTTGTTGACGTTTAAAGCATGTTTATTCTCAGGTGAATATTAAGAGCTTCCGCTGTTGCATACTAAAATAAGGACAAGATTTGGAGTCCATGTTTGTATGATATTATGTAAAAACTGCATTCAAGAAACTGATTTCGATGTAACATATTTGTATTGTAAACCATTATGTAATGGTCGTGTGTAAACAGGATACTTTAGATTATCATTATTTGATAATCTACGTAAAGCTTTTTAAACCTTTATTTATGAAATAAAGGTTATGGTTTGTTTTAAAAATGAATGCAGTCTTTGAAAAACGTCTCATATAGAGGTCAAAACCTCGCAACGAAATCAATTAATATGGAACGTTTTTAATCAATAAGAACGGGACATTTCATATATGATGTTAAGATATATTCATACACCATGTTATCATGTTAACATAACAATTTAACATCTCATTTAAGTATAATAACAAAGAATTAATTACATTTAACAAGATCGTTAACTTAAAGGTTTCAAAACAACACTTAAATGTAACGACTAACGATGACTTAACGACTCAGTTAAAATGTATATACATGTAGTTTATTTAGATGTATTAGTACACTTTTGAAAGACTTCAAGACACATATCAAAGCACTTCTACTTAACAAAAATGCTTACAATTACATCATCATTCATTTTCATCAACAATTCTACTCGTATGCACCCGTATTCGTACTCGTACAATACACAGCTTCTAGATGTATATACTATTGGTATATACACTTCAATAATCAGCTCCTTAGCAGCCCATGTGAGTCATTAAACATGTGAGAACCATCATTTGGCAACTAGCATAAAATATATCACAAAATTACAAAAAAATATTATAAATCATTCATGAATTATTTACATGAAAACAAACTTACACATCCTTTATATCTAATCCATATACCAACGACCAAAAACACCTACAAACACTTTCATTCTTCAATTTTCTTCATCTAATTAATCTCTCTCAAGTTCTATCTTCAAGTTCTAAGTATTCTTCATATATTCTATAAGTTTTAGTTTCATAAAACCAAGAACACTTTCAAGTTTGCAAGATTACTTCCAAGCTTTCTAATCCATTCCAAGTAATCATACAAGATCAATAAACCTTTGTTACTTACAGTAGGTTATCTCTCTAATTCAAGGTAATACTCATATTCAAACTTTGATTCAATTTCTATAACTATAACAATCTTAATTCGAGCAGAAATCTTACTTGAACTTGTTTTCGTGTCATGATTCTACTTCAAGAACTTTCAAGCCATCCAAGAATCTTTTGAAGCTAGATCATTTCTTGTCAATTCCAGTATGTTTACCTACTAAACTTAAGGTAGTAATGATGTTCATAACATCATTCAATTCATACATATAAAGCTATCTTGTTCGAAGATTTAAACTTGTAATTACTAGAACATAGTTTAGTTAATTCTAAACTTGTTCGCAAATAAATTTAATCCTTCTAACTTGACTTTTAAAATTAACTAAACATATGTTCTATATCTATATGATATGCTAACTTAATGATTTAAAACCTGGAAACACGAAGAACACCGTAAAATCGGACATACGCCGTCGTAGTGAAATCGGGGGCTGTTTTGGGTTTAAAAAAAATAAAAAGTATTTTAATCTTTGAATTGGAAGTTTGTTTTCTGTAAAAATGATATTACATATGAACATGATACTATATCCAAAAATCATGGTTAAACACAAAGTGGAATTATGTTTTTCAAAATGGTCATCAAGATGTCATTTTTTCGACGGAAATGACTACCTCTTTAAAAAATGACTTGTAACCTGTATTTCTGACTATAAACTTATACTTTTTCTGTTTAGTTTCATAAATTTTAGTTCATTATGAAACCATAGCAACTTGAATCACTCAAAACGGATTTGAAACGAAGAAATGACGGGCAAAACAAAATTGGATAAACTTGCTAGTTTTAGCTACGAAAATTTTGTAACAAATCTAGACTAAACATATCCTAACTAATTTATATTGTATTATACATATTATGTAATCTTGGGATACCATAGACACGTATACAATGTTTTCACATATCATATCGACCCATCTATATATATTATTTGGAACAACCATAGACACTCTATATGAAGTAATGTTTGAGTTAGCTATACAGGGTTGAGGTTTATTCCAAAAACATATATACTTTGAGTTGTGATCTAGCATGATATACACTGGGTCGTGGATTGATTCAAGATAATATATATTGATTTATTTTTGTACATCTAACTGTGGAAAACTAGTTGTAGGTTACTAACGAGGACTGCTAACTTAACAAACTTAAATCATAAAAACGTAATAAAAAATGTTGTGAATATATTTCGATCATACTTTGATATATATGTACACATTTGTTATAGGTTCGTGAATCAACCAGTGGCTAAGTCTTACTTCCGGCAAAGTAAAAATCTGTGAAAGTGAGTTATAGTCCCATTTTTACAATCTAATATTTTTTTTGGGATGAGAATACATGCATCTTTATAAAAGTTTTACAAAATAGACATAAGTACACAAAACTGCATTCTATGGTTGGATTATTAAACCGAATATTGCCCTTCAAGCCTGGTAACCTAAGAATTTGGGAAATGGCCCCTAATTGACGTGAATCTTAAAGATAGATCTATTGGGCTTAACAACCCCCATTCAGGTTATGGATGGTTTAGTACTTCGAAATTATTATACAGACGAGAGGTTCTGTTTTGGGGATATTCTATGCATTAACTTAACATCGGTTACCAGGTGTTCAACATATGAATGATTTTTATCTCTATGCAGTTTACGAAATGCCTGATATGAGATATGTTATAAAAATAAAATCTTGTGGTCTATTATTATGATTTGATAATATATAGGTTAAACCTATAACTCACCAACATTTTTTTTGACGTTTTAAGCATGTTTATTCTCAGGTGATTATTAAGAGCTTCCGCTGTTGCATACTAAAATAAGGACAAGATTTGGAGTCCATGCTTGTATGATATTGTGTAAAAACTGCATTCAAGTAACTTATTTTTGATGTAATATATTCTTATTGTAGACCATTATGTAATGGTCGTGTGTAAACGGTATATTTTACATTATCATTATTTGATAATCTACGTAATGCTTTTTAAACCTTTATCGATAAAATAAAGGTTATGGTTATTTTAAAATGAATGCAGTCTTTGAAAAACGTCTCATATAGAGGTCAATACCTCGCGACGAAATCAATTAATATGGAACGTTTATAATCAATATGAACGGGACATTTCAGTTGGTATCCGAGCGTTGGTCTTAGTGAACCAGAAATTTGCATTAGTATGTCTTATCGAGTTCGTTAAAATGCATTAGTGAGTCTGGACTTCGACCGTGTTTACTTGAAAAATGATTGCCTAACATTTTTGTTGGAAACTATATATTGTTAACATGTAAATATTATGTAATATATTAATCTCTTAACGTATTTGATATTGTGTGTTAGATGTCTACCTCTAGTACAAATCCCATTGACTCACCTAATAATAATGAAGAGTCGAATATAGTTTGGGAAGATTCACAAATTCCCAAAGAGGAACCGGAAGAGGAGGAACCGGAAGAGGAGGAACCGGAAGAAGAGGTTCCGGAGGAGGAAATATTAGGAACCATAGAAAAACAGATAAATAAAATAAAATCCTCAAATAATGGACCAAAGTTAAAAATGGTCAATGGTGTTTCCGTCGAGGAAGAAAAATATTGGAAAGATTACCAAATTTCTGATGAATCGGATCCCGATGAGGATTCCGATGATGTTATAGAAATTACCTTGACCCAATTTGAAAAGGCAAAAGAAAATAATAAGGGAAAGGGCATCAAAATAGAGAAACCTGATTCCAACCCCGATGAACTTTATATGTATCGTCAACACCCGTATTTCTTAAGTTGTAACAATAACTCAGGAACCTCTAAGCCACCAGGTTTTTCTAAACCATCTGTGAAAACAGCGGCTCGTATTAGAGGAACATCATATATCCCTAGAAAATTAGCAAAACGAAACAGGTCCGAAGAGGAAGAAACTAGTGAGTCGGAATAAAGAGTTGTAATCATGAGGTGTAAAATATGTAAAATAAGTGTGCTTGTACTTTTCTTGTTGTATGTGAAAATTGCTTGTATTATTTGATAATTATCTTTTATGAATCTAACCCTCGTCTATTTTTTACAGTATTAAAACAAAAATGGATGTTAAGGATAGACAACCAAAAATTTTAGAAGACCTACCCGGGGACATGATTGATGAAATCTTGTCTAAAGTCGGTCAGAATTCATCGGCACAATTATTTACGGCGAAATTAGTGTGTAGAACATTTGATGAACATTCTAGGCATGCCTTAGTTTATAAAAGACTTTCATTTGAAAGATGGGGTATATCACATTAGGGACACCGTAAGTTACGCTGTGTTTTCTTTAAAGCGTTAAATGCGGGGAACCCAAATGCAATTTTAAGCTACGGGTTAAGAACATATTTTGACTCAACATATCCCAACATAGGAATTCGTGAGTTAGAAAGAGCTTCTAACATGCAACATAAAGAAGCATGTTATGCTTACGGGTTAGTGATGTTCGCTTCTCACCAAAGTGAGAAAAAGAACATCGGATTACAACTTTTAAATAAAACCTTCCCACAAGTGACAAATTCAGTAGTTGGGGTGAGAAACAAGGTTTTTAGATTATTGCGGTGCTGTTGGACATTACAAAACCCTCGTCCCTTTGACAACGTTACAACATGCTGTCTTGTCAACGACCACAACGGTTATGTTCCACAAGACCAAGGATGGGAAGAAGTCTTAGTAAAACCAGAATGCATGACTTGTTTCTGGACTTATGAATTACGTGTTGTTATTGCCTTTGCTGAACGACTTGCGTATTAACTAGGATTGTTGTCACAACTGTTTTGTATCAAAGTTATTGTGTGCTATATTTCATACTATATGTATAATAGCGGTATTGTAAGTTTGTAAAATATTGTATAAAAGTTTGAACGCGAAATATTATTATAATCAGTTTTTCATATAGATTTGTAGTAGTTGAATTGTATATTAGCTACTAAATATGAACTTAACGGGTAGGTACTACCCGAATTAAAACTATAAAACGCTAATATGAAGAAAAAGCTTTTATAAATGACTTCATATTATGCTACGAAATACTATTGACTACTCTTAATATTCTATATGATTAACTTAATTCTTTTGAGCTATTTTTGAAGGAAATGGTACCGACGACTCGTTAGAATTTGAACATGAGCGAGGAAGACTTCCGTGTTTTCCTTGCAGCAGACATAGCCGCGGTACAAGCTGCAATGCAAAACAACAACAATAACTCTGAATCTAGCAATACAAATAACGCCACAAGAAATCATGTAGGATGCTCCTACAAAGAATTCATTGCCTGTAAACTTTTGGAATTCGATGGAACCGAGGGTCCACTCGGATTGAAACGGTGGACCGAAAAGGTTGAATCGGTGTTTGCCATAAGTAAGTGTACTGAAGAAGACAAAGTAAAGTACGCTACGCATACCTTCACAGGTACTGCGTTAACATGGTGGAATACCTACCTAGAGCAAGTGGGACAAGATGCTGCGTACGCACTACCGTGGTCAGCATTCAAACATCTAATGACTGAGCAGTATCATCCTAGAAACGAGGTCAATAAGCTCAAAGTAGAGCTTAAAGGATTATGAACACAAGGTTTCGACATTACCACATACGAACGACGATTCACGGAGTTGTGTTTATTGTGCCCAAGAGCGTTCGAAGATGAAGAGGAGAAAATCGACGCAATTGTAAAAGGGTTACCAGAAAGGATCCAAGAAGATATAAGTTCACATGAGCTCGCCTCCATACAAAAGGCGAGTCGAATAGCTCATAAACTCATAAATTAGATTGAGGAAAGAGTTAAAGAGCAAGCGGCCGAAGAAGCCAACACGAAACAAATCAAGAGAAAGTGGGAAGAAACCAGTGACATGGGTCACAATTTTAACAAACAACACAACAATCACAACTACAATCGCACCAATTTTCGCAACAACAACAACCACCCCAGCAACAACTTCAACAACCGTTTCAACAACAATAACAACCGCAACAATAACAATCCCAACAATAACAGAAAGAGGCAGAAACCATGTCAGAGGTGTGAAGGATACCATCCGACTGGGCTTTGTAAGGCAGCGTGTACTAAGTGTAAAAGAAAGGGCCATGGTGCGACAAAGTGCGAAATCTACGGATCAATGGCTAAGGGAATAAATAATGCCGGAACAAGTTATGCCAACATTACCTGTTTTGGATACGGGAAGAAGGGCCATTACAAAAATGCGTGTCCAAATCAGGGGAATAATAATGGGCAAGGCCGAGGAAGAGTCTTCAACATTAATGCAGTTGAAGTGCAGGAAGACCCGGAGCTTGTTACGGGTACGTTTCTTATTGACAATACATCTGCTTATGTTTTATTTGATTCGGGTGCGGATAGAAGCTATATGAGTAAGGATTTTTGTGCTAAAATAATTTGTCCATTGATGCCTTTGGATAATAAATTTTTACTCGAATTAGCAAACGGTAAATTAATTACAGCAGATAAGATATGTCAGAATCGAGAAATTAAACTGGTTAGCGAAACGTTTAAGATTGATTTAACACCAGTAGAGTTAGGAAGTTTTGATGTGATAATCAGCATGGACTGGTTAAATAAGGAGAGAGCGGAAATCGTATGTTACAAAAAATGAGATTCACATTGTAAGAGAAAAAGGAAAACCCTTAATGGTGTACGGAGGAAAGAGAAACGCGAAGCTAAATCTTATTAGTAATTTGAAGGCGCAAAAACTAATAAGAAAAGGTTGTTATGCCGTTCTAACACACATCGAAGAGGTCAAACCCGAAGAAAAGAACATCAATGATGTTCCCGTCGCAAAAGAATTTCCCGAAGTATTTCCGAAAGAATTATAGGGACTACCTCCACACCGATCTGTTGAATTTCAAATAGATCTCGTACTAGGAGCTGTACCAATAGCTCGTGCTCCATACAGACTCACACCCAGCGAAATGAAGGAACTTCAAATCCAATTACAAGAACTCTTAGAGCATGGTTTCATTCGACCAAGCACATCACCATTGGGAGCTCCTGTTTTGTTTGTCAAGAAGAAAGATGGTACATTCAGGTTGTGTATCGACTACTGAGAGTTGAACAAACTTACCATCAAGAACCGTTACCCACTACCGAGAATCGATGACTTATTTGATCAACTACAAGGTTCGTCAGTTTATTCGAAGATTGATTTACATTTCGGATATCATCAAATGCGGGTGAAGGAGGATGATATTCTGAAAACAACTTTTAGGACGCGTTACGGTCATTACGAGTTTATGGTTATGCCATTTGGTTTGACTAACACACCAGCTGTGTTCATGGACCTTATGAACCGAGTGGGTGGACCATATATTGACAAGTTCGTCATTGTTTTCGTCGATGACATACTTATCTACTCAAAGAATGATCAAGAGCACGAAGAACATTTGAGAAAAGTGCTAGAGTTGTTGAGGAAAGAAAAACTGTACACTAAGTTTTTAAAGTGTGCATTTTTGTTGGAACAAGTTCAATTCCTCGGTCACATAGTGAACAAAGAAGGTATTCAGGTGGATCCGGCAAAGATTGAAACCGTTGAAAAATGGGAAACCCCGAAAACTCCGAAACACATAAGCCAATTTTTAGGATTAGCTGGTTACTACATAATATTCATCCAAGATTTTTCGAAAATAGCAAAACCCTTGACTGCATTAACGTATAAAGGGAAGAAATTTGAATGGAAGGATGAACAAGAAAAAGCATTTCAATTGTTGAAGGAAAAGTTAACTAGGGCACCTATATTGTCAGTACCTGAAGGGAATGATGATTTTGTGATATATTGTGACGCCTCAAAGCAAGGTCTCGGTTGTGTATTAATGCAATGAACGAAGGTAATAGCTTATGCGTCTAGACAATTGAAGATTCACGAGCAGAATTATACGACGCATGATTTGGAATTAGGCGCGGTTGTTTTTGCATTAAAGACTTGGAGGCACTACTTATATGGGGTCAAAAGTATTATATATACTGATCACAAAAGTCTCCAACACATATTTAATCAAAAAAAACTAAACATAAGGCAGCGTAGGTGGATTGAGTTATTGAATGATTACGATTTCGAGATTTCGTTACCATCCGGGGAAGGCGAATGTGGTAGCAGACGCTTTGAGTAGACAGGACAGAGAATCTATGCGGGTAAAAGCTATGAATATAATTATTCGTACTAACCTTACTACTCAAATAAAGGAGGCGCAGCAGGGTGTCGTAAAAGAAGGGAATTTGAAGAATGAAATACCCAAAGGATCGGAGAAACACCTTAATATTCGAGAAGACGAAACCCGGTATAGACGCGAAAGAATTTGGGTACCAAAGTTTGGAGATGTGATAAAAATGGTATTTAGGGAAGCACATAAAACCAGATACTCAATACATCTCGGAGCGGGAAAGATGTACAAGGACCTCAAGAAACATTTTTGGTGGCCGGGTATGAAAGCCGATATTGCGAGATATGTAGGAGAATGTTTGACGTGTTCTAAGGTCAAAGCTGAACATCAGAAACTATCAGGTCTACTACAAAAACCTGAAATCCCAGAATGGAAATGGGAAAATATTACCATGGATTTCATTACTAAATTGCCAAGAACTGCAAGTGGTTATGATACTATTTGGGTAATAGTCGATCGTCTTACCAAATCAGCACACTTTCTGCCATTGAGAGAAGATGATAAAATGGAGAAGTTGGCGTGATTATATTTAAAGGAAGTTGTCTCCAGACATGGAATACCAATCTCTATTATCTCTGATAGGGATGGCAGATTTGTTTCAAGGTTTTGGCAGACACTGCAACAAGCATTGGGGACTCGTCTAGACATGAGTACTGCTTATCATCCACAAACTAATGAGCAAAGTGAAAGGACGATATAGACCCTTGAAGACATGCTACGAGCATGTGTTATCGATTTCGGAAACAGTTGGGATCCACACCTATCGTTAGCAGAATTTTCCTACAACAACAATTACCATTCGAGTATTGAGATGGCGCCGTTTAAAGCACTTTATGGTAGAAAATGCAGGTCTCCAATTTGTTGGAGTGAAGTGGGGGATAGACAGATTACGGGTTCAGATACAATACAAGAAACTACCGAGAAAATCATCCAAATTTAACAACGATTGAAAACTGCCCAGAGTCGACAAAAGAGCTACGCGGACAGTAAAAGAAAAGATATAGAATTTGAGATTAGAGAGATGGTCATGCTTAAGGTTTCACCTTGGAAAGGCGTTGTTTGATTTGGTAAATGGAGGAAACTAAATCCAAGGTACATTGCACCATTCAAGATTATAGATCGTGTCGGACCAGTAGCTTACCAACTTGAGTTACTTCAACAACTCGCGGCTGTACATAACACTTTCCACGTCTCGCATTTGAAGAAATATTTTGCTAAAGAAGATCTCACTATTCCATTAGACGAAATCCAAATCAACGAAAAACTTCAATTTATTGAATAACCCGTCAAAATAATGGATCGTGAGGTTAAAAGACTTCAGCAAAATAAGATACCAATTGTTAAGGTTCGATGGAATACTCGTAGAGGACCCAAGTTCACCTGGGAGAATGAAGATCAGATGAAGAATAAAATACCCGCACCTATTTCCAGAAGATTCGTCAACACCTTCTACAGCTTAAAATTTCGGGACGAAATTTATTTAATGGGTAGGTACTGTAGTGACCCGAACTTTTCCATGTTTATATATATTAAATGAAATTGATATTTACATGATTAAATGTTTCCAACATGTTAAGCAATCAAACTTGTTAAGACTTGATTATTTGAAATAAGTGTCATGTAGACAATTGACCACCCAAGTTGACCGGCGATTCACGAACATTAAAACTTGTAAAAACTATATAATGATATATATATGGATATATATATATATATATATATATATATATATATATATATATATATATATATATATATATATATATATATATATATATATGTATATATATATATATATAGTTAACATGATATTATGATAAGTAAGTATATCACTAGGTATATTAACAATGAGTTATATACATAAAAATGAGACTAATAAGTTAAGAAACTCGAAACGATATATATAACGATTATCGTTATAACAACGTCTTACTAAATACATATGTATCATATTAAGATATTGCTACACTAAATTTAACATGATAAAATGATAATTATATATATCATTAAGTATATTAACAATGAACTACATATGTAAAACAAGACTACTAACTTAAGAATTTCGAAACAATATATATACGTTACGATTATCGTTGTAATAGTATTTTAACATATATATGATGTTAAGATATATTCATACACCATGTTATCATGTTAACATAACAATTTAACATCTCATTTAAGTATAATAACAATGAATTAATTACATTTAACAAGATCGTTAACTTAAAGGTTTCAAAACAACACTTACATGTAACGACTAACGATGACTTAACGACTCAGTTAAAATGTATATACATTTAGTTTATTTAGATGTATTAGTACACTTTTGAAAGACTTCAAGACATATATCAAAGCACTTCTACTTAACAAAAATGCTTACAATTACATCATCATTCATTTTCATCAACAATTCTACTCGTATGCACCCGTATTCGTACTCGTACAATACACAGATTCTAGATGTATATACTATTAGTATATACACTTCAATCATCAGCTCCTTAGCAGCCCATGTGAGTCATTAAAATGTTGGAACCATCATTTGGCAACTACCATGAAATATCTCACAAAATTACAAAAATATTATAAATCATTCATGAATTATTTACATGAAAACAAACTTACACATCCTTTATATCTAATCCATATACCAACGACCAAAAACACCTACAAATACTTTCATTCTTCAATTTTATTCATCTAATTGATCTCTCTCAAGTTCTATCTTCAAGTTCTAAGTGTTCTTCATATATTCTATAAGTTTTAGTTTCATAAAACCAAGAACACTTTCAAGTTTGCAAGATTACTTCCAAGCTTTCTAATCCATTCCAAGTAATCATCCAAGATCAATAAACCTTTGTTACTTATAGTAGGTTATCTCTATAATTCAAGGTAATACTCATATTCAAACTTTGATTCAATTTCTATAACTATAACAATCTTAATTCGAGCAGAAATCTTACTTGAACTTGTTTTCGTGTCATGATTCTACTTCAAGAACTTTCAAGCCATCCAAGAATCTTTTGAAGCTAGATCATTTCTTGTCACTTCCAGTAGGTTTACCTACTAAACTTAAGATAGTAATGATGTTCATAACATCATTCGATTCATACATATAAAGCTATCTTATTCGAAGATTTAAACTTGTAATCACTAGAACATAGTTTAGTTAATTCTAAACTTGTTCGCAAATAAAGTTAATCCTTCTAACTTGACTTTTAAAATAAACTAAACACATGTTGTATATCTATATGATATGCTAACTTAATGATTTAAAACCTGGAAACACGAAGAACACCGTAAAACCGGACATACGTCGTCGTAGTGAAATCGGGGGCTGTTTTGGGTTAAAAAATAAAATAAAAAGTATTTTAATCTTTGAATTGGAAGTTTGTTTTCTGGAAAAATGATATTACTTATGAACATGATACTATATCCAAAAATTATGGTTAAACACAAAGTGGAAGTATGTTTTTTAAAATGGTCATCAAGATGTCGTTTTTTCGACGGAAATGACTACCTCTTTAAAAAATGACTTGTAACCTGTATTTCCGACTATAAACTTATACTTTTTATGTTTAGTTTCATAAATTTTAGTTCATTATGAGACCACAGCAACTTGAATCACTCAAAACGGATTTGAAACGAAGAAATGACGGGTAAAACAAAATTGGATAAACTTGCTAGTTTTAGCTACGAAAATTTTGTAACAAATCTAGACTAAACATATCCTAACTAATTTATATTGTATTATATATATTATGTAATTGAAACGACCCAACCCGTATTAAAACTGACCCATAAAAATTTTTCCTTTTAATACGCGTTAAATAATACTTTAGGTCCCAATACACAATTTCCAAAACATATTTGTTACCGCAGTAAGTTCAACGAACTTAAAACATACATTAATAATTTAAACTCCTTAATACATTAATATGTTATTTAGAACATAAACCGAGCATGGTGATTTGGGACTACGCTACCCAAATCCTAATCAAGTACAAAAGCAAGATCTTCTAAAGCAAACTAGCCAAGATCTCTAATCCCCATGCTTACCCGAGCCACCATCATGCGAACCTATAAAAAAATATCAACCACGAGAGGGTAAGCTAATGCTTAGTGAATGATAATATACTACATACATATATATGTATAAAATGGACACGCCACACAAATATCAAATACCACATACCGAAGCATCCATGTATAAGGCAACTACCCTAAGCATACCGTACGATCTCTAAGCAACAAGCTAAAGATATCAACAAAGTATAAGTTCACCAACGACGATGTGAACAACTCCAATAAGCTACACCCGGAGGGTTAGCTACAACATAACATTACATTAATATAAATAACAATATAAAACGAATAAGGTTAACCCCTTAACCCATTACCGAATACCAAACGCCACAATGAAGATTGGCCGAGCTACACGAGCCTTAGTAATCCGAACCCACACGAGATTACTATCTTCACAACATCGAGGTTGGCCGAACTACACGAGCCTTACTACCTCAATAAGATGACCGAACTACACGAGTCATCGTGAATCCGAACTACACGCGATTCACTTCTCGACATCAAAACCTACGGTCACTGGATTATAAAATCTACCACATCGAGGTCATCCACTTCACAACAATATCAACCCTTCGTCATTGGGGTTATAACATCCAAATCACAACCACGTGTGATAACGTACACACAAGCGTGTACCTCACCAAAGGTGGTCAACCAAAATGCACAAACGTGCCAATTGGACCTACACACAAGTCCATCAATCCACCTATATGTGAAGTGAGCTCTATGACCGAGAACCACTTCACCCGACCCGCACCCATCCTACACATACATATGCACATAGGATATTAACACTCACCTTGTCGCCTTGAAGAAATGCTTCCAAGTAATCCGCAACTCGTCAATGGAAAGTACCTAATTCATTTTCACAAATTCAACAACACACTTAGATTGGATTTACAAACCAACCCAATTTGACACTTAGTGCAAATTCGACCCAAATGCACTTCCAAGTACAAACCGCACCCAAGCTATCCAATAATTACTAACACAAGTGATAATGGTCCTAATATGCCAATTAAACTCGAACACAAGTGTTAGACACTTATCGTTCTCAAAATCGCCCATAAACCCTAATTTTGACCCATAAGGTCAAAATCTCACCAATTACAAGTTTTGACACTAAAACATATTTAACTTGGTTTTATACTTCAACATAATCCATTTTAAATTTACAAACCTCATCGAATCGACATTCGGGTCATAATCCTCAACAAACCCTAATTTTGACTCTAGTCAAAATTAGTCAACCACGAAAACCCTAAAAGTCTCCAAAACACCAATAATCACTAACGCTAGTGATTGTACACCATTTACAAGTCTTAAACATGGTTAAACCATTGACCAACCCAAAACTCGCCTTTAACAACAATAAACCCGAATATTGGTGTTAATCTCTAATTAACAACTAAATGGGTTTCACCTATGAATCATACAATCAAAAGCCTCAAAATTGAATGAAAAACACAAAAACGAAATTCGAAGTTAGAGCTTACCACTAGTATCACCGTGTAGCCAAGAACGAGGAGAACAAGCTAGTCAACTATGCCAAAGATCAAATCTCGCTTCTTCCTTTCCAAAAATCCATTTGAAATCAAATGGCTGTTTGAGTTTTGAGAGAAAAATGAAAAGAAAAGGATAATGAAATTAGGAAAATGAATGAGTGAATGAGGTTAAAGTCTCAAATCTGGTTCAAACATGAAAAGACTAAAATGCCCTTCCTTCTCATGTAATATTACAAAAATCTGGCACCAGTTTGCAAAGAATGCCGCGCCGCTGCCTTAAATGTCGCGCCGCGACATTTGCCTAATTCTGGGATCATTTTTTTATCAAGCTTCTGATCTGGATTCCAGTTAAATGCCGCGCCGCGGCCTCCTTTGTCGCGCCGCGACGTTCAACGTGGTCTAACTCATTTCCTTGCATACAAGACCTTAACACCCGAATATGTCCCGAACCCTTCATACGCCTATCGTACATACACAATATACCTATAAATCATGTACGGAGAAAAACGGGGTGTTACAACTCTCCCCCACTTAGATTCGATCATGTCCTCGTGATCCTAGTCACTTAACCAAACGGACCACACTTCATGGTCCTTAAACATAAGTCCCAACCAACTTTCCTAAGCAATTCTTCCCAATGAATTGCCTTCGACAACTAAATCGTCACCCATGATTTATCAATTCCGCAAACCGAGCACTAAAACTTGCCAATCCCCCACATCGGGAAATTCAACCAATCTCGTACCAAGATATCGATCCCTTAGCGGACCCTTACCGAGTACAACGCTAAAAGCAACCAGTTTAAACCTAAGGTCAACAACCCTAAACGTTGAAGACCGAACCAAAACGAATCCTTACGGATAACACCAATCACTAAACATCCCTTGTAGTGCGCAATACGACCAATACGCAACTACCGTAACATCATAATCCAACGATTAAAACCAATAGCTCCCAAAACGACTATGGAAAGGCAAATCCCAAGGTGTACCAAATCGACTATTGTCACACCCGTAACAACATGTGAGCGAAACACTGCTATCGCATCACTAATCATACAACATGATCCTCACGACCCCACCATCGGCGTATAAAACAACCGATAGTTCCCACAACATGGTCCTTACGACCCCACCATTGGTGTATAAAACAACCAATAGATCAAACATTACGAAGGCTGGCCGAAAACACACACCCCTTAGTGAATCCGAACTACACGCGACTCACTACCTTCACCACAACAACAAACGGGATTGGCCGAACTACACGTGCCTTAGTGAATCCGAACTACACGAGAGTCACTATCCCAGAGGAATGACCGAACTACACGAGCGATTTGTGAGTCCGAACTACACGAGACTCACTCCTCAATACAATGACCGAAACCACACGAGTCATTTGTGTATCCGAACTACACGAGACTCACTCCTCAATACAATGACCGAAACCACACGAGTCATTTGTGAATCCGAACTACACGAGATTCACTTCCACAATAAGATGACCGAAACCACACGCGTCATCGTGAATCCGAAACCACACGCGATCCACTACCATGATGAAGTCAGCAGACCCGAAGATCAAGCTTCACCAATCTCAACACCGGATGAAGTCAGCGAACCCCGTCAACGGTCATGCTTCACCGATATAACACCTCGCTCATGATGAAGTCAGCGGACCCCGAAGGTCATGCTCCACCAATCGCATACTACCATGATGAAGTCAGCGGACCCCGAAGGTCATGCTTCATCAATCACCAATACCATGATGAAGTCAGCGGACTCCGAAAGTCATGCTTCATCAATCAACGCCCTTTTGGCCTCGAACGACGAGTAGCGTAACATCGCGCTCTGCTACGCCATAGTGAATCCTAACGGATACCACTAACCATTCACACACTCGAGCAAGAACCACCTATATCAAACATAGGCACAAAACAATAATTCTCTAGAAGAGAATCCGACACACACCTCCCTTAACCGAAGGATTTCACCTTGCTCACCAAACACGTCCATTATCTCTCAACGAGATTTACCACATTACCACCTCGGTGATAATTCAAATCTAAACCATAAGTATAATTTATCTGAAATTGTAATCTACCACAAATCGACCAAAACCAGGTCTCGACAACATTTTCCGGATCTACCAAAGGCATCATCCGAAATCTCACACTAAAACTTCCTCGTGCGGGAGTGTAACTCCCCCACTTGGATCTACGTCCCATATTCACAACTCGTACAACCGTACAATGCTAACAAAAGTAGACTTTACCAATAATTGGGTTCACACGACCCATCACCACATCTTGCTCCAACCTTGAGCACACGAAGGATTTCAATCAATCCTTAAACACTTCGAACAAAAAGTGTACCACGATTACACAAACCACACCCTCGCAATCATCCAATTGCTCTAGTTTGTCAATTTCCACCTAGTCACTCATGTACCTAAGGGTTTCACTCCGGTACCCTAAGTACAATGTAACCACAACACAATCGGAGTCGAACACCACGCTAGTAGGTATAAAAGAGGCACCTAATGTCGCGTCATATAAACTACATTACCAACATACATCGAGATTCAAAACACTCGATCTCAAGGGTTCCAACCACCCGACGAACCTCATAGTTCATCAACTTCCACACTATAGCGAACACGCGCTTAACAATCGAACACCAAAAACCATTTCCATGGCTTGGTAGAAACATTTCCCAAATACTAAGGAATGCTTGTTTACGCCAAGTTTTACGCCCTTCGCCCAACAATCAAAACGTCACCATAGGGTACTTCCATTAGGAACGTCACCCATAACAACACTATGCGCAACACAATGCATTTAACAAATTCAAATTCAACAGCACTTAATAAATAATCATAGGGCATATTTATTAAAATGAAACGTACCTTAACATCTCCTTGCCACACCTGTCCCCGCTAACTCGGGACATTCCGACATACGATGTCCTTCTTCTCGGTAATTGAAGCACATCACACCATCACCCTTTGGTACCGAACATTCCCAAGACTTGCGACCCCTCATGCCACAATTGTAACATCTAGATGCACTAGAATCCGGTATACCCATCCGCATACCACCCATGCTCACACTCAGACCCTTAGTCCTCTTACTCCGAGCACCATACGAAATAACCCTTCTCTCACTTGAAGGTTCACCAATCTTTGATCGCGTATACAACTCGAAACCTCTAGCCACGACGAATAATTTCGCAAACAATTTCACGTGACCCCGGCTAATCTTATTCTTCAAGTCATCATTCAAGGTTCGATAGAAATCTTGCATCAACAAATTATCATTCCCCAAATACTCCGAGCAAAAACGAGCCTTCGCCATAAAGGTCGTCTTGAGAGTATTCAAATCCATAGAACCCTGTTGCAAATTTCGTAACTCATTACGCATTTCTGACAAATCAGCTGAAGTCTGGAACTCCTCGAAGAATTCCTTCTTAAACCCGTCCCACGATAACGACATAAACGGTTCACCACCGACAAGATCAATCTTACCATCCAACCAATCATTTGCCCTACCCCGCAACAAACTAGTAGCGAGTCTCGTCTTCTTCTCAGGAGGGCATTCAATTGTACGAAAACACCCTTCGACATCCGAGATCCAAGTTGTGCTTACCAAAGGATCCGGTTTCCTGTCATACATCAGGGGTTTAGTCCTCATGAAGCTCTTAAGACAACGCTCCATTTCACTACTACCCCAAAAATCGGAATACTTCCTATCCATTTCTTCTCGAAACGCACTCATTTGCTCCGCAATGGCGTTCGCAACTCTAGTGTTAAACTCAGCATTGTTCGTCTCGATCCCACTTCTAGTCGCCATTCTAAGGAATGCAAAGCGATTAGATCACGAACGTATAAAACATACACTCCACACCGGTCCATCTTGCTAAACACTCGTCGTACATCACTTGTTAGACACGATTTGCACCGTTAATAAGGTTTGCAAGTCCTTATGACGCACACATGCCGTATCGACTCGTTAGTACAATGACCGCCTCGCTCGATGATATAAACAATCACAAACAAAATCCTACGCGATATAAACACACGCAAGATTCATCATCACAACACAATAACATATTAATAATATCCGCATTACTAATATAAACGTTAGTCCACCTATAAACAAGGCGCTAACTATAACCTATTCCGACCCGTAATCCTACAAGTCCCGCAACAAATAAGCACACACAAAAGTCTAAGTCTAGGCACCTATCTCAAGTCGCCTAAATCCCTTAGACCATGCTCTGATACCACTTGAAATTACCCAACCCGTATTAAAACTGTCCCATAAAAATTTTTCCTTTTAATACGCGTTAAATAATACTTTAGGTCCCAATACACAATTTCCAAAACATATTTGTTACCGCAGTAAGTTTAACGAACTTAAAACATACATTAATAATTTAAACTCCTTAATACATTAATATGTTATTTAGAACATAAACCGAGCATGGTGATTTGGGACTACGCTACCCAAATCCTAATCAAGTACAAAAGCAAGATCTTCTAAAGCAAACTAGCCAAGATCTCTAATCCCCATGCTTACCCAAGCCACCATCATGCGAACCTATAAAAAAATATCAACAACGAGAGGGTAAGCTAACGCTTAGTGAATGATAATATACTACATACATATATATGTATAAAATGGACACTCCACACAAATATCAAATACCGCATACCGAAGCATCCATGTATAAGGCAACTACCCTAAGCATACTATACGATCTCTAAGCAACAAGCTAAAGATATCAACAAAGTATAAGTTCACCAACGACGATGTGAACAACACCAATAAGCTACACCCGGAGGGTTAGCTACAACATAACATTACATTAATATAAATAACAATATAAAACGAATAAGGTTAACCCCTTAACCCATTACCGAATACCAAATGCCACAATGAAGATTGGCCGAGCTACACGAGCCTTAGTAATTCGAACCCACACGAGATTACTATCTTCACAACATCGAGGTTGGCCGAACTACACGAGCCTTAGTAATCCGAAATCACACGAGATTACTACCTCAATAAGATGACCGAACTACACGAGTCATCGTGAATCCGAACTACACGCGATTCACTTCTCAACATCAAAAACCACGATCACGGGATTATAAAATCCACCACATCGGGGTCATCCACTTCACAAAAATATCAACCCTTCGCCATTGGGGTTATAACATCCAAATCACAACCACGTGTGATAACGTACGCACAAGCGTGTACCTCGCCAAAGGTGGTCAACCAAAACGCACAAACGTGCCGATTGGACCTATACACAAGTCCATCAATCCACCTATATGTGAAGTGAGCTCTATGACCGAGAACCACTTCACCCGACCCGCACCCATCCTACACATACATATGCACATAGGATATTAACACTCACCTTGTCGCCTTGAAGAAATGCTTCCAAGTAATCCACAACTCGTCAATGGAAAGTACCTAATCCATTATCACAAATTCAACAACACACTTAGATTGGATTTACAAACCAACCCAATTTGACACTTAGTGCAAATTCGACCCAAATGCACTTCCAAGTACAAATCGCGCCCAAACTATCCAATAATTACTAACACAAGTGATAATGGTCCTAATATGCCAATTAAACCCGAACACAAGTGTTAGACACTTATCGTTCTCAAAATCGCCCATAAACCCTAATTTTGACCCATAAGGTCAAAATCTCACCAATTACAAGTTTTGACACCAAAACATATTTAACTCGGTTTTATACTTCAACTTAATCCATTTTAAGTTTACAAACTTCATCAAATTGACATTCGGGTCATAATCCTCAACAAACCCTAATTTTGACTCTAGTCAAAATTAGTCAACCACGAAAACCCTAAAAGTCTCCAAAACACCAATAATCACTAATGTTAGTGATTGTACACCATTTACAAGTCTTAAACATGGTTAAACCATTGACCAACCCAAAACCCGCCTTTAACAACAATAAACCTGAATATTGGTGTTAATCTCCAATTAACAACTAAATGGGTTTCACCTATGAATCATACAATCAAAAGCCCCAAAATTGAATGAAGAACACAAAAATGAAATTCGGAGTTAGAGCTTACCACTAGTATCACCGTGTAGCCAAGAACGAGGAGAACAAGCTAGTTAACTACGCCAAAGATCAAATCCCGCTTCTTCCTTTCCAAAAATCCCTTTGAAATCAAACGGGTGTTTGAGTTTTGAGAGAAAAATGAAAAGAAAAGGAAAATGAAATTAGGAAAATGAATGAGTGGATGAGGTTAAAGCCTCAAATCTGGTTCAAATGTGAAAAGACCAAAATGCCCTTGCTTCTCATGTAATATTACAAAAATCCAGCACCAGTTTGCCCAGAATGCCGCGCCGCGGCCTTAAATGTCGCACCGCGACATTTGCCTAGTTCTGGGATCATTTTTTATCAAGCTTCTGATCTGGATTCTAGTTAAATGCTGCACCGCGGCCTCCTTTGTCACGCCGCGACGTTCAACGTGGTCTGACTCATTTCCTTGCATACAAGACCTTAACACCCGAATATATCCCGAACCCTTCATACGCCTATCGTACATACACAATAAACCTATAAATCATGTACGTAGAAAAACGGGATGTTACAGTAATCTTGGGATACCATAGACACGTATACAATGTTTTGACATATCATATCGACCCATCTATATATATTATTTGGAACAACCATAGACACTCTATATGCAGTAATGTTTGAGTTAGCTATACAGGGTTGAGGTTGATTCCAAAAATATATATACTTTGAGTTGTGATCTAGCCTGAGATGTGTATACACAGGGTCGTGGATTGATTCAAGATAATATATATTGATTTATTTTTGTACATCTAACTCTGGACAACTAGTTGTAGGTTACTAACGAGGACTACTAACTTAACAAACGTAAATCATAAAAATGTAATAAAAAATGTTGTGAATATATTTCGATCATAGTTTGATATATATGTACACATTTGTTATAGGTTCGTGAATCGACCAGTGGCCAAGTCTTACTTCCGGCAAAGTAAAAATCTGTGAAAGTGAGTTATAGTCCCACTTTTACAATCTAATATTTTTTTTGGGATGAGAATACATGCATCTTTATAAATGTTTTACAAAATAGACACAAGTACGCAAAACTACATTCTATGGTTGGATTATTAAACTGAATATCGCCCTTCAAGTCTGGTAACCTAAGAATTAGGGAAATAGCCCCTAATTGAAGCGAATCCTAAAGATAGATCTATTGGGCTTAACAACCCCCATTCAGGTTATGGATGTTTTAGTACTTCGAGATTATTATACAGATGAGAGGTTCTGTTTTGGGGATATTCTATGCATTAAGTTAACGTTAGTTACCAGGTGTTCAACATATGAATGATTTTTATCTCTATGCAGTTTGCGAAATGCTTGATATGAGATGTGTTATAAAAATGAAATCTTGTGGTCTATTATTATGATTTGATAATATATAGGTTAAACCTATAACTCACCAACATTTATGTTGACGTTTTAAGCATGTTTATTCTCAGGTGATTATTAAGAGCTTTCGCTGTTGCATACTAAAATAAGGACAAGATTTGGAGTCCATGCTTGTATGATATTGTGTAAAAACTACATTCAAGAAACTTATTTTTGATGTATTATATTCTTATGGTAGACCATTATGTAATGGTCGTGTATAAACGGTATATTTTAGATTATCATTATTTGATAATCTACGTAATGCTTTTTAAACCTTTATCGATAAAAGAAAGGTTATGGTTGTTTTAAAAATGAATGCAGTCTTAGAAAAACGTCTCATATAGAGGTCAAAACCTCGCGACGAAATCAATTAATATGGAACGTTTATAATCAATATAAACGGGACATTTCAGATGAACTAGATGAGCCTACATAAGGCCCACATTAAGTGTGATAAGAAGATTGTGACCTTTCGTTTGATCGATGGAACCCGTATTGTGGCCCGAGGGGAACGAAGTGGGTTCAGTTTTCCATTGATCTCTATAATGAAGGCGAAGAAGTCACTTTCTAAGGGGTGTGAGTCTTTTATGGCTTATGCTATTGATGCTAAGTTAGAGAAGTGATATGTTACCGATATTCTGGTAGTTTCGGAATTTCCTGAGGTATTTCCTGATGACTTACCGGGGTTGCCGCCGGTAAGAGAAGTAGAGTATAAGATTGAATTGGTTTTCGGGAACAACTCCAGTAGCTAAGGCTCCTTATAGGCTAGCTCTTTTTGAAATCAGGGAAATGATGTCTCAGATTCAGGAATTGTTAGATCGAGAGTTTATAAGACCAAGTTCCTCACCGTGGGGTGCGTCAGTGTTGTTTGTAAAGAAGAAAGATGGTACTCTAAGAATGTGTAGAGATTATCGAGAATTGAATAAGAGAACGGTTAAGAATAAGTATCCGTTGCCTAGAATCGATGATTGATAACTCCTAAATTATACAGTTTTTTAGTAACATTTTGAGGAGTTATCTTAGTATTTTAGAGTCATTTTAACCCCAAAACACGCTAAAATGGGTAAAAATAGGAAAAGATATTTCTAATGATTGAATCAAAATTATGTATCAAACAAGATCAAAAATACAGAAAATTGCATAATGGCTACATGAAGCTGCCAGCATGGATTCACTGAAGCCGCCGGCTTGGAGTCACATATGTTAGAATGTTCAAGAATCTTCGTAAAATTGAAAGAACTTGTTGATCAAGCAAAAGGCAAAGGAAGCCGCCGGCTTCATCCTGAAGTCGCCGGCCAAGTTAACACGGTTTCTCAACTTGTCAACCAAGTTCAAGCAAAAATGAAAAAAAAAAATCAAAAAGATTTGGGGATCTTCGAAGCCGCCGACCTTCTCTGAAGCCGCCGGCTTAGTGATGAAGGTTTAAAAGATTATGCTTGCGGATTAAGTTTAACTTGCAAAAGGAGTCACCGACTCAAGGCAAGCCGCCGGCTTCCCACTGAAGCTGCTGGCTTGGCCACCGTCCCAGAATGTTATAAATACAGGCCTCTTGTCTCAGTTTTTGTATGTATTAGTTTTCAGATTTCAATAATTCTGGTTAGGTCATTTTTTTAGGGTTTTCTCTAAACCCTTAGGTTAGATTTATTCATTGTAATCAAGATTCAAGTTTTAATTCAAGTTATTTTACATCTACCTTCTTTTTAAGGTATGATCCTATCCTTATTTTATTGTTTTACTTATTTTATTTACTGTATTCGTTTCTGTTCGTCTCTAGCTATGAACTAAACGTTCATAGTGGTTACTTGGACGAAAACTGAACTTCATCTGGGAATCAGATGAAGCCGCCGGCCTCACTCCCAAGCCGTCGGCTTGGTGGGAAGGAAGCCGCTAGCTTCGTGCTTCAATTCGTACAGTTTTTGGTTCTTTTCCTGTATATTCATGTTTATGTGATGATTATTTAAACTGTTTATATCTTCCATGATTCAATAACTTGTTTTCCATGCTTAATGATTAAATATTATGAATCTAAGATTAACTAGTAATTGATTCTATGATCTTATATTCGATTCATATCACTTGTTTAGATCTAGTCCATCAAATATAGTGTTTGGATTGCATGCAAATTAGGTAAACATCTTTGGTAGTTATACAATTAGTTGAACTTGAATCACGCTTATAT
Organism: Rutidosis leptorrhynchoides; assembly: GCF_046630445.1. Classification (NCBI taxonomy): domain Eukaryota; kingdom Viridiplantae; phylum Streptophyta; class Magnoliopsida; order Asterales; family Asteraceae; genus Rutidosis; species Rutidosis leptorrhynchoides. Next base: position 473,937,288 of record NC_092335.1, read on the forward strand.
AATAGAATTCATTATTGTTAGGCTTAATCGAATAACCTTTGTTTATGTGTGTTTAATTGTCAATTGCATGAGATCCTGATTAAGATTAACTTTCAGGTAGTAACTTGAGTTGATCTGATTAAGTTTATTAGCTTATATAATTTGTCAGTCTAATTAGATGTTGCCTTGGATCCACACCAGGTTTAGGTAATATCTATCATGTGATTATTTGAATGCTAAGAATGTAGACATTAGCTATGAACATCACTTAGTTAATGTATGCTTTAGGTCCTACCTTATGAATAATATGTGACATTTAGCTTAACCTTTTAGGGATAATAATTGTTCTATGATTGTTATCTTGCTATTTGTTAATATAGGTTATGAAATAATTAATACAATTCACTCATGATTCACATGTCCATGTAATCACTTTTCTTTTATAATTGTTTATTTTAAATCTTTATTTCTTGCTTTATATTTTGTTATTTATTTGATATTAAATCATCTCTTTCCTAAGAGATAATAATCTATCCCATAAAAGACATAAAAATATATCTTTAATTCTTTAATAAGAATTAAACTATTTAATAAAACAACTCTTATATGCATCTACGCTCTCTTGGGATGATAACCTAAAATACTACTTCTGATTGGGTTTTGTTGCTCGTTAAGGTGTTAAAAGTGTATTAATAAAGGTTTTATAAATTTAAAAGTTTGAAAGGCAAATTAAGCACTGCACACTTTTGCACATCAACTTTTTGGCGCCGCTGCCGGGGAGCGCGGTAATACGGAAATTGGATATACTTTAGTTATTGATATTTCTTGAAAAAGGGTGATGACCGTCTTCCTTTAGGGGAGGGTTGTTTGGGTTCTGATTTAAAGGCTCTTGCTCGAACCTAGACGCTGACGGGTCACTTAAGTATTGAAAGATTCAATAGGCCGTGTATGTTTGATTATTCGTTGTTATGCGATAAAAGTTGTTATTTAATATTTATGTTATTAATTATGTCATTAATATTAATTATATTTATTAATTTAAAATTTACTAATATACTAATGTATTTCTTAAATATTAAAAGAGGATAGAATAAACCCAAAACTTAAATATATATATTCTTTAAGGTCTAAAAGATTTTCTCCTAAAACGTTTCTTTTTATGATTTTAGATCACATGAATACTCGGTCCAAGAAACCAGTCTTACAAGATATGTTACCAAATCCTGATATATTATTTAAACTTTCTAAGGATTCGTATATTGTTAAGAAATTAAATTTCAATGAAGGAACTACTTCTAATGATGATTCGTTATCTAGTCCACCGTCTAGTCCTGATTCTAATTTGGGATCTCTTTTTGGTTTAGAAGTTAATATGACTGATTCAATGGAAGCGTTAATGAAAGCTGGTCGGGAAGGATTAGGTCATGCTATTACTCAGCCTGAAATAAAAGAAAATTTTAATATTAAAGGTCCTATTTTTCATTTACTTATGGATAACCAATTTAGGGATACGGAAAAGGAAGATGATAATGCTCACATCCGGAATTTTAAAGATATTTGTAATCAGTTTAATATTAATAATGTGAAAAGTAATGTTATTTATCTTCGTCTCTTCCCATGGTCACTAAAAGATGAAGCTAGGGAATGGTTAAACTCATTACCGGAAGGCTAGTTGGGATACGATGGTTGAAAAATTTCTCACTCGATTCTTTCCTGCGTCTAAAACTATCACCCTTCAGACTAAAATTGCTAATTTTCATCAGAAAACTAATGAGTCTCTTTATTCTGCTTGGGTACGATTTGGTCAAATGCTTAGAGGTTGTCCACAACATGGTTTGGATAAGTTTAAAAAGGTAACTACTTTCTATAAAGGTTGTGATATTGTTACAAGAAGAGAGATTGATACATCTGCTGGAGGAAACATTATGAGTAAAACTGCCGAGGAAGCTGAAACATTGATTAATAAGTTGGCTGCCCATTCCCATGAATGGCACCAAGACTTAGATATTTCTCGTTCGGTAAAATCTGTTAGTTATGATTCTGAAGATATGGTTAAGGCTATGAATGTGCAATTGGATAATCTAGGAAGGCAGATTGAAAAGCTTACTAAAGAAATGCATATGATTAAGGTAGGTTGTGAAAGATGCCAAGGTCCTCATGCTACTAAAGATTGTGTTGCTGGTCTTACTATGGAGCAAGTCGAGAATGTTTCATATGTGAATCAATTCCAAGGAAACCCAAACTACCGAAATAATTATAATACACCTTATCCTGCTAATAATAAAAACCCACCTGGTTTCTTTCCTGTTAGAGCACCCTTCATTTCAAATTCTTCTAATGCTCAAAATGAAAAGAAGTCTAATCTTGAAGAAAGCATCTTAACTTTCATCAAAAATCAAAATGAAGCTAATGATAACATAAAAGCTCAACTTTCCCAAGTACAAAATAATCATCAAGCGTCCATTCAAAACTTAGAGCGCAATGTTACTAAGTTATTCAAACATGTCGAGGGTAAAGTTCCTGCTGAATTCGAAGTTTCTAAGGGGGTTTGCTTTGAGGAAGTAAATGCAGTCACTTTTATGAATGAAGACGACAGTGATGGTTCTGATGGGTCTGAGTATGATTTTGATAAAGAACCTAGAGAAAATGATCCATAGTATAATAAGTTTAGAGAAACTGTTAAGGGTATATCTGAAAGAGAACATCTTGGAAGAAAAGCAATTCGTGAATATGTAGCCTCTAGAGGAGCTGATATAATGTGGGAATATTTATTAACGAAGGAAAAATTGTCCAAAGAGATAGACGAAATGAATGGTGGATACCCTGATTCCGATGAAGAGGATATTGTTACTAAGTCCAAAGTAGTTAAGGAAGAGGACACTGATTTAGATGAATATGTGGAAAAGGTGGTTGAAGAAGTAACTAGCAAGATAGAAAAATATAATGATGAAACTGAGGAAGTCGTAAAGTTTGTTTAGTCACTAAAAGGAGATAAGCTTTGGGAATATATTCCTCCCAGTAATAATCAAATTCAAGATGATAACTTGGTTGAAGAAAAGAAAGTTGTTGGTGAAATGCCATTAAATGCAATCAAAATCTCGATTTCTGACTTTCCCATAATTCGTACTGATTCATGAGAATTTCATATCCCTTGTGAAATCAATGGTTCTACATCTGTTCGTGCGTTAGCTGATAGTGGGTCTAGTGTGAATATTATGCCTTTTAGTATGTTTGATCGATTGAAAATAACGACGTTGGACCCTATAGATGAAATTGTTTGCTATGATAATACAAGCTCAAGTCGTTTGATAGGTATTGTGAAAAATGTTAAGATCAAAATAGGGTTAATTAATTTTCTTGTTCATTTTCTTGTCATGGACATGGTGGAAAATAAAATTACATCTATTCTTTTAGGAACACCATTTCTGTCCACATCTAAAGCCATCATCAAATATTTCAGTAATACTATTATTATTCATCAAGGAAATAACAGTGAAACCCTACCTATAATTACAAGATCGAATTTGAAAAGGAAATATAATGAGTATGAAAAGAATAAATGTGAGGAAAATAAGCCTAAGGAGTAATTCCGTTAGAAGAAAAGAGTCGCGCAACCTACTCTATAATCAAAACTACCTATCCCTTTATGTTTATTAAGTTTATGTTTTTTTAAAAAAATGTTTTGTTATTTGTTATTATTTGATTATCAATGTAAGAGCAATATAGCTCCTAAATGTTTAAAAGTGTTTAAGTGACGAAAAGTTATGAATAAAATATTATGTTTGTGTTATACTTTGTATTATTTAAATTTCTGTCAAGTCATTTATATTCAATTCAAAAGAAGTCCGCAAAAGTGCTCCGCAATCATTCTATGATCCTACAATCAAGTAACATCACTCTTTCCCTTATTTTCAATTATGTCCTTTATTTATTTCATTCTTTTATTTTAAATGCAATGAGGACATTGAATAATCTAAGTGTGGGGAGGGAAGTGATTAATCACTTGAAAGATTAAAAAGATAATATCAATTTTCCTGAAAAAATTGAAAAAAAAATGGGTATAATTTTAAATTTTTCAAAAGTATAAATTCTTAGTCAAACTTATGTCTTTTTGCTAACTTAAATATTAAATCTTAATAATAGAACTACTCTCAATTTTGAGATCGGATTACTTGTTTAAAATAAGAAGTTAAAAGTCAAAAATTGTGAAACGAGTGCAAACTTATAACCACTACCATATGGCATAATGAGCATGGATCACTGAGGCAGCAAAAGAGTTCAAAATAAGGGCCAATTTAGAAAACAAATTGCCAAATGTAAAGCAAAAGCTAACGTTAAATGGGTAAAAATGGAAAAAAAGATATTTCTAATGATTGTATCAAAGTTATGTATCAAACAGGATCAAAAATACAGAAAATTGCCGAACGGCTACATGAAGCCGCCGGCATGGATTCATTGAATCCGTCGGCTTGGAGTCACATATGTCAGAATGTTCCAGAATCTTCGTAAAATTGAAAAAACTTGTTGATCAAGCAAAAGGCAAAGGAAGCCGCCGTCTTCATCCTGAAGCCGCCGGCCTAGTTAACACGGTTTTTCAACTTGTCGACCAAGTTCAAGCAAAAATGAAAACAAAATCAAAAAAGATTTGGCGGATCTTCCAAGCTGCCGGCCTTCTCTGAAGACGTCGGCTTAGTGATGACGGTTTAAAAGATTATGCTTGTGGATTAAGTGTAACTTGCAAAAGGAGTCACCGACTCAAGGCAAGCCGCCGACTTCCCACTGAAGCCGCTGGCTTGGCCACCATCCCAGAATGTTATAAATATAGACCTCTGGTCTCAGTTTTTGTATGTACCATTTTTCAGAATTCAATAATTCTAGTTAGGTCGTTTTTAGGGTTTTCTCTAAACCTTTAGGTTATATTTATTCATTGTAATCAAGATTCAAGTTTTAATTCAAGTTATTTCACATCTACCTTCTTTTTAAGGTATGATCCTATCCTTATTTTATTGTTTTACTTATTTTATTTACTGTATTTGTTTCTGTTCGTCTCCAGCTATGAACTAAACGTTCATAGTGGTTACCTGGACGAAAACTGAACTTCATCTGGGAATCAGATGAAGCCGCAGGCCTCACTCCCAAGCCGCCGACTTCGTGAGAAGGAAGCCGCCGGCTTCGTGCTTCAGTTCGTACAGTTTCTGGTTCTTTTCCAGATCTGTATGTTCATTTATTGTGATGATTATTTAAACTGTTTATATCTGCCATGATTCAATAACTTGTTTGCCATGCTTAATGATTAAATATTATGAATCTAGGATACCTAGTAATTGATTCTATAATCTTATATTCAATTCATATCACTTGTTTTGATCTAGTCCATCAAATATAGTGTTTGGATTTCATGCAAATTAGGTAAACATCTTTGGTAGTTATACAATTAGTTGAACTTGAATCACACTTATATAATAGAATTTTTTTTATTGTTAGGCTTAATCGAAGAACCTTTTTTATGTGTGTTTTATTTTCAATTGCATGAGAACCTGATTAAGATTAACTTTCAGCTAGTAACTTGAGTTGATCTGATTAAGTTTATTAGCTTATATAATTTGTCAGTCTAATTAGATGTTGCCTTGGATCCACATCAGGTTTAGGTAATATCTATCATGTGATTATTTGAATCCTATGAACGAAGACATTAGCTATGAACATCACTTAGTTAATGTATGCTTTAGGTCCTACCTTATGAATGATATGTGACATTTAGCTTAACCTTTTAGGGATAATGATTGTTCTATGATTGTTATCTTGCTAATTGTTAATATAGGTTATGAAATAATTAATACAATTCCCTCATTATTCACATGTCCTTGTAATCACTTTTCTTTTATAATTGTTTATTTTAAATCTTTATTTCTTGCTTTATATATTGTTATTTATGTGATATTAAATCATCTCTTTCCTAAGAGATAAGAATCTATCCCATAAAAGACATAAAATATATCTTTAATTCTTTAATAAGAATTAAACTATTTAATAAAACAACTTTTATCTGCATCTACGCTATCTTGGGACAATAACCTAAAATACTACCTCTGATCAGGTTTTGTTGCTCGTTCGGGTGTTAAAAGTGTATTAATAAAGGTTTTATAAATTTAAAAGTTTGAAAGGCAAATTAATCACTGCACACTTTTGCACATCAATGATCTGTTCGATCAGTTTGAGGGCGCGTCGTACTTCTCAAAAATAGATCCTAGATCCGGGTGTCATCAAGTTCGGGTTGCAGAATCAGATATACCAAAGACAGCGCTTAGAACGAGATATGGGCATTACGAGTTTTTGGTGATGCTATTTGGGTTAACAAATGCTTCGACATTCTTCATGGATCTGATGAACAGGGTTTGTAAACCGTATTTAGATCAGTTTGTTATTGTGTTTATCGATGATATAATGGTGTATTCAAAGTCAGAGGCTAATCATGCGACACATCTTCGATTAGTGTTAGAGATATTAAATAAAGATTAGTTATATGCTAAGTTCTCAAAGTGTGAATTTTGGCTCTGAGAGGTGCAGTTTCTGGGCCATGTTATCTGTGAGGCAGGTATTAAAGTGGATCCGTCGAAAATAGAAGCGGTAATGGGTTGGAATTCGCCGAAGACGCCGACAGAAGTTAAGAGTTTCTTGGGTCTTGCGGGTTATTATCGCTGATTTATAAAAGATTTTTTTAAAATAGCGGGTCCGGTGACCAAATTTACCTGAAAAGATGTAAGTTTTCGATGGGGTGACCAACAAGAACAGGCCTTTCAGACTCCGAAATGGTTATTATGTCAGGCTCCAGTGTTAGTATTACCAGAGGGTTTAGATGACTTCGTGGTTTATTGTGATGTGTCAATTGATGGGTTAGGGTGTGTACTGATGCAGAGAGATAAAGTTATCGCATACGCTTCTCCTCATTTAAAGACACACGAACGTAACTATCCAGTTCATGATTTAGAAATGGTTGCAGTGGTATTTGCATTGAAGTTATGGAGACACTACTTATACGGTACAAAGTGTATAATATGTACATATCATAAGAGTCTTCAATATATTTTCACGCAAAAAGAACTGAATATGCGACAGAGACGGTGGATTGAGCTTATCAAAGGTTACGATTGTGAAATAAAGTATCACCCGGGCAAAGCGAAAGTTGTTGCCAATGCTTTAAGTCGTAAGAAGACTGTGGAGACCTTGAAATTTATGAATATTGAAATAATCTCAGGTCTTATTGAACAGATAAGATAAGTTCAAGCCCGAGCTTTATTGTAGGAGAACTAAAAGACTGAACTGATGACTAAAATAAAAGACCAATTTACTAACGATTTCCGTAGACTTAAAACGTTTAAGAACCGAATTTAGGTGCCTATGCTTGGAGATTTAAGAAAATTGATCTTAAATGAAGAGCACAAATTGAGTTGACCGTCCATCCGGGTAGTACCAAGATGTATAATGACTTAAAACTGATGTATTGGTGGCCCGCGATGAAGAAAGATGTTGCTCAGTAGGTAGAAAAGTGTCATATTTGTGCTCAAGTTAAAGCCAAACAACAGAAACCCTATGGTTCATTACAGCAGTTGAAGATTCCATAGTGGAAATGGGATCATATTACGATGGATTTTATAACCAAATTACCAAGATCTCAGAGAGGTAATAATATGATATGGGTAATTGTTGATCAACTGACAAAGAGTGCACATTTCTTAGCAACAAAAGAGACAGCCTTGTTGAGTACTTTTGCAAAATTGTACTTGAAAGAGACAGTTAGTCGACATGGGGTTTCGTTGTCTATCGTATCCGACAGGGATTCTAGATTTGTGTCTAACTTCTAGAACATTTTACAGAAGAGTTTGGGAACGAGGGTAAATCTGAGTACAGTGTATCATCCACAGACCGACGATCAAAGTGAATGTACAATATAGACACTAGAGGATATGCTTAGGTCCTGCGTGTTAGAGTACGGTGGTCCGTGGGATATACATCTACCGTTGATCGAGTTCGCTTATAACAATACTTATCATTCGAGTATTGGTATGCCGCCTTATGAGATGTTGTATGGGCGCAAATGTAGAATGCCGACTTGTTGGTTAGAAGCCGGAGAGAAACAGTTTACAGGTCCAGAATTAGTTCAGATAACAGCTGACAAGGTAGCAATAGCATATGTAAAGTTGAAAGCAGTACGTGACAGACAAAAAATGTATGCCAATCCACGTAGACGTCCAGTAAATTTTGAGGTGGGTGATCATGTTTACTTGAAAGTTTCACCGTAGAAGGGAGTTATCAGGTTTGGTAAGAGAGGTAAGTTAGCTCCGAGGTACATTGGGCCATTCAAGATTATTCAAAGGGTAAACGATCAGACTGTTGTGTTAAAGCTTCCAGCAGAGATGGCAGGGATACATAACACATTCAATGTGTGTTACCTTAGGAAGTGTAAGGTCGATGATGAAACGCAACTGGTTCCATTAATCAAAAGTTAGTTGAAGAACCGGTTAGGATTATTGATAGAAAGGTGACAAAGCTGAGAAAGAAAAAGATCCATATGGTGCTTGTTGAGTGGAAGCATAGTTTAGGATCGAACCTTACGTGGGAGACTGAAGAGCTGATGAAGGCTCGTTATCCATGTCTGTTTGACCAAGACCAGATTCTGAGGACAGAATCTCTTTAAGGGGGTGGATTTGTAACATCCTCAGACAGGGCTTAGATGTAAGATGACCTTTTTTCCCTTAGGTATAATTGTGTGGCTAATTATGCTTTTATTTTAATTAAATATTTAGTGTTATTTTATTATTTGTTTAAGATCAGTTTGTGACAAGGGTCACAGAACAGGTTCTTCTATTGAATTTGGACTCTGTTAGGGTTGTCAAATTAAGTACGAAAGTTATTAGATATAATTGGTAGATACCCGTGTGTGATGGGGTATTGTGTTTTAACACATAGATAAGCCATATACAAGCTCATTTGTGATGTTTCTTCCAGATTCTTCATTTTCACACACACACTTAAACTAATTCAAGAACCCTAATCTCTTAAATCTCATTTTTGTATTGAATCCTTGTGGGTAATCTGTTGCTAGTGATTTTAGTATTTAAATCAAGGTAAATCTCAACTGATTTCGTGTTCAAATCAGTGAGTTTTGTGTTTTTAATTAGGTTTTGGTTTAAATTGGGGTTTTTGGTCAAATCTTGTGATTTTGATGTTGTTTTGGCATAATCTGTTGGGGTTTAAGTCTCTTTATGTATTATAAACATTTCCTGAACGGATTTTAGTGTCAAAACATGTAGAAATCGAGATTTGGATGATTTTGGTTCGAAAACCCGTCATTTCTGCTGCTGCTGCACGAAGAACACAACTGTACGGTTGCATCTTGCAACCGCACGGGTACATTGTGCAACCGTACGGGTGAATGTGCAAGCGTACGAATGCAGTGGTGTTGGTGCAATCGGGCAGTGAGTGTGCAACCGTACGGATGCACGATGCAGGACTTGCAACCGTACAGATGCATGTGCAACCGTACGGGTGTAGAACAGAACTGCAGTGTTGTTTAATCTGGCTATTTTCTAGCTGTTATGCTTTCCGCGTGACTTATGATTATCAGGATGTAAATTCTGAAAATGCATAAGTGTTAAGTAGACTTTTTAGCGGCACTTTTTGATACTGATTTACCGTACTGTGCTGTTTCGTGTTAACAGACAGAAACTAACTTGATTTGCCTTATGTTAAGGTGATAAGGATAAGGAAGCCGCTCAGTGATAGATTATCTGAGCTAGTTGCTGGTATTTGGTGAGTGGGTCTATCTTCGGATAGAGTATTAAGTAGCTGACACGCTACTTATTCAGACTCTTTACTCTTATGTTTATATCCAGTGCGATTGCCATGTGTAGTTAGATATTGTCATGCTAGTTAGGACGATTGCATGACTGATTATATGTGATCTTATGTGCGCACTGTCAGTTGGACACTAACCGAGGCGGTAAGGTAGGGTTTATGTGAGGTCGACCATGGTAGCCTGGTCGAGTCATGATGTTACTGACTGTTCAGTATAGCATAGAAGGATGCATGTGTTGCGTCTGGACGATTATGCAGCGGAGTTAGTAAAGCGGACTATCGGTAGACTGTAGCCTGATCAGCTAAGTCGTGTTCTCGTACAAGCCACCGATCCTCGTACTGTCAGTTGTTCTTGTATGCTAGTTCAGGACGTTAGCATATCTGTGACCCTTCCATGTTCAGTTGCTTATGCTTAGTCTGTTAGATAGTATCTATTTACTTAGCAGTTATGCTAATTCCCCCACATTTCCACCTCTTGCAGGTTTAGGTACTACTGATTAGGATGGGTGTTACAGATGGATTAGAAGACATGTTTGACTATGAGTTGACTCTGATGTTTTCTGGTTTTGTAGTGTTTTAATGTAACACCGATGTTTCGGAACGTTGTAATCATGTTAACTAAGATGATTTATTAACTATGGTTTGTATACTTTAACCATGGTTATTTTGGTAATACTACGTACTTCAGCTGTGTTAAAAAAAATCAGGGTGTTATACTTTCACTAACTTGCCCCCACACTTAGATGGTGAACCATCTTGATTTGTGCTTTTAGCGCATTGGACACTAGCAACTGTATTTGGTGTGGTTTTAGTCGTTGGTTGCAAAAAAGTGCATTTTCTTTGAAAGCTAATGCTTTTGCCCTTATCTCTTAAAGCCAACTTTCTGGCCCTTTGGTCAAAAAAGGAACCCTCGGTTGCTAAGAAAGTTCTACCTAACACGATGGGTGCAACCGGGTCCTCTTTGATATCAACAATAACAAATTGGCTGGAAATTCCATTTCTCCTACTCTGACAATTAAATTTTCGGCGATTCCTAATGGTTGACTAATGGATTGGTCAATTAGTTTGAATCCCATTTTAGTCGGTGTGAGATCACCAAGGCTTAGCCTTGTGTACAAAGAGTAGGGCATGAAATTTATGCTTGCCCTCGAGTAGGCTAAAAAGGTTAGCATTTTCGACCCATTTACATGGCAAGGAATTGGGAAAGGCCCGGGATTGCCCAATTTGAGTGGTAATTCCCTCTTTCTCAAGATTCCATCACACTCCCTTTTTAGAAAGCCGGTGGAAGCTTATTCAAATTTGTCCTTTTTGGCCATGAGTGTCTTTAAGAATTTTCCATAGTTGGGCATATTCTAGAGCACTTCAACCAAGGGGACATTTACACAAATGTTTCTATTTTCAACTTGAGGAGACTTACAAACCGCCTCCTTTGTTTGTTTTGGAAGTAGAGCTTGTCGATATGGGATATGTGTCTTGTATTCCCTCAACTTTGGTGTAGCATGTACCTCAATCTCAACCTTTTTCTCATCCTTATTCAACCCATTTTCTACTTTTGCCCCGTTTTTGGCCTTACTCAAATCAACCCCTGTGTCATCCTTGCTTGATTCAATCCCCTTGACCTCGTCTTCTAACATTACACTTGAGGACTCGGTAGTCTCCATAGCCATCATGTCCTTTACACAACGAGTAGTATAATCTGCAACATCGGACCAATTGGAGAACTTGAATACACCGAACTCTATTGTGACTGTATTCATTCCTTCATCCAAATCAAACTCTGCACTCTCAAAATTAAAGTCACATTTAGTGTCTTCATACCCAAATGTAAAAATGGAAAGACAATCGATTTGATCATCCTCTTCGATGATAGAGATTGCATTCACTTGAGAATAGTCAGAATATTGGGGATTCTTGTCTTTTGGTGTGGGATTAGATGAACTAGCATGGTTATAGTTTGAAGGATGGTTAGGGTTGGTTTGGATGTTTGATGGTAGAGTACTCACTGGTCTCTCCGATTGAATGTTTGCAACACGCCCTAAATCTTTCTCTAGGTTTTGAATAGAGGCTTGTTGGTTTCGCATTTATTGTTTAATCAACTCGATTTTGTTGTTTCAATAATGCTTCATTCGTCTCTGTCTTCTTCATGTAACTCATTAACATATCCTCTATAGATGGTTTCTTTTCGCCTTGATGTTGACTAGATGGTTGGTATTAGTTGGATGTGTTGGGATTTTGGTAACTTTTTTGGTTTTGGTTATAACCTTGGTTATGGTTTTGGTGAAATTGTTGTGGGTTGGATTGGGGGAAATTTTATTGGTTGGAGTTGTCGGGTTGTTGGTTGTAATTTTGGTTTTAGGTGAAGTTGTTTTTTCGGTTGTTGTTGTTGAATCCGAGTGGTCATTTTCCTTGAAAATTAAAGGACACTTGCTTTTGGCTTCCTTGGTAACCTTGGTTTTAAAAGTTGTTGTTGTAGCATGATGAACCCCTTTGGAAACCCGTGTTTCCTTGATAACCTTGGTTCCCCAGAATATCGGTAATTGTCAAGTCGCCCTTCCTAACATATCCCTCATAGTTTGCTTGAGACTCCATCATCATTGGTAGATTATCGACATTGACTTGAGTAACTTAATGACAATGCTTTGTAAGGTGAGGACCATCTCACCTTTCACACCCCACTTGCATTGCAACAACCGTTTGTTGAAACTTCTTAATTTGTTTATCGAACGTTTAGAATTGGTTGGATAAGGATGCTAAGGTAACTCCCCCATACTCTTCACTATCAACATTTGTAACATTACGCCTTGGATACTCTCTTGCCGATGGTTTCCACTCAAAGGTATGAATGGCCATGTCGTCCAACAATCTCTCCGCCTTGGTTGACGTTTTGTACATGAACACACCTCCCGTGGAGGAGTCAAGAATAGCCCTCATTTGCTCATTAATGCCCCAGTAAAACACATGAATTTGATCCTTCTTTTTCAACCCGTGTTGAGGACAAGCCCTTAATAACTTCTTCAACCTTTCCCAAGCATCATGAAGAGATTCACCACTCCTTTGACTAAATGTATTGATCTCCATCTTTAAACATTCCACCTTTGTTAGTGGGGTAGAAACGGTGTAGAAAATTTTCACTCTAATCTTGGAAAGTCGAAATTGAACCGGGTGGTTGATTTTTGAGCCAATCTTTAGCATCCCCCGTTACCGAAAAAATAAATACTCTAAGCTTGAAAGCATCTTCGATCACCCGTTGATATTTGTATAACTCACAAAGTTCGTTGAAAGCATCAAGGTGTCCATACGAATTTTCATGCATTTTGCCTCCTAATTGGACATCTTTCAATAACGTCATAAAATTCCCATCAATCTTTCAATTTTCTATCATAATTGGAGGTCTAGCAATAGATGGTACAATCTTTGGTGGTGCACTAATCTAGCACTCCAGATAGGAACATCATTTGGATCCGCCATTGGTGGTGGAACTTGATGAACTTGAGGAATAGGACCTTGAGGATTAGGACCTTCTCCAAATGAATTCTCTCCCTGGTATCGGCTAAAAAGTCACGTTTTTACCCTCGATATCGAGTCCCAAAAAGCATAAAGTCCCAAAATTTGTCGGCAAAATAATCCCTTTTCAGCTAAATTTGTAGATTGAGTAATTAAGAAGACGATGCAAAAAGAATCACGAGAATCGGAGCTAAAATGAAGATTCTAGAGCGAAAATGGTGGAAGAAAAGAAATCAAATTACAATCCAAGAAACAAGCTGACCAGGGCAGGCCAAACGGCTTGCCAAATGGCCTGCCACATTGGAAAATGGACTGCCAAACGGGCAACAAAAACTGGCTGCCATGCCAAACGGACCTTGCAAACGGCTTGCCAAATGTCCTGCCAACCATTTGCAGGCATTTTTCACTTCTATTTAAAGGCATTTTGTCATCCGTTTTCAACATACCTCTCTTCATTCTGTCACTACAATACACTTTCTCTCACTAGTGCTTTCAAGGCCTTCTCACCTCCGAACGGGAAATTAAGTACCCGGAGGCGAACACCGAAGATTGTACTAGGAGCGGTCTAGAGGATGTCAGCACTTGTAATGGTCCAGATGTCATCTATAAATGGTGAACGCTTTCCTTAATTTAATAAAGTTATCTTATTACTTTAAGTTTCTTTCATCTTGCATGCCTCTATCCGTTACAAATGTTTATTACATGTTGAATACCTTATCTGAAACTTATGATATTGTTATGCTAAAACCTTGACGGTTTAGAAGTCTAATTTACGGATCACCCTTTCCACTTATTCATGTGGCTATAACCTAGTATTAGGACTTGATCAACCCTGGGATACAAGGTAAGTAGTTATGTGTGCTTAACGTCACAATAGGGATATAGTACCTACGTACGAATAACCATTTATTCGTCAAAGAAGATCTGCCCATTTAGGTTGTGATTAGAGTAGGAAATATAGAGTTCAGTGAACACTGACTTACTTAAAAGCATGATTCGCGTCAGAAGCAATGTTCTTGAGATGTTGTAAGATGATCCGGGGTTGAGTAAGCGATCGCAAAGGAGAGACCTCTAATCCAATTAGCAGTACCTTAGAATATCTAAGATTACACATCTGTTAATGTTAAGGCATAGCTTAGTATTAAGTGGTGGAATATTACTGTAGTTAGACCAACTAGGATTATGAAAAGCTGAGATTTTCCTTTAGGGATATACCACTTTTTTTCATGTACCTAGGATTCTTTACATAAGGTCATTTAAACCTTATAAGGTTAACGTTGGGAGTAGGGAATGTCCGTCTTAGCCAGAATCTTCAAAGCCTAAACTCTTAATGATAAATTAGTTAGGTAAATACCCCAGTTGATTGAGGTTTAGTGTTTATTCTAGGAAGTTAAACTCTCGTGATAGTTCCCCATCAGGAGTCTATTCTTCATACGTATCCATTTTTATCTTTATAATTTATATTACCTTTAGTTAATCTTAATCTATCACCACTTGTCACTAAGGTTAACTATTTAGGCACTTTTATCTCACATTACTGAGCAAACATACAAAAATACGAACCTGAGTTATATTTACCACTTACTCATTAAAAGTAAGACAAGTAGGTGAATTATAGCTAGGAAACCTAGCTAAATATAAGTAATAAAACCACTACTCTCTTTTGGTAACTGATTCTGACATTTTGCGACCTAACGACACCGCATAAATAAAACCGTCCGTTTTGGTCATATCATAAGGAAGTAGAGTTTTTGGCGCCGCTGCCGGGGATCGAATTTTTTGTTTGTTAAGGTAATCGTTGATTTTGTCACGATATATGAGATTCTTGAGTGGTGTCTAAGAAAGACAATTATACACGGACTTGGTTGTTGGATTTTTCGAGCAGTCTCCAATTATATTGGAACCAAAAGGATCTTGCCTCTCCGTTCTCGGCCTGGCCACTTGTTTCTCATATAAATTGATAAGGAACGCACATGCTTAACAAATAGGGAGTTTGTCGGTATAGGATTTAAAGTCGCCATTATAGTAAACCCTTTTAAACTATAAAACAAAATATTAATTATGGTATTAATTTCTGTAGCTTCCAGTTCAAACTTAACCGATTAAGAAGAAAGTGTGAAAGGCAGTTACTCTCCCACAAATTCGGAAACCGGAGAATTTTTTCTTTATAAACATAAAAATGAAACAAATCTAAACCCTGATGAGTCTCATCAAGAATTAATTATTGATCCTTGTAGTCCAAGAAGCTGGATAACTTCACCCGACTTAGATATTTCATTGCTTTTGGATAAGTTTTACTCAAATGAACCAGGATTCGACCCTCTTCACGATCCAAAAGGGAGGCTCAGTCTTAACGAACTCCTCATTATGAAAGATGAAATACGAGAAGAATACCCAACTATTTTCAAATACCCAGACTTGTTTGAATTTAATCCAAAAGAGAAACGACACATTGATAAGTCAAAAGCTCTGTTTACTGGAAATCTGTTAAATCCTAGCAGAAGATTAGACATCTATAGAGAATTCATTAGGCACCTCTATTCCTCGGATTTCCCGTTCTCAACATTTCAAATAAATTTGTTAAAAGAGCTACGTGGTTAAGTTCGCTCTCTTCACAAACCGTTAAAAGAATGTGGGATGATATTTTTGTCAACTATCGAGATGCAGAATTCGACTTCAAATTTGATTTAAAGTCATTCGTCAGTTTTCTACCTCACATTAGTGATAAGGAATTTTCTCAAATTCATATCAACCGTTATATCGCCGCAATGATTTCTTAATTAGAATTTTGGATAGAAAGCAAAAAACCTAAACCTATTTCAAAATATGGAGATCGAGATTTCTTTTACTTTGATCCAGCCTCATTTCTCATCAAACGATTAATCGAAGTTTTCCCGGATTCAATCGAGGAAAAAATACATCAGAATTTCTTCGCAAAAAGAAAGGAAATATATTCTTAACTCGTTCAAATCTTCACTATGTCAAAATTTCCATTTACAACTCCGTAAAGAAAGGTTATTCGAGAAATATCTGAAAACTTTAAATTTACTATCGGTGATCCTGACAGCACGGAAGATCTTTTATTTCAAGAGACAGTGTCAAAATTCCTTTTCAAACTTAACTATCGAGATATTGGACCTAGGGATGGTATTTCGAACATTAAGAAAGTTAGAAGGGCTTTGGTTAAACTTATGGACGACATCGGAGATTTACAAAAGCGTGAGCTTAAAATGCTAAGTGATTTTGAAATATTTTCAGTACACTCCGCTAATTTACTCTGGATTGTCAAAGAAGCTTTAAATTTATCTTTCTTTCCGCTTCATTTCTGGAACTTAGTTTCGGAACCTGTGTAATTTTTGTTATTAATAAAATAAGAATTTCTATTTTACTCTATCCATTTGTCTTTTTCTTTTAGATTTTAGTTTAATTAGTAAAAATAACCAGATTAAAATTCGAAGCAAAATTTTATAAATCTCTTTTTTATTTAGAGATAAAATTTAAATTTTAAAAACATAAAAAATCGCGAGTCGGATCGGGAAAATAAGCCCGTGAGCCACACAGGCCCGTTTTCTTCTCCTTTCTTCTTTCCTTTTTCTTTTTCTTCTCTTCTTCTTTTTTTTCGACCGACGGCCAAGAACACACACACACATACACCAATTTTCAACCAATTTCAACGATTCAAAGCACTAATCTAAGTCTCTCGTGCCCGCTAAACACGTTTACGCTGTCAATTTTGTACAAAAGGTACTCTTTCACGGTTAAAAATCAAGTTTTTACTCGAATTCAAATTTTTGACTTTTGTAAAAATTCATGTTTTATGCCCAATTTTGATTCCCTATATGCTTAGTTAGATAATATTGTGATGACCCGGGAATTTTCGATCAAATTTAAACCTTAATCTTTATATGTTTCCGACACGATAAGCAAAGTCTGTAATGTTGAGTCTCGAAAACTTTGGAACGGCTTATATGAATGCATTTGCCCTTTTTACCATACCCGACGATTCATGAACAATTGTTTGTAAATAAATATATAGATATAAATATAAATACAAGTATACATAGATATTATTTTGAACTAATAAAATGTGCTCCAATCAATTGGAATTAATAATGTGAAAAATAAAATACAGAATAAATAAGTTGCTATTATAATATATATATTTATATTTATATATATGAATTCGGAACATAAATAATTGTATATGGATTGTAAATTATAAATTACAAGTTTGAATATAACCGTTATGTTAATATTATTGGCAATAATTTCACTATAAACACTGATATATATATATGTGTACAAATTTCAGTTATATACATAAGTAAAGACAGATATATAAAATCGAATATATCTAAATACTTATATGTAAATTACAGATATTTGTATATAAAGAAATCTGTATTATTAGTTATTAATAATTATTATTATTATTATTATTATTATTATTATTATTATTATTATTATTTGATATTCTTATTATTAATATAATTATTATTATTAATATTATTGTATTTTTTTATATATATAAAACTCAGAAAGGAATTTCAATTAGTTACACGTCTCCATCTGATTCCAATTTTCTTTCTTCTTACACGATTCCTTTTGTCAATCTTTCTGCTCATGATTTGTACCATGATTTGTACCATGTTTGATTTTTATCGAATTCATAGTTGCTATAAAACAAAATCTGTCATCTATCAATTCCTACTTTTTATTTTTCTAATATACTTATGTACTAAACGAATATTACCTTGTCGACCAAATTTCACTAGGAAACAATTCTGATTAATCATAAACATTGCATTAGAACGTCAGTTGATCATACAAGCCATTACCTACTGCAATTCGTAAAAAAAAAAAAAAAAATAATAAAAAAAAAAAAAAAAATAATACTTTCTTATTCTTCTTGGATGAACCACCATAATCACCACCTTTCTTTCTTCTTTCTTTTATTCTGTCTTCTGTTTTAAATTGTATTCGAACAACCACCATCATCTTCAGACCATGAACATCTTCAACACCATTCTTCTTCTTCCTGTTTCATTCTTTTTTCGTGAACCACCCTCACCATAACCGTAAATCAGCATCAACCATGTTTGTTTTTATTTCAAACTTACAACCAAACCGCCACCCTACTTTGCTGCTGCAGCCTCATTTTTCTGTTTCAATCACGAACAACCCAAACCCCACACAATCGAACAACCATCAAGTTACCATCGAAACCACCATGGTACTGTTTCTCCATCTGTTTTAGTTGAAAGAAACAACCTCAATTCACCACTTTTCTTTTCTATGAACACTATATCACCTCATCACCAAGAAATGTATCGAAGCAAGAACCGGAACCAAATCCAACCTAATTCATTTGTTTGATGCCGTCTTCCATACCTGCTGTGCTACAACAACTTCCATCAACCCAACATTCATCACTTTAATGAAAATAAAGGCTGCTACTTCGATTATTTTTCTTTTGTTTCTTCCTTTTCATGAGCTTTAAATAAACCTTTGATAGTGGATGAGGATAATGATTAAATTGCTTTTGGTGTGTTTCTTTTCTTTTATCTTTTGGTCGACCATTAAAACCAAACAACTCCACTTGTGATTAAAAAAATACAACGGCTAAGCTACCCTCCAACCCTTTTAAACTTTCGGTGCACTTACTTGTATTTTTCTATTAGTTGTCTGTTTGATTAATCAACCACCGAATCCCATGTTTTCTGTTTTATGTTTTTCGTAATCCAGAAGCAAACAACACAGCCTTTTAAATTTATTGGACTATCCTTCGTTGGGCCATTTAGACTACAACTTGGGCCGAAAACTTGTTTCTATTTGGGCTGTATCGTTTCCAATCTGTATTGATAACAAGCGAATGCTGCAGCTGTTAATCTTAATCTGGTTCCTGTTTGTTATGGTAACGACCAAGAAGGTAAGGAGCAGCATAATAACAAAGATAAAGTGGAAATTCTTTGGTCATTAAGATGATGATGATAAAATGATGATCGTGATGATTCTAATAATGATAATGAAGATAATGATTAGTGAAAATGATTAGACGATGAGTTGATGTTTATATTGATATGCTTATGATGATCCTGTGAGTGATGATTAAGGATAAAGAATGATGGATGGTGGAGAACATGACGATGATGATGGTTATTAGGATGATAGTGATGATTTTATGAAGAAGAGAAACTGTTCTGTTTATGTTAATTAAGTTGAAACGCGAGTTAATACAAGAAATGTAACAATGGTTCAATGGTTTAGGGTGTGGGTGTTTAATCGAGAGGTCGTAGGTTCGATTCCCGTCCTTGGCAACTTATTTCTTTTTATTGCTCCTAAGGTATTATTTGACATTATTAAAATTATTATTAAGTATTGTTATTGTTATTACTACCTTTATTATTATTAATAATATTATTATTAATTCTATTGTTATTATGGTTAAGATTATTATTAAGTATTATCATTATTACTATATGTATTATTATTATCATTATCGTTATAAAATATGACACTTTTATTATTATTAACTCTAATATTATACATACAACTTATATATACAAATATATATATGAAAAGTATCACGAATATAAATATTTTATGAAGAAGTGTATATATATATATATATATATATATATATATATATATATATATATGAAAAATATTATTATAAATATATTATAAAGATATAAATCTTAATTCATTAGATTATTAATGAAAAACATAGGTAAAAATAACAATTAAAATCACTAATAATAATACATATATTCGATTACGATTATATATGTATTAATGAATATACAAATGATATAGGTTCGTGAATCCGAGGCCAACCCTATACCTGTTCAATGTCGTTCTATGTATTTTTACTACAAAATACAGTATGGTGAGTTTCATTTGATCCCTTTTACTCTTTACATTTTTGGGACTGAGAATACATGCGCAACTTTTATAACTGTTTTACGAAATAGACACAAGTAATCAAAATGACATTATATGGTTGAATGATCGAAACTGAATATGCCCCTTTTTATATAGTCTGGTAATCTAAGAATTAGGGAACAGAAACCCTAATTGACGCGAACTCTAAAGATAGATCTATCGGGCCCAACAAGCCCCATCCAAAGTACTGGATGCTTTAGTACTTCAAAATTTATATCATGTCCGAAGGAGGATCCCGGAATGATGGGGATATTCTTATATGCATATTGTTAATGTCGGTTACCAGGTGTTCAATCCATATGAATGCTATTTTTGTCTCTATGCATGGGACGTATGTTTATGAGAAATGGAAATATGAAATCTTGTGGTCTATTAAAATTATGAAATGATTATTTATGTTAAACTAATGAACTCACCAACATTTTGGTTGACACTTTTAAGCATGTTTGTTCTCAGGTGTGAAAGAAACCTTCCGCTGTGCATTTTGCTCATTTTAAAGACATGATTTAGAGTCGATCATCGCTCTGGAATCAGTTGTTGGCGACTTCGTCCGAATGGTTTAGGACGGGTCCTTTCAGTTGGTATCAGAGCGATGGTCTTAGCGAACCAGGTCTTGCATTAGTGTGTCTAACTGATAGTCGTTAGGATGCATTAGTGAGTCTGGACTTCGACCGTGTCTGCATGTCAAAAGTTTTACTTATCATTTTTATCGAAAATCATCTGCTTATCATCCTTAGAAAATTACCTGCTCATTATTCTTAGTCTAGACACATCTTACTGCATTGATTGCATGAATAGTGTATAGATAAAATTCATATCTTAGCATATCTGACAATTCATATCTTAGCGTATCTGTTACTGTAGACCTTGTCTGATATCTCTCGTAAATTTCTCCTTAATTTAAGGGATCCTGGTACTATATATATCTATGTAAATTATGCATTAAGAATAGCATCCAGCTATCAATTACTGTCACTAAACTCTTCATATCAAAAATCCTTCCTGAAATCGCGTAAGATGGCCTCTACGAATCGACCAAGTTCCTCTGACTCCGAAGACAGCGTGACAGGAACACACCAATCAATCAACTATCGTGATTACTG
Source organism: Rutidosis leptorrhynchoides (assembly GCF_046630445.1). Taxonomy (NCBI): domain Eukaryota; kingdom Viridiplantae; phylum Streptophyta; class Magnoliopsida; order Asterales; family Asteraceae; genus Rutidosis; species Rutidosis leptorrhynchoides. The sequence goes on from NC_092335.1 coordinate 473,958,674, forward strand.
GAGAAAATGGGGGTGGGTTCGCGACATACTCACCCTATGGAGAAGGGAAGAAGGTACTCCATATCATGAATCGAATCTACCACCTAACCTTGGAGTACTCGACCCGCTCACTGGCGAACCTGTTCGCAACACCGTTTATACCCTTTTTGCCAGAATTTTTCGTCTTGAGACTACCATTAATGGAACTAGAAAAGATATCCAATCTCTACCTCACATTGGTAACCAACCAGGGTTAGTAGAAGAAGTTAAAGAACTCCGAGCTCGAGTGTTAACTTTAGAGAGCACGGTACACAGTCTGCAAACACCAGCAGTATCACCAACACCAGTCACATCACCAACCTTAGCACCAACAACACTAGTACCACCAACAACAACATCCGCATCACCAACTTCGACATCTCATTCTATACCTCAAGAATAATCATCGTTCTACGTATCGTTCTATCTATTTTATTTTCGTTCGACATGGCGATTATGTAATCTCTAATGTTTTAGAAATTATATATTCTTGTTCTATTGATAAATCTAATGAGATCAATATCACATTAACTCATTAAATTCATGATTACATCTAAAGAAAATATATATGTATATATGTTTTCATAAAGATTGTAACTAAAAATTCTCTTGTACAAACTGTTAATGGTGAAAATATTTTAACGGGTAGGTAAAACCCGAGGACTATTTAAATTTCACATTAATAAGTTACGTTGTACGTTCTTCGAATCTGTTTCAACAGTCATATACTATTCTACTTACATCCACCGATATATAAATCCGTTCACCACTGAATAACCATATTCATCCAATTACATATTTGGATTTTGACCTATCAGAATCCAACAAGTGGCATAATGAAGAAATAATGGACACAATAAAAATTGATTAGAAACAGATTAATTAACAATATGAAATTCTATTAAGAATCCACGCTAACAAAATCCTAGCTAACTGTTCCTAGCTAACTATTAATTCCGTATTACCATTTATTTATCGCAATTTACATTCTCGCAAATTTTATTTATCGTCATTTAATTTCTGTTATTTATTTTACGCACTTTAAATATCGGGACACGTATACAAGGTTTTGACATATCATATCGACACATCTATATATATTATTTGGAATCACCATAGACACTCTATATGCAGTAATGATCGAGTTCTCTATACAGGGTTGAGGTTGATTCTATAATAATATATATACTTTGAGTTGTGATCGAGTCTGAGACATGTACACGGGTCACGATACGTATTAATTAATTCAAATATTATATATTAAACTATATATGAATGATTGCACTGTCAACTGAGGACTATAGACTGGGAACTAATAACATTAGACAATTAAAATGAATTAAAATATTGAATATAACATATGAAACTAAACAATTCTTCAAGTTTGCCACTTGATCTCGTCTTAAACCTCATTTGTATCTTCACGATTACATTCTGCGTTCAAACCTTTCATGATTCTTAAAAACACCTCAATCGATAAGATGAATCAACCGCACTTCATCTACGGAAGGAAAGATTTATGCATATAGTTATGCACCTGAGAAACTCTCGGCAATTGAGTAAAAGTTCAACACGTAACTGCGTCAGATCCTTTGACATTTATTAACAAAAACAACTTTGCGATCCCTTTTCAAAATTAGCCAATTTTGTCACAGCTCCAACAAGTCAACTTCGACTTTTCGTACGAAACATACTTATTATAACGTTTATATATACGCGAGCTCTTTTGTTGTTACCAGGTAACCTTTCATATTCCATCATATTACCATCAGCGTTTAATCATCTAAAAACACAATTTTCCTGAAACCACCTCGGATTAATAACCGATGATTCAGATATCATAGCGTTAAATGCAGAGGAAACAGAAAAATGGTAGATGGTCTAAACGGACAAAAGTTTGATGATAAAGAAAGGAGTGTTGGGAACGCTCAATAGAAAATTGAGTATTGAAAAAAACAGATTGAGTTACCCATGAAGGAGACCAAGGACAAATACAAGGACCAAATCCTATATTCAAAGGATTCAGGTAATTCTGGATCCGTTGAAATCTTTAGAGAATATCTTGCTCCGAAGTCGTGTTAAAATCTTGCGGAAAAATTTTTCCTCATCAACCATCGAACTTAGAAATTCCAAAATATCATCATCAATATCTTCGATATTTCTGAGGATATTTTCATAAATATTCTTGTCCGAAATTATATACCTCCTCGTGCTTCCTGTGTATCATTATATTGGAAACATTCAATAGAAAATTTAGTACCGAAAAGCTGATTATGTGAAATTATGAAGAAAGCCGTGGACAAATCACAAAGAATAAGTTTGACTACAAAGAATCCAAATGATTCAATGTCTGTTGAAGTCTTTAGCGAATATCTTGCTCCTTACTCTAAACTCTTGCGGACAATACTTTTCATCATCCTCTGATCTTAGAAATTCCAAGATATCATCGTATCTTTCATTATAAATACCCTCCATATTTCTGAAGATATTTTCATAACTATTCTTATCTAAATCATTAATCTATTAGAGCTAACAGTGTTACATCATATAGAAACTGTTGGTTTCTATATTCTGTAAACTTTCGAGCTTAAAATATGAATGTTATTGAAGTAATGTTGGGAACTGATGCATGAGTTAGTATAATATAATAACACTTGATCAACGTGATTATATTACAGTAAGTCATGCTGAGTTCTAATGGGACATGATGGTTCACAGTAGATCATACCACCATCATGTGTCATGTTACATAACTCTTTCATTCTAATTAACTTCTGAACATATCAAGAAAGTATATTCTTGATAGCTCTATTCTCAATGATTCTGGTAATTTGACAAATCAAATCGTGCTACTACGTTCTTTCTTGATTATAACATTAAATTCATTCGAAACTCCATACTTACAAATTCTAGACCATTACTCGTTTTACTAGAGATTGAGAGGAGATTAAAAAGACGAAGAGCTCCGAAACATAAAGGAAGATATAAAACTCGACAACAACACTGAAATTACAATAATTAAAAATTAAAACATCACGACAATTAAAAATTAAAAGAGTACAATCAAACTACTCATCGTCGTCAATTGTCATCTGCAAAGTAGCGTTCACCAGTCATTTCACCATCCGTGAGGTACTCTGGAGACATCGGTATTTCTCTTGATGCCTCAACTGCTGTTTCAGCTGATTCATCGAGGTAACGATAACCCAACGTCTCTTCATCTTCAAGAACCACATACAAAGAAATGCGTTTACCGCGATCTTCAATGGTATCTTTCATAAAGTACCATTGATCATCGGTACACATAAAACTTGCCCTACAATCCGCATCATAATCGTCTTTATAAAAGAACACAGACGTGAATTCACACGGAACTTTTTCCTTCAGAAGGGATAGCAAATCTTGTAAACCAATATCACGAATGTCGATATCTTCAAACGAAATACTGTTGCCCCACTCATATTCCTTCATTTGATTTCGGAAATCACCTCCGTAATGAACATCAAATGAAACAATCATTGGGGGAAGTGTTAACATTTTGCAGTTTGGGGAGTGTTTGATTTAGATTTTGAGAAAGGTGGAAATATAAAAGAAATATATGTTTGAGTGTATAAAATGAAGTATATGGTTGGTGTCTTTATAGTGTAAAAGTGACCGTTGGGATAGCCGTTGGAATTTTTTTTACTAACGGCTAAAAATTTGGGCAAGTTTTTGGACGAAGGTGGACGATGCCCATTGGGACCTCTCTCATGATAGTTTCATTCGTGCTCTTCGAATAATCGAATTACTTTATCTGTATTATTCTGTAATGATGAAAACTCTATTTATCAGCTCATATTCGTCAAGAAAACATTCTTATTGTTAGCCATGACGACCTCACTCAAATTTCGGGACGAAATTTCTTTAACGGGTAGGTACTGTGATGACCCGGGAATTTTCGATCAAATTTAAACCTTAATCTTTATATGTTTCCGACACGATAAGCAAAGTCTGTAATGTTGAGTCTCGAAAACTTTGGAACGGCTTATATGAATGCATTTGCCCTTTTTACCATACCCGACGATTCATGAACAATTGTTTGTAAATAAATATATAGATATAAATATAAATACAAGTATACATAGATATTATTTTGAACTAATAAAATGTGCTCCAATCAATTGGAATTAATAATGTGAAAAATAAAATACAGAATAAATAAGTTGCTATTATAATATATATATTTATATTTATATATATGAATTCGGAACATAAATAATTGTATATGGATTGTAAATTATAAATTACAAGTTTGAATATAACCGTTATGTTAATATTATTGGCAATAATTTCACTATAAACACTGATATATATATATGTGTACAAATTTCAGTTATATACATAAGTAAAGACAGATATATAAAATCGAATATATCTAAATACTTATATGTAAATTACAGATATTTGTATATAAAGAAATCTGTATTATTAGTTATTAATAATTATTATTATTATTATTATTATTATTATTATTATTATTATTATTATTATTTGATATTCTTATTATTAATATAATTATTATTATTAATATTATTGTATTTTTTTATATATATAAAACTCAGAAAGGAATTTCAATTAGTTACACGTCTCCATCTGATTCCAATTTTCTTTCTTCTTACACGATTCCTTTTGTCAATCTTTCTGCTCATGATTTGTACCATGATTTGTACCATGTTTGATTTTTATCGAATTCATAGTTGCTATAAAACAAAATCTGTCATCTATCAATTCCTACTTTTTATTTTTCTAATATACTTATGTACTAAACGAATATTACCTTGTCGACCAAATTTCACTAGGAAACAATTCTGATTAATCATAAACATTGCATTAGAACGTCAGTTGATCATACAAGCCATTACCTACTGCAATTCGTAAAAAAAAAAAAAAAAAAAAAAAAAAAAAAAAAAAAATAATACTTTCTTATTCTTCTTGGATGAACCACCATAATCACCACCTTTCTTTCTTCTTTCTTTTATTCTGTCTTCTGTTTTAAATTGTATTCGAACAACCACCATCATCTTCAGACCATGAACATCTTCAACACCATTCTTCTTCTTCCTGTTTCATTCTTTTTTCGTGAACCACCCTCACCATAACCGTAAATCAGCATCAACCATGTTTGTTTTTATTTCAAACTTACAACCAAACCGCCACCCTACTTTGCTGCTGCAGCCTCATTTTTCTGTTTCAATCACGAACAACCCAAACCCCACACAATCGAACAACCATCAAGTTACCATCGAAACCACCATGGTACTGTTTCTCCATCTGTTTTAGTTGAAAGAAACAACCTCAATTCACCACTTTTCTTTTCTATGAACACTATATCACCTCATCACCAAGAAATGTATCGAAGCAAGAACCGGAACCAAATCCAACCTAATTCATTTGTTTGATGCCGTCTTCCATACCTGCTGTGCTACAACAACTTCCATCAACCCAACATTCATCACTTTAATGAAAATAAAGGCTGCTACTTCGATTATTTTTCTTTTGTTTCTTCCTTTTCATGAGCTTTAAATAAACCTTTGATAGTGGATGAGGATAATGATTAAATTGCTTTTGGTGTGTTTCTTTTCTTTTATCTTTTGGTCGACCATTAAAACCAAACAACTCCACTTGTGATTAAAAAAATACAACGGCTAAGCTACCCTCCAACCCTTTTAAACTTTCGGTGCACTTACTTGTATTTTTCTATTAGTTGTCTGTTTGATTAATCAACCACCGAATCCCATGTTTTCTGTTTTATGTTTTTCGTAATCCAGAAGCAAACAACACAGCCTTTTAAATTTATTGGACTATCCTTCGTTGGGCCATTTAGACTACAACTTGGGCCGAAAACTTGTTTCTATTTGGGCTGTATCGTTTCCAATCTGTATTGATAACAAGCGAATGTTGCAGCTGTTAATCTTAATCTGGTTCCTGTTTGTTATGGTAACGACCAAGAAGGTAAGGAGGAGCATAATAACAAAGATAAAGTGGAAATTCTTTGGTCATTAAGATGATGATGATAAAATGATGATCGTGATGATTCTAATAATGATAATGAAGATAATGATTAGTGAAAATGATTAGACGATGAGTTGATGTTTATATTGATATGCTTATGATGATCCTGTGAGTGATGATTAAGGATAAAGAATGATGGATGGTGGAGAACATGACGATGATGATGGTTATTAGGATGATAGTGATGATTTTATGAAGAAGAGAAACTGTTCTGTTTATGTTAATTAAGTTGAAACGCGAGTTAATACAAGAAATGTAACAATGGTTCAATGGTTTAGGGTGTGGGTGTTTAATCGAGAGGTCGTAGGTTCGATTCCCGTCCTTGGCAACTTATTTCTTTTTATTGCTCCTAAGGTATTATTTGACATTATTAAAATTATTATTAAGTATTGTTATTGTTATTACTACCTTTATTATTATTAATAATATTATTATTAATTCTATTGTTATTATGGTTAAGATTATTATTAAGTATTATCATTATTACTATATGTATTATTATTATCATTATCGTTATAAAATATGACACTTTTATTATTATTAACTCTAATATTATACATACAACTTATATATACAAATATATATATGAAAAGTATCACGAATATAAATATTTTATGAAGAAGTGTATATATATATATATATATATATATATATATATATATATATATATATATATATATATATATATATATATATATATATATATATATATATATATATATATATATATATGAAAAATATTATTATAAATATATTATAAAGATATAAATCTTAATTCATTAGATTATTAATGAAAAACATAGGTAAAAATAACAATTAAAATCACTAATAATAATACATATATTCGATTACGATTATATATGTATTAATGAATATACAAATGATATAGGTTCGTGAATCCGAGGCCAACCCTATACCTGTTCAATGTCGTTCTATGTATTTTTACTACAAAATACAGTATGGTGAGTTTCATTTGATCCCTTTTACTCTTTACATTTTTGGGACTGAGAATACATGCGCAACTTTTATAACTGTTTTACGAAATAGACACAAGTAATCAAAATGACATTATATGGTTGAATGATCGAAACTGAATATGCCCCTTTTTATATAGTCTGGTAATCTAAGAATTAGGGAACAGAAACCCTAATTGACGCGAACTCTAAAGATAGATCTATCGGGCCCAACAAGCCCCATCCAAAGTACCGGATGCTTTAGTACTTCAAAATTTATATCATGTCCGAAGGAGGATCCCGGAATGATGGGGATATTCTTATATGCATATTGTTAATGTCGGTTACCAGGTGTTCAATCCATATGAATGCTATTTTTGTCTCTATGCATGGGACGTATGTTTATGAGAAATGGAAATATGAAATCTTGTGGTCTATTAAAATTATGAAATGATTATTTATGTTAAACTAATGAACTCACCAACCTTTTGGTTGACACTTTTAAGCATGTTTGTTCTCAGGTGTGAAAGAAACCTTCCGCTGTGCATTTTGCTCATTTTAAAGACATGATTTAGAGTAGATCATCGCTCTGGAATCAGTTGTTGGCGACTTCGTCCGGATGGTTTAGGACGGGTCCTTTCAAATATGATTGATATGTGTTAGTTTTTAGGTTCGATTGAGGCATTTTAGTTCACTTTTAGCTTTCGATTCGTGAATTTGAGTTTTAGGCTAGAAATTGGTGAAATTTTTGGAAATTTGATATTTTGCTAGCTCATTTAGGCTTAGTGATTCATCTAGTACACTTAGAAACTAGTTTTGGAACAATTTAGGATTGTATGATTGAAAATTGAAGTTTTGACAAAAATGCACTAAATTAGGCTTTAGGTTTTTCCTAATGTTAAAACATTTTTAAAACTTAGGATAACTTGAAAATTAGTCTAAATTGAGATGTCATTGACTTACAAATCAAATTGGAGCCTAGTCTTTGATTTTTCTTATTTTGTACGTTTTAATCAAAATAAATATTTTTCGATAAAAATGGTCTTAAACCTTGACTTAAGGACGTTATAGGCAAAGTTTGATACTTAAAAATATTTAAGGTAATTAAAAATGGTCATTAGAATCATTGTATGCTTAAAAAACATCTTACTTTGATCAAAATTGTTTATTACGACTAACTCACTATAATTATTATTTTTAGCATTATTTGTTGCAATCATGGGTACGTTCGAATTTTGCTTAGAAATTTATTTGTAGTAAGATTAGATATTGTTTGCGGTAATTTTGGCTATAATTAACGATAACAGGGATATGGAAAATGCCATTTTTAAAGCCCTCATTTCGAATTTTTTTTCGAAAAGTATAAGCATTTTTCATTTCTAAGTGTTATTATAAATCTTATTATTTTGGAACATAACCTACGTGTTTTAACTCTTGCAGATGGCTAATTATCTTCCAGAAGAATACGAGTTACCCCGCTCCATTCACGGGCAAGATAACCCGGCAGAATACGAGCCATTTATGCGTGATTGGATAAATAGGCAAAAGAGCCCCAACAAGTATATCAACTGGGAAATAATGGAACAGTGCGGGTGGGCAGATGAGCTAAGAGGAATCTTAAGTTTTACGGTGCACAGAAAAACTCAGAGCGCCTAGCAAAAGCTTTTTGAGATTAATGATCGGGTATACCAGGAACCGTTTGCTGAGTTCATGGAAACATGGAATTTCGAAGAAAACGTCGACTCGGATGAATATAACAGTCGTCCTTGCATCCATTTTTGCCACCAAAACCACATGCATCACCTAACCCAAGCACAGTTCACCATTCACATAGAACTGTACAAGAGAACTCACGTTAACCGCTCAGTGTTCAAAAGAGGGTACACTACTTTGAACCCAATCGATCATCAAGCATTTTTGCAAACCTACACCAATGACCAGGAAGCCTAGAGGTCAAGTAAAAAGGCCTCCAATTTTATTAACCCCATTCATCGCATTCTTCACCACCTCATCATCAAGACACTTCATCCAAAAACCCAACATAGCAAAGCTGTCACCATTAATGACATGCGCCTTATGCACACCATGATCCACAACCAAAACATGCAGGTTGCATATCTTCTAGCTCAGGCATTCACTAACTAAAGGAACGTACCGAGTTCAGTTGCACCAGTCTTGGGAGCCGTTGTCACCAGACTTCTTCACCGGATGCATATTTTGGGTAGTGTTGAGGGATTGGATTATCAAAGGATAACTGAGTCAGAGGAGATCGGGTATAGATTGCTACACACCTGGCAGTACATTCGGGTAGAGGATCAGAATTTGATAGTTGTAGCTAATCCAGCAATCCCAGACTCGGTAGATCGAACAGTGCCTGGTGTGACAATTAGAGGATTTAGACCTGATCCGAGGACGAGGGATGATAGGAGGAGTCGAGGGATGAGGATGATCCCATAATGCAGGGTAGGCCCACCGATACTGATACTGACACTCACCGATGCTCTTCAGTAGCTCAGGAGGATCGGCCACACTTTGAGCCGTATCATTACCACATGGGGGATTTGCCTGGGCAGGAGAGGTGGTTTGATGAGGCTGCTATCTTTCAGAATCTGGATCATTTCATCCATTATGCAGGCAGACAGCTTAATGTCCCACCGTATCCTCATCAGTATCCGTTGATGTTCGCCCATAGAGACCCTGGAGGTGCAGGGCCTAGCTATCAGTATCCACGACCTCCTTCTCCTCCTCAGCAGCACTACACCTAGCACGCGGTCATCCCATCTCCACCAAGGGAACAGAGCACATGGCATGAGGATTTGTAACATCCCAACCCGTTAACCAACCAAATACGCGTAAAAAAAAATTTGTATACTCAGTGTAGTGCGCGGCGCGCACCACCCTCTGTGCGCGGCGCGCACAGAGGCCTGGACAGTTCTGATCAACTTGTTCGTTTCACGCGAAAAGATCTTCGACTTTCTGACACAATTAGACCAAACGGTTTTCACAACACATTATAATGAGTAAAACTAACACGTTTTGATAATAAACAAGTTTTACGACACCGGGTCCACTTCGGCCCGTTTTACGAGTTAAGTATGAAATACAATTTTCGACCCCAGTTTCTAACACAAAATAAATGCCGAGCATGGCGATTGGGGATACGCTACCCAATCCTAATCCAAATCCAAAGCAAGTCCACTAATCCCCGCGCTCACCCGAGCCACCGTCTCCAAAGCAAATCTATAAAAAAGGTAAACAACGAGAGGGTAAGCTAACGCTTAGTGAATGCAATAATTATACATATACATATATAATATACCTACTTGCATACACTTACACAAATACCTCATACACGCTAGCAAGTTACATAGCATACCTTCGCAAGTATAACTCTAAATTCTTCAAGACCGCAAGCTAGCACCACAACAACATATATATAACTCGAATAATATAAAATGTTACACTACAACACGTCACCATGGTTAACCGATTACACAAGGGAATGGTACTTCGAATTTTCCACCGGTATTCATAACAACCGTTAGTGTACAACGAAATATATCACTAATCCCTAGGCCATTCGGACAACGAAATATCCGTTCAAAGCAACTGTTAGTGTACAACGAAATATATCACTAACTCTTGGTCGGATTGGACAACGAAATATCCGTTCAAAGCAATCGTTAGTGTACAATGAAATATATCACTAACTCTTGGTCGGATTGGACAACGAAATATCCATTCAAAGCAATCGTTAGTGTACAACGAAGTATATCACTAACTCTTGGCGGTTTGGACAATGAAATGTCCATCGTTAGTGTACAACAAAATATATCACTAACTCTTGGGCAATTTGGACAACGAAATATCCATCGTTAGTGTACAACGAAATATATCACTAACTTTGGTGGTATAGACAACGCATACCCGGCCCCTCCCCCGCCCTACAAATAGATACATTATATACGCACATGTATAATCATTCCACTCACCTTGTCGCCTTGATGAAATGCTACCGAATAATCCGCAACTCGCCGATGAAATGTACCTATTCCATCATCACAATTACAACAACACACTTAGAGTGGATTTACAAACCAACTCAATTCGACCCTTAGTGCAAATTCGACCAATTGCACTTACAAACCCAAAACGCGCCCAAACTAACCAATAATCACTAACACAAGTGAAAATGGTCTTATTATGCCAATTGAACCCAATCTTAAGTGTTAAACACTTATCATTCTCAAAATCAACCAAAACCCCAATTTTGACTCATTTCCAAAATTAGTCTTTCAAATACACAAAATGGGTTCTAACACTTCCATAATCACTAATCCTAGTGATTAAACCCAAATAAAAGTCCTAATCATGGCCAATTTGTTCACCAACCCAAAATCTACCAACAACAACCAATAACCCGATTACTAGCATCAATAAACTCACTTCATGAGTTTAAATGGGTTTCCTAACAATTTTAAGTTCAAACTCTAACTCGAGTACCAAAATCAACCAATGAAATTCGGAGTTTGAACTTATCGAAACTACCACAACGTAGCCGTGAACGAGATGAACAACTTTAAAACCCGAGCTTTGGTGAGAATCCAACTCCTTCTTCCCCAAATAAAGCTTTCTCTCTCTAAACTCTTCTCTCACTAGGGTTTGGAGATAAGAGTGATGAATGGATGTGAAATTGATCCACAATTGGATCCAAACCAGTTGATATGGCCACAGATTCGACCCCAAGTGAAATGACCAAAATGCCCATCATTAAACACAAAAAGCAGAAAAATAGAATCATGTCGCTGGCAGTGTGCGCGGCGCACTCACTTAGTGGTGCGCGGCGCGCACAGTGGTCTGAGCAGTTTCCTGAGCTTTTTAATATACGCCATGCACTATACATTTATGTACGCCATTTGCACTCTATGTACCATGAATATTTGGGTGTTACAACTCTCCCCCACTTAGAATCGATCACGTCCTCGTGATCCTCGTCACTTAACCGTCCGGATCTACACTCCACGGTCCTCAACATAAGTTCCAAATTCGATCTCCACCACATTACGCATTAATCCGAAGATTATTCCAATAACTAAAAACACACTTGTACGCATTCCGAAACGTGCAATACATACAACATCCGAAATCCATAACGATCACTTGGAATACGCGAGACCGCCACGTACTCTTCCAACTTCTGTAGGCAATCCTTCTCTAAAAGTCACCATTAATAACCAAATCGTCACCCACGATCTATTAAAATTCACAAATTCAAGCACGAGAATTTGTTAAATCCCTCTAATCGGGAAAACTCAACCGATCTCGTACCGAGATATCAATCCCTGGACGTACTCTCACCAAGTACAATGCTAAGAACAACCAAGTCTCAACCTAAGGTCAACGACCCAAACGATGAACACCAAGCAAAAATGAATCCTTACGGATAACACTTACCCCTAGCATCCCCCGTAGTGCGCAAACACGGCTAGTACGCAAATATCGTACATCGTAAGCAAGCGACCAAAACCGCTAACGTCCAAATCAACTAAGGCATCACATGTTCAAATCGTGTGAGTAAAACACGGCTATTACTCACAATCATACGCACAAACACGGTTATGTGTATAAATATGGAATGTGGACAACACATGAATGGTACTCCCATTCCGATATGGTTATACCACGATTAACCAATAATACAAGGGAATGGTACTTCGGATTTCCCATCGGTGTTCCCAACAACCGTTAGTGTACAACGAGATATAACACTAACCCCCGAGGTGTTCCAAAACGGCTATGCAACACTATTACCAACGTGTGAGTAAAAATCGGCTATTATTCACCACCATGTGCACAAAATGGCTATGTGCACAATTCATACGGTCAATTAACATCATAAACCTACAAGTAACGGTTCTTTCCGCAAACCGCTCACCATCAATCACAACCAAGAGTGGTTAACTAAGAGCTAATCCTTCCGGATATCACTCATCACCTATCGCTAGTCAAACGCGGTCAACCTAGAGATAACCCCAAATAAACACATACACGTAAGCACCTCGTAGTACACAATAATGGCTATCGTGTAACTACCACCCAAAGTATACGATAATGAGGCATCGTACCCTTTCTCAAAGTCCCATTATGCTATTTCCAAAGGTAACCAAACGGCTAACACAATCGAGCCAAGAACCACCCATATTGCGCATAGGTACAACAATAATTCCCTAGAAGAGAATCCGGCACGCACATCCCTTAACCGAGGGATCTTACCTTGCTCGTCGAACGCGTAAATTATCTCCCAATGAGATTTATCACATCACCACCTCGGTGATAATTTAAATCCAAAATCCATAAGTACAATTTATTTCAAATCGTACTTTTACCACAATCGACCAATGTAGGTCTCAACACTAGCTTCGAATCCCTACGAGCATCGTCCAAATATCACTACAATAGAACACCTTCGTGCGAGAGTACAAACTCCCCCACTTAGAACTCCACTCCGTAACCACATCACCGAACAATAGCATCCCGTGGAACAACCACTTATCAACATACACAACCAATATCCTCATTGGTCATAGTCCTCGAATTCTCATGGATTCGTTTTCAACAATAAATCCCGACGATAAACACATGCTCACTCTCACGGAAGGAGTGACCACTAATCCAACAACTAATGCGCCATTTTCATTATCTTAACCCCTAAAGGAGAGACGAGGTACACCCGTCTTGCATAGTTCCTAATACGCACGTCATCAAACCTTGCTCCAACTTTGAGCATACGAAGGTTTTTAACCTATTCTTAAACACTTCAAACGAAGAGTTTACCACAAATTTCGCAACTTAAACCTTGCAATGCTCCGGTTGCTCTAGCTTGTCAAATTTCCACCTAGTCACTCATGTACTTAAGGGTTTCTCCCCGGTACCCTAAGTACAATGTAATCGCAACACCATCAGAGTCGATCACCACGCTAGTAGGTATGAAAGAGGCACCTAACGTTGCGTCCCGTAGACTCCATTACCAACATTCATCTAGGCCAAACACTTGATCTCAATGGTTCCGTCCACCCGACGAACCTCATGGTTCATCAACTTCAACACGAAAGCGAGCACGCTCTAACATTCGAACACCAAAGCCCATTTCCATGGCTTGGTAGAAATGCTTTCCGAAACATTAAGGAATGCTTGGTTGCACCAAGTCTTACGCCCTTCGCCCGAAAACCAAATGTCACTATAGGGTACTTCCATTAGGAACTTCACCCATAACAATAAAACCGCAACACAACGCACTCAACAAAACCGTACACATCGGCACACAATAAATATTCAAAGGACATATTTATTAAAAACGAAAAGTGCCTTAACGTCCCCTTACGGCATTTGCCGCCGCCAAATCGAGACAATCCGGCTTGCGATGTCCCTCTTTATGACAATAGTAGCACATTTCGTCATCACTTCTCGGTATCGTGCACTCCCATAGCTTGTGGCCCCTAACACCACAATTGAAACATCTAGGCGCACGAGAACTCGTAATTCCTTTCTCTACATTTCCCATGCTCACACTTACACCCTTAGCCTTCTTACTTGGAGCACCATACGAATCAACCCTTCTCTTACTCGAAGGTTCACCAATTATCGATCGCGAATGCGATTCAAAGCCCCTAGCCACGGTGAATAACTCCGCGAACGAGTTCACTTGACCAATGCTAATTTTGTTCCGCAAGTCATCATTCAAAGCTAGACAGAAATCTTCCATCAACATACGATCATTCCTAATATACTCCGGGCAAACACGAGCCTTTGCCATAAAGGTCGTCTTGAGAGTATTCAAATCCATAGAACCTTGTTGCATATTTCGTAACTCATTACGCAAGTCCAACAAATCCGCTCGAGTCTGGAACTCCTCGAAGAATTCCTTCTTAAAATCGTCCCACGATAACCCCTTAAATGCTTCACCGCCAACAATATCAATCTTACCATCCAACCACTCCCTTGCCCTACCCCGCAACAAGCTAGTAGCGAGTCTCGTCCTCTTCTCGGGAGGGCAATCAATAGAACGAAAACACCCTTCGGCATCCGAGATCCATGTTGTGCTTATCAAAGGATCCGGTTTCCCGTCATATATCGGAGGTTTAGTCTTCATGAAGCTCTTACGACAACGCTCCATTTCACCATTACTTCGAAAATCGGAATACATCCTACCCATTTGCTCCGCAACGGCGGCCGCAACTCTAGCATTAAACTCAACGTCGTTCATCTCGATCCCATTTCCCGTCACCATTTTAAGAAATGCAAAGATTAGATCATGAACGTATAGAACCATACATGCAACGTCGCCCCATCTTGCTCAATAATCGTCTTACATAACTTGTTAGACACGATTTGCACCCGTATTAATGATAGCTAGTCACTAATACGCGAACACGTCGCATCCACTCGTTAGTACCATGACCATCTTGCTCGATGATTTTCTCAAACACAAACATAAACACAAAACAACGCATTAGTATATTAATAACATCCGCATATTAATATAAACGTTAGTCCACCTATAAGCTAGGTCACTAACCAATTTCCATTTCCGACCCGTAATCCTACAAGTCCCGCAACAATTTCGCACACATAAAAGTCTAAGTCTAGGCACCTATCTCAAGTCACCTAAATCCCTTAGACCATGCTCTGATACCACTTGTAACATCCCAACCCGTTAACCAACCAAATACGCGTAAAAAAAAATTTTTGTATACTCAGTGTAGTGCGCGGCGCGCACCACCCTCTGTGCGCGGCGCGTACAGAGGCCTGGACAGTTCTGATCAACTTGTTCGTTTCACGCGAAAAGATCTTCGACTTCCCGACACAATTAGACCAAACGGTTTTCACAACACATTATAATAAGTAAAACTAACACGTTTTGATAATAAACAAGTTTTACGACACCGGGTCCACATCGGCCCGTTTTACGAGTTAAGTACGAAATACAATTTTCGACCCCAGTTTCTAACACAAAATAAAAGCCGAGCATGGCGATTGGGGATACGCTACCCAATCCTAATCCAAATCCAAAGCAAGTCCACTAATCTCCGCGCTCACCCGAGCCACTGTCTCCAAAGCAAATCTATAAAAAAAGGTAAACAACGAGAGGGTAAGCTAACGCTTAGTGAATGCAATAATTATACATATACATATATAATATACCTACTTGCATACACTTACACAAATACCTCATACACGCTAGCAAGTTACATAGCATACCTTAGCAAGTATAACTCTAAATTCTTCAAGACCACAAGCTAGCACCAAAACAACATATATATAACTCGAATAATATAAAATGTTACACTACAACACGTCACCATGGTTAACCGATTACACAAGGGAATGGTACTTCGAATTTTCCACCGGTATTCATAACAACCGTTAGTGTACAACGAAATATATCACTAATCCCTAGGCCATTCGGACAACGAAATATCCGTTCAAAGCAACTGTTAGTGTACAACGAAATATATCACTAACTCTTGGTCGGATTGGACAACGAAATATCCGTTCAAAGCAATCGTTAGTGTACAATGAAATATATCACTAACTCTTGGTCGGATTGGACAACGAAATATCCATTCAAAGCAATCGTTAGTGTACAACGAAGTATATCACTAACTCTTGGCGGTTTGGACAACGAAATGTCCATCGTTAGTGTACAACGAAATATATCACTAACTCTTGGGCAATTTGGACAATGAAATATTCATCGTTAGTGTACAACGAAATATATCACTAACTTTGGTGGTATAGACATCGCATACCCGGCCCCTCCCCCGCCCTACAAATAGATAAATTGTATACGCACATGTATAATCATTCCACTCACCTTGTCTCCTTGATGAAATGCTACCGAATAATCCGCAACTCGCCGATGAATTGTACCTATTCCATCATCACAATTACAACAACACACTTAGAGTGGATTTACAAACCAACTCAATTCGACCCTTAGTGCAAATTCGACCAATTGCACTTACAAACCCAAAACACGCCCAAACTAACCAATAATCACTAACACAAGTGAAAATAGTCTTATTATGCCAATTGAACCCAATCTTAAGTGTTAAACACTTATCATTCTCAAAATCAACCAAAACCCCAATTTTGACTCATTTCCAAAATTAGTCTTTCAAATACACAAAATGGGTTCTAACACTTCCATAATCACTAATCCTAGTGATTAAACCCAAATACAAGTCCTAATCATGGCCAATTTGTTCACCAACCCAAAATCCACCAATAACAACCAATAACCCGATTACTAGCGTCAATAAACTCACTTCATGAGTTTAAATGGGTTTCCTAACAATTTTAAGTTCAAACTCTAACTCGAGTACCAAAATCAACCAATGAAATTCGGAGTTTGAACTTACCGAAACTACCACAACGTAGCCGTGAACGAGATGAACAACTTTAAAACCCGAGCTTTGGTGAGAATCCAACTCCTTCTTCCCCAAATGAAGATTTCTCTCTTTAAACTCTTCTCTCACTAGGATTTGGAGATAAGAGTGATGAATGGATGTGAAATTGATCCACAATTGGATCCAAACCAGTTGATATGGCCACAGATACACCCCAAGTGAAATGACCAAAATGCCCATCATTAAACTCAAAAAGCGGAAAAATAGAATCATGTCGCTGGCAGTGTGCACGGCGCGCTCACTTAGTGGTGCGCGGCGTGTACAGTGGCCTAAGCAGTTTCCTGAGCTTTTTAATTTACGCCATGCACTATACATTTATGTACGCCATTTGCACTCTATGTACCATGAATATTTGGGTGTTACAGGATTTGGTCAACAGCATTTTTAGCCAGAACCACGTCAGCACCCACAGAGACACTTCTACCGCTGCTCAGACTAATGCATGGGATCAAACTGCAAGCTAGAATATGGCTGAGGATGTTACACAGGGTATGGGAGGAATGGGTATGAAGCCTGATTGGGGTCGAGATCTGCAGGAAGGACAGGATTGGCGTACGGGGCTTACGATTCACACCAGCACTTCATCGCTCACCGGACTGATTACCCGTTCAAATGAGGTTCGCTTCAGAATATCTTCAGGTGTGAACACTTCAGAATTGGCACTACAATTCACCACCGACAAGGAGATGGCTGACGAAGGACAATCAGCTCTAAGACACCCGAGACAGCCCCACACGAGCGCATCATACTCTCTTCCGCAACACCTGCCAGATCAGCCATGTTTCTCCCTATCTCTATTTCATTTTATGATCACATGTTATGCTACGATACATTATTACATTATGTCTGTACGCCCAATCTCGGGCGTAACTACTTTTTATGTTTAAAATTTGTATGATATGGTAAAATAAAATTGCATGAATAAATGTCACAAACAAACGACGATCGAGACCATACAAGATGGAAGCACGACTTGGAGCAAGGATGCACTGAACGAGAATGGCGCCAGCACGAGATTAGAAGAAACTATAATCGGCGAACCGTGCATACACGCCTTGCGACCATAGGGGAGTACTACGTCTTCACCACTTTTTTAATAGAATATACGCAATATACTAGACCACTATAAACACTAAGTGTGGGATTAGCAATCCCGTCAACATAAATTTTTAATAACAAAACGTCTCTTTCAAAACCTATGTGCGGGATACGCCGTATCCTTAACATTAAGGACAATGTTATTTTGAAGTGTAGGATAGCAAATATTGCACAATGATTCTCGTAAAATCCTCAAGTATTTATAAAACTAAATTGTTCACAAAATTTAAAACTTTTCGAGTTATAAAACACTTAGGATTACAAAAATTCTATAAATGATCAAAAAAAAATTTGTTAGACAAAAGAGTAAAACAAGGTCGAAACTTTTTGCGAAAACCAAACCGAATTTTCCAAAAGAGCATTGCATAACGAAAGGCACAATTCGACCCATTATAATTACTGTGAGGCACCCCAAATAAAGCCTAACAAGCGCTCATTTATAGTGCTTCACTATTGTTCCGTTGAGTGCGCCAATGTTAGCATCTCTGAATCAGAACTTGCTCTTGATCTACATTTCGAAATCACACCTTTTGATAAGAACTACTAAGTTAGAAACTTTGACTATTCGTGAAGACATAACACCCCCATTAAAATACCTTCATTTCCATTTTCACTCCAAGCCATACAAAATTCCATCAATCACTACTTATTCGTTTCATTCACAAAGAAATAAAATCCCAACAAAATCTTAAATTTTGAGAATTCCTCAATAAAACCGCATTAGAAAAAATGCGAGCATCCAAGTCAAATATCAAAGAGACCGCCGATAAAAGGAGACCTCGAAGAGAAAAGCAAAAGATGATTGCCGAAAAAAATATAAAAAAAAAATATTGATGAATAAAGGTTCTGAGAAAAGGAGCGGAACTAAAAAGATTCGAGAAAAGAACTCCTGACAGTCAGAAAGAGGATGCTCAAAAGGATTATCAAAAATAGATCCTTAAAAGAACTCATACTTATCCAACCCTTTACACCCTTTAACCTCTAAAGTTACCATCTCTTCATGATACAAGCTGAGTCTATAACTGAAAATTCTATTAAATAAGTGATGGAGATTTGAGTCTTGATTAAGCCTATGACGAGGAATGCAAACATGACTGGCTATGAGTGATTTCATTTCTTAAAACTATAGGACAACTGAAACACTTTAGTGAATTGAGTGAGCCGAGTGAGATAGCCTCAGTTATGTAATCTCCTCTCATGCTTGCGGAAAAAGGGTTTGGGAATAAAAAAAAGAGTAAAACCGAGTTTTTGCTCCTACATCTTGCGAAACAAAGATTGCTTGACCACAACGAATAAAAATCTTCGGTGCTAAAAGCTTGAATGTTTGCTTGAGGATAAACAAAGTCTAAGTGTGGGATATTTGATATCGGCTAAAAAGTCACGTTTTTACCCTCGATATTGAGTCCCAAAAAGCATAAAGTCCCAAACCTTGTCGGGAAAATAATCATTTTTTGGTAAAATTTGTAGATTAAGTAATTACGAAGACGATGCAAAAAGAATCACAAAAATCGGAGCTAAAATGAAGACTCTAGAGCGAGAACGGTGGAAGATAAGAAATCAAGTTACGATCCAAGAAACAAGCTGACTAGGGCAGGCCAAACGGCCTGTCACTATGTAAAATGGCCCGCCAAACGGCCTAGACAAACGGGCATAAAAAACGGGCTAACTTGCTAAACGGGCCTTGCAAACGGCTTGCCAAACGGCCAGCCAGCCGTTTGCTGGTATTTTTCACTTCTATTTAAAGGCTTTTTGTCATCCATTTTCAACACACCTCTCTCACTACAATACACTTTCTCTCACTAGAGCTTTCAAGGCCTTCTCACCTCCGAGCAGGAAATTAAGTACCCGAAGGCGAACGCCGAAGATTGTACTATGATTGGTCTAGAGGATGTCAGCACTTGTAATGGTCCAGATCTAGTCTGTAAACGGCGAACTCTTTCCTTAATTTAATAAAGTTATATTGTTACTTTAAGTTGCTTTCATCTTGCATGCTTATCTATCCATTACAAATGTTTATTACATGTTGAATACCTTATCTAAAACTTATGTTATTGTTATGCTAAAACCTTGACGGTTTAGAAGTCTAATTTACGGATCACCCTTTCCGCTTATTCACGTGGCTATAAACTAATATTAAGAGTTGATCAACCCTAGGATATAAGGTAAGTAGTTATGTGTGCTTAACGTTACAATAGGGATATAGTACCTACGTACGAATAACCATTTATTCATCAAAGAAGAGCTGCCCATTTAGGTTGTGACTAGAGTAGGCAATATATAGTTCAGTGTACACTGGCTTGCTCAAAAGCATGATTCGCGTCAGAAGCAATGTTCTTGAGATGTTGTAAGATGATATGGGGTTGAGTAAGCGATCGCAAAGGAGAGACCTCTAATCCAATTAACAGTACCTTAGAATATCAAAGATTGCACATCTGTTAATGTTAAGGTATAGCTTAGTATTAAGTGGTGGAATATTACTATAGTTAGACCAACTAGGATTAAGAAAAGCTGAGACTTTCCTTTAGGGATATACCACTTTATTCATGTACCTAGGATTCTATCCATAAGGTCGTTTAAACCTTCTAAGGTTAACTTTGGGAGTAGGGGATATCCGTCTTAGCCAGAGTCTTCAAAGCCTAAACTCTTAGTGACAAATTAGTTTGCTTCATAGCCCAGTTAATTGAGGTTTAGTGTTTATTCTAGGAAGTTAAACTCTCGTGATAGTTCCCCATCAGGAGTCTATTCTTCATACCTATCCATTTTTATCTTTATAATTTATATTACCTTTAGTTAATCTTAATCTATCACCACTTGTCACTAGGGTTAACGATTTTGGCACTTTTATCCCACATTACTGAGTAAACATACAAAATACGAACCTGAGTTATATTTACCACTTACTCGTTAAAAGGAAGACGAGTAGGTGAACTATAGCTAGGAAACCCAGCTAAATATAAATAATAAAACCACTACTCTATTTTGGTAATTGATTCTGAAGTTTTGCGACCTAACGACACCGCATAAATAAAACCGTCCGTTTTCGTCATATCACTCCCTCCGTGTCATAAAAATACAAAGGTAACGCTTCAAAATTTGTTCTTATAACCCCTTCGTCCCTTAATTGATAATAACCGTGAATTGCTTTCTCGCGCTCGAATAATGGATTCTCACAATCTTGATCCTTGTTGAACCTCAATTTCATGCACCACCTAACCTTGATCACAAAACAACTACAAAACGTTTTCCGTACAACAATATATATAACAAAAAAAGTAACTTTTGCAAGAATAAAACCTCACAAAAGGATCGAACAATCACTAGTTGTATTTCAAAATCCAATTTAATACCACTCCCCGGCAGCGGCGCCAAAAAGTATTGATGTTTGCTTCACAACTATTAATAAAACTACTATCAAATACCACAATAAGAACACAATTAACGAGCAACTAGAACCCGATCATCATAACACCTTGCATGTAAGTATTCAAACAAATTTTGTCCCAAGAGATTGTGTTTATTCGAATGTCGAAAACTAATAATCGATCTAGGTTTTGATTTGGGGTTTTGAATGATTTTAACCAACAAATAATACTTGCAATAACAAGCAAACAATGAAATATCAAAATAGAAATCAACTAACTAAGAAGTGTCCACTTGTCTAATCCACCATTATGCTTGGATTGCCACTTTTTATCCCGATTGTTATCACATTCGTTGTTGAACAATTAAACGTTTAATATCACTATTAAACCTTAATCTTGCAAACTCACATAAACATCGAATTAACAAGATCAAGTTGAATCATGAGAAAACCATTGAGATTATGCTTGGATTAAAATCACTTAAAATCCTTTAGTAAAAAGAAACCTAAGAAAACTAAACACCGCTAGTTTTGACTTAGAACATTTTGAAAACCAATCCAATTTGAGGACACAATCACTTGTAATCCTTTCTTTGATTGTCTAGATCATGCAAACATGTTGAAGTACAAATTGAATCCCATTTGAAATCACTTAGAAATGATCAACAACTCATATAATCAAAATTAAGTCCAAAACAACACTAGCAATGGATCATTAGCTAACTCAACAACAATTTCTTAATTATTTCATTCAAACAACATTTATTCAATAGATTTAGGGCAAATCCAGCGGTTGAATCTTGCATAAGATAGGTAGGTGCTACTCTTTAAACCTTTGCTTATGAAAACATACTTAGTCTACTAGCTCTGAGTAGACGGTGATGCCTTTGAACTCGGCTACCGTTTGTGTAGGTGACAATACGCTTTGTAAGTAACTAGGAGGGGGTGAATAGTTACTTAATACGATTTTTAAAACTTTTTCTATGATCATCAGGATTTGAACAATCCTTGATCACTTTAATCAACTCAAACCAATGTGTGTCATGTTTATGTTTGTAGTAATGCGGAATGTAAAGTAAAGAACATAAACACAAGGATTTATAGTGGTTTGGGTGGATGTTAACTAATCCACCTTAATCCACTCCCCGATTAACTAATCGGGAGTTTTGCTTCACTAAGCACCTTTCTCCAAATTCGGTGGAGATCCTATTTACAAGCCTTGTACTTCTTCTTAGACAATAAACCTAATCCTTTTATCCCTTTGAAAGATTACCTCTAACTTAGATCAACTTGTCTTCACCTTGGACAACTATTAATCCCCAATAGAATTAATCAACTCCCTGGTTCCCTTTAAGGAAGATGATAGCTAAGCTAGCAAATGCTTCCAGTTACAAAGTACATGACTCACCCGATCTAGTGAGGACAATCCTAAGACAATTCTAAGGATTAATACAATACAATGTAAAATCACAAAGATAGTAATTCGATAGTAAGTTTACAACCCCCTTCTAAAATCTATGAGATTATAGAACTTCTCTTGCTAATCACAAACATATGTATGAGTGTTATGTTCTTGTGATTCTCTAATGATTTTGAGTTGTAACATGAAAGAGGTCCAAGTCTTTCGATTTATATGGAGAGATAAAAAAAACTAGTCGTTGTTGTGGCTGGGACCACAGTCGACTGTGGGTTGACCGCACGCAGTCCAGTCCAAAACTATATTCATTGTATAGCCGTTTGAATCAGTTTTGAACTTTAACATTTGGACTCTTTAATTCATTTAACACCTGCAAAAGATACCCAACATCCTATACAAGTACTATATGCATTAAATGTTCATTTACCTTGGATGTATTGCCTTGATAGTGACCCGTCATGCTCAAAGTGGAAAGTCTAACATTATTGGATGCAAGTCATGATAATCATTTGAGGCAATCTCAGTTTTTTCATAAACTTTTGTTTGTAATTAACACATTTGCTAACTCCCTATTGGTTGGTCAACATGTCATTGATGACAACAACTCACTTTAATCACAAAGCATGTTGGTATTCAAATTTAAACTTGTTTATGAATTAATTAAGTGTGTTAATGATGTCTTGACAATTTAAGCAAGTAATATCAATTTAGCATGTTGTATGACATCAAGTTAAATCAAGTCTAAACAATTCATAAATTTGATTTTAGACTTAATCAAACCTATGTGTGTTAATGATTCATTATCTTTTAAGATTACTAGATTATGACATATTATGCATTATCCAAGTATCATAAGCACATATTGAAGTAGTCCAAATACAAGTTGATAGAATTCCAAATTGTGACACATAGCAAGACAAGGTTCATGCATATACAGATTAAGTAACTACTTAGGATTTAGCATTTTGCACATAGTCAATTAATACACATGTATTAATATCAAGTAGTAAAGTAATATTCATGTAATGACTAGCAAGAGATCACTAATTAATCTAGGATTAAACATATAGTGATAACATAGCATTGAGCTAAGGAGTTTTACTTGTAAAGTGGCATTTACAAGATTAATGTGTAAGTATACATTAATGTCCAACACATGTACAAGGAAGGAGCAATTCTTGGTTTGGACTTGATGACCATCCTAAGTATGTCTAAATACATTTTAGATGTACATGTTTTCTTATAAAACTTATGTGTTATTCCTTAATCAAGTTTTAATTGTCATTAAGGTGTCATTAGGTGTGATTAACCAATATTAGTGTTCTAGTGACCAAAACTCATTTGGGTATGAAGGAGGCAACTATTCTAAGCATGTTTAAATAAGTTTCATGTATTATAGATGCCCCAAAGTGGTTGAACTAAAATTGGTGGAAATTTGGACAGAACCTTTTACGGTCAACCCCACACCTCATTTCACAAACCAGGGTGCAAGGTTTCACGGTCTGATTTGCGGCCAACCGTGGAAAAAATCGTGAAGACTAAGTTTTCATTTTAAGCTTTGTTTGGTTTTGGTCTTTTGCTAAAGTAAGTGTGATTTAGTGAACTTGTATATTTATGTCAAGATGTCTACCATCACCTCTAGTTATGTATATATGTCATCATCAAAACACTTATTGTTATGGGTTAAGATTAGTATAGTCATTAAGCATAATCCCGCATTAACCCACATTCTCCCCCATTTTGATGATGAAAAGTACATAAGTGATGGTGGACATTTATCTATAAATACGCACAAGTGTTAACATCTCTTATCCAACTTTCTTCCCCTTTTATCGAAGCAAAAAGGTTAGCTCCCCCCGAAACTAAGCTCGCCCTAAGGCAAATGCTCCCCCTTGAATCGTACATGGCGAAAAGTAACAACAACAACATATAACACACCAAACACACACAAATTTTATTATCTAAAGAGAATAAATCAATACACCACTTATTATGCAAGTTACATCTCATACAGAATTTTCATGAGCATAGCAGAGATTTAAGAGTCGTGATTAGAGAAGTGAAGATTTTCCCTAAAGATGTTCGCAAGTTTGGTTAATTTTTGACCAATCTTCAGAATGTTTCCATGAATTACACTGTTTTGTCCCTGAGGTGATGGGATAAAAAATTAGAGGGATCTTCGAGTGTAGGTTCATGGACTTGTTTGGTCGACGTTCTACATATTGGGTATGAAGAGACTTGAGTATCATGATGGAATGCGGATGTAATTCCAACATGTGCAAAGAGTTTGGTTAGATGAAGGCCATAGGGAAGAGATGAATGAAGGTTTAGAGCTGCATATTATATTCTTGACGCCATAAGAAATGCAACATCAACTTCGATCGAGTTCAAGAGACACCACAGAAGAGTGATTTAATTTACATCCAACCGCCAGAGGTGCTCTCCCTTTCTGTAAACAATCAAGGTAATGATATGCTGCCAAAGATCATACGTGGGAGAGAGATGTTTGCATAGAAATCATTTCTTGTTGATGGAATCATATTTGAGTGATCCTTTACAAAGAGATTCAAGAACACTATCTCTGTCCATTTCTTCAGGAAATTCGTCAAAAGAGTTTAGATTTAGAAAGAATGTTCGCCCTTCATTTGGAACTTCCATGATCTTTCCAAACTCTTGAAGAGTCAAGGAATAGTTTTTTCCATACAAGGAAAATGATGCCTTCCTATCATTGTGGGAGAATATGAAGTTTTCATAAAATTCCTTGATGTGAAGAGGGTATAGTGGTCCTCTTAGATTGAGGAAAGCATCCTACTTTACTTTAGAGAAGTTATTAAGAATGTATATTGATAAGTGATGAGTAAGAACTTCTCTTCCCTCAGCTATGGATCTCATTCTTTGAGTTAGGTTTGAAAGGTGATGAGTTAGTTTGTTTGAGTGAGTGAGTTTTATAGAAGATTATGGATAGTACCAAATTTTAATGCTTTATTTCAAGTTTGGTGTAGTTGAATTGATTGCACCTTAGTACTCTATCAACATAGTACTTTAATGTATTTTCAAAACAACTTTTAAGAAATGAGGTAAAACACACCAGACTGTCTACGGCTGAATTTGCGGTCGACTGTGGGGTCAGTCGTGCTTAGTCAGTGTTTGATTTGTTTGATATTTTTCAAGTGTTATAGTTTACCACATGCAAAGTTATTGTAGACTACTTAACACACATAATAATCAAACAAACACATATTTCCTAAGGAACATAATAGTCAAACAAACATTTGTTCAAATGTCAAATTAAACAAAGACTTCATAAGTTTGATGAACCATACATCATGATTATACTTCCTACACTCTCTTGCATGAGAGTGCCTTTGCCATGCTTTCATTACCTTCATGAGTTTGGTGCTGTTCTTTCTGAGCTTCACTTCTTTCTCAAGGATCTTGTCAACCCTTGCGCTTCGGTTCATGTTCAAGAATTTTTCATAGTTTTTCTCCATGCTTTCCTCCTCACTTTCAGAGGTGATTTCATTTGCTCCTGATGCCTCACCGGGGTTGTATTTGTCAATATCTTATGAGTCGCTGTCAGAGCTTCCATGTCTCTTGCGAGATGTTCCGCGTTAATGACTGCTTCTGACAGTAGTGAGTTTTTTGATTAGTTCAAGAGATGGAGTGTGAGAGATATGATGAGTGGCCTTTAGATGAGTGAACAACATGCTGAGATGTAGACCATAGGGAAGTCCTCTGGTTGATTCTGTGAGTACTTTGTTCAGTCTTGAGGCCATAAGGAAAGCTGCATTTATGGTTTGATCAAACTCAATAGCCCACATGACAAATATTTGCGTCGCATGAATATTTACATGATTTCCTCCTTTACATTAGATGTTGTGATCTATTATCTTATTCTATATGTTGAACCTAGGTAATAGATACCTTCCCATCAAACCATGAGCAAGAATTTCTGAGTGATCAGTGACGGGGTTACAGAAGTGTTTTAGAAAGTCAGTTGCCTGTATACTCAGGCAGATTTTCCATGTTGTGTCTCCTACTGTAGAAGAAGAGCCCCGTAAAGGGAACACACAAGATTGTACCAAATTGCTCCAGAGTGAGTTCATGCCATTAATTGCCTAGATGAAATTTTACTATGTCATCTTTAAAACTGAAGTTGGCATAGAATTCTTTCACAAGTTCTGGATAGACCATTCTTTCGAGGACAAGAAATGTTGCTAGTCCCAGATGCGAAAACTTGTCGACTGCTTTAGGAAAAGCTTTGCAATTGACCATTCTTCCTTCTCGGATTTTTTTTTGCTAATCCATTTCTTATAGTAAGCAATTCTTGCTTTTACAATTTTAGGTGGCTTATAGAACCTTGGTCTCTAGATTCGGCATACTTGGTCCTTGCCATTTCTTGTTACAATAACACTTCAATTTAAATCAAAGTGAACGTACAAATGGCTCAATTATGTAATCACTGTTTTGAAAACCTAGTTAACTTAAGCACCAGTGTGTTCTAGTGTTGACTTTCTTCACATTCCCACCTCTTTTGGTAAAAATGTGTTTGCAACTGTATGAATGCATATTTTCATAATATTCATACATGACAATGATTTGCAAACTTGGTTATCATCAATACCTAGTGTTTTGATGTTAACTTTCTTCACATTCTCACCATCTTTTGGTGACAATGCGTTTGCACTTTAGATTATTAGTGATTTTCATAATGTTCACATGAATTCGTGTTTTGTAAATTTGATTTTCATCAATACACAAGTGTTTTGATGTTACCAATTTCTACATCATTACTCTTCATTAGTGACAATGTGCTTGAATCATGTGAATAATAAACTTATGAAAACCTAATCTAGTTGTATGATGAACCCTAGAATTTGTAATCCTAAATTGATGCAATGTTAATCATGCTTTCAAAGGTTTTAAAAGTTTTCATGAACACAATTGATTATTAGCATCAATTTGAGTAGAATTTTCTAATTAGGGTTTCTTCAAACAATGTTTGAAGATTTCATCATACCAACACAATTGAATGAAGGAAAATTATAGATTAATCTTTTCGAGATTGAAGATTAAGGATGAGTACGAGCAAATTCTTCGGTGTGCGGTTGGAGGTCTTGAGCTGTGGAAGAGGGGGAGTGAAAATAGATTTTGAATAGAATGAAGAATGAGCGCAAGAAATAGAATAAAAAGGCCGTTAGGACCCGTGCGGTCGAAATGCGGTGGACCATGGGATAGTCCGTGAAAAGTGATGCTTCTACGATTGAGCCTGTGGTCTGCCGTGGTTCGACTGTGCAGCATGGAATAGTGAACTTTGTCTGATTCTTCAAGTAGAGCGTGCTTTGGCAATTTTTTATTCTATAGAGTACTTGGGGACAAGTTTTCTTTGCTTAACATTGTATGATCACATCCAACCGATATTTCATCATCAATGACACGTAAGTAGGCACACATATATATATATATATATATATATATATATATATATATATATATATATATATATATATATATATATATATATATATATATATATGACTTCGGCCAGTTTCTTTCATCAATCTCCTGGCCCTTGCTTTGATTAGGAAAGCGGCACATACCAGGGGGTAGCGCCTGTTTATTAAAAACACAGGACTCTGCTAAGTGGTAACACGATGTATAGAGTCTGACACCTGCCCAATTCAGGCCGACAATGAAAAACTCCACCAAAACTCGGGTAGATTCGGGATTTGATTAGATAACATTAAAACTTTGTTTGGAAGTAAGAAATGGTTTACGTTTGTCGTAGCCAATCCTGTTGGCGCTTTGAACTGAAGGATGAACGAATGCCCTCATTTTCGGCTGACTCTCGTTTAGAGGAAATTTGACCCTACCCACTTCTTTAGGCTCCCCACCTTAAATGGGCTGGGCTCTACTTCGCAAATGAAATTCATAAAAGCCCGTTGCAACCACCTTTCGAGGAAAGGTAGGGCACACATCGCTTTCTTCTTCAATCTCTCATCTGGATAGAGGCCTATTCCTCGCCATAACTGGACAATTCTCTTCTTTTTACGGGGCATAGAGAGTCAGCTAAATGCACAGGTAGGCCCTTTTGACCCTTTAGGAGGAAAGCGAGTTAGCTGGTACGGGCGGACCCAGAAAGAAGAGAGGAGGGTTCACCACCAGTCAAGAAAGGAAAAAGTTGGTTCAGCATGGCAAGCGCAACCTCTCGCCTAGATCGAGATCCTTGGATAGAAGATCTCAATGCGACCTCTTCGTCATCATATCAAAGCTGCTTTCCACTCTTTTCCCATGTGGAGCTTCTTTAAACGCAGCAGGCCCCACGAGTAGTCGAACAAATGAGAGGTTGTCGACGAAGGGGTCAAAGGTTGCACTTGCGAAAATCCGAAGGTTGCGCAAGACCCCTTCAACCTCACCCGCGTGTTAGCTTGCTTGTACTATCGCTCGCCTGCCTGACTTTCTTTCTGGCTAGCTTCTTTATGGCAAGCGCTACCGTAACCTAGCTAGCGCTACATCTTGCTAACATCGTCTAAATTTCCTTGCAAGCGCTACATCTATATTGCAAGCCCACGTCGCCTTCGTCTCCCATTGTAGTCGCCTTCTTCATATGGTAAGCGCTACCCGTCGCTTGCACTACATTGTCTGACGATAACCTTGCCTGACCGCTTCCGCTCTGACTGAGCTGACCGTCGCACCTGACTTCTATATCCCATTATCCATAGATCTCCTTCCTTATCGTTGCCGGTCTAAGCAGAAGGTTGCTAAGTAAGATGTCTGGTGAACACATTCGTAATGAGTATGGGTCTAGTAGGTGTACTAGGAAGGAAGCAATGATTGGTCTACCCCATTAAGCGTAATCCCGCTAGCCAATGAAAGGATCTTCTTGGACTGTGAGCGACTGATGAAACATGACTAGGAACTTCGAGATCAACAGGTTTAATTCACACAAAGGCGGAATTAGTGAATCAAACCAATCAAAGTGAATATGGGTAGCTTTTTGGGATTAAATTAGTCAAACCACAACAAGGATTGTGATTAGATTAATGCCTAGAGCTATTATTCACTACCAGGAGTGATTTGGGTTGAGAGAGAATCGGATCAGGTGAACCAGATCTGAGTGATTGTGTGTGAGAGAGGCTTAACCTAAAATGAAGAACATAAGACTTTATATGCCCCTGCTGTTGACTCACCTGTACGAGTCATTCATCACACGTACGAGTTGGCTTCATCAGCCGTACGGGTGATCACTCACTCGTCTCTTCTCATTCGGGTTATAATTATGACTTAGCTCAGCATCAACCGTGCTTATGAGCCTGTCAGCCGTACGAGTGATGCTTCACTCATACGTCTGACTAAGTCTAACATAGTCAAACATCCGTATCGCGTTCTTGCAGCACCTGTAACCACATACAAACACAGATTGGATAATAACGAGCGATTATGGTATCCCATAAACTGTAGTACTAATCACAAACGTAGGCAAGATGTCTAGGGACTTACAGAATATGCATCAACAACTCCCCCTAGGAACTAGAACATCGATTACAATAAAGTAAATGTTCGTGATATACACATAAGTCCAAAAGTAGCATCAGTCTAATATCAATTACATATCCAGATTCTCTCTCTCTCCAAAATACATCATCATCAAAAACAAAAACAAACAAAAATTACTAACTAGCATCACAGTATTCGACACACATCAGCTGGCTTGAACTTGGTTTGAGCTTTGAGCATCACTTTCTCTGTTGAGGTATGCATAGAGGACATCGATCACACGTTGATATCTCATAGCTTCCTCCTTTCGATCATCTCTGAATCTAATGTGATGGCAGTGAAGAGTCTCCACATCAAATCTCAACAAGTTCCTCAGCTACATAGGATCTAGAATCCTCACATTATCGAACTGTATGCTTCCATCATCCTTCTCAATTGCAGTCAAGATCACTGCTTCTTTCGACAACTCATCATAGAACCACCATCTGAAGTTCTTACAGATATCCTTGGGTAATGGCATTAAGGGAGATTGTTTCATATACTTAGCTGGACGGAACTTAACAAAACGGATAAGTCCTCCCTTAGAATTTTTCTTTGTCGGGTGTATGGAAAACCTAGCGGCCGTTGACTTAAAGATGTCCCATTTCCCTGTTGTATACTCATATCTGAGTTTTCCTTGAAACAACCTGGAAAGGTCACAATCTTCAGCGTTCAACATCTTCAGCTTAGCAAGTTGCATGATCTTGAATTACGGTAGAGTTTTGAAGTGACTTGGACGTGCCATATAATCTACTCCGCCTTCCCTCTTGATCGCAAAACAATTGATCTCCTTGAAATAGCCCCAACTCAAAATTTTACCCTTGGAGTACTTCTTGGTTCTTTTACCTTTCTCATAGAAACTAACAAACTTCGGCTCGAGTTTTGGCTTATCTACTTGATCAGGGTTAACAACGTTCTGTCTCCACCAACTTTGATGATCTTCGTCTTCCTTAACGTTTCTATTCACTTTAACCCTATCACGTTTGAACCATTCATTAATCTCATTCCATGTCTCAGCTTTAGCTTGTTTGGCTCGAAGTTTCTTATCTTTCAATTCTGTTTCTTTTCTTTCTTTCTCAACGAGCAGTTTCTCATGTCGGATCTTCTTGTTCCTTTCTATCATAACATCCACTTCTTTAACTTGTTGTTTGTATACCTTCCTCGCCTTTTCTAATTCAATTAAGTTCTTTCTTTTCTCCTCACAACTCAGATTGAAGAAGTCACTTAAGGTGTTGAGTGACGGATGCGAGTATGGCTCAAGCAAAGGCATAACAATTTCAACTTCTTCTTCTTCTTCTTCTTCTTCTTCTTCTTCTTCTTCTTCTTCTTCTTCTTCTTCTTCTTCTTCTTCTTCTTCAGCATCAGATTCTGTCACAAATTCATCCTCGGACTCGATAATCACATCCTCTTTCAAACTATCTTTACCAACAGAA
Source organism: Rutidosis leptorrhynchoides (assembly GCF_046630445.1). NCBI lineage: Eukaryota > Viridiplantae > Streptophyta > Magnoliopsida > Asterales > Asteraceae > Rutidosis > Rutidosis leptorrhynchoides. Next base: position 473,991,010 of record NC_092335.1, read on the forward strand.
TCTTCACTCTTCTCATCAATAAATAAATTATCGAAATCACTTAAGTTGATATTTTGGATTGATTCGGGAGGGATACTTGACAATGACTCCTCTTGTGGAGCCTTGTTTTTAGCTTCAACTGACTCTGCATTCTCCGTATCGTTTTTGCTGTCATATGCTAGAGCAGCAAGCTGTTCCATCGGAGACTCACTTGGTGGAACGTCCCCCTTTTCTGCATCAGTAAAAACATTTGAATAATTCATATAATATTCAGCAGTAAAGACCACACCATATTCATTAAAACTTTGAATAGGTATCACTAACAGTTTATCAAAAGAGGGTCCTCCAGTTCCAGCATCTTCTTCATCGTCTCTCTCATCACCTTCTCCCAAATCAGAAGAATACTCATCTTCTCTCTCCTTAATCAACTTTGTTTATCAGTGGTAAGCTGTTCAATCTTTTCATTCAACTTCTTCATCTTCTCCCTGTTCGCATTCTTAATCGCCAAAAACTTCTTCTTAAACTTATCTATTCTTTCCTTCTGACGGTCCAGTCTTGTGACGCCCCGCACTAAATCATCATGTACGGACCATCAACAACAGGATCATTACAAGGTCAAACACTATATGCGTTTTCAAAACAAGTTTGCATTCATGATAAAAGGTGATGTCATAACCAACGTCGAATGTTTTACATTAAAAGTATGCTCCTATGAATAGAAGCAAAGATAATAGTGCGTGACCCTTAGGTCATTACAAATCATTGTTTCAAAAGTATTAAAGTTTGAACGCAAGATACAGTGTTTCATGCGGTGACATCTCTAGTAAAGTACAGCGAAAGTCTACGAGGCATGACTAGTACAACAGCGGAAGCAACCTTAAGCACCTGAGAAAAACATGCTTAAAAACGTCAACACAAAGGTTTGTGATCTATAGTTTAAGTATAACAGTAATGTAAGGTAGGCCACGAGATTTCAGTGCTACAAAGAGCGTTTCAAAACAGTATGATAAAGTATATGTTTAACCGTGGGCACTTGGTAACTAACTTAACATTTATAACCTCCTGAAAGTACACTTGGCAAGTGCGTATATTTACGAAGTATTAAACACTCGTTAATTGCTAGCGCTACTAGCCCGAGTGGGGATGTCAAACCCTATGGATCCATATCTAAGATTCGCGTTCACCAGTTCAAAAACCAATGACTAAACGTTACCGAGCTAAAGGGAATGTTTATGCCGTTGTATAACCCACACATATATAAAGTTTAAGTACTCGTGCCTAGTATGTAAAACGTAAAATGCGCATGTATTCTCAGTTCCCAAAATAGTTTAAGTAAAAAGGGATGCTATAACTCATAGTGGTAAGGTAGTAGTAAATTTGAGTCGGGAAGTAAGCAAGTGTGTAGGTCCGGAAAGTCCTCAACCTAAGTCAAAAGTTACTAAGTCAGTAAATCGTCCCAATAGGTTTAAATGTATGTAAATTAGGTCTTAAGGGTCATCATCATTCATCATCAAACAAAAAGTATAAAGTAAGTTTCGTTCTAGAAAAGAGTTTAAAACAAATGCTGACTTCGAGCAGTCACCACGGCCTCTATACCAACTGAAATAAGGTGAGACCAGTGGACATGGCTCTGTATATAAGTCCTTTAGTTGCTGTAAAAATTCCAGAACCAAACTCGTCTTCGTTTGACCGTGGCGACAGTTTAAGTGCGAGTAGGTCAGAATTTTCAGCACAACGTTAAAAGGACATAGTGACGTTCGGAGGGTCATAGATCCTAAACCGTAACTCGGATTAAGACGAGTCTTAAATGAAAAATTATCTACTCGAACAGATATAACTGAAAATCAACTTTACAGTAGCCCAGGTATTCTGATCAGTTACAGAAAATAGTAAACAGTGGGTTTCGGTGGGTTCTTGGTGCTTGATGTTCATCACGGTTCTCATCCTTGATGCATATAGCTTCAAGTGTACAACTCGTTGACGTGTTTACATCATTTTTACCAAGTTTTGACGATCATAACACTAATGAAAGTCTAAGATAAGTAGCACAACTCAATTAAGTGTTGCAAGTAGTTTGATGAACCAAAGTTACATCAAGATCTTAGATCCGACACATACATGAACTCTAAAAGTAATATTAAGCTACAAACTTGAAAGTAAACTAACTAATCAAGATCTTAAGTTGTAGAACATAGTTATTAGTTTGATCTTGAAGATCCAAGACCCAAAAGTCTAGATCTAAAGTTATTAAGTTATATCCTAAGTAATAACACTTGAATCTTTACTTTAATGAAACCATAAGCTATAAAACTTAGATTTTCATCTTGTAAAGTATATGTAAGCTTATGAGCTCTTGATTATGACAAAATAAGTAGAACATAAGCTATAGAAACTTAGATCTTTCATAAGTATGTGAAGTTATAACTAGAAAGTTATACTTCCATGTTCTTGAACTTATAAAGTTAACTTTTAGTTTCAAGAAAGTATGAGATCAAGATTAACTAGTAACACTTGACCATTATAACATCAAACATGAATTTAAAGTGTAAGGTAATGATGTAATAAACTAATTAATCAAGTAACAAGTCATGGTTGTTCATACTTTAAAGATTCATGCCAAGGCTTGATCCTTAAGAAAGTAAACTTTAAGTTTACAATCATGAATCACAAGTATGATTTTACAACATGAACTTTCTTTCTTTAAAACATTAAGTGTTGAACCATAAACTAGTAAGTTTAGGTTCTTGTGTGTTCTTGTAAATACAAGGTAATATGAAGAATTAAACTAGAAAGTTTGATTCTTGTACTAGTAAGTAAACAACTAACAAAGACAAGTAAGTAAACCACAAACAAGAACAAGTAACAACAAACAAAAGATGATGATGATGAGAGTGTTTAGCTTCAGTTTTTAAGACAAGAAAAGAGGAAGAAATGTTCATGTTACTTACAATATTTTGAGAGAAAAATGAGAGGAAAGTAGAGAGAAAATGTAAGTAATTTGTGTATGTGAGGAAATGAGAGGAAACTAGTGAATTATGTAACACAAAAATAAAACTTGAACTCCCCTTTGCACACACTTAGGCCGACGGCCAAGCTAGCAAGAGGGAGAGAAAGATCCACAAGTTTATTGCATGTATTTGGCTTAAAAGTTGGTTATAAGGTGTGTTTGCATGGGAACATGGTGTAAGTAACTTGTAACTAGATTCCATGTGCACTAATCCATCTAGTTAAGTTAAAATGTAATACTTACATGAAAGTAATGGGCTAATTAATCCATTAAGTGTGTAGGGTGGGCTCTTAAGTCCATTAATCATGAGTCTATTAATAAAAGACCAAGTATGTAACAAATAATCCAATAAAGCCCAAGTAATTAACCATTAGCACTAGTTAATTAAAAATGATTAATAAAACTTAATCAAAAATGTAAATAATATTCAAAAATATTATTCGTGTAAAGTTCATGTGTCTCAAAGACATGTCGGGCATTTAAAAGTCATGTATGGTAACACGTAAATGTATAACAATACATTCATTAAAACACAAGTATTAATAATAATAATTATTAATTTAACGTTGGAAAATCCAGGGTCGTTATAAGTCTATCAGATAACCTCTTGTTCTCTTCTACCAACGAATCGATCTTAGCATTACTGATCTTCTTCTTCTCAGTAGCTTGATTCTCCAAATTGGTTATTTTTGTGATCAACGACAACAGTAGATTATGCTGTGTCTTGTATTCATCTGACGTGACCTGAGGTATTGTTGTGGCAGGTTTTGGTGAGGTAACAGCAGCTCTTGCATCCTTCATGAAATCGGATGACTTTCTCTGAGCTTGTTGCCTTGAACCTCCCTGTGATGATTTCTGTGGTAACTCATAAGAATACTTCGTTCTTTTCTCCTTCTTCTTGAGTTGTTCTGCGGTCATAGGATCCTTTCCTTTCCTTTTTCTCTGAATTAAGCTGGCATCCACCTCTGTTGCTTCATCATCACCCTCGATAATCTCATCATCAACATTACCTCCTACTTGAGCTTCAACAGTAGCTTGTTGATTATCACCCTCACCTTCTTTATCAGAAACTTCGTAATCAGAGTCTGAATCCTCATTTCTCCACGTATTACCAGCTGGGCATCGATAGTTCTCCTTGGTAAGATGACAAATGAGCTTTCTATTAAAGTCAGGCTTTAAATCAGCAATCCTTGTCTCTTCCATTCTGCGGAAAGTAATCGGATTCATCGGCTTCAGGTGGATAATATCCTCTTCAAGCTTAGGTAGATCAGGTGCAGCATCATTAATGATTAATTGAAGAAAGCGGGAATAGATCAGGTATCTCTGAGAAGAACTGAAATGGTTTGCCTTGAAATAGTAGAAAACAAAACCCGAAAAATCATATGGAGCCTTGAGAACAAGTGCCACAAACATACTCTGCACTTTCTCGTTCAACTTATCAAAGCCAGATTTATGTCCACTCAAACAATGCATGATTACATGAGCAAGATATCTAAACTGTGGTGGCAGACATGTCTTCACCAGCTCAGATTTGCTAACAAGGTAACCAGAATAAGCACATATTCTGAAACAACCATGGATTCGTTCTCTACTGATAGTCATATGGGAGCAGTTCTCGTCATTGAAACCCAAAATCCTTCTAATCATATCCTTAGAAACAGTAATATCATGACCTAGAATCTTACTAACAAGCTTATCTTCATCAACATCCAACACAGCATATCTCCAGAACTCTCTCTGATGACTGTAGTAAGCAGTGCATTCAGTAGAAATAGCAGTGTGTATTCTTGATCCCTTAAGAAACTCGACAATCTCCTTAAAGTGAGAACCTCTTTCAAGAGTAGTATCATAAAGAGCGACTTGATTATTCAGTTTTCCCATTTCTAACGGAATCTTTTGTTGAGCAGGTGGATTGATAGGATTAGCTTGAGGATTAGCTTGTGGATTAACTTGTTGCTCCCCCTGTCCTTCAACGTTATCAATTGGAACATTTACTTGTTGTTCTGCCATCTGATGATATCTAAACAGAAACTGAAACGATAACAGAGATGTTAGATATATAAATCAATCAACATAAAGCATTAAAGCATTTGCATCAACGCATCATAAAAGTGTTAAACAGGATAAAATGTGCGAGTGACAGTGTCACACGTGCGGCTGAGAGATCAAGCGTGCGAGTGATATAGTCACTCGTGTCACTGTTGACACGTTTGAGCAGTAATATAGTTTTAGACAAAGTACACGGTTGAGGCAAAAGTTCTAAGCGAGTGAGTCAACCGTGTGGTGACTCGTGCGGTTAATCACACGTGTCAGCTCTTGCAGATGAGTGATCAATAAAATCAAGACAAACGAGTGAGCTCAAAGGTCCACATGATTGATCATCAACCGTGCACTGACTCGTGCGAGTTATGTCTCACGCGTGCGAGCGACATCCCTCGTGCATGTCTGATGAAACCGAATATTAAATGCCTTTTTCAAATCAACAAAATCACATAATTGTGCATTTTATGGACAGATTTACATCAAGATAGCATTATAAGGTACCGTAAAACACAAAACAATTACAGATACACATCAAAACAACCTTCAATTTCATGAAATTCGAGTTGTACACACTTAGGGTTTCGACTCATTAAAACAACAAATTAAGGTACTAAAACTCGATGAAATCATACCTAATAGGTGGCGCTGGAATCGTCTAAAGATGCTTAACGTTCGATGCACAGGAATGCTTGATCGATGATGATTGAATTTAGAGAGAGAAAAAGTGTTGGGTGCACAAGTGTGAGCTGTTGAGCTCATCACCCCTATTTATACTCTCGTGATCAACCGTGCGGTTGAGCACACGATCCACCATCAAACGCGCGTCTCACCTAAATCACACGTGCGTGTGACCCAATTATCTTAGGACAAGATTGATCAGGGTCATCCGTATGATTAACCTCAAAAGTGTGGTCAATCGTACGGTTCACACATCAAGCGTGCGAGTGAGCACTTAGGCAATTTAAAAACTTCAAAATTTTACAACCTTAGGATTTCGACTAGTTCGGCAATCTTAGATCTAACAAGCACTTTCAACTTGAGTCGAAAATCACTAAACCTTCAAGAAATGACCATTAACACTTAGGCAGATAAAATCCTAACCTAAATAAGGTTATTACTCTAATCATCCTGTGTTCCAAGAGTAAATCCTACAGTGTAATGTCAACTTTAAGTTCATTAGCAATCTAAATCATCAATGTCCTTCAAACAGTCACAAAACTCTACGAACTTCTATCTCATGGATTTGGTGGCCCAATATCTTGATCTCAACAAAGTTCTTTCAGATGTCGTTATGCACTCAGAGGATAATCAGAAAAACAAGGAAATGATAAAATCTTTATGAATTTTCTGATGTCAAAAGTCATGCAAATAAAATTATGCAAATGAAAGACAATCTATCATGAAATGCAATAACATGCAAACCAAAATCTTTTTGTTGTTTTATAGATTACAATGCAAACAAATTAACAGTAAAGATATATAAGACATACAAATCCACATTCTTTTTGTGAGCAAGATGATTAACTATTTAAAAATGGATCAGAACAGACATATTGAATCAATTTCTGTTGTTCATTCCTAATTATCCAGTCTATGTCTATTATCATGTAATTACTGATATCAATCCTCATTAAACATGAACATATTCATTCCGGACATGTCGACAATCATGTTCGCATTAATTACTTGAACACTATAAAGCAATGATTTTTGAGATCATACTAAGTTCATTAATCTTTGATTCTTCCATCACTTATGATTGTGCGTTTTTATTAGGTTGTCAATTCATTACTTGTAACTTTTCGTTATCTCTTTCCATGTACTTCATTCAAATTGAACAGGATGGTTCTCACGGCATTTTGAATAACCCTGTTAGCCTTTGGCTTCTACCAATATGTTGACAATCTTCAATCTAGTTGGCTCGGCTGATCTCAGAGTATATTGGATTATCCGAATAGGCGCATTATTTACCGCGGGGATTGGTCTACAGTTAAAGCAGACTTGCCTGATGACCGGTCGTCACACGAAATAAATCTCGAGGCCCTTAACTTCTTTATGTTCAAGTTGTCATGGAAAATAGAATTGAAAGTTAAACTTTCATATATATATTTAATTAGAGTATATCTAGATAAGTATCTTTCCAACTTACAGTCTTAATGGATATAACTCTATATTGCAGACGTAAAGAATCTTGATAGTTCAGTGTGAATGTCGTGATTAAACAATTCAAGCTGCGCGGGGGCGTCACACTAAGAAGGATCTGAGTTCTTTATGAGCACCTCATGAATCAGCATTCTTCATACTTTCAGGACTTTGCCATCTTGATACGCCAATTTTATTGACATTGATTTTCTTTTGATATTTTATTTTTTAGCATATCACTGTCTTTCGATATATTGATTTTGAATGCCATCATGAATGGATTTCCCATTTTTATGCATGAACTCATGTTTCTTTGTTGTGTGCTCAGATCACTCGAAGGTGTTCTCACTTAAATGCTTGAACGGTCCGCAATAAGGAATTATACTTTTCGACCTTAAGCGAGAAGGGACACTTACTTTTGACATAAACTAATTTTCTCTGTATTTTCAAGGTTTAGTTTCGATTATTAAGTCTCGGGCCCGTGACAACGTGGTATGCACCAGCCAAGCAGATAATCCTCAACCCCTTAAATGAACTATTGAATGTCCCATTCATAGCTGTGAAGCTGAATTGGTAGAGCAACGTTGAATATTGCTTGGGGAGATCCAACACCAACTTTCTCTAATGATTATCAATTATGATAGGGGATACCCTCAACCGACTGTTGAGTTCCTCAACAACTATCATTTCATACAGTTTCGGAGATAATTAGGTGATTACCTTCAAACGCTACAGATCGTCCATGACTTCTGAATCTTAGATGCTCATTATTCTCATTATGATTGTCTAATGCCAAGAATTCATAAGTCACATCTATCAGTACATCACACAACAGATAGACATAAACGTTCAAATCAGTCATTACTAATCAAATATATCAATTCTCATTACAGTAATTATGATGACCCGGGAATTTCCGACCAAATTTAAACCTAAATCTTTATATGATTTCGACAAAATAAGCAAAGTCTATTTAACTGAGTCTCAAAAAGTTCGAACTGTTTCATATATTCAACTGACCTTTGACTGCTCTCGACGATTCACGAACAAATGTGTGTAAAAAAATGTAAATATATATAAATATAAACATAAGTATATATAATATTTTTGAATAAATAAAATACGCTTTAATCAATTAGAAATAAAAATGTAAAATAATAATAATTATGTATTCTTAAAATGTATATGTATATGAAACTATATATATATATATATATATATATATATATATATATATATATATATATATATATATATATATATATATATATATATATATATATATATATATATATATATGATTCTTACTAATAACTATTAATATATGGTGAATCTCAAAAGTTTTGAACTAGTTTTATATATTTAAATACCCTTCAGTTGTTTTCGACGATTCGCGAACAATTATATGTAAATAGATACATATATACTATAACTTGAAAAGGTAATAATGTATTAATTATTTGATACCGTACATTAAACTTATTGGTTTAAATATCTATTTGAATATATATGATAAGTTGAAATATTTATTATTAAAATTTATTTATAAATAACTTTCAATGTGTATTTAAAAACTGATTTATGTATATTAAAAAGATATATAACATATATATAATTTCAAGTTATTTAGTAAACGATAGTAACATTTTCAAATTGCTACAGTACCCAAAATGCTACAGTGTTTTTGAAAATCACTATTTGCTACATTGAATTGCTACAGTGGTATAGTTTATGGATGATTTAAGACTATATTTTGACAAAGGTACGATTCACGAAACGTAAAGTACAAGTTTTCTCAGTATACGATAGGACGTTTGAAAAACCGGAACCGGGACATAAGTCGAGTGATGACGTACGACTTATCGGAATGAAAATTACAAGTCAACTATGCATGTGAATTTAATATAATATATAATTAATTATATAAATTAAATATATTATATTAATAATTAAAAAATATGTCGACAAACTAGAAGTTAAAAGATCATGAGCTGGAAATCCATCCCATGCGATCGCATGGGAAATGGTCTTGGAGGCCATGCGATCGCATGGCAGTCCTGGACAGGCCACACCTATAAAGCTCGATATATCTGCCTCTGTTTTAATTTAAAAATTACTCCGTATTATATTTATTAATTATATTATTATTATTATTATTATTATTATTATTATTATTATTATTATTATTATTATTATTATTATTAAGATTAATATTATTATTAATCTTATTATTATTAGTAGTATTTGTATTATTATTAGTATTATACATAAAATACTACGACGAGGTCATGAGCGTGTCACTTTCAAAATAGTTTTATGAGCCGGATAAAGCTAAGGAAATTATGGGTTATTGCCAAGGAGGTTATGGGTAATATTCATGGGTATTATTTGCAAGTCAAACCTAGTGTTATCATCTCCGTTACATCTACGTACTTTTCTACAATATTGAATCTCAATATTGATATGTAAGTACTTATATTTTATCTTTTATATAATAATTGTGTATCCATGTCTAGTGCTCGAGTATATATATTTATACATGCTTGTATGCTAAATTTCCTTGTTAAACAGTTTATGATGTACCACGAATTAAATACATATATTACTGGTAAAAGATATATGATATACATGTTTTTGGAAAGCTGACGAAAAATCAATAACTTTTCATTTAGATATCGAATAATTTTGATGAACGGATTAAAAGATATGAGCAACTGAATTATGATTGAAGTTAATTGAAATTGCTTTTGAATCTACAATTAAGATTTATACAACTTGTTTACGAGATTGATAAATTGGATTTTTGAATATTACCAACCGAGTAAATGAATCCTTATATAAGGTACGTCTCGTTTTGTTAAACTATTGTCAAAATTGACTTTTTGAAACAACATTGGATAACTTTTGTATGTCAATATCGAGCATTAGGATTGTGATACACTATGACCTGACCTAGCTTGATAGACATTTATTGACCAACATATGTTCTCTAGGTTGAGATCTACGGTTATTTGGTAATCCGTGTTTCAATCACATTTTGGTGAACGACTTTATATGCTGCTAAGGTGAGTTTCATTTACTCCCTTTTTAATTGCTTTTGCGATATATATTTTTGGGCAGAGAATACATGCACTTTATTTTAAACACAATGGATACAAGTACATACTAAATTCTACACTGAGTTTGAACGAAAATCCCTTAGCTTTGGTAACTAGTAACTGCCAGTTATAAGAACTGGTGGGCGCGAGTAGTAGTATATGGATCAATAGGGCTTGATATCCCCGTCCGAGCTAGAGCACTAGCCTTTTAACGGACGTATGCTATTTGAGAAACGTACACGTTGGTTTGCGTGTATTATTAAGATGATTATACAAAGGGTACAAATTATATATACGTTAAGTTTAGTTACCAGGGTGCTCAATTTCATAGAATATTTTGATAAACATTTCTGGATTGAACAAATGAAATCTTGTGATCCACCTTTATATACAGATTATGTGCAACATTAAAACTATGAACTCACCAACCTTTGTGTTGACACTTGTTAGCATGTTTATTCTCAGGTTTCCTAGAAGTCTTTCGCTGTTTGCTTAGATGTTAAACAAGCTATGTGCATGGAGTCTTACATGACATATTTTTCAAGGAGACGTTGCATTCACCAAATCATCACCATGTATCTTATTTTGACTGCATTGTCAACAGAAATACTGTTGTAAACTATTATTTATGGTGATTGTCTATATGTAGAAATCATCAGATATCAAAAACCTTTGATTTAAATATTCATTTATGGTGTGCCTTTTCAAAAGAATGTAATGTTTACAAAATGTATCATATAGAGGTCAAATACCTCGCAATGAAATCAATGAATGACGTGTTCGTCCATATGGATTTGGAGCGATTGTCACATATGGTAATATATATAAATGGGTAAATATTAATTATTCAAACATATGTTATCATATAATACGTAATTATAATTTAAAAATATAATTGTTATAGTATCATTATCAATACTTGTATTACTATTTTTCTATAAAAATGGACATATGTAACTTGTTATAACTTAATTATTAATTATATTATTAGCAGATATTATTATTACATAATCATCAACAATTATCATTAATGTTACTACTAACAAAATTATTTGTATTATGATTATTTGTATTTCGATATTATTATTATTAATATTATTATCTACAGATAAGAAATTGGGTATATGTATGAAGTCTTACTATTATCACTAATAATAGTATTATTATAACTAGTATTATAATAAGTAATATTATTAGAAATCATTATTATTATTTTTTTATAACATCATATTAATGTTATTAATATTACTAATAATATTATTATCATTAGTGATATTATTATTATCATCATTTTTTTTATTTATTATCATTACTAATTATTATTATTAAGATAATTAGAATTATTATTATTAATACACTTATTTATTTATTTATACTAATTATGTTATATAAATTATAAAATCTGTTATATAATTGGAGTAGGTTATATATCTCGATCACTCAGTACAGAATCTTGTTCCTGTCTGCAACTTGATACATCAATTTCTCAATACTACAAAAATCTGTCTAATATCTCGATCCACTCTCTATTCTGTATTTATTTTTTTTAAACCCGTCGGTTTCCCCTGCATTGAACTCAAATCATCAAAAGCCGATTTCAAATCAAAATTCAAAAAGTATAAATGTAAAGTTGTTAGAAATCGTTCACACGATCTTTCTGCAAAGTTTTAGTTATCAATTCGCAAAATCGATGAGTAATTTCAGAGTCAAAGTTTTTGATAAAAAAAGTCAACTTTTGTTCTAAGATCAAATTGAGAAATTTTGTGACGTTTCTGTTGAATTTGATGATTGAAAACGTTTTTATGGAACATTTGAAACACAATTTGTATTATAAACTTTGTCCACAACGTTTCCATAATCATAATCATTTTTTTTAAGCCATGACCACCAGCAGCGGTTCTCTTTTTTTTATTTTTTTATTTTTTTCCTTTTCTATTTTATTTAATCCCAAACACATCTAATTGATTTATGTTCCGGTTTTATAATTTCAAGACAACATATAAATTGTTTATACGATTTGTAATTGAATTGGGTCGTGTGAGTTGAGGAAAGAGGAAGAAGAAGGTGAGACAGAGAGGACGAGTTATATATATATATATATATATATATATATATATATATATATATATATATATATATATATATATATATATATATATATATATATATATATATATATATATATATATATATATATATATATATATATATATATATATATATATATATATTAGAGTTGTATTACTTCAGAAAAATGGTAATGGTCCGATGGTGAAGAGTGTTAGCGAGTTTCGAGAGGTCACGGGTTCAAGTCCCGCCCGGAGCATTTTTTTTTCAGAAAATCAATTAAGAGGGTATACACTTTTTATTATCATTTCTTTTATAATTATAATTATAATTATTATTATTATTATTATTATTATTATTATTATTATTATTATTATTATTATTATTATTATTATTATTATTATTATTATTATTATTATTATTATTATTATTGCTATTATTATTATTGTTGTTGCTATTATTATTATTATGGTTAGTATTATTTGAATACTAATGATTATCATGAATATTAATATAACTTTGAGATTATTATAAATATAGTATCATTTTTATCATAATTACTAGTATTATACTTAGTATTGTAATTATTATTTTATGTATCATAATTGTTATTTGTATTATAACTACAAGTATTATATCTATTGTTATTATTATTATAAGTATTAACTATGATATTATTATTAATTTTAAAACTTTAATATTAGTATCATTATGATGAATATGTTTATTATTATTATTATGAAGATAATACAAATTATTATTATTTTCATAATTATTAGTATTATTATCACTTATAAATATTAGGACCATTATTATTAATATAAGTATATTATTAGTATTAATAGCATTAACTTTATCACTAATGAAACCATAACCATTAATATCTCAAATGGTAATATTAAGTATTAAAATTATTGTCATTTTTATTATTATATTAGTCTAGTCTTACTATAAATATTATTTTGTAAACAAAAGATTATGTATATAAAATAAATATAATAACCATAACTTAAATATATAGATACTTTACTTAAAATATACAAAATGATTATATAATAAAATATGTAAGTTAATAATATAAAAATTATCACTAATAATAATATAAATAATTGTTCGATTACGATTATATGTGTTAATGAATATACAAAATGATATAGGGTCGTGAATCCGAGGCCAACCCTGTATTGTTCAATATAGTCATATGTATTTTTACTACAAAATACATTTGGTGAGTTTCATTTGCCCTTTTTTACTCTTTACATTTTTTGGGACTGAGAATACATGCAGGTTTTATAAATGATTTACAAAATAGACACAAGTACGTGAAGCTACATTCTATGGTTGAATTATCGAAATCGAATATGCCATTTTTTATTAAGTCTGGTAATCTAAGAATTAGGGAACAGACACCCTAATTGACGTGAATCCTAAAGATAGATCTATTGGGCCTAACAAACCCCATCCAAAGTACCGGATGCTTTAGTACTTCGAAATTTATATCATGTCCGAAGGAGGATCCTGGAATGATGGGGATATTCTTATATGCATATTTTGAATGTCGGTTACCAAGTGTTCAATCCATATGAATGATATTTTTGTCTCTATGCATGGGACGTATGTTATGAGAAATGGAAATATGAAATCTTGTGGTCTATTAAGATTATGAAATGATTATTTATGTTAAACTAATGAACTCACCAACCTTTTGGTTGACACTTTAAAGCATGTTTATTCTCAGGTATGAAAGAAATCTTCCGCTGTGCATTTGCTCATCTTAGAGATATTACTTGGAGTCATTCATGGCATATTTCAAAAGACGTTGCATTCGAGTCGTTGAGTTCATCAAGATTATTATTAAGTCAATTATAGTTAGATATATTATGAAATGGTATACATGTCGTCATCTTTTGATGAAATGAAAGATTGTCTTTTCAAAAACGAATGCAATGTGTGTAAAATGTATCATATAGAGGTCAAGTACCTCGCGATGTAATCAACTGTTGTGAATCGTTTATAATCGATATGGACTTCGTCCGGATGGATTATGACGGGTCTCTACAGTAATTTCTTCATCTCCAACATATTAATCAAAACACGCTCATTTTCGGATTTTTCAACTTTTTAAGATTTTCTGGTGAGGCATTTTTCACTTTTTAGGTATTTTCTGCTGATAACATATACTCCCCCTAAAATGCTGAAATATAAAATCTTTTTGTGTTTTAGCATTTTAACCAAACAGAAAATAACTACAGACTAGCATGCAAACATAAAATAAATCATGCAAAGGAATGCAGACAGGAAGCAAAAATATGCAATACAGATAATTAACAACCAAAAATCTACATGTCATGCATCCTACATGCAAAGTCTAAAAGCGTGACTAACCCTCACACACAACATCCGTAATTACTTTGTCTAGATCAACAATGCCATTCATCTCTAGTAGGAGTAAGAACCTAGGTTTATCAAAAGCCTTAGTGAATAGGTCAGCCCTTTGGTCCTTAGTACCTATTCTCTTAACCTCAATAATCTTTTTCTCATGACAATCCCTAAGAAAATGATATTTAAAACCTATGTGTTTAGTCTTAGAATGTTGCACAGGATTCTTAGTAATTGCTATAGCAGCAGTATTATCAATATAAAGAGGAGAGAAAGAGATTCTTAGCCCGTAATCACGAAGTTGTTGTTGGATCCAAACAACTTGCGAACAACAACTAGCAGCAGCTATATATTCAGCTTCACACGTGGAAAGAGCAACTACAGTTTGTTTCTTGCATTGCCAGGTCACCAGCCTTTCACCTGGAAATTGACATCCTCCTGATGTAGACTTGTTGTTGATTTTGCAACCAGCATAATCTGAATCGCTATAAGCTATAAGATCAAACTTCTCATCGTTCGAATACCAGATGCCGAGATTTGGCGAATGCAACAGATAACGTAGAATTCTTTTGGCAGCTGTAAGATGAACTGTATTCGGATTAACTTGATAACGATCACACAGACATGTTGCGAACATAATATCTGGCCTGGACGCAGTGAGATACGTGAGCGATCCGATGATTGCTCGATAATACGTAGGATCAACAGGTTCTCCTTCACACACTAGCGAAATACCATGATTCACAACTAACGGAGTTGACACAGGATGTTCTTGAGTCATACCGAATTGTTCGAGTATATCATTTACATACTTTGCTTGATGAAGAAAAATACCATTACTAGTCTGCTCGACTTGTAAACCAAGAAAGTAGTGTAAGAGACCCAATTTACTCATTTCGAACTCGCCCTTCATCACCTGTTCGAACTCATCAACGAGTTCCTGCTTAGTAGCACCGAAGATAATATCATCAACATAAATCTGGACTAAAATAATTTCGTCATCTGGAACTTTTATGAACAGAGTACAGTCTACCGTGCCCATTTGATATCCTTTTTCAATCAAATAACTCGATAACCGTCCGTACCAAGCTCTAGGAGCTTGATGTAAACCATAAAGGACTCGAAGTAATCGGTAAACTTTGTCAGGATGAAGATGATCTTCAAAACCCGGAGGTTGACTGACATATACTCTTTCATTTAGCTTGCCATAAAGAAATACACTCTTAACATCCATTTGATAAACTTTAAACTTCATAAAAGACGCGAAAGTCAAGAAAATGCGAATCGCTTCCAATCTGGCAACAGGAGCGAAAACTTCATCATAATCAAATTCAGGATCTTGATGATAACCTTTAGCAACTAATCTTGCTTTGTTACGGGTAACATTGCCATCTTCGTCGAATTTGCACTTCCAAACTGTAGTGACCCGAACTTTTCCGATCCTTTCTATGATTATATGTTTAATGAAAACTATATTTACACGATTAAATGTTTCCAACATGTTAAGCAATCAAACTTGTTATGACTTGGTTAATTGAAACGAAAATTTTGTAAACATCTTATTACCCAGTTTGACCAATGATTCACGAACGCTATAAGTTGTATATGACATGATGATACATAAATGAATAAATATATATATGTTTAACATGATATAATGATCATCAAGTATCTCATTAAAAATAGTAACAATAAGTTATATACTTAAAAAGGAGACTATTGACGTATGAAACTCGAAATGATACATATAACGATTATCGTTATAACCACGTCTTACTAAATATATATGAATCATATTAATACATTGTTATATTGTATATAACATGATAATATGATAATTAAATATATCATTAAGTGTATTAACAATGACCTACATAAGTAAAAACAAGACTACTAACTTAAGGATTTCGAAACGAGACATATATGTAACGATTATCGTTGTAACGACATTTAAATGTATATATCATATTAAGATATATTAATATATCATAATATCATGATAATATAATAATTTAGAATCTCATTTGATATTATAAACTTTGGGTTAACAACATTTAACAAGATCGTTAACCTAAAGGTCTCAAAACAACACTTACATGTAACGACTAACGATGACTTAACGACTCAGTTAAAATGTATATACATGTAGTATTTTAATATGTATTCATAAACTTTTGAAAGAATTCAAGACAATTATCAAAATACTTCTACTTAACAAAAATGCTTACAATTACATCCACGTTCAGTTTCATCAACAATTCTACTCGTATGCACCCGTATTCATACTCGTACAATACACAGCTTTTAGATGTATATACTATTGGTATATACACTCCAATGATCAGCTCTTAGCAGCACATGTGAGTCACCTAACACATTTGGGAACCATCATTTGGCAACTAGCATGAAATATCTCATAAAATTACAAAAATATGAGTAATCATTCATGACTTATTTACATGAAAACAAAATTACATATCCTTTATATCTAATCCATACACCAACGACCAAAAACACCTACAAACACTTTCATTCTTCAATTTTATTCATCTAATTGATCTCTCTCAAGTTCTAACTTCAAGTTCTAAGTGTTCTTCATAAATTCTACAAGTTCTAGTTACATAAAATCAAGAATACTTTCAAGTTTGCTAGCTCACTTCCAATCTAGTAAGGTGATCATCCAACCTCAAGAAATCTTTGTTTCTTATAGTAGGTTATCATTCTAATACAAGGTAATAATCATATTCAAACTTTGGTTCAATTTCTATAACTATAACAATCTTATTTCAAGTGATGATCTTACTTGAACTTGTTTTCGTGTCATGATTCTGCTTCAAGAACTTCGAGCCATCCAAGGATCCGTTGAATCTAGATCCATTTTTCTCTTTTCCAGTAGGTTTATCCAAGGAACTTAAGGTAGTAATGATGTTCATAACATCATTCGATTCATACATAAAAAGCTATCATATTCGAAGTGGTAAACTAGTAATCACTAGAACATAGTTTAGTTAATTCTAAACTTGTTCACAAATAAAGTTAATCCTTCTAAATACACTTTTAAAATCAACTATACACATGAACTATATCTATATGATATGCTAACTTAATGATTTAAAACCCGGAAACACGATAAACACCATAAAACCGGATTTACGCCGTCGTAGTTACAACCGGGGGCTGTTTTGGTTTGAATAATTAAAAACTATGAAAAACTTTGATTTAAAAGCTATACTTCTGTGAAAATGATTTTTATTATGAACATGAAACCATATCAAAAAATCATGGTTAAACTCAAAGTGAAAGTATGTTTTTCAAAACAGTCATCAAGATGTCGTTCTTTCGACGGAAATGACTACCTCTTTCAAAAACGACTTGTAACTTGTATTTCTGACTATAAACCTATACCTTTTCTGTTTAGTTTCATAAATTCAAGTTCAATACGAAACTTTGGCCGCTTAAATCACTCAAAACGGATTAGAAACGAAGAAATGGCGAGCAAAACAAAATTGGTAAAAACTACTCATTTTAGCTACGTGAAAATTGGTAACAAATCTATTCCAACCATCACTTAATCAACTTGTATTGTATATTATGTAATCTTGAGATACCATAGACACGTATACAATGTTTCGACCTATCATGTCGACACATCTATATATATTTCGGAACAACCATAGACACTCTATATGTGAATGTTGGAGTTAGCTATACAGGGTTGAGGTTGATTCCAAAATATATATAGTTTGAGTTGTGATCAATACTGAGTTATGTATACACTGGGTCGTGGATTGATTCAAGATAATATATATCGATTTATTTCTGTACATCTAATTGTGGACAACTAGTTGTAGGTTACTAACGAGGACCGCTGACTTAATAAACTTAAAACATCAAAATGTATTAAAAGTGTTGTAAATATATTTTGAACATACTTTGATATATATGTATATATTTGTTATAGGTTCGTGAATCGACCAGTGGCCAAGTCTTACTTCCTGACGAAGTAAAAAATCTGTGAAAGTGAGTTATAGTCCCACTTTTAAAATCTAATATTTTTGGGATGATAATACATGCAGGTTTTTTAAATGATTTACAAAATAGACACAAGTACGTGAAACTACATTCTATGGTTGAATTATTGAAATCGAATATGCCCCTTTTTATTAAGTCTGGTAATCTAAGAATTAGGGAACAGACACCCTAATTGACGCAA
Organism: Rutidosis leptorrhynchoides; assembly: GCF_046630445.1. Classification (NCBI taxonomy): domain Eukaryota; kingdom Viridiplantae; phylum Streptophyta; class Magnoliopsida; order Asterales; family Asteraceae; genus Rutidosis; species Rutidosis leptorrhynchoides. The sequence continues at coordinate 474,009,938 of NC_092335.1, forward strand.
ATCCTAAAGATAGATCTATTGGGCCTAACAAACCCCATCCAAAGTACAGGATGCTTTAGTACTTCCAAATTTATATCATATCCGAATGGTGTCCCGGAATGATGGGGATATTCTTAAATATGCATCTTGTTAATGTCGGTTACCAGGTGTTCACCATATGAATGATTTTTATCTCTATGTATGGGATGTGTATTGAAATATAAAATCTTGTGGTCTATTATTATGATTTGATAATATATAGGTTAAACCTGTAACTCACCAATATTTTTGTTGACGTTTTAAGCATGTTTATTCTCAGGTGATTATTAAGAGCTTCCGCTGTCGCATACTTAAATAAGGACGAGATTTGGAGTCCATGCTTGTATGATATTGTGTAAAAACTGCATTCAAGAAACTTATTTCGTTGTAACATATTTGTATTGTAAACCATTATGTAATGGTCGCGTGTAAACAGGATATTTTAGATTATCATTATTTGATAATCTACGTAAAGCTTTTTAAACCTTTATTGATTAAATAAAGGTTATGTTTTGTTTTAAAATGAATGCAGTCTTTGAAAAACGTCTCATATAGAGGTCAAAACCTCGCAACGAAATCAATTAATATGGAAAGTTTTTAATCAATAAGAACGGAACATTTCAGTTGGTATCCGAGCGTTGGTCTTAGAGAACCAGAATTTTGCATTAGTGTGTCTTATCGAGTTTTTTAGGATGCATTAGTGAGTCTGGACTTCGACCGTGTTTACTTGAAAAATGATTGCTTAACAAATTTTGTTGGAAACTATATATTTTTAACATATGAATATTATGTGATATATTAATCTCTTAACGTGTTTGATATTTTGTGATAGATGTCTACCTCTAGAACAAGTCCCATTGACTCACCTAATAATAATGAAGAGTCAAATGTAAATTGGAATGATTCGTGGACTGATTCACAAGTTCCCGAAGAGGAACCGAAAGAAGAGTCGGAACCGGAAGAAGAATCGGAACCGGAAGAAGAATCGCAACTGGAAGAAGAAATAGAACCAGTGGGGGAAATAATAAAACGGTTAAGTAGAAGAAAATCATCAACCAACCGACCAAAGTTAATTATGGTCAATGATGTTTCCACCAAGGAAGCAAAGTATTGGGAGGATTACCAATTCTCCGATGAATCGGATCCCGACAAGGATTCCGATGATGTTATAAAAATTACCCCAACATAATTTAATAAGGAAAAAGAGAACAATAAGAGAAAGGGCATAAAAATAGAGAAATTTGATTCCAAACCCGATGAACTTTATATGTATCGTCAACACCTGTATTTCTTAAGTTGTGACAATAACCCGGGAACCTCTAAACCAATAGGTTTTTCTAAACCAATGTGGAAAACGACGGCTCGTATTAGGGGAACATCATATATCCCTAGAAACTTGGCAAAACGAACCAAAACCGAAGAAGAAGAAACGAGCGAGTCGGAATAAGATAGTTGTATTCGTGTGGTGTAATATATGTAATATAGTGTGCTTATGCTTTATGATATATGTAAAAATTGCTTGTATTAATAAGTATTTTTTTTATGAATCTAACTCTTGTCTATTTTACAGTATAAAAATACAAAATGGATAGACAACCCAATATTTTAAGAGACCTACCCGGAGACATGATTGATGAAATCTTGTCTAGAGTCGGTCAGAATTCCTCGGCACAACTATTTAAGGTGAGATCAGTTTGTAAGACATTCGAAGAACGTTCCAAGAATGCCTTGGTTTATAAAATGCTTTCGTTCGAAAGATGGGGGATATCACATTGGAAAATCCATAAGTTACGATGTGTTTACTTTGACGCATATATTGCGGGGAACCCAAATGCTATTTTACGCAATGGGTTAAGAAATTATTTTGACTCAATATATCCGAATATAGGACTTCGTGATTTAGAAAAAGCGGCTAACATGCAACATAAAGAAGCATGTTATGCTTACGGGTTAGTAATGTTCGGTTCTCACCAAAGTGAGAACAAGAACATCGGGCTACAACTATTAAACAAAACGTTCCCACAAGTGACGGAGTCGGTAATTGGGGTAAGAAATGAGGTTTTTAGATTGTTACAGGACTGTTGGACATTACGTAACCCTCGTCCCTTTGACGACATTACAACATGCTGTCTTATCAACGGCCATAACGGTTATGTTCCACAAGACCAATGATGGGAAGTAGTCCTAGTAAAACCAGAATGCATGACTTGTTTCTGGACGTATGAATTACGTGTCTTTATTGCCTTTGCTGAACGACTTGTGTACTAGCTAGAATTATCTTCACAACCATCTTGTATCAAATTTATTGTGTGCTATATTTCATGCTATATGTAAAATAAGCGGTATCGTAAGTTTGTAAAATATTGTGTAAAAGTTTGAACGCGAAATATTATTATAATCAGTTTTTCATATAGAATTGTAGTAGTTGAATTGTATATTAGCTACTAAGTATGAACTTAACGGGTAGGTACTACCCAAATTTAAACTTATAAAACGCTAATATGAAGAAAAAACTTTTATAAATGAGTTCATATTACGCTACGAAATACTATTGACTACTCTTGATATTCTATATGATTAACTCGTTCCATTTAACTATTTTGAAGGAAATGGCACCGACTACTCGACACACCTTGAATATGAGCGAAGAGGAATTTCGTGCCTTTCTTGCTTCAAACATAGCCGCAGTACAGGCTGCGCTACATACCAACAATAACCTTGGATCTAGCAGTACAGGAAATCGTGTAGGATTCACCTACAAAGAATTCACTGCCTGCAAACCTTTAGAATTTGATGGAACACAAGGACCGATCGGATTGAAACGGTGGACCGAGAAGGTCGAATCGGTGTTTGCCATAAGTAAGTGTACTGAAGAGGACAAAGTGAAGTACGCTACGCATGTCTTCACAGGTTCTGCGTTAACATGGTGGAATACCTATCTAGAGCAAGTGGGACAAGATGATGCTTACGCACTACCGTGGTCAACATTCAAGAACTTGATGAACGAGAAGTACCGTCCCAGAACCGAGGTCAATAAGCTCAAGACAGAACTTAGAGGGTTACGAACCCAAGGATTTGATATTACCACGTACGAAAGATGATTCACAGAATTATGCCTATTGTGTCTGGGAGCGTTCGAAGATGAGGAAGAGAAGATCGACGCGTTTGTGAAAGGATTACCGGAAAGAATCCAAGAAGATATAAGTTCACACGAGCCCGCCTCCATACAATAGGCATGTAGAATGGCTCACAAACTAGTGAACCAGATTGAGGAAAGAATTAAAGAACAGGCAGCTGAAGAGGCCAATGTGAAGCAAGTCAAAAGAAAGTGGGAGGAAAACGGTGATAAGAATCACCAATACAACAACAACAGCAATTACAACAATAATCGCAACAACTATCCCAACAATCACAACATCAATCGCAACTACAACAAACGGCCCAACAATAACAACAACAACAACAACAACAACAACAACAACAACAATAACAACAACAACAACAACAACAACAACAACAACAACAACAACAACAACAACAACAACAATAACAACAACAACAATAACAACAGCAACTACAACAATCATCCCAACAACAATAATAACCGCAACAACAACAACAATCAGAAGCAGCTATGCCAAAGGTGTGAAAAGTATCACTCGGGGTTCTGCACCAAATTTTGCAACAAGTGTAAAAGAAATGGTCATAGTGCGGCGAAGTGTGAGGTCTACGGACCAGGGGTTAACAGAACGAAAGGAACAAATGGTGTCGGAACGAGTAATGGTAGAGCAGGTAGTGTTGGAGCAAGTTATGCCAATGTAGTTTGTTATAAATGTGGAAAACCGGGCCACATTATTAGAAATTACCCGAACCAGGAGAACACGAATGGACAAGGCCGCGAAAGAGTTTTCAATATTAATGCGGCAGAGGCACAGGAAGACCCGGAGCTTGTTACGGGTACGTTTCTTATTGACAATAAATCTGCTTACGTTTTATTTGATTCGGGTGCGGATAGAAGCTATATGAGTAGAGATTTTTGTGCTAAATTAAGTTGTCCATTGACGCCGTTGGATAGTAAATTTTTACTCGAATTAGTAAACGGTAAATTAATTTCAGCAGATTATATATGCCGGAATCGAGAAATTAAACTGGGTAGCGAAATATTTAAGATTGATTTGATACGAGTAGAGTTAGGGAGTTTTGATGTAATAGTTGGCATGGACGGGCTGAAGAAGGTGAAAGCAGAGATCGTATGTTATAAAAATGCAATTCGCATTGTACGAGAAGAAGGAGAACCCTTAATGGTGTACGGAGAAAAGGGCAACACGAAGCTACATCTTATTAGTAATTTGAAGGCACAAAAACTAATAAGAAAAGGTTGCTATACTGTTCTAGCACATGTCGAGAAAGTACAAACTGAAGAAAAGAGCATCAATGATGTTTTTGTCGCAAAAGAATTTTCGGATGTATTTATGAAAGAATTACCGGGACTACCTCCACATCGATCTGTTGAATTTCAAATAGATCTTGTACCAGGAGCTGCACCAATAGCTCGTGCTCCTTACATACTCGCACCCAGCGAGATGAAAGAACTGCAAAGCCAACTACAAGAACTATTAGAACGTGGTTTCATTTAACCAAGCACATCACCATGGGGAGCTCCTGTTTTGTTTGTCAAGAAGAAAGATGGTACATTTAGGTTGTGTATTGACTACAGAGAGTTGAACAAACTTACCATCAAAAACCGTTATCCACTGCCGAGAATTGACGACTTATTTGATCAACTACAAGGCTCGTCAGTTTATTCGAAGATCGATTTACGTTCTGGATATCATCAAATGCGAGTAAAGGAGGATGATATTCCAAAAACTACTTTTAGGATGCGTTATGGTCATTACGAGTTTATGGTTATGCCGTTTGGATTGACTAACGCACCAGCTGTGTTCATGGACCTTATGAACCGAGTGTGTGGGCCATATCTTGACAAGTTTGTCATTGTTTTCATCGATGACATACTTATTTACTCAAAGAATGATCAAGAGCACGAAGAACATTTGAGAGAAGTGCTAGAAGTATTGAGGAAAGAAAAACTGTACGCTAAGTTTTCATAGTGTGCATTTTGGTTGGAAGAAGTTCAATTCCTCGGTCACATAGTGAACAAAGAAGGTATTAAGGTGGATCCGGCAAAGATAGAAACTGTTGAAAAGTGGGAAACCCCGAAAACTCCGAAACACATACGCCAGTTTTTAAGACTAGCTGGTTACTACAGAAGGTTCATCCAAGACTTTTTCAGAATAGCAAAACCCTTGACCGCATTAACGCATAAAGGGAAGAAATTTGAATGGAAGGATGAACAAGAGAAAGCATTTCAGTTATTGAAGAAAAAGCTAACTACGGCACGTATATTGTCATTGCCTGAAGGGAATGATGATTTTGTGATTTATTGTGATGCATCAAAGCAAGGTCTCGGTTGTGTATTAATGCAACGAACGAAGGTGATTGCTTATGCGTCTAGACAATTGAAGATTCACGAACAAAATTATACGACGCATGATTTGGAATTAGGCGCGGTTGTTTTTGCATTAAAGACTTGGAGGCACTACTTATATGGGGTCAAAAGTATTATATATACCGACCACAAAAGTCTTCAACACATATTTAATCAGAAACAACTGAATATGAGGCAGCGTAGGTGGATTGAATTGTTGAATGATTACGACTTTGAGATTCGTTACCACCCGGGGAAGGCAAATGTGGTAGCCGACGCCTTGAGTAGGAAGGACAGAGAACCCATTCGAGTAAAATCTATGAATATAATGATTCACAATAACCTTACTACTCAAATAAAGGAGGTGCAACAAGGAGTTTTAAAAGAGAGAAATTTAAAGGATGAAATACCCAAGGGATCGGAGAAGCATCTTAATATTCGGGAAGACGGAACCCGGTATAGGGCTGAAAGGATTTGGGTACCAAAATTTGGAGATATGAGAGAAATGGTACTTAGAGAAGCTCATAAAACTAGATACTCAATACATCCTGGAACGGGGAAGATGTACAAGGATCTCAAGAAACATTTTTGGTGGCCAGTTATGAAAGCCGATGTTTCTAAATACATAGGGGAATGTTTGACGTGTTCTAAGGTCAAAGCGGAGCATCAGAAACCATCAGGTCTACTTCAACAACCCGAAATCCCGGAATGGAAATGGGAAAACATTACCATGGATTTCATCACTAAATTGCCAAGGACTGCAAGTGGTTTTGATACTATTTGGATAATAGTTGATCGTCTCACCAAATCAGCACACTTCCTGCCAATAAGAGAAGATGACAAGATGGAGAAGTTAGCACGACTGTATTTGAAGGAAGTCGTCTCCAGACATGGAATACCAATCTCTATTATCTCTGATAGGGATGGCAGATTTATTTCAAGATTCTGGCAGACATTACAGCAAGCATTAGGAACTCGTCTAGACATGAGTACTGCCTATCATCCACAAACTGATGGGCAGAGTGAAAGGACGATACAAACGCTTGAAGACATGCTACGAGCATGTGTTATTGATTTCGGAAACAGTTGGGATCGACATCTACCGTTAATAGATTTTTCCTACAACAATAGCTACCATTCAAGCGTTGAGATGGCTCCGTTTGAAGCACTTTATGGTAGAAAGTGCAGGTCTCTGATTTGTTGGAGTGAAGTGGGGGATAGACAGATTACGGGTCCGGAGATAATACAAGAAACTACTGAGAAGATCATCCAAATTCAACAACGGTTGAAAACCGCCCAAAGTCAACAAAAGAGCTACGCCGACATTAAAAGAAAAGATATAGAATTTGAAATTAGAGAGATGGTCATGCTTAAGGTTGCACCTTGGAAAGGTGTTGTTCGATTTGGTAAACGAGGGAAATTAAATCCAAGGTATATTGGACCATTCAAGATTATTGATCGTGTCGGACCAGTAGCTTACCGACTTGAGTTACCTCAACAACTCGCGGCTGTACATAACACTTTCCACGGCTCGAATTTGAAGAAATGTTTTGCTAAAGAAGATCTCACTATTCCATTGGACAAAATCCAAATCAATGAAAAACTTCAATTCATTGAAGAACCCGTTGAAATAATGGATCGTGAGGTTAAGAGACTTAAACAAAACAAGATACCGATTGTTAAGGTTTGATGGAATTCTCGTAGATGACCTGAGTTCACCTGGGAACGAGAAGATCAGATGAAGAAGAAATACCCGCACTTATTTCCAGAAGATGAGCCAACACCTCCAATCGCTTAAAATTTCAGGACGAAATTTATTTAACGGGTAGGTACTGTAGTGACCCGAACTTTTCCGAACCTTTCTATCAATATATGTTTAATGAAAACTATATTTACATGATTTAATGTTTCCAACATGTTAAGCAATCAAACTTGTTATGACTTGGTTAATTGAAACGAAAATTTTATAAACGTCTGATTACCCAGTTTGACCAATGATTCACGAACGCTATAAGTTGTATATGACATGATGATACATAAATGAATAAATATATATGTTTAACATGATATAATGATCATCAAGTATCTCATTAAAAATAGTAATAATAAGTTATATACTTAAAAAGGAGACTATTGACGTATGAAACTCGAAACGATACATATAACGATTATCGTTATAACCACGTCTTACTAAATATATATGAATCATATTAATACATTATTATATTGTATATAACATGATAATATGATAATTAAATATATCATTAAGTGTATTAACAATGAACTACATAAGTAAAAACAAGACTACTAACTTAAGGATTTCGAAACGAGACATATATGCAACGATTATCGTTGTAACGACATTTAAATGTATATATCATATTAAGATATATTAATATATCATAATATCATGATAATATAATAATTTAAAATCTTATTTGATATTATAAACTTTAGGTTAACAACATTTAACAAGATCGTTAACCTAAAGGTCTCAAAACAACACTTACATGTAACGACTAACGATGACTTAACGACTCAGTTAAAATGTATATACATGTAGTATTTTAATATGTATTCATACACTTTTGAAAGACTTCAAGACACTTATCAAAATACTTCTACTTAACAAAAATGCTTACAATTACATCCTCGTTCAGTTTCATCAACAATTCTACTCGTATGCACCAGTATTCGTACTCGTACAATACACAGCTTTTAGATGTATGTACTATTGGTATATACACTCTAATGATCAGCTCTTAGCAGCCCATGTGAGTCACCTAATACATGTGGGAACCATCATTTGGCAACTAGCATGAAATATCTCATAAAATTACAAAAATATGAGTAATCATTCATGACTTATTTACATGAAAACAAAATTACATATCCTTTATTTCTAATCCATACACCAATGACCAAAAACAGCTACAAACACTTTCATTCTTCAATTTTCTTCATCTAATTGATCTCTCTCAAGTTCTAACTTCAAGTTCTAAGTGTTCTTCATAAATTCTACAAGTTCTAGTTACATAAAATCAAGAATACTTTCAAGTTTGCTAGCTCACTTCCAATCTTGTAAGGTGATCATCCAACCTCAAGAAATCTTTGTTTCTTACAGTATTTTATCATTCTAATACAATGTAATAATCATATTCAAACTTTGGTTCAATTTCTATAACTATAACAATCTTATTTCAAGTGATGATCTTACTTGAACTTGTTTTCGTGTCATGATTCTGCTTCAAGAACTTCGAGCCATCCAAGGATCCATTGAAGCTAGATCCAATTTTCTCTTTTCCAGTAGGTTTATCCAAGGAACTTAAGGTAGTAATGATGTTCATAACATCATTCGATTCATACATAAAAAGCTATCATATTCGAAGTGGTAAACTAGTAATCACTAGAACATAGTTTAGTTAATTCTAAACTTGTTTGCAAATAAAGTTAATCCTTCTAACTACACTTTTAAAATCAACTATACACATGATCTATATCTATATGATATGCTAACTTAATGATTTAAAACCCGGAAACACGATAAACACCATAAAACCGGATTTACGCCGTCGTAGTTACAACCGGGGGCTGTTTTGGTTTGGATAATTAAAAACTATGAAAAACTTTGATTTAAAAGCTATACTTCTGGGAAAATGATTTTTCTTATGAACATGAAACCATATCCAAAAATCATTTTTAAACTTAAAGTGAAAGTATGTTTTTCAAAACAGTCATCCAGATGTCGTTCTTTCGACGGAAATGACTACCTCTTTCAAAAACGACTTGTAACTTGTATTTCCAACTATAAACCTATACCTTTTCTGTTTAGTTTCATAAATTCAAGTTCAATACGAAACCGTGGCCGCTTAAATCACTCAAAACGGATTAGAAACGAAGAAATGGCGAGCAAAACAAAATTGGTAAAAATTACTCATTTTAGCTACGTGAAAATTGGTAACAAATCTATTCCAACCATAACTTAATCAACTTGTATTGTATATTATGTAATCTTGAGATACCATAGACACGTATACAATGTTTCGACCTATCATGTCGACACATCTATATATATTTCGGAACAACCATAGACACTCTATATGTGAATGTTGGAGTTAGCTATACAGGGTTGAGGTTGATTCCAAAATATATATAGTCTGAGTTGTGATCAATACTGAGATATGTATACACTGGGTCGTGGATTGATTCAAGATAATATATATCGATTTATTTCTGTACATTTAACTGTGGACAACTAGTTGTAGGTTACTAACGAGGACAGCTGACTTAATAAACTTAAAACATCAAAATGTATTAAAAGTGTTGTAAATATATTTTGAACATACTTTGATATATATGTACATATTTGTTATAGGTTCGTGAATCGACCAGTGGCCAAGTCTTACTTCCCGACGAAGTAAAAAATCTGTGAAAGTGAGTTATAGTCCCACTTTTAAAATCTAATATTTTTGGGATGATAATACATGCAGGTTTTATAAATGATTTACAAAATAGACACAAGTACGTGAAACTACATTCTATGGTTGAATTATTGAAATCGAATATGCCCCTTTTTATTAAGTCTGGTAATCTAAGAATTAGGGAACAGACACCCTAATTGACGCGAATCCTAAAGATAGATCTATTGGGCCTAACAAACCCCATCCAAAGTACCGGATGCTTTAGTACTTCGAAATTTATATCATATCCGAAGGGTGTCCCGAAATGATGGGGATATTCTTAAATATGCATTTTGTTAATGTCGGATACCAGGTGTTCACCATATGAATGATTTTTATCTCTATGTATGGGATGTGTATTGAAATATGAAATCTTGTGGTCTATTATTATGATTTGATAATATATAGGTTAAACCTATAACTCACCAACATTTTTGTTGACGTTTTAAGCATGTTTATTCTTAGGTGATTATTAAGAGCTTCCGCTGTCGCATACTTAAATAAGGACGAGATTTGGAGTCCATGCTTGTATGATATTGTGTAAAAATTGCATTCAAGAAACTTATTTCGTTGTAACATATTTGTATTGTAAACCATTATGTAATGGTCGCGTGTAAACATGATATTTTAGATTATAATTATTTGATAATCTACGTAAAGCTTTTTAAACCTTTATTGATTAAATAAAGGTTATGGTTTGTTTTAAAATGAATGCAGTCTTTGAAAAACGTCTCATATAGAGGTCAAAACCTCGCAACGAAATCAATTAATATGGAACGTTTTTAATCAATAAGAACGGGACATTTCACAAACCCATTTGAGGTCGATTACTTTCGCACCATGCGGCTTAGTAACTAACTTCCAAATATCTATGGAATTGCTGAATTTCTTCTTGCATAGCCATGACCCAATCAACATGCTTCAAAGCTTCTTTTGTTGTCTTTGGCTCTATTCTAGAAATATGACATGAGTACTCGTAATATGCAGCAGCGGCTGTCATATGAGAATTAGCTTGACCATCAAACTGAACTTGTCTTCTTGTCCTAACGCATGCATTCGGATCTCCAATTATATTTTCTCTAGGATGAGCAGCTGTAGTTCTGGGAACTGGGTGTGCGGGAACAGGTATTTCTTGATGTAGATTCGTGGTATCTCCATCTTCAGGATTATTAGAATTGTCACTCGAAATATCAGATCCGCAGGTATCGTACACTGGATCAACATCTTGATCTGAATCTTGTGCTGGTTCAACGACAGTATGTAATGGAGTTGGAGTAGGTGCAGACACTTCTGGCTCGTTCTATAAATCAAACAGCATTTGTAACTCTACTTCATTTTCCGTCTGATCTGGAGCAAGATTAAATGAATCAATCAGCTCATCATAGATGTAGATCCAAGGATGACTTTTGGTAGCAGTCTTTGTGTAATTCTGTTGGACGTCAACTTCAGACCATTCTTCAACATATCTCGTCTCATTGTTGAAAACTCGCTTGTTAGGAGAACTGTAACCGAGAAATACTCCAGTAACCACTTTTGAATCAAATTTACTTCCTGGTTTTCTCTTCAAAATGGTACACGGGGCACCAAATGGTTCTAGATGCTTCAACAAAGGTTTTCTCCCATGTAATAACTCATAGCATGTTTTACCCAATCGTTTAACAGTTAAAACTCGATTCATAGTGTAACAAGCATTTGCAATAGCTTCACCCCAAAAATGAACAGGTAAAGATGAATCAGCTAGCATAGTTCTAGCAGTCTCAATCAGAACCCTATTCTTCCTTTCAGCAACACCATTCATCTGTGGAGCGTATGCAGAACTGAACTGCATATTAATACATTTTTCAATACAGAAACCTACAAGAAACTGATTCTTGAATTCGGTACCGTTGTCGCAATGAATCTTTCTAACTTTCAAATTAAAACCTGTCTCTAATCGATTGATTAGCACTTTCAAGTTCTCAAACATATCAGACTTCTCTTTCAAAAACATTACCCAAGAGAATCTTGAATAATCATCAGTTACCCCCAGACAATACTTACTTCCATCAATGCTTTCAAAACGAATTGGACCGAAAAGATCCATATGTAACAATTCAAGTGGAGCAGAGATAGGATTGTACTTCACCAACTTATGAGCTTTCTTGCTGTGCTTACCCTTCTTACACGGAACACATGTTCCTGGAATCTGAAAAGATCGAAGATCAGCACCTTCTACAAGATTGTTATGAACCAGATGGTTCATCTTCCGAAAACTTAAATGACCCATGCGTTTGTGCCATGTAATAGAATCTTGTTCAGTCGCTTTAGAAACAAAAGCTTGATGATGTTCAGCAGTTGAAGTAGCAACATTTATATCTAGCATGTATAAATCAGCTTGTCTAGGAGCCTTCATCAAAATCATTTCTGGAGGAATCACAAACTCTGGTTTCAAAATGTAGCTGAAATTGTCATCAAATGCTACTTTGAAGGATTTTTCACAGATTTGTGAAACTGATAACAAATTGTTTGCAAGCTCTTGACAGTAGTTTACTTTGTCAAAACTAACTTTATCATTCTTCAACAAACTTTGAGCTGAAATGTGACCTCCTTTATCTCCAGCAAATGCAACATAACCTCCCTTAATTGGGTGTACATCCGAGAGAAGAGATAGTTGTCCAGTCATATGTCTCAAAGCGCCGCTATCCACTATCCAGGTGTTGTTTGCAGGTAGCCTGGTTCCCTGCATATCACATTAAAAGAATTAATTGAAAATGGGAACCCACACCCGGACGGCAGTAGGTTGTCCATTAACACCCATAGCTTAAACTTCCATCCATTTTCCATTTGAGTCAGGTGAAACCTCATCGTCTGAAACCATAAACTTAGACAGTTTAGAAGAAGCAACATTGCTCTTCTGGTTTTTCACATTTTGCTCATCTTCAGATCGATTCACTCGTGGTCTGGTACGGGAAAAATATTTCCTACGACTAGCTTTTTGCGAAGGTGATCGTGCCTTAAATTCATATGCTTTACTTTGATCACTTGATTCGGCAACTCTTGCCTCGGTATCCTTCTTAGGAACCTTAATCTTCACAGGGGAAATTGACCTATTGAAGTCTCCATAGACAACATTTGTCGTATGTCTTCTAGTGCAAACTTCATCACGAACAGGTGAACCTGTTCTGTGAACATGAGGTGATCGGTGATCATCATATGTGAGGTCAATCTTACATCTTGGTGTTCTATACCTTGTAGGACAGTTAGCAGCAATGTGTCCAAATACACCACAACTAAAACATTGTCGAAATTCTCTATATCCTCTAGATTGATATTGATTATTAGAGTTAGAGGAAGAGGGATCTTGTGTTTTTGCAAACACAGGAGAATCTTTTGAACTCTTTCTAGGAACAGATTTAGATACAAGTTTAGGTGTAACCAGTGGAACCACTCTATTAGCAAACTTTGGATTTTTCATAATCTGAATTGGCTCATCAGGTGTTATCACCTTCTTTTTCTCTGACTTATCTCCTAGACCAGTTTTTTTATCTTCCTCATGATCTAAAGATCCTTCAATGGTATCATCAGAAGGTGCATTCTCAGTTGAGCTACACTTTTTGTTCTTCTCAACATAGTCCTCATAACTAGGTGGAATACAGTCTTCTAGTCGTCCATCAACAACATTTGCGTTAACAAATTTGTTCTGAAACGATGGAGCTGCGGCCTTTAATCCAATACCCTTTCCATTGGTGCCATTTAATTCCACCATTAATGCATTCCATTGTGATGCACTTGCCCAACATTTCATCTTAATTGACATAGCTTCTAAATCAGCTTTAACACATTCATTTTCTTTCTTCAATTCGTTTATTGTGTCAACACATTTAACTAAAGCTTCATTTATATCAAAGTTATAACATTTCAGATCGTGAAGTTGTTTTTTATAAACTTTGATTTGCTCTTTCAACTCATTTTCAACCTTAGTGGTCACATGGTCAGCATGCCATTTTTCTTTCATATCCTCATATGCCTTAGTTAAATTATCTATTGTTATCTTAGATTCAGAGCATTTAACACATTCAATAACAGTAGATGGATTAGAAGATACCTGTTGAGCATTATTTGATGAGGAAGTCTCAGCCATAAATGCAAAGAAATCAGTCTTCTTCCCATCATCGAGCTCATCTTCTGATTCTGACGAGTCTGTAAGAAACTCTGAAGTATCAGCATCTTTACCCAAATGAATCTGCTCAAGTTTATCCCATATATCCTTAGCTTTTGTCAAACCGGAAACCTTTTCAAGATCACTAGCTGATAAGCACATCTTCAATAAGTCAACTGCTTGATTGTTCAATGCTTCAAAATCAGTTTGATCTACCCAGTATGATCAGATTTATCTTCAACCTCTGATTCTGACGTCTTGTCCGAATCATCAATTCCTGAATTTACACTCTCGAGATCTGAACCTTCACCCAAAAGAACTAACATCTCCAATTCAACAGCAATCATTCTACCCCATTCGTCTAATTCCTTATCAGCATCAACCAATGTTTCTTCACTATGATCTGCTTCTAGACTGTCTTCAAACACTGAGGTATCACGATACTTATTCTTCCAACTGTTGAAGTAGTAGTCCTCTGATGATGTCGGTGAAACACTTCCAGATTTAGATGTACGAGGAACTGAATCATGTGCCTTTTTGAATTTGCTCACAACTTGCTTCTGAACCTTCTCTCTTCGAATGGTTCTTGACAATTCTTCAGCTCTTTCAGCACGGGCAGTCAGCTTCTCAATTATGTTTTGACTAGTGACACAGTCTTCTTCTACTTCGGTGATCTTTGCCATGTTGGCTTTAGGTTGCTGATCAGCCACATTTAACTTCATAGACCAATCATCATCGTCTCCATGAATAACAACCAAAGCTTTGTTCGGACTTTCAGCTGCATCAGCTTCAATTACTTTATCAGTAATGTCGATCTCACATTTAGTTGAATGACTCTGAGAACTGTAGTTCTGATTCTTGAATGGATTACGATTACCCTGCTTCTTCTGTTTTGTGCACTGTCTTGAAAAATGACCTAATTCTCCACAGTTGTAACAAGTAACAGAATTCATATCAAAACCCAGTTTTGTATCCTTGGTCAGACTAATTGGTTTCCCAGTTCGCTCTTCATAATCTCTAGCAAGTCTCACAAGATTTGCCATACCCCACGTAATATCCATCTTCTCGGCTTCGTTCTTATCAAGTTGATGATAATCTTCAGTTGTTAGATGAATATTACCTACGCGACCATCAAGATAACTATCATAAGAATTAACAAGGCTTGACAGCAAAGTTATATCTTCACTAATCTTTTCTTTCCCAGCTTTCCTCATGTTTTCAATCTTAAGTGCAGAAAGAACATCTGATGCAGTCGGCGTAGATGACTCAGTAGTATTCGAAGTAGGCTGTGATTGATTGTTGAGTGAACATGGTGAAACTTGTGGTGGATACGAAGTTTATTGAATAAGTACACTGCTAACATTCAAACCATACATATTCTGATTGTTAGTAGCAAAAGCTGTTTGAAATGGTGCATGTGACGACCCGGGAATTTCCGACCAAATTTAAACTTAATCTTTATATGTTTCCGACACGATAAGCAAAGTCTGTAATGTTGAGTCACAAAAATTTTGAACTGTTTCATATATTCGTTTGACTTTCGACCATTCCCGACGATTCACGAACAATTATTTGTAAATACATAACATATATATTTAAATAGGTATTTATAATTTGAAATATAATTTGGAATATTATATAATTTAATTATTAGAATTTATATTGTAAAATAAATAAAATGCGAGGTAATGGAAACTATATTTAATTATATATAGATAAATATAAATATGTATATAAATATTACTTGTAAATATATATAGTGATATTAAATCTATTTGTTTAAAAATATATTATATTATTGTTTTAGTAATTAAACTTGATATTTTAAAACTGTTTATATATATACATAGTGTATATTAAATATAATTAATTTTGAACTTAAATTGTAAATGTCTGTAACTTTTGGTTGACGTTTAATTATTTTAAAATACGCCTAATATATGTATATGAAGTTTTAAAATAAAAGATGAACTGTAAATCGATTACGAAGATTTTAGATTTGTTAAAAGTATTTTTACCTTTTTAAGTTTAAATATTAGTACTCCGTACATATAAATCGGAACAGAAAATAAATAATTTTAGAACCTTTTTGATCTGGTTTCAAACAGTTAATGAGTGAAATAATTAAATATATTTAATCTAAAAGTTTGGGATTTTTAAGAACACTTTTATACATTAACTGTTTAGCAAGGGACATGATATAACAGTCCGTAAATTAAAATATCTACAGATCATGATAAGAAGCCAATGGCTTCACTGTGGTATTACTGTTTTGAGTTTGATTCTTTCATAAAGTAGTCTCTTTATATATATACACATGTTAATTATTAATTATATTATAATTATATATTATTATTAATATTGTAGGTAGATAGCTGATTGATTTATTCCTTTGTTCTCATGTATCATTCATTTTTGATATTATACAGATATATCATATGGATATATCATAAACCCATCTAATCTCCCTACAAAACCCACTTGGTTACTAACACTTTCTTCTTTAATCTGATTACCATTTCTTTGTTTCACATCTTCGTGATATTAACCAAGAACACCACCTTGTCCCACAATAAACCGAACACAAACACCATCGAGTCATCACCATATGAAACTCATTTAACCACTCTTAAACCACTCTTTGTTCCTTTTCGGTTTACC
Source organism: Rutidosis leptorrhynchoides (assembly GCF_046630445.1). NCBI lineage: Eukaryota > Viridiplantae > Streptophyta > Magnoliopsida > Asterales > Asteraceae > Rutidosis > Rutidosis leptorrhynchoides. The sequence goes on from NC_092335.1 coordinate 474,026,703, forward strand.
ACTTGCTCAATTTATATTTCGGTCTTAATCATAATCGAACCACCACAACCATCACTATTTGGACTGCTGTTACTATTTTTTTGTTTCTGTTTTTCTGTCGAGAAAACCACACCACCGCCACCATCTCCGGTCATCATCTCAACCATTTCATCACCAACCGTTTTTATTTTTTTTTCTGTTTGAAGATCACAAAACAACCACCATGTATCATCGTGTTTCGGTGTTTCTCCTGCTCAAACGTTTCTGTTCCGGTTCAAGCGAAAACCACACCCAAAATGGATACAACTATTATACTATTTACGTTTTATGTTTCGGTTTGAAAACACCACAACCGCCACCTATCACCACTATAAAACCATGATCATCACCATCGTGATCCTCCACCGCAACCACCTCCCTCTCTAGGCCATTTGGCCACCAAAAAAAAAAATATATATAATCATCGCCATCACCCCCGTAAACCATTAATACAGCTAATATATCTTCTGTTTTCTGTTTGAAGTGAAACACTACACACCACCACCTTTTTGATCGATCACTGTTCTGCTACTACGTGTATTCTACTGTTAAAATGAAGAAAATGATAACGAGGAAGATGATGAACAGTAGATACACGATGATTATTGATTCTGTGAATATGATTATGATGCTTGATGATGACGTAATGATATTTGATGATGAGAATATCGGTGTTACGAGAGCGATAATGATTTTGATAATTATGTTATGATACATGAATTATGGTGGTTACGGATGAACATGGTGAGGATGATCACGACACTATGATGATGATGAGGGTAAATAGTTCCGGGTCTTTGTTTTGAGAAAATGAAGAACAACAGTTACATACGGGTTTTATAAATTTTGGATTAGAATAAATCAGAAATGAATGGATGGAGGGATGGTTTGGGTGTGTTGGAGGGGAAACGAGAGGTCTTGAGTTCGAACCCAGGCCATGACAATATTCTTTTTATTATTAAGAGAAATTGTTGGGCTGCCAGATTTTCCTGTTGGGTCGAGAAATGCTGCTGGTGAGCGTACAAAGAAAGAAAAATGGTAACATAATAAAAACAAGTTAAATAAAAACTAAGTGGGAAATAAAACAGAAAGGCAGTCTAGATTAGACGGTTAAGAGGAAGTTCGGATGTGCGAGAGGTCGAGGATTCGAGCCCGAGCATGGGCATGGATGGCAACATTTTTTTTTACTCTTTGTGAGGTAGTTTATCACCATTATTTATTATTGTTATTATTATTATCATCATTATTATTATTATTATGATTATCATTGTTATTATTATAGTTAGTATTACAATTATTGTTATTACCATACTTATAAGTATTATAATTGTTATTACCATAAGATTATTATAAGTATTATTTATATAATTAGTATCACTAGTATTATAATTAAATTATAATTATTATTATTATTATTATCATTTTACCATTACAAATATTATTCAAAGTATTATTATAATTACTAGTTTTAACAAAACAATTGATATATATATATATATATATATATATATATATATATATATATATATATATATATATATATATATATATATATATATATATATATATATATATATATATATATATATATATATGAAAATAAAATTTTTATATATAATATAACAAAAATTTATAATTTTACTTATTTAACTATATAAAAAGAATATAAGCTATCAATATAAAAGTATAACATTAATATTAATATAGATATATTTGTTAATTATAAGTACGTGTTTTAATATATATACAAATAATATAGGTTCGTGAATCCGAGGCCAACCTTGCATTGTTCAGTTGTTCAATATAGTCATATGTATTTTTACTACAAAATACATTAGGTGAGTTTTCATTTGCCTGTTTACCCTTTATATTTTTGGGCTGAGAATACATGCGCAACTTTTATAACTGTTTTACGAAATGGACACAAGTACTTGAAACTACATTCTATGGTTGAATTATTATACCGGATATCACCCTTTAAAAAGCTTGGTAGCCTAAGAATTTGGGAACAGACCACCAAATTGACGCGAATCCTAAAGATAGATCTATCGGGCCCAACAAGCCCCATCCAAAGTACCGGATGCTTTAGTACTTCGAAATAAATATCATGTCCGAAGGAGGATCCCGGAATGATGGGGATATTCTTATATGCGTATTGTGAATGTCGGTTACCAGGTGTTCTCCATATGAATGATTAATTTTGTCTCTATGCATGGGATGTATATTTATGAGAAATGCAAATCTTGTGGTCTATTAAAATGATGGAAATGATTATTTATGTTAAACTAATGAACTCACCAACCTTTTGGTTGACACTTAAAAGCATGTTTATTCTCAGGTATGAAAGAAATCTTTCGCTATGCATTTGCTCATTTTAGAGATATTATTTGGGAGTCATTCATGACATATTTCAAAAGACGTTGCATTCGGGTCATTGAGTTCATCAAGAGTATTACTAAGTCAATTATAGTGGATATATTATGAAGTGGTATGCATGCCGTCAACTTTCGATGTAATGAAAGTTTGTCTTTTAAAAACAAATGCAATGTTTGTAAAATGTATCATATAGAGGTCAAGTACCTCGCGATGTATCCAAATGTAATGTATTCGTCCAGGTAGATTAGGACGGGTCGCTTCAGTTGGTATCAGAGCGGAGGTCTTAGTGAACCAGGTCTGCATTAGTGTGTCTAACTGATAAGTCGTTAGGAGGCATTAGTGAGTCTGGACTTCGACCGTGTCTGCATGTCAAAAGTTTTGCTTATCATTTCGTGTCAAAAATCATCTATTTATCATCCTTAGGAAATTACCTGCTTATCATTCTTAGTCTAGACACATCTTACAGCAATGATTATATGAATAGTGTATAGACAAAATCTATATCTTAGCATATCTGTCACTGTAGACTTTATCTGGCACGTTTCATTAATTTTCTCCGTAATTCACGGGATCTTTGGAGGTATGTATAGATATTCTATATATAATTAGAATATTATTCGATATTCGAAAATCATTTCATATCAAAACCCTTTAACTGATCGTGAGAGATGGATCCTACACCTAGCTTGGATTCCATTAGTTCCGGAAGCGATTTCGAGATGTATATTGAAGCAGACTCCGAAGTCAATGAACCAGAAGTGCCTCAACCATTTAGTTATTTTTCTTTTTGAAGGAGACGGGGGTGGGTCCGAGACTTACTCACTCGATGGAAAAATGAAGAAGGCGAGCCCTACCACGAACCAAACTTAACTCATAACATCGGAGAAAATGATGTACTCACCGGTGAACCTATGCGCAACACTGTATTCACCCTTCTTGCTAAAGTTTTCCACCTCGAAGGTCGCGTTACTGCAATCTCAGAAAATATTCAACCTCTACTTCATAATACCAACCGAAGGGGAATATTAGAAGAAGTTAGGGAACTTCGAATTGATAATTAAGATCTATCGAATCAGATGAGTGGATGGATAGAAATGATAGAGGGTAGGATAGAAAATCTGACAAGAATGGTGCGTGATCTACAAGCTATACTTACTACACCAACATCATCACCAACCTCAGCACCAACAACACTTGTAGCACCGACAGCAACAATACCACCATCAGCAGCACCAGCAGTATAACCAGTACCAACAACAACAACATCATCACACGTCACCACCTCGCAATCTATACCTCAAGCATAATCATCGTTATACGAATCGTTCTATATAAACTATCTTCATCCTTCATGGCGATTATGCAATCTCTAATGTTTTAGAGATTATGTACTCTAGTTCTAGCCGTAAATCTGATGAGTTTAATATCACATTGACTCATTAAATCCATGATCACGTCTGAAGAAAATATATATGTATATATATTTTCATAAAGATTGTAATTAAAAGTTCTTTTGTACAAAATATTAATGGTGAAAATATTTTAACGGGTAGGTAATACCCGAGAAATATTTAGATTTCACCTTAATAAGTTACACTGTGCATTCTTCGAATCTGATTCAACGGTCATTTACTGTCCTATTTACATCTACAGATATACGAATCTGTTCATCATAGAATAACCATTTTTATTCAATTTCATATTTGGATTTCGATCTATCAGAATCCAACAAGTGGAATAATGAAGAAAACATTGGACAAAATAAAATTTGTTAGAAACAAACAATTTAACTATGAGCAGAATTTTGTTAAGAATCCACGCTAACTGTTCCTAGCTAACTGTTCCTAACTAACTGAATACATTTTATTTACCGTAATTTAATTATCGTAATTTACATTCTTGCAATTTTATTTATCGTCATTTAATTTCTGTTATTTATTTTACGCACTTTAAATATCGGGACACGTATACAATGTTTTGACAAATCATATCGACGCATCTATATATATTATTTGGAATAACCATAGACACTCTATATGCAGTAATGATTGAGTTCTCTATACAGGGTTGAGGTTGATTCTACAATAATATATATAGTTTGAGTTGTGATCGAGTCTGAGACATGTACACGGGTCACGATACGTATTAATTAAATTGAATATTATATATTAAACTATATATGAATTATTGAATTGCAAACTGGGGACTATCGACTGTGGAAAAATAACATTGGACAATTAAAATGAATTAAAATATTGTTTATAACATATGAAACTAAACAATTCTTCAAGTTGCCACTTGATTTCATCTCAAACCTCATTTGTATCTTGGCGATTCCAATCTACATTCAAACCTTTCATGATTCTTGAAAACATCTCAAGCAAGAGAATGAACCAACCGCACTTCGTCTACGGAAGGAAAGATTTATGCATATAGCTGTGCACCTGAAAACTCTCGGAAACTGAGTAAACGTTTAACTTGTACCCGTGCTAGCTCCTTTGACGTTGCCATTATCGAAAATCAATTTGCAATCCCTTTTCAAATTAGCCAATTTTGTCACAGCTCCACCAAGTCAACTTCGACCTTTCACTCGGATTATTTTAGTATAACCCTGATATATAAGTTATCTTTCGTCATCGATACCGGGAAACTGTTTATATCTCACCACATTAGCAGTAAATTTACCAACAACTCCGTTGATCTTTGACTTTCCGAAAAAAATCAATATATTCAGTGAAACCCTATCATTTACTCATTTACATCCTATAACGAGAATTACTATTCCAACTACCGGGAATTAGCAATCAGTATTTTAAAATCTCGCAGCGTTTCTACATCAAAAGTTATATGTATACATATAACATTTACCTCATAGAATTATCATCTTCCATTCTGAAATTTTGAAGAGCAATCAGTCTACAAATTAATACTCTGAATATTGAAAAGTTGAATGAAGTAGCAGAAACTGTAGACAATGTAAACGACCGTAATAGTCAGAAGTTTGATGGTAAAGAAGGATACGTTGGAAAAGCTAAGAAAAGTTGGAACTGGAAAACGGATTGAGCTAACCACGAAGGAGACCAAGGACAAATACAAGGATCATACCCTATATTCAAAGAATCCAGGTAATTCTGGATCCGTTGAAATCTTTAGAGAATATCTTGCTCCGTGCTCATGTTAAAATCTTGCGAAAAATCTTTCTTCATCAACCATCGAACTTAGAAATCCCAAAATATCATCATAAATATATTCGATATTTCTGAGGATATTTTCATAAATATTCTCGTCCGAAATTATATATCTCTTCGTGCTTCCTGTGTTTCATTATATTGGAAACTTATGTAAAATCTAAGTTTAAATTATGAATGACTTCTAGAGTAGTGTTGGAAATTGATGCATGAGTTAGTATAATATAATGACACTTGATCAACGTGATTATATTACAGTAAGTCATGCTGAGTTTCTAATGAAACATGATGATTCATAGATTATAACGTCATTATGTGCCATGTTACACGACTCTTGCATTTTATCTGATATATAAACATATCAAGAACATATTTTCTTGATAGTTCTATCATTCTCGGATATTCTGGTAATTTGACGAATCAAGATCGTGCTATTACCACTTTTTTTTTCTTAGAACATTAACTATGTTCACTTCAAAATTCATATCTATGAATTCTGGATTGTTGCTCGCTTTACTAGAGGTCGAGAGGAAAATAAAAAGGCAAAGGGATCCAAAATATAAGAGAAAATATAAAGCCCAATGACAACACCGAAACTACAAATCGTGGATATCAGTATGTATAGCAATATAAAGACACGGGAGGATTATAAATACAATAATCCCTAGAGCATAATAGAAATAAACAGATTCTTCAGGTGGGAGTTGGAAAAGAAGAACGATCATTACGATAGTTAGAATAAAAACAAGGATCAGAATAGGGTTAAGCATTTTCATAAACATTTTGAATTTGGGAATTGAGTATAGAAGTGGTGAAAACTAATGGAACGGAAGAGCATAATTTATAATGGAAATATCAGACAGAGTGATCGAAGCAGATCACCGTATTTAATAGAGAGATCTTAATTTCCTTATTCGTCGAAGAATCAAATCTTATAGATTTCCAAGATTTTCTTTTAAATCCCTTGAATTCCGGAATTCAACCATGACTAGTGAAAAGTTATGATGAAACTTGTCTATCTCATTTTACTATTTAGTGATAACTTCATTCGTACGCTTCGAGTGATCAAATCGTTTTATCTATATTATTCAATAATGATAAAACTTAATTCGTCATGAAAACATTCTTATTGTTAGTTAGGACGACCCCATCAAATTTCGGGACGAAATTTCTTTAACGGGTAGGTACTGTGACGACCCGGAAATTTCCGACCAAATTTAAACTTAATCTTTATATATTTCCGACACGATAAGCAAAGTCTGTAATGTTGAATCACAAAAATTTTGAACTGTTTCATATATTCGTTTGACTTTCGACCATTCCCGACGATTCATGAACAACTATTTGTAAATAGATAACATATATATTTAAATAGGTATTTATAATTTGAAATATAATTTGGAATATTATATAATTTAATTATTAGAATTTATATTGTAAAATAAATAAAATTCGAGGTAATGGAAACTATATTTAATTATATATAGATAAATATAAATATGTATATAAATATTACTTGTAAATATATATAGTGATATTAAATCTATTTGTTTAAAAATATATTATATTATTGTTTTAGTAATTAAACTTGATATTTTAAAACTGTTTATGTATCTACATAGTGTATATTAAATATAATTAATTTTGAACTTAAATTTTAAATTTCTGTAACTTTCGATTGACGTTTACTTATTTTAAAATAGGCCTAATATATGTATATGAAGTTTTAAAATAAAAGATGAACTGTAAATCGATTACGAAGATTTTAGATTTGTTAAAAGTATTTTTACCTTTTTAAGTTAAAATATTAGTACTCCGTACATATAAATCGGAACAGAAAATAAATAATTTTCGAACCTTTTTGATCAGGTTTCAAACAGTTAATGAGTGAAATAATTAAATATATTTAATCTAAAAGTTTGGGATTTTTAAGAACACTTTTATACATTAATTGTTTAGCAAGGGACATGATATAACAGTCCGTAAATTGAAATATCTACAGATCATGACAAGAAGCCGATGGCTTCACTGTGGTATTACTGTTTTGAGTTTGATTCTTTCATAAAGTAGTCTCTTTATATATATACATATGTTAATTATTAATTATATTATAATTATATATTATTATTAATATTGTAGGTAGATAGCTGATTGATTTATTCCTTTGTTCTCATGTATCATTCATTTTTGATATTATACAGATATATCATATGGATATATCATAAACCCATCTAATCTCCCTACAAAACCCACTTGGTTACTAACACTTTCTTCTTTGATCCGATTACCATTTCTTTGTTTCACATCTTCGTGATATTAACCAAAAACACCACCTTGTCCCACAATAAACCGAACACAAACACCATCGAGTCATCACCATATGAAACTCATTTAACCACTCTTAAACCACTCTTTGTTCCTTTTCGGTTTACCACCAGCTCAATTTATATTTCGGTCTTAATCATAATCGAACCACCACAACCATCACTATTTGGATTGCTGTTACTATTTTTTTGTTTCTGTTTTTCTGTCGAGAAAACCACACCACCGCCACCATCTCCGGTCATCATCGCCAACCGTTTTTTTCCTGATTGAAGATCACAAAACAACCACCATGTATCATCGTGTTTCGGTGTTTCTCCTGCTCAAACATTTCTGTTCCGGTTCAAGCGAAAACCACACCCAAAACGGATACAACTGTTATACTATTTACGTTTTATGTTTCGGTTTGAAAACACCACAACCGCCACCTACTCCACTATACAACCATGATCATCACCATCGTGATCCTCCACCGCAACCACCTCCCTCTCTAGGCCATTTGGCCACCAAACAAAATAAAAAGAAAACATAATCATCGCCATCACCCCCGTAAACCATTAATACCGCTAATATATCTTCTGTTTTCTGTTTGAAGTGAAACACCACACACCACCACCTTTTTGATTGATCATTGTTCTGCTACTACGTGTATTCTACTGTTAAAATGAAGAAAATGATAACGAGGAAGATGATGAACAGTAGATACACGATGATTATTGATTCTGTGAATATGATTATGATGCTTGATGATGACGTAATGATATTTGATGATGAGAATATCGGTGTTACGAGGGCGATAATGATTTTGATAATTATGTTATGATGCATGAATTATGGTGGTTACGGATGAACATGGTAAGGATGATCATGACACTATGATGATGATGAGGGTAAATAGTTCCAGGTCTTTGTTTTGAGAAAATGAAGAACAACAGTTACATACGGGTTTTATAAATTTAGGATTAGAATAATCAGAAACAAATGGATGGAGGGATGGTTTGGGTGTGTTGGAGGGGAAGCGAGAGGTCTTAAGTTCGAACCCAGGCCATGACAATATTCTTTTTATTATTAAGAGAAACTGTTGGGCTGCCAGATTTTTCTGTTGGGTCGAGAAATGCTGCTGGTGAACGTACAAAGAAAGAAAAATGGTAACATAATAAAAACAAGTTAAATAAAAACTAAGTGGGAAATAAAACAGAAAGGCAGTCTAGATTAGACGGTTAAGAGGAAGTTCGGATGTACGAGAGGTCGAGGATTCGAGCCCGAGCATGGGCGTGGATGGCAACATTTTTTTTTACTCTTTGTGAGGTAGTTTATCACCATTATTTATTATTGTTATTATTATTATCATCATTATTATTATTATTATTATTATGATTATCATTGTTATTATTATAGTTAGTATTACAATTATTGTTATTACCATACTTATAAGTATTATAATTGTTATTACCATAAGATTATTATAAGTATTATTTATATAATTAGTATCACTAGTATTATAATTAAATTATAATTATTATTATTATTATTATCATTTTACCATTACAAATATTATTCAAAGTATTATTATAATTACTAGTTTTAACAAAACAATTGATATATATATATATATATATATATATATATATATATATATATATATATATATATATATATATATATATATATATATATATATATATATATGAAAATAAAATTTTTATATATAATATAACAAAAATTTATAATTTTACTTATTTAACTATATAAAAAGAATATAAGCTATCAATATAAAAGTATAACATTAATATTAATATAGATATATTTGTTAATTATAAGTACGTGTTTTAATATATATATATATATATATATATATATATATATATACATATATATATATATATATATATATATATATATATATATATATATATATATATACAAATAATATAGGTTCGTGAATCCGAGGCCAACCTTGCATTGTTCAGTTGTTCAATATAGTCATATGTATTTTTACTACAAAATACATTAGGTGAGTTTTCATTTGCCTTTTTACCCTTTATATTTTTGGGCTGAGAATACATGCGCAACTTTTATAACTGTTTTACGAAATAGACACAAGTACTTGAAACTACATTCTATGGTTGAATTATTATACCAGATATCACCCATTAAAAAGCTTGGTAGCCTAAGAATTTGGGAACAGACCCCCAAATTTACGCGAATCCTAAAGATAGATCTATCGGGCCCAACAAGCCCCATCCAAAGTACCGGATGCTTTAGTACTTCGAAATTAATATCATGTCCGAAGGAAGATCCCAGAATGATGGGGATATTCTTATATGCATATTGTGAATGTCGGTTACCAGGTGTTCTCCATATGAATGATTAATTTTGTCTCTATGCATGGGACGTATATTTATGAGAAATGCAAATCTTGTGGTCTATTAAAATGATGGAAATGATTATTTATGTTAAACTAATGAACTCACCAACCTTTTGGTTGACACTTGAAAGCATGTTTATTCTCAGGTATGAAAGAAATTTTCCGCTGTGCATTTGCTCATTTTAGAGATATTATTTGGGAGTCATTCATGACATATTTCAAAAGACGTTGCATTCGGGTCGTTGAGTTCATCAAGAGTATTACTAAGTTAATTATAGTGGATATATTATGAAGTGGTATGCATGCCGTCAACTTTCGATGTAATGAAAGTTTGTCTTTTAAAAACAAATGCAATGTTTGTAAAATGTATCATATAGAGGTCAAGTACCTCGCGATGTATCCAAATGTAATGTATTCGTCCAGGTGGATTAGGACGGTTCGCTTCAGTGCATGAGCCGACTTAGGCGGTGTGTAGCCATTTGGACAGTACATTTTGGTGTCTTGAACTTGTTTAGACCTCTTGACTTTGTTTAAGAACTCTAGTTCTTCTTCCTGAAGTCTTGCAATAAATGAGTTCACTGTAGCAGTAGCTAATTCTCCACTAGTTTTCATAGTTAATACAAAACCATTCCATTCTAACGGTAATGCTCCAGCTAGACATGTCACTTTGTCTTTCTCTTCAATAGTTACATCATGCTTATGTATTTCAGCTAGCAAATGACGATATCTTTCAACCAATTCTGTAATAGACTCTCCAACTTGCCAGTGAAAACGATCAAACTCAGCTTTCAGCTCTAAGCCTTTTCTAGTTCTGTAAGATGAATTTCCTTCATTAAAAGTACGAAGTGCTTCCCATATCTTGAATGAATTATCATGACACAGAAATTGATGGAAAATCGGACCATCAAGAGCACTTGTCAAATTACAGTACATCTTTTTCTCCAAGTTATACTCCTCACGTTCTTCAGAAGGCATGTTGTGTAATGTATACAACTCATTCGTAACTGGTGAACGTGGCCATTGAAATTCGGTTTCAATGTACTTCCAAAGCTTCGTGTCCTGACCATCAGACCAAATCTTAAACCTCGACTTCCAAGTAGAATAATTATCCATATTCAGTAACCTCGGACATTTCGTACCACTTCCTGATTCACTCTCAACAAGAAGTAATCGTTGAGTCATATTCGTAATGCTCTGAACTAAAGGTGCGGCCAACGCGTAATCATTTGAATTAAACATCTTGAAAACTTTACCAAAGGGTAAACTGTGCAGTTCAGGTTATCAATCGTACGTGTGATAGTATCAACCGTACGTGTGAAAGTATCAACCGTATGTGTCACAGACTCAAGCGTACGTGTTACTACTTAACCAACAAAAACGAACACAAGTAACAACCGTGTGAGTGACAATCAACCGTGTGATTACTCGTACGTGTCACAATCAACTGTTTTATCACTTTTGTGATCAGACTGTAGTCACTTAACCTCAAAAGGTTATGCTAATCCGTGCGTGTGAGTTCATGAGTGACGATCAACCATGTGGTCAACCGTGCGTGTGATCAAAAAGTTTGACCAACTCGTGTGAACTTCTGTTCAGCTCAATTCACCCAAAAACCCTAAAAATTGATGTTAAACCTCAATTTCTTCGTCCAAAAGCTGGATTAGCACTAAATAAACATAAACACACTCTCTAATTAAATTTACACACGTAAAAATGATTCCTTTTTAATTAAAATCACTTTTATCTCAAAAACCCAAATAATAAACCCTATTAATCACCAAAAATCACTTGATGATGTTGAAATCACAACCAACGCTAGGATACCAATGATGAAACATGACTAGGAACTTCGAGATCAACAGGTTTAATTCACACAAAGGCGGAATTATTGAATCAAACCAATCAAAGTGAATATGGGTAGCTTTTTGGGATTAAATTAGTCAAACCACAACAAGGATTGTGATTAGATTAATGCCTAGAGCTATTATTCACTACCAGGAGTGATTTGGGTTGAGAGAGAATCGGATCAGGTAAACCAGATCTGAGTGATTGTGTGTGAGAGAGGCTTAACCTAAAATGAAGAACATAAGACTTTATATACCCCTGCTGTTGACTCACCCGTACGAGTCATCCATCACACGTACGAGTTGGCTTCATCAGCCATACGGGCGATCACTCACTCGTGTCTTCTCATTCAGGTTATAATTATGACTTAGCTCAGCATCAACCGTGCATATGAGCCTGTCAGCCGTACGAGTGATGCTTCACTCGTACGTCTGAATAAGTCTAACATAGTCAAACATCCGTATCGCGTTTCTGCAGTACCTGTAACCACATACAAACACAAATAAGATAATAACGAGTGATCATGGTATCCCATAAACTGTAGTACTAATCACAAACGTAGGCAAGATGTCTAGGGACTTACAGAACATGCATCAACAGCGACGACACCAGATCAGAGCTAAGTGAGAGACGATAAATGCGATTAAACTGCTTTATAACTGCTCGATTTATAAGTCTTGCCTAAGTCCTAGACTTGAATGAAGCAGCCTGGCTGAAAGTCGTATTTGCTTTTGCTTCTCTTCTCTTGTTCTCTTTTCTTAGTTAGGCCAAGAAAGTATAAGATATAGCTTGACTAATATACTAAGACTAGAGACTAGAGATGAGAGTGCAGGATCTAGATTTGTAACAAATATTTAACTTTTCTTATGCAAATTGTTATGTACCAAAACCAAAGAATATCGTCGATGAGATACAAAAAAAGAGGATCTTACTTCGCTCATGCACCGTCTTTTAACCCTCCTACCGCTGGTAAAGCTAGCAGTCTAATAAAATTTCTGCATGTTAAGACAGCACACTAGTACATTTTCATTGACCACTAAGACCGACCCCCAAGCCCGGTCATCTCGATCATCTAACAAATTCCCACCAAGACATTCAAGTCTTGTTAACTCTTCTTTGAACCCACTCTTCATCAAGCAACTTGAGGCTTCTTCAAATTGAGAACATAGTGTATGCAACATTCCTTTACACTTTCACATAAAATCATTTTAACCCTTTCTTCACTTGGAAGAACTCTATGAAGTAGTGACATAGCATCAATTTGCTTTAGCACTTTGTTTACTACTTCATCATTTTGGAATGTTGAGTTCACCATGTTTGAAGATTCTTGAGTAACAAGGTGTCCTCCCTTGATGATCCTCCATATGTCATAATCCTTTGATTTGGCATATATCTCAAATCTTATCTTCCACACATAGACATCCTCTCTATCAAAGATTGGTGCTTCATTAGCCAATCTTTCAAGTAATGCCATTGTTTGAGTTAATCCCAAGAACGTTTGACTCGGGTTTTTGCACAAAATGGTTTTTGACTCAATTAAAAATGTTTCTAGAGCAATTGTTCTCTGATACCAATTGTAAGTAACTAGAGGGGAGGTGAATAGTTACTTAATACAATTTTTAAAACTTTTTCTATGATCAACAAGATTTGAACAATCCTTGATCACTTTAATTAACTCAAACCAATGTGTGTCGTGTTTATGTTTGTAGTAATGCGGAATGTAAAGTAAAGAACATAAACACAAGGTTTTATAGTGATTCGGGTAGATGTTAACTAATCCACCTTAATCCACTCCTCGATTCACTAAACGGGAGTTTTGATTCACTAAGCACCTTTCTCCAAAACCTGTGAAGTTTCGATTTATAAGCCTTGTACTTCTTCTTCTTAGATAACAAACCTAATCCTTCTATCCCTTTGAAAGATTACCTCTAACTTAGATCAACTTGTCTTCACCTTAGACAAGTATTAATCCCCAATAGAATTAATCAACTCCCTAGTTCCCTTTAAGGAAGATGATAGTTAAGCTAGCATACGCTTCTAGTTACAAAGTAAAAGACTCACCCTTTCTAGTGATGACAATCCTAAGACAATTCTAAGGATTAATACAACACTATGTAAACTCACAAAGATATTAATTTGATAGTAAGTCTACAACGCCCTTCTATAATCTATGAGATTATAGAACTTCTCTTGCTAATCACAAACATATGTATGAGTGTTATGTTCTTGTGATTCTCTGATGATTTTGAGTTGTAGCATGCAAGAGGTCCAAGTCTTCAAAGTTCTCCAAGTCTTTCTATTTATATGAAGAGATAAAAAAAACTAGTCGTTGATGCCGGTCGACCGCACGCGGTCCAGTCCAAAACTCTTATCTGTTGTATAGCCATTTGAATCAGTTTTGAACTTTAATCTTTGGACTCTTTACTTTATTTAACACTTGTAAAAGATACCCAACATCCTATACAAGTACTATATGCATTAAATGTTCATTTACCTTGGATGTATTGCCTTGATAGTGACTTCTCATGCTCAAAGTGGAAAGTTTAACATTTTTGGATGCAACTCATGATAATCATTTGAGGCAATCTCAGTTTTGTCATAATCTTTTGTTTATAATTAACACATTTACTAAATCCATATTGGTTGGTTAACATGTCAGTGATGACAACAACCCACTTTAATCACAAAGCATGCTAGTATTCAAATTTAAACTTGTTTGTGAATTAATTAAGTGTGTTAATGATGTCTTGACAATTTAGCTGTTGTAAGACATCAAGTTAAATCAAGTCTAAACAATTCATAAACTTGATTTTAGACTTAAGCAAACCTATGTGTATTAATGATTCATTATCTTTTAAGATTACTAGATTATAACATATTAAGCATTATCCAAGTATCATAAGCATATATTGAAGTAGTCCAAATACAAGTTGATGGAATTCCAACTTGTGACACATAGCAAGACAAGGTTCATGCTTATACATCTTAAGTAACTACTTAGCATTTAGTATTGAGACATCGCTAAAAAAAAATTATATACGTGGCGGAAGCATTCTATTAAACAAATAAGATATAATTGGTAATCAATGATTGTACAAACTGATGTCACATGTCATTAAAACAAATTACATATTTAACTGGAAAAGACGTAATTAAATCCTGTTTTCAAAAGTACACGGTTCAAATTATAAAAGACCACATCAGAGTTAACCCTGTCAAACATAACACCATTATGCCCGTCTTCTCCCAAAAAGCACTATCTATAAAAGCTATCGACCTACCGGGAGGAGATGTAGGGGAATTAGCACGAAGCTAAGTGAGTACAACTAACTACAGGCGATAGTATACAGGAACTGTCATACTAATCATGTCACAAAGTCTAACACATAAACATCACCCAAGTTCCGTCTAGAGAGACTCTGGCGGCTTGGCCAAACCATTAACCACCAGTTGATCGGACTGGGGCTTACCAGAAGTTCCTCCACCACCGTGTGTAAATATATAATCCACACAACGAACGCGTCATTCACATATATATACCCCTCGATTGACTAGGCTACCACATGAGGAACCCAACCCGTAATTTGATCTCTCCTACCGAGGCTACCACACAATAGGGACGCATTGGGCTCTAGCAGACAAGTATCAACTAACATGCAATCATCACAACGTACTAACTAACCACAACAGTAATCATAATATAACATGCTACTCTATACTATATTCTCCAGTTAGTCCCATTCACCGAATACCAGCAACCAGCTCAGATAATCTACTACTGAGCGGCTTCCTTATCCTTATCACCTGAACATAAGGCAAATCAAGTTAGTTGCTGTCCGTTAACATCAAACAACACAGTACAGAAATTTTTGTATCAAAAAGCGCTTGCTAAAAATTTCTTCTTATCACTTATGCATTTTCAAAATTTACATCATGATCATCAATATACAAACGGGCAGCATAACAACTAAAAAATCAACACTTAGTAAAATATTTCACTGCCAAAGACACTCGGTCGACAGTTATAGACAGTCGGCCAACTGTCTACACTCACTCGCCCGAGTGACTAGTCACTCGGTCGATGGTCTCTCACAGAAACACACGACCGTGGGTCATACACACAAGGTCGATGGTCGAGTCGGTCGGTCAAGTGTCTCGAGACACTCGGTCGACTGTGTTTATCTGTAGAAGCTGAAGAACAAAGCTACGGGTTTCACCTAAAATCGGCCAATTCTTGCTCTAGAGCTCGATTATGACCTCAAAACTGACCAAATCGAAGACACTATACATGTAAAAACATAAACCCACAAGATTTGGACTCACACAACATCAATTCTAACCATTTTGACCCAAATTACTCACTTTGTAAAACTTTACACAAAAACTCAAATTTCTCAAAGATTAAAGCATGAAATGATATGATTCTTACCTTGATAGAATCAGTAAATCAAAAGGAACAAGATAGTGTAAAAGATTTGAGCTCAAGAACAAGGATTCAAGATTAGGGTTTTGATGTAGGTGAGAGTGAAGAACGAGATGTGTTTGTGGGTGTGAATATTCTGGAAACAAATGAAGAGAGAAGCAGCACTAGTGATCATATTTGGGTTTAATTCCCAAACTGTGCAACATACGGGTATTTATCAGTTATCTGATATCTTTCGTATGTCATTTGGTGACCCAAACGAAGTCCAAATTAAATAAACAAACCTGTTCTGTGACCCTTGTCACAAACTGGTCCTAACTGCATCATTAAGTAATAATAAATGTTAAATAAAAATAAAAGCATATAATAACACAACACCAACTTAAGGGCAATTTAGTAATCTTGTAGCTAGGCCCGATTGAGGATGTTACAAGTATTTAGCATTTAGCATTTAGCACATAGTCCATGTATTAATAGCAAGTAGTTAAGTAATATTCATGTAATGACTAGCAAGAGATCACTAATTAATCTAGGATACATATAGTGATAACATAGCATTGAACTAAGGCTATGTAAGTTTTACTTGCAAAGTAGCATTTGCAAGATTTATTGTATAAGTATACATTAATGTACAACACATGTACAAGGAAGGAGCAATTCTTGGTTGGGTCTTGATGACCATCCTAAGTATGTCTATATACATTTTAGATGTACATGTTTTTCCTATAACACTTATGTGTTATTCCTTAATTAAGGTTTAATCGTCATTAAGGTGTCATTATGTATGATTAAACAAGATTATTGTTCTAGTGACCAAAAATCCTTTGGGTATGAAGGAGGCAACTATTCTAAGCATGTTTAAACAAGTTTCATAAATTATAGATGCCCCGAAGCGGTCAAACTAAAATCGGTGGAAATTTAGACATAACCTTTTACGGTCTACCCACGGTTGACCGTAGGGTCGACCGTGCACACATGGTTTCACAAACCAGGGTGCAAGGTTCCATGGTCTGACCAAACTGTGAAGACTAAGTTTTCATTTTAAGCTTTGTTTGGTTTTGGTCTTTTGCTAGAGTAAGTGTGGATTAGTGAACTTGTATATTTATGTCAAGATGTCTAGCATCACCTCTAATTATGTGCATATGTCATCATTAAAACACTTATTGTTATGGGTTAAGATTAGTATAGTCATTAAGCATAATCCCGCATTAACCCAAATTCTCCCCCAACACGTTTCACACAAGACTCTTCCTGACAACGTTAAGTCCTCATAGATATGTTTGTTATCAAGTGTACATTGTAATCTAGTTTCTTTGAAATGTTAAAAGATGTAGCATAGAATATCACTTGTAATTTATGATGAGTGATTGTAAACTTCTAACTTGGGGTGATCAAGTTAGTGGCATTGTTCTTGTAATAAGAGCATCATCCTAATTAGTTAACCAATTTTCTTAAAAGGACTTAGGAAATTAATTTTTATTGTGATAAGAGCAATCCATATCTTATTAGAGATATGGGTTATCTAAGTAGGCCTTAATCTTTTGACGGGGTAGAAATATTGTTGGTGTGGCTTACCGAAGAATAAGGGGTGTAATCGGATCTCCACCGGATTTGGAGAAAATCTTAGTGAAGCTGACTCTTAACATGATGTATCAAGGAGTGGATTAAGGAGAATTAGTTAACATCCTACTCAACCACTATAAATCCTTGTGTTTTGGGCAATTTATATTCCTTACATTATTGCATTGACAAACACAAACGCGTCGCTACTTAACTTATGCTTTGATCATCATACAATCAAAAAAGTTTCAAGAAAACATTACGTAACTATTAACCCCCTTAGTTACTTAATATTGGTATCAGATTGATTTCCCTAATCCTTATCAAAATGATGTCTCAATCCTTGTTACAATCTTCCAAAACATTTTGGTGCAATAACCTGAGTCAACGATCTTGGAACTAAGATCCACTCATTTGAAAATAGCAATATGTTGTCAAAAATCTCCAATCTCTAAATGTGAACACTTCAATAATGAGCTCCAAGTGGTTATGAACTTAATGCCCTACTTTACTTGCTCCATGACTTTGGGAAATCAGTCCACCATTTACACGGTGAGATACGCTTTTCTCATCTAATTAAAAGGTTACTAATAGATTGACTAGATGAAGCGTGATTAAAATATTTTCATGAAAACTAACATGAAATATTGCCTGAGAATGTGTTGCATGCTAAATTGTTTACCTTATGTATAATGACCCACTCGCTATTGACACAATCAACAACAAACGGTCCCACAACAATGGTTACACCATCTATATGAGATGTTTTAATTTCCAAAAGATTCTCATTTATTTCAAAAAGATTCCATGTAAGACCCTAATATTGATTGTACATAGAGTATTTATAGTGTACTTAAGTGGGTGAAGCGTGGAACGAATTATTAAACTGGCAGGCTGTTCTGACCTCTGTGCGCACCGCACAAGGTCAAGGTTGCGCGCCGCGCACCCCACCTGGGACAGTTTTTCTGTTTTGTTTTAATTAGAGTTTAATGAGGGTCTTTTTAGTCTTTTCACTTAGGGACGAATCTGAGAGCTTACCAGCTGGTTTGGATCTAATTTTGGATCACATTTCACATCCACAAACACTCTCAACTATCTTAGAGAGAGAGGGAGAGTTCTAGAGAGAGAAGTGGGGTTTTGGAGAAGAAGAAGCTTGAATTGATCAAAAGCTCGAGTGTTAAAGTTGTTCACCTCGTTCCTAGCTACGTTTTGATTATTGTAGTAAGTTCTAACTCCGAATTTCATTATTCGATTTTGATATTAAAGTTAGGGTTTGAACTTAAATTGTTGAGAAACCTATTTAAACTCTTGAAGTGAGTTCTTTGATGCTAGTAATCGAGTTAATTGTTATTGTTGGTGGGTTTTGGGTTGGAAACCGACTTGGCCATAATTTAGGACTTGTAATTGGGTTTAATCACTAGGTTTAGTGATTATGAAAGTGTTGGAACCCATTTTAGTATATTTGAAAGACTAATTTTGAATTGAGTCAAAATTAGGGTTTATGGGTGATTTTGAGAATGATAAGTGTTTAACACTTGTGTTTGGGTTTAAATGGTGTATTAGGACCATTTTCACTTGTGTTAGTGATTATGGGTTAGTTTGGGCGCGTTTTGTGCTTGGAAGTGTAATTGCTCGAAATTGCACCAAGTGTCTTTTTGAGTTGGTTTGTAAATCCACTCTAAGTGTGTTACTTGTATTGTGATATTGGAATAGGTACATTCCATTGGTGAGTTGCGGATTATTCGGTAGCATTCATCAAGACGACAAGGTGAGTGTTAATATCCTATGTGCATATTTATGTGTAGGATGGGTACGGGTCGGGTGAAGTGGTTCTCGGTTATAGAGCTCACTTCACATATAGGTGGATTTGATGGACTTGTGTAATAGGTCCAATTGGCACGGTTGTGCATTTTGGTTGACCACCTTTGGCGAGGTGCACACTTGTGTGTACGTTATCACATATGCTTGTGATGTGGATTGTACAACCCCAATAGTGAAGGGTTGGTATTGGGTTGTGATTGGAGAAGTGGATCACGTGTGGATGCAGATTCACGATGATGCGTGTAGTTCGATCATCTTATAGAAGTGGATCACGTTTGGATGCGGATTCACGATGACTCGTGTAGTTCGGTCATCTTATTAAGGTAGTGATCTCGTATGGTTGCAGATTTACAAAGGCTCGTGTAGTTCGGCCAACCTCGATGTTGTTGTGATATTGATGATAGTAGTCTTGTGTGGTTGCGGATTTACTAAGGCTCGTGTAGTTCGGCCAATCTTCATTGTGGTAATTGACTTTTGGTATTGGGTTAAGGGGTTAACCTTGGGCGTTTTACGCTTTATTGTTGTGTTTATATATCGTCGTATTATTTGTAATGTGGCTAACCCTCCGGGTGTATCTTGTTGGAGTTGTTCATATCGTCGTTGGTGAACTTACTTTTTTGACTTCCTAGCTTGATGTATAGCGCTCGTACGGTATGCTTAGTTAGTTTGCTTTATGCTTGGATGCTCCGATATGCGTTATTTGATTATTTGTGTGGCGTATCCATTTTATGCATATATATGTATGTAGTATATTCTCACTCACTAAGCGTTAGCTTACCCTCTCGTTGTTTACATTTTTATAGATTTGCATGGATACGGTGGCTCAGGTAAGCGTGGGAACTAGTGGACTCGCGTAGTTGCTTAGAAGACGTGCTTTTGGATTGATTAGGATTTGGTAGCATATCCCCAATCACCATGCTCGGTCTTTATTTTATGTTAAGATAATGTGGTTGAAAACTCATATTTTGTACGAAAGTCGTAAAACGGCCGATGTGGGCCTGGTGTCGTAAAACTGGTTTTATTATTGAAACGTGTGAGTTTTACTTATTATAATGTGTTGTGAAAACCGTTTCGTCTAAAAGTGTCGGGAATTGGTAGATCATTAAACGAAAAATAAAAAATCCGGACAGAAGCTGACCAGGCTTGTGCGCGTTGCGCACAAGCAGTGGAGCGCGCCACGCACCCTTCTGCCTCTTAAAAAAAATTTATTTCGCATATTCGGTTGGATAACGGGTTGGGTCGTTACAAGTGGTATCAGAGCATGGTCTAAGGGATTTAGGTGACTTGAGATAGGCGCCTAGACTTAGACTTTTTGTGTGTGCTTATTTGTTGCGGGACTTTTAGGATTATGGGTCAGAATGGGAACTTGGTTAGTATCTTAGCGTGTAGGTGAACTAACTAGGGTATTGGCTTGTGTTGTGACCTTATTCTTGCGTGTGTTTATGTCGCGTAGAATATTTGGTTGTGTTGTTTATATCATCGAGCGAGGCGGTCGTTGCACTAACAAGTTGATACAGCGTGTGTACGTAATAAGGACTTGCAAACCTTATTACGGGTGCAAATCGTGTCTAACAAGTGATGTACGACGAGTGTTGAGCAAGATGGGGCGGTGTTGTGCGTGTGGTTTTATACGCTCGTGGACTAATCGTTTTTGCATTCTTTAGAATGACGACGCAAAACGAGATCGATACGAATGACGAGGAGTTTAATGCTAGAGTTGCGGCCGCCGTTGCGGAGCAAATGGGTGCGTTTTGAGAAGAAATGGATAGGAAGTATTTCGAATTTCGGAGTAGTAGTGAAATGGAGCGTTGTCTTAAAAGCTTCATGAGGTCTAAACCCCCGATGTATGATGGGAAACCGGATCCTTTGGTAAGCACAACATGGATCTCGGATGTCGAAGGGTGTTTTTGCACTATTGAATGCCCTCCTGAGAAGATGACAAGACTCGCTACTAGCTTGTTGCGGGGTAGGGCGAAGGATTGGTTGGATGGTAAAATTGATCTTGTCGGTGGAGAGGCATTTATGGGGTTATCGTGGGACGATTTTAAGAAGGAATTCTTCGAGGAGTTCCGGACTTCAGCCGATTTATCAAAAATGCGTAATGAGTTGCGAAATTTGCAACAAGGATCGATGGACTTGAATACTCTCAAGACGACCTTTATGGCAAAGGCTCGTTTTTTGCTCAAAGTATATTGGGAATGATCGTATGTTGATGGAAGATTTCTATCGAACCTTGAATGATGACTTGCAGTGCAAGATTAGTGTTGGTCAAGTGAACTCGTTTGCAGAGTTATTCAACATGGCTAGGGGTTTCGAGTCGTATTCGCGATTGAAGATTGGCGAACCTTCAAGTGAGAGAAGGGTTGTTTCATATGGTGCTCCAAGTAAGAGGATTAAGGGTCCGAGTGTGAGAACGGGTGGTACACAGACGGGTATATCGGACTATAGTACGTCTACATGTTACAATTGTGGCTTGAGGGGTCACAAGTCTTGGGAATGTTCGGTGCCAAAGGGTGATGGCACGGTGTGCTTCAATTGCCAAGAAGAAGGACATCGTAAGTGGGAGTGTCCTGAGTTAGCGGGGACAGGTGCGGCAAGGAGACGTTAAGGTATGTTTCGTTTTAATAAATATGTCCTTTTGATTATTTATCATTTGCCGATGAGCTCAGTTTGTTGAATGCATTGTGTGGTGCATGTTATTGTTACGGGTGACATTCCTGATAGAATTACCCTACGGTGATGTTTTGATTAATGGGCGAAGGGCGTAAGACTTGGTGCAACCAAGCATTCCTTAGTGTTGAGTAATGTTTCTACCAAGCCATGGGTATGGGCTTTGGTGATCGGTTGTTAAGAGTGTGTTTGCTTTCGTGTTGACGTTGGTAAACCATGAGGTTCGACGGGTGGTTTAAAACTCTAAAAATCGAGTGTTTAATCTCGATGTGTGTTGGTAATGGAGTCTACGTGACGCGGTGTTGGGTGCCTCTTTCATACCTACTAGCGCGGTATTCGACTCCGATGGTGTTGCGGTCACATTGTACTTAGGGTACCGGAGAGAAACCCTTAGGTACATGAGTGACTAGGTGGAAATTTGACAAGCTAGAGCAATCGGAAGATTGCAAGATTTAAGTTTGTGTAATTGTGGCAAACTCTTCGTTCGAAGTGTTTAAGGATAGGTTAAAATCCTTCGTGTGCTCAACGTTGGAGTAAGGTATTGTGATGTGGTTATGGGACGGAGTTCTAAGTGGGGGAGTTTGAACTCTCGCACGAAGATTTTCTAGTGTATTGATATTGGGCGATGCTCGTATGGATTCGGAGCTAGCGTTGAGACCTACGTTGGTCGATTGTGGTAAAAGTACGATTTGGAATAAATTGTACTTATGGTTTTAGATTTAAATTATCACCAAAGTGGTAATGTGGTGAATCTCATTGAGAGATAATGGACATATTTGACGAGCAAGGTGAAATCCCTCAGTTAAGGGATGTGTGTGTGTCAAATTCTCTTCTAGAGAATTATTGTTTTGTGCCTATGTGCGATATAGGAGGTTCTTGCTCGATTATGTTGGCGTTGTGTATGCGTACGTATGATGCGCGTATATGTATGATGGATTTACTTGGGTGGTTTAGTCGCAGTGTTAAGACATCACCTGGTAGTTAGTGTTACGCAGTGTTAAGTATACTAATGGATATTTGTTCGGGATGGATGGTTAGTGTAATCCGTTAGGATTCACTATGGTGTAGCAGTGCGCGATGTTACACTACTCGTTGTATGAGGTCAAAAGAGCGTGTGTGATTGGTGGGTGATTGGTGGGTTATGGCCGTTGACGTGGTCCGCTAACTTCACCATGGGAGAAGTGTTATATCAGTATGGTATAACGTTATCGAGAAATACGAGTACCAATGGGGAATGGGAGTACCATTCCTGTGTTGAGATTTGGGAAGTGGATCACGTGTGGATGCGGATTCACGATGACGCGTGTAGTTCGATCATCTTATTGTGGAAGTGAGTCGCGTGTAGTTCGGATTCACAATGACTCGTGTGGATGCGGTCATTATATTGAGGAAGTGAGTCTCGTGTAGTTCGGATTCACAATGACTCGTGTGGATGCGGTCATTCTTTTAGGATAGTGACTCTCGTGTAGTTTGGATTCACTAAGGCACGTGTAGTTCGGCCAATCCCGATTGTTGTTACGGTGGAGGTGGTGAGTCGCGTGTGGTGCAGATTCACTAAGGCGCGTGTAGTTTTCGGCCAGCCTTCATATGGTTGTGTTGTGAACTATTGGTTATTTTATACACCAATGGTGGGGTCGTGAGGACCATGTTGTGTGTTTAGTGATGCGATAGCCGTGTTTCACTCACATGTCGTTACGGGTGTGACAATAGTCGATTTAGTACACCTTGGGATTTGCGTTGCCATAGTCGTTTGGTGCGCTAACGGTTTTAGCCGTTTGCTTATGATGTTATGATAGTGGCGTATTAGTCGTATTGCGCACTACAAGGGATATTTGGTGGTAAGTGTTATCCGTAAGGATTTACTTGGATTCGGTCTTCATCGATTTAGATGGTTGACTTTATTTTGGTGTGGTTGTTACTAGCGATGTACTTGGTAAAGGTACGCTAAGGGTTGATATCTCGGTAAGAGATTGGTTGAGTTTTTTCCCGATGTGAGGGATTGAGCAAGTTTTAGTGCTCGGATTTGCGAATTCGATAAATCGCGGATGCCGATTTTGTATAAAAAGTGATTCGTTGGGAAGAATTGCCTAGGGGAGTAGGAAGAACGCGTGATGGTTTCCATGTATGCTAAGCATTTATAGTTGCTTTCGGATGATTTGTGCATCACATGTCTCAAAATGCGTGCACGTGTGTAATTGGTAAATGGAATAATCTTCGAGTTTATGATAACTGCGGTAGGAGTCAGTTTGGAACGTATGTTTGAGGACCATCGAGTATGGGTCCGATCGGTTAAGAGACGAGGATCACGAGGACGTGATCAATTGTAAGTGGGGGAGAGTTGTAAGACCCTAATATTGATTGTACATAGAGTATTTATGGTGTATTAAGTGGGTGAAGCGTGGAATGAATTATTAAACTGGCAGGCTGTTCTGACCTCTATGCACGCCGCGCAAGGTCAAGGGTGCGCGTCGCGCACCGCACCTGGGACAGTTTTTCTATTTTGTTTTAATTAGAGTTTAATGAGGGGCTTTTTGGTCTTTTCACTTGAGGACGAATCTGAGAGCTTATCAGCTGGTTTGGATCCAATTTTGGATCACATTTCACATCCACAAACACTCTCAACTATCTTAGAGAGAGAGGGAGAGTTCTAGAGATAGAAGTGGGGTTTTGGAGAAGAAGAAGCTTGAATTGATCAAAAGCTCGAGTGTTAAAGTTGTTCACCTCATTCCTAGCTATACTTTGATTGTTGTAGTAAGTTCTAACTCCAAATTTCATTGTTTGATTTTGATATTCAAGTTAGCGTTTGAACTTAAATTGTTGAGAAACCCATTTAAACTCTTGAAGTGAGTTCTTTGATGCTAGTAATCGGGTTTATTGTTGTTGTTGGTGGGTTTTGGGTTGGAAAACAACTTGGCCATAATTTAGGACTTGTAATTGGGTTTAATCACTAGGTTTAGTGATTATGGAAGTGTTGGAACCCATTTTAGTGTATTTGAAAGACTAATTTTGAATTGAGTCAAAATTAGGGTTTATGGGTGATTTTTGAGAATGATAAGTGTTTAACACTTGTGTTTGGGTTTAATTGGCGTATTAGGACCATTTTCACTTGTGTTAGTGATTATAGGTTAGTTTGGGAACGTTTTGTGCTTGGAAGTGCAATTGCTCGAAATTGCACCAAGTGTCGTTTTGAGTTGGTTTGTAAATCCACTCTAAGTGTGTTACTTGTATTGTGATATTGGAATAGGTACATTCCATCGGCGAGTTGCGAATTATTCGGTAGCATTCATCAAGACGACAAGGTGAATGTTAATATCCTATGTGCATATGTATGTGTAGGATGGGTACGGGTCGGGTGAAGTGGTTCTCGGGTATAGAGCTCACTTCACATATAGGTGGATTTGATGGACTTGTGTAATAGGTCCAATTGGCACGGTTGTGCATTTTGGTTGACCACCTTTGGCGAGGTGCACACTTGTGTGTACCTTATCGCATATGCTTGTGATGTGGATTGTACAACCCCAATGGCGAAGGGTTGGTATTGGGTGGTGATTGGAGAAGTGGATCACGTGTGGATGCGGATTCATGATGATGCGTGTAGTTCGATCATCTTATAGAAGTGGATCACGTGTGGATGCGGATTCACGATGACTCTTGTAGTTCGGTCATCTTATTGACGTAGTGATCTCGTGTGGTTGCGGATTTACTAAGGCTCGTGTAGTTCAGCCAACCTCGATGTTGTTGTGATATTGATGATAGTAGTCTCGTGTGGTTGCGGATTTACTAAGGCTCGTGTAGTTCGGCCAATCTTCATTGTGGTAATTGACTTTTGGTATTGGGTTAAGGGGTTAACCTTAGGCATTTTACGATTTATTGTTGTGTTTATATATCGCCGTATTATTTGTAATGTGGCTAACCCTCCGGGTGTAGCTTGTTGGAGTTGTTCATATCGTCGTTGGTGAACTTACTTTGTTGACTTCCTAGCTTGATGTATAGCGCTCGTACGGTAAGCTTAGTTATTTTGCTTTATGCTTGGATGCTCCGGTATGCGTTATTTGATTATTTGTGTGGCGTATCCATTTTATGAATATATATGTATGTAGTATATTCTCACTCACTAAGCGTTAGCTTACCCTCTCGTTGTTTACATTTTTATAGATTTGTATGGATGCGGTGGCTCAGGTAAGCGTAGGAACTAGTGGACTTGCATAGTGGCTTAGAAGACATGCTTTTGGATTGATTAAGATTGGGTAGCATTTCCCCAATCACCATGCTCGGTCTTTATTTTGTGTTAAGATCATGTGGTCGAAAACTCATATTTTGTACGAAAGTCGTAAAACGGCCTATGTGGGCCTGGTGTCGTAAAACTTGTTTTATTATTGAAACGTGTGAGTTTTACTTAATATAATGTGTTGTGAAAACCGTTTCGTCTAAAAGTTTTGGGAAGTGGTAGATCATTAAACGAAAAATGAAAAATCCGGACAGAAGCTGACCAGGCTTGTGCGCGCCGCGCACAAGCAGTGGAGCGCGCCGCGCACCCTTCTGCCTCTAAAAACAAAATATTTCGCATATTCGGTTGGATAACGGGTTGGGTCGTTACATTCCAAAAACATGAAAGTTTCCAAAATAAGTAAGTAATCCGAAAGACAACGAATTACACTTGTAAAATATAAGTAGAAAAATGTAAAATGCGAATAATAGTGTTTGAAATAGAAGTTGAACTCCAGATCTACAGCCATGAAACCTCTAGCAAATAGCGGAAGCAATCATCTAAGTACCTGAAAATAAACATGCTTTAGGTCAACATAAAGTTGGTGAGTTCACAGGTTTGTTCGTCAAAAGTATAAGCAAGATGTTAGACCACGATATTTAAATCATAATACATTTTGATAATATATTTTCATAAGTTTGCATTCATGAGCACTCGAATTATGAAGCTTAACCTCAACATTTGTTTGCCCTTTCATATGCATAAACTGACTAGGTGTACGTTAAACCAAGTAATATGCACCAAAGTCACATCGTATAGTGGGGCTGTCAACGCCCAACAGATCTGTCCATATGCTTCGCGCTTGCATAAGTAATTTAACATAATCGAGCTAAGGGATTTTTAGTCTATAACTCATGAAATATAAGATGTTATTTAAATAATCGTGTCATGACATAAAACAGCTTTCAATACCGCATGTATTCTCACCCCAAAAAGATTAGAGAAAAAGGGGATGTAAACTCACCTTTGGTAGCACAACAAGTAATCAACAAATAATGAAATGTACATGTGTTCCTTGACCTTAGTACTCAACCTAGAGAACATATGTTGGTCAATAACTGTCTATTAACTAAGTCGGTTCATAGTGTAAACCAATCATATTGCTCAAGTTCGACACACAAATTCAGCAAAAGTCAACAAGAGTCAACTTAAAAGTCAAAGTCAAATGTCAAACCAAAAGTCAACTCATAAGTCACTCATGTCAACATCATCAAACAATAGTCAACATTCACAGTATAGTAGTAGCATTTAATAACGTACGTACTATTAAAACGGTAGTGTTCTGTAGTGTCACTACCTGGTTTCACCCAACTAGTGCATGACACTACTAACCACTACACAACATGTATTAGCTAGACCAAAGTCAAACATACAAATCAAAGTCAAACTTCATCCCATGGTAAAATGACAAAACCTTAACCTTTTCATGGCAATCATGCTACATTTACCGATTATACACTAAGCATGTCGTGATAATGCCTAAAGATCAGTCAAATATCATAGCACAAGAATCATGGCTTCATGTCAAGTTCCAGATCAGTACATAATCCAATAAGCTTTCTAAAAAGTCCTATCTCACTATCTAAGCATTTATAGAACTCAAGATATAGTCAATTTTTAGCAAGTCAGTTTCTGTACGCACAGTAAGAGAAGACTGCTTATAAGTAGACCATAAAACTTCTAAAAACTACTAGACCATTTGGAGGATTTAGAAAAAAAGTAAATCTAGATTCTGTAAAAAATAATAATAACATTTGATGAAGCCATATAGTGCAGTTTATTCCCCGAAGCCAGGACTAGCAGTTTACACAACAAACCATAAACATGATTTTGTATCCAACATATCTAACACATGGAAAATCAAATCATGATGAAACAAATTGGAAAGTCTTCACTAACATGTTCTAAAACTTTATCCAAAATATCATAACTTTAAACTGTACGGTTTTTCCACACTTACAGGTTCTTTAAGCAATGGTGAATTAGACGCGGAAGTAAAATCTCAATTTACTTTTAGTCGTATCTTAAAAACCGTTCGAAGAGTAACCAAGTGTGCTAGATGAAAAATTAACTACTCAATCATTAGATTTCAAAAATCCACTTTTCTAAACTAGAAAACAAAGTATCTAATTATTAAATACATATTCAAAGACCGATTTTTACGACAACAATACGATAAATGCATCATTCATAACTTTTTATCCGCCAGTCAGATTAACGCGATATCTAAATGAAAACTTCATAAGTTTTAAGAGCTATTAAAATATTAACAAGTATTGACCAGATTTTTGATCATAATTTTTCAGAATAGCAATATCAAATACGAATTTACACTAAAAATCTTTTCGGTCATATCTTTTGATCGGGTAATCGAAATCATACATAATCTATATGAAAAGTTAACTACTTCTCGAGGGTAATCCAAATATATACATATCATAATCAGATTATTACTTATACATATCAATATCAACAGTTTCAAATTTATGATTTATTAAAAGTTACCCGAACGACAAAATTAAAACCCAATAGCATGCATACATGTATAGACTCAATCACTAGAAATGATTACACTATGAATATATATAAAATCAGTAATTAAGAGATTAGGGTTTGAGAAATTATAATAATAACCCTCAAATTTCCATTTTTGAAATGACCATTTTACCCCAAGGGTTTCTATATGCTTATTAATATTGTAATTAATAAGTAATTACTCTACTTTAATACAACATTGACCAAATATTTATTTTTGGTCGACATACTTTATTAATTAAAGCTAATATTATTTTTATAATATACTTTAGTTAATATTACAAGTATTAAATATTTTTGGCACAATTATAAAATATAAAACTATAATGTAAATAAACTAATTAAATAATTAAAATTATATAACTAATTAATTTATTATTATTAACTGAAATATTATTATTATTTTAATAATTTTTAGATTTATTAATAAATAAAAAAATATATCAATTTTGAAAAATTCTAGAATATTCCAAAATAATTAAAGATAAGATTACATTTTTTAAATAATTCTGGAATGACCTTTTT
This sequence comes from Rutidosis leptorrhynchoides, assembly GCF_046630445.1. NCBI lineage: Eukaryota > Viridiplantae > Streptophyta > Magnoliopsida > Asterales > Asteraceae > Rutidosis > Rutidosis leptorrhynchoides. The sequence continues at coordinate 474,056,621 of NC_092335.1, forward strand.
AAAGATAAGAATGTAATTAATTTGAAAAAAATATTATATTTTTTAGGAAAGGATAATATTTTTTTTAAATTTTACAAAACTTAATCAAGAAGAAAATGTATTTAAACCAAATAATGACCAAATTCAATTCCTTATTTTACAAGATAAAATCTTTTCAATCTTATCTGAATATTTTTTTTAAATCGGTATTATCTTTATTATTATTATTTTAAGATATATTTTTTTGTTAACTTTTTTCCCAATTCAAATTCCTCCTATAAATACTAGCCTTTTTCATTCATTTTTTTTTTCACAAAATCCTTCAACTTTTTCTTCAATCCTTGAAGAAACTCTAGGTAATTTATTTTCTCCTTATCTTTTATCTTATATTTTTTCTCTTTTCGTTTTCTTGTTCTTTATTTTAGCCGAATGGCTTTTTTTTTATAAAATCATAATGCAACTTAAAAATTAATATTTGTACATTACAATTAGTATTAAGTATTAATATATAATATAAAAGTATTTTTATGAATTATATAGTCAAATTTATAATTATTAATAATTAGAAAAACTAAAATTAAACAAAATAAATACGGTTTAATTATTATTTAATAATTATAAAAATTATAAAAATTAAATTATATGATTCATATCAGTTTAATAATAAATTTAAAAGTATTTTTCTAATCAAAACATAATTATAAAATTATATATATCATGGATTATTATTTATTAATATTATTGTTAACCGGAACAATCAAAAATACATATAAATTAGTTAAAATTAATTTTTATTATTATGGTAATCAAAATTAATATTATTATAGATATGATATATAACATATTTTTATTTATTTTTATAACCATCGAAATATTTATTATCTATTTATTTATCATTCAGATTATACAAAAAATATATAAATCTAGTTTTAAATCTATAAAATAATTAAAATAGAATAAAATATTTTTAAAATTTCTAGATATGTATTAGAACATGTTTGATTAGTTATAAAAATTTTTGGAATATTTACTGTATTTACTTACCGAATTATAGAATTAATATGTATTTAATCTGTTTAAATTATTAAAAATAGTTAAAAATAGAAGAAAAATATTTTTAAGTTCTAGAAAACTTATATTATTTATTTATATCTTGCAAAAATCGAAATCATAATTTTATTAGTGGATTTAATATTTTACATATATTTTAAACTGTTTAGGTGCTAAACCGAAAATAAAATCAAAGGAAATTGATAAATAATTATTGAAACAGGATGAAATTTATTTTTATAAATTTTTACAGTTTATTATACTGATATTTAGTTATTAAAATTGATATTATAATTAATTATAATTCATTTATAATTAAAAACGAATTTATGAATTATATGTATTTATGTAAGTCAAAAAACATAAATAATTATATATATTATATAAATCAGTAAAGATATAATTTTCAAGTGTTTATATAAATATTTAGAACCTATAAAAATTATATATATAATTTTTATATGTAACTACTATTAACAAAAATATATGTATATATCTTGTGTTCAAAATTATATATATATATATATATATATATATATATATATATATATATATATATATATATATATATATATATATATATATATATATATATATTAGGAATATTATCTAAATATAAATACTTTATGTTGGTGATTTAAAACTTCATAATATTCATAGTATAACCAAATTTTATTATTATTTACTACTAATATATAATTTGTTATTAAGAATAACTTATAGATTTAGTATAATATATTAAATTATTAATAATACTTAACTTATTTACCAAATTATCTTATAAGTTTAATATGATTTATTAAATTTAAAATAATATTATAAGGAATAATATTATCCTAATATACTATATATATATATATATATATATATATATATATATATATATATATATATATATATATATATATATATATATATATATATATATATATATATAGGGCAGGATCAATGGAGAAGTAACCAATCGGGGGAAGCGGGGGAAGCACAAAAAAAAATTCGTTTTTTTGAAAAAAAAATTTCCGGCATCAAGATCACTCGAAAATATGAACATTTATAAGAGAAACTTCGTGATGAATGTTATTATTTAGGCGGGAAAACGACCGACAAAAATAACATTCAAGATAATATTGTTCGTGAAGAATATGAACGTTTTTTTTTCATGTTTTGTGAAGTAAAATTTAGCCTGATTTAGAGTTTAGGGTTTAGGGTTTAGGGTTTGGTGTTTTGGGTTTATTCCATAAACTCAAAACACCAAACCCTAAACCCTAAACCCTAAACTCTAAACCGTTCGTGTTAAAAACTCAATCTAAATCCTAAATCTAAACCCTAAATCTAAACCATAAACCCTAAATTTCTAAACCCTAATATCTAAACCCTATAAACCCTAATATCTAAACCCTAATATCTAAACCCCAATAGCTAAAACCTCAAAATACGCTCGAAAAACACGATAATTGTTATATATTACTTCTTCGAGCGTTTTCCTGTCAAAATAAAAACATTTATCACAAAGTGTCTCTACTAAATGTTCATATTTTCATCCCATCTACAATGTTCATGAACAAAGTTTTTTCAAAAAATGAAAAAAAAAAGTTTTTGCTTCCCCCCGCTTCCCCCCGATTGGTTACTTCCCTCTTGATCCTACCACTATATATATTATATATAACTTATACTATGTATATAGTATTTAAGTAACTTAATAAACGTGTTGTATTCCTATAAACACAAAACAAGTGAAAGTTATAATTATATTGATAACATATGACTTATACAAACTTCACCGCTACTTACGGTCATGAGTGGATGATGTCTAGGTTGTCATTTGGGAATATGGTTTTGGATTAAATGAAAGGTTGTTGACTTATAGTCCAACTGAAAGATCCTGACCCCCGGTTACATCTGGTCATCCCTTGACTTACTTGATAGCACCGAGGTTTGGGCAAAGTTATATAACATCTAAACATGGTTATGGTGGACAGGCAAACATGTTTAACTACTAATAAGTTTACTTATGAACTTTCAATTATCGGTTGGACAAACTAATGACCAAACATAACATCTCTATGTTGACATCCTGGTCATCTACTTGCTGTTATTTCGTTTGTGGAATAAACTTTGCTGTGTTATTTTAAGGTGGACTACATAGCCCCGATTTTTATTATTTCATAACTATTTTATAAATTTGGGGTGAGACACGTGCTTTGTCACGACCCTAATTTTTCCGTTATCTTTTACCGTTAGTATTTAACGTCCATTAATTGATATTCGTGCCACGTCATTTCTATGACTTATATTATTATTTTAGTAGTAATATATTCCTTATTATGTGTTATATGAATATTTGTATTCGTATTTAAAATTGTACGTTTCTACATGTCGTGGATTTCTATCCGGCGAATCATTTCAGTTTTCAAACCAACGGTTTTTTTGAATCCAAATTATTTTTATTATGATATTTTTATATCATATAATTATATATAGTATTTCTATATTTTATTTGTCGCGTATGCGTGTTCTTCCGAATTTTCAATCGCGTAGCCGTGTTTTCACGAATCGGGATCCGTTCGGGCTTTCGGGCCACAAGTAATTTCACTACTCTTCATGATGGGCTAAGAGGAGCCCATTCTCCTCCTATTTTCGGCCGAAACCCACAATGGGTGAGGGGAGGGTTGATTTTGTCACTTTTGCAAACTTGTATTACATTTGATCAAAAAGCTCATTTTACCTCATTTTAACCTAAAATTAATTTTTTCCTCTCCTCCTCCTCCTCTTGGACGTTCACCTTGACTCTCATATCATCATCATCTCTTTATTTTTACATTGAAGATTTAGGGCTTTTATCGTTTCCGGATTCACCATTTCAAGATCTACACAACCATACTACTTGTTCTTTGATTAGGGTCCGCAATGTGATCATTCTTGATCACTTTACCATTTGTTGTTCACATTTCTATGGTGTTTCTTCGTTTATATTAAGGTGAGTTATAGTCCCATTTTTCTATTTTAAATCTTTTGGGATGGGAATACATGCAATTTATTTTACATATTGGACACAAGTGGAATTTGGTTTAAATTATTCATTGTGAGTCGAACGAAAATATTTCCTAATCTGGTAATTTTAATCACTGGTTTCTACTGGTGAACGCGAATCCTATGGATAGATCTATCAGGCCTGACAGCCCATTTCGTGCTAGTCGCGCTAGCAGTTACAGGCGGAATGTATTAGTACTTCGTATTTTGGAAGATACACCTGTTCAGTGTATATTTTTATATTGGTTTTGTTAAGGGTATGGAATTGTTAAGTGATTACCAGGTGGCTCACGGGTTAATGGAATAATGTCTTATATGTTTTCGAGCATATAATTTTTGTGGTCCAATATGAGTCTTTATATTTTCAAACATAAATTTTTATGGTTTAAATTAAATATTGTTTGCAATATTAAACCTATAATTCACTCAACATTTTTGTTGATAGTTTACTCGCATGTTTTATTCTCAGGTTCATGATTGATTGTTTCCGCTGTGCTTAGAGAGTCTGCATATTTATGATGGCAGCTTTTGTTAAACATTAACTTGCATTCTATTTTGATACATTAAATTGTGGGTGTTTGTTGACTTTGTTTTGGTCAACTTTTGGTTAAAAATTTATGTATGGTTTTTCTAAACTTACATATTTTGGTAGGTTTCCTTTATAGGAAATCATTTTTAAATAAAGAATGCAAGGTTATTTATCAAATTCATATAGAGTTATGATCAAGTTGTGGGACCAAGATAACGATGGTCGTCAAGTGTACTTTGACGGGTCGTTAAAGTTGGTATCAGAGCCTTGGTTGTAGGGAATTAGGCTGCATTGATGTCGTTACCCGAGTCAATAGGGTGCATTAGTGAGTCTAGTCTACAGCCCGACCTATAGCATATTATTATATGTGATAATTTGTATTCTATGATATGTATATTGTTATCGTACATACATCTCTGTTATGTTCTAAATCTGGGAGGAATTCCTATTCCGATTTAAACGTATTCTTCGACTCATGCGAGATTATATTTATAAGAACACCTCGGATAGTGAAAACAAGGGATGTCATTCTTGAATTCTGAAATTCTCGACATTTCTATGTCATCTATTATGGTTATGTGTTTGACGTTTGAGTTATATTATGCAAGATGTCATTCTTGACTTCTAAAGGCTCGGCATTCAATGTCACCTATTATGTTTAGGCATATAACATTCTTGTTATATTACGTGCCTTTGTGCCGTTGTGCCTTTGTGCTTTGGGTTGCGAACCGGAAACGTCATTCTTGACATTTAAAGATTCTTGATACTTCAAAGACTTTTTTATGTCATCGTTACTCTTATTCATTACTTTTGATGTTTTTGTCTCTTGTGCTATCCTTAGCACATTGTTTAAGAAATCATTTTAGAGAAATTGTGTGGAAATTCGAGGTTGATCGCGTGTCCTGACCTCGTGTAGTGCTATTAGAATGGAACTATTAATTAGTATAATATAATGACGTCAGGCCAATGTGATTATATTACGTTAATTCATATAGAAATTTCAATATTGTGACATGATGAATAGAAAGCTAGTCAAAGAAAATTTTTACACCACTAATTCAGAAATTCCAATGTTATTACATGAGTAAGGAAAATAATCATTTTCTTAATTGTTGAGATACGGGAAACTCGTTTTAACCAAACTACCTATCTCATGCTTTATCCTTCATACCTCACTTGTTAGCGACAGCTTCACAGTTAAACAGTTTTGGCCCAAGGACTTGTGTCCTAATAATAGTCTAAAACAATATTTAACTCGTAGTTTTCATGACCTTGTAACATTTGTGGGTCAAATGTCGCACGACGATTCAAGTCCTCCACTCGATCTTCTACGATCTTACTTCAACTCGTAACCTCTGAAATACGAATACTCAGTTTATCATCAGAATTTTTACACATTGTTTAAATGGTGCTGTCCCGATGGGATTTATGGACGAATGGAAGTAATAAGATTTTCTGTCACGTAGGCAATTTATAGAATCACATATATACGTATAAAATCAAATAAATAAATAAATTTACCTTAACGTATTTTGGTGATACTAAATTATACCTTCAAATTTTTAAAACCACTCCTTTATTGAGTTGTTTAATTAAGTCAAATTGTTTTATGTAAAATGGTACACGTTGTACATACCTCTAAATTTACTAAGAACTTCATTCCGTTTATGTTGACACATCAAACGTTTAAAGGTTTTTCAAAACTTCTTTGGTTGATTATATTAAGATTTTTGTATTACTCTACAATGGGTATGGATCACAATTCTTCTCATCCTTCGTATAGGGATGAAACTTACCATTAAGATCATTGTTAAAAACTCTTAGGCCACTTTGGATGGAGGTTTTATAAAATTGTTGGGAAGTCTTTGCGCTCATAATATTTCTCTCTTATGGTTGGACGAAACTCGGACCGATAGATCAGTTTTCTGAGGTACGTTCAGTGGTCACCCTGTTCTCAGGAAAGGCACTGGGTGGGTTTTTACCCCAACTATTGTTATAGTTGGTATCACAAATAGATATTTCACTAGACCGTTTGAGAAGTTTCTACTCTCGATATTGTCTGCTAATCGCAACACTCTCGTAAACATCAATCCTATGATTAAATATTTTGAGGTGCACGAAATCATTTTTGGAGATTCATCTCACCTGGAGACGACTATTCTTTATAACCCATGATTCACGTTCCTTTTCATCCGCACATAAATTGAAGAGTAAGGATGAATCCTAGATTGACTCGCTCATTGTGCGAGGAGTTCACTCTCGATGAAAGATCACACCTTTCATACGTTTTTCTTTCGGAAATGTAAATGAAAATTTACTTTATAGTCCATGATCCTCGTTATTCCCTTTAAAGGAATTGCATTAAACATCTATACCACTAATATGACAACTCTATATATTTCTTCCTTCGTTGGTTCCAACTGTATCTCATTCGTCCTAGTTCCTCCTCTTGGGAAGCCCCTATTTTGTTTGTTGGGAAGAAAGATGGTTCGTTCCGATTGTGTATTGATTATCGCGAGTTGAACAAGCTTACTTTTAAGAATCGTTACCCCCACTTCCGAGAATTGATGATCCGTTCGATCAGCTTCAAGGTTCGTTCGTTTATTCTAAGGTCGATCTTCGTTTTGGTAATCAACAATTGCACGTTAAAGAAACTGATATTCTGAAAACCGCATTCCGCACCCATTATGGTCACTACAAATTTCTTGTTATGCCGTTCGGATTAACTAACGCACCTGTTGTGTTCATGGACCTCATGAACCGTGTGTGTAGACCCTATCTGGATAAATTCGTTATGGTCTTCATCAATGATATTCTTATATATTCCAAGAGTGATCAAAAGCACGAAGAGCATTTGAGATTAGTGCTTGATTTGTTAAGAAAAGAAGATCTGGATGGTAAATTTTTCTAAGGGTGCGTTCTGGTTGATAGAAGTTCAATTCCTTGGGCACGTTGTTAGTAAACAGGGAATTCAAGTTGATCCTGCCAAGATTAAGGCAATTGAGAAGTGGGAAACTCTGAAGACTCCTACTCAGATTCGTCAGTTCCTAGGTTTGGCAGGCTATTATAGAAGGTTCATTCAAGATTTTTCACGAGTAGCGAAACCTCTGACTGCTTTAACGCATAAGGGGAAGAAATACGAGTGGAAGAGTGAACAAGAGTCTACTTTTCAAACTCTGAAGAAGAAGTTAACTTCCGCTTCGATATTATCACTACCTGAAGGTAATGACGATTTTGTTGTCTATTGTGATGCTTCGCGTCAAGGCTTTGGTTGCGTTTTGATGCAGCGAATGAAATTCATTGCTTACGCGTCACGCCAGTTGAAGATTCATGAACAGAATTACACGACCCATGATTTAGAATTGGGAGTTGTTGTGTTTGCGCTTAAGATTTGGAGACATTATCTATATGGGGTCAAAAGTACAGTGTACACTGATCACAAAAGTCTTCAACATATCCTTGATCAAAAACAGTTGAATATGAGGCAGCGACGGTGGGTTGAGACGTTGAATGATTATGATTGCGAACTCCTGTATCATCCGGGGAAGGCCAATGTTGTGGCCCGTGCATTAAGTCGTAAAGAGAGGGTTGAACCTCGTAGGTTTAGGGCCTTGAATATGACCATTCGAACTAACCTCGCAAGGCAGATTCTTTCGGCTCAACAAGAAGCCTTGAAGGATGAGAATTTTGCGAACGAGAAGGTCAGAGGCATGGGTAAGAAGTTTGAGGTACGAACCGATGGTACTAGGTGCTTTGCAGGACGTCTTTGGGTTCCGAAGTTTGGTGATCTACAACAACTTGTTTTAGATGAGGCTCATAAGTCTAGATACTCTATTCATCCTGGTTCAGGAACGATGTATCATGATCTTAAGGAGCTATATTAGTGGCCTAATTTAAAAGCTGATGTGGCTACGTATGTGGCTAAGTGTTTGACCTGTGCTAAGGTTAAAGCTGAACATCAGAAATCGTCCGGACTTTTGGTGCAACCTGAGATTCTCGAGTGGAAGTAGGAAGGTATTACGATGGATTTTATTACAAAGTTACCGAGAGTAGTGGGTGGTTATGATACCATTTGGGTTATTGTGGACCGACTCACACAGTGAGCTCATTTCTTACTGATTAAAGAGACAGATTCGATGGAGAAGCTTACTCGTTTATATTTGAAGGAGATTGTTTCGAGACATGGTGTTCCTGTATCTATTATTTCAGACCGAGACAGTCGATTTACATCGCGGTTTTTTCAATCCTCACAGGAAGCTTTGGGAACTAAGTTGGATATGACCACTGCTTATCATCTACAGTCGGATGGTCAGAGTGAAAGGACCATTCAAGCGTTAGAAGACATGTTGCGAACGTGCGTTATTGATTTTGGTAATGGTTGGGGTAGATATTTGCCGTTGGCTGAATTTTCTTATAATAACAGCTATCATGCAAGTATTAAAGCCGCCCCATTTGAAGCTCTATATGGTAGAAAGTGTAGGTCTCCTATCTGTTGGAATGAGGTTGGGGATGCTCAACTCACAGGCCCAGAAATTATTCATGAGACTACCGAGAAGATCGTACAGATTAAAGAAAGGTTGAAAACTGCCAGAAGTCGGCAAAAGAGTTATGCCGATATTAGAAGGAAAGATTTAGAATTTCAATTCGGTGATCGTGTTATGATGAAGGTATTACCATTGGAAGGGTGTGGTACATTTTGGTAAGAGAGGAAAGTTGAATCCTCTATTTTTTGGACCGTTTGAGATTACTGAGAGAATTGGATCCGTGGCTTATCGTTTGAAATTGACACAAGAACTTAGCGCTGCTCATGACATTTTTCAGGTGTCAAATTTGAAGAAGTGTTTGGCCGAGGCCGATAAAACCATTCCTCTTGATGGACTTCATGTTGATAAACAACTCCATTTTAGTGAGGAACCTATCAAGATTATGGATCGAGAGGTTAAGACACTCAAGCAAGGTAGGATTCCTATCGTCCGAGTTAGATGGAATGCTAGACGCAGACCCGAGTTCACTTGGGAACAAGAAGATCAGATGAGGCAGAAGTACCCGCATTTGTTCCTAAATGACGAGTCAACCCGTACACCTGCTTAAATTTCGGGACGAAATTTCAGTATCGGGAAGGTACTGTCATGACCCTACTTTTTCAGTTATCTTTTACCGTTAGTATTTAACGTCCGTTAGTTGATATTCATGCCACGTCATTTCTATGACTTATATTATTATTTTAGTAGTAATATATTCCTTATTATGTGTTATATGAATATTTGTAATCGTATTTAAAATTGTACGTTTCTACGTGTCGTGGATTTCTATCCGGCGAATCATGTCGGTATTCAAACCAATGGTTTTTTTGAATCCAAATTATTTTTATTATGATATTTTTATATCATATGATTATATATAGTATTTCTATATTTTATTTGTCGTGTATGCGTGTTCTTCCGAATTTTCAATCGCGTAGCCATGTTTTCACGAATCGGGATCCGTTCGGGGTTTCGGGCCACAAGTAATTTCACTACTCTTCATGATGGGCAAAGAGGAGCCCATTCTCCTCCTATTTTCGGCCGAAACTCAAAAGGGGTGAGGGGAGGGTTGATTTTGTCACTTTTGTAAACTTGTATTCCATTTGATCAAAAAGCTCATCTTACCTCATTTTAACCTAAAATTAATTTTTTCCTCTCCTCCTCCTCCTCTTGGACGTTCACCGTCACTCTCATATCATCATCATCATCTCTTTATTTTTACATTGAAGATTTACGGCTTTTATCATTTCCTGATTCACCATTTCAAGATCTACGCAACCATACTACTTCTTCTTTTATTAGGGTCCTCGTTGTGATCATTCTTGATCACTTTACCATTTGTTGTTCGCATTTCTGTGTTGTTGCTTCGTTTACATTAAGGTGAGTCATAGTCCCATTTTTCTATTTTAAATCTTTTGGGATGAGAATACATGCAATTTATTTTACATATTGGACATAAGTGGAATTTGGTTTAAATTATTCATTGTGAGTCAAACGAAAATATTCCCTAATCTGGTAATTTTAATCACTGGTTTTTACTGGTGAACGCGAATCCTATGGATAGATCTATCGGGCCTGACATCCCCATTTCGTGATAGTCGCGCTAGTAGTTACAGGCGGAATGTATTAGTACTTCGTATTTTGGAAGATACACCTGTTCAGTGTATATTTTTATATTGGTTTTGTTAAGGGTATGGAATTTTTAGGTGATTACCAGGTGGCTCACGGGTTAATGGAATAATGTTTTATTTGTTTTCGAGCATATAATTTTTGTGGTCCAATATGAGTCTTTATGTTTTCAAACATAAATTTTTATAGTTTAAATTAAATATTGTTTGCAATTGATAATGCTAAAAACGAACATATATTTCATATCATTATTCCTCAAGAAAGACAAGCTTTTAGTTGCAATTGTTCTATTTACAAGTGATATTCGTTTAAATAATAAAAGGTGAAGACAAAAGACAGCTTCGACGAATTGAAGACGCAAACGACCAAAAAGCTCAAAAGTACAAAAGACAATCAAAGAGGTTCCAATTATTGATAAGAAACGTCTCGAAATTTCAAAGAGTACAAGATTCAAAACGCAAAGTACAAGATATTAAATTGTACGCAAGGACGTTCGAAAATCCGGAACCGGGACCAGAGTCAACTCTCAACGCTCGACGCAACGGACTAAAAATTACAAGTTAACTATGCACATAAGTATAATATAATATTTAAATAATTCTTATAATTATTTAATATATTATATTTATTTAAAACCGTCGGTAAACAAAGAGCCAAACTCTTCTGAGCTGTAATTTCAAACTCCGCGACTCGCGGAGTTTGAAGGCAAAATTGGCCGCGAGTCGCGGACCCCCAAAATGAGAAACTGCCTATAAAGCCAACCGAATTCTGAGCATTTTTCATAATCTTTTTCTTCTCCTCATTCATACGTAACATATATATATATATATATATATATATATATATATATATATATATATATATATATATATATATATATATATTATAATTTATATTTTAATTTTAATTATAATTCTAATAATAAGGGTATGTTAGCGAATATTGTAAGGGTGTAAGTCGAAATTCTGTCCGTGTAACACTACGCTATTTTTAATCATTGTAAGTTATGTTCAACCTTTTTACATTAATGTCTCGTAGCTAAGTTATTATTATGCTTATTTAAAACGAATTAATCATGATGTTGGGCTAATTACTAAAATTGGGTAATTGAGCTTTGTACCATAATTGGGATTTGGACAAAAGAATGACACTTGTGGAAATTAGACTATGAGCTATTAATGGGCTTTATATTTGTTTAACTAAATGATAGTTTGTTAATGTTAATATAAAGATTTATAATTGGGCGTCCCTGTAAATTACCATATACACTCAATCGGACACGATGGGCGGGGTATTTATATGTACGAATAATCGTTCATTTAACCGGACACGGGAATGGATTAATAGCCACTAGAATAATTAAAACAGGGGTGAAATTATATACAAGGACACTTGGTATAATTGATAACAAAATATTAAAACCTTGGGTTACACTCAGTCAACATCCTGGTGTAATTATTAAACAAAGTATTAAAATCTTGTTACAGTTTAAGTCCCCAATTAGTTGGAATATTTAACTTTGGGTATAAGGATAATTTGACGAGGACACTCGCATTTTATATTTATGAATGATGGACTGTTATGGACAAAAACCAGACGGACATATTAAATAATCCAGGACAAAGGACAATTAACCCATGGGCATAAAACTAAAATCAACACGTCAAACATCATGATTACGGAAGTTTAAATAAGCATAATTCTTTTATTTCATATTTAATTTCCTTTATTTTATATTTAATTGCACTTCTAATTATCACATTTTTATTATTATTGTAGTTAATTGCACTTTTAATTATCGTACTTTTTAATTATTGCAAGTTTATTTTATCGCATTTTTATTATTTGCAATTTCATTATCGTTATTTACTTTATGCTTTAATTTAAGTCTTGTATTTATTTTTAATATTTTACATTTGGTTTTAACTGCGACTAAAGTTTTAAAATCGACAAACCGGTCATTAAACGGTAAAAACCCCCCTTTATAATAATAATATTACTTATATATATATATATATATATATATATATATATATATATATATATATATATATATATATATATATATATATATATATATATATATATATATATATATTTGTATTTTTATAAAAGTAAACTAATATAGCGTTAAGCTTTGTTTAAAAAGATTCCCTGTGGAACGAACCGGACTTACTAAAAACTACACTACTGTACGATTAGGTACACTGCCTATAAGTGTTGTAGCAAGGTTTAAGTATATCAATTCTATAAATAAATAAATATCTTGTGTAAAATTGTATCGTATTTAATAGTATTTTCTGTAAAAATATAAACTATTTCATACCCCCACGCTACGACATCAAGTTATTTTTGGCGCCGCTGCCAGGGAATCTCTTAAAAGCCGGAAGCGCAACGCTACATAAAAAAAAATTTATGTATTTTTAAGATTTTGTTAAATATTTAAGTTTTATAAAGTTTCTTTATTTTTATATAAGTTTTATTTAAGTATTTTGTTTTTATTTATAAACATATAAAAAAATATATATATATATATAAATCTAGTTTTAAGATTTTTATTTATAAAATTATAAAGTAATTCTATTTTTATTTAAGTTTTAAATATAAGTTTTTATTATACACATATTTTTTTTTATATAAACAGAAAAAATTAAAAACAGAAAATAAATAAAAAAAACGCGTAAATTTTAAACTGTTTCAGAGTTGAATTTCTGAACCCCGCGACTCGCGGGGTTTACTGCCTTGAATACCGCAACTCGCGGAGAAAACCTGACACACGACAGAAGCCCTAATCAGGCATTAATCACGGTGTAATTATTATTATTATTATTATTTAATTAAAAACCCTAAATAGGTTTTATTTATTTATTAATTAGTTTAGTTTATTAATTTAATTTGTTTTATTTAGTTTTAAATAGTTTAATTAATTTGTAAAATTAATAGTTTAAAAATAATATTTTTATAAAAATTGTAATTTTTACAACTTTTTGTATATTTTTATATTTTGTCCATTTTTAATCGTTTTAGCGTAATATTTGTATTTTTAGCTCATATTTAGTTTTAAACTTAGTTTTTGCCATAGTTATTTTTTACTTCTAGATTTTTAGGCTCTGCCGTAGAATTCCTTAAGTGCTTTTACTTTAGAATAAGATTTAGGTGCTTTGGAATTTTGTGACGCCTTTTTAAGTTTTAGTTTCTTTTTAAGTTATTTCCATTTGGGATTTAGTTTTTCCTGTAAGCTTTAATATTTTTAGACACCTTTTACCTATGTATCAATTATCATTCCAATTAGTAATTTCAATTTGCGATTATAATTTTAAGTTAGTTGTAGTAATAAGGTTAGGTTAGTCAAGTATTTTTAAGTTTTATAAGTTTCTTTAATTTTTCCGTCACCTTTTATTTTTCAACCATTTTTCTTTTTCGACCTTTTTCGACGAACTCTTTTTCTTTCTTATTTCTCGCTATTCTAGTTTTAGGACATAGATTTTTATTCTACCTCTTATCTAAATTTCTTAAAATTACGAAAATTTATTTTAAGTGGTTAAATTGATAGACATCAAAATTTTCTGGTTCGTAGTAATAGTTGGATTTGTACGTGGACCGGGTTATTGGAGCCAAACAGTCCTCAATTATATTGAGACCAAACGAATCCTGCCCCTCTGCTGCATCTTTTGGCTATTCAAAACGTTGGCAAAATCAGAAAAGTCTATTGGTTGGATAACTTATTATAATTTTTCTTTCCTTTTAAAACTAAAAGGATATTCAGTGAATGCACCGAGCAAGACGATCACCACCTTTTGTACGTTCACCACCTGTAACTAGATCAAGACATTTAGCAAATATAATCGCCGTTGATTTTTCTTTAGAATCGTCATCCAGTCGACCAAGTACTTCAGTTCAAATTTCCGATAATCCATTTTTTGAACCCGACCTCACAATTGAGAATCCGGAGAATATTCAGGAATGGTTCGTAGATCCTGAACCATTAAACTTTCCTCCGGAACCACCAATCATTCAAACAGAGATTGTTGAGGAACGAACCATTAAATCAGAATCCTCTAGTGATTCCGATTCAACAAATTCAATTATGGAGAATCTGGAACCTTTAAGTATGGAAGACCGAATGAGAGCTAAACGCACTGGCCAAGGTCACGCAATTACTCATCCAGACATTAATGCACCAGATTATGAAATCAAAGGACAAATTCTACACATGGTGACTAATCAATGCCAATTTAGTGGTGCGCCAAAGGAAGATCCAAATGAACATCTACGTACCTTTAATAGAATCTGCACACTATTTAAAATCCGAGAAGTGGAGGATGAACAGATATATCTCATGTTATTTCCCTGGACTTTAAAGGGAGAAGCCAAAGATTGGTTGGAATCATTACCTGAAGGGGCGATCGATACATGGGATGTTTTAGTTGACAAATTTCTTAAACAATTCTTTCCGGCATCTAAAGCCGTAAGACTTCAAGCAGAAATTGTTACGTTCACACAGAAACCGAATGAAACTCTATATGAGGCATGGACTAGATATGGAAAGTTGTTAAGAGGATGTCCGCAACATGATTTAGATACCTGTCAAATAGTACAAATATTCTACCAAGGAGGCGACATCACTACAAGGAAAGACATAGATATAGCAGCTGGTGGTTCTATTATGAAGAAAACCGAAACTGATGCTTACAAAATTATTGATAACACTGCTTCCCACTCACATGAGTGGCACCAAGAAAAAGATATCGTTAGATCATCTAAAGCAGCTAGAGCCGATTCTAGCCATGACTTAGATTCCATTTTCGCAAAGATAGATGCTGTCAAGAGACGAATGGAAAAGATGACTAAAGATATTCACTCAATACGAATTAGTTGTGAGCAGTGTGGAGGACCACATTTGACAAAAGATTGTCTCAGTATTGAATTAACAATGGAACAAAGAGAGAATATTTCATACATAAACCAAAGGCCTGGAAATAATTATCAGAATAATTATCAACCGCCAAGACCGATTTACAATCAAAACCAGAATTATAACAGAAATATTCCATACAACAACCAACAAGGTCCTAGCAATCAACAAGTATCCAATAATACTTACAACCAGCAAAGACATAATTTTCAAAACAAACCACCACAACAAACCGATGATAAAAAGCCGAATTTAGAAGATATGATGACGAAGCTAGTTAAAACTCAAACGCAGTTTTTCATATCTCAGAAACAAACCAATGAACAAAATGCTCAAGCATTTAGAAATCAACAAGCTTCTATTCAAAATCTAGAACAAGAAGTAAGTAACCTAGCAAGGTTAATAGGTGAAAGAAAACCAGGAAGTCTACCTAGTGATACAAATGCTAACCCCCAGAATGAAACAGCTAAAGCCATTACCACAAGAAGTGGTACAACACTTAAACCACCTGAAATACCTGTAACTTCTGATAAAGCTATTCCTACTCCACAAGAACCACAACCTGATCAAGATAAGGAAAAAGAACCGGTAGTTGAAAAGGTTAATGAAGATAACACAGTTAAGGCTAAACCTTATGTTAAACCATACCAACCACCACTTCCTTACCCGAGTAAAATGAAGAAAGAGAAACTTGAAGCCGAGCAATCCAAATTCTTTGATATGTTTAAACAAATAAATGTAAATCTTCCTTTCATTGATGTGATTTCAGGAATGCCTAGATATGCTAAATTCTTGAAAGATCTAATCACAAATAGAAAGAAAATGGAAGAACTCTCGGTTGTTACTATGAATGCTAATTGTTCAGCAGTGCTATTGAATAAGATACCAGAAAAATTATCTGATCCAGGAAGTTTCACAATTCCATGTTTTCTGGGTAGTCTTAGTTCAATAGAAGCATTGACAGACTTAGGTGCTAGTATAAATTTAATACCGTATTCATTATACGCTAAACTCGACCTTGGAGAATTGAAACTAACAAGAATAAGCATACAACTAGCCGATAGATCAATAAAATATCCTAGAGTGATAATGGAGAACATGCTAGTTAAAGTTGGTACTTTAGTATTTCCAGTAGATTTTGTTGTTCTGGACATGGAAGAAGATTCTCAAGTTCCTCTCATATTAGGAAGACCATTCTTAAACACGGCTAAAGCAATGATAGACGTGTTCGGTAAGAAACTGACCCTAAGTATAGAGGACGAGAGTGTTACCTTTTCAGTTGATAGAGCAATGCAACAACCGCAATCTGTAGATGATACATGCTATTATATTCAAACTATAGATTCACATGCAGAATTGTTAGAAGAATTTCCAGAATTACACGAAACAGGAGAATATTCTTTAGGAGAAGGAACTGAACCAATTGATGAAACTGAAATGTTAGCTACACTAATAGCTAATGGATATGAACCAACAACAGAAGAAATTCAAATGCTAAAAGAAGAAGACAGATATCGATACAAACCATTTATAGAAGAACCTCCGACATTAGAGTTAAATCCACTTTCAAACCATTTGGAATACGCTTATTTACATGGTGAATCTGAATTACCTGTAATAATATCGTCTTCTCTTACTGAAAATGAGAAATCACAACTCATTTCTGTGTTGAAAGCTCATAAACCAGCCATTGCATGGAAGATTCATGATATTAAAGGAATAAGTCCTTCGAATTGCACACATAAAATCCTTATGGAAGAAGGTCATAAAACGTATGTGCAACGCCAACGAAGACTAAATCCTAATATGCAAGATGTAGTTAAGAAAGAGATTATTAAACTGCTAGATGCATGTTTAATTTATCCAATTTCTGATAGTCCATGGGTAAGCCCAGTTCAATGCGTACCTAAGAAGGGTGGCATGACTGTCATTACAAATGAGAAAAATGAGCTTATTCCTACTAGGACTATAACAGGATGGCGTGTATGTATTGATTACAGAAAATTAAATGACGCCACCAGAAAAGATCACTTTCCCTTACCTTTCATTGATCAAATGTTGGAAAGATTAGCCGGAAATAGTTACTATTGTTTTCTAGATGGATTTTCCGGATATTTTCAAATTCCAATAGCACCCGAAGACCAAGAGAAAACCACATTCACGTGCCCTTATGGTACTTTTGCTTACAAACGCATGCCATTTGGACTTTGCAACGCCCCTGCAACCTTTCAAAGGTGTATGATGGCGATTTTTCATGACATGATAGAAGAATGCATGGAAGTATTCATGGATGACTTTTCAGTCTTCGGTGATACATTTGAATCATGTCTAGTTAATCTGGAACGAATGCTTATTAGATGCGAACAATCAAATCTAGTACTTAATTGGGAGAAATGCCATTTCATGGTTAAAGAAGGCATCGTTCTTGGTCATAAAATTTCAAAAGAAAGAATTGAAGTGGATAGAGCTAAAGTAGATATAATTGCTAAACTTCCACATCCCACCAATGTTAGAGGAGTTAGGAGTTTTCTAGGGCATGCCGGTTTTTACCGACGTTTCATAAAAGATTTTTCTAAAATTGCCACTCCTATGAATAAACTCCTAGAAAAGGATGCTCCATTCATCTTTTCAGATGAGTGTATCAAATCTTTTAATATTCTTAAAGAAAAACTCACTAATGCGCTGATCATGATCACACCAAATTGGAATCTACCATTTGAACTAATGTGCGATGCAAGTGATTTTGCAATGGGAGCCGTTTTAGGACAAAGGATTGAAAAACGATTTCAACCTATATATTATGCTAGTAAGACGTTACAAGGAGCACAAACAAACTATACAACTACTTAAAAAGAACTCCTTGCTATTGTCTTTGCTTTTGACAAATTTCGATCATATCTCGTTCTAGCAAAAACGGTGGTCTATACCGACCATTCTGCTCTTAGATACCTATTTTCGAAACAAGATGCTAAACCAAGATTAATCCGTTGGATCTTACTCTTACAAGAGTTTGATATTGAAATCCGAGATAAAAGAGGAGCAGAAAATCTCGCCGCTGATCATCTTTCTCGTCTTGAAAATCCCGAATTAGAAGTTCTAAATGAATCAGCCATACAAGACAACTTTCCTGATGAATATCTATTGAAGATAGATTATAAAGAAATACCATGGTTTGCAGACTATGCAAATTACTTAGTTTGTGGATTCCTTGAAAAAGGATTATCGTACCAAAGATGAAAGAAATTCTTCAGTGATATAAAACACTATTTTTGGGAAGATCCACATCTGTTTAAAAGTTGTCTCGATGGAATAATACGCCGATGTGTATTTGGAGATGAAGCTAGTAAAATTTTAAACCATTGTCACACAGGACCAACAGGAGGGCATTATGGGCCTCAACTAACAGCAAGAAAAGTTTATGATGCTGGATGCTATTGGCCTACAATTTACAAAGATGCACACCTTCTTTGCAAATCCTGTGATGCTTGTCAAAGGGCCGGAAAAATAAGTCAACGTAATGAAATGCCACAAAATGTCATCCAAGTATGTGAAGTATTTGACATTTGGGGTATTGACTTTATGGGTCCATTTCCAAAATCTCATAATAATCTATATATACTCGTAACCATTGATTATGTATCTAAATGGGCGGAAGCACAAGCTCTCCCAACTAACGATGCACGAGTTGTAGTCAATTTTTTAAAACGTCTTTTTGCAAGGTTTGGAACACCGAAAGCTTTGATAAGTGATCGGGGTACTCATTTCTGTAATAATCAACTTGAGAAAGTTCTTAAAAGATATGGAGTAACTCATAAAATCTCCACCGCATATCATCCACAAACAAGTGGACAAGTTGAAAATACCAACCGAGCCTTAAAACGTATTCTAGAGAAAACCGTAGGATCAAATCCGAAGGAATGGTCCATTAAATTGGAGGATGCACTCTGGGCTTTTAGAACAGCCTACAAAACTCCAATTGGAACCACACCTTTTAGACTTGTTTATGGAAAAGCATGTCATCTTCCAGTAGAAATTGAACACAAAGCATTTTGGGCTTTGAAAACATGTAATCTTGATTTACATGAAGCTGGACGTCTACGATTAAGTCAACTAAACTAATTAGAAGAATTAAGACATGAAGCATACGATAATTCGTTAATCTATAAAGAAAGAATGAAGAAATGGCATGATAAAAGAATCTGAAGTTCAAAAAAATTTAAAGAAGGAGACAGAGTTCTTCTTTTCAATTCACGATTCAAGCTATTTCCTGGAAAATTGAAATCAAGATGGTCTGGACCATTCATAGTCAAAAGAGTTTTCCCATACAGAACGGTAGAATTGATAAATTCAAATGGGATTGAATTTAAAGTTAATGGTCACAGAGTTAAACACTACATACATAGTCCGATGGAAGTCGACAACGAAGTTAATCACAATTTCAACACCACCGCTAAATAAGTGTGGGGAGAATCAAGTCTTTAAAGGATAATATGTATTTCTGTTAGAGTTAGATTGTCTGTTTTCGTGTAGTTCTCGAAAATGGAACCCGAATGGTCTTTCCCTAGCAGACCCTAAAGAACTAGTCTTCTCCCCCCATTCTGAATTTTTAATTTTTTTTAGGTTTTTACGAAATGAAGACTGCCTGTGAACTAAACCATGGTCTAATGCTACACGCTTTGATCACTAAACGTAATAATGACATACTCCCGAGTGAATTAGTATCAGTAATCAGAGAAAGAATGGACGGAGTTAGAAAAGAATCCAGATGCGAAGATAATAAGTTACAATTTGGTAAAGGAAAATCAAAATCCGCAGCGAAAAGAAGAGCACGACACCTAGAAAGATGTCACAAATGCGGAAAATGGTCACATGGAGGTAAATGTTCAAATAATCAAACCTATTCAAATACCGAATTTGTTACTTTATGCAGAGATGGACCGTTCATATGTTTAGAAGAAAAGACACTGAATGCTCGAGGTTACGCCTATGTAGCTATGGAAAACCAATTAAACCGACTATCTTATGAATGGGATAGATCATATAACTAAGAAATCTATTTCACAGGTATGTTTGTACAGTTTTTTTTTTTTTTTTTTTTTTTAACCTTTTGATAATAAACGCTAATTTGTTCGCTAAAAAGTATTAAATTGGTATTGAATAAAATTAGGTTTGGCGACAGAAATTATTGATATCATTCAAAAATTTATTACATCACTGCAAAATTTAACGTTTATTCTTAAGGTATAAATATCTTTAATCAATCAACCCAAAATATTTCAAAAATTCGTCATGAGTTATATTAGGTTTTGGAACCGAAATTACTTTACCGAAAAGAGGGGCGCATATTTTTGATAATATTTGATTGATTAAAGTGGGATAAAAAGCCAAAAAGATTTTTAATTTTATTTTTACCATGTTTTTAAAATTAATATTTGAATCTTAAATTAATATTGTAAACTTTGTAAAATCAATATTTTTAAAATTGTAAATATTTGAACCATAATATAAATTTGGTGTGAATTTATAATATGAATTTTTAAATTAAGTTTGGTGTGAATTTATAATATGAATTTTTAAATTAAGTTTGGTGTGAATTTTTAATATGAATTTTTAATTTTTAAAATATGAATTTTTAATTTTATGCATTTTAAATTGTAAGTTTGGTGTGAATTTTTAATATTAATTTTGAATTTTATAATTAAATTGTGTGAATTTAAAAACAAAAAAAAAACAAAAATTTACTTTATCTCATTAAGTTAAAAATATGATTTTTAAAATTCGTCGTAAGTTGAAGACTAGGTCTTTGAACC
Organism: Rutidosis leptorrhynchoides; assembly: GCF_046630445.1. NCBI lineage: Eukaryota > Viridiplantae > Streptophyta > Magnoliopsida > Asterales > Asteraceae > Rutidosis > Rutidosis leptorrhynchoides. Next base: position 474,078,086 of record NC_092335.1, read on the forward strand.
GAAATTGCTTTACCCAAGGGAGGGACGAGAACTTTTATTATCATTATTTTTAATCTTATTGAATTAAAGTATGCCAAAAACATTAAAAAACCAAAAATCTTAGCTTTTAAAACAATCGCTACAAAAAGACAAATTTTAAAATTTTGTCGAGGGACAGACTAGGACATCGATCCGAAACGACCTCGTCCTCAATAATAAGGAAAACAAAATTTTAAAAATTATTTACTTAATTGTTTTATAAGTTAAAGATTATTTTATAAAAAAAAAAAAAAAAAAAAAACAAACTTCGCGACTCGCGGAGTTTGAAGGGTCCAAACACCGCGAGTCGCGGGAGGACCAATTTACAGAAAAAAATATAACGCAAGAACTGATCAGTCCAACCCACAACACAAAACACATACAGCGAAAAACTGCTCGAAAATACACGAAAAACACCCCCAAAAATCACAATTTTTAACCGTTAATCACCAAATCTTTTACTAAAATTATGTTGAGAAGGATGCTATCTAGGAATTACTCAAGAAAAACGGTAAATTTCTACACCTAAACACCATTTAATCCGAAATTTGTGTTCTTGAGCAATTTTTTCCCCAATTTGATTTTGATGCTTTTTAGTGTAATTATGCTTAAATTGTTTATGTATTATGCTTGTATAACCTAGATTGATGCTATTTAACATGATTAGAAGCCTTAAACTTCAAATTTTGAATAATCTAGGGTTTGTGTTCTTGAGCAAATTTGGGGCTTTTTGATATAAACAGGTTATGGCCGATTTTTGTCATGAATTGTTGCTAAATTAAGTAGTGTAACATGTCTAGGTAGTTAAATGATCCAAACTTTGAGCCTAAACATGATTTTGAGAATTAAAGTGGACTTTTTCAAGTCTAAAATTCATGAACTTGATTTTTGAAAGATAATGCCATTTGAAACTTGTTTAATTGCTAGTAATGATTATTTTGACATGTTATTTGAGTTGAATGCTTATGAACTTGGCGAACATTTTCGTATATGCTTATTTGAAAAAGTGTAGATTTGATGAAAATATGAAAATAAGCTTAAGTTTGATATAAATTGATCATGTCATTGTAATTATTTTGATTGATGATTTTGCTGACACTAATGCATATTTGGATGAACAAAAATTGTGTTTGATGTGTTTTGCAGACTGAAAGAGGTGAATCTTCATCCCAAGCTCGCAATGCTCCTGCTGAGAATGTGGAACAACAGGAGGTGGATAACTACTACAAGCAGGATATACCTCATCCGGTCATGACCTTTTCTGATATGCACTTGGAAGAGTTGCACCCGAACCTGAGATTTGACAGACTTTAGATAGATTATCCAAAATATCAAAGGGGTTTGCATACTCTTGATAATGCTAAAAACGAACATATATTTCTGATAATGCTAAAAACGAACATATATTTCATAGCATTATTCCTCAAGAAAGACAAGCTTTTAGTTGCAATTGTTCTATTTACAAGTGATATTCGTTTAAATAATAAAAGGTGAAGACAAAAGACAGATTCGACGAATTGAAGACGCAAACGACCAAAAAGCTCAAAAGTACAAAAGACAATCAAAAAGGTTCCAATTGTTGATAAGAAACATCTCGAAATTACAAAAGTACAAGATTCAAAACACAAAGTACAAGATATTAAATTGTACGCAAGGACGTTCGAAAATCCGGAACCGGGACCAGAGTCAACTCTTAACGCTCGACGCAACGGACTAAAAATTACAAGTTAACTATGTATATAAATATAATATAATATATAATTAATTATATTAATTATATATATATTATATTTATATATAATAAAACTGTCGGCAGAGAAACTCCAAGGGTGTGAGCTGTAAATACTATCTCCGCGACTCGCGGAGATTGAAGGGGTTTTTGCCGCGAGTCGCGGAGCCCCAAAATTCTACTCTGGCTATAAAGCAAACCGAATTCTGATCAAATTTCATATCTTATTTCATCTCTCTCTCAATATATACGTAATATATATATATAATTTATATTTTAATTTTAATTTTAATTTTAAATCCTAATAATAAGGGTATGTTAGCGAATGTTGTAAAGGTGTAAGTCGAAATTCTGTCCGTGTAACGCTACGCTATTTTTAATCATTGTAAGTTATGTTCAACCTTTTTATATTAATGTCTCGTAGCTAAGTTATTATTATGCTTATTTAAAACGAAGTAATCATGATGTTGGGCTAATTACTAAAATTGGGTAATTGGGCTTTGTACCATAATTGGGGTTTGGACAAAAGAACGACACTTGTGGAAATTAGACTATGGGCTATTAATGGGCTTTATATTTGTTTAACTAAATGAAAGTTTGTTAATGTTAATATAAAGATTTACAATTGGGCGTCCCTATAAATTACCATATACACTCGATCGGACACGATGGGCGGGGTATTTATATGTACGAATAATCGTTCATTTAACCGGACACGGGAATGGATTAATAGCCACTAGAATAATTAAAATAGGGGTGAAATTACATTCAAGGGTAATTGGTGTAATTGTTAACAAAGTAGTAAAACCTTGGTTTACACGCAGTCGATAACCTGGTGTATTCATTAAACAAAGTATTAAAACCTTGTTACAATTCGAATCCCCAATTAGTTGGAATATTTAACTTCGGGTATAATAATAATTTGACAAGGACACTTGCAATTTATATTTATGACTGATGGACTGTTATGGACAAAAACCAGACGGACATATTGAATAATCCAGGACAAAGGACAATTAACCCATAGGCATAAAACTAAAATCAACACGTCAAACATCATGATTACGGAAGTTTAAATAAGCATAATTCTTTTATTTCATATTTAATTTTATTTATTGTTATTTAATCGCACTTTTAATTATCGTACTTTTTAATTATCGCAATTTTATTTTATCGCATTTTTATTATTCGCAATTTCATTATCGTTATTTACTTTACGCTTTAATTTAAAGTCTTGTATTTATTTTATATTTTACATTAGGTTTTAACTGCGACTAAAGTCTTAAAATCGACAAACCGGTCATTAAACGGTAAAAACCCCCCTTTATAATAATAATATTACTTATATATATATTTGTATTTTTATAAAAGTAAAATAATATAGCGTTGAGCTTTGTTTAAAGATTTCCCTGTGGAACGAACCGGACTTACTAAAAACTACACTACTGTACGATTAGGTACACTGCCTATAAGTGTTGTAGCAAGGTTTAAGTATATCCATTCTATAAATAAATAAATATCTTGTGTAAAATTGTATCGTATTTAATAGTATTTTCTGCTAAAATTTAATAGTATTTTATACCCCTTAGCTTTAACATCAAGTATTTTTGGCGCCGCTGCCGGGGAACTTATCTTAAAAGCCGGAAGCGCAACGCTAATATAAAAAAAAAAAAAAAGATTTTTTAGTTTACTTTTATTAAAATTCGTTTTTGTAAAAATACGTTTTAATTATTCAAAAATATAAAAAAGAAAAAAAACAAAAATATAAGCATTTTTAAGATTTTGTTAAATATTTAAGTTTTATAAGTTTCTTTATTTCTATTTTAGTTTATAAAAATATAAGTTTTATTTTAAAATCTTTTATTTATTTAAAAAACAGAAAACATAAAATAAAAAAAAAATAAAGAAAAACGCGTAAAAATTGAAAGCTGTCAACAGAATTTCTAAACCCCGCGACTCGCGGGGTTTTCCTCATTAATCACCGCAACTCGCGGAGCTACTCTGACACACGAACAGAAACCCTAAAACTGCATTAATTACGGGATATTATTAATTATAATTATTATTTAACCTAATCATTATTATTATTATTATTAGTTTTAGTTTTATTTTTACTTTTTATTTAATTTATGTATTTTGCTTAATTAGTTTTAATTAAATTGTAAAATTAGTAGTTTTATTAAATAAATAATATAAAAATAATATTTTTATAAAAATTGTACTTTTTACAACTTTTTGTATATTTTTATATTTTGTACCTTTTTAATCGTTGTAGCGTAATATTTGAATTTTTCTCTCATATTTAATTTTAAACTTAGTTTTTGCTATAGTTATTTTTACTCCTAGATTTTTAGGCTTTGCCGTAGAATTCCTTAAGTGCTTTTTCTTTAGACTAAGATTTAGGTGCTTTAGAATTTTGCGACGCCTTTTTAAGTTTTAGTTTCTTTTTAATTTATTTCCATTTGGGATTTAGTTTTTCCTGTAAGCTTTAATATTTTTAGACCTTTTTACTATGTACCAATTATCATTCCAATTAATAATTTCAATTTGCGATTATAATTTTAAGTTAGTTGTAGTAATAAGGTTAAATTAGTTAAGTATTTTTAAGTTTTTATAAGTTTCTTTTATTTTTCCGTCACCTTTTATTTTTCAACCATTTTTCTTTTTCGACCTTTTGCGACGAACTCTTTTTCTCTCTTATTTCTCGCCATTCTAGTTTTTAGGACTTAGAATTTTTTCTACTTCTTATCTAAATTTCTTAAAATTACGAAAATTTATTTTAAGTGGTTAAATTAATAGACATCAAAATTTTCTGGTTCGTAGTAATAGTTGGATTTGTACGTGGACCGGGTTATTGGAGCCAAACAGTCCTCAATTATATTGAGACCAAACGAATCCTGCCCCTCTGCTGCATCTTTTGGCTATTCGAAACGTGGGCAAAATCAGAAAAGTCTATTGATTGGATAACTTATTATAATTTTTCTTTCCTTTTTAAAACTAATAGGATATTCAGTGAATGCACCGAGCAAGACGTTCATCACCTTTTGTACGTTCACCACCTGTAACTAGATCAAGACGTTTAACAAATATAACCGCCGTTGATTTTTCTTTAGAATCGTCATCCAGTCGACCAAGTACTTCAGTTCAAATTTCCGATAATCCATTTTTTGAACCCGACCTCACAATTGAGAATCCAGAAAATATTCAGGAACGGTTCATAGATCCTGAACCATTAAACTTTCCTCCGGAACCACCAATCATTCAAACAGAGATTGTTGAGGAACGAACCATTAAATCAGAATCATCTAGTGATACCGATTCGACAAATTCAATTATGGAGAATCTGGAACCTTTAAGTATGGAAGACCGAATGAGAGCTAAACGCACTGGCCAAGGTCACGCAATTACTCATCCAGACATTAATGCGCCAGATTATGAAATCAAAGGACAAATTCTACACATGGTGACTAATCAATGCCAATTTAGTGGTGCGCCGAAGGAAGATCCAAATGAACATCTACGTACCTTTAATAGGATCTGCACACTATTTAAAATACGAGAAGTGGAGGATGAACAGATATATCTCATGTTATTTCCCTGGACTTTAAAGGGAGAAGCCAAAGATTGGTTGGAATCGTTACCTGAAGGGGCGATCGATACATGGGATGTTTTAATTGACAAATTTCTTAAGCAATTCTTTCCTGCATCTAAAGCCGTAAGACTTCAAGCAGAAATTGTTACGTTCACACAGAAACCAAATGAAACTCTATATGAGGCGTGGACAAGATATGGAAAGTTATTAAGAGGATGTCCGCAACATGGTTTAGACACCTGTCAAATAGTACAAATATTCTACCAAGGATGCGACATCACTACAAGGAAAGACATAGATATAGCAGCGGGTGGTTCTATTATGAAGAAAACCGAAACTGATGCTTACAAAATTATTGATAACACTGCTTCCCACTCACATGAGTGGCACCAAGAAAAAGATATCATTAGATCATCTAAAGCAGCTAGAGCCGATTCTAGCCATGACTTAGATTCCATTTCCGCAAAGATAGATGCTGTGGAACGACGAATGGAAAAGATGACTAAAGATATTCACTCAATACGAATTAGTTGTGAGCAGTGTGGAGGACCACATTTGACAAAAGATTGTCTAAGTATTGAATTAACAATGGAACAAAGAGAGAATATTTCATACATAAACCAAAGGCCTGGAAATAATTATCAGAATAATTATCAACCGCCAAGACCGATTTACAATCAAAACCAGAATTATAACCGAAATATTCCATACAATAACCAACAAGGTCCTAGCAATCAACAAGTATCCAATAATACTTACAATCAGCAAAGACCAAATTTTCAAAACAAACCACCACAACAAACCGATGATAAAAAGCCGAATTTAGAAGATATGATTACGAAGCTAGTTGAAACTCAAACGCAGTTTTTCACATCTCAAAAACAAACCAATGAACAAAATGCTCAAGCATTTAGAAATCAACAAGCTTCTATTCAAAATCTGGAACAAGAAGTAAGTAACCTAGCAAGGTTAATAGGTGAAAGAAAACCGGGAAGTTTACCTAGTGATACAAATGCTAACCCCCGGAATGAAACAGCTAAAGCTATTACCACAAGAAGTGGTACAACACTTAAACCACCTGAAATACCTGTAACTTCTGATGAAACTATTCCTACTCCACAAGAACCACAACCTGATCAAGATAAGGAAAAAGAACCGGTAGTTGAAAAGGTTAATGAAGATAACACAGTTAAGGATAAACCTTATGTTAAACCATACCAACCACCACTTCCTTACCCGAGTAAAATGAAGAAAGAAAAACTTGAAGCAGAGCAATCCAAATTTTTGGATATGTTTAAACAGATAAATGTAAATCTTCCTTTCATTGATGTGATTTCAGGAATGCCTAGATATGCTAAATTCTTGAAAGATCTGATCACGAATAGAAAGAAAATGGAAGAACTCTCGGCTGTTACTATGAATGCTAATTGTTCAGCAGTGCTGTTGAATAAGATACCAGAAAAACTATCTGATCCAGGAAGTTTCACAATTCCATGTTTTCTGGGTAGTCTTAGTTCAATAGAAGCATTGGCAGACTTAGGTGCTAGTATAAATCTAATGCCGTATTCACTATACACTAAACTAGACCTTGGAGAACTGAAACCAACAAGAATAAGTATACAACTAGCCGATAGATCAATAAAATATCCTAGAGGGATAATGGAGAACATGCTAGTTAAAGTTGGTACTTTAGTATTTCCAGTAGATTTTGTTGTTTTGGACATGGAAGAAGATTCTCAAGTTCCTCTCATATTAGGAAGACCATTCTTAAACACGGCTAAAGCAATGATAGACGTGTTCGGTAAGAAACTGACCCTAAGTATAGAGGATGAGAGTGTTACCTTTTCAGTTGATAGAGCAATGCAACAACCACAATCTGCAGATGATACATGTTATTATATTCAAACTATAGATGCACATACAGAATTATTAGAAGAATTTCCAGAATTACAAGGAACAGGAGAATGTTCTTTAGGAGAAGGTAATGAACCAATTGATGAAGCTGAAATGTTAGCTACACTTATAGCTAATGGATATGAACCAACAACAGAAGAAATTCAAATGCTAAAAGAAGAAGACAGATATCGATATAAATCATCGATAGAAGAACCTCCGAAATTAGAGTTAAAGCCACTTCCAAACCATTTGGAATACGCTTATTTACATGGTGAATCTGAATTACCTGTAATAATATCGTCTTCTCTTACTGAAAATGAGAAAACACAACTCATTTCTGTGTTGAAAGCTCATAAACCAGCCATTGCATGGAAGATTCATGATATTAAAGGAATAAGTCCTTCGTATTGCACACATAAAATCCTTATGGAAGAAGGTCATAAAACGTATGTGCAACGTCAACGAAGACTAAATCCTAATATGCAAGATGTAGTTAAGAAAGAGATTATTAAACTGCTAGATGCAGGTTTGATATATCCAATCTCTGATAGTAAGCCCAGTTCAATGCGTACCTAAGAAGGGTGGCATGACTGTCATCACAAATGAGAAAAATGAGCTTATTCCTACTAGGACTGTAACAGGATGGCGTGTATGTATTGATTATAGAAAATTAAATGACGCCACCAGAAAAGATCACTTTCCCTTACCTTTCATAGATCAAATGTTGGAAAGATTAGCCGGAAATAGTTACTATTGTTTTCTAGATGGATTTTCCGGATATTTTCAAATTCCAATAGCACCCGAAGACCAAGAGAAAACCACAATCACGTGCCCTTATGGTACTTTTGCTTACAAACGCATGCCATTTGGACTTTGTAACGCCCCTGCAACCTTTCAAAGGTGTATGATGGCGATTTTTCATGACATGATAGAAGAATGCATGGAAGTATTCATGGATGACTTTTCAGTCTTCGGTGATACATTTAAATCATGTCTAGTTAATCTGGAACGAATGCTAATTAGATGCGAAAAATCAAATCTAGTACTTAATTGGGAGAAATGCCATTTCATGGTTAAAGAAGGCATCGTTCTTGGACATAAAATTTCAAAAGAAGGAATTGAAATGGATAGAGCTAAAGTAGATGTAATTGCTAAACTTCCACATCCCACCAATGTTAGAGGAGTTAGGAGTTTTCTAGGGCATGCCGGTTTTTACCGACGTTTCATAAAAGATTTTTCTAAAATTGCCACTCCTATGAATAAACTCCTAGAAAAGGATGCGCCATTCATCTTTTCAGATGAGTGTATCAAATCTTTTAATATTCTTAAAGAAAAACTCACTAATGCACCGATCATGATAACACCAAATTGGAATCTACCATTTGAACTAATGTGCGATGCAAGTGATTTTGCAATAGGAGCCGTTTTAGGACAAAGGATTGAAAAACGATTTCAACCTATATATTATGCTAGTAAGACATTACAAGGAGCACAAACAAACTATACAACTACGGAAAAAGAACTCCTTGCTATTGTCTTTGCTTTTGACAAATTCCGAGCATATCTCGTTTTAGCAAAAACGGTGGTCTATACCGACCATTCTGCTCTTAGATACCTATTTTCAAAACAAGATGCTAAACCAAGATTAATCCGTTGGATCTTACTCTTACAAAAGTTTGATATTGAAATCCGAGATAAAAAGGGAGCAGAAAATCTCGCCGCTGATCATCTTTCTCGTCTTGAAAATCCCGAATTAGAAGATCTAAATGAATCAGCCATACAAGACAACTTTCCTGATGAATATCTATTGAAGATAGATTATAAAGAAATCCCATGGTTTGCAGACTATGCAAACTACTTAGTTTGTGGATTCCTTGAAAAAGGATTATCGTACCAAAGACGAAAGAAATTCTTCAGTGATATAAAACACTATTTCTGGGAAGATCCACATCTGTTTAAAAGTTGTCCCGATGGAATAATACGCCGATGTGTATTTGGAGATGAAGCCAGTAAAATATTAAACCATTGTCACACAGGACCAACAGGAGGGCATTATGGGCCTCAACTAACAGCAAGAAAAGTTTATGAAGCTGGATTCTATTGGCCTACAATTTACAAAGACGCACACCTTCTTTGCAAATCCTGTGATGCATGTCAAAGGGCCGGAAAAATAAGTCAACGTGATGAAATGCCACAAAATGTCATCCAAGTATGTGAAGTATTTGACATTTGGGGTATTGACTTTATGGGTCCATTTCCAAAATCTCATAATAATCTATATATACTCGTAGCCATTGATTATGTATCTAAATGGGCGGAAGCACAAGCTCTCCCAACTAACGATGCACGAGTTGTAGTCAACTTTTTAAAACGTCTTTTTGCAAGGTTTGGAACACCGAAAGCTTTAATAAGTGATCGGGGTACTTATTTCTGTAATAATCAACTTGAGAAAGTTCTTAAAAGATATGGAGTAACTCATAAAATCTCCACCGCATATCATCCACAAACAAGTGGACAAGTTGAAAATACCAACCGAGCTTTAAAACGTATTCTAGAGAAAACCGTAGGATCAAATCCGAAGGAATGGTCCATTAAATTGGAAGATGCACTCTGGGCTTTTAGAACAGCCTACAAAACTCCAATTGGAACCACACCTTTTAGACTTGTTTATGGAAAAGCATGTCATCTTCCAGTAGAAATTGAACACAAAGCATTTTGGGCTTTGAAAACATGTAATCTTGATTTACATGAAGCCGGACGTCTACGATTAAGTCAACTAAATGAATTAGAAGAATTAAGACATGAAGCATACGAAAATTCGTTAATCTATAAAGAAAGAACGAAGAAATGGCATGATAAAAGAATCAGAAGTTCAAAAGAATTTAAAGAAGGAGACAGAGTTCTTCTTTTCAATTCACGATTCAAGCTATTTCCTGGAAAATTGAAATCAAGATGGTCTGGACCATTCATAGTCAAAAGAGTTTTCCCATACGGAACGATAGAATTGATAAATTCAAATGGGATTGAATTTAAAGTTAATGGTCACAGAGTTAAACATTACATACATGGTCCGATGGAAGTCGACAACGAAGTTAATCACAATTTCGACACCACAGCTAACTAAATGTGGGGAGAATCAAGTCTTTAAAGGATAATATGTATTTCTGTTAGAATTAGATTGTCTGTTTTCGTGTAGTTCTCGAAAATGGAACACGTATGGTCTTTCCCTAGCAGACCCTAAAGAACTAGTCTTCTCCCCCCATTCTGAATTTTTATTTTTTTTAGGTTTTTACGAAATGAAGACTGCCTGTGAACTAAACCATGGTCTAATGCTACACGCTTTGATCACTAAAAGAAATAATGACATACTACCGAGCGAATTAGTATCAGTAATCAGAGAAAGAATGGACGGAGTTAGAAAAGGATCCAGATGCGAAGATAATAAGTTACAATTTGGTAAAGGAAAATCAAAATCCGCAGCGAAAAGAAGAGCACGACACTTAGAAAGATGTCACAAATGCGGAAAATGGTCACATGGAGGTAAATGTTCAAATAATCAAACCTATTCAAATACCGAATTTGTTACTTTATGCAGAGACGGACCGTTCATATGTTTAGAAGAAAAGACACTGAATGCTCGAGGTTACGCCTATGTAGCCATGGAAAACCAATTAAACCGACTATCTTATGAATGGAATAGATCATATAACTAAGAAATCTATTTCACAGGTATGTCTGTACAGTTTTTATTTTTATTTTTATTTTTAACCTTTTGATAATAAACGCTAATTTGTTCGCTAAAAAGTATTAAATTGGTATTGAATAAAATTAGGTTTGGCGACCGAAATTATTGATATCATTCAAAAATTTATTACATCACTGCGAAATTTAACGTTTATTCTTAAGGTATAAATATCTTTAATCAATCAACCCAAAATATTTCAAAAATTCGTCATGAGTTAAATTAGGTCTTGGATCCGAAATTACTTTACCGAAAAGAGGGGCGCATATTTTTGATAATATTTGATTGATTAAAGTGGGATAAAAAGACAAAAAGATTTTTAATTTTATTTTTACCATATTTTTAAAATTAATATTTAAATCTTAAATTAATATTGTAAACTCTGTAAAAACAATATATTTAAAATTGTAGATATTTGAAAAATTAATATAAGTTTGATATGAATTTATAAATTTTTAAATTAAGTTTGGTGTGAATTTTTAATTTTTAAAATATTAATTTTTAATTTTATGCATTTTAAATTTTGAGTTTGGTGTGAATTTTTAATATTAATTTTGAATTTTATATTTATGTTGTGTGAATTTAAAAACAAAAATTTACTTTATCTCATTAAGTTAAGAATATGATTTTTAAAATTCGTCGTAAGTTGAAGACTAGGTCTTTGAACCGAAATTGCTTTACCCGAAGGAGGGACGAGAACTTTTATTATCATTATTTTTAATCTTACTGAATTAGAGTATGCCAAAAACATTGAAAAAACCCAAAAATCTTAGCTTTTAAAACAATCGCTACAAAAAGACAAATTTTAAAATTTTGTCGAGGGACGGACTAGGACATCGATCCGAAACGACCTCGTCCTAAATAACAAGGGAAACAAAATTTTAAAATTAATTACTAAATTGTTTTAATAAGTTAAAGATTATAAAAAAAAAAAAAAAAAAATACCAAACTCCGCGAGTCGCGGAGTTTGGAGGGTAAATCCCCGCGACTCGCGGAGAGACCGGATTACAGAAAAAAAAAATAAGAGCTGCAAACGATCAGTTCACTCACCCACACACAAAACAGAAATATACTGCGAAAAAACACCCCGAAAAAACCCGAAAATCACCCCAAAAAATCCCAATTTTTAACCGTTAATCACCAAATTTTTTGCTAAAATCATGTTAAGAAGGATGCTATCTAAGAATTTCTCAAGAAAAACGGTAAATTTCTACACCTAAACACCATTAATTCGAAATTAGGTGTTCTTGAGCTATTTTTTCCCCAATTTGATTTTGATGCTTTTTAGTGTAATTAGACTTAAATTGTTTATGTATTATGCTTGTATAACCTAGATTGATGCTGTTTAACATGATTAGAAGCCTTAAACTTCAAATTTTGAATAATCTAGGGTTTGTGTTCTTGAGCAATTTGGGGCTTTTTGATATAAACAGGTTATGGCCGATTTTTGTCATGAATTGTTGCTAAATTGAGTAGTGTAACATGTCTAGGTAGTTAAATGATCAAAACTTTGAGCCTAAACATGATTTTGAGAATTAAAGTGGACTTTTTCAAGTCTAAAAATTCATGAACTTGATTTTTGAAAGATAATGCCATTTGAGACTTGTTTGATTGCTAGTAATGATTATTTTGACATGTTATTTGAGTTGAATGCTTATGAACTTGGCGAAAATTTTCGTATATGCTTATTTGAAAAAGTGTAGATTTGATAAAAATGTGAAAATAAGCTTAAGTTTGATATAAATTAATAATGTCATTGTAATTATTTTAATTGATGATTTTGCTGACACTAATGCATATTTGGATGCACAAAATTTGTGTTTGATGTGTTTTGCAGAATGAAAGGGGTGAATCTTCATCCCAAGCCCGCCATGCTCCTGCTGAGAATTTGGAACAACAGGTGGTAGATAACTACTACAAGCAGGATGTACCTCATCCAGTCATGACCTTTTCCGATATGCATTTGGAAGAGTTGCACCCGAACCTGAGATTTGACAGACTTTGGATAGATTATCCAAAATATCAACGGGGTTTGCATACTCTTCATTCCAAGGTTGTTGAGGTACCGAGGGTCATAGAATGGGGACCCTTAGAAGCTGTAGAATTGGCCGGGCCAATTAGGGAATTACTTGTACAGAGGTATGGTAATTCTTCTTTTAATGACTGGATATGTTTATTCACCATACGCAGACCTGTATATAAAGTATGGTGTGAAGAGTTGTTATGTAGTATAGAGTTGAATGATCGGGTAGCTAGTTTAACCGATCGTTCTTTTATTAGATTTTTGTTAGGCGGTTCGATGCGCCACATGTCTTTACTGGACATGGCTCAGGCTTTACGTATATATACGCCTGAGGAGTTAGCATCTGCCGATTGTAGAGGATTGATACTAAACGGTAGAAAGATAGATGAAAATTTTGATACACACGGTGTGTGGAGTCAAATGACAAGCCATCACCGTTTCAAAGGGGGAAACTACTCTTATTTGGATATAGATAGAGCCGAATTAAGAGTGATACATAGGTTTTTAGCTAATTCGATTACACAAAGGGGTAAGAACAAAGAAAAAGTAAATGAACAAGATTTGTTTTACCATATGTGTATTCGAGACCCACAAAGCGCTGTAAGTATACCATATTGTGTGGGTTATTATTTATCAGCTATGGTTCGGGGGATGCGTCCACATAGCATAATAGGAGGTGGTATTTTTATTACTTTGATTGGTGAATATCTCGGTGTGGATATAAGTCGGGGGGGATTATTACTAGAAGAGCCGGAACCCCGCGACACTATAGGTTTAAATGTATACCATGGTGCGAAAGTTTTGAAGAGGCGAAATAACGCCGCAGTACGATACCATGGTAGACATCCACAGGTGGAGAGAAACCAGGAACAAGGTAATGTAGGAGGGGGGAATGAGATGCAAGAAATGCATAGGTTTATAGCTTCTCAGGAATACGAAAATGCTAGACAGAGAGCATTTGAAGATTGGCAAGTTCATCAGAACCAGATCATAGCGCATTGCCAATATATAGGTAGAAACTATATTCCTACACCGAAACCCGTCTTCCCTCCTTGGTCGATAGAGATGCAGCCACCATATCCTACGTATGATCCTGCCGAAGCATTCTATAGCACGTATGGTTATGCCTGGAACCCCTATTGGTACCAATATCATCCTTAGTTTACTTATTATTTTTTTTTTTTTTATTATTTTGTAATTTGTATTTATTGATACATTTAATATTTTTGTTAATATTGTAATCATTTTTATAATTATCTAACTTTTATTCTTAGATTTTAATAATTTTTGAACGTGGGGTAATATACCAAACTTCAAAAATATGTATATATGTTTGCAGTTTATCTTATGTACACAACAGGGTAAAACAACGCATTTTCAAAGACTGGCATTAAGTTCAGCAAAAGCAACTAATTTTGACGACAAGATGCAAAATATATGTGAAATAACGACAAGACGGAATGAACAAATGATGTGCACCATTTATCATTCAGCAAACAAACGCCAATATATTTGGAAACTTTGGTAAAAATTTAATCATTTTCACACAAATCACCCTCAATAATTTAAATTGTTACTGATTTCTTGCAAATGAGGGCATTGCAAGATCTTAAGTGTGGGAAGGGGTTAAATTCTTTCGGATTTTAAAATTTTTATATTAAACACTTGGTTACCATTAAAAATACTAGTAAAGCAGTAGTTGTATTAGAATCTAGTGCTCTCTGATAAAAAAGAACAGCCCTAGTCTTATATACTGACTACCCAATTCTAGTAAAATTTTTCAAAATTTTCAATTAAATGAATTCAAAATCATGTTTATACATATTTATGAACGATAAAACTAGGTTTTAACACCGAAATTATTGTTACCTCGAAAAGGACATAAATTGAGAAACAAACTAAAATGTTAAAATTCATTTAAAATGGAATAGAGGACGATAAAAAGAAAAATAAAAGCCAAGTGTGGGAAAATTTACCAAGTTATTTTAAACATATGTCACATATATCTGTAACAAATAACTGAAAATACTTTTGCTTTGGACTAAACTGTTTTACCCGATGAAAGAAAAGAAAAGATGGATCTACACGATGAATCAATTCCATCATTAAAAGGAAGTAAAGTCTTCCGAAAAAGACACGCGCTTCTTGATTTAGGTCATGAAGTTATCGTCCAGACCAGCTGTAGGTTGACGAAAAATCTAGAAAAGTCATCACTAAAATCAGCAGGAAATCCACGGACCTCAGCATTAAACAGGGTCGCCAAGTGGTCAGATTTATCCTAACCATGAGAAGGATTTATCTCGTACAATGGGGGGGCACCATGCAAATTAGCTGGATAAGACTAATGAATCAGATCCCCAGAAAGGATAATCTCCTTAAAGATTTAAAATCAGCTTTTAAGACTGATATTACTCAATCCTAGAGATTGACCTTAAAGATTGAGAATTCAAACTCATGGAATTCAATGATATCTAAACTCGAGCTTGAACGAGAAAATATTTTGATCAAAAATTACAAACCGATTTGTTTTCTGAAAACCCTATTTTCAATGCGTTCATTACCATTGAACGTAAAATCCTAGGAATTCACCTGGAATTCATTAGGTCACCTGAACTAAATCGGGTGTCAACCGTAAGAACGGTGGTTGCATAGCATGGTCAAAGACAGGACCTTGTGCCAGACCGAAAAATTATAAGGGTAAGCTTTACTATTGCTCCTACCAAGGATAGTAATTGCGTCCGACACGTTATAGACCATAATCAAAAGCATGTCACGAGACATTGCCTTAACAGTTGCTTGTTCAACGCTTTCCTTTACAACCGGACGGTAGTTTGCCGAAAGGTAATATACGGAACAAGTAAACTGGACGTGTTGCTTTCCTAATACAAGGTTAGCAAGTGGGTGACACAAAACCGCAAGTTTTGAGCTAAAATTTTCAAATCTGAAACCCACCAAACCCACAAAAATATTTTGCAAACACCGGTAAAGGGTTATTCTGGAAAACTTATCTAGGGTAAAAACTAGATTTAATTTTCAAAAGATCAAATGTTTTCATAAAGATCCAATTTCCTTAATGGATCTAAATTTTTATAGTCATGTGGGACTGTAAACCATATCGTTACTACCATTGTTTATACCGCCGTATAGAAATCACTGATGTACAAAGTGTGAAGAATAAAGAAGTGATTCTAGTATTTCAAGACGATATTGCTTGAGGACAAGCAACGCTCAAGTGTGGGAATATTTGATAATGCTAAAAACGAACATATATTTCATAGCATTATTCCTCAAGAAAGACAAGCTTTTAGTTGCAATTGTTCTATTTACAAGTGATATTCGTTTAAATAATAAAAGGTGAAGACAAAAGACAGATTCGACGAATTGAAGACGCAAACGACCAAAAAGCTCAAAAGTACAAAAGACAATCAAAAAGGTTCCAATTGTTGATAAGAAACATCTCGAAATTACAAAAGTACAAGATTCAAAACACAAAGTACAAGATATTAAATTGTACGCAAGGACGTTCGAAAATCCGGAACCGGGACCAGAGTCAACTCTTAACGCTCGACGCAACGGACTAAAAATTACAAGTTAACTATGTATATAAATATAATATAATATATAATTAATTATATTAATTATATATATATTATATTTATATATAATAAAACCGTCGGCAGAGAAACTCCAAGGGCGTGAGCTGTAAATACTATCTCCGCGACTCGCGGAGATTGAAGGGGTTTTTGCCGCGAGTCGCGGAGCCCCAAAATTCTACTCTGGCTATAAAGCAAACCGAATTCTGATCAAATTTCATATCTTATTTCATCTCTCTCTCAATATATACGTAATATATATATATATAATTTATATTTTAATTTTAATTTTAATTTTAAATCCTAATAATAAGGGTATGTTAGCGAATGTTGTAAAGGTGTAAGTCGAAATTCTGTCCGTGTAACGCTACGCTATTTTTAATCATTGTAAGTTATGTTCAACCTTTTTATATTAATGTCTCGTAGCTAAGTTATTATTATGCTTATTTAAAACGAAGTAATCATGATGTTGGGCTAATTACTAAAATTGGGTAATTGGGCTTTGTACCATAATTGGGGTTTGGACAAAAGAACGACACTTGTGGAAATTAGACTATGGGCTATTAATGGGCTTTATATTTGTTTAACTAAATGAAAGTTTGTTAATGTTAATATAAAGATTTACAATTGGGCGTCCCTATAAATTACCATATACACTCGATCGGACACGATGGGCGGGGTATTTATATGTACGAATAATCGTTCATTTAACCGGACACGGGAATGGATTAATAGCCACTAGAATAATTAAAACAGGGGTGAAATTACATTCAAGGGTAATTGGTGTAATTGTTAACAAAGTAGTAAAACCTTGGTTTACACGCAGTCGATAACCTGGTGTATTCATTAAACAAAGTATTAAAACCTTGTTACAATTCGAATCCCCAATTAGTTGGAATATTTAACTTCGGGTATAATAATAATTTGACAAGGACACTTGCAATTTATATTTATGACTGATGGACTGTTATGGACAAAAACCAGACGGACATATTGAATAATCCAGGACAAAGGACAATTAACCCATAGGCATAAAACTAAAATCAACACGTCAAACATCATGATTACGGAAGTTTAAATAAGCATAATTCTTTTATTTCATATTTAATTTTATTTATTGTTATTTAATCGCACTTTTAATTATCGTACTTTTTAATTATCGCAATTTTATTTTATCGCATTTTTATTATTCGCAATTTCATTATCGTTATTTACTTTACGCTTTAATTTAAAGTCTTGTATTTATTTTATATTTTACATTAGGTTTTAACTGCGACTAAAGTCTTAAAATCGACAAACCGGTCATTAAACGGTAAAAACCCCCCTTTATAATAATAATATTACTTATATATATATTTGTATTTTTATAAAAGTAAAATAATATAGCGTTGAGCTTTGTTTAAAGATTTCCCTGTGGAACGAACCGGACTTACTAAAAACTACACTACTGTACGATTAGGTACACTGCCTATAAGTGTTGTAGCAAGGTTTAAGTATATTCATTCTATAAATAAATAAATATCTTGTGTAAAATTGTATCGTATTTAATAGTATTTTCTGCTAAAATTTAATAGTATTTTATACCCCTTAGCTTTAACATCAATTTCATAGCATTATTCCTCAAGAAAGACAAGCTTTTAGTTGCAATTGTTCTATTTACAAGTGATATTCGTTTAAATAATAAAAGGTGAAGACAAAAGACAGATTCGACGAATTGAAGACGCAAACAACCAAAAAGCTCAAAAGTACAAAAGACAATCAAAAAGGTTCCAATTATTGATAAGAAACGTCTCGAAATTACAAGAGTACAAGATTCAAAACGCAAAGTACAAAATATAAAATTGTACGCAAGGACGTTCGAAAATCCGGAACCGGGACCAGAGTCAACTCTTAACGCTCGACGCAACGGACTAAAAATTACAAGTTAACTATGTATATAAATATAATATAATATATAATTAATTATATTAATTATATATATATTATATATATATTATAAACCGTCGGTAAACAAAGAGCCAAACTCCTCTTAGCTGTAAAAGTAACCTCCGCGACTCGCGGAGTTTGAAGGCAAGATCCACCGCGAGTCGCGGAGCCCCAAAAATCGAAATTCCCTATAAAGCCAACCGAATTCTGATCACAATTCATATCTTTTTCTTCTCTTATCATACGTAAAATTTATATATATATATATAATTTATATTTTAATTTTAATTTTAATTCTAATAATAAGGGTATATTAGCGAATGTTGTAAGGGTGTAAGTCGAAATTCTGTCCGTGTAACGCTACGCTATTTTTAATCATTGTAAGTTATGTTCAACCTTTTTATATTAATGTCTCGTAGCTAAGTTATTATTATGCTTATTTAAAACGAAGTAATCATGATGTTGGGCTAATTACTAAAATTGGGTAATTGGGCTTTGTACCATAATTGGGGTTTGGACAAAAGAACGACACTTGTGGAAATTAGACTATGGGCTATTATTGGGCTTTATATTTGTTTAACTAAATGATAGTTTGTTAATGTTAATATAAAGATTTACAATTGGGCGTCCCTATAAATTACCATATACACTCGATCGGACACGATGGGCAGGGTATTTATATGTACGAATAATCGTTCATTTAACCGGACACGGGAATGGATTAATAGCCACTAGAATAATTAAAACAGGGGTGAAATTACATTCAAGGGTAATTGGTGTAATTGTTAACAAAGTAGTAAAACCTTGGTGTACACGCAGTCGATAATCTGGTGTATTCATTAAACAAAGTATTAAAACCTTGTTACAATTCGAATCCCCAATTAGTTGGAATATTTAACTTCGGGTATAAGAATAATTTGATGAGGACACTCGCACTTTATATTTATGACTGATGGACTGTTATGGACAAAAACCAGACGGACATATTAAATAATCCAGGACAAAGGACAATTAATCCATGGGCATAAAACTAAAATCAACACGTCAAACATCATGATTACGGAAGTTTAAATAAGCATAATTCTTTTATTTCATATTTAATTTCCGTTATTTTATATTTAATTGCACTTCTAATTATCGCACTTTTATTTATTGTTATTTAATCGCACTTTTAATTATCGTACTTTTTAATTATCGCAAGTTTATTTTATCGCACTTTTATTATTCGCAATTTCATTATCGTTATTTACTTTAAGTTTTAATTTAAGTCTTTTATTTATTTAATATTTTACATTAGGTTTTAACTGCGACTAAAGTTTTAAAATCGACAAACCGGTCATTAAACGGTAAAAACCCCCCTTTATAATAATAATATTACTTATATATATGTTTGTATTTTTATATAGCGTTGAGCTTTGTTTAAAGATTTCCCTGTGGAACGAACCGGACTTACTAAAAACTACACTACTTTACGATTAGGTACACTGCCTATAAGTGTTGTAGCAAGGTTTAAGTATATCCATTCTATAAATAAATAAATATCTTGTGTAAAATTGTATCGTATTTAATAGTTTTTCCTAGTAAATTAATAGTATTTTATACCCCTCTGCTTTGACATCAAGTATTTTTGGCGCCGCTGCCGGGGAACACTCTTAAACGCCGGAAGCGCAATGCTAATATAAAAAAAAAAAAAATAATATATTTTTAGTTAACTTTTATTAAAATTCGTTTTTGTAAAAATACGTTTTAAATATTCGAAAATATAAAAAGAAAAACAAAAATATAAGTATTTTTAAGATTTTGTTAAATATTTAAGTTTTATAAGTTTCTTTATTTTTATTTTAGTTTATAAAAATATAAGTTTTATTTAAATATCTTTTATTTATTTAAAAACAGAAAACAGAAAATAAAAAAAATAAATAAATAAAGAAAAAACGCGTAAAATTTCAAACTGATCCAGAGTTGAAAACTGGAACCCCGCGACTCGCGGGGTTTTCTGCATTAATTACTGCGACTCGCGGAGCCTTCTCTGACAGGCGACAAAAACCCTAAACCAGCATTAATTACGGGTATTAATTAATTATTATTATTATTTAACCCTAATAATTATTATTATTATTATTAGTTTATTTTAAGATTTACTTTTTATTTAATTTGTTTTATTTTGTTTAAATTAGTTTTATTAAATTGTAAAATTAGTAGTTTTATTAAATAAATAATATAAAAATAATATTTTTATAAAAATTGTACTTTTTACAACTTTTTATATATTTTTATATTTTGTCCCTTTTTAATCATTGTAGCGTAATATTTGTATTTTTAGCTCATATTTAATTTTAAACTTCGTTTTTGCTATAGTGATTTTTACTCCTAGATTTTTAGGCTTTGTCGTAGAATTCCTTAAGTGCTTTTTCTTTAGACTCAGATTTAGGTGCTCTAGAATTTTGCGACGCCTTTTTAAGTTTTAGTTTCTTTTTAAGTTATTTCCATTTGGGATTTAGTTTTTCCTTGTAAGCTTTAATATTTTTAGACCTTTTACTATGTATCAATTATCATTCCAATTAGTAATTTCAATTTGCGATTATAATTTTAAGTTAGTTGTAGTAATAAGGTTAGGTTAGTCAAGTATTTTTAAGTTTTTATAAGTTTCTTTTATTTTTCCGTCACCTTTTATTTTTCAACCATTTTTTTTTCTTTTTCGACCTTTTGCGACGAACTCTTTTTCTCTCTTATTTCTCGCTATTCTAGTTTTAGGACATAGATTTTTATTCTACTTCTTATCTAAATTTCTTAAAATTACGAAAATTTATTTTAAGTGGTTAAATTAATAGACATCAAAATTTTCTGGTTCGTAGTAATAGTTGGATTTGTACGTGGACCGGGTTATTGGAGCCAAACAGTCCTCAATTATATTGAGACCAAACGAATCCTGCCCCTCTGCTGCATCTTTTGGCTATTCGAAACGTGGGCAAAATCAGAAAAGTCTATTGATTGGATAACTTATTATAATTTTTCTTTCCTTTTTTAAAACTAATAGGATATTCAGTGAATGCACCGAGCAATACGTTCATCACCTTTTGTACGTTCACCACCTGTAACTAGATCAAGACATTTAGCAAATATAACCGCCGTTGATTTTTCTTTAGAATCGTCATCCAGTCGACCAAGTACTTCAGTTCAAATTTCCGATAATCCATTTTTTGAACCCAACCTCACAATTGAGAATCCGGAGAATATTCAGGAACGGTTCGTAGATCTTGAACCACTAAATTTTCCTCCGGAACCACCAATCATTCAAACAGAGATTGTTGAGGAACGAACCATTAAATCAGAATCATCTAGTGATACCGATTCAACAAATTCAATTATGGAGAATCTGGAACCTTTAAGTATGGAAGATCGAATGAGAGCTAAACGCACTGGCCAAGGTCACGCAATTACTCATCCAGACATTAATGCGCCAGATTATGAAATCAAAGGACAAATTCTACATATGGTGACTAATCAATGCCAATTTAGTGGTGCGCCGAAGGAAGATCCAAATGAACATCTACGTACCTTTAATAGGATCTGCACACTATTTAAAATCCGAGAAGTGGAGGATGAACAGATATATCTCATGTTATTTCCCTGGACTTTAAAGGGAGAAGCCAAAGATTGGTTGGAATCGTTACCTGAAGGGGCGATCGATACATGGGACGTTTTAATTGACAAATTTCTTAAACAATTCTTTCCTGCATCTAAAGCCGTAAGACTTCAAGCAGAAATTGTTACGTTCACACAGAAACCAAATGAAACTCTATATGAGGCGTGGACAAGATATGGAAAGTTGTTAAGAGGATGTCCGCAACATGGTTTAGACACCTGTCAAATAGTACAAATATTCTACCAAGGATGCGACATCACTACAAGAAAAGACATAGATATAGCAGCTGGTGGTTCTATTATGAAGAAAACCGAAACTGACGCTTACAAAATTATTGATAATACTGCTTCCCACTCACATGAGTGGCACCAAGAAAAAGATATCATTAGATCATCTAAAGCAGCTAGAGCCGATTCTAGCCATGACTTAGATTCCATTTCCGCAAAGATAGATGCTGTGGAGAGACGAATGGAAAAGATGACTAAGGATATTCACTCAATACGAATTAGTTGTGAGCAGTGTGGAGGACCACATTTGACAAAAGATTGTCTCAGTATTGAATTAACAATGGAACAAAGAGAGAATATTTCATACATAAACCAAAGGCCTGGAAATAATTATCAGAATAATTATCAACCGCCAAGACCGATTTACAATCAAAACCAGAATTATAACCGAAATATTCCATACAACAACCAACAAGGTCCTAGCAATCAACAAGTATCCAATAATACTTACAATCAGCAAAGACCTAATTTTCAAAACAAACCACCACAACAAACCGATGATAAAAATCCGAATTTAGAAGACATGATGACGAAGCTAGTTGAAACTCAAACGCAGTTTTTCACATCTCAAAAACAAACTAATGAACAAAATGCTCAAGCATTTAGAAATCAACAAGCTTCTATTGAAAATCTGGAACAAGAAGTGAGTAACCTAGCAAGGTTAATAGGTGAAAGAAAACCGGGAAGTCTACCTAGTGATACAAATGCTAACCCCCGAAATGAAACAGCTAAAGCTATTACCACAAGAAGTGGTACAACACTTAAACCACCTGAAATACCTGTAACTTCTGATGAAACTATTCCTACTCTACAAGAACCACAACCTGATCAAGATAAGGAAAAAGAACATGTAGTTGAAAAGGTTAATGAAAATAACACAGTTAAGGATAAACCTTATGTTAAACCATACCAACCACCACTTCCTTACCCGAGTAAAATGAAGAAAGAAAAACTTGAAGCCGAGCAATCCAAATTCTTGGATATGTTTAAACAGATAAATGTAAATCTTCCTTTCATTGATGTGATTTCAGGAATGCCAAGATATGCTAAATTCTTGAAAGATCTAATCTCAAATAGAAAGAAAATGGAAGAACTCTCGGCTGTTACTATGAATGCTAATTGTTCAGCAGTGCTGTTGAATAAGATACCAGAAAAATTATCTGATCCAGGAAGTTTCACAATTCCATGTTTTCTGGGTAGTCTTAGTTCAATAGAAGCATTGGCAGACTTAGGTGCTAGTATAAATCTAATGCCGTATTCACTATACACTAAACTAGACCTTGGAGAATTGAAACCAACCAGAATAAGCATACAACTAGCCGATAGATCAATAAAATATCCTAGAGGGATAATGGAGAACATGCTAGTTAAAGTTGGTACTTTAGTATTTCCAGTAGATTTTGTTGTTTTGGACATGGAAGAAGATTCTCAAGTTCCTCTCATATTAGGAAGACCATTCTTAAACACGGCTAAAGCAATGATAGACGTGTTCGGTAAGAAACTGACCCTAAGTATAGAGGATGAGAGTGTTACCTTTTCAGTTGATAGAGCAATGCAACAACCACAATCTGCAGATGATACATGTTATTATATTCAAACTATAGATGCACATGCAGAATTATTAGAAGAATTTCCAGAATTACAAGGAACAGGAGAATGTTCTTTAGGAGAAGGTAATGAACCAATTGATGAAGCTGAAATGTTAGCTACACTTATAGCTAATGGATATGAACCAACAACAGAAGAAATTCAAATGCTAAAAGAAGAAGACAGATATCGATATAAATCATCGATAGAAGAACCTCCGAAATTAGAGTTAAAGCCACTTCCAAACCATTTGGAATACGCTTATTTATATGGTGAATCTGAATTACCTGTAATAATATCGTCTTCTCTTACTGAAAATGAGATATCACAACTCATTTCTGTGTTGAAAGCTCATAAACCAGCCATTGCATGGAAGATTCATGATATTAAAGGAATAAGTCCTTCGTATTGCACACATAAAATCCTTATGGAAGAAGGTCATAAAACGTATGTGCAACGCCAACGAAGACTAAATCCTAATATGCAAGATGTAGTTAAGAAAGAGATTATTAAACTGCTGGATGCAGGTCTAATTTATCCAATTTCTGATAGTCCATGGGTAAGCCCAGTTCAATGCGTACCTAAGAAGGGTGGCATGACTGTCATCACAAATGAAAAAAAATGAGCTTATTCCTACTAGGACTGTAACAGGATGGCGTGTATGTATTGATTATAGAAAATTAAATGACGCCACCAGAAAAGATCACTTTCCCTTACCTTTCATAGATCAAATGTTGGAAAGATTAGCCGGAAATAGTTACTATTGTTTTCTAGATGGATTTTCCGGATATTTTCAAATTCCAATAGCACCCGAAGACCAAGAGAAAACCACATTTACGTGCCCTTATGGTACTTTTGCTTACAAACGCATGCCATTTGGACTTTGTAACGCCCCTGCAACCTTTCAAAGGTGTATGATGGCGATTTTTCACGACATGATAGAAGAATGCATGGAAGTATTCATGGATGACTTTTCAGTCTTCGGTGATACATTTAAATCATGTCTAGTTAATCTGGAACGAATGCTAATTAGATGCGAAAAATCAAATCTAGTACTTAATTGGGAGAAATGGCATTTCATGGTTAAAGAAGGCATCGTTCTTGGACATAAAATTTCAAAAGAAGGAATTGAAGTGGATAGAGCTAAAGTAGATGTAATTGCTAAACTTCCACATCCCACCAATGTTAGAGGAGTTAGGAGTTTTCTAGGGCATGCCGGTTTTTACCGACGTTTTATAAAAGATTTTTCTAAAATTGCCACTCCTATGAATAAACTCCTAGAAAAGGATGCGCCATTCATCTTTTCAGATGAGTGTATCAAATCTTTTAATATTCTTAAAGAGAAACTCACTAATGCGCCGATCATGATAACACCAAATTGGAATCTACCATTTGAACTAATGTGCGATGCAAGTGATTTTGCAATGGGAGCCGTTTTAGGACAAAGGATTGAAAAACGATTTCAACCTATATATTATGCTAGTAAGACATTACAAGGAGCACAAACGAACTATACAACTACTGAAAAAGAACTCCTTGCTATTGTCTTTGCTTTTGACAAATTTCGATCATATCTCGTTCTAGCAAAAACGGTGGTCTATACCGACCATTCTGCTCTTAGATACCTATTTTCAAAACAAGATGCTAAACCAAGATTAATCCGTTGGATCTTACTCTTACTAGAGTTTGATATTGAAATCCGAGATAAAAGAGGAGCAGAAAATCTCGCTGCTGATCATCTTTCTCGTCTTGAAAATCCCGAATTAGAAGTTCTAAATGAATCAGCCATACAAGACAACTTTCCTGATGAATATCTATTGAAGATAGATTATAATGAAATCCCATGGTTTGCAGACTATGCAAACTACTTAGTTTGTGGATTCCTTGAAAAAGGATTATCGTACCAAAGACGAAAGAAATTCTTCAGTGATATAAAACACTATTTTTGGGAAGATCCACATCTGTTTAAAAGTTGTCCCGATGGCATAATACGCCGATGTGTATTTGGAGATGAAGCTAGTAAAATTTTAAACCATTGTCACACAGGACCAACAGGAGGGCATTATGGGCCTCAACTAACAGCAAGAAAAGTTTATGAAGCTGGATTCTATTGGCCTACAATTTACAAAGACGCACACCTTCTTTGCAAATCCTATGATGCATGTCAAAGGGCCGGAAAAATAAGTCAACGTGATGAAATGCCACAAAATGTCATCCAAGTATGTGAAGTATTTGACATTTGGGGTATTGACTTTATGGGTCCATTTCCAAAATCTAATAATAATCTATATATACTCGTAGCCATTGATTATGTATCTAAATGGGCGGAAGCACAAGCTCTCCCAACTAACGATGCACGAGTTGTAGTCAACTTTTTAAAACGTCTTTTTGCAAGGTTTGGAACACCGAAAGCTTTAATAAGTGATCGGGGTACTCATTTCTGTAATAATCAACTTGAGAAAGTTCTTAAAAGATATGGAGTAACTCATAAAATCTCCACCGCATATCATCCACAAACAAGTGGACAAGTTGAAAATACCAACCGAGCTTTAAAACGTATTCTAGAAAAAACCGTAGGATCAAATCCGAAGGAATGGTCCATTAAATTGGAGGATGCACTCTGGGCTTTTAGAACAGCCTACAAAACTCCAATTGGAACCACACCTTTTAGACTTGTTTATGGAAAAGCATGTCATCTTCCAGTAGAAATTGAACACAAAGCATTTTGGGCTTTGAAGACATGTAATCTTGATTTACATGAAGCCGGACGTCTACGATTAAGTCAACTAAATGAATTAGAAGAATTAAGACATGAAGCATACGAAAATTCGTTAATCTATAAAGAAAGAACGAAGAAATGGCATGATAAAAGAATCAGAAGTTCAAAAGAATTTAAAGAAGGAGACAGAGTTCTTCTTTTCAATTCACGATTCAAGTTATTTCCTGGAAAATTGAAATCAAGATGGTCTGGACCATTCATAGTCAAAAGAGTTTTCCCATACGGAACGATAGAATTGATAAATTCAAATGGGATTGAATTTAAAGTTAATGGTCACAGAGTTAAACATTACATACATGGTCCGATGGAAGTCGACAACGAAGTTAATCACAATTTCGACACCACAGCTAACTAAGTGTGGGGAGAATCAAGTCTTTAAAGGATAATATGTATTTCTGTTAGAGTTAGATTGTCTGTTTTCGTGTAGTTCTCGAAAATGGAACACGTATGGTCTTTCCCTAGAAGACCCTAAAGAACTAGTCTTCTCCCCCCATTCTGAATTTTTATTTTTTTTAGGTTTTTACGAAATGAAGTGTAACGACCCGCACTTTTTCGATCGTTCTATACTTATAAGATTAATATTTACATAAATTAAACCTTACCAACATGATAAGCAATCCAAATTGTCGAGATTTATATTTCCGAAAAGAGTTTACACAACGTTTGACCGTCTAGTTTGACCGATGATATCACGAACTATATAACATATGATAATTATACGTTTGTGTATATATATGTATATATACATATTTAACATGATCTAAGAATGTTTTAATATCTCATTTTGTATTAATAACAATAAGTTATAAGTATATTTTAAAACTACTAACTTAAGTTTTCAAAACGATAACTATACGTAATGTTTTTCGACGTAAATACTTATAACCTATATTACTTATACATGCATCGTATAGATATGTATTTTATCACTTTTAAAGGGCTTACATACATAAAACAATATAAGTATATTTACAAAAGATAGCTATATTTGAATCCTCGTTCCGTTTCCTCAAAGATTTCTATACGTATACCTAGAGTATATGTACCCGTATCATACGCAGCTTCTAGATGTATTTACTATTGGTATATACCAATAAAAATCTGCTCCTTAGCAGCCTTAAATGATTAAGAAACATGTGGAACCAACCATTTGTCAAGTAGCATGAATTATTTAGCAAGAAAACAAAGTTAGGTATCTTTTTTTTCCTTTATAACCTAAAAACGTTTTTATGCATGCACACCATTTCTTCACCCCATTTTCTCATACTTACACTTCCATTTCTCTCTCAAAATACTCTTAACTTCATACTTGATCATCTCTAAGCATTTTCCCCATCATTTAGCTTCAAAAACAACACTTAAACCTCATAAGAAAACCTTACAAAAACACTTCAAGAAATCCTTCCAAGAACACAAACTTACTTCCAATCTTTCATTCAATTCCATCACCCTTTTGGTTCTAGCTTTTTACTCCTCTTTTACAGCAACCTTGTCCAAGGAACTTGAGGTAGTAACTATGTTCATAACCTTATTCGATTCATATATATATAGCTATCTTATTTTGTTGTATAAAATTTTAACAACAAGAACATAGTTTGAATGTTTTCAAACTTGTTTGCAAAATAAATAGATTCTTATAACTTAACTTTTAAAATACTTCAAGACCTGTAATATAACTTAAAAATATGCTAATTTAACAAGGTATAACTTGGTTTTTCAAAGAACACCTTAAAAACTGTTTTTACGACGTCGGAGTGCAACCGGGGGCTGTTTTGGGTTGGATAATTAAAAACCATCTTAAACTTTGAATTGGAGGTTTATTTTCTGGAAAAATGATTTTTACTATGAATATGATAACACATAAAAATTTCATGATTTAACTCAAAGTATAAGTATTTTTAGAAAAATAATCATTTAAGGTTGTTTACATGATGGAAAATGATTAACTTCATAAGTTTCACTAAAGTTTGACCTATGACCTGTGATTTCGAATACAAACTAAGGTATTTACAGTTCATAGTCTTAAAGAGGGACTCGATCCAAGGAAGTGACAAGTTGAATCAACGAAAACGGAGTTGTAACGAAGAAACTATGACCAAAACGAGATCGGATATCTAAGACTTGTTTAACTTCGGGATTAATTGGGAAAAATTAAATAAAATCACATATTTCTAAGATAACATGATATTTTATATATATGTACTTATAATTCAATTTTATATGGTTCAGGATCACCCGCAAACAACACGAGAAGATTAATCATAAGATCCCATGTTTGTACGCAACACGTCATTTGACAACACCGGTACTTTATGTACGCAACACGTCATTTGACAACACCGGTACCGTGGGTCAAGATTAATCTCGACCAATACATATACGATGGGGTTTTATTTATTTCGTTAGGGGGTTTTATTTATTTCATTGCGGGTATATTAAACATCTAAAAATGAACCATTAAAATTGAATTACTAACAACGAACTGCTAACTACGGACTAAGGAATTATTCAAAGTATTAAAAGTATAACAAGTATATATATGTGACGTTTGTTTAAAAAGAAAAGGTATTGATATATTATATATGGATAGGTTCGTGATATCAACCGGAGACCAAGTCAAATTATATATATCTTCAAGACAACAGTGAGTATATAGTCCCACTTTTAAACTCTAAATATTTCGGGATGAGAATACATGTATTTTATGTTTTACGTTATGGACACAAGTAACTGAAAAATATATTCTACGTTGAGTTGTACCACTGGCATACTTCCCTGTAGCTTGGTAACTAATATTTACAGCGGTATTGTAAACGCGAATCCTGTTGATAGATCTATCGGGCCTGACAACCCCAACCGGACTGGACGACCAGTATTCAACGGTTGCACAGTACTTCGTTTCGTGACTACACTTGGTACGGTGTAGTAAGATTTCATAATAAAGGGAATATGCGACGTGATTAAATGTTAAGTATGGTTACCAAGTGCTCAACCACTTAGAATATTTTTATTAAACTGTTTATATATGAAATCTTGTGGTCTATATATATATTGCTGCCGGCACTAAACCTATATCTCACCAACTTTATGTTGACGTTTTAAACATGTTTATTCTCAGGTGATAATTAGAAGTTTCCGCTGCATTATGTTGAATTTGAGCAGGATCTTGCGTACGCATATTTGTGTCAAAAATAAGACTGCATATCCAAGAACTTGTGTTGTAAAATATGCTAGAAATCGGGTTGTTATTATCATTTGTAAAGTTTGTAAGTCGAAGATTATCGCTAAACGATAATCATCTTTATTTTGTCCAAAGCTTGTATCAAAAATAAGGATCATGGTTTGTAATGTATAATATATGCAGTTTTTCTTTAAAAAAATGTCGCATATAGAGGTCAATACCTCGCAATGGAATCATACGTTATCTAACACGTTCTTATGGTCAAGGACGGGTTATGACATGTGGTATCAGAGCGGTGGTCTTATCGAACCAGGTTTGCATTAGTGTGTCTAACTGATAAGTCGTTAGGATACATTAGTAAGTCTGGACTTTGACCGGGTCTGATTTAAAAACCATTGCTTATCATTGTTGGTTAAAATTTATATGTAAATATTATGTAGTACTAATGGGTTAGTTGTTGTGTGATAGATGTCGGGCTCAAAACTTGTTATCACATTCAGCGACTCCGAACTAGAATCTTCAGATGGTGTTCCAGTCATTAACCTATCCGATGACGAAAATAATATCTTTGGGGAAGACTCACAAATTCCGGATGAACCGAATATAGAGAACCCGGAAAGTGAACCCGAGGAGGAAAGTGAACCCGAGGAGGAAAGTGAACCCGAGGAGGAAAGTGAACCCGAGGAGGAAAGTGAACCCGAGGAAGAAATACAGGAAATTACAAAAGAAGAGTTCGAACTAGGAAAGAAACGAAAGGCTAATGAATTAGAAAATTCAAATCCTGAGTTTAATAAGGATGATGTGGCACCAACTCCACTAGACACTACCACCCCTATTCCCGCTATTCCTATTCATTCTATCCCGGCATCCAGTTCCTCAGTCCCACAGCCAAAATATAGGCAGACAGCCAGGATAAGCGTTAAGCGATTCTCTGAACCTAAACGTCCTAGAAAATAGACCAAACGATGCGCTGCCGTATTAAACCATGGGATCATATAATGTTTTGTATAATATTATTAGTGTGGTTTGCTTAATGTTCGATGTAAGATAAGCATATGTAAAATAGTGAAGTGTGAAATGCAATAATTTTCCATGGTTAAGTATTATTTAGATGGTAGTAATTGATTCTGTACTAAGCTATTAAGTATGGACATTAACGGGTAGGTACTACCCTAGATATAATTATAAAATGCTAATAAGAAGAAAAGGCTTTTATAATAATACCTGGTTCATATTATTAATAAGCTATAATGTACTGTAAATATACACTACATCTATAATATTCCATGTGAATAATTATTTTCTTTTCATTCTTATAGAAGAATATGGCGCGATTGAACCGAATGACGGAACAAGAAATCCAGGAACTCATCAATCAGCGAGTGAACGACAGAATGTTATTGGTCGAGGCTGCAAGAACTGCTGCAGTTAACCCAAATCCTCGTGTGGGGTGCACTTACAAAACTTTTCAAGCTTGCAAGCCCTCATCATTCAGTGGAACAGAAGGACCGATCGGTTTAACCCGGTGGATAGAAAAGATGGAAACTGTGTTCAAAATCAGTGGTTGTGTTGAAAAGGACATGACCAAATACGCATCGTGCACTTTACAAGATAGTGCACTCACGTGGTGGAAAAATTATGTGAAGGCTGTAGGAGGAGATGTAGCTTATGATACTCCGTGGGAAGAATTCAAAACAATGTTAATCAACGAATATTGTCCAAGGAACGAGGTTAGGAAGTTGGAAGATGAGTTACGAAGTCTGAAGGTTATTGGTACTGAAATCACCAACTACAATCAGCGATTCATGGAATTAGTTTTGCTATGTCCTGAATTGGTTCCAACCGAAGAACGGAAGATTGAAATGTACAAAGATGGTTTGCCCAAAAAGGTCAAGGCAAATGTTACAGCATCGAAACCTAAGACAATTCATGAAGCTATAACCATGGCAAACGAGCTAATGGATCAGGTCATCATGGATAAGAAAGTATCCAATACTGATGTGAAGGTATCAGGTAACAAAAGAAAGTGGAATGGAAATTATGATCGAGGTAACCAACAACAATCTTTTAAGAAACAAGAAAACACGCAAGGTACGGGTAGTGGTTTAAGCTTTGGTTATAAAGGACAAAATCCTTTATGCAACCGATGCCACAAACATCACTCTGGTTACTGTAATGTGGTATGCAACAAATGTAATCGAAAGGGTCATCTTGCTGAAGATTGTAGGGCCCTCGTTACAAATACAAATGGTACCAAGACTCCTGCCACCAATGCAAATAGAACTGCTTTGGCTACCATTACTTGTTATGGGTGTGGAAAACAAGGTCACTATAAGAGCCAGTGTCCGAATCCAGAGAAGAATAATGGATCTGCACGTGGAAGAGCATTTGTTATTAATGCTAGAGAGGCGTGTGAAGACCCGGAGCTTGTTACGGGTACGTTTACCATTAATAACTTATCCGCATCTATTATATTTGATACTGGTGCCGATAGAAGTTACGTGAGTAGAGGCTTTTACGCTAAATTGAATTGTTCATCATTACCTCTAGATGCTAAGTACATGATTGAGTTAGCTAATGGTAAACTAATTAAAGCCGATAAAATTTGTCGTGATTGTAAAATAAATTTAGCCGGAGAAACATTTAAAATTGACTTAATACCCGTAGAATTAGGAAGTTTTGATGTAATAGTTGGCATGGACTGGATGTCCAAAGTAGGAGCTGAAGTTGTGTGTGCCAAGAAGGCAATTCGCATTCCTAGTAAGGATAAAATGCCGGTGATGATTTATGGAGAGAAGGGTAATTCAAAGCTAAAACTCATTAGCTGTTTGAAAGCCAAGAAGTGTTTAGAAAAGGGATGTTATGCTATTCTAGCACATGTTAATAAAGTCGAAAAGAAAGAAAAAGAGAAGTGCATCAACGATGTGCCTGTGGCAAGAGATTTTCCTGAAGTTTTTCCGGAAGAGTTGCCGGGATTACCTCCATTTAGATCTGTAGAATTTCAAATAGATTTAGTACCAGGAGCTGCACCAGTTGCCCGTGCTCCATATAGACTTGCACCGTCCGAGTTAAAAGAACTTTAGAGTCAGTTAAAAGAATTACTGGATCGTGGATTCATACGACCAAGTACTTCACCGTGGGGAGCTCCAATTTTATTCGTCAAGAAGAAAGATGGATCTTTCCGAATGTGTATAGATTATCGTGAATTAAATAAGTTAACTATCAAAAATCGGTATCCACTACTGAGAATTGACGACTTATTTGATCAACTCCAAGGATCATGTGTGTACTCAAAAATTGACTTAAGGTCGGGCTATCATCAATTACGTGTCAAAGAAGAGGACATTCCGAAAACTGCTTTTCGGACACGTTATGGTCATTACGAATTTTTGGTCATGCCGTTTGGGTTGACAAATGCGCCAGCTGTATTCATGGACCTCATGAATCGAGTTTGTAGTCCATATTTAGATAAGTTTGTTATCGTTTTCATTGATGATATTCTTATCTATTCCAAGAGTGAGCAAGAGCATGAGCAGCATTTAAGGTTGATATTAGAGTTGTTGAGAAAAGAACAGCTATATGCTAAATTTTCTAAATGTGCTTTCTGGTTGAAAGAAGTGCAATTTCTTGGCCACGTTGTTAGTAGCAAAGGAATTCAGGTTGATCCAGCAAAAATTGAAGCCATTAAAAAATGGGAGACTCCTAAGACACCAATGCAGATACGCCAATTTTTGGGTTTAGCCGGTTATTATAGAAGGTTTATTCAAGATTTTTCCCGAATAGCTAAGCCGTTGACAGCGTTAACGCAAAAAGGGAAGAAATATGAATGGACTTCTGAGCAGGAGAGTGCATTTCAGTTACTGAAAAAGAAGTTGACTACGGCGCCTATTTTATCGTTACCAGAAGGGAACGATGATTTTGAAATATATTGTGACGCTTCGCGACAAGGTTTTGGTTGCGTTCTTATGCAACGAAAGAAAGTTATTGCATACGCATCCCGACAATTGAAGATTCACGAGCGGAATTATACGACGCATGATCTAGAACTGGGAGCAGTCGTGTTTGCATTGAAGATATGGAGACACTACTTGTATGGGGTTAAATGCACTGTGTTTACTGATCATAAAAGCCTTCAACATATTTTCGATCAAAAACAGCTGAACATGAGGCAACGTAGGTGGGTCGAGCTGATAAACGACTATGATTGTGAAATTCGTTATCATCCCGGGAAGGCGAACGTGGTGGCCGATGCTCTAAGCAGAAAGGAACGAGAACCAATTCGAGTACGAGCGATGAACATAAAAATTCGCATGAATCTCAACTCACAAATCAAAGAAGTTCAACGAGAAGCACTTACTAAAGAAAACATAAGAAATGAAATAATGAAGAAGTATGAGAAGCAACTCGTTATACGGGAAGACGGAATTCGATATTTTGCAAACCGTATTTGGGTACCGAAGTTGGGTGGATTAAGGAAGTTGATATTGAATGAGGCACATAAGACAAGATACTCGATACATCCTGGAGTTGGAAAGATGTATCAAGATCTTAAGACGCATTATTGGTGGCCTAATTTAAAGACAGACGTTGCAACATATGTTGGGGAGTGTTTAACTTGTTCCAAAGTCAAAGCAGAACACCAAAAGCCGTCAGGATTACTTCAACAACCAGAAATCCCAGAATGGAAATGGGACGGTATTACCATGGATTTCATCACGAAGTTACCAAAGACTGCCTGGGGATACGACACTATTTGGGTAATTGTTGATCGTCTTACCAAATCTGCACATTTCTTGCCTATAAAGGAAACGGATAGAATGGAGAAATTATTACGATTATATATAAAGGAAATAGTTTCAAGGCATGGAATACCTATTTCCATTATATCTGATCGTGATAGTAGATTTACCTCAAAGTTCTGGCAATCACTACAGGAGGCACTAGGAACTCGTTTGGATATGAGCACCGCATATCATCCGCAAACTGACGGGCAGAGTGAAAGAACAATTCAGACTCTTGAAGACATGCTCAGGGCATGTGTGATCGATTTTGGAAACGGATGGGATAAGTATTTACCGTTAGCAGAATTCTCGTATAATAATAGTTATCATGCGAGCATTAAAGCTGCGCCATTTGAAGCACTGTATGGGAGGAAGTGTAGATCTCCTATCTGTTGGAATGAAGTAGGAGATCGACAATTAACTGGTCCCGAGATCATACATGAAACTACTGAAAAGATAGTACAAATCAAGGAGAGATTGAAAACAGCCCGTAGTCGCCAAAAGAGCTACGCCGATGTCCGAAGGAAACCATTAGAGTTTCAGATCGGTGACATGGTTATGTTAAAGGTGTCACCTTGGAAAGGTGTAATACGTTTCGGTAAAAGAGGTAAACTGAACCCAAGATATGTAGGCCCGTTCAAGATCATTGAACGCATTGGACCGGTAGCTTATCGACTCGAGTTACCGCAACAACTCGCCGGAGTACATAATACATTTCACGTCTCGAACCTTAAAAAGTGTCTTGCAAAGGAAGATCTCACCATTCCTCTTGAAGAAATCCATGTCGATGAGAAACTACAATTCATCGAAGAACCAATCGAAATCATGGACCGTGAAGTTAAACAGCTCAAGCAGAGCAACATACCGATCGTTAAGGTTCGTTGGAATGCTCGAAGAGGTCCTGAGTTTACTTGGGAACGAGAGGATTAGATGAAACAAAAGTATCCACACTTGTTTCTCGATGACGCAAAATAGGTACAATTTTAAAATTTCGGGACGAAATTTATTTAACGGGGAGGTAATGTAACGACCCGCACTTTTTCGATCGTTCTATACTTATAAGATTAATATTTACATAAATTAAACCTTACCAACATGATAAGCAATCCAAATTGTCGAGATTTATATTTCCGAAAAGAGTTTACACAACGTTTGACCGTCTAGTTTGACCGATGATATCACGAACTATATAACATATGATAATTATACGTTTGTGTATATATATGTATATATACATATTTAACATGATCTAAGAATGTTTTAATATCTCATTTTGTATTAATAACAATAAGTTATAAGTATATTTTAAAACTACTAACTTAAGTTTTCAAAACGATAACTATACGTAATGTTTTTCGACGTAAATACTTATAACCTATATTACTTATACATGCATCGTATAGATATGTATTTTATCACTTTTAAAGGGCTTACATACATAAAACAATATAAGTATATTTACAAAAGATAGCTATATTTGAATCCTCGTTCCGTTTCCTCAAAGATTTCTATACGTATACCTAGAGTATATGTACCCGTATCATACGCAGCTTCTAGATGTATTTACTATTGGTATATACCAATAAAAATCTGCTCCTTAGCAGCCTTAAATGATTAAGAAACATGTGGAACCAACCATTTGTCAAGTAGCATGAATTATTTAGCAAGAAAACAAAGTTAGGTATCTTTTTTTTCCTTTATAACCTAAAAACGTTTTTATGCATGCACACCATTTCTTCACCCCATTTTCTCATACTTACACTTCCATTTCTCTCTCAAAATACTCTTAACTTCATACTTGATCATCTCTAAGCATTTTCCCCATCATTTAGCTTCAAAAACAACACCTAAACCTCATAAGAAAACCTTACAAAAACACTTCAAGAAATCCTTCCAAGAACACAAACTTACTTCCAATCTTTCATTCAATTCCATCACCCTTTTGGTTCTAGCTTTTTACTCCTCTTTTACAGCAACCTTGTCCAAGGAACTTGAGGTAGTAACTATGTTCATAACCTTATTCGATTCATATATATATAGCTATCTTATTTTGTGGTATAAAATTTTAACAACAAGAACATAGTTTGAATGTTTTCAAACTTGTTTGCAAACTAAATAGATTCTTATAACTTAACTTTTAAAATACTTCAAGACCTGTAATATAACTTAAAAATATGCTAATTTAACAAGGTATAACTTGGTTTTTCAAAGAACACCTTAAAAACTGTTTTTACGACGTCGGAGTGCAACCGGAGGCTGTTTTGGGTTGGATAATTAAAAACCATCTTAAACTTTGAATTGGAGGTTTATTTTCTGGAAAAATGATTTTTACTATGAATATGATAACACATAAAAATTTCATGATTTAACTCAAAGTATAAGTATTTTTAGAAAAATAATCATTTAAGGTTGTTTACATGATGGAAAATGATTAACTTCATAAGTTTCACTAAAGTTTGACCTATGACCTGTGATTTCGAATACAAACTAAGGTATTTACAGTTCATAGTCTTAAAGAGGGACTCGATCCAAGGAAGTGACAAGTTGAATCAACGAAAACGGAGTTGTAACGAAGAAACTATGACCAAAACGAGATCGGATATCTAAGACTTGTTTAACTTCGGGATTAATTGGGAAAAATTAAATAAAATCACATATTTCTAAGATAACATGATATTTTATATATATGTACTTATAATTCAATTTTATATGGTTCAGGATCACCCGCAAACAACACGAGAAGATTAATCATAAGATCCCATGTTTGTACGCAACACGTCATTTGACAACACCGGTACTTTATGTACGCAACACGTCATTTGACAACACCGGTACCGTGGGTCAAGATTAATCTCGACCAATACATATACGATGGGGTTTTATTTATTTCGTTAGGGGGTTTTATTTATTTCATTGCGGGTATATTAAACATCTAAAAATGAACCATTAAAATTGAATTACTAACAACGAACTGCTAACTACGGACTAAGGAATTATTCAAAGTATTAAAAGTATAACAAGTATATATATGTGACGTTTGTTTAAAAAGAAAAGGTATTGATATATTATATATGGATAGGTTCGTGATATCAACCGGAGACCAAGTCAAATTATATATATCTTCAAGACAACAGTGAGTATATAGTCCCACTTTTAAACTCTAAATATTTCGGGATGAGAATACATGTATTTTATGTTTTACGTTATGGACACAAGTAACTGAAAAATATATTCTACGTTGAGTTGTACCACTGGCATACTTCCCTGTAGCTTGGTAACTAATATTTACAGCGGTATTGTAAACGCGAATCCTGTTGATAGATCTATCGGGCCTGACAACCCCAACCGGACTGGACGACCAGTATTCAACGGTTGCACAGTACTTCGTTTCGTGACTACACTTGGTACGGTGTAGTAAGATTTCATAATAAAGGGAATATGCGACGTGATTAAATGTTAAGTATGGTTACCAAGTGCTCAACCACTTAGAATATTTTTATTAAACTGTTTATATATGAAATCTTGTGGTCTATATATATATTGCTGCCGGCACTAAACCTATATCTCACCAACTTTATGTTGACGTTTTAAACATGTTTATTCTCAGGTGATAATTAGAAGTTTCCGCTGCATTATGTTGAATTTGAGCAGGATCTTGCGTACGCATATTTGTGTCAAAAATAAGACTGCATATCCAAGAACTTGTGTTGTAAAATATGCTAGAAATCGGGTTGTTATTATCATTTGTAAAGTTTGTAAGTCGAAGATTATCGCTAAACGATAATCATCTTTATTTTGTCCAAAGCTTGTATCAAAAATAAGGATCATGGTTTGTAATGTATAATATATGCAGTTTTTCTTTAAAAAAAATGTCGCATATAGAGGTCAATACCTCGCAATGGAATCATACGTTATCTAACACGTTCTTATGGTCAAGGACGGGTTATGACATGTGGTATCAGAGCGGTGGTCTTATCGAACCAGGTTTGCATTAGTGTGTCTAACTGATAAGTCGTTAGGATACATTAGTAAGTCTGGACTTTGACCGGGTCTGATTTAAAAACCATTGCTTATCATTGTTGGTTAAAATTTATATGTAAATATTATGTAGTACTAATGGGTTAGTTGTTGTGTGATAGATGTCGGGCTCAAAACTTGTTATCACATTCAGCGACTCCGAACTAGAATCTTCAGATGGTGTTCCAGTCATTAACCTATCCGATGACGAAAATAATATCTTTGGGGAAGACTCACAAATTCCGGATGAACCGAATATAGAGAACCCGGAAAGTGAACCCGAGGAGGAAAGTGAACCCGAGGAGGAAAGTGAACCCGAGGAGGAAAGTGAACCCGAGGAGGAAAGTGAACCCGAGGAAGAAATACAGGAAATTACAAAAGAAGAGTTCGAACTAGGAAAGAAACGAAAGGCTAATGAATTAGAAAATTCAAATCCTGAGTTTAATAAGGATGATGTGGCACCAACTCCACTAGACACTACCACCCCTATTCCCGCTATTCCTATTCATTCTATCCCGGCATCCAGTTCCTCAGTCCCACAGCCAAAATATAGGCAGACAGCCAGGATAAGCGTTAAGCGATTCTCTGAACCTAAACGTCCTAGAAAATAGACCAAACGATGCGCTGCCGTATTAAACCATGGGATCATATAATGTTTTGTATAATATTATTAGTGTGGTTTGCTTAATGTTCGATGTAAGATAAGCATATGTAAAATAGTGAAGTGTGAAATGCAATAATTTTCCATGGTTAAGTATTATTTAGATGGTAGTAATTGATTCTGTACTAAGCTATTAAGTATGGACATTAACGGGTAGGTACTACCCTAGATATAATTATAAAATGCTAATAAGAAGAAAAGGCTTTTATAATAATACCTGGTTCATATTATTAATAAGCTATAATGTACTGTAAATATACACTACATCTATAATATTCCATGTGAATAATTATTTTCTTTTCATTCTTATAGAAGAATATGGCGCGATTGAACCGAATGACGGAACAAGAAATCCAGGAACTCATCAATCAGCGAGTGAACGACAGAATGTTATTGGTCGAGGCTGCAAGAACTGCTGCAGTTAACCCAAATCCTCGTGTGGGGTGCACTTACAAAACTTTTCAAGCTTGCAAGCCCTCATCATTCAGTGGAACAGAAGGACCGATCGGTTTAACCCGGTGGATAGAAAAGATGGAAACTGTGTTCAAAATCAGTGGTTGTGTTGAAAAGGACATGACCAAATACGCATCGTGCACTTTACAAGATAGTGCACTCACGTGGTGGAAAAATTATGTGAAGGCTGTAGGAGGAGATGTAGCTTATGATACTCCGTGGGAAGAATTCAAAACAATGTTAATCAACGAATATTGTCCAAGGAACGAGGTTAGGAAGTTGGAAGATGAGTTACGAAGTCTGAAGGTTATTGGTACTGAAATCACCAACTACAATCAGCGATTCATGGAATTAGTTTTGCTATGTCCTGAATTGGTTCCAACCGAAGAACGGAAGATTGAAATGTACAAAGATGGTTTGCCCAAAAAGGTCAAGGCAAATGTTACAGCATCGAAACCTAAGACAATTCATGAAGCTATAACCATGGCAAACGAGCTAATGGATCAGGTCATCATGGATAAGAAAGTATCCAATACTGATGTGAAGGTATCAGGTAACAAAAGAAAGTGGAATGGAAATTATGATCGAGGTAACCAACAACAATCTTTTAAGAAACAAGAAAACACGCAAGGTACGGGTAGTGGTTTAAGCTTTGGTTATAAAGGACAAAATCCTTTATGCAACCGATGCCACAAACATCACTCTGGTTACTGTAATGTGGTATGCAACAAATGTAATCGAAAGGGTCATCTTGCTGAAGATTGTAGGGCCCTCGTTACAAATACAAATGGTACCAAGACTCCTGCCACCAATGCAAATAGAACTGCTTTGGCTACCATTACTTGTTATGGGTGTGGAAAACAAGGTCACTATAAGAGCCAGTGTCCGAATCCAGAGAAGAATAATGGATCTGCACGTGGAAGAGCATTTGTTATTAATGCTAGAGAGGCGTGTGAAGACCCGGAGCTTGTTACGGGTACGTTTACCATTAATAACTTATCCGCATCTATTATATTTGATACTGGTGCCGATAGAAGTTACGTGAGTAGAGGCTTTTACGCTAAATTGAATTGTTCATCATTACCTCTAGATGCTAAGTACATGATTGAGTTAGCTAATGGTAAACTAATTAAAGCCGATAAAATTTGTCGTGATTGTAAAATAAATTTAGCCGGAGAAACATTTAAAATTGACTTAATACCCGTAGAATTAGGAAGTTTTGATGTAATAGTTGGCATGGACTGGATGTCCAAAGTAGGAGCTGAAGTTGTGTGTGCCAAGAAGGCAATTCGCATTCCTAGTAAGGATAAAATGCCGGTGATGATTTATGGAGAGAAGGGTAATTCAAAGCTAAAACTCATTAGCTGTTTGAAAGCCAAGAAGTGTTTAGAAAAGGGATGTTATGCTATTCTAGCACATGTTAATAAAGTCGAAAAGAAAGAAAAAGAGAAGTGCATCAACGATGTGCCTGTGGCAAGAGATTTTCCTGAAGTTTTTCCGGAAGAGTTGCCGGGATTACCTCCATTTAGATCTGTAGAATTTCAAATAGATTTAGTACCAGGAGCTGCACCAGTTGCCCGTGCTCCATATAGACTTGCACCGTCCGAGTTAAAAGAACTTTAGAGTCAGTTAAAAGAATTACTGGATCGTGGATTCATACGACCAAGTACTTCACCGTGGGGAGCTCCAATTTTATTCGTCAAGAAGAAAGATGGATCTTTCCGAATGTGTATAGATTATCGTGAATTAAATAAGTTAACTATCAAAAATCGGTATCCACTACTGAGAATTGACGACTTATTTGATCAACTCCAAGGATCATGTGTGTACTCAAAAATTGACTTAAGGTCGGGCTATCATCAATTACGTGTCAAAGAAGAGGACATTCCGAAAACTGCTTTTCGGACACGTTATGGTCATTACGAATTTTTGGTCATGCCGTTTGGGTTGACAAATGCGCCAGCTGTATTCATGGACCTCATGAATCGAGTTTGTAGTCCATATTTAGATAAGTTTGTTATCGTTTTCATTGATGATATTCTTATCTATTCCAAGAGTGAGCAAGAGCATGAGCAGCATTTAAGGTTGATATTAGAGTTGTTGAGAAAAGAACAGCTATATGCTAAATTTTCTAAATGTGCTTTCTGGTTGAAAGAAGTGCAATTTCTTGGCCACGTTGTTAGTAGCAAAGGAATTCAGGTTGATCCAGCAAAAATTGAAGCCATTAAAAAATGGGAGACTCCTAAGACACCAATGCAGATACGCCAATTTTTGGGTTTAGCCGGT
This sequence comes from Rutidosis leptorrhynchoides, assembly GCF_046630445.1. Lineage (NCBI taxonomy): Eukaryota > Viridiplantae > Streptophyta > Magnoliopsida > Asterales > Asteraceae > Rutidosis > Rutidosis leptorrhynchoides. Next base: position 474,120,283 of record NC_092335.1, read on the forward strand.
TATTATAGAAGGTTTATTCAAGATTTTTCCCGAATAGCTAAGCCGTTGACAGCGTTAACGCAAAAAGGGAAGAAATATGAATGGACTTCTGAGCAGGAGAGTGCATTTCAGTTACTGAAAAAGAAGTTGACTACGGCGCCTATTTTATCGTTACCAGAAGGGAACGATGATTTTGAAATATATTGTGACGCTTCGCGACAAGGTTTTGGTTGCGTTCTTATGCAACGAAAGAAAGTTATTGCATACGCATCCCGACAATTGAAGATTCACGAGCGGAATTATACGACGCATGATCTAGAACTGGGAGCAGTCGTGTTTGCATTGAAGATATGGAGACACTACTTGTATGGGGTTAAATGCACTGTGTTTACTGATCATAAAAGCCTTCAACATATTTTCGATCAAAAACAGCTGAACATGAGGCAACGTAGGTGGGTCGAGCTGATAAACGACTATGATTGTGAAATTCGTTATCATCCCGGGAAGGCGAACGTGGTGGCCGATGCTCTAAGCAGAAAGGAACGAGAACCAATTCGAGTACGAGCGATGAACATAAAAATTCGCATGAATCTCAACTCACAAATCAAAGAAGTTCAACGAGAAGCACTTACTAAAGAAAACATAAGAAATGAAATAATGAAGAAGTATGAGAAGCAACTCGTTATACGGGAAGACGGAATTCGATATTTTGCAAACCGTATTTGGGTACCGAAGTTGGGTGGATTAAGGAAGTTGATATTGAATGAGGCACATAAGACAAGATACTCGATACATCCTGGAGTTGGAAAGATGTATCAAGATCTTAAGACGCATTATTGGTGGCCTAATTTAAAGACAGACGTTGCAACATATGTTGGGGAGTGTTTAACTTGTTCCAAAGTCAAAGCAGAACACCAAAAGCCGTCAGGATTACTTCAACAACCAGAAATCCCAGAATGGAAATGGGACGGTATTACCATGGATTTCATCACGAAGTTACCAAAGACTGCCTGGGGATACGACACTATTTGGGTAATTGTTGATCGTCTTACCATATTTTAAAAATTAATATTTAAATCTTAAATTAATATTGTAAACTTTGTAAAAACAATATATTTAAAATTGTAAATATTTGAAAAATTAATATAAGTTTGATATGAATTTATAAATTTTTAAATTAAGTTTGGTGTGAATTTTTAATTTTTAAAATATTAATTTTTAATTTTATGCATTTCAAATTTTAAGTTTGGTGTGAATTTTTAATATTAATTTTGAATTTTATATTTAAGTTGTGTGAATTTAAAAACAAAAATTTACTTTATCTCATTAAGTTAAGAATATGATTTTTAAAATTCGTCGTAAGTTGAAGACTAGGTCTTTGAACCGAAATTGCTTTACCCGAGGGAGGGACGAGAACTTTTATTATCATTATTTTTAATCTTATTGAATTAAAGTATGCCAAAAACATTGAAAAAACCCAAAAAAATCTTAGCTTTTAAAACAATCGCTACAAAAGGACAAATTTTAAAATTTTGTCGAAGGACGGACTAGGACATCGATCCGAAACGACCTCGTCCTAAATAACAAGGGAAACAAAATTTTAAAATTAATTACTTAATTGTTTTAATAAGTTAATGATTATAAAAAAAAAATATACCAAACTCCGCGAGTCGCGGAGTTTGGAGGGTTAATCCCCGCGACTCGCGGAGGAGCCGGATTACAGAAAAAAAAATAAGAGCTGCAAACTGATCAGTTTCATACTCCTCAACCCAAAAATACAGCTAGAAAAACTGCACCCGAAAAACACGAAAAAAACCCCCCAAAATCACAATTTTTAACCGTTAATCACCAAATCTTTTGCTAAAATCATGTTGAGAAGGATGCTATCTAAGAATTACTCAAGAAAAACGGTAAATTTCTACACCTAAACACCATTTAATCCGAAATTTGATGTTCTTGAGCTATTTTTCCCCCAATTTGATTTTGATGCTTTTTAGTGTAATTAAGCTTAAATTGTTTATGTATTATGCTTGTATAACCTAGATTGATGCTGTTTAACATGATTAGAAGCCTTAAACTTCAAATTTTGAGTAATCTAGGGTTTGTGTTCTTGAGCAAATTTGGGGCTTTTTGATATAAACAGGTTATGGCCGATTTTTATCATGAATTGTTGCTAAATTGAGTAGTGTAACATGTCTAGGTAGTTAAATGATCCAAACTTTGAGCCTAAACATGATTTTGAGAATTAAAGTGGACTTTTTCAAGTCTAAAATTCATGAACTTGATTTTTGAAAGATAATGCCATTTGAGACTTGTTTAATTGCTAGTAATGATTATTTTGACATGTTATTTGAGTTGAATGCTTATGAACTTGGCGAACATTTTCGTATATGCTTATTTGAAAAAGTGTAGATTTGATAAAAATGTGAAAATGAGCTTAAGTTTGATATAAATTGATAATGTCATTGTAATTATTTTGATTGATGATTTTGCTGACACTAATGCATATTTGGATGCACAAAAATTGTGTTTGATGTGTTTTGCAGAATGAAAGGGGTGAATCTTCATCCCAAGCCCGCAATGCTCCTGCTGAGAATTCGGAACAACAGGAGGTAGATAACTACTACAAGCAGGATATACCTCATCCAGTCATGACCTTTTCCGATATGCACTTGGAAGAGTTGCACCCGAACCTGAGATTTGACAGACTTTGGATAGATTATCCAAAATATCAACGGGGTTTGCATACTCTTCATTCTAAGGTTGTTGAGGTACCGAGGGTCATAGAATGGGGACCCTTAGAAGCTGTAGAATTGGCCGGGCCAATTAGGGAATTACTTGTACAGAGGTATGGTAATTCTTCTTTTAATGACTGGATACATTTATTCACCATACGTAGACCTGTATATAAAGTATGGTGTGAAGAATTGTTATGTAGTATAGAGTTGAATGATCGGGTAGCTAGTTTAACCGATCGTTCTTTTATTAGATTTTTGTTAGGCGGTTCGATGCGCCACATGTCTTTACTGGACATGGCTCAGGCTTTACGTATATATACGCCTGAGGAGTTAGCGTCTCCCGATTGTAGAGGATTGATACTAAACGGTAGAAAGATATATGAAAATTTTGATACACATGGTGTGTGGAGTCAAATGACAAGCCATCACCGTTTCAAAGGGGGAAATTACTCTTATTTGGATATAGATAGAGCCGAATTAAGAGTGATACATAGGTTTTTAGCTAATTCGATTACACAAAGGGGTAAAAACAAGGAAAAAGTAAATGAACAGGATTTGTTTTACCATATGTGTATTCGAGACCCACAAAGCGCTGTAAGTATACCATATTGTGTGGGTTATTATTTATCAGCTATGGTTCGGGGGATGCGACCACATAGCATAATAGGAGGTGGTATTTTTATTACTTTGATTGGTGAATATCTCGGTGTGGATATAAGTCGGGGGGGATTATTACTAGAAGAGCCGGAACCCCGCGATACTATAGGTTTAAATGTATACCATGGTGCGAAAGTTTTGAAGAGGCGAAATAACACCGCAGTACGATACCATGGTAGACATCCACAGGTGGAGAGAAACCAACAACAAGGTAATGTAGGAGGGGGGAATGAGATGCAAGAAATGCATAGGTTTATAGCTTCTCAGGAATACGAAAATGCTAGACAGAGAGCATTTGAAGATTGGCAAGTTCATCAGAACCAGATCATAGCTCATTGCCAACATATAGGTAGAAACTATATTCCTACACCGAAACCCATCTTCCCTCCTTGGTCTATAGAGATGCAGCCACCATATCCTACGTATGACCCTGCCGAAGCATTCTATAGCACTTATGGTTATGCCTGGAACCCCTATTGGTACCAATATCATCCTTAGTTTACTTATTATTTTTTTTTATTTTGTAATTTGTAATTATTGATACGTTTAATACTTTTGTTAATATTGTAATCATTTTTATAATCATCTAACTTTTATTCTTAGATTTTAATAATTTTTGAATGTGGGGTAATATACCAAACTTCAAAAATATGTATATATGTTTGCAGTTTATCTTATGTACACAACAGGGTAAAACAACGCATTTTCAAAGACTGGCATTAAGTTCAGCAAAAGCAACTAATTTTGACGACAAGATGCAAAATATATGTGAAATAACAACAAGACGGAATGAACAAATGATGTGCACCATTTATCATTCAGCAAACAAACGCCAATATATTTGGAAACTTTGGTAAAATTTAATCATTTTCACACAAATCACCCTCAATAATTTAAATTGTTACTGATTTCTTGCAAATGAGGGCATTGCAAGATCTTAAGTGTGGGAAGGGGTTAAATTCTTTCGGATTTTAAAATTTTTTACTTTATACACTTGGTTACCATTAAAAAATACTAGTAAAGCAGTAGTTGTATTAGAATCTAGTGCTCTCTGATAAAAAAGAACAACCCTAGTCTTATATACTGACTACCCAATTCTAGTAAAATTTTTCAAAATTTTCAATTAAATGAATTCAAAATCATGTTTATACATATTTATGAACGATAAAACTAGGTTTTAACACCGAAATTATTGTTACCTCGGAAAGGACATAAATTGAGAAACAAACCAAAATGTTAAAATTCATTTAAAATGGAATAGAGGACGATAAAAAAGAAAATAAAAGCCAAGTGTGGGAAAATTTACCAAGTTATCTTAAACATATGTCACATATATCTGTAACAAATAACTGAAAATACTTTTGCTTTGGACTAAACTAAACTGTTTTACCCGATGAAAGAAAAGAAGAGATGGATCTACACGATGAATCAATTCCATCATTAAAAGGAAGTAAAGTCTTCCGAAAAAGACACGCGCTTCTTGATTTAGGTCATGAAGTTGTCGTCCAGACCAGCTGTAGGTTGACGAAAAATCTAGAAAAGTCATCACTAAAATCAGCAGGAAATCCACGGACCTCAGCATTAAACAGGGTCGCCAAGTGGTCAGGTTTATCCTAACCATGAGAAGGATTTATCTCGTACAATGGGGGGGGCACCGTGCAAATTAGCTTGATAAGACTAATGAATCAGATCCCCAGAAAGGATAATCTCCTTAAAGATTAAAAATCAGCTTTTAAGACTGATATTACTCAATCCTAGAGATTGACCTTAAAGATTGAGAATTACAAACTCATGGAATTCGATGATATCTAAACTCGAGCTTAAACGAGAAAATATTTTGATCAAAATTACAAACCGATTTGTTTTCTGAAAACCCTATTTTCAATGCGTTCATTACCATTGAACGTAAAATCCTAGGAATTCACCTGGAATTCATTAGGTCACCTAAACTAAATCGGGTGTCAATCGTAAGAACGGTGGTTGCATAGTGGTCAAAGACAGGACCTTGTGCCATACCGAAAAATTATAAGGGTGAGCTTTACTATTGCTCCTACCAAGGATAGTAATTGCTTCCGACACGTTATAGACCATAATCAAAAGCATGTCACGGGACATTGCCTTAACAGTTGCTTGTTCAACGCTTTCCTTTACAACCGGACGGTAGTTTACCGAAAGGTAATATACGGGACAAGTAAACTGGACGTGTTGCTTTCCAAATACAAGGTTAGCAAGTGGGTGACACAAAACAGCAAGTTTTGAGCTAAAATTTTCAATTCTGAACCCCACCAAACCCACAAAAATATTTTGCAAACACCGGTAAAGGGTTATCCCGGAAAACTTATCTAGGGTAAAAAACTAGATTTAATTTTCAAAAGATCAAATGTTTTCATAAAGATCCAATTTCCTTAATGGATCTAAATTTTTTATAGTCATGTGGGACTGTAAACCATATCGTTACTACCATTGTTTATACCGCCGTATAGAAATCACTGATGTACAAAGTGTGAAGAATAAAGAAGTGATTCTAGTATTTCAAGACGATATTGCTTGAGGACAAGCAACGCTCAAGTGTGGGAATATTTGATAATGCTAAAAACGAACATATATTTCATAGCATTATTCCTCAAGAAAGACAAGCTTTTAGTTGCAATTGTTCTATTTACAAGTGATATTCGTTTAAATAATAAAAGGAGAAGACAAAAGACAGATTCGACGAATTGAAGATGCAAACGACCAAAAAGCTCAAAAGTACAAAAGACAATCAAAAAGGTTCCAATTATTGATAAGAAACGTCTCGAAATTACAAGAGTACAAGATTCAAAACGCAAAGTACAAAATATAAAATTGTACGCAAGGACGTTCGAAAATCCGGAACCGGGACCAGAGTCAACTCTTAACGCTCGACGCAACGGACTAAAAATTACAAGTTAACTATGTATATAAATATAATATAATATATAATTAATTATATTAATTATATATATATTATATATATATTATAAACCATCGGTAAACAAAGAGCCAAACTCCTCTGAGCTGTAAAAGTAACCTCCGCGACTCGCGGAGTTTGAAGGCAAGATCCACCGCGAGTCGCGGAGCCCCAAAAATCGAAATTCCCTATAAAGCCAACCGAATTCTGATCACAATTCATATCTTTTTCTTCTCTTATCATACGTAAAATTTATATATATATATATATAATTTATATTTTAATTTTAATTTTAATTCTAATAATAAGGGTATGTTAGCGAATGTTGTAAGGGTGTAAGTCGAAATTCTGTCCGTGTAACGCTACGCTATTTTTAATCATTGTAAGTTATGTTCAACCTTTTTATATTAATGTCTCGTAGCTAAGTTATTATTATGCTTATTTAAAACGAAGTAATCATGATGTTGGGCTAATTACTAAAATTGGGTAATTGGGCTTTGTACCATAATTGGGGTTTGGACAAAAGAACGACACTTGTGGAAATTAGACTATGGGCTATTAATGGGCTTTATATTTGTTTAACTAAATGATAGTTTGTTAATGTTAATATAAAGATTTACAATTGGGCGTCCCTATAAATTACCATATACACTCGATCGGACACGATGGGCAGGGTATTTATATGTACGAATAATTGTTCATTTAACCGGACACGGGAATGGATTAATAGCCACTAGAATAATTAAAACAGGGGTGAAATTACATTCAAGGGTAATTGGTGTAATTGTTAACAAAGTAGTAAAACCTTGGTGTACACGCAGTCGATAACCTGGTGTATTCATTAAACAAAGTATTAAAACCTTGTTACAATTCGAATCCCCAATTAGTTGGAATATTTAACTTCGGGTATAAGAATAATTTGATGAGGACACTCGCACTTTATATTTATGACTGATGGACTGTTATGGACAAAAACCAGACGGACATATTAAATAATCCAGGACAAAGGACAATTAACCCATGGGCATAAAACTAAAATCAACACGTCAAACATCATGATTACGGAAGTTTAAATAAGCATAATTCTTTTATTTCATATTTAATTTCCTTTATTTTATATTTAATTGCACTTCTAATTATCGCACTTTTATTTATTGTTATTTAATCGCACTTTTAATTATCGTACTTTTTAATTATCGCAAGTTTATTTTATCGCACTTTTATTATTCGCAATTTCATTATCGTTATTTACTTTAAGTTTTAATTTAAGTCTTTTATTTATTTAATATTTTACATTAGGTTTTAACTGCGACTAAAGTTTTAAAATCGACAAACCGGTCATTAAACGGTAAAAACCCCCCTTTATAATAATAATATTACTTATATATATGTTTGTATTTTTATATAGCGTTGAGCTTTGTTTAAAGATTTCCCTGTGGAACGAACCGGACTTACTAAAAACTACACTACTTTACGATTAGGTACACTGCCTATAAGTGTTGTAGCAAGGTTTAAGTATATCCATTCTATAAATAAATAAATATCTTGTGTAAAATTGTATCGTATTTAATAGTTTTTCCTAGTAAATTAATAGTATTTTATACCCCTCTGCTTTGACATCAACTCTTCATTCTAAGGTTGTTGAGGTACCGAGGGTCATAGAATGGGGACCCTTAGAAGCTGTAGAATTGGCCGGGCCAATTAGGGAATTACTTGTACAGAGGTATGGTAATTCTACTTTTAATGACTGGGTACGTTTATTCACCATGCGTAGACCTGTATATAAAGTATGGTGTGAAGAATTGTTGTGTAGTATAGAGTTGAATGATTGGGTAGCTAGTTTAACCGATCGTTCTTTTATTAGATTTTTGTTAGGCGGTTCGATGCGCCGCATGTCTTTACTAGACATGGCTCAGGCTTTACGTATATATACGCCTGAGGAGTTAGCATCTGCCGATTGTAGAGGGTTGATACTAAATGGTAGAAAGATAGATGAAAATTTTGATACACACGGTGTGTGGAGTCAAATGACAAGCCATCACCGTTTCAAAGGGGGAAATTACTCTTATTTGGATATAGATAGAGCTGAATTAAGAGTAATTCATAGGTTTTTAGCTAATTCGATTACACAAAGGGGTAAGAACAAGGAAAAAGTAAATGAACAGGATTTGTTTTACCATATGTGTATTCGAGACCCACAAAGCGCTGTAAGTATACCGTATTGTGTGGGTTATTATTTATCAGCTATGGTTCGGGGGATGAGACCGCATAGCATAATAGGAGGTGGTATTTTTATTACTTTGATTGGTGAATATCTCGGTGTGGATATAAGTCGGGGGGATTATTAATAGAAGAACCAGAACCTCGCGATACTATAGGTTTAAATGTATACCATGGTGCGAAAGTTTTGAAGAGGCGAAATAACGCCGCAGTACCATACATTGGTAGACATCCATAGGTTGAGAGAAACCAACAGCAAGATAATGTAGGAGGGGGGAATGAGAAGCAAGAAATGCAAAGGTTTATAGCTTCTCAGGAGTACGAAAATGCTAGACAGAGAGCATTTGAAGATTGGCAAGTTCATCAGAACCAAATCATAGCTCATTGCCAACATACAGGTAGAAACTATATTCCTACACTGAAACCCATCTTCCCTCCCTGGTCTATAGAGATGCAGCCACTGTATCCTACGTATAACCCTGCCGAAGCATTCTATAGCACCTATAGTTATGCCTGGAACCCCTATTGGTATCAATATCATCCCTAGTCTACTTATTATATTTTTTTTATTTTGTAATTTGTAATGATTGATACGTTTAATACTTTTGTTAATATTGTAATCATTTTTATAATTGTCTAACTTTTATTCTTAGATTCTAATAATTTTTGAATGTGGGGTAATATACCAAACTTCAAAAATATGTATATATGTTTGCAGTTTATCTTATGTACACAACAGGGTAAAACAACGCATTTTCAAAGACTGGCATTAAGTTCAGCAAAAGCAACTAATTTTGACGACAAGATGCAAAATATATGTGAAATAACAACAAGACGGAATGAACAAATGATGTGCACCATTTATCATTCAGCAAACAAACGCCAAAATATTTGGAAACTTTGGTAAAATTTAATCATTTTCACACAAATCACCCTCAATAATTTAAATTGTTACTGATTTCTTGCAAATGAGGGCATTGCAAGATCTTAAGTGTGGGAAGGGGTTAAATTCTTTCGGATTTTAAAATTTTTTACTTTATACACTTGGTTACCATTAAAAATACTAGTAAAGCAGTAGTTGTATTAGAATCTAGTGCTCTCTGATAATAAAGAACAGCCCTAGTCTTATATACTGACTACCCAATTCTAGTAAAATTTTTAAAAATTTTCAATTAAATGAACTCAAAATCATGTTTATACATATTTATGAACGATAAAACTAGGTGTTAACACCGAAATTATTGTTACCTCGGAAAGGACATAAATTGAGAAACAAACTAAAATGTTAAAATTCATTTAAAATGGAATAGAGGATGATAAAAAGGAAAATAAAAGCCAAGTGTGGGAATATTTACCAAGTTATCTTAAACATATGTCACATATATCTGTAACAAATAACTGAAAATACTTTTGCTTTGGACTAAACTAAACTGTTTTACCCGATGAAAGAAAAGAAAGATGGATCTACACGATGAATCAATTCCATCATTAAAAGGAAGTAAAGTCTTCCGAAAAAGACACGCGCTTCTTGATTTAGGTCATGAAGTTGTCGTCCAGACCAGCTGTAGGTTGACGAAAAATCTAGAAAAGTCATCACTAAAATCAGCAGGAAATCCACGGACCTCAGCATTAAACAGGGTCGCCAAGTGGTCAGATTTATCCTAACCATGAGAAGGATTTATCTTGTAAAATAGGGGGCACCATGCAAATTAGCTGGATAAGACTAATGAATCGGATCCCCAGAAAGGATAATCTCCTTAAAGATTAAAAATCAGCTTTTAAGACTGATATTACTCAATCCTAGAGATTGACCTTAAAGATTGAGAATTCAAACTCATGGAATTCAATGATATCTAAACTCGAGCTTGAACGAGAAAATATTTTGATCAAAATTACAAACTGATTTGTTTTCTGAAAACCCTATTTTCAATGCATTCATTACCATTGAACGTAAAATCCTAGGAATTCACCTGGAATTCATTAGGTCACCTGAACTAAATCGGGTGTCAACCGTAAGAACGGTGGTTGCATAGTGGTCAAAGACAGGACCTTGTGCCATACCGAAAAATTATAAGGGTGAGCTTTACTATTGCTCCTACCAAGGATAGTAATTGCGTCCGACACGTTATAGACCATAATTAAAAGCATGTCAGGGGGCATTGCCTTAACAGTTGCTTGTTCAACGCTTTCCTTTACAACCGGACGATTGTTTACTGAAAGGTAATATACGGGACAAGTAAACTGGACATGTTGCTTTCCAAATACAAGGTTAGCAAGTGGGTGACACAAAACCATAAATTTTGAGCTAAAATTTTCAAATCTGAAACCCACCAAACCCACAAAAATATTTTGCAAACACCGGTAAAGGGTTATTCCGGAAAACTTATCTAGGGTAAAAACTAGATTTAATTTTTAAAAGATCAAATGTTTTCATAAAGATCCAATTTCCTTAATGGATCTAAATTTTTATAGTCATGTGGGACTGTAAACCATATCGTTACTACCATTGTTTATACCACCGTATAGAAATCACTGATGTACAAAGTGTGAAGAATAAAGAAGTGATTCTAGTATTTCAAGACAATATTGCTTGAGGACAAGCAACGCTTAAGTGTGGGAATATTTGATAATGCTAAAAACGAACATATATTTCATATCATTATTCCTCAAGAAAGACAAGCTTTTAGTTGCAATTGTTCTATTTACAAGTGATATTCGTTTAAATAATAAAAGGTGAAGACAAAAGACAGATTCGACGAATTGAAGACGCAAACGACCAAAAAGCTCAAAAGTACAAAAGACAATCAAAGAGGTTCCAATTATTGATAAGAAACGTCTCGAAATTACAAAGAGTACAAGATTCAAAACGCAAAGTACAAGATATTAAATTGTACGCAAGGACGTTCGAAAATCCGGAACCGGGACCAGAGTCAACTCTCAACGCTCGACGCAACAGACTAAAAATTACAAGTTAACTATGCACATAAATATAATATAATATTTAAATAATTCTTATAATTATTTAATATATTATATTTATTTAAAACCGTCGGTAAACAAAGAGCCAAACTCTTCTGAGCTGTAATTTCAAACTCCGCGACTCGCGGAGTTTGAAGGCAAAATTGGCCGCGAGTCGCGGACCCCCAAAATGAGAAACTGCCTATAAAGCCAACCGAATTCTGAGCATTTTTCATAATCTTTTTCTTCTCCTCATTCATACGTAACATATATATATATATATTTATAATTTATATTTTAATTTTAATTATAATTCTAATAATAAGGGTATGTTAGCGAATATTGTAAGGGTGTAAGTCGAAATTCTGTCCGTGTAACGCTACGCTATTTTTAATCATTGTAAGTTATGTACAACCTTTTTACATTAATGTCTCGTAGCTAAGTTATTATTATGCTTATTTAAAACGAAGTAATCATGATGTTGGGCTAATTACTAAAATTGGGTAATTGAGCTTTGTACCATAATTGGATTTGGATAAAAGAACGACACTTGTGAAAATTAGACTATGAGCTATTAATGGGCTTTATATTTGTTTAACTAAATGATAGTTTGTTAATGTTAATATAAAGATTTACAATTGGGCGTCCCTATAAATTACCATATACACTCAATCGGACACGATGGGCGGGGTATTTATATGTACGAATAATCGTTCATTTAACCGGACACGGGAATGGATTAATAGCCACTAGAATAATTAAAACAGGGGTGAAATTATATACAAGGACACTTGGTATAATTGATAACAAAATATTAAAACCTTGGGTTACACTCAGTCAACATCCTGGTGTAATTATTAAACAAAGTATTAAAATCTTGTTACAGTTTAAGTCCCCAATTAGTTGGAATATTTAACTTTGGGTATAAGGATAATTTGACGAGGACACTCGCATTTTATATTTATGACTGATGGACTGTTATGGACAAAAACCAGACGGACATATTAAATAATCCAGGACAAAGGACAATTAACCCATGGGCATAAAACTAAAATCAACACGTCAAACATCATGATTACGGAAGTTTAAATAAGCATAATTCTTTTATTTCATATTTAATTTCCTTTATTTTATATTTAATTGCACTTCTAATTATCACATTTTTATTATTATTGTAGTTAATTGCACTTTTAATTATCGTACTTTTTAATTATCGCAAGTTTATTTTATCGCATTTTTATTATTTGCAATTTCATTATCGTTATTTACTTTATGCTTTAATTTAAGTCTTGTATTTATTTTTAACATTTTACATTTGGTTTTAACTGCGACTAAAATTTTAAAATCGACAAACCGGTCATTAAACGGTAAAAACCCCCCTTTATAATAATAATATTACTTATATATATATATTTGTATTTTTATAAAAGTAAACTAATATAGCGTTAAGCTTTGTTTAAAAAGATTCCCTGTGGAACGAACCGGACTTACTAAAAACTACACTACTGTACGATTATGTACACTGCCTATAAGTGTTGTAGCAAGGTTTAAGTATATCCATTCTATAAATAAATAAATATCTTGAGTAAAATTGTATCGTATTTAATAGTATTTTCTGTAAAAATATAAACTATTTCATACCCCCACGCTACGACATCAGCAATATTAAATCTATCATTCACTCAACATTTTTGTTGACATTTTACTCGCATGTTTTATTCTCAAGTTCATGATTGATTGTTTCTGCTGTGCTTAGAGAGTCTGCATATTTATGATGGCAGCTTTTGTTAAACATTAACTTGCATTCTATTTTGATACATTAAATTGTGGGTGTTTGTTGACTTTGTTCTGGTCAAATTTTGGTTAAAAATTTATGTATGGTTTTTCTAAACTTACATATTTTGGTAGGTTTTCTTTATAGGAAATCATTTTTAAATAAAGAATGCAAGGTTCTTTATCCAATTCATATAGAGTTATGATCAAGCCGTGGGACCAAAATAACGATGGTCATCAAGTGTACTTTGACGGGTCGTTAAATGCTTACTTTTAGACTGTTTTACACTTTAGACACAAGTACTCAATTTACTATGCAATGTGTAGCGACTCCAAATCCGTTTACCAAAAACGAAATATATATATATATATATATATATATATATATATATATATATATATATATATATATATATATATATATATATATATATATATATATATATATAAGTTAGGCCCCATTCATACGTTCATATTACATAACATTTCGATATGTTTAACAATTTAATATAACTCTTGGTGCACAAATGACACATTACAAAATCATTTGTAACAATGACCCAATTACACTAAACACGAGTTAATACTCAATAACCCAACCCAATACCAAGAGCATTGTGATGGCCCCATCAGTACACTTAATGGCTCCGTCACTTGGTCCCACAGCTTGATCGAACTTAAATGAATTTAATAAACGACATTGCATTCTTTTATTTCAAAAGTTTCCCGAAAAGGAAACATACCAAAATATGTAGTTTAAACAACCCAACATATTAATAACCAAAGTTGACATTAAACATTGTCAACAAAACCCACAGGTTTAAATTATCCAAAAATAGAATGCTAGTTCAAAGTTTCATAAATTTAACAAAATCTGCCCAAATGCATGCAGACTCTTCTAACACAGCGGAAGCATCAAACAAACTCAAGTACCTGTGAAAACATGCGAGTAAACTGTCAACAAAAATGTTGAGTGAATTATAGGTTTAAATAAACGTATAAGCTTTAGACCACAAGATTCAAAATGTTAGAAAACATAAAACATTATTCCATTATCAATGAGCCACCTGGTAACCACTTAACCCTTTATTTACCCTTGCCAAACACAATAAATAATATACACTGAACAAGTGTATCTTCAACTAAATACGAAGTACTAAACATTCTGATTATAAATTGCTAGCGCGACTAGCTCGAAATGGGGTTGTCAAACCCGATAGATTTATCCGTAGGATTCGAGTTCACCAGTAGAAATCAGTGATTACAGTTACCAGACTAGGGAATATTTTTGTTCAACTCATAATGAATAATTTAAATTTAATTGCCACTTGTGTCTAAACTTAAAATAAAATGCATGTAATTACATCCCAAAAATATACTTGAAAAAGTATGTAAAAATGGGACTATAACTCACCTTAAAGCAAATGAAGTAACCAGACAAAAAATGCGAACATCAATGAAGTAAAGTGATCAGCAATGATCACAACGCCGACCTATAAATAAAGCAGGTCGATATAAATAACTAACTTAGGTCAAGTCTTAGTGTGATAGCTATTGTACATGTTGCAAGTAGACATAGAACAATACTCAACATGCATCGGTTTGATTGGAACAGCATACGGACACACACTTTCGATTTTTAAAAAGTTTCTATTTTTAGCAGGTTTCCATTTTTGGAAAGTTTCTATTTTAGGAAAGTTTCTATTTTAGGAAAGTTTCTATTTTTGAAAAGTTTCCAAATTTAGAAAGTTTCCATATTTAGAAACTTGCTATTTTTGGAAAGTTTATAAGTTAGGAAAGTTTCCTTAATTAGAAAGTCAACAAAAGTCAACTGAAAGTCAAAGTCAACTGAAAGTCAACTCAAAAGTCAACCTTGGTCAAACGTAGTCAACATTAATTTTAAAAGTATAAGTTATATTAATAATATAGGTTATAATGTTAATTAAAGTCATATATGTATAATTATGTCATAACATAAGTTTAATTAAATTAAAATGAATTATTATAGTTAACATAAGTTTAAATGATATAATTAATATCACATAAGTATTTAATTAATTAATTAAATATTAGTCATAATATAAGTATTATTAATTAATAATAGATTTTTAAATCATATCATAAGTATTATTAATTAATAATGAATTATCAATCATATCATAAGTTTTTAATTATGATTATTAAATCATAAGTATTTAATAATTAAATTATAATTAAATAATAGCTAAGCCTTATAATAATTAAATGATTAATTAATCCTTATTATAAGTCTTATTATAATAATCTCATAATATAAGTTTAATACTTACCATAAGTATTTTTTTATTAACAATAAAAGTATTATTAATCATAAGTTTAATTAAATGTTTAATTAAATCATAATTAATTAATAAATGATATAATAAATATATATATCATAAGTCTTAAATTAAATAATTACTTTTTATATCATAAGTAATTTATTAATAATGAAATTTATTATTTATGTCATAAGTCATAATTAATAACCATAAGTTTTAATTAAAAGTTCATCGGGTCATAACTTGAGCCCCGGGAATCAGTTTTCGGCGAGTCTTATATATATCTTCGCCTAACTAACCCACCCGACACATTAGTGTGCTCAAGAACATCCCAAGAACAGCAAACAAGTCATGATGATCAGCCATTAAACAACTTGTAGCTTTAATCCGTTCAAAAACATGTTTTAGTCATACCGGGTGATCCGTGGCTCGGATTTCGATGACCCGAACATGAAACTTCATCCCATAACCAATCCTAACACACTTGTACACCCTAAAGACTCCAAAAGTGGTCACAAAGTCGGACCATACCTGATTCAATTCGTTTTCACATTTTAATCTCAACAAAACACCATTTTAAGCATAACTAGAGCTCCGGAAATCGAAATAACATGGATCCGGATTCTAAAATTAATGTCTTGATGAGAGGAACCCATATAAACACTTTAATTTAACTTTTATATCAGTTATGTTCTCAGAAAATAACAAACAAACCGCTGTCCCAAAACAATCAAACCAAAAACATATATAATCGAGCATTTCTACGCATACAATCAACAATACAATAACATATAAGCATCATACTATCATAATATCACATAAAAAAAGAAAAATAAATGAAAAGTTAAAAATCTAGGTTAGGGTTTATACCCTAATCGAGAAAAGAAAGATATGAGCGTGTAGAGATCGGAGAGATGAACGCGGTTGTGTAAACGATTAGAGGATCCAAGCTTTATTTTAGATGAAGATGATGGTGTGTATAGGTGATGGCCAAGGAGAGGAAAAGAGAGGAAGAAAAAGATTTTTTTGATTAAAATGAAATGTGTAGTGATTTAGGTTAAGAATTACCAAGTTTCAAAATTTTGCATCATCACCCCTCCCCATAGGGATTCGGCCGAGATTTTGAATGGGGGTGGGCCCCACTAGCCCAACTTGATAAAATGTTAATTAGCTTGTGGCCCGAACCCTCGATCGAAACCCGAAACGCGAAAACGCTACTACGCGATTAATTATTCGGAGAGATATCAAATACGCGATGAAAAATATATATAAACACTATATATATTCATATGACATTAAAATATCATATTCAAAATAATTAGGACTTAAAAATCCCAAAAGCTCGATCGTTGGTTTGAAAACCGAAAAGATTTGCCGGATAGAAATCCGCTACACGTAGAAACGTACTATTTAAAATATGAATACAAATATTCATTTAACACATAATAATTAATATATTATTACTAAAATAATAATATAGGTCATGGAAATGACGTGGCACGAATAACAGTTAACAGTCGTTAAATAATTAACGGTAAAAGATAACGGAAAAAGTAGGGTCGTTACAGTACCTTCCCGTTACAGAAATTTCGTCCCGAAATTTAAGCAGGTGCAGGGGTTGACTCAGCATCTGGGAACAATGTGGGTATTTCTGCTTCATCTTATCTTCACGCTCCCAAGTGAACTCGGGACCGCGTCTGGCGTTCCATCTAACCCGAACAATAGGAATTCTACTCTGCTTAAGAGTCTTAACCTCTCGGTCCATAATTTCAACAGGTTCCTCAATAAAATGTAGTTGCTTATCAACATGAAGTTCCTCCAGAGGAATAGTCTTATCGGCCTCGGCCAAACACTTCTTTAAATTTGATACATGAAAAATGTCGTGAATGGCACTAAGTTCTTGTGGATTTCAAACGATAAGCCAAGGGTCCAATTCTTTCAATAATCTCAAACGGTCTAACAAAACGAGGACTCAACTTTCCCCTTTTACCAAAACGTATCACGCCCTTCCAAGGTGATACCTTCAACATAACATGATCACCGACCTGAAATTCAATATCGTTCCTTCTCTTATTAGCATAACTCTTTTGCCGACTTCTAGCAGTTCTCAACCTTTCCTTAATCTGTACGATCTTCTCGGTAGTCTCGTGAATAATTCTGGACCTGTGAGTTGAGCATCCCCAACCTCATTCCAACAGACAGGAGACCTACACTTCCTACCATACAACGCTTCAAATGGTGCGGCTTTAATACTTGCATGATAACTGTTGTTATAAGAAAATTCAGCTAGCGGCAAATATCTATCCCACCCATTACCAAAATTAATAACACATGCTCGTAACATATCTTCTAACGTTTGAATGGTCCTTTCACTCTGACCATCCGTCTGCGGATGATAAGCGGTGCTCATATCTAACTTAGTTCCCAAGGCTTCCTGTAAGGATCGCCAAAACCTCGATATAAATCGACTGTCTCGGTCTGAAATGATTGATACAGGAACACCATGTTTAGAAAAAATTTCCTTCAAATACAAACGAGTAAGCTTCTCCATCGAATCTGTTTCCATAATCGGAAAAAAGTGAGCTGACTTAGTGAGTCGGTCAACAATCACCCAAATGGTATCATAACCACCCACAACTCTTGGTAACTTCATAATAAAATCCATCGTAATACCTTTCCACTTCCACTCGAGAATCTCAGGTTGAACCAAAAGTCCAGACGGTTTCTGATGTTCAGCTTTAACCTTTGCACAGGTTAGACACTTAGCCACATACGTAGCCACATCATATTTCAAGTTAGGCCACCAATACAGCTCCTTAAGGTCTTGATACATCTTCCCTGAACCAGGATGAATAGAGTATCTAGACTTATGAGCTTCATTCAAAACAAGTTGTCGCAAATCACCAAATTTCAAAACCCAAAGATGTCCCGCAAAATACCAAGTACCATCAGTTCGTACCTCAAACTGTTTACTCAAGCCTCGGACCTTCCCGTTACGAAATTCTCCTCCTTCAAGGCTTCTTGTTGTACCTCAAGAATCTGCCTTGCGAGGTTAGTTCGAATGGTCATACTCAAGGCTCTAAACCTACGAGTTTAACTCTCTTTTTTTGACTTAAAGCATCGGCCACAACATTGGCCCTTCCCGGATGATAAAGGAGTTCACAATAATAATCGTTCAATAACTCAATCCATCTTCGCTGTCTCAAATTAGCTGTTTTTGATCAAGAACATGTTGAAGACTTTTGTTATCAGTGTACCCTGTACTTTTAACCCCATAAAGATAATGTCTCCAAATCTTAAGTGCAAACGCAACAGCTTCCAACTCTAAATCATGGGTGGTATAATTCTGCTCGTGAATCTTCAACTCACGTGACGCGTACGCAATAACTTTCTTTCGTTGCATCAAAACACAACCAAAGACCTGACGCGAAGCATCACAATAAATGACAAAATCATCATTACCCTCAGGTAGTGATAATATCAGAGCGGTAGTCAACTTCTTCTTCAGAGTTTGAAAAGCAGTCTCTTGTTCATTCTTCCACTCATACTTCTTCCCCTTGTGTGTTAAAGCAGTCAGAGGTTTCGCT
The DNA here is from genome assembly GCF_046630445.1 of Rutidosis leptorrhynchoides. Classification (NCBI taxonomy): domain Eukaryota; kingdom Viridiplantae; phylum Streptophyta; class Magnoliopsida; order Asterales; family Asteraceae; genus Rutidosis; species Rutidosis leptorrhynchoides. The sequence continues at coordinate 474,139,424 of NC_092335.1, forward strand.
ATACGAGAGAAATCTTGAATGAACCTTCTATAGTAACCTTCCAACCCTAAAAACTGACGAATCTGAGTAGGAGTCTTCGGAATTTCCCACTTCTCAATTGCCTCAATCTTGGCAGGATCAAATTGTAAATCCCTGTTTACTAACAATATGTCCAAGGAATTTAACTTCTCTTAACCAGAAATCATACTTAGAGAACTTAGCGTACAACTCTTCTTTCCTCAACAAATCAAGTACCAACTTCAAGTGTTCTTCGTGTTCTTCATCACTCTTAGAATAGATAAGAATGTCATCGATGAAAATGATAACGAATTTATCCAGATAGGGTCTACACACACGGTTCATGAGGTCCATGAACACAGCAGGTGCGTTTGTCAATCCGAACAGCATAACAAGGAATTCGTAGTGACCATAACGGGTGCGAAAAGCGGTTTTCGGAATATCAGTTTCTTTAACGCGCAATTGGTGATAACCAGAACGAAGATCAATCTTAGAATAAATGGACAAACCTTGAAGCTGATCGAACAGATCATAAATTCTCGGAAGAGGATAACGATGCTTAACAGTAAGCTTGTTTAATTCGCGATAATCAATACACAATCGGAACGAACCATCTTTCTTCTTAACTAACAAAACAGGAGCTCCCCAAGGGGACGAACAATGACGAATGAGATATAGTTGAAACCAACAAAGGAAGAAATATAGAGAGTAACCCTATCAGTGCTAACGATGTTTAGGACAATTCCTTCAAAGGGGATGACGAGGATCATGAACTCAAGGTAAGTTTTTAATACATTTTCGAAAGGAAGACGTACGAAAGGTTTGATCTTTCAACGAGAGTGAACTTCCTCGCACAATTAGCGAGTCAATCTAGAATTCATCCTTATTCTTAAATTTATGTGCGGATTAAAAGAAACGCAAATCATAGTTTATAAAGAATGGCCGACTCCAGGTGAGATGAATCTCCAAAAATAATTTCGTGCACCTCAAAGTATTGAATCCTAGGATTGATGATTATGAGGGTGTTGCGGTTAACCGCGAATACTGAGAGTAGAAACTCCTCAAATGGTCTAGTGTAATATACATCCATGATACTCACTATAACAACAGTTGGGGTAAAAACCCACCTAGCGCCTTTTCTACAATAGGGTGACCACCGAGTGTACCCCAGAAAATTGATTTATCGGTCCGCGTTTCGGCCATGTCCAACCATAAGAGGAAAATTTTATGAGCGCAAAGACTTTCTAACAGATTTTATAAAATCGGCATCCAAAGTGGTGTAAGAGTTTCTATCAATGAACTTAATGGTAAGTTACATTCTTAAATGGAGGATGAGAAGAACTGTGATCCAAACACTCTGTAGAGTAATGCGAAAATTTGATAAAATCAATCAAAGGAGTTTTGAAAAAGCTTTAAACGTTTGATGTGACAACATAAACGGAACGAAGTTCTTAGTAAATTTAGAAGTATGTACAACGTGTACCATTTTATATAAAACAAATTAACTTAGTCAAGCAGCTCAATAAATGAGTGGTTTTAAAATAATTTTTAAGGTATGATTTAGTATATACTAGCCAAAATAGGTAAGGGTAAATTTATTCATTTGAATCCATACGTACATATATGATTTTATAAATTGTATACATGACAAAATATTTCATTACTTCTATTCGCCCATAAATCTCGTGAGAACCGCCCAATTAAACAAATGTGTAAAACTCCCGATTATAAAAAGAATATCTGTATTTCAGAGGTTACAAGTTGAAGTAAGATCGTGGAAGATCGAGCAAAGGACTTAAATTGTCGTGCAACATTTGACTAACAAATGTTACGAGGTCATGAAAACTAATGAGTTAAATGTTGTTTTGATTATTATCAGGACATAAGTCCTTGGGCCAAAACTGTTCCCGAGTGAAGCTGTTGCTAACAAGCGAGTTATGAAGGATAGAGCATGAGATAGATAATCTGGTTAAAATGAGCTTCTCGTATATCAACAAATAAGATAATGAATATTTTCCCTACCCATGTAATACATCGGAATTTCTGAATGAGTAGTGTAAAAATTTTCTTTGACTCGCTTTCTATTCCTCATGTCACAATATTGGGACTTCTTCATGAATTAACGTAATATAATCACGTTGGCCTGACGCCATTATATTTCACTAATTCATAGTTCCATTCCAATAGCACTACATGAGGTCAGGACACGCGATCAACCTCGAATTTCCACACAATTTCCCTAAAACGATTTCTTAAACAATGTGCTAAGGATAGCACAAGAGACAAAACATCAAAAGTAATGAATAGGAGTAACGATGACATAAAAATATTTTCGAAGTACCAAGAATTTCTAAAAGTCAAGAATGACGTTTTCCAGTTCAAAAACCAAAGCACATAGGCACAACGGCACAAAGGCACGTAATATAACAAGAATGTTATATACCTAAACATAATAGCTGACATTGAAATGCCGAGCATTTAGAAGTCAAGAATGACATCTCGCGTAAGATAACTCAAACTTTATATACATAACCATAATAGATGACATAGAAATGTCGAGAATTTCAGAAGTCAAGAATGACATCCCTCGGTTTCACTACCCGAGGTGTTCTTATAAGGATAGTTCACATGATTCGGAGAATATGTTTAAACCGGAATGGGAGTTCCTCCCGAATTCAGAACATAACAGAGATCTATGCATGATAACAATATTTATACCATAGAATACAAAGAGTCACATATAATAATACAAATAGGTCGGGCTGTAGACTAGACTCACTAATGCACCCTATTGACTCGGGTAATGACATCAATGCAGCCTAATTCCCTACAACCAAGGCTCTGATACCAACTGTGATGGCCCCGTCAATATACTTAACGGCTCCGTCACTTGGTCCCACAACTTGATCGAACTTAAATGAATTTAATAAACGACATTGCATTCTTTTATTTCAAAAGTTTCCCGAAAAGGAAACATACCAAAATATGTAGTTTAAACAACCCAACATATTAATAACCAAAGTTGACATTAAAACATTGTCAACAAAACCCACAAGTTTAAATTATCCAAAAATAGAATGCAAGTTCAAAGTTTCATAAATGTTTAACAAAATCTGCCCAAATGCATGCAGACTCTTCTAACACAACGGAAGCATCAAACAAACTCAAGTACCTGTGAAAACATGCGAGTAAACTGTCAACAAAAATGTTGAGTGAATTATAGGTTTACATAAACGTATAAGCTTTAGACTACAAGATTCAAAATGTTAGAAAACATAAAACATTATTCCATTATCAATGAGCCACCTGGTAACCACTTAACCCTTTATTTACCCTTGCCAAACACAATAAATAATATACACTGAACAAGTGTATCTTTAACTAAATACGAAGTACTAAACATTCTGATTATAAATTGCTAGCGCGACTAGCTCGAAATGGGGTTGTCAAACCCGATAGATCTATCCGTAGGATTCGCGTTCACCAGTAGTAACCAGTGATTATAGTTATCAGACTAGGGAATATTTTTGTTCAACTCATAATGAATAATTTAAATTTAATTGCCACTTGTGTCTAAACGTAAAATAAAATGCATGTAATCACATCCCAAAAATATACTTTAAAAAGTATGTAAAAACAGGACTATAACTCACCTTAAAGCAAATGAAGTAACCAGAAAAAAAATGCGAACAGCAATGAAGTAAAGTGATCAGGAATGATCACAACGCCGACCTATAAATAAAGCAGGTCGATATAAATAACTAACTTAGGTCAAGTCTTAGTATGATAGCTATTGTACATGTTGCAAGTAGACATAGGACAATACTCAACATGCATCGGTTTGATTGGAACAGCATACGGACACACACTTTCTATTTTTAGAAAGTATCTATTTTTAGCAGGTTTCCATTTTTGGAAAGTTTCTATTTTAGAAAAGTTTCTATTTTAGGAAAGTTTCTATTTTTGAAAAGTTTCTAAATTTAGAAAGTTTCCATATTTAGAAAGTTGCTATTTTTGGAAAGTTTATAAGTTAGGAAAGTTTCCTTAATTAAAAAGTCAACCAAAGTCAACTGAAAGTCAAAGTCAATCGAAAGTCAACTCAAAAGTCAACCTTGGTCAAACGTAGTCAACATTAATTTTAAAAGTATAAGTTATATTAATAATATATGTTATAATGTTAATTAAAGTCATATATGTATAATTATGTCATAACGTAAGTTTAATTAAATTAGAATGAATTATTAAAGTTAACATAAGTTTAAATGATATAATTAATATAACATAAGTATTTAATTAATTAATTAAATATTAGTCATAATATAAGTATTATTAATTAATAATAGATTTTTAAATCATATCATAAATATTATTAATTAATAATGAATTATCAATCATATCATAAGTTTCTAATTATAATTATTAAATCATAAGTATTTAATAATTAAATTATAATGAAATAATAACTAAGCCTTATAATAATTAAATGATTAATTAATCCTTATTATAAGTCTTATTATAATAATCTCATAATATAAGTTTAATACTTACCATAAGTATTTTTTATTAACAATAAAAGTATTATTAATCATAAGTTTAATTAAATGTTTAATTAAATCATAATTAATTAATAAATGATATAATAAATATATATATCATAAGTCTTAAATTAAATAATTACTTTTTATATCATGAGCAATTTATTAATAATGAAATTCATTATTTATAACATAAGTCATAATTAATAACCATAAGTTTTAATTAAAAGTTCATCGGGTCATAACTTGAGCCCCGGGAATCAGTTTTCGGCGAGTCTTATATATATTTTCTCCTAACCAACCCACCCGACACATTAGTGTACTCAAGAACATCCCAAGAACAGCAAACAAGTCGTGATAATTGATAATGCTAAAAACGAACATATATTTCATAGCATTATTCCTCAAGAAAGACAAACTTTTAGTTGCAATTGTTCTATTTACAAGTGATATTCGTTTAAATAATAAAAGGTGAAGACAAAAGACAGATTCGACGAATTGAAGATGCAAACGACCAAAAAGCTCAAAAGTACAAAAGACAATCAAAGAGGTTCCAATTATTGATAAGAAATGTCTCGAAATTACAAGAGTACAAGATTCAAAACGCAAAGTACAAGATATTAAATTGTACGCAAGGACGTTCGAAAATCCGGAACCGGGACCAGAGTCAACTCTCAATGCTCGACGCAACGGACTAAAAATTACAAGTCAACTATGCACATAAATATAATATAATATTTAAATAATTCTTATAATTATTTATATATTATATAAATAAAAAAATCCGTCGGCAAGAAAGACTCCAAAATGGAGTGAGCTGTAATTTCAAACTCCGCGACTCGCGGAGTTTGAAGGCAAAAAATGCCGCGAGTCGCGGAGCCCCAATTTCTGAAACTGCCTATAAAGCCAACCGAATTCTGATCATTTTTCATCATCTAATATCTATCTCTCTCTCAATATATACGTAAAAATATATATATAATTTATATTTTAATTTTAATTTTAATTTTTAATCCTAATAATAAGGGTATGTTAGCGAATATTGTAAGGGTGTAAGTCGAAATTCTGTCCGTGTAACGCTACGCTATTTTTAATCATTGTAAGTTATGTTCAACCTTTTTAATTTAATGTCTCGTAGCTAAGTTATTATTATGCTTATTTAATCCGAAGTAATCATGATGTTGGGCTAATTACTAAAATTGGGTAATTGGGCTTTGTACCATAATTGGAGTTTAGACAAAAGAACGACACTTGTGGAAATTAGACTATGGTCTATTAATGGGCTTTATATTTGTTTAACTAAATGATAGTTTGTTAATGTTAATATAAAAATTTACAATTGGGCGTCCCTATAAATTACCATATACACTCGATCGGACACGATGGGCGGGGTATTTATATGTACGAATAATCGTTCATTTAACCGGACACGGGAATGGATTAATAGCCACTAGAATAATTAAAACAGGGGTGAAATTATGTACAAGGACACTTGGTATAATTGATAACAAAATATTAAAACCTTGGGTTACACTCAGTCGACATCCTGGTGTAATTATTAAACAAAGTATTAAAATCTTGTTACAGTTTAAGTCCCCAATTAGTTGGAATATTTAACTTCGTGTATAAGGATAATTTGACGAGGATACTCGCACTTTATATTTATGACTGATGGACTGTTATGGACAAAAACCAGACGGACATATTAAATAATCCAGGACAAAGGACAATTAACCCATGGGCATAAAACTAAAATCAACACGTCAACCATCATGATTACGGAAGTTTAAATAAGCATAATTCTTTTATTTCATATTTAATTTCCTTTATTTTATATTTAATTGCACTTCTAATTATCACATTTTTATTGTTATTTTATTTAATTGCACTTTTAATTATCGTACTTTTTAATTATCGCAAGTTTATTTTATCGCACTTTTATTATTCGCAATTTCATTATCGTTATTTACTTTACGCTTTAATTTAAGTCTTGTATTTATTTTTAATATTTTACATTTGGTTTTAACTGTGACTAAAGTTTTAAAATTGACAAACCGGTCATTAAACGGTAAAAACCCCCCTTTATAATAATAATATTACTTATATATATATTTGTATTTTTATAAAAGTAAACTAATATAGCGTTAAGCTTTGTTTAAAAAGATTCCCTGTGGAACGAACCGGACTTACTAAAAACTACACTACTGTACGATTAGGTACACTGCATATAAGTGTTGTAGCAAGGTTTAAGTATATCCATTCTCTAAATAAATAAATATCTTGTGTAAAATTGTATCGTATTTAATAGTATTTTCTGCTAAAATTAATAGCTATTTTATATACACCTCGCGAAACATCAAGTTATTTTTGGCGCCGCTGCCGGGGAACTCTTAAACGCTGGAAGCGCAACGCTAATATAAAAAAAAGATTTTTAGTTTACTTTTATTAAAATTCGTTTTTATAAAAATACGTTTTAAATATTCGAAAATATAAAAAGAAGAAAAACAAAAATATAAATATTTTTAGGAGTTTGATAAATATTTAAGTTTTATAAAGTTTCTTTAGTTTGTAAAAATATAAGTTTTATTTAATTTATTTTATAAATATATTTTATAAATATAAAACCGAAAAAATAAAAAAATAAAATATATATATAAATCTAGTTTTACGATTTTTATTTTTAAAATTATAAAGTAGTTCTATTTTTTATTCTAGTTTTTAAAATATAAGTTTTTATTATATAAATATTTTTATTTAAACATAAAATATAAAAAAAAAAACGTCGAATTTCAAACTGTACCAGAGTTGAATTCTGGAACCCCGCGACTCGCGTGGTTTGCAGCTTCGGGAACCGCGACTCGCGGAGCCGTCTGACACGAACCTGGTCCAGCAATTAATACGATTTAGGTTTTAATTATTTATTATTATTATTATTATTATTATTAAACCTAATTAGGTTTTATATATAATATTATTTAGTTTAAGTTTTTAATTAATTTGTAATATTAAATTTTAATTAGTTTTATTTATATATAAAAATTAATACTATTATAAAAAAATAATATTTTTATAAAAATTGTATTTTTTACAACTTTTTGTATATTTTTATATTTTGTCCCTTTTTAATCGTTTTAGCGTAATATTTGTATTTTTAGCTCATATTTAGTTTTAAACTTAGTTTTTTTTTTTTTTGCCATGGTTATTTTTACTTTTAGATTTTTAGGCTTTGCCGTAGAATTCCTTAAGTGCTTTTTCTTTAGACTAAGATTTAGGTACTCTAGAATTTTGCGACGCCTTTTTAAGTTTTAGTTTCTTTTTAAGTTATTTCCATTTGGGATTTGGTTTTTCCTGTAAGCTTTAATATTTTTAGACTACTTTTACCTATGTATCAATTATCATTCCAATTAGTAATCTCAATTTGCGATTATAATTTTAAGTTAGTTCTAGTAATAAGGTTAGGTTAGTCAAGTGTTTTTAAGTTTTATAAGTTTCTTTTATTTTTCCGTCACCTTTTATTTTTCAACCATTTTTTCTTTTTCGACCTTTTTCGACGCACTCTTTTTCTTTCTTATTTCTCGCTATTCTAGTTTTAGGACATAGATTTTTATTCTACTTCTTATCTAAATTTCTTAAAATTACGAAAATTTATTTTAAGTGGTTAAATTGATAGACATCAAAATTTTCTGGTTCGTAGTAATAGTTGGATTTGTACGTGGACCGGGTTATTGGAGCCAAACAGTCCTCAATTATATTGAGACCAAACGAATCCTGCCCCTCTGCTGCATCTTTTGGCTATTCGAAACGTGGGCAAAATCAAAAAAGTCTATTGATTGGATAACTTATTATAATTTTTCTTTCCTTTTTAAAACTAATAGGATATTCAGTGAATGCACCGAGCAAGACGTTCACCACCTTTTGTACGTTCACCACCTGTAACTAGATCAAGACATTTAGCAAATATTACTGCCGTTGATTTTTCTTTAGAATCGTCATCCAGTCGACCAAGTACTCCAGTTCAAATTTCCGATAATCCATTTTTTTGAACCCGACCTCACAATTGAGAATCCGGAGAATATCCAGGAACGATTCGTAGATCCTGAACCACTAAACTTTCCTCCGGAACCACCAATCATTCAAACAGAGATTGTTGAGGAACGAACCATTAAATCAGAATCCTCTAGTGATTCTGATTCAACAAATTCAATTATGGAGAATCTGGAACCTTTAAGTATGGAAGACCGAATGAGAGCTAAACGCACTGGCCAAGGTCACGCAATTACTCATCCAGAAATTAATGCTCCAGATTATGAAATCAAAGGACAAATTCTACACATGGTGACTAATCAATGCCAATTTAGTGGTGCGCCGAAGGAAGATCCAAATGAACATCTACGTACCTTTAATAGGATTTGCACACTATTTAAAATCCGAGAAGTGGAGGATGAACAGATATATCTCATGTTATTTCCCTGGACTTTAAAGGGAGAAGCCAAAGATTGGTTGGAATCGTTACCTGAAGGGGCGATTGATACATGGGATGTTTTAGTTGAAAAATTTCTTAAACAATTCTTTCCTGCATCTAAAGCCGTAAGACTTCAAGCAGAAATTGTTACGTTTACACAGAAGCCAAATGAAACTCTATATGAGGCGTAGACAAGATATGGAAAGTTATTAAGAGGATGTCCGCAACATGGTTTAGACACCTGTCAAATAGTACAAATATTCTACCAAGGATGCGACATCACTACAAGGAAAGACATAGATATAGCAGCTGGTGGTTCTATTATGAAGAAAACCGAAACTGATGCTTACAAAATTATTGATAACACTGCTTCCCACTCACATGAGTGGCACCAAGAAAAAGATATCGTTAGATCATCTAAAGCAGCTAGAGCCGATTCTATCCATGACTTAGATTCCATTTCCACAAAGATAGATGCTGTCGAGAGACGAATGGAAAAGATGACTAAAGATATTCACTCAATACGAATTAGTTGTGAGCAGTGTGGAGGACCACATTTGACAAAAGATTGTCTCAGTATTGAATTAACAATGGAACAAAGAGAGAATATTTCATACATAAACCAAAGGCCTGGAAATAATTATCAGAATAATTATCAACCGCCAAGACCGATTTACAATCAAAACCAGAATTATAATAGAAATATTCCATACAACAACCAACAAGGTCCTAGCAATCAACAAGTATCCAATAATACTTACAATCAGCAAAGACCTAATTTTCAAAACAAACCACCACAACAAACCGATGATAAAAAGCCGAATTTAGAAGATATGATGACGAAGCTAGTTGAGACTCAAACGCAGTTTTTCACATCTCAGAAACAAACCAATGAACAAAATGCTCAAGCATTTAGAAATCAACAAGCTTCTATTCAAAATATGGAACAAGAAGTAAGTAACCTAGCAAGGTTAATAGGTGAAAGAAAACCGGGAAGTCTACCTAGTGATACAAACGCTAACCCCCGGAATGAAACAGCTAAAGCCATTACCACAAGAAGTGGTACAACACTTAAACCACCTGAAATACCTGTAACTTCTGATGAAGCTATTCCTACTCCACAAGAACCACAACCTGATCAAGATAAGGAAAAAGAACCGGTAGTTGAAAAGGTTAATGAAGATAACACAGTTAAGGCTAAACCTTATGTTAAACCATACCAACCACCACTTCCTTACCCGAGTAAAATGAAGAAAGAGAAACTTAAAGCCGAGCAATCCAAATTCTTGGATATGTTTAAACAGATAAATGTAAATCTTCCTTTCATTGATGTGATTTCAGGAATGCCTAGATATGCTAAATTCTTGAAAGATCTAATCTCAAATAGAAAGAAAATGGAAGAACTCTCGGCTGTTACCATGAATGCTAATTGTTCAGCAGTGCTGTTGAATAAAATACCATAAAAATTATCTGATCCAGGAAGTTTCACAATTCCATGTTTTCTGGGTAGTCTTAGTTCAATAGAAGCATTGGCAGACTTAGGTGCTAGTATAAATCTAATGCCGTATTCACTATACGCTAAACTAGACCTTGGAGAATTGAAACCAACCAGAATAAGCATACAACTAGCCGATAGATCAATAAAATATCCTAGAGGGATAATGGAGAACATGCTAGTTAAAGTTGGTACTTTAGTATTTCCAGTAGATTTTGTTGTTTTGGACACGGAAGAAGATTCTCAAGTTCCTCTCATATTAGGAAGACCATTCTTAAACACGGCTAAAGCAATGATAGACGTGTTCGGTAAGAAATTGACCCTAAGTATAGAGGATGAGAGTGTTACCTTTTCAGTTGATAGAGCAATGCAACAACCACAATCTGCAGATGATACATGTTATTATATTCAAACTATAGATGCACATGCAGAATTATTAGAAGAATTTCCAGAATTACAAGGAACAGGAGAATGTTATTTAGGAGAAGGTAATGAACCAATTGATGAAGCTGAAATGTTAGCTACACTTATAGCTAATGGATATGAACCAACAACATAAGAAATTCAAATGCTAAAAGAAGAATACAGATATCGATACAAATCATCGATAGAAGAACCTCCAAAATTAGAGTTAAAGCCACTTCCAAACCATTTGGAATACGCTTATTTACATGGTGAATCTGAATTACCTGTAATAATATCGTCTTCTCTTACTGAAAATGAGAAATCACAACTCATTTCTGTGTTGAAAGCTCATAAACCAGCCATTGCATGGAAGATTCATGATATTAAAGGAATAAGTCCTTCGTATTGCACACATAAAATCCTTATGGAAGAAGGTCATAAAACGTATGTGCAACGCCAACGAAGACTAAATCCTAATATGTAAGATGTAGTTAAGAAAGAGATTATTAAACTGCTAGACGCAGGTCTAATTTATCCAATCTCTGATAGTCCATGGGTAAGCCCAGTTTAATGCGTGCCTAAGAAGGGTGGCATGACTGTCATTACAAATGAGAAAAATGAGCTTATTCCTACTAGGACTGTAACAGGATGGCGTGTATGTATTGATTATAGAAAATTAAATGACCCCACCAGAAAAGATCACTTTCCCTTACCTTTCATTGATCAAATGTTGGAAAGATTAGCCGGAAATAGTTACTATTGTTTTCTAGATGGATTTTCCGGATATTTTCAAATTCCAATAGCACCCGAAGATCAAGAGAAAACCACGTTCACGTGCCCTTATGGTACTTTTGCTTACAAACGCATGCCATTTGGACTTTGCAACGCCCCTGCAACCTTTCAAAGGTGTATGATGGCGATTTTTCATGACATGATAGAAGAATGCATGGAAGTTTTCATGGATGACTTTTCAGTCTTCGGTGATACATTTGAATCATGTCTAGTTAATCTGGAACGAATGCTTATTAGATGCGAACAATCAAATCTAGTACTTAATTGGGAGAAATGCCATTTCATGGTTAAAGAAGGCATCGTTCTTGGTCAAAAAATTTCAAAAGAAGGAATTGAAGTGGATAGAGCTAAAGTAGATGTAATTGCTAAACTTCCACATCCCACCAATGTTAGAGGAGTTAGGAGTTTTCTAGGGCATGCCGATTTTTACCGACGTTTCATAAAAGATTTTTCTAAAATTGCCACTCCTATGAATAAACTCCTAGAAAAGGATGCTCCATTCATCTTTTCAGATGAGTGTATCAAATCTTTTAATATTCTTAAAGAGAAACTCACTAATGCGCCGATCATGATAACACCAAATTGGAATCTACCATTTGAACTAATGTGCGATGCAAGTGATTTTGCAATGGGAGCCGTTTTAGGACAAAGGATTGAAAAACGATTTCAACCTATATATTATGCTAGTAAGACGTTACAAGGAGCACAAACGAACTATACAACTACTGAAAAAGAACTCCTTGCTATTGTCTTTGCTTTTGACAAATTTCGTTCATATCTCGTTCTAGCAAAAACGGTGGTCTATACCGACCATTCTGCTCTTAGATACCTATTTTCAAAACAAGATGCTAAACCAAGATTAATCCGTTGGATCTTACTCTTACAAGAGTTTGATATTGAAATCCGAGATAAAAGAGGAGCAGAAAATCTCGCCGCTGATCATCTTTCTCGTCTTGAAAATCCCGAATTAGAAGTTCTAAATGAATCGGCCATACAAGACAACTTTCCTGATGAATATCTATTGAAGATAGATTATAAAGAAATTCCATGGTTTGCAGACTATGCAAACTACTTAGTTTGTGGATTCCTTGAAAAAGGATTATCGTACCAAAAACGAAAGAAATTCTTCAGTGATATAAAACACTATTTCTGGGAAGATCCACATTTGTTTAAAAGTTGTCCAGATGGAATAATACGCCGATGTGTATTTGGAGATGAAGCTAGTAAAATTTTAAACCATTGTCACACAGGACCAACAGGAGGGCATTATGGGCCTCAACTAACAGCAAGAAAAGTTTATAATGCTAGATTCTATTGGCCTACAATTTACAAAGACGCACACCTTCTTTGCAAATCCTGTGATGCTTGTCAAAGGACCGGAAAAATAAGTCAACGTGATGAAATGCCACAAAATGTCATCCAAGTATGTGAAGTATTTGACATTTGGGGTATTGACTTTATGGGTCCATTTCCAAAATCTCATAATAATCTATATATACTCGTAGCCATTGATTATGTATCTAAATGGGCGGAAGCACAAGCTCTCCCAACTAACGATGCACGAGTTGTAGTCAACTTTTTAAAACGTCTTTTTGCAAGGTTTGGAACACCGAAAGCTTTAATAAGTGATCGGGGCACTCATTTCTGTAATAATCAACTTGAGAAAGTTCTTAAAAGATATGGAGTAACTCATAAAATCTCCACCGCATATCATCCACAAACAAGTGGACAAGTTGAAAATACCAACCGAGCTTTAAAACGTATTCTAGAGAAAATCGTAGGATCAAATCCGAAGGAATGGTCCATTAAATTGGAGGATGCACTCTGGGCTGTTAGAACAGCCTACAAAACTCCAATTGGAACCACACCTTTTAGACTTGTTTATGGAAAAGCATGTCATCTTCCAGTAGAAATTGAACACAAAGCATTTTGGGCTTTGAAGACATGTAATCTTGATTTACATGAAGCTGGACGTCTACGGTTAAGTCAACTAAACGAATTAGAAGAATTAAGACATGAAGCATACGATAATTCGTTAATCTATAAGGAAAGAACGAAGAAATGGCATGATAAAAGAATCAGAAGTTCAAAAGAATTTAAAGAAGGAGACAGAGTTCTTCTTTTCAATTTACGATTCAAGCTATTTCCTGGAAAATTGAAATCAAGATGGTCTGGACCATTCATAGTCAAAAGAGTTTTCCCATACGGAACAGTAGAATTGATAAATTCAAATGGGATTGAATTTAAAGTTAATGGTCACAGAGTTAAACACTACATAGATAGTTCGATGGAAGTCGACAACGAAGTTAATCACAATTTCGACACCACAGCTAACTAAGTGTGGGGAGAATCAAGTCTTTAAAGGATAATATGTATTTCTGTTAGAGTTAGATTGTCTGTTTTCGTGTAGTTCTCGAAAATGGAACCCGAATGGTCTTTCCCTAGCAGACCCTAAAGAACTAGTCTTCTCCCCCCATTCTGAATTTTTATTTTTTTTAGGTTTTTACAAAATGAAGACTGCCTGTGAACTAAACCATGGTCTAATACTACACGCTTTGATCACTAAACGTAATAATGACACACTACCGAGTGAAATAGTATCAGTAATCAGAGAAAGAATGGACGGAGTAAGAAAAGAATCCAGATACGAAGATAATAAGTTACAATTTGGTAAAGGAAAATCAAAATCCGCAGCGAAAAGAAGAGCACGACACCTAGAAAGATGTCACAAATGCGGAAAATGGTCACATGGAGGTAAATGTTCAAATAATCAAACCTATTCAAATACCGAATTTGTTACTTTATGCAGAGACGGACCGTTCATATGTTTAGAAGAAAAGACACTGAATGCTCGAGGTTACGCCTATGTAGCTATGGAAAACCAATTAAACCGACTATCTTATGAATGGGATAGATCATATAACTAAGAATACTATCTCACAGGTATGTCTGTACAGTTTTTATTTTTTATTTTTTATTTTTTTTTTAACCTTTTGATAATAAACGCTAATTTGTTCGCTATAAAGTATTAAATTGGTATTGAATAAAATTAGATTTGGCGACCGAAATTATTGATATCATTCAAAAATTTATTACATCACTGCGAAATTTAACGTTTATTCTTAAGGTATAAATATCTTTAATCAATCAACCCAAAATATTTCAAAAATTCGTCATGAGTTAAATTAGGTCTTGGAACCGAAATTACTTTACCGAAAAGAGGGGCGCATATTTTTGATAATATTTGATTGATTAAAGTGGGATAAAAAGCCAAAAAGATTTTTAATTTTATTTTTACCATGTTTTTAAAATTAATATTTAAATCTTAAATTAATATTGTAAACTTTGTAAAAACAATATTTTTAAAATTGTAAATATGTGAAAAATTAATATAAGTTTGGTGTGAATTTATAATATGAATTTTTAAATTAAGTTTGGTGTGAATTTTTTTTTATTTTTGAAAATATGAATTCTTAATTTTATGCATTTTAAATTGTAAGTTTGGTGTGAATTTTTAATATTAATTTTGAATTTTATATTTAAATTGTGTGAATTTAAAAACAAAAATTTACTTTATCTCATTAAGTTAAAAATATAATTTTTAAAATTCGTCGTAAGTTGAAGACTAGGTCTTTGAACCGAAATTGCTTTACCCAAGGGAGGGACGAAAACTTTTATTATCATTACTTTTAATCTTATTGAATTAAAGTATGCCAAAAACATTAAAAAAAAAAACTAAAAATCTTAGCTTTTAAAACAATCGCTACAAAAAGACAAATTTTAAAATTTTGTCGAAGGACGGACTAGGACATCGATCCGAAATGACCTCGTCCTAAATAACAAGGGAAACAAAATTTTAAAATTAATTACTTAATTGTTTTAATTAGTATAAGATGTTAAAAAAAAAACATACAAACTCCGCGAGTCACGGAGTTTGAAGGGTCCAAACACCGCGAGTCGCGGAGGGACCAAATTACAGAAAAAAAAATAAAAGCTGATCGAACTGATCAGTCTCAAACCACACACCACAAAAAGAAAACACTGCGAAAATAACTGCCGAAAAAACACGAAAATACACCCCCAAAATCATAATTTTTAACCGTTAATCATCAAATCTTTTACTAAAATCATGTTGAGAAGGATGCTATCAAGGAATTACTCAAGAAAAACGGTAAATTTCTACACCTAAACACCATTTAATCCGAAATTAGTGTTCTTGAGCAATTTTTTCCCCAATTTGATTTTGATGCTTTTTAGTGTAATTATGCTTAAATTGTTTATGTATTATGCTTGTATAACCTAGATTGATGCTGTTTAACATGATTAGAAGCCTTAAACTTCAAATTTTGAGTAATCTAGGGTTTGTGTTCTTGAGCAAATTTGGGGCTTTTTGATATAAACAGGTTATGGCCGATTTTTGTCATGAATTGTTGCTAAATTAAGTAGTGTAACATGTTTAGGTAGTTAAATGATCCAAACTTTGAGCCTAAACATGATTTTGAGAATTAAAGTGGACTTTTTCAAGTCTAAAAATTCATGAACTTGATTTTTGAGAGATAATGCCATTTGAAACTTGTTTAATTGCTAGTAATGATTATTTTGACATGTTATTTGAGTTGAATGCTTATGAACTTGGCGAACATTTTCGTATATGCTTATTCGAAAAAGTGTAGATTTGATGAAAATATGAAAATGAGCTTAAGTTTGATATAAATTGATCATGTCATTGTAATTATTTTGATTGATGATTTTGCTGACACTAATGCATATTTGAATGCACAAAAATTGTGTTTGATGTGTTTTGCAGACTGAAAGGGGTGAATCTTCATCCCAAGCTCGCAATGCTCCTGCTGAGAATGCGGAACAACAGGAGGTGGATAACTACTACAAGCAAGATATACCTCATCCAGTCATGACATTTTCTGATATGCACTTGGAAGATTTGCACCCGAACCTGAGATTTGACAGACTTTGGATAGATTATCCAAAATACTAAAGGGGTTTGCATACTCTTCATTCTAAAGTTGTTGAGGTACCGAGGGTCATAGAATGGGGACCCTTAGAAGCTGTAGAATTGGTCGGGCCAATTAGAGAATTACTTGCACAGAGGTATGGTAATTCTCCTTTTAACGACTGGGTACGTTTATTCACCATGCGTAGACCTGTATATAAAGTATGGTGTGAAGAATTGTTGTGTAGTATAGAATTAAATGATCGGGTAGCTAGTTTAACCGATCAATCTTTTATTAGATTTTTGTTAGCAGGTTCGATGCGCCACATGTCTTTACTAGACATGGCTCAGGCTTTACGTATATATACGCCTGAGGAGTTAGCATCTGCCAATTGTAGAGGGTTGATACTAAATGGTAGAAAGATAGATGAAAATTTTGATACACACAGTGTATGGAGTCAAATGACAAGCCATCACCGATTCAAAGGGGGAAATTACTCTTATTTGGATATAGATAGAGTTGAATTAAGAGTAATTCATAGGTTTTTAGCAAATTCGATTACACAAAGAGGTAAGAACAAGGAAAAGGTAAATGAACAGGATTTGTTTTACCATGTGTGTATTCGAGACCCATAAAGCGCTGTAAGTATACCTTATTATGTGGGATATTATTTATCAGCTATGGTTAGGGGGATGAGACCGCATAGCATAATAGGAGGTGGTATTTTTATTACTTTGATTGCTGAATATCTCGGTGTGGATATAAGTCGGGGGGGATTATTAGTCGAAGAACCAGAACCCCGCAATACTATAGGATTAAATGTATACCATGGTGCGAAAGTTTTGAAGAGGCGAAATAACGCCGCAGTACAATACCATGGTAGACATCCACAGGTTGAGAGAAACCAACAGCAAGGTAATGTAGGAGGGGGAAATGAGTTGCAAGAAATGCAAAGGTTTATAGCTTCACAGGAGTACGAAAATGCTAGACAGAGAGCATTTGAAGATTGGCAAGTTCATCAGAACCAAATCATAGCTCATTGCCAACATATAGGTAGAAACTATATTCCTACACCAAAACCCATATTCCCTCCCTGGTCTAAAGAGATGCAACCACCATATCCTACGTATAACCCTGCCGAAGCATTTTATAGCACCTATGGTTATGCTTGGAACCCCTATTGGTATCAATATCATCCCTAGTCTACTTAGTTTTATTTATTATGTAATTTGTAATGTTGATACGTTTCATACTTATATTAATATTGTAATAGTTTTTATAATTTTCTAACTTTTATTCTTAGATTTTAATAATTTTTGAATGTGGGGTAATATACCAAACTTCAAAAATATGTATATATGTTTGCAGTTTATCTTATGTACACAACAGGGTAAAACAACGCATTTTCAAAGACTGGCATTAAGTTCAGCAAAAGCAACTAATTTTGACGACAAGATGCAAAATATATGTGAAATAACAACAAGACGGAATGAACAAATGATGTGCACCATTTATCATTCAGCAAACAAACGCCAAAATATTTGGAAATTTTGGTAAAATTTAATCATTTTCACACAAATCACCCTCAATAATTTAAATTGTTACTGATTTCTTGCAAATGAGGGCATTGCAAGATCTTAAGTGTGGGAAGGGGTTAAATTCTTTCGGATTTTAAAATTTTTTACTTTATACACTTGGTTACCATTAAAAATACTAGTAAAGCAGTAGTTGTATTAGAATCTAGTGGTCTCTGATAATAAAGAACAGCCCTAGTCTTATATACTGACTACCCAATTCTAGTAAAAATTTTCAAAATTTTCAATTAAATGAACTCAAAATCATGTTTATACATATTTATGAACAATAAAACTAGGTTTTAACACCGAAATTATTGTTACCTCGGAAAGGACATAAATTGAGAAACAAACTAAAATGTTAAAATTCATTTAATATGGAATAGAGGACGATAAAAAGGAAAATAAAAGCCAAGTGTGGGAAAATTTACCAAGTTATTCAAAACATATGTCACATATTTTTGTACAAATAACTGAAAATACTTTTGCTTTGGACTAAACTAAACTGTTTTACCCGATGAAAGAAAAGAAGAGATCGATCTACACGATGAATCAATTCCATCATTAAAAGGAAGTAAAGTCTTCCGAGAAAAAAAAAACGCGCTTCTTGATTTAGGTCATGAAGTTGTCGTCCAGACCAGCTGTAGGTTGACGAAAAATCTAGAAAAGTCATCACTAAAATCAGCAGGAAATCCACGGACCTCAGCATTAAACAGGGTCGTCAAGTGGTCAGATTTATCCTAACCATGAGAAGGATTTATCTCGTACAATGGGGGGCACCATGCAAATTAGCTGGATAAGACTAATGAATCAGATCCCCAGAAAGGATAATTTCCTTAAAAGATCAAAAATCAGCTTTTAAGCCTGATATTACTCAATCCTTGAGATTGACCTTAAAGATTGAGAATTACAAACTCATGGAATTCAATGATATCTAAACTCGAGCTTAATCGAGAAAATATTTTGATCAAAATTACAAACCGATTTGTTTTCTGAAAACCCTATTTTCAATGCGTTCATTACCATTGAACGTAAAATCCTAGGAATTCACCTGGAATTCATTAGGTCACCTGAACTAAATCGGGTGTCAACCGTAAGAACGGTGGTTGCATAGCATGGTCAAAAACAGGACCTTGTGCCAGACCAAAAAATTATAAGGATGAGCTTTACTATTGCTCCTACCAAGGATAGTAATTGCGTCCGACACGTTATAGACCATAATTAAAAGCATGTCAGGGGACATTGCCTTAACAGTTGCTTGTTCAACGCTTTTCTTTACAACCGGACGGTAGTTTATCGAAAGGTAATATACGGGACAAGTAAACTGGACGTGTTGCTTTCCAAATACAAGGTTAGAAAGTGGGTGACACAAAACCGCAAGTTTTGAGCTAAAATTTTCAAATCTGAAACCCACCAAACCCACAAAAATATTTTGCAAACACCGGTGAAGGGTTATTCCGAAAAACCTATCTAGGGTAAAAACTAGATTTAATTTTCAAAAGATCAAATGTTTTCATAAAGATCCAATTTCCTTAATGGATCTAAATTTTTATAGTCATGTGGGACTGTAAACCATATCATTACTACCATTGTTTATACCGCCGTATAGAAATCACTGATGTACAAAGTGTGAAGAATAAAGAAGTGATTCTAGTATTTCAAGATGATATTGCTTGAGGACAAGCAACGCTTAAGTGTGGGAATATTTGATAATGCTAAAAACGAACATATATTTCATAGCATTATTCCTCAAGAACGACAAGCTTTTAGTTGCAATTGTTCTATTTACAAGTGATATTCGTTTAAATAATAAAAGGTGAAGACAAAAGACAGATTCAACGAATTGAAGACACAAACGACCAAAAAGCTCAAAAGTACAAAAGACAATCAAAGATGTTCCAATTATTGATAAGAAACGTTCTCGAAATTACAAGAGTACAAGATTCAAAACGCAAAGTACAAGATATTAAATTGTACGCAAGGACGTTCGAAAATCCGGAACCGGGACCAGAGTCAACTCTCAACGCTCGACGCAACGGACTAAAAATTACAAGTCAACTATGCACATAAATATAATATAATATTTAAATAATTCTTATAATTATTTATATATTATATAAATAAAAAAATCCGTCGGCAAGAAAGACTCCAAAATGGAGTGAGCTGTAATTTCAAACTCCGCGACTCGCGGAGTTTGAAGGCAAAAAATGCCGCGAGTCACGGAGCCCCAATTTCTGAAACTGCCTATAAAGCCAACCGAATTCTGATCATTTTTCATCATCTAATATCTATCTCTCTCTCAATATATACGTAAAAATATATATATATATAATTTATATTTTAATTTTAATTTTAATTTTTAATCCTAATAATAAGGGTATGTTAGCGAATATTGTAAGGGTGTAAGTCAAAATTCTGTCCGTGTAACGCTACGCTATTTTTAATCATTGTAAGTTATGTTCAACCTTTTTAATTTAATGTCTCGTAGCTAAGTTATTATTATGCTTATTTAATCCGAAGTAATCATGATGTTGGGCTAATTACTAAAATTGGGTAATTGGGCTTTGTACCATAATTGGGGTTTGGACAAAAGAACGACACTTGTGGAAATTAGACTATGGTCTATTAATGGGCTTTATATTTGTTTAACTAAATGATAGTTTGTTAATGTTAATATAAAGATTTACAATTGGGCGTCCCTATAAATTACCATATACACTCGATCGGACACGATGGGCGGGGTATTTATATGTACGAATAATCGTTCATTTAACCGGACACGGGAATGGATTAATAGCCACTAGAATAATTAAAACAGGGGTGAAATTATGTACAAGGACACTTGGTATAATTGATAACAAAATATTAAAACCTTGGGTTACACTCAGTCGATATCCTGGTGTAATTATTAAACAAAGTATTAAAATCTTGTTACAGTTTAAGTCCCCAATTAGTTGGAATATTTAACTTCGGGTATAAGGATAATTTGATGAGGATAATCGCACTTTATATTTATGACTGATGGACTGTTATGGACAAAAACCAGACGGACATATTAAATAATCCAGGACAAAGGACAATTAACCCATGGGCATAAAACTAAAATCAACACGTCAACTATCATGATTACGGAAGTTTAAATAAGCATAATTCTTTTATTTCATATTTAATTTCCTTTATTTTATATTTAATTGCACTTCTAATTATCGCATTTTTATTGTTATTTTATTTAATTGCACTTTTAATTATCGTACTTTTTAATTATCGCAAGTTTATTTTATCGCACTTTTATTATTCGCAATTTCATTATCGTTATTTACTTTACGCTTTAATTTAAGTCTTGTATTTATTTTTAATATTTTACATTTGGTTTTAACTGTGACTAAAGTTTTAAAATCGACAAACCGGTCATTAAACGGTAAAAACCCCCCTTTATAATAATAATATTAGTTATATATATATTTGTATTTTTATAAAAGTAAACTAATATAGCGTTAAGCTTTGTTTAAAAAGATTCCCTGTGGAACGAACCGGACTTACTAAAAACTACACTACTGTACGATTAGGTACACTGCCTATAAGTGTTGTAGCAAGGTTTAAGTATATCCATTCTCTAAATAAATAAATATCTTGTGTAAAATTGTATCGTATTTAATAGTATTTTCTGCTAAAATTAATAGCTATTTTATATACACCTCGCGAAACATCAATAATCTGTGATGGCCCCGTCAAAACACTTAACGGCTCCGTCACTTGGTCCCACAGCTTGATCGAACTTAAATGAATTTAACAAACGACATTGCATTCTTTTATTTCAAAAGTTTCCCAAAAAGGAAAGCAAACCAAAATATGTAGTTTAAAATAACCCAACATATTAATTAACCAAAGTTGACACAAAACATTGCCAATAAACCCACAAATTTAAATTATCCAAAAACAGAATGCAAGCTCAAGTTTCATAATTGTTTCATAAAATCTGCCCAAATACATGCAGGCTCTTCTAAACACAGCGGAAGCATCACATAAACTCAAGTAGCTGTGAAAACATGCGAGTAAACTGTCAACACAAAGGTTGAGTGAATTATAGGTTTAAATAATTGAATAAACTTTAGACCACAAGATTTAAAATGTTAGAAAACATTAAACATTATTCCATTATCAATGAGCCACCTTGTAACCACTTAACCCTTTATTTACCCTTGCCAAACACAATAAATGATATACACCGGACAGTGTATCTATAACAAAATACGAAGTACTAAACATTCTGATTATAAATTGCTAGCGCGACTAGCTCGAAATGGGGTTGTTAAACCCGATAGATCTATCCGTAGGATTCGCGTTCACCAGTAGAAACCAGTGATTACAGTTACCAGACTATGGAATATTTTGGTCCAACTCACAATGAATAATTTAAATTTAATTGTCACTTGTGTATAAACATGAAATAAAATGCATGTAATCACATCTCAAAAATATACTTTGAAAAGTATGTAAAAACGAGACTATAACTCACCTTAATAGTAACGAAGTAACCCACACAAATAAGCGAACAGCAAATGGAGTACAGTGATCAGGAATGATCACAACGCCGACCTATAACTAAAGCAGGTCGATATAAATAACTAACTTAGGTCAAGTCTTAGTATGATAGCTATTGTACATGTTGCAAGTAGACATAGAACAATACTCAGCATGCATCGGTTTAATCGGAACAGCGTACGGACACACACTTTCTATTTTTAGAAAGTTTCTATTTTTAGCAGGTTTCCATTTTTGGAAAGTTTCTATTTTTAGAAAGTTTCTATTTTTGCAAAGTTTCTATTTTTAGAAAGTTTCCAAATTTAGAAAGTTGTTATTTTTGGAAAGTTTTTAAGTTAGGAAAGTTTCCTTAATTAGAAAGTCAACAAAAGTCAACTGACAGTCAAAGTCGACCGAAAGTCAACTCAAATGTCAACCTTAGTCAAACATAGTCAACGTTAATATTAAAAGTATAGGTTATAATAATAATATAGGTTAAAATGTTATTTAAAGTCATAAATGTATAATTATGTCATAACATAAGTTTAATTAAATTAATTTAAATTATTAAAGTTAACATAAGTTTAAATGATATAATTAATATAGCATAAGTATTTAATTAATTAATTAAATATTAGTCATACTATAAGTTTTATTAATTAATAATAAATTTTAATCATATCATAAGTATTATTAATTAATAATGAATTATTAATCATATCATAAGTTTCTAATTATGATTATTAAATCATAAGTATTTAATAATTAAATTATAATTAAATAATAACTAAGCCTTACAATAATTAAATAATTAATTAATCCTTATTATAAGTCTTATAATAATAATCTCATAATATAAGTTTAATACTTATCATAAGTATTTTCATTAATAATAAAAGTATTATTAATCATAAGTTTAATTAAAATGTTAATTAAATCATAAATAATAATTAAATGATATAATAAATATATATCATAAGTCTTAAATTATAATAATTACTTTTTATATCATAAGTAATTTAATAATAATAAAAATCATTATTTATATCATAAGTTTTGATAATCAACCATAAGTTTTAGATCAAAAATTCTTCGGGTCATATCTTGAGCCCCGGGTGTCGGTTTTCGGCGAGCCTTATATATATCTCCGCCTAATCAAACCACCCGACACATTGGTGCACTCAAGAACACACCAAGAACAGTACCTAAGTCATGATGATCAGCCATTACACCACTTGGAACCTCAATTCATTCAAAATCATGATTTAGTCATAACGGGTGATTCGTGGCTCGGATTTAGATGACCTGAACATGAAAGTTCATCCCATCATCAATCCTAACACACTAGTACACCCTAAAGACTCTAAAAGTGGTCACAAAGTCAGACCAAACCTGGTTCAATTCGTTTTCATAATTTAATCTTAACAAAACACCATTTCAATCATATCTAGAGCTCCGGGAATCGAAATGACATGAATCCGGAGTCTAAATTTAATGTCTTGATGAGAGGAACTCATCTAGATACTTTAATTTCACTTTTATATCAGTTAAAATATCAGAAATGAATGAAAAAGCTGCTGTCCCAATCAAATCAAACCGAAAACATATGTATTTGAGCAATTCTATGCATACAATCATCAATATAATAACATGTAACTATCATACTATCAATATAACATCAAAATACAGAAAAATAATGAAAAATTAAAAATCTAGGGTTAGGGTTTATACCCTAATCGAGAATCAAGTGATGTTATCTCGTAGAGGAGATTGAGAGAAACGCGTTGATGTTAATTAGATGATGATCCAAGAAATATTTGTTGATGATAATGATGATGTTGTGGTGATGTGGCGATGGAACAAGGAAGGGAGGAAGAGAGGGAGAGAGCAAAAATAGATTTTAGGTTTAGGCTTCTAATTTTATAAAATGAAAATGAAAGTAACAAAATGAAAAGCAAGGGAGTATACTCCCCCCCTTAGCTTCGCCCGATCCATGGGTGTGGGGTGGTCCCCAAGGCCCACTTTGAGTATTTGGTAAAATCCTAGTGGCCCGAATGCCCGAACGAAACCCAAAACGCGAAAACACGGCTACACGATTGAAAATTCAGAGAGATAACAAATACGCGACGAAAAATATATATAAATACTATATAAAATCATATTACCTTAAAATATCATATTTAAAATATTTAGGACTTAAAAATCCCAAAAGCTCGGCCGTTGGTTTAAAAACCGAAAAGATTCGCCGGATAGAAATCTGCGACACGTAGAAATGTATAACTTAAAATATGAATACAAATATTCACATAACACGTAATAATTAATATATATATTATTACAAAAATAATAATATAGGTCATAGAGATGACGTGGCACGGATAACAGTTAACGATCATTAAATAATTAACGGTAAAAGATAACTGAAAAAGTAGGGTCGTGATAGTACCTTCCCGCTACGGAAATTTCGTCCCGAAATTTAAGCAGGTGCAGGGGTTGACTCAGCATCTGGGAACAAATGCGGGTACTTCTATTTCATCTGATCTTCACGCTCCCAAGTGAACTCGGGACCGCGTCTGGCGTTCCATCTAACCCGGACAATAGGAATTCGGCTCTGCTTAAGAGTCTTAACTTCTCGGTCCATAATTTCAACAGGTTCCTCAATAAAATGTAGTTGCTTATCAACATGAAGTTCCTCCAGCGGAATAGTCTTATCGGCCTCGGCCAAACACTTCTTCAGATTCGATACATGAAAGACATCGTGGACAGCACTGAGTTCTTGTGGCAACTTCAAACGATAAGCCGCCGGTCCAACTCTCTCAATGATCTCAAACAGTCCAACAAAACGAGGACTCAACTTTCCCCTTTTACCAAAACGTGTCACACCTTTCCAAGGTGAAACATTTAACATAACATGGTCACCAACTTGAAATTCTACATCTTTCCTTACCCTATCGGCATAACTCTTTTGCTGACTTCTGGCGGTTCTCAATCTTTCCTTAATCTGTACGATCTTCTAGGTAGTCTCATGAATAATTTCTGGACCTATTAGTTGAGCATCCTCAACCTCGTTCCAGCAGACAGGAGACCTACACTTTCTACCATACAGAGCTTCAAACGGTGCGGCTTTAATACTTTCATGATAACTGTTGTTATAAGAAAACTCAGCTAGCGGCAAATATTTATCCCACCCATTACCAAAATCAATAACACACGCTCATAACATATCTTCTAACGTCTGAATGGTCCTTTCACTCTGACCATGCGTTTGAGGATGATAAGTGATGCTCATATCTAACTTAGTTCCCAAGGCTTCCTGTAATGATCGCCAAAACCTCGATACAAATCGACTGTGTCGGTCTGAAATAATAGATACAGGAACACCATGTCTAGAAACAATCTCCTTCACATACAAATGAGTAAGCTTCTCCATCGAATCTGTTTCCTTAATCGACAAAAAGTGAGCCGACTTAGTAAGTCGATCTACAATCACCCAAATGGTGTCATAGCCACCCGCTACCCTCGGTAACTTAGTAATAAAATCCATCGCAATTCCTTCCAATTTCTACTCGGGAATCTCAGGTTGCACCAAAAGTCCAGATGGTTTTTGATGTTCAGCTTTAACCTTAGCACAGGTCAAACACTTAGCCACATACGTAGCCACATCAGCTTTCAAATTAGGCCACCAATACAGCTCCTTAAGGTCATTATACATCTTTCCTAAATTAGGATGAATAGAGTACCTAGACTTATGAGCCTCATCAAAAACAAGTTGTCGCAGTTCACCAAACTTCGGAACCCAAAGATGTCCCGCAAAGTATCTAGTACCATCTGCTCGTACCTCAAACTTCTTAGCCATACCTCTTACGTTCTCATTCACAAAATTCTCTTCCTTTAAAGCTTCTTATTGTGCCTCAAGAATCTGCCTTGCGAGGTTTGTTCTAATTGTCATATTCAAGGCCCTAAACCTGCGAGGTTCAGCCCCTTTCTTTACGACTCAACGCATCTGCCAAAACATTGGCCTTACCCGGATGATATAAAAGTTCACAATCATAATCATTCAACGTCTCAATCCATCTTCGTTGTCTCATGTTCAACTGTTTCTGATCGAGGATATGTTGAAGAATTTCGTGATCTGTGTACACAGTACTCTTGACCCTATACAAATAATGTCTCCAAATCTTAAGCGCAAAAACACGGCCCCCAACTCTAAATCATGAGTTGTATAATTCTGCTCGTGAATCTTCAACTAACGTGACGCGTACGCAATAACTTTCTTTCGTTGCATCAAAACACTACCAAAACCTTGACGCAAAGCATCACAATAAACAACAACATCATCATTACCCGCAGGTAGTGACAATATCGGAGCGGTAGTCAACTTCTTCTTTAAAATCTGAAAAGCAGTCTCTTGTTCATCCTTCCACTCATACTTCTTCCCCTTGTGCGTTAAAGCAGTTAGAGGTTTCGCTATACGAGAGAAATCTTGAATGAACCTTCTATAGTAACCAACCCTAGAAACTGACGAATCTGAGTAAGAGTTTTCGAAATTTCCCACTTTTCAATCGCCTCAATCTTAGCAGGATCAACTTGTATTCCTTATTTACTAACAATATGTCCAAGGAATTGAACTTCTCTTAACCAGAAAGCACACTTAGAGAACTTCACGTACAACTCTTCTTTTCTCAATAGATCAAGCACTAACCTCAAATGTTCTTCGTGCTCTTCATCACTCTTCGAATAAATAAGGATGTCGTCGATGAACACAATAACGAATTTGTCCAAATAGGGTCTACACACACGGTTCATGAGGTCTGATGTGTAAAATCGTGTCTATAATTTATAATGGAAAATGCCAGTTTAAAGATTACTACACACTAACGGGCAGTGTACCCGATCGTGCAATAGTATAAAGTTGGTAATTCCGAAATCGTTCCAAGGACAGTTTAAATGTGAGAATTAAGATTGCAACTAACGGAAATAAACTAAGTTAATCTATGAAAATTGAAAGTACGAGATAATTTGTTTTGTGGCTATTTAACGATTAGCCAAATCAAAGATTGATTAAAAGTAAAAGACGAAATTTTTGTGTTTTTAAGTTTATAAAAATAAATGCTGACTCGATGAAAAGTAAATATATTTGAATTCAATGGATAAAAGAATGTTCGCCTAGATCTCCTATTCGTAGTGTCGGATGATTTGTTATTAAGCACCAGTTTAATTTATCAATACATGCAACTACAAAGTCGGTTTACCCAGAGTTCTCTTTTAGCAAACACCTCAAACTTGGATTTATTGGCTTAGGGTTCCCTTTCACCAAAGACCTCTTTCGTTTGTGACTTAGTAATTAACTTATTACAAGATTAAGATTCAATTGGTTACGCGTTCGCTCCACACAATTCACCCCTGTTTTGTTTAATCCTTGTTACCCGGTTTACCCCCTTGGTCCAGTAAGCACCCAATTGGTTAAGACAAATCAATTGAAAACTAGTGTACTAAATTGAAACAGGGTTCCCTTTGTTCAAACAAGATCACTAATCAACTAAGTAACAATAATCAACACCCACAAGAATGGTTCTTAATCAAAACTCATAATTATCATGCATTAATTAATAAAACATTAAAGTATCATCCAAACACGTACGAATATTCAATCTAGACAAACATTAAAAGCTTAGCCAATCATGGCTAAAACAAAAATCACAAATAAACAATTAAGAGTATTCATAACGATGATAAGAATTAAACCTAATGAAAATTGTGTTCTTGAATGATAGACGAATCGAGACTTGTTTCCGGAATGATTGATGTGTTAGAATGACCTTGGAAAACCCCAAAAATCACCTTGGTTCGTCAAAAAGCTGCTGGAAATTGTCTGGATGCGAAAGTGAATAGTTAGGGTATTTTTCGGGCCTTAAATAGGTGCCAAATAAATCTGGACCGACATACCTCCGCACCGCGACCATATTTGTCGCGCCGCGACACTTAACATGAACCGGAACATTTTGAAATCCTATCCTGAAATTGAAACTCGACCAATCCTATCCTGATTCCAACCTTCCCTTGCACTTTTATAACACAAATAATAACTTAGAACCAAATTACCCGATATGAACTTAACGTTTCCAACCCCGGAGCACCAATAATAATAATCGATTAACAAATGCCTCAAAAACTACATAAGACGCCACTCTTCAACAATAAACTTTTCAAACTCAAATATTCTCAATATCTTCAATATAACCGCCAAATCGTATCCGAACGGACTAAAATGTGATCGATATAGCTAAGAAAAACGTGTATAAAATATGCGATATCAAACCACCCCACACTAGAGTTTTGCTTGTCCTCAAGCAATAGAACTCGAAAATAATCTTCTACCATATAATAACTTCTTCAACATACATGTAGAACCAAACGAAAAACCAACAAACCAAAAACTAGCATGGGCACGATTTTGAGTAAACATCAACCATGGTTCCCACTTGCATTCCCCCGAATTAACTTCCCAAACCACAAACAATATGTAATGGATATAGTAACCAAAAATAATCTCGAATAACGTACCATACTGATGAAGTAAAGAATCTCGAATCATAAATAAGTCTTCAAAGTAAATGGGAATCAAGTGGAAACCGAACACCAAAAAGTATAGCAATCGAACATGTGTGCCAAAAGAACGCACGGGCTACCCCGCAATTGGTCAAGCTAAGCCTCCCACAGTACCTAACATCGCGAGATGTCGGTAAGAAAATAATGTGCTTAGGAGGATACACATTACGTCCAGATATCATCGATAATCATGAGGTGATCATCTAATCCGTTAAATCAACCATAAAGATTGAGGTTCATCAGGCTCAAAACCTGATATCTTACCTTTCCGGAGGTTATCCACTGGGAATCTGATCAATCACTGACATTTTGTGTATCATGGTGCGCTTCCCATTTGGCTAGCAAATCTCCCTCGTTGAGACAAGCTTTGACTACCAGTTTCCCTGTTTGACGTTGAGGCCTGGTAGTTTTCCAGTCAATTTTAGCAATGACTTTTCAAGATTTTTCGTCACCCTACAACTGGTCTGGACTACATCTTCTGAAACAAATCAGCAAGTGTGTCGTTCGGGAGACTTGACTCCCTTAAGGATGGAAAAGATACATCCTGTGTGGTTAAATAAGGTGGTCGGGTGCAACATTGTCCTTGTTAGGAGAAACAATGAGGATCGCCCTGTTTAAGTTTTCGATCTAGCGCATGGTCCGGTTTCGACCACACGCCACTATCACCGTTCATACGATTGACACCCGCCTTGGTGCAGATGACCTACGTATGAATTTAAATGTTCATGTAGGATTTCACATTCAAAATAATGAACATGTTTTGAAAGTTCAAGACTTTCTCCTCTAACAGTACCTCATCCTGAAATGATGGGTAATGAAATGGCACGCTTAAGAGGTATACGTACCAAGTAAAATGGTTGGAAGACTTTACTTCCTTAATGAGTGGATCTGAGTCACTCGGGAATGCCAATCTATTTCAATTGACACTCGGTTTAAATCCCAAAAACCTTTGGGTGCCATAGCTTTTGACTATGGGTTGTGTTGTCTAAGCAAACACAAGCACGTAGCTATTGTTCCTAAAAAGGACAACACTTGTGAAGCTCTAGGCTCATCTTCCCACAGTATCACACCATTAAATGATGTAATAATAAAATGATATAGTTTTGGAAGTCTGCTATACCAAGTAACCAAAAGTTTGTGATCAGGCACGTGATTCGGTCACAATCACGCTATGCAATCACCGCTCTCTCACGGTTTACACCTGTTTTGGTACAGGTGACCTACTATTGAGTTCCCCGAACTCGTAGGATTTCATGTCCAAAATAATGAACATGTGGGACAATTTTGGCTTCTTTGAAAACACGAATTATACCATAAAATACCAAGCCAATTTTCAGAATAAAGGTTTTGGCCGAATTTTCAATTGTTTTTTTTCTAATTTTTTTTTATTTTTGAACTAACTTTTCTGTGTTTTTTTTTAATTTTACCTCTAATTTTTCAATTTTTTTTTTACGACCAAAACCCGTGAAACGTCAAGTCTGGCATTAAGTTCAGCAAAACTGCATGATTGATGATATTGGTGTGATGATCAGGAATGGACGATGTTCTTATGCTGGCAGTCAGTTCAGCGCCATCTATCACTGGCATTCCGCGATCAGTGGTTAACTCGATAAGTTTTTATATTTTCTTTCTCACATAACCCTTTTGATTTTATCTATTTTTGATCTCAAGTGATGGGGACATTACTTGATCTCAAGTGTGGGGTGGGGATATAAAATCTCTCGGGTTGGTTGTTAATAGAATCATCATCATATGAGTTTTGATATTAAAAAGACTTGACGTTTCACCAACAAACCTAAGAAAATAAAAACATACGAACTACATAAACGAGACAATGTGGCACCACCCGATGCCGAAACGCCTTGTCCCTCAAATAAGTTACAGAGTACATAATAAAAGTAAATAATTATCCAAGTACAGAACCAAATAAAAATGTTTGCACACAAAATACAACATGATCATCGGGCTCACAGGCCCTCCTCACTGAAAACCATCATACGGCCAATTGCCATGCGGATACTGCTGCTGAAACCTCTGATGCACATCCTCCAACCTTTCCTGCTCACTGTAAATTAGGGCCTACACTCGTGGCCGAACTGGACTACGATAATACACGGGTGGCTGAGCAGTAGTACCATAATAATGATCCGGGTTGTAGTAGAAAAGACAAGCATTGTGCCTTTGCCAATCGCTTCCATATACCATCCATTGCTGGTCATGCAAAGACTCAGCCGACCTCTCATCGACCCTCTGCTGACTTTCCCACATACGGTCATTATGCGACCGTTGTTCTTCCCGAAACTCATCAAAGCTATCTGACACACCGATTTGCACGTTATCAACCCGCGAGACTAAGTTATCCCAAATTTCTTGGGAAATACCCCAAGGCTGACCTCCTGCAGGAACATTCTGGGCACCTGGCTCCTCCGCATCACCTCCTTGATCTTGATCACCACCCTCTTGCTCTTGTTGCCGAACATACGCCACTAAACCAACTCGATTTGCATCCCACATTACAAAATTTGCACTAATATAAAACCTTATATTAAAAGGTTTCATAACTTGTAATGGATCGGTCAATTTCGTACACCTGCTGAAATCAATGTTGAAAAACCTCGCAATTTTTGTCACAAAATGACCACCAAGAAATGGCCTTCCCTAGTTTCCCTCGCATGATGCGATAAATAGGTAGCAATTAACATACACAAATCAACATGTGCATCGGCCCGAACCCGATGCATAATCCATAACTCGGTCGAATTGACTTTATCGTTCCCATTTCTTCGACCACAAAAAGTACACGAAAGGAGTTTATGAAGTAACCGTAGCTGTCTGCTCTGAATATTGGAACCCTTCGACTCATTGGAAACAAAAGGAGTCAAACCTGAAATTTCATACCAAAAGTCCCGCTCGTTATAATCCTCCGGATGCCCTATAAACTCAGTTTCTTTTTTCAAGTACCGTGTTAACGACTTCTCATCCAATTCCTCATACAAATTTAATGCTCGAGACAAATCCATTCTACTCATGGCTCGATTCTCTCCACCTAGCTGAAAAGTCATAAACCCCTAATCCGTAGGATCCCTTCTTGAACGCACACTTAAAGAGGAGAAAAACTTAACCACCAACTCTCGATAAAGATCATCTCTCAAAGCCATAGCACGTTCCCAAGTGCCCAAATAAAATCTGTTTCTCAACATGGCTAACAAATCAGTAATTTCATCCCTAATCTCTCTAGTAGCTCTATTCAACTCATCCCAACTGAAATACCAAGTTGCCTGTATAGGTCGAACCAAAATAATTCAAAGTATTGTGAGTAGTTTTCTGCAACTCTTTGCAACCAAATCTATGGGTTCGTTCTTCTCTCTTCATCCCTTCGTGATTGAGATGTTGAAGACGAAGGGACATCTACTCTGCTTCTCTGCACACATGAAACAAGAACTAAACGAAACACAAAACCTCGAAAAGTTAGCGTTAGGACAATTATAATAATCAAACCAACATGTTCCTCATACTTGCATCAACTACCATTAATTTCGCTTCAATTTCAATTAAGCATTTAAACAAAGCAAGTATTTAAAACATGTGTTTTTGTCCATGGCACCAATATCAAACGAATTCTCAAAACACTATATCATGAAAGTGCCCCATTAAACAATCCTCACTTAACCCAAGTTCACAACTCGTCTTCAAAATTCACCAACCAACAATAAATCATTCCTATAAACACAAGTTAACTTCTAATTTGCAAGAAGATTAAACGATTCCAACAACCAAATAAACATCTCACAAATCACACAAATCATCATGCTTTACCAATTACCAAAATCACATATGACCCGCCCAAATCAACCCACACTATCTTTAAACATGTATCTAGTAGCAAACATCTCCCTTACAAACAAAATTCCCAAACATTTAACATCAAATTCGGATTTATCACTACCCTAATCTCAAGAATCAATATTATGTTTAAACTACACAAGAATTCATGAAGAAAACACAATAATATCATATTCATCAACAATTCATCACATAATAAGGCATTAAAGTCTCAATTAAACAAACCCTACAAACTTTCAAGCATGAACCCTAGAATTAATAAAATTAATCAAGAAACATGAGAGAAAAAGCAAGAGAATAGCAAAATCGGACCTTAACCGGCATGATTGAACAAGAAATTGAAGAAATTAGGCAAGAATTAGTGATAATTGAACTTAGGGTTTAGAAGTTCCAAGTGTATTAGAGAGATGAGGTTAAGAGTGATGGGTGAAAAACAGATCCAAAACCCCTAAAAAGGGTGAATTCCCGTCAGTTTTAATGTTGGGTCGGGTTGACCCATTCGATTTTAAACATTGACCGCCGGGTCAGAATCTGTGCAGCAGGAATGTCGCGCCGTGACATAAGTGGCCGCACCGCGGCGATGTGCTATACCTGATTCTAATTCCTCTTAATTTACAAACCCCGAAATCCTATGAAACCTCGTGCCGCGACCCCAATTGTCGCGACGCAGAAATTAACGTAATTTTGACCAAATCTAAATGGCTTCCTGACTTTGAAGAGTTTGAATTATCGCGCCGCGGCCATATTTATCACACCGCGGTAATGAACGTGGTTATGGCCCTTCCTAAATGGCTTCCTGACTTTGAAAAGTTTGAAATGTCGCGCCGCGAACATTGGTGTCGCGCCGCGGCAAAGAACTTGACCTGATCCCTCGATGTAATAATTATCCAGCAACCTAAAATCACTTTAAGAACCAAAACAACCAACAAAATTCGCAAGAAATCAATCATAATAAATCATATAGCAAATAAAACGCAGCAAACCCTTGATCATACCTATTAATACAAACTATACAACAATATGAACCATATTTAACGAGTCATCCACACAACTCGTCCCCAACTTCAAGTGGCATTGGGATCGGGTTCAACGTGAACCCCGTCATCAATCTCCAATGGACCATCGAAATATTTCTTCACGCGATGTCCATTAACCTTAAAGGTAGTACCACTAGCATTTTTCAACTCAATCGCACCGTATGGGTACACCTTAACAACCTCAAATGGTCCAATCCACCGGGACTTAAGTTTTCCCAGTAAAAGCTTCAATCTAGAGTTAAACAAGAGCACTCGATCGCCCTCATTAAACTCCTTCGGACCCTTTAACCTTTTATCATTTCATTGCTTGGTTTTCTCTTTATAAATCACCGAATTCTCATACGCATCAAGGCGTAATTCACCAAGCTCATTCAATTGCCCCGCCCTTAGGCGTCCGGCTTCCTTTAAATCTAAATTTCACTTTTTAAATGCCCACATCGCTTTATGCTCAATCTCCAACGGGAGAAGGCACGCTTTCCCATAAACTAACCGATAAGGAGTGGTACTAATTGGCGTTTTATAGGCGGTTCGAAATGCCCACAAAGCTTCATCGAGCTTATTCGCCCACTCCTTCGGATTCGACCCCACAGTCTTCTCAAGAATCCCTTTAAGAGTCGATTGGTATTCTCAACTTGTCCGCTCGTTTGGGGATGGTATGAAGTAGAAACTTTATGGAGAACTCCATATCGCTTCAATACCTTCTCCATTTGGGCGTTACAAAAATGAGTGCCCCTATCGCTAATTAAAGCTTTAGGAGTTCAAAAACGAGAGAATAAACGCTGAAGGAACGAAATCACAACTCGTGCATCGTTTGTAGCCAAAGCTTGCACTTCGGCCCATTTAGACACGTAGTCAATGGCAACAAGTATGTAACTATAATTCTGAGATTTTGAAAATGGCCCCATAAAGTCAATCCCCCAAATGTCAAATACTTCGCAAACTTGGATGCTTTGTTGAGGCATCTCATCTCGTTTGGTGACTTTACCGGCCCTTCGACAAGAATCGCACGACTTGCAAATCCGGTGGGCATCCTTGAAAATTGTCGGCCAAAAGAAGCCGGCATCATAGACTTTACGCCCCGTGATTTGGGGTCCAAAATGCCCACCAGTAGGCCCACTATGGCACTCGGTCAAAATACGTATACACTCCTCACCGGAAATACACCGGCGGATAACCCCATCGGGACAACAACGAAAAAGATAGGGAGCCTCCCAGAAATAGTACTTAAGGTCACTGAAGAATTTCTTCCTTTTTTGATGTGACCACCCTTTTTCCAAGAATCCCCCAACGAGATAATTAGCAATGTCCACGTACCATGGCTCGTCCACCTTGTCCATCGCCATGAGATATTCATTGGGAAAATCATCATGGATACTCAATTTGTGAAGGACTTTGAGATTTGGATTCTCGAGTCTAGACAAGTGGTCAGCCGCTAGATTTTCAGCACCCTTCTTATCCCGGATCTTGATGTCGAATTCTTGCAAAAGCAAGATCCATCTAAGCAGTCGAGGTTTTGCATCCGGTTTCGAAAATAGGTACTTAAGAGCGGAATGGTCCGTAAAGACTATAGTCTTAGATAAGAGTAAGTAGGACCGGAACTTATCAAACGAAAAGACCACCGCAAGGAGCTCCTTTTCAGTGGTAGTATAATTCAATTGCGCTCCCTGCAAGGTCTTGCTTGCATAGTAAATGGGTCGGAAGTGTTTCTCGACCCTTTGACCCAAAACAGAGCCAACAGCAAAATCAGAAGCATCGCACATAAGCTCGAATGGAAGGGACCAATTCGGAGCAATTATGATTGGCGCATTGATCAATTTCTCCTTAAGAAGATTGAATGCCTTTAGGCACTCTTCGGAGAAATTCCAAGGTGTGTCCTTTTCGAGGAGTTTGTTCATCGGGTTATCAATTTTAGAAAAATCCTTAATAAACCGCCGGTAAAAACCGGCGTGCCCGAGAAAACTCCGAACACCCTTAACATCGGTGAGAAGTGGAAGGTTCTTGATAGCCGTTACCTTCGCGGGATCCACCTCGATACCGTCCCTAGAAATCTTGTGCCCGAGAACTATGCCCCCTTGAACCATGAAATGGCACTTTTCCCAATTGAGCACAAGATTAGACTTCTCACACCTTTCCAACATCCGCTCTAAATTAAGAAGGCATGAATCAAAGGTGTCACCGAAGACCAAAAAGTCATCCATGAACACCTCCATGCAATCCTCTATCATATCGTGGAATATGGCCATCATGCACCTTTGAAAAGTGGCCGGAGCATTGCAAAGGCCAAAGGGCATGCGTCGGTATGAAAATGTGCCATACGGGCACGTGAAAGTAGTTTTCTCCTGATCCTCGGGCGAGATAGGAATTTTGAAATAGCCCGAAAAACCATCAAGAAAACAATAAAAGCTGTTTCTCGCTAACCTCTCTAGCATTTGATCCATGAAAGGTAACGGGAAGTGGTCTTTGCGTGTGGCATCGTTCAACTTTCGATAGTCAATACAAACACGCCACCACGTGACAGTCCTATTGGAAATTAATTCATTTTTATCGTTGGTGGTAACAGTCATACCACCTTTCTTAGGTACACAGTGTACCGGGCTAATCCAAGGACTGTCAGAGATCGGGTAAATCAGACCCGCATCGAGGAGCTTAATGATCTCTTTCTTCACTACATCTTGCATGTGTGGGTTCAACCTCCTTTGTCGTTGCACCACAGGTTTGGAGTTATCCTCCATTAGGATTTTGTGGGTGCAATAGGAGGGACTAATACCCTTAATGTCGTGAATTTTCCATGCAATGGCCGATTTATGGGCCTGCAGCATGGTTACAAGCTCAGTTTTCTGACCTGTAGTAAGAGAAGAAGAAATAATTACCGGGAGCTTAGATTCCTCCTGCAAATAAGCGTATTCCAAATGGTCTGGAAGTGGCTTCAATTCTAACTCGGGATGTTCTTCAATTGAAGACTTGCTCCGGTAATCCGCATCACATTCGAGTTCTTTGAACTCCTCCTCAGTCGGCTCATAGCCATTTTCCATCAAGGTGGTCAAAATATCCACCTCCTCAACCTGCAACTCTTCATCAATTTCAACCAATGAACATTCTCCTGAACCCTGTAACTCTGGGAATTCCTGCAACAACTCAGACTGGACATTCACAGAGTTAAGAAAATAACATGTATCATCAGTGTAGGCAGGGTATTTTAAAGCATGGTCGATTGAGAAAGTTGCATGCAAATCATCTATCCTAAGGGTCAACTGTTGGCCATAAACATCAATGATACACATAGCAGTATTCAAAAATGGCCGACCCAAAATCAGTGGAATCCTCTCATCCACTTCCATATCCAACACCACGAAATCGGCCGGAAAAACCAACGACCCGTTCTTAACTAGCATATTCTCGATAATTCCACGAGGGAATTTAATAGAGCGGTCCGCTAGCTGAATAGCCATACGCGTGGGTTTCAACTCCCCGGGGTCTAGCTTCAAGTAAATAGAATAGGGCATTAAATTTATGCTAGCCCCCAAATCTGTCAACGCCCTCAAACAATACAAATTACCTAGTAAACAAGGAATGGTAAAACTCCTAGGATCCTCAAGCTTCTCAGGAAGCTTGTTTGCAACTACCGCTGAGCATGCGGCATTCAACCTGACTGAAGACACGTTCTCCAGCTTCTTCCTGTTAGTTAGAAAGTCCTTAAGAAACCTTGCATACTTGGGCATACATGCAATCACATCAATAAAAGGCAAATTAATGTTAACTTTTTTAATCAAGTCCATGAACTTGGACTTTTCTGCCTCCAGCTTTTCCAATCTCTGCTTCCCCGGGAATGGGAGCGGTGGTTGATACTCTTTAACTACCGGTCTCGCAGCAACAGTTTCCGGTACCATCACAACTTTCTCAATCACCTGTTCCGGCTCCTTTCCCCCTTCCGGTTCACTAACAACAACCTGCTCACTATCCTTAACCAACGGTACTCGCAAATCATACTCATCGGACTTCCGCGGTGAATCATATGCTAAACCACTGCGTGTAGTGATAGCATTAACGTGCCCATTCTTCGGGTTATTATCTGTCTTACTCGGTAACTCTCCCGGTTTCCTCACATTATTCTGACTAGCAAGTTGACCAATTTCTTTCTCCAGATTCTGAATAGCCGCTTGTTGATTTTAAAACATTTGATCATTCTTCTCATTGTTCTGAGTAACAGTAGTAATAAGCTGAGTTTGAGAAATCACAAGCTTCTCGATCATAGCTTCATGGTTGGACTTTTTCTCTTCGGCTTGGGGTTTCTGAAAGTACCCGGGAGCTTACTGTTGATATCCTCCACTAGAACCTGGCTGGAACCTCGAACCTTGATTACCTTGAGGATTATAGGGATTGTTGAAATTCCTATTAAACTGATTGTTGTTCTGTTGACTAATATAAGTAATCCCTTCCTTCTGATTCTCCCTGAAACTGATTGTTGTTCTGTTGACTAATATAAGCAATCTCTTCCTTCTGATTCATTGTCAAACCTGCATCACAATCTTTTGCCAGATGTAATCCCCCACAATACTCACAACCAAACTTCATACCATGAATATCCTTATTTATCTTCTCCAAATTCCTACCAAAGGAATCCAACTTAGCACTTATAGACCCAAAATCGTCATATGCACCCGTGGTTTTGGTTCTCTTAACTGAAGCTGAATGGAATGACTCATGATCTTGATGCCATTCGTGAGAGTAAGCACCTTGCTTTTCAATTATCTCTAGCGCCTCTTCTTCGGTCTTATCCATTAGCGTACCACCTGCTGCTTGATCAATAGTCTGACGAGTTGGGATGTCACAACCCTTTTAGAAAATCTGGACCTTTTGTAAATCATTCAACCCGTGTTGCGAACACGAGCGTAGCATATTAGAATAACGGTCCCAAGCATCAAATAATGTCTCGCTGCTCTTTTGTCTGAATTGAGAAATTTCTGCTTGAAGTCTAGCAGCTCGAGACGCAGGGAAAAACTTCGATAAAAACTTATCCATCAAAATCTCCCAAGAGGTAATCGTACCCTCTGGTTGCTTATCTAACCATCTCTTTGCTTCTCCCTTAAGAGTCCAA
This sequence comes from Rutidosis leptorrhynchoides, assembly GCF_046630445.1. Classification (NCBI taxonomy): domain Eukaryota; kingdom Viridiplantae; phylum Streptophyta; class Magnoliopsida; order Asterales; family Asteraceae; genus Rutidosis; species Rutidosis leptorrhynchoides. The sequence continues at coordinate 474,178,741 of NC_092335.1, forward strand.
GAAAAAAAGCCTTGTCTTGATTGACGTATCGGCAACCTCATGCAACTTAAACAAATTGCAAATATCATTGAAAACACGAAGATGCTCGTTAGCATCCTCACTATCCTTGCCATGAAATTGGCAGTCAGAAGAAATCAAACTCAGGATCGGCCCTGTAATTTGAAAAGGCTGAGTGATGTTCGGTTGAGTAATCGAATTGCCTTGGCCCCCTTGTGTGGACTTCAACTTTTCTGCCATAGTCTGAGGACGAGGTGGTTGTTCAGCTAGGTCAGCCATATCTTCAGTCTCGAAAAGATATAATGAAATGTAAGATTCTTCTTCTTCTCTGATTTCAGGTGGTGTATCGGGCACCACAGTCTCAGAACTACTACCCAAATTAATTATATTAGCACTCAAAGAAAAAGATGAATCCACTGTAGACTGTTGCTCTTGACTTAACGCTCTGAATAACTCTCTTTCAGGTTCTGCAAATGGTTGAAGAATTGGAGAATTAGAAGAACGCGTATGTGGCATGCACTACCTGTTACCTACGAAATCACAACTAACAACTGATTAAAGGCACCGATTCAATTGAGAATAATGAAAAGAAATAATAAACTATAACTAGACTAAACTAAACTAAGAACAATTAGATAACAATCTTAATTTTCGACACAACTGTCCCCGGCAGCGGCGTCAAAAACTTGATGTGTAAAATCGTGTCTATAATTTATAATGGAAAATGCCGGTTTAAAGATTACTACACACTAACGGGCAGTGTACCCGATCGTGCAATAGTATAAAGTTGGTAATTCCAAAATCGTTCCAAGGACAGTTTAAATGTGAGAAATAAGATTGCAACTAACGAAAATAAACTAAGTTAATCTATGAAAATTGAAAGTACGAGATAATTTGTTTTGTGGCTATTTAACGATTAGCCAAATCAAAGATTGATTAAAAGTAAAAGACGATATTTTTGTGTTTTTAAGTTTATAAAAATAAATGCTGACTCGACGAAAAGTAAAGATATTTGAATTCAATGGATAAAAGAATGTTCGCCTAGATCTCCTATTCGTAGTGTCGGATGATTTGTTATTAAGCACCAGTTCAATTTATCAATACATGCAACTACAAAGTCGGTTTACCCAGAGTTCTCTTTTAGCAAACACCTCAAACTTGGATTTATTGGCTTAGGGTTCCCTTTCACCAAAGATCTCTTTCGTTTGTTGATGTTATGCGAGGTGTATATGAAATAGCTTATATTTTACTAAAAAAACTATTAAATGCGATACAATTTTACACAAGATATTTATTTATTTATAGAATGGATATACCTAAACCTTGCTACAACACTTATAGGCAGTGTACCTAATCGTACAGTAGTGTAGTTTTTAGTAAGTCCGGTTCGTTCCACAGAGATACAATTAAACAAGCTTAACGCTATATTAGTTTTAATTTATAAAAATACAAATATATATAAGTAATATTATTATTATAAAAAGGGGGTTTTTACCGTTTAATGACCGGTTTGTCGATTTTTAAAACTTTTAGTCACAGTTAAAACCTAATGTAAAATATTAAATAAATAAAAGACTTAATTTAAAGCGTAAAGTAAATAACGATAATGAAATTGCGATAAATAAAAGTGCAATAAAATAAACTTGCGATAATTAAAAAGTACGATAATTAAAAGTGCAATTAAATACAATGACAATAAATAAAAGTGCGATAATTAGAAGTGCAATTAAATATGAAAATAAAGGAATTATGCTTATTTAAACTTCCGTAATCATGATGTTTGACGTGTTGATTTTAGTTTATTCCCATGGGTTAATTGTCCTTTGTCCTGGATTATTTAATATGTCCGTCTGATTTTTGTCCATAACAGTCCATCAGTCATAAATATAAAGTGCGAGTGTCCTCGTCAAATTATCCTTATACCCGAAGTCAAATATTCCAACTAATTGGGGACTTAAACTGTAACAAGGTCTTAATACTTTGTTTAATAATTACACCAGGATATCGACTGCGTGTAACCCAAGGTTTTAATACTTTGTTATCAATTATGCCAAGTGTCCTTGTACATAATTTCACCCCTATTTTAATAATTCCATAAACTATTAATCCATTCCCGTGTCCGGTTAAATGAACGATTATTCGTACATATAAATATCCCGCCCATCGTGTCCGATCGAGTATATATGGTTATTTATAGGGACGTCCAATTGTAAATCTTTATATTAAAATTAACAAACTATCATTTAGTTAAACAAATATAAAGCCCATTAATAGCCCATAGTCTAATTTCCACAAGTGTCGTTCTTTTGTCCAAACCCCAATTATGGTACAAAGCCCAATTACCCAAATTTAAATATTTAGCCCAACATCATGATTACTTCGTTTTAAATAAGCATAATAATAACTTAGCTACTAGACATTAATGTAAAAAGGTTGAACATAACTTACAATGATTAAAAATAGCGTAGCGTTACACGGACAGAATTTCGACTTACACCCTTACAACATTCGCTAACATACCCTTATTATTAGAAATTAAAATTAAAATTAAAATTAAAATTAAAATATAATATATATATATATATATATATATATATATATATATATATATATATATATATATATATATATATATATATATCGTATGATGAATGAGGAGAAAAAGATGTGTTTGATGTTCACCAAACTGCGAATTTTATAGGCATGTGGGCTGGAAAAGGGGCTTATACGATCGCATGAGTTTTGCTCCTCCAGGTCATGCGATCACATGGCCAGCTGGGGAGGCTCACATGTTGTTGTTTTCTTCTGCCGACGGTTTTTATAATATAATATAATATATATATTAATTTTAAGAATTAATTATATATTATATTATATTCATGTGTATAGTTGACTTGTAATTTTTAGTCCGTTGCGTCGAGCGTTGAGAGTTGACTCTGGTCCCGGTTCCGGATTTTCGAACGTCCTTGCATACAATTTAATATCTTGTATTTTGCGTTTCGAATCTTGTACTCTTGTAATTTTGAGACGTTTCTCATCAATAATTGGAACCTCTTTGATTGTACTTTGTACTTTTGAGCTTTTTGGTCGTTTGCGTCTTCAATTCGTTGAATCTGTCTTTTGTCTTCACCTTTTATTATTTAAACGAATATCACTTGTAAATAGAATAATTGCAACTAAAAGCTTGTCTTTCTTGAGGGAATATGCTATGAAATATATGTTCGTTTTTAGCATTATCAAATATTCCCACACTTGAGCGTTGCTTGTCCTCAAGCAATATAGTCTTGAAATATACTAGAATCACTTTTTTATTCTTCACACTTTGCACATCAGTGATTTCTATACGGCGGTATGAACAATGGTAGTAACGATGTGGTTTACAGTCTCACATGACTATGAAAATTTAGATCCATTAAGGAAATTGGATCTTTATGAAAACATTTGATCTTTTGAAAATTAAATCTAGCTTTTACCCTAGATAAGTTTTTCGGGATAACCCTTCACCGGTGTTTGCAAATTCTTTTTGTGGGTTTGGTGGGTTTCATATTTGAAATTTTTAGCTCAAAACTTAAGGTTTTGTGTCACCCACTTGCTAACCTTGTATTGGGAAAGCAACACGTCCAGTATACTTGCTCCGTATATTACCTTTCGATAAACTACAGTCCGGTTGTAAAGGAAAGCGTTGAACAAGCAACTGTTAAGGCAATGTCCCCTGACATGCTTTTAATTATGGTCTATAACGTATCGGATGCAATTAATATCCTTGGTAGGAGCAATAGTAAAGCTCACCCTTATAATTTTTCGGTCTGGCACAAGGTCCTGTCTTTGACCATGCTATGCAACCACCGTTCTTACGGTTGACACCCGATTTGGTTCAGGTGACCTAATGAATTCCAGGTGAATTCCTAGGATTTTACGTTCAATGGTAATGAACGCATTAAAAATGGGTTTTCAGAAAACAAATCGGTTTTAATTTGATCAAAATATTTTCTCGTTCAAGCTCGAGTTTAGATATCATCGAATTCCATGAGTTTGTAATTCTCAATCTTTAAGGTCAATCTCTAGGATTGAGTAATATCAGGCTTAAAAGCTGATTTTTGATCTTTAAGGAGATTATCCTTTTCTGGGGATCTGATTCACTAGTCTTGTCCAGCTAATTTGCACGGTGTCCTCCCCATTTTACGAGACAAATCCTCTCATGGTTAGGATAAGTCTGACCACTTGGCGACCCTGTTTGATGCTGAGGTCCGTGGATTTCTTGCTGATTTTAGTGATGACTTTTCTAGATTTTTCGTCAACCTACAGCTGGTCTGGACGACAACTTCATGACCTAAATCAAGAAGCGCGTGTCTTTTTCGGAAGACTTTACTTCCTTTTAATGATGGAATTGATTCATCGTGTAGATCCATCTTTCTTTCAAATATATTACAGTAAATCGGGTAAAACTGTTTAGTTTAGTCCAAAGCAAAATTATCTTCATTTTTTTGTTACAAAAATATGTGACTTATGTTTTAAATAACTTGGTAAATTTTCCCACACTTGGCTTTTATTTTCTTTTATTTACCTTTTTATTGTCCTCTATTCCATTTTAAATGAATTCTAACATTTTGGTTTGTTTCTCAATTTATGTCCTTTCCGAGGTAACAATAATTTCGGTGTTAACACCTAGTTTTATCGTTCATAAATATGTATAAACATGATTTTGAATTCATTTAATTGAAAATTTTGAAAAATTTTACTAGAAATGGGTAGTCAGTATATAAGACTAGGGCTGTTCTTTGTTATCAGAAGCACTAGATTCTAATACAACTACTACGTTACTAGTATTTTTAATGGTAACCAAGTGTATAAGTTAAAAATTTTAAAAATCCGAAAGAATTTAACCCCTTCCCACACTTAAGATCTTGCAATGCCCTCATTTGCAAGAATTAGTAACAATTTAAATTATTGAGGGTGATTAGCGTAGAAAAATAATTAAATTTTACCAAAATTTCCAAACATATTAGCGTTTGTTTGCTGAATGATAAATGGTGCACATCATTTGTTCATTCCGTCTTGTTGTTTCATCACATTTGTTTTTCGTTTTGTCGTCAAAAGTACTAGCTTTTGCTGAACTTAATGCCAGTCTTTGAAAATGTGCTGTTTTACCCTGTTTTGTACAATTGAAAATATACATACAATACAAATATAAACATGCATGACAATTTGAAATGGGACTTAATATCCCACTTTCAAATCCAAAATGTGAAATATTAGTACATAATAATAATAAAAATGATAAAAATTACACAAATATATCCAATAACATAAGTTTAAACATGAATAAGTATAAAGATAAAAACATAAAAATCATAAAAATAACCAATGGAACCAAATCAGTCTGGATAGGGGTTCCAGTTCATCTCGTCTGCTGGGTTCCATTGTTGGTTATAGGTGTTTTGATAGGCTTGGTTATAGTCATATCGGTTAAAGGGTGGTCGGATGTCGGGGTTGTGTGGCGGAAAATGAGCAGGTCGAGTAGGCACGTAATTATTTGGTACCTGATATGATAGCTGGCTCATGATTTGGTGCTGATGAACTAACCAGCTATCGTGTTGGCGTCGCCTATAATCCTCGTATACTCGCTCGGAGTTCCACTGCTCATACATACTATGTATGGCCGCGTTCGTCATTGCTTCCTCATCTATACGAATGTGGACGTCAAGAATAGCATCTCGAAAGACATCCCTAATGTCTTCCGCTTCCTCCATTTCCTCATCTGAGCCTCTCTCTACCTGAGGATGATTACCTTCATAGGGAACTGCCTGGTTGTGTCTACTCTTCAATACCTTAGCACCCGCATAAACCCGCAATCCTATGGTCTCATCCTGTTCTCTACAAACTTGTAGTGGACCCCCTTGGTTCCTATCAACACCTAAATACTCTCCAATGAGAGTAACAAAAATACCTCCTCCTATTATACTCCCGTCCTTCAATCCTTCTACCATTTTAGATAAATAAAAACCAACACAGTAAGGGATATTAACAAAGCTTCTCGGGTCTCGAATACACTTTAGGTAAAATAAATCATGTAAGGTCATTTTCTCCTTATTGTGACCTCTCTGTGTAATCGAGTTAGCTAAAAATCTATGAATTACACGAAGCTCGGCTTTGTTAATATGTAAGTAGGAGTGTTTTCCTCCCAGTGTAAAAACATTATAGTTTGACATACGCCTCCAAACGGCGTTCGTGTCAAAATTCCTATCTACCCTTTCACCACGATAAATCAAATTCATACAATCGGGTAGTAGCAATTCACTAGGAGTGTAAATCTGTAATGCCCTGGCCATGTCCATCATGGACATTCTGTACATCCTACCGCCAAGGATAAATCTAAGAAAACTTCTATCATCTAACCTATCTACATCTACATTTAACGCTATAGTACTCATCAGCTCAACACACCATTCCTTATATACAGGTCTACGAATGGTGAAAAGACGTTCCCAATCTGTAAAAGAAGAACTGCCATACCTTTGAATCAAATGTTGTCTAACACGGTCAGCTAGATGGACCGTTTCCAAAGGATTCCAATCAATTACCCTCGGCACCTCTACCTCTTTTGTTATCAATTTAAATTTATTACTTTGATATGCCGGGTAATCTCTCCATCGTCTATCGAATCTCAGATTAGGATGCAACGTGTGTTCAGGAATCGTTGGGTATTCTACAGGCGGATGCATCGGAAATACTATGAATTCATTAGGTAACTGTAGTGGATCATAATAAGGTACATGTTGATCAGGCTGATGTTGTTGTTCCTGTTGTGGTACTTGTTCGGGTTCTGGCTCGTATTGCATTTCTGGTTCTAGTTCTGGTGCTGGAGCAGGTCGTCTAGATGATGATGATCCTGAACCTCCAGTATCGGCTCTCTGCAAAACACATTAAACACAAAATTTGTGCATCCAAATATGCATTAGTGTTAGCAAAATAACAACTTAAATTAACCACAATAACATGTTAAATCAAACTTAAACTTATACGCATTTTCACAATTTTTACAATTCTACACTTTTTCAAATAAGCACATATGAAAATGTAGACAAAGTTCATAAGCATTTAACTCAAATAACATGTTAAAATAGTCATTACTAGCAATTAAACAAGTCTCAAATTGCAATTATATCAAATTAATCAAGTTCATGAATTTTAGACTTAAAAAGTCTACTTTAATCTCCAAAAATCATGTTTAGGATCAAAGTTTGGATCATTTAACTCCCTAAACATGTTACACTACTTAATTTAGCAACAATTCATGACAAAAATCGGCCATAACCTGTTTATATCAAAAAGTCCCAAATTGCTCAAGAACACAAACCCTAGATTTCTAAAAAATTTGAAGTTTTTGGCTTCAAATCATGTTAAATAGCATCAATCTAGGTTATACATGCATAAAATACTAACAATTTAACACTAATTACACTAGAAATTAACAAAATTGCATTAGGTAAAATATTGGTAATTTTCACAAAAACTAGCAAATTTATGAGTTTAGGGGTGTAATTTTTACCTTCTTTGAAAAGCTTCTGAACAATTTCATGATTAGAGCGAGAAATTTGACGAATTACGGTAAAAAATTGCGAATTTTAGAGGTGATTTGGGAGTAGGTTCGTATATGTGTGTGTGTATTGTGGTGAGACAGAACAGGCGACTGCCTTATGATCCTGTCCAGTTTTTTATGGCCATGTGATCACATGGCTGCAAAGGCCAAATTCCATGCGATCGCATGGAATCCCGGGTACAGTGTTTTTTGCATTTTTTTTTTTTATATAACCTTATACTTAATAAAACATAAAATTAATAAAATTTTAAAAATTTGTTTTTTTTTAGGATGAGGGCGTTTCGGATTGTTGTCCTAGTCCGTCCCTCGACAAAATTTTAAAATTTGTCAATTCAAAGCGCGGTTTTTAAAAGTAAAGATTTTTTTTGGGTTTTTTTTAATGTTTTTGGCATACTTTAGTTCAATAAGATTAAAAAATAATGATAATAAAAGTTCTCGTCCCTTCCTTGGGTAGAGCAATTTCGGTTCAACAACCTAGTCTTCAACTCACGACGAATTTTAAAAATCATATTTTTAACTTAGCGAAATAAAGTAAATTTTTGTTTTTAAATTCACACCAAACTTAAATTTAAAATGCATAAAATTAAAAATTCATATTAAAAATTCACACCAAACTTAAATTATATTTTTGTTTTTATACATACAAACTTATATTAAAAATATTAATTTTTCAAATACTTACAATTTTAAATATATTGATTTAAAAATTTTACAATATTATTTTAATATTAATTTTAAAAACATGGTAAAAATAAAATAAAAATCTTTTTGGTCTTTTATCCCACTTTAATCAATCAAATATTATCAAAAATATACACCCCTCTTTTCGGTAAAGTAATTTCGGTTCAACGACCTAATTTAACTCATGACGAATTTTTGAAATATTTTGGTTGAATGATTAAAGATATTTATACCTTAAGAATAAATGGTAAATTTCGCAGTGATGTAATAAATTTTTGTATGATATCAATAATTTTGGTCGCAAGACCTAATTTTATTGAATACCAATTTAATACTTTATAGCGAACAATTTAGCGTTTATTATCAAAAGGTTAAAAATAAAAATAAAAATAAAAACTGTACATACTTACCTGTGAAATAGATTTCTTAGTGATATGCTCTAGCCCACTCATAAGATAGTCGGACTAATTGGTTTTCCATGGCTACATAGGCGTAACCTCGAGCATTCAACGTTTTTCTTCTAAACATATGAACGGTCCATCTCTGCATAGCGTAACAAATTCGGTATTGGAATATGTCTGATTCGTCGAGCATTTTCCTTCGTGTGACCATTTTCCGCATTTGTGACATCTTTCAAGGTGTTGTGCTCTTCTTTTCGCTGCGAATTTTGATTTTCCTTTACCAAATTGTAACTTATTATTTTCGCATCTGGATTCATTTCTTACTCCGTCCAATTTACCTCTGATTAATGATACTATTTCACCTGGAAGGGTGTCATTATTATGTTTAGTGATCAAAGCGTGTAGCATTAGACCATGGTTTAATTCACATGAAGTCTTCATCTCGTAAAACCTAAAAAAATAAAAATTCAGAATGGGAGGAGAAGACTAGTTCTTTAGGGTCTGCTAGGGAAAGACCATTCGGGTTCCATTTTCGAGAACTACACGAAAATAGAAAATCTAACTCTAACAGAAATACATATTATCCTTTAAAGACTTGATTCTCCCCACACTTAGTTAGTTGTGGTATCGAAATTGTGATTAACTTCGTTGTCGACTTCCATTGGACTATCTATGTAATGTTTAACTCTGTGACCATTAACCTTAAATTCAATCCCATTTGAATTTATTAATTCTATTGTTCCGTATGGAAAAACTCTTTTGACTATAAATGGTCCAGACCATCTTGATTTCAATTTTCCAGGAAATAGCTTGAATCGTGAATTGAAAAGAAGAACTCTGTCTCCTTCTTTAAATTCTTTTGAACTTCGGATTCTTTTATCATGCCATTTCTTTGTTCTTTCCTTATAGATTAATGAATTTTCGTATGCTTCATGTCTCAATTCTTCTAATTCATTTAGTTGACTTAACCGTAGACGTCCTGCTTCATGTAAATCAAGTTTACATGTCTTCAAAGCCCAAAATGATTTATGCTCAATTTCTACTGGAAGGTGACATGATTTTCCGTAAAAGAGTCTAAAAGGTGTGGTTCCAATTGGAGTTTTGTAGGCTGTTCTAAAAGCCCAGAGTGCATCCTCCAATTTCATGGACCATTCCTTTGGATTTGATCCTACGGTTTTCTCTAGAATACGTTTTAATGCTCGGTTAGCATTTTCAACTTGTCCACTTATTTGTGGATGATAAGCGGTTGAGATTTTATGAGTTACTCCATATCTTTTGAGAACTTTCTCAAGTTGATTATTACAAAAATGAGTACCCCGATCACTTATTAAAGCTTTCGGTGTTCCGAACCTTACAAAAAGACGTTTTAAAAAATTGACTACAACTCGTGCATCGTTAGTTGGGAGAGCTTGTGCTTCCGCCCATTTAGATACATAATCAATGGCAACGAGAATGTAGAGATTATTATGAGATTTTGGAAATGGACCCATAAAGTCATTACCCCAAATGTCAAATACTTCACATACTTGAATGACATTTTGTGGCATTTCATCACGTTGACTTATTTTTCCGACCCTTTGACAAGCATCACAGGATTTGCAAAGAAGGTGTGCGTCTTTGAAAATTGTAGGCCAATAGAATCCAGCATCGTAAACTTTTCTTGCTGTAAGTTGAGGCCCATAATGCCTTCCTATTGGTCCTGTGTGACAATGGTTTAAAATTTTACTAGCTTCATCTCTGAATACACATCGGCGTATTATTCCATCGGGACAACTTTTAAACAAATGTGGATCTTCCCAGAAATAGTGTTTTATATCACTAAAGAATTTCTTTCGTTTTTGGTACGACAATCCTTTTTCAAGGAATCCACATACTAAGTAGTTTGCATAGTCTGCAAACCATGGAATTTTATTATAATCTATCTTCAATAGATATTCATCAGGAAAGTTGTCTTGTATGGCTGATTCATTTAGAACTTCTAATTCAGGATTTTCAAGACGAGAAAGATGATCAGTGGCGAGATTTTCTGCTCCCTTTTTGTCTCGGATATCAATATCAAACTCTTGTAAGAGTAAGATCCAACGGATTAATCTTGGTTTGGCATCTTGTTTCGAAAATAGGTATCTAAGAGCAGAATGGTCGGTATAGACCACCGTTTTTGCTAGAACGAGATATGAACGAAATTTGTCAAAAGCAAAGACAATAGCAAGGAGTTCTTTTTCAATAGTTGTGTAATTTGTTTGTGCTCCTTGTAACGTATTACTAGCATAATATATAGGTTGAAATCGTTTTTCAATCCTTTGTCCTAAAACGACTCCCATTGCAAAATCACTTGCATCGCACATTAGTTCAAACGGTAAATTCCAATTTGGAGTTATCATAATCGTCGCATTAGTGAGTTTCTCTTTAAGAATATTAAAAGATTTGATACATTCATCTGAAAAGATGAATGGAGCATCCATTTCTAGGAGTTTATTCATAGGAGTGGCAATTTTAGAAAAATCTTTTATGAAACGTCGGTAAAAACCGGCATGCCCCAGAAAACTCCTAACTCCTCTAACATTGGTGGGATGTGGAAGTTTAGCAATTACATCTACTTTAGCTCTATCCACTTCAATTCCTTCCTTTGAAATTTTATGTCCAAGAACGATGCCTTCTTTAACCATGAAATGGTATTTCTCCCAATTAAGTACTAGATTTGATTGTTTGCATCTAATAAGCATTCGTTCAAGATTAACTAGACATGATTCAAATGTATCACCGAAGACTAAAAAGTCATCCATGAAAACTTCCATGCATTCTTCTATCATGTCGTGAAAAATTGCCATCATGCACCTTTGAAAGGTTGCAGGGGCGTTGCAAAGTCCAAATGGCATGCGTTTGTAAGCAAAAGTACCATAAGGGCACGTGAACGTGATTTTTTCTTGGTCCTCGGGTGCTATTGGAATTTGAAAATATCCAGAAAAACCATCAAGAAAACAATAGTAACTATTTCCGGCTAATCTTTCCAACATTTGATCAATGAAAGGTAAGGGAAAGTGATCTTTTCTGGTGGCGTCATTTAATTTTCTATAATCAATACAAATACACCATCCTATTACAGTCCTAGTAGGAATAAGCTCATTTTTCTCATTTGTAATGACAGTCATGCCACCCTTTTTAGGCACGCATTGAACTGGGCTTACCCATGGACTATCAGAAATTGGATAAATTAAGCCTACATCTAGCAGTTTAATAATTTCTTTCTTAACAACATCTTGCATATTAGGATTTAGTCTTCTTTGGCATTGCACATACGTTTTATGACCTTCTTTCATAAGGATTTTATGTGTGCAATACGAAGGACTTATTCCTTTAATATCATGAATCTTCCATGCAATAGCTGGTTTATGAGCTTTCAACATAGAAATGAGTTGAGATTTTTCATATTCAGTAAGAGAAGACGATATTATTACAGGTAATTCAGATTCACCATGTAAATAAGCGTATTCCAAATGGTTTGGAAGTGGCTTTAACTCTAATGTCGGTGGTTCTTCTATCGATGATTTATATCGATATCTGTCTTCTTCTTTTAGCATTTGAATTTCTTCTGTTGTTGGTTCATATCCATTAGCCATAAGTGTAGCTAACATTTCAGTTTCATCAATTGGTTCAGTTCCTTCTCCTAAAGAACATTCTCCTGTTCCTTGTAATTCTGAAAATTCTTCTAACAATTCTGCATGTGATTCTATAGTTTGAATATAATAACATGTATCATCTGCAGATTGCGGTTGTTGCATTGCTCTATCAACAAAAAAGGTAACACTCTCGTCCTCTATACTTAGGGTCAGTTTCTTACCAAACACGTCTATTATTGTTTTGGCCGTGTTTAAGAATGGTCTTCCTAATATGAGAGGAACTCGGGAATCTTCTTCCATGTACAGAATAACAAAATCTACTGGAAATACTAAAGTACCGACTTTAACTAGCATGTTCTCCATTATTCCTCTAGGTTATTTTACTGATCTATCGGCTAGTTGTATGCTTATTCGTGTTGGTTTCAATTCTCCAAGGTCTAGTTAAGCGTATAGTGAATACGGTATTAAATTTATTCTAGCACCAAAGTCTGCCAATGCTTCTATTGATCTAAGACTACCCAGAAAACATGGAATTGTGAAACTTCCTGGATCAGATAGTTTTTCTGGTATCTTATTCAACAGCACTGCTGAACAATTAGCATTCATAGTAACAGCCGATAGTTCTTCCATTTTCTTTCTATTCGAGATTAGATCTTTCAGAAATTTAGCATATCTAGGCATTCCTGAAATCACATCAATGAAAGGAAGATTTACATTTATCTGTTTAAACATATCCAAGAATTTAGATTGCTCGGCTTCAAGTCTCTCTTTTCTCATTTTACTCGGGTAAGGAAGTGGTGGTTGGTATGGTTTAACATAAGGTTTAGCCTTAACTGTGTTATCTTCATTAACCTTTTCAACTACCGGTTCTTTTTCCTTATCTTGATCAGATTGTGGTTCTTGTGGAGTAGGAATAGCTTCCTCAGAAATTACAGGTATTTCAGGTGGTTTAAGTATAATACCACTTCTTGTGGTAATGGCTTTAGCTGTTTCATTTCGGGGGTTAGCATTTGTATCACTAGGTAGACTTCTCGGTTTTCTTTCACCTATTAACCTTGCTAGGTTACTTACTTCTTGTTCCAAATTTTGAATAGAAGCTTGTTGATTTCTAAATGCTTGAGCATTTTGTTCATTGGTTTGTTTCTGAGATGTGAAAAACTGTGTTTGAGATTCAACTAGCTTCGTCATCATATCTTCTAAATTTGGCTTTTTATCATCGGTTTGTGGTGGTTTGTTTTAAAAATTAGGTCTTTACTGATTGTAAGTATTATTGGATACTTGTTGATTGCTAGGACCTTGTTGGTTGTTGTATGGAACATTTTGATTATAATTCTGGTTTTGATTGTAAATTGGTCTTGGCGGTTGATAATTATTCTGATAATTATTTCCAGGCCTTTGGTTTATGTATGAAACATTCTCTCTTTGTTCCATTGTTAATTCAATACTGAGACAATCTTTTGTCAAATGTGGTCCTCCACACTGCTCACAACTAATTCGTATTGAGTGAATATCCTTAGTCATCTTTTCCATTCGTCTCTCGACAGCATCTATCTTTGCAGAAATGGAATCTAAGTCATGGCTAGAATCGGCTCTAGCTGCTTTAGATGATCTAACGATATCTTTTTCTTGGTGCCACTCATGTGAGTGGGAAGTAGTGTTATCAATAATTTTGTAAGCATCAGTTTCTGTTTTCTTCATAATAGAACCGCCAGCTGCTATATCTATGTCTTTTCTTATAGTGATGTCGCATCCTTGGTAGAATATTTGTACTATTTGACAGGTGTCTAAACCATGTTGCGGACATCCTCTCAATAACTTTCCAAATCTTGTCCATGCTTCATATAAAGTTTCATTTGGCTTTTGTGTGAACGTAACAATTTCTCCTTAAAGTCTTACGGCTTTAGATGCCGGAAAGAATTGTTTAAGAAATTTTTCAACTAAAACGTCCCATGTATCAATCGCCCCTTCAGGTAACGATTCCAACCAATCTTTGGCTTCTCCCTTTAAAGTCCAGGGAAATAACATGAGATATATATGTTCATCTTCCACTTCTCTTATTTTAAATAGAGTGCAGATCCTATTAAAGGTACGAAGATGTTCATTTGGATCTTCCTTCGGCGCACCACTAAATTGGCATTGATTAGTCACCATGTGTAGAATTTGTCCTTTGATTTCATAATCTGACGCATTAATGTCTGGTTGAGTAATTGCGTGACCTTGGCCAGTGCGTTTAGCTCTCATTCGGTCTTCCATACTTAGAGGTTCCAGATTCTCCATGATTGAATTTGTTGAATCTGAATCACTAGAGGATTCTGATTTAATGGTTGGTTCCTTGACAATCTCTGTTTGAATGATTGGTGGTTTCGGAGGAAAGATTAGTGGTTCAGGATCTATGAATTTTCCCTGAATATTCTCCGGATTCTCAATTGTGAGGTCGGGTTCAAAAAATGGATTATCGGAAATTTGAATTGGAGTACTTGGTCGACTGGATGACGATTCTAAAGAAAAATAAACGGCAACGATGTTTGCTAGATGTCTTGATCGAGTTACAGGTGGTGAACGTACAAAAGGTGGTGAACGTTTTGCTCGGTGCATTCACTGAATATCCTATTAGTTTTTTTTTTAAAAGAAATAAAAATTATATAAGTTATCCAATTAATAGAATTTTCTGATTTTGCCCACGTTTCGAATAGCCAAAAGATGCAGCAGAGGGGCAGGATTCGTTTGGTCTCAATATAATTGAGTACTGTTTGGCTCCAATAACCCGGTCCACGTACAAATCCAACTATTACTACGAACCAGAAAATTTTGATGTCTATCAATTTAACCACTTAAAATAAATTTTCGTAATTTAAAGAAATTTAGAGAAGAAGTAGAAAATTCTATGTCCTAAAACTAGAATGGCGAGAAATAAGAAAGAAAAAGAGCGCGTCGAAAAACGTCGAAAAATAAAAGATTGAAAAATAATAGGCGTCGAAAAATAAAAATAAGAAAGTAGCGCGTAGAAACTTAAAAAGGAACTAAAAACTAAGAATTAAAAGTTGAGCCTAAAAATATTAAAGCTTAAAAGAAATACTATATCCCAAATGGAAATAACTTAAAAAGGTACTAAAACTTAAAAAGGCGTCGCAAAATTCTAAAGCACCTAAATCTTAGTCTAAAGAAAAAGCACTTAAGGGATTTTACGGCAAATCTTAAAAATCTAGAAGTAAAAATAACTATGGTAAAAACTATATCTTAAAATTAAATACGAGCGAAAAATACAAAAATTACACTAAAACGATAAAAAGGGGTACAAAATATAAAAATATACTTAATGTTGTAAAAAGTACAATTTTTATAAAAATATTATTTTTATATTATTCATTTTATAAAACTATTAATTTTGTAATTTATTAAAACTAATTAAACTAAATATATAAATTAATTAATAAAAACTTAAACTAAATATTAATATTAAAAAACAACCCTAATTAGGGTTTAGATAATAATAATAATAATATATACTCCGTAATTAATGCAGAATAGGGTTTCCTGTTGGCGTGTCAGACACACTCATGCGATCGCATGAGAAATTGCCTTCGGGCTCATGCGATCGCATGAGCCAGGGTTTTGGGCCAGGTTACGGGCTGCTACAGTACGGGCCTCGAGTTTTAATATATTTTTTTCAGTTTTCTGTTTTAAATTTTCTGTTTTATATAATTATAATATATTTATATAAATTAAATAAAACTTATTTTTTTATAAAATAAAGATAAAGAAACTTTTATAGAACTTATATATTTAACAAACTCTTAAAAATATTTATATTTTTGTTTTTCTTTTTATATTTTTGAATATTTAAAACGTATTTTTACAAAAACTTATTTTTATAAAAGTAAACTAAAAATTAATAAAAATCTTTTTTTTTATAAAATTAGCGTTGCGCTTCCGGCGTTTAAGCAAGAATGTTCCCCGGCAGCGGCGCCAAAAATACTTGATGTTATGCGAGGTGTATATGAAATAGCATATATTTTACTAGGAAAAACTATTAAATACGATACAATTTTACACAAGATATTTATTTATTTATAGAATGGATATACCTAAACCTTGCTACAACACTTATAGGTAGTGTACCTAATCGTACAGTAGTGTAGTTTTTAGTAAGTCCGGTTCATTCCACAGGGATACACTTAAACAAGCTTAACACTATATTAGTTTTAATTTATAAAAATACAAATATATATATAAGTAATATTATTATTATAAAAAGGGGGTTTTTACCGTTTAATGACCGGTTTGTCGATTTTTAAAACTTTTAATCGCAGTTAAAACCTAATGTAAAATATTAAATAAATAAAAGACTTAATTTAAAGCGTAAAGTAAATAACGATAATGAAATTGCGATAAATAAAAGTGCAATAAAATAAACTTGCGATAATTAAAAAGTACGATAATTAAAAGTACAATTAAATACAATGATAATAAATAAAAGTGCGATAATTAGAAGTGCAATTAAATATGAAAATAAAGGAATTATGCTTATTTAAACTTCCGTAATCATGATGTTTGACGTTTTGATTTTAGTTTATTCCCATGGGTTAATTGTCCTTTGTCCTGGATTATTTAATATGTCCGTCTGGTTTTTGTCCATAATAGTCCATCAGTCATAAATATAAAGTGCGAGTGTCCTTGTCAAATTATCCTTATACCCGAAGTCAAATATTCCAACTAATTGGGGACTTAAACTGTAACAAGGTCTTAATACTTTGTTTAATAATTACACCAGGATATCGACTGCGTGTAACCCAAGGTTTTAATACTTTGTTATCAATTATGCCAAGTGTCCATGTACATAATTTCACCTCTGTTTTAATAATTCCATAGACTATTAATCCATTCCCGTGTCCGATTAAATGAACGATTATTCGTACATATAAATATCCAGCCCATCGTGTCCGATCGAGTGTATATGGTTATTTATAGGGACGTCCAATTGTAAATCTTTATATTAAAATTAACAAACTATCATTTAGTTAAACAAATATAAAGCCCATTAATAGCCCATAGTCTAATTTCCACAAGTGTCGTTCTTTTGTCCAAACCCCAATTATGGTACAAAGCCCAATTACCCAAATTTAAATATTTAGCCCAACATCATGATTACTTCGTTTTAAATAAGCATAATAATAACTTAGCTACGAGACATTAATGTAAAAAGGTTGAACATAACTTACAATGATTAAAAATAGCGTAGCGTTACACGGGCAGAATTTCGACTTACACCCTTACAACATTCGCTAACATACCCTTATTATTAGAAATTAAAATTAAAATTAAAATATAAAATATAATATATATATATATATATATATATATATATATATATATATATATATATATATATATATATATATATATATATCATATGATGAATGAGGAGAAAAAGATGTGTTTGATATTCACTAAACTGCGAATTTTATAGGCATGTGGGCTGGAAAAGGGGCTCATGCGATCGCATGAGTTTTGCTCCTCCAGGCCATGCGATCGCATGGCCAACTGGGGAGGCTCACATGTTGTTGTTTTCTTCTGCCGACGGTTTTTATAATATAATATAATATATATTAATTTTAAGAATTAATTATATATTATATTATATTCATGTGCATAGTTGACTTGTAATTTTTAGTCCGTTGCGTCGAGCGTTGAGAGTTGACTCTGGTCCCAGTTCTGGATTTTCGAACGTCCTAGCGTACAATTTAATATCTTGTATTTTGCATTTTGAATCTTGTACTCTTGTAATTTTGAGACGTTTCTCATCAATAATTGGAACCTCTTTGATTGTACTTTGTACTTTTGAGCTTTTTGGTCGTTTCCATCTTCAATTCATCGAATCTGTCTTTTGTCTTCACCTTTTATTATTTAAACGAATATCACTTGTAAATAGAACAATTGCAACTAAAAGCTTGTCTTTATTGAGGGAATATGCTATGAAATATATGTTCGTTTTAGCATTATCATTTGTGACATAGTAATTAACTTATTACAAGATTAAGATTCAATTGGTTACGCGTTCGCTCCACACAATTCACCCCTGTTTTGTTTAATCCTTGTTACCCGGTTTACCCACTTGGTCCAGTAAGCACCCAATTGGTTAAGACAAATCAATTGAAAACTAGTGTACTAAATTGAAACAGGGTTCCCTTTGTTCAAACAAGATCACTAATCAACTAAGTAACAATAATCAACACCCACAAGAATGGTTCTTAATCAAAACTCATAATTATCATGCATTAATCAATAAAACATTAAAGTATCATACAAACACATACGAATATTCAATCTAGACAAACATTAAAAGCTTAGCCAATCATGGCTAGAACAAAAATCACAAATAAATAATTAAGAGTATTCATAATGATGATAAGAATTAAACCTAATGAAAATTGTGTTCTTGAATGATAGACGGATCGAGACTTGTTTCCGGAATGATTGATGTGTTAGAATGACCTTGGTAAACCCCAAAAATCACCTTGGTTCGTCAAAAAGCTGTTGGAAATTGTCTGGATGCGAAAGTGATTAGTTAGGGTATATTTCGGGCCTTAAATAGCTGCCAAATAAATCTGGACCGACAGACCTCCGCGCCGCGACCATATTTGTCGCGCTGCGACACTTAACATGAACTGGAACATTTTGAAATCTTATCCTGAAATTGAAACTTGGCCAATGCCGCGCCGCGGACCCATTTGTCGTGCCGCGGTCTTTAACTGATTTTTGACCTTTCTTCAAACCCCTTTCTGATATCGAACTATTTGGATTACCGCACCGCGGCCAAGAGCTCCGCGCCGCGGCCTTCAACGTTTTCTGATTCCGACCTTCCCTTGCACTTTTATAACACAAATAATAACTTAGAACCAAATTACCCGATATGAACTTAACGTTTCCAACCCCGGAGCACCAATAATAATAATCGATTAACAAATGCCTCAAAAACTACATAAGACGCCACTCTTCAACAATAAACTTTTCAAACTCGAATATTCTCAATATCTTTAATATAACCGCCAAATCGTATCCGAACAGACTAAAATGTGACTGATATCGCTAAGGAAAACGTGTATAAAATATGCGATATCAAGGTCCATGAACACAGCAGGTGCATTTGTCAATCCGAACAGCATAACAAGAAACTCAAAGTGACCGTAACGGGTGCGAAAAGCAGTTTTCGAAACATCAGATTCTTTAACACGCAACTGATGATAGCCGGAACGAAGATCGATTTTAGAATAAACAGATGAACCCTGAAGCTGATCGAACAGATCATCAATTCTCGAAAGAGGGTGATGGTTTTTAATAGTAAGCTTGTTCAACTCACGATAATCAATGCACAAACGGAAAGAACCATCCTTCTTCTTAACAAACAGAACAGGAGCTCCCCAAGGAGACGAACTAGGACGAATAAAACCCTTGTCTAACAACTCACGGAGTTGACTTGACAATTCTTGATGTTCGGAAGGCGCAAGTCGGTAAGGAGCACGTGCCACAGGAGCAGCACCGGAAACAAGATCAATTTGAAATTCTACAGCGCGTTGCGGCGGAAGGCCAGGTAAATCTTCGAGAAATACCTCTGGAAAATCTCTAACAATATGAACATCGCCAACGCTCTTCGTTTCTTTATCGGGATCAACAACATGGGCTAGAATAGCATGACAGCCTTTGCGAAGATGTTTATGAACTTTCAAACAGCTAATAAGATTTAACTGTCTGCATTTCTTATCTCCAAAAACCATCAGTGGCTCTCCAACCACATTAGTAATATGAATAGCTTTCTCATAACACACAATCTCAGCACGATTCGTAGACAACCAATCCATGCCAATAACAATGTCAAAACTGCCTAGGTCAATCGGTACCAAATCTATCTCAAAATCTCTACCAGCCAGATTAATGTTACATTTACGATACACAGTCTTAGCAGTAAGCACTTTACCATTAATTATTTCAACAACATAAGTATTATCTAAAGCAGTTAACGGTGTTTTGATTTTTGGACTTAATTTACTCGACACAAAACTCAAATCAGCCCTGAATCAAATAGTACATAAGCTAATAAATCGTTCACCGAGAACGTACCCGTAACAAGTTTAGGATCTTCCTCAGCATCTCTGGCGTTAATATTGAATGCTCTTCCACGTGCATTCTCAGTAGTCTTCTTGTTAGGACATGCATCATGGAAATGCCCTGGCTTCTCACACTCGTAACAAACTCTCTGATTATCGCCATTCCTTGACTTCCCATTACCATTACCATTACCACCACTATTACCAGCATTATTACCATTATTACCACCTGCAGCAGGAGTAGCAGAACCCGGCAGAAGCACCGGACAATCTTTAGCAATATGTCCCTGTTTGGAACACCTCTTACAAGTAACCGTGCAATATCCATCATGAGCCTTATAACATCGAGGACACACACGCTGATTTCGGTTACTAGCACCGAAAGTATCTTGTTTCTTTTGCTGACCTTGGTTCTGGTTAAGGTTATTATCCCACTTCCTTTTCCCATTATCAGCCTTCTTAACAACCTCTTCACTGGCATCGGTCACAGCAGCCTTACTCCTCCTTAAAATCTTATCATTAAGCTTATGAGCCATAGACATAGCAGCTTCGATAGTCTGGGGCTCACTAGACTCAACCCCATGCTCAATTTTCTCAGATAACCCATCAATGTAAGCTTCAATCTTAAGATTCTCATTAACATAAACATTAGGACACAACAAAGTCAACTCGAAGAACCTTTGCTCGTAGGCATCTAATTCGGTGCCCTTCATTTTCAAGTTCTTAAGTTCAGCTTCTAACTTCTTAAGCTCACCCCGGGGACGATAACGGGTGATCATTCTTTCTTTGAAATTATTCCAAGTTAAACCATAACCCACATCATTTCCCAAACTATTAACCAAGTTGTTCCACCAGGTCAATGCACTATCCTTAAGAGTGCAGCTAGCAAAACTAACCTTGTCCTCCTCTCGGACTCGACTAACCCTGAAAATAGACTCAATCTTCTCGAACCAGCGAGTAAACCCTATGGGTCCTTCAGTACCACTGAATTCTTGTGGACAACTTGCCATGAACGTTTTGTGGGAGCATCCCACCTGATTATTGTTATTCGTATTAGCATTAGCATTTGCTGCCATAGCAGCAGCTATCCCTTCGGAGATAAGACGTTGCATACGGGCTTCGTTGGACTCTCTAGGAGGCATGATCTTCAAAACAAAATAACACAACCGTTAGTACTAAGAATAATACTAGTATTATACAGCAATAGATCAAACACAAAGCGATTAACCATTCTAATAATATTCAACGAACACCATGAGTAATGACATGATAGTTATGATTGTTATAGAAATAACCACCACATGCATACATATTTTATGATAACATCATACAACATACATAGCACCTAACATACATGATCTACATTATGCATAATATAACATGCCAAGAGTCACAACATCATAAATAAAATGTGATAATGATAATAGATGTCATAAAAATAACCATCCATACATAATGAAAAACATCCCATAACAAAACCTTAATAAAATCCTCGGCAAAACGCCTTACATAACCCAAAAATGTATGTATAAAAGGACATTAAGCCTTATGAAATAAATAATCAATCATGAATCATCATATCACATCTGCTTAGAGCGGGTGTGATAAGCTGGGCCGGCATGAGTCTCGGCAGGAGTCTCATACTTCCGCGACTTTCCTTTCACTTCTTCCAACTCTGCCTTCAAACCACGAACTGTGCTCTCGAGAGCCTCGAACTTAGCATCCACCTCACGGTTACGCTTACGATTCTCGAACTCGACATTATGCTTGAAACTGACGAACGAATCCATACTAGCTCGAATCTCGTCCATCACCTCGTTATGCGGCAAGGTACACATACAATCACTAAGAGCATTAATACGCTTCTTGTCGGTGTAAGCTCTGTTCATGTGAATGAGGGTGCAAAAGTAGTAGTGAACAGGATCATCGATCAAAGGTTAATCAGCACGGCGTCTGGCAGCAGCCGAAGGAGCAGGGGCAGGAATGGAGCTGTTGCTCGAAGTCGACATCTGCAAACAGTAAAACCACAAACCACATACCAAATAGAAATAAATGCTTATGATATATCTCATACGAAATGAAATGCATAATAATGTTATAGCAAAAGGGTCGGACTGTAGACTAGACTCTAATGCACCCTAAGAACCACGGGTTGACCACATTAAGACTGCCTAGTTCCCTACAACTAGAGCACTGATACCAACTGTGATGGCCCCGTCAAATCACTTAACAGCTCCGTCACTTGGTCCCACAGCTTGATCGAACTTAAATGAATTTAACAAACGACATTGCATTCTTTTATTTCAAAAGTTTCCCAAAAAGGAAAGCATACCAAAATATGTAGTTTAAAATAACCCAACATATTAATTAACCAAAGTTGACACAAAACATTGCCAACAAACCCACAAATTTAAATTATCCAAAAACAGAATGCACGCTCAAGTTTCATAATTGTTTCATAAAATCTGCCCAAATGCATGCAGACTCTTCTAAACTCAGCAGAAGCATCACATAAACTCAAGTACCTATGAAAACATGCGACTAAACTGTCAACACAAAGGTTGAGTGAATTATAGGTTTAAATAATTGAATAAACTTTAGATCACAAGATTTAAAATGTTAGAAAACATTAAATATTATTCCATTATCAATGAGCCACCTGGTAACCACTTAACCCTTTATTTACCCTTGTTAAACACAATAAATGATATACACCGAACAATGTATCTACAACAAAATACGAAGTACTAAACATTCCGATTATAAATTGCTAGTGCGACTAGCTCGAAATGGGGTTGTCAAACCCGATAGGTCTATCCGTTGGATTCGCGTTCACCAGTAGAAACCAGTGATTACAGTTACCAGACTAGGGAATATTTTGGTCCAACTCACAATGAATAATTTAAATTTAATTGTCACTTGTGTCTAAACATGAAATAAAATGCATGTAATCACATCCCAAAAATATACTTTGAAAAGTATGTAAAAATGGGACTATAACTCACCTTAATAGTAATGAAATAACCCACACAAATAAGCGAACAGCAAATGGAGTACAGTGATCAGGAATAATCACAATGCCGACCTATAAATAAAGCAGGTCGATATAAATAACTAACTTAGGTCAAGTCTTAGTATGATAGCTATTGTACATGTTGCAAGTAGATATAGAACAATACTCAGCATGCATCGGTTTGATCGAAACAGCGTACGGACACACTTTCTAGTTTTAGAAAGTTTCTATTTTTAGCAGGTTTCCATTTTTGGAAAGTTTGTATTTTTAGAAAGTTTCTATTTTTGGAAAGTTTCTAAATTTAGAAAGTTGCTATTTTTGGAAAGTTTTTAAGTTAGGAAAGTTTCCTTAATTAGAAAGTCAACAAAAGTCAACTGAAAGTCAAAGTCGACCGAAAGTCAACTCAAAAGTCAACCTTGGTCAAACATAGTCAACGTTAATTTTAAAAGTATAGGTTATAATAATAATATAGGTTAAAATGTTATTTAAAGTCATAAATGTATAATTATGTCATAACATAAGTTTAATTAAATTAATTTAAATTATTAAAGTTAACATAAGTTTAAATGATATAATTAATATAACATAGGTATTTAATTAATTAATTAAATATTAGTCATACTATAAGTATTATTAATTAATAATAAATTTTAATTATATCATAAGTATTATTAATTAATAATGAACTATTAATCATATCATAAGTTTCTAATTATGATTATTAAATCATAAGTATTTAATAATTAAATTATAATTAAATAATAACTAAGCCTTACAATAATTAAATAATTAATTAATTCTTATTATAAGTCTTATAATAATAATCTCATAATATAAGTTTAATACTTATCATAAGTATTTTCATTAATAATAAAAGTATTATTAATCATAAGTTTAATTAAAATGTTAATTAAATCATAAATAATAATTAAATGATATAATAAATATATATCATAAGTCTTAAATTATAATAATTACTTTTTATATCATAAGTAATTTAATAATAATGAAAATAATTATTTATATCATAAGTTTTGATAATCAACCATAAGTTTTAAATCAAAAGTTCTTCGGGTCATATCTTGAGCCCCGGGTGTCGGTTTTCGGCGAGCCTTATATATATCTCCGCCTAATCAAACCACCCGACACATTGGTACACTCAAGAACACACAAAGAACAGTACCCAAGTCATGATGATCAGCCATTACACCACTTGGAACCTCAATTCATTCAAAATCATGATTTAGTCATAACGGGTGATCCGTGGCTCGGATTTAGATAACCCGAACATGAAAGTTCATCCCATCATCAATCCTAACACACTAGTACACCATAAAGACTCTAAAAGTGGTCACAAAGTCAGAACAAACCTGGTTCAATTCATTTTCATAATTCAATCTTAACAAAACACCATTTCAATCATATCTAGAGCTCCGGGAATCGAAATGACATGAATCCGGAGTCTAAAATTATTGTCTTGATGAGAGGAACTCGTCTAGATACTTTAATTTCACTTTTATATCAGTTACAATATCCGAAATGAACGAAAAATCTGCTGTCCCAATCAAATCAAACTGAAAACATATGTATTTGAGCAATTCTATGCATACAATCATCAATACAATAACATGTAACTATCATACTATCAATATAACATCAAAATACAGAAAAATAATAAAAAATTAAAAATCTAGAGTTAGGTTTTATACCCTAATCGAGAATCAAGTGATGTTATCGCGTAGAGGAAATCGAGAGAAACGCGTTGATGTTAATTAGATGATGATCCAAGCAATATTTGTTGATGATAATGATGATGTTGTGGTGGTGTGGCGACGGCACAAGGAAGGGAGGAAGAGAGGGAGAGAGCAAAAATAGATTTTAGGTTTAGGCTTCTAATTTTGTAAAATGAAAATGAAAGTAACAAAATGAAAAGCAAGGGACTATACTTCCCCCTTAGCTTCGGCCGATCCATGGGTGTGGGGTGGGCCCCATGGCCCACTTTGAGTATTTGGTAAAATCCTAGTGGCCCGAATGCCCGAACAAAACCCGAAACGCGAAAACACGGCTACGCGATTGAAAATTCGGAGAGATAACAAATACGCGACGAAAAATATATATAAATACTATATATAATCATATGACCTTAAAATATCATATTTCAAATATTTAGGACTTAAAAATCCCAAAAGCTCGGTCATTGGTTTAAAAACCGAAAAGATTCGCCGGATAGAAATTCGCGACACGTAGAAACGTATAACTTAAAATATGAATACAAATTTTCATATAACACGTAATAATTAATATATATATTATTACAAAAATAATAATATAGGTCATAGAGATGATGTGGCATGAATAACAATTAATGGTCATTAAATAATTAACGGTAAAAGATAACTGAAAAAGTAGGGTTGTGACAGGATCAGCCATTAAACAACTTGTAGTATTAATCCGTTCAAAAACATGTTTTAGTCATACCGGGTGATCCGTGGCTTAAATTTCGATGACTCGAATATGAAAGTTCATCTCATCATCAATCCTAACACACTAGTACACCCTAAAGACTCCAAAAGTGGTCACAAAGTCGGACCATACCTGATTCAATTCGTTTTCACATTTTAATCTCAACAAAACACCATTTTAAGCATAACTAGAGCTCCGAGAATCGAAATAACATGAATTCGGAGTCTAAAATTAATGTCTTGATGAGAGGAACCCATATAGACACTTTAATTTCACTTTTATATCAGTTATGTTCTCAGAAAATAACAAACAAACCGCTGTCCCAAAACAATCAAACCGAAAACATATATAATCGAGCATTTCTACGCATTCAATCAACAATACAATAACATATAAGCATCATACTATCATAATATCACATAAAAATAGAAAAATAAATGAAAAATTAAAAATCTAGGGTTAGGGTTTATACCCTAATCGAGAAAAGAAAGATATGAGCGTGTAGAGAGCGGAGAGATGAACGCGGTTGTGTAAACGATTAGAGGATCCAAGCTTTATTTTAGATGAAGATGATGATGGTGTGTATAGGTGACAGCCAAGGAGAGAAAAAGAGAGGAAGAAAAGATTTTTTTAATTAAAATGAAATGTGTAGTGATTTAGGTTAAGAATTACCAAGTTTCAAAAATTTGCAACATCACCCCTCCCCATAGGGAGTTCGGATGAGATTTTGAATGGGGGTGGGACCCAATAGCCCAACTTGATAAAATGTTAATTATCTTGTGGCCTGAACCCTCGATCGAAACCCGAAACGCGAAAACGCTACTACGCGATTAATTATTCGGAGAGATATCAAATACGCGACGAAAAATATATATAAACACTTTATATATTCATATGACATTAAAATATCATATTTAAAATAATTAAGACTTAAAAATCCCAAAAGCTCGACCGTTGGTTTGAAAACCGAAAAGATTTGCCGGATAGAAATCCGCGATACGTAGAAACGTACTATTTAAAATATGAATACAAATATTCATTTAACACATAATAATTAATATATTATTACTAAAATAATAATATAGGTCATGGAAATGACGTGGCACGAATAACAGTTAACAGTCGTTAAATAATTAACGGTAAAAGATAACGGAAAAAGTATGGTCGTTACAAGCATAATCCCGGGAACTACCAAATCCCCAATCCGCGTCCAAATCTCCGAAAGCTACCCCATCGAGCCCAAGCGCTCCTACACATCTAGTATAACGACTACCTAGCCTTACAATCACAATACCTGTAAAAAGGTAAAACAACGAGAGGGGTAAGCATAAAGCTTAGTGAATGCAATAATTATACATATACATATATAATCTACTTACTTGCAAACACTTACACAAATACCTCATATACGCTAGCAATTCAAATTAGCATACCATTGCAAAGTATGATGCTAAATCTCTAATACCGCAAGCTAGCACTAACGATAGCATACAACTCAAACAATATAATATGCTACACTACAACAACCATGGTTAACCAATCTTACAAGGGAATGGTGCTCGCAAGAGACCATCGAAGTTCATAACACCCATTAGTGTACTTAACACCGCGTATCACTAACCCTCGGGTGGTGTCTTAACACCGCGACTAACCCACCCTCTATGACAATGTGGTGTCTTAACACCACGACTAACCCACATGTCATTATATCCCGGAGTGGTGTCTTAACACCGCGACTAACCCACTCGTTACATATTATATGGTGTCTTAACACCGCGACTACCCCACATTTCATTAATTTCCAGAGTGGTGTCTTAACACCGTGACTAACCCACTCATTACGTAGTATGTGGTGCCTTAACACCGCGACTACCCCACATTTCATTAATTTCTGGAGTGGTGTCATAACACCGCGACTAACCCACTCGTTACGTATTATGTGGTGTCTTAACACCGTGACTACCCCACATTTCATTAATTTCTGGAGTGGTGTCTTAACACCGCGACTAACCCACTCGTTACGTATTATGTGGTATCTTAACACCGCGACTACCCCACATTTCACGCCACACAAATAAATACATTATATACATACATGCATAATTATTCCACTCACCTTAACGCCTCGATGAAGTGCAATCCAAATCCCGAAACTCGCCAATAGAACATACCTATTCCGTTTATCACATAATCATCAATACAAACTCATTTGGACTCTCGACCCGCCCAAATGAACAACAAGTGCAAAATACACCCTTTTGCACTTTTAACGCTACCCGAATGTCCAAAACTAACGAGACTAGTTCCCGCATTCCTGAAATAACCAAAGACACCACATATAACCATTAAACACACACTAGTCCGCATATTCGCCCAAAACCCATTTTGACCCTTAACAAAGTCAAATTCTCACATGTACAAGTTTTGACTTCAAAACGCCACCAACACAAGTTTATACTTTAACTTAACTCATTTTAAGTTTATAAACTCAACTAATTCGACAATTGGACCACAATCATCATTAAACCCTAATTTTGACTCTATTTAAAATTAGTAAACCACATGAATACTAATGGCTTCCAATACCTCAATAGTCACTAAATACTAGTGATTACACTCATTTGTAAGCATTAAACTTGGTTAATTAGTTTACCAAACCAAAACCCGCCTTCAACACCTTTAAAACCGAATCCTAGTTATCGTCTTCCATTAACAACTAGTGGGGTTCCATTTATAAACATACAATCAAGAGCCCTAAATTTAGATGATGAACACGAAAACAAAATTTGGAGTTAGAGCTTACCGCTAGTATCAACACGTAGCTAAGAACGAGGAGAACAACGTTTCTTCTTGCTCTAAAGATCGAATCACGAATCCTTACACACGATTTACACTTTGAATCTAGGAAGGTTTTATGTTTTGGGAGAGAAATTAGAAAGAAAATGAGATAAAATGAATGAGTGGACCAGAATTAGGGCTTAAATCTGCCCCATACGTGAAAAGACCAAAATGCCCTCACTTTCCCTTTATAATTACAAAATCCGGAACCAACCTCCCAGAAGAGCCGCGTCGCGGCCTTCTTTCTCCGCGCCGCGACCTACAGCGTGGTCTGGTGGTATTGGTTACATGCTATCTGATCTTGATTTGAGTTCAATACCGCGCCGCTACCTATTGTGGGTTTTGTCCACTTTTCGCGTACTTGAACCCCAATACACGAACACGTTTCGTACCCTTCATACACTAGACGTATATACTCTCTCGAACATGTATAACAACCCTTTGATCACTCTTGTACTCTATTTACATACATGCAACATATATACTTACTCGATACACATATATATTCTTTACCTATATATATATATTCGTTATACGTCGTATGTGCTCTACATATATACATCGTACGAATAAACGGGTCTTACACTATGTCATGATTCTACATGCTAAATCCCTACCATAATATCGTCAATTGCTAGGTATATCAGCAAGCTTAATTATTGTAAGTAGACCTATTGAGAGTAACGTCTCTGTCCATTTGACCTTTGATCTTTGATACATAATAATGATTAAACGACACGAATAAACAAATTGTCATGGGGTAAATTTGTTTAGTCTCGATATTATACTTCAGCATAACTTTTTAAATTCATATTTCTATATCAATTTTTCTTTTTATTTCGATATGTTTATATAAACTCTTTTATTGATATTTCTATATCAATTACTCAACTAAATCTTGTGGTCTAAAAACAAACTTTGGTTATTATTTATAAACCTATGAATTTCACTCAACCTTTGTGTTAACCTTTTTAAGCATGTTTTGTCTCAGGTACTTAGATATATTGCTTCCTCTTTAGAACTTTGATGTTACTTAGAAGTCAAGCCATGCAATGAGAACAGAGTCAACATCAGCGTCAAAGTCAATTTTGACGGGGTATGATAATTATATATGTTGCATGTATGTGTATCGAGAGAAGCACGAATCCACAATCAATTTAGGTTTTTGATCAAGAATTGAAGGTGTTTAGATGATGATGGATGTCGATGGTGGTGATGTTGTTGGGAGCTGATCACGTCCAGATAAAAGAAGAAGAAGAAGAATATGGAGTAATTGGAATGTACTATGTTTAGACTAGAATTAAGAAGGATTAACACATGGGCCCAAAAGAAATCTAATGAGCTATGTGCGAGTTAGATTTTGACTAAAAGGGTCCAATGGGGAGTTGATGTTAAAGCTAAGGGGTATAAAATACTATTAAATTTTACTAGGAAATACTATTAAATACGATACAATTTTACACAAGATATTTATTTATTTATAGAATGGATATACTTAAACCTTGCTACAACACTTATAGGCAGTGTACCTAATCGTACAGTAGTGTAGTTTTTATTAAGTCCGGTTCGTTCCACAGGGAATCTTTTAGACAAAGCTTAACGCTATATTAGTTTTATTTTATAAAAATACAAATATATATATAAGTAATATTATTATTATAAAGGGGGGTTTTTACCGTTTAATGACCGGTTTGTCAATTTTAAAAACTTTAGTCGCAGTTAAAACCTAATGTAAAATATTAAATAAATAAAAGACTTAATTTAAAGCGTAAAATAAATAACGATAATGAAATTGCAATAAATAAAAGTGCGATAAAATAAACTTGCGATAATTAAAAAATGCGATAATTAAAAGTGCAATTCAATACAATAACAATAAATAAAAGTGCGATAATTAGAAGTGCAATTAAATATAAAATAAAGGAAATTAAATATGAAATAAAAGAATTATGCTTATTTAAACTTCCGTAATCATGATGTTTGACGTGTTGATTTTAGTTTTATGCCCATGGGTTAATTGTTCTTTGTCTTGGATTATTTAATATGTCCATACGGATTAGTCCATAATAGTCCATCAGTCATAAATATAAAGAGCGAAAGCCTTCGTCAAATTATTCTTATTCCCGAAGTCAAATATTCCAACTAATTGGGGATTCGAATTGTAACAAGGTTTTAATACTTTATTTAATGAATACACCAGGTTATCGACTGCGTGTAAACCAAGGTTTTACTACTTTGTTAACAATTACACCAATTACCCTTGAATGTAATTCACCCCTGTTTCAACAAGTCTATTAACTATTAATCCAGTTCCGTGTCCGGTAAAATGAATAATTATTCGTATTTATAGATATCCCGCCCACCGTACCCAGTCAAGCGTATGTGGTTATATATAAATACGTCAAATTATTAGTTTGTATATTAAATTAACAAGGTATTATTTAGTTAATATAAAACCCATTAATAGCACATAGTCTAATTTCCACAAGTTTCGTTCTTTTATCCAAACTCCAATTATGGTACAAAGCCTAATTACCCAATTTTTATATTTTTAGCCCAACATCATGATTACTTCGGTATTAAATAAGCATAATAATAACTTAGCTACGAGACATTAATGAAAATAATATAAACATAACTTACAATGATTAAAAATAGCGTAGCGTTACACGGACAGAATTTCGACTTACACCCTTACAATATTCGCTAACATACCCTTATTATTAGAAATTAAAATTAAAATTAAAATTAAAATATAAATATAAATATTTACGTATACATATATAGAGAGAGATTGATTTTTGGATATTAAAAACGTTCAGAATTCGCTGGCTTTTATAGGCAGTTTCAGTTTTTGGGGCTCCGCGAGTCGCGAGGATTTTGGCCTTCAAACTCCGCAAGTCATGGAGTTTGTTTTTACAGCTCACAAAGCCTTGGCTCCTAGCTTGCCGACGGTTTATAATATATTATATAATATATAAATAATTATAAGAATTATTTAAATATTATATTATATTTATGTGCATAGTTGACTTGTAATTTTTAGTCCGTTGCATCGAGCGTTGAGAGTTGACTCTAGTCCCGGTTCCGGATTTTCGAACGTCCTTGCGTACAATTTAATATCTTGTACTTTGAGTTTTGAATCTTGTACTCTTGTAATTTTGAGACGTTTCTTATCAATAATTGGAACCTCTTTGATTGTATTTTGTACTTTTGAGCTTTTTGGTCGTTTGCGTCTTCAATTCGTCGAATCTATCTTTTGTCTTCACCTTTTATTATTTAAACGAATATCACTTGTAAATAGAACAATTGCAACTAAAAGCTTGTCTTTCTTGAGGGATAATGCTATGAAATATATGTTCGTTTTTAGCATTATCAAATATTCCTACACTTGAGCGTTGCTTATCCTCAAGCAATATAGTCTTGAAATACTAGAATCACTTCTTTATTCTTCACACTTTGTACATCAGTGATTTCTTTATGGCGGTATAAAAAATGGTAGTAACGATATGGTTTACAGTCCCACATGACTATAAAAATTTAGATCCATTAAGGAAATTGGATCTTTATGAAAACGTTTGATCTTTTGAAAATTAAATCTAGTTTTTACCCTAGATAAGTTTTCCGGAATAACCTTTCACCGGTGTTTGCAAATTCTTTTTGTGGGTTTGGTGGGTTTCAGATTTAAAAATTTTAGCTCAAAACTTGTGGTTTTGTGTCACCCACTTGCTAACCTTGTATTAGGAAAGCAACACGTCCAGTATACTTGCTCCGTATATTACCTTTTGATAAACTACCGTCCGGTTGTAAAGGAAAGCGTTGAACAAGCAACTGTTAAGGCAATGTCCCCGGACATGCTTTTAATTATGGTCTATAACGTGTCAGACGCAATTACTATCCTTGGTAGGAGCAATAGTAAAGCTCACCCTTATAATTTTTCGGTCTGGCACAAGGTCCTGTATTTGACCATACTATACAACCACCGTTCTTACGGTTGACACCCGATTTGGTTCAGATGACCTAATGAATTCCAGTTGAATTCCTAGGATTTTACGTTCAATGGTAATGAACGCATTGAAAATGGGTTTTTAGAAAACAAATCGGTTTGTAATTTTGATCAAAATATTTTCTCATTCAAGCTCGAGTTTAGATATCATTGAATTCCATGAGTTTGAATTCTCAATCTTTAAGGTCAATCTCAAGGATTGAGTAATATCAGTCTTAAAAGCTGATTTTTGATCTTTAAGAAGATTATCCTTTCTGGGGATCTGATTCATTAGTCTTATCCAGCTAATTTGCACGGCGTCCTCCCCATTTTATGAGACAGATCCTCTCATGGTTAGGATAAGTCTGACCACTTGGCGACCCTGTTTGATGCTGAGGTTCGTGGATTTCCTGCTGATTTTAGAGATGACTTTTCTAGATTTTTCGTCAACCTACAGCTGGTCTGGACGACAACTTCATGACCTAAATCAAAAAGCGAGTTTCTTTTTTGGAAGACTTTACTTCCTTTTAATGATGGAATTCATTCATCGTGTAGATTCATCTTTCTTACAGTAAATCGGGTAAAATTTTTTAGTTTAGTCCAAAGCAAAAGTATCTTTAATATGTGACATATGTTAAAAATAACTTGGTAAATTTTCCCACACTTGGCTTTTATTTTTCCTTTTTATTGTCCTCTATTCCATTTTAAATGAATTTTAACATTTTGGTTTGTTTCTCAATTTATGTCCTTTCCAAGGTAATGACAATTTCGGTATTAACACCTAGTTTTCATCGTTCATAAATATATATAAACATGATTTTGAATTCATTTAATTAAAAATTTTGAAAAATTTTACTAGAACTGGGTAGTGAGTATATAAGACTAGGGCTGTTCTTTATTATCAGAGAGCACTAGATTCTAATACAACTACTGCTTTACTAGTATTTTTAATGGTGACCAAGTGTTTAAGATAAAAATTTTAAAAATTCGAAAGAATTTAACCCCTTCCCACAGTTAAGATCTTGCAATGCCCTCATTTGCAAGAAATCAGTAACAATTTAAATTATTGAGGGTGATTAGCGTAGAAAAATGATTAAATTTTACCAAAGTTTCCAAACATATTGGCGTTTGTTTTCTGAATGATAAATGGTGCATATCATTTGTTCATTCTGTCTTGTTGTTACATCACATATATTTTGCATCTTGTCGTCAAAATTAGTTTCTTTTGCTGAACTTAATGCCAGTCTTTGAAAATGCGTTGTTTTACCCTGTTGTGTACATAAGATAGACTGCAAACATATATACATATTTTTGAAGTTTGGTATATTACCCCACATTCAAAAATTATTAAAATCTAATAATAAAAGTTAGAAAATAAAAAAATAAAAAAAACTATTACAATATCAACATAAGTGTTAAATGTAGTAACATTACAAAAATAAAATAAATAAAACTAAATAAACTAGGGTTGTTACTGATACCAGTAGGGGTTTCATGCATAACCGTATGTGTTATAAAATGCTTCAGCTGGGTTATAAGTAGGATACGGTGGTTGCATCTCTATAGACCAGGGAGGAAATATGGGCGTTGGAGTAGGAATATAGTTTCTACCTACATGTTGGCAATGAGCTATGATTTGGTTTTGATGAACTTGCCAATCTTCAAATGCTCGATGTCTAGCATTTTCATACTCTTGTGAAGCTATAAACCTTTGCATTTCTGTCATTTCATTTTCCCCTCCCACATTACCTGGCTGTTGATTTCTCTCAACCTGTGGATGTCTTCCATTATATCTTACTGCGGCGTTATTTCGCCTCTTCAAAACCTTAGCACCATGATATACATTTAAACCAATTGTATCGTGGGGTTCTGGTTCTTCGATTAATAACCCCCCTCGACTTATATCTACATTGAGATACTCAACAATTAATGTAATAAATATACCACCTCCTATTATACTGTGCGGTCTCATCCCCCTAACCATAGCTGATAAATAATAACCCACACAATAAGGTATACTTACAGCGCTTTGTGGGTCTCGAATACACATGTGGTAAAACAAATCCTGTTCATTTACCTTTTCCTTATTCTTACTTCATTGTGTAATCGAGTTCGCTAGAAACCTATGAATCACTCTTAACTCAGCTCTATCTATATCCAAATAAGAGTAATTTCCCCCTTTAAATCGGTGATGGCTAGTCATTTGACTCTATACACCATGCGTATCAAAATTTTCATCAATCTTCCTACCATTTAATATCAACCCACGACAATCGGCAGATGCTAGCTCCTCAGGCGTAAATATACGTAAGGCCTGAGCCATGTCTAGTAGAGACATGTGGCGCATCGAACCTCCTAACAAAAATCTAATAAAAGTTCGATCGGTTAAACTAGCTACCCGATCATTTATTTCTATACTACACAATAATTCTTCACACCATACTTTATATACAGGTCTACGCATATTGAATAATCGTACCCAGTCGTTAAAAGTAGAATTACCATACCTCTGTGTAAGTAATTCTCTAATCCGTTCGCCCAATTCTACGGCTTCTAACGGTTCCCATTCTATGACCCTAGGTACTTCAACGGCTTTAGAATGAAGAGTATGCAAGCCCCTTTGGTATTTTGGATAATCTATCCAACGTCTGTCTAATCTCAAGTTCGGGTGCAAATTTTCCACGTGCATATCTGAAAATATCATAACTGGATGAGGTATATCTTGTTTGTAATAGTTATCAACATCCTGTTGTTCCGCATTCTCAGGAGGAGCAATGCGAGCTAGGGATGAAGATTCACCCCTTTCAGTCTGCAAAACACATCAAATACAATTTTTGTGCATCCAAATATGCATTAGTGTCAGCAAAATCATCAATCAAAATAATTACAATGACATGTTCAATTTATATCAAACTTATGCTCATTTTCATATTTTTATCAAATCTACACTTTTTCAAATAAGCATATACGAAAATGTTTACCAAGTTCATAAGCATTCAACTCAAATAACATGTCAAAATAATCATTATTAGTAACTAAACAAGTTTCAAATGGCATTATCTCTCAAAAATCAAGTTCATGAATTTTAGACTTGAAAAAGTCCACTTTAATTCTCAAAAATCATGTTTAGGCTCAAAGTTTGGATCATTTAACTATCTAAACATGTTACACTACTTAATTTAGCAATAATTCATGACAAAAAATCGGCCACAACCTGTTTATATCAAAAAGTCCCAAATTGCTCAAGAACACAAGCCCTAGATTACTCAAAATTTGAAGTTTAAGGCTTCTAATCATGTTAAATAGCATCAATCTAGGTTATACAAGCATAATACATAAGCAATTTAAGCATAATTACACTAAAAAGCATCAAAATCGAATTGGCTATAAAATTGCTCAAGAACACTAATTTTCTGATTAAAGGGTGTTTTAGTGTAGAAATTTACCGTTTTCCTTGAGTAATTCCTTGATAGCATCCTTCTCAACATGATTTTAGTAAAAAATGTGATGATTTTTGGTGAAAAAATTCGATTTTGGGAGTGTTTTTTCGGTTTAATTCGCAGTTTTTGTGTATGGTTTGTGTGGACTGATCTGTTTCTGGCGTTTTTATTTTTTTCTGTATTTTACACCCTCCGCGAGTCGCAGTATTTGTGTTCTTCAAACTCCGCGAGTCGCGGCGTTTATTTTTTTTATTATTATTTTTTTTTTCTAAATCTTTAACTTATAAAACAAATATTAATTAATTTTATAAATTTTGTTTCCCTTGTTATTTAGGACGAGGTCGTTTCGGAACGATGTCCTAGTCCGTCCCTCGATAAAATTTTAAAATTTGTCTTTTTAAAGCGCGGTTTTAAAAGCAAAGATTTTTGGTTTTTTTTTTATTAATGTTTTTGGAATACTTTAATTCAATAAGATTAAAAATAATGATAATAAAGTTCTCGTCCCTCCCTTGGGTAAAGCAATTTCGGTTCAACGACCTAGTCTTCAACTTACGACGAATTTTAAAAATCATATTTTTAACTTAGCGAAATAAAGTAAATTTTTGTTTTTAAATTCACACCAAACTTAAATTTAAAATGCATAAAATTAAAAATTCACACCGAACTTAATTTTAAAATGCATAAAATTAAAATTCAAAATTCACACCAAACTTATATTATATTTTTGTTTTTATACGTTAAAAATATCAATTTTTCAAATATTTACAATTTTAAATATATTAATTTTAAAAAGTTTACAATATTATTTTAATTTTTATATATTAATTTTAAAACATGGTAAAAATAAAATTAAAAATCTTTTTGGCTTTTATCCCACTTTAATCAATCAAATATTATCAAAAATATACGCCCCTCTTTTCGATAAAGTAATTTCGGTTCCATGACCTAATTTAACTCATGACGAATTTTTGAAATATTTTGGGTTGATTGATTAATGATATTTATACCTTAAGAATAAACGTTAAATTTCACAGTGATGTAATAAATTTTTGTATGATATCAATAATTTCGGTCGCAAGACCTAATTTCATCGAATACCAATTTAATACTTTATAGCGAACAAATTAGCGTTTATTATCAAAAGGTTAAAAATAAAAATAAAAATAAAAATGAAAACTGTACAAACTTACCTGTGAAATATATTTCTTAGTGATATGCTCTAGCCCACTCATAAGATAGTCGGACTAATTGATTTTCCATGGCTACATAGGCGTAACCTCGAGCATTTAATGTTTTTTCTTCTAAACATATGAACGGTCCATCTCTGCATAAAGTAACAAATTCGGTGTTTGAATAGGTTTGATTATTTGAACATTTACATTCGTGTGACCATTTTCCGCATTTGTGACATTTTTCAAGGTGTCGTGCTCTTCTTTTCGCTGCAGATTTTGATTTTCCTTTACCAAATTGTAACTTATTATCTTCGCATCTGGATTCTTTTCTTACTCCGTCCAATTTACCTCTGATTAATGATACTATTTCACTTAGAAGTGTGTCATTATTACGTTTAGTAATTAAAGCGTGTAGCATTAGACCATGGTTTAGTTCACATGAAGACTTCATTTCGTAAAAACCTAAAAAAATAAAAATTCAGAATGGGGGAGAAGACTAGTTCTTTAGGGTCTGCTAGGGAAAGACCATTCGGGTTCCATTTTCGAGAACTACACGAAAACAGAAAATCTAACTCTAATAGAAATACATAAACCTCCCTACACTTAGTTGAAATTGTGATTAACATTATTTTCAATTGAATCATCAACAACTTGTATATCTTTGACTTTTACTTCAATCCATTTGTTGATTTCCTCCGTAACTTTTACAAATTCAACTAACATCGCCTTTTCTTTTGGCGATAAATTGGATATTAATCGGTTACATAACTTAATTTTTCCCTTAATCTTAGCATCGTGAATCCGTTTATAAAGTTTCTTCGTTGAACTGTTAAAAATGGGTTCATCTAATTTCGTATCATCAACGACATTCTTTGTGATTGGATCATCATTAAGTGTTTCTTCATCTTCCCCACACTTATGCGTTTTTATTGGTCTAACAGTTTTGGTTGGTGGAGATCTAAACTTTCGGTTCACAAAGGTGATCAATGTATCACCATCCCTAAGTGTCATTCTACCTTCTCTTACATCAATCAATGCCTCGGTGGTTGCTAAAAATGGGCGACCTAGAATTAGAGGAATATCAAGGTTTTCCTCCATATTAATCACTATAAAGTTTGCAACAAAGGTCAAACTTCCCACGTTAACAAGTAAATTATTTGCTATTTCAACCGGATGTTTAATGGTTTGGTCAAATGATTGAACACATATTTTGGTTGGTTTTAATTTACCCATGCCTAATCTTTTGTATAAGGAAAGAGGCATAATATTTGCACTTGCTCCTAAATCTGCGAGTCCATTATATACAGCACCATCATTAAGCAAGCAAGAAATGATAAATTCACCCGGGTCTCCAGCTTTAGTAAGTCGAGTTGGTTTGTAAACCTTTTTCGGGTGTTCTTTTCTTGGTTCTTTCACTTCTATTTGAACTTCTTGTTCACATTTTTCTTCGTTTCTTGGAATGGGAGGTTTGTATAAGAATTCTTCTTCATCACTCAAATTTGACTCCTTCCTATATTCCAATTTTGATTTTTCATATGTTGTTGATAACATATTTATGTTTTCATTTTGAAGGTTTTCTTGGGTGGTGAAATTATGATTAACTTCATTGTCAACTTCCATCGGACCATGTATGTAATGTTTAACTCTGTGACCATTAACTTTAAATTCAATCCCATTTGAATTTATTAATTCTACTGTTCCGTATGGGAAAACTCTTTTGACTATGAATGGTCTAGACCATCTTGATTTCAATTTTCCAGGAAATAGCTTGAATCGTGAATTGAAAATAAGAACTCTGTCTCCTTCTTTGAATTCTTTTGAACTTCTGATTCTTTTATCATGCCATTTCTTCGTTCTTTCCTTATAGATTAAGGAATTTTCATATACTTCATGTCTTAATTCTTCTAATTCATTTAATTGACTTAACCGTAGACGTCCAGCTTCATGTAAATCAAGATTACATGTCTTCAAAGCCCAAAATACTTTGTGTTCAATTTCTACTGGAAGATGACATGCTTTTCCGTAAACGAGTTTAAAAGGTGTGGTTCTAATTGGAGTTTTGTAGGCTGTTCTAAAAGCCCAGAGTGCATCCTCCAATTTAATGGACCATTCCTTCGGATTTGATCCTACAGTTTTCTCTAGAATACGTTTTAATGCTTGGTTGGTATTTTCAACTTGTCCACTTGTTTGTGGATGATATGCAGTGGAGATTTTATGAGTTACTCCATATCTTTTAAGAACTTTCTCAAGTTGATTATTACAGAAATGAGTACCCCGATCACTTAATAAAGCTTTCGGTGTTCCAAACCTTGCAAAAAGACGTTTTAAAAAGTTGACTACAACTCGTGCATTGTTAGTTGGGAGAGCTTGTGCTTCCGCCCATTTAGATACATAATCAATGGCTACGAGAATATAGAGATTATTATGAGATTTTGGAAATTGACCCATAAAGTCAATACCCCAAATGTCAAATACCTCACATACTTGAATGACATTTTGTGGCATTTTATCACGTTGACTTATTTTTCCGGCCCTTTGACAAGCATCACAGGATTTGCAAAGAAGGTGTGCGTCTTTGTAAATTATAGGCCAATAGAATCCAGCATCATAAACTTTTCTTGCTGTTAGTTGAGGCCCATAATGCCCCCCTGTTGGTCCTGTGTGACAATGGTTTAAGATTTTACTAGCTTCATCTCCGAATACACATCGGCGTATTATTCCATCTGGATAACTTTTAAACAAATGTGGATCTTCCCAGAAATAGTGTTTTATATCACTAAAGAATTTCTTTCGTTTTTGGTACGACAATCCTTTTTCAAGGAATCCACATACTAAGTAGTTTGCATAGTCTACAAACCATGGAATTTCATTATAATCTATCTTCAATAGATATTCATCAGGAAAGTTGTCTTGTATGGCCGATTCATTTAGAACTTCTAATTCGGGATTTTCAAAACGAGAAAGATGATCAGCGGCGAGATTTTCTGCTCCTCTTTTATCTCGGATTTCAATATCGAACTCTTGTAAGAGTAAGATTCAATGGATTAATCGTGGTTTAGCATCTTGTTTCGAAAATAGGTATCTAAGAGCAGAATGGTCGGTATAGACCACCGTTTTAGCTAGAACGAGATATGATCGAAATTTTTCAAAATCAAAGACAATAGCAAGGAGTTCTTTTTCAGTAGTTGTGTAATTTATTTGTGCTCCTTGTAACGTCTTACTAGCATAATATATAGGTTGAAATCGTTTTTCAATCCTTTGTCCTAAAACGGCTCCCATTGCAAAATCACTTGTATCGCACATAAGTTCAAACGGTAAATTCCAATTTGGTGTTATCATGATCGATGCATTAGTGAGTTTCTCTTTAAGAATATTAAAAGATTTGATACATTCCTCTGAAAAGATGAATGGGGCATCCTTTTCTAGGAGTTTATTCATAGGAGTGGCAATTTTAGAAAAATCTTTTATGAAACGTCGGTAAAAACCGGCATGCCCTAGAAAACTCCTAACTCCTCTAACATTGGTGGGATGTGGAAGTTTAGCAATTACATCTACTTTAGCTCTATCCACTTCAATTCCTTCCTTTGAAATTTTATGTCCAAGAACGATGCCTTCTTTAACCATGAAATGGCATTTCTCCCAATTAAGTACCAGATTTGACTGTTCGCATCTAATAAGCATTCGTTCAAGATTAGCTAGACATGATTCAAATGTATCATCGAAGACTGAAAAGTCATCCATGAAAACTTCCATGCATTCTTCTATCATGTCGTGAAAAATCGCCATCATACACCTTTGAAAGATTGCAGGGGCGTTGCAAAGTCCAAATGGCATGCGTTTGTAAGCAAAAATACCATAAGGGCATGTGAATGTGGTTTTCTCTTGGACTTCGGGTGCTATTGGAATTTGAAAATATCCGGAAAAACCATCTAGAAAACAATAGTAACTGTTTCTGGCTAATCTTTCCAACATTTGATCAATGAAAGGTAAGGGAAAGTGATCTTTTCTGGTGGCGTCATTTAATTTTCTATAATCAATACATACACGCCATCCTGTTACAGTTCTAGTAGGAATAAGCTCATTTTTCTCATTTGTAATGACAGTCATGCCACCTTTCTTAGGCACGCATTGAACTGGACTTACCCATGGACTATCAGAGATTGGATAAATTAAACCTGCATCTAGCAGTTTAATAATTTCTTTTTTAACTACATCTTGCATATTCGGATTTAGTCTTCGTTGGCATTGCACATACGTTTTATGACCTTCTTCCATAAGGATTTTATGTGTGCAATACGAAGGACTTATTCCTTTAATATCATGAATCTTCCATGCAATGGCTGGTTTATGAGCTTTCAACACATAAATGAGTTGTGATTTTTCATTTTCAGTAAGAGAAGACGATATTATTACAGGTAATTCAGATTCACCATGTAAATAAGCGTATTCCAAATGGTTTGAAAGTGGATTTAACTCTAATGTCGGAGGTTCTTCTATTAATGGTTTGTATCGATATCTGTCTTCTTCTTTTAGCATTTGAATTTCTTCTGTTGTTGGTTCATATCCATTAGCTATTAGTGTAGCTAACATTTCAGTTTCATCAATTGGTTCAGTTCCTTCTCCTAAAGAATATTCTCCTGTTCCTTGTAATTCTGGAAATTCTTCTAACAATTCTGCATGTGAATCTATAGTTTGAATATAATAGCATGTATCATCTACAGATTGCGGTTGTTGCATTGCTCTATCAACTGAAAAGGTAACACTCTCGTCCTCTATACTTAGGGTCAGTTTCTTACCGAACACGTCTATCATTGCTTTAGCCGTGTTTAAGAATGGTCTTCCTAATATGAGAGGAACTTGAGAATCTTCTTCCATGTCCAGAACAACAAAATCTACTGGAAATACTAAAGTACCAACTTTAACTAGCATGTTCTCCATTATCCCTCTAGGATATTTTATTGATCTATCGGCTAGTTGTATGCTTATTCTTGTTAGTTTCAATTCTCCAAGGTCGAGTTTAGCGTATAATGAATACGGCATTAAATTTATACTAGCACCTAAGTCTGTCAATGCTTCTATTGAACTAAGACTACCCAGAAAACATGGAATTGTGAAACTTCCTGAATCAGATAATTTTTCTGGTATCTTATTCAATAGCACTGCTGAACAATTAGCATTCATAGTAACAACCGAGAGTTCTTCCATTTTCTTTCTATTTGTGATTAGATCTTTCAAGAATTTAGCATATCTAGGCATTCCTGAAATCACATCAATGAAAGGAAGATTTACATTTATCTGTTTAAACATATCCAAGAATTTGGATTGCTCGGCTTCAAGTTTCTCTTTTTTCATTTTAATCGGGTAAGGAAGTGGTGGTTGGTATGGTTTAACATAAGGTTTAGCCTTAACTGTGTTATCTTCATTAACCTTTTCAACTACCGGTTCTTTTTTCTTATCTTGTTCAGGTTGTGGTTCTTGTGAAGTAGGAATAGCTTCATCAGAAATTTCAGGTATTTCAGGTGGTTTAAGTGTCATAACACTTCTTGTGGTAATGGCTTTAGCTGTTTCATTCCGGGGGTTAGCATTTGTATCACTAGGTAGACTTCCCGGTTTTCTTTCACCTATTAACCTTGCTAGGTTACTTACTTCTTGTTCCAGATTTTGAATAGAAGCTTGTTGATTTCTAAATGCTTGAGCATTTTGTTCATTGGTTTGTTTTTGAGATGTGAAAAACTGCGTTTGAGTTTCAACTAGCTTCGTCATCATATCTTCTAAATTTGGCTTTTTATCATCGGTTTGTGGTGGTTTGTTTTGAAAATTAGGTCTTTGCTGATTGTAAGTATTATTGGATACTTGTTGATTGCTAGGACCTTGTTGGTTGTTGTATGGAACATTTCGGTTATAATTCTGGTTTTGATTGTAGATTGGTCTTGGCGGTTGATAATTATTCTGATAATTATTTCCAGGCCTTTGGTTTATGTATGAAATATTCTCTCTTTGTTCCATTGTTAGTTCAATAATGAGACAATCTTTTGTCAAATGTGGTCCTCCACACTGCTCACAACTAATTCGTATTGAGTGTATATCCTTAGTCATCTTTTCCATTCGTCTCTTGACAGCATCTAACTTTGCTGAAATGGAATCTAAGTCATGGCTAGAATCGTCTCTAGCTGCTTTAGATGATCTAACGATATCTTTTTCTTGATGCCACTCATGTGAGTGAGAAGCAGTGTTATCAATAATTTTGTAAGCATCAGTTTCGGTTTTCTTCATAATGGAACCACCAGCTGCTATATCTATGTCTTTTCTTGTAGTGATGTAGCATCCTTGGTAGAATATTTGTACTATTTGACATGTGTCTAAACCATGTTGCGGACATCCTCTTAATAACTTTCCAAATCTAGTCCACGCCTCATATAGAGTTTCATTTGGCTTCTGTGTGAACGTAACAATTTCTCCTTGAAGTCTTACGGCTTTAGATGCAGGAATGAATTGTTTAAGAAATTTTTCAACTAAAACGTCCCATGTGTCAATCGCCCCTTCAGGTAACGATTCCAACCAATCTTTGGCTTCTCCCTTTAAAGTCCAGGGAAATAACATGAGATATATATGTTCATCCTCAACTTCTCGGATTTTAAATAGTGTGCAGATCCTATTAAAGGTACGAAGATGTTCATTTAGATCTTCCTTCGGCGCACCACTAAATTGGCATTGATTAGTCACCATGTGTAGAATTTGTCCTTTGATTTCATAATCTGGCGCATTAATGTCTGGATGAGTAATTGTGTGACCTTGGCCAGTGCGTTTAGCTCTCATTCGGTCTTCCATACTTAAAGGTTCCAGATTCTCCATAATTGAATTTGTTGAATCTGAATCACTAGAGGATTCTGATTTAATGGTTCGTTCCTCAACAATCTCTGTTTGAATGATTGGTGGTTCTGGAGAAAAAATTAATGGTTCAGGATCTATGAATTGTCCCTGAATATTCTCCGGATTCTCAATTGTGAGGTTGGGTTCAAAAAATGGATTATCGGAAATTTGAATTGGAGTACTTGGTCGACTGGATGACGATTCTAAAGAAAAATCAACGGCGGTAATATTTGCTAAATGTCTTGATCTAGTTACAGGTGGTGAACGTACAAAAAGTGGTAAATGTCTTGC
The DNA here is from genome assembly GCF_046630445.1 of Rutidosis leptorrhynchoides. NCBI lineage: Eukaryota > Viridiplantae > Streptophyta > Magnoliopsida > Asterales > Asteraceae > Rutidosis > Rutidosis leptorrhynchoides. Next base: position 474,223,211 of record NC_092335.1, read on the forward strand.
TCGGTGCATTCACTGAATATCCTATTAGTTTTTAAAAGGAAAGAAAAATTATATAAGTTATCCAATTAATTTACTTTTCTGATTTTGCCCACATTTCGAATAGCCAAAAGATGCAGCAGAGGGGCAGGATTCGTTTGGTCTCAATATAATTGAGTACTGTTTGGCTCCAATAACCCGGTCCACGTACAAATCCAACTATTACTACGAACCAGAAAATTTTGATGTCTATCAATTTAACCACTTAAAATAAATTTTCGTAATTTAAAGAAATTTTAGATAAGAAGTAGAATAAAAATCTATGTCCTAAAACTAGAATGGCGAGAAATAAGAAAGAAAAAGAGCGCGTCGAAAAAGGTCGAAAAAGAAAAGGGTTGAAAAATAAAAGGCGTCGAAAAATAAGAAAGAAAAAGAGTGACTATGAAACTTTTAAAACACTCGACTAACCCAACCTTATTACTATCACTAACTTAAAATTAAAATTGCAAATTGAGATTACTAATTGGAGTGATAATTGATACATAGGTAAAAGGCGTCGAAAAAAAAAAAGTAGCGCGTTGAAACTTAAAAATGAACTAAAAACTAAAAATTAAAAGTTGCGTCTAAAAATATTAAAGCTTACAAGTAAAATTATATCCCAAATGGCAATAACTTAAAAAGGTACTAAAACTTAAAAAGGCATCGCAAAATTCTAAAGCACCTAGATCTTAGTCTAAGGAATAAGCACTTAAGGGATTTTACGGCAAAGCCTAAAAATCTAGAAGTAAAAATTACTATGGCAAAAACTATATCTTAAAAACTAAATACGAACGAAAAATACAAAAATTACTCTAAAACAAATAAAAAGGGATAAAATATAAAAATATACTAAAAGTTATAAAAATTACAATTTTTATAAAAAATATTATTTTTATAAAAGTATTAATTTATTTAAAACTAATAAAAATTTAAAATACAATTTAATTTAAAAACTTAAACTAATTATAATAATAATTAAACTAATTAGGGTTTATTAATAATAATAATAATAAAATCCGTAATTAATGCGAAATTAGGGTTCTGTTTGACCCGTGTCAGACGGCTTCGCGAGTTGCGGTACACCAGGCAACAAACTCCGCGAGTCGCGGGGTTTGAAATTTCGGATGACAGGCTGGTTTTGTTTGACAGTTTCAGTTGTTTTTTTTATTTTGTTTTTTTATATATAGCGTTACGCTTCTGGCTTTTAAGCTAGATGTTCCCCGGCAGCGGCGTCAAAAATACTTGATGTTAAAGCTAAGGGGTATAAAATACTATTAAATTTTACTAGGAAATACTATTAAATACGATACAATTTTACACAAGATATTTATTTATTTATAGAATGGATATACTTAAACCTTGCTACAACACTTATAGGCAGTGTACCTAATCGTACAGTAGTGTAGTTTTTAGTAAGTCCGGTTCGTTCCACAGGGAATCTTTTAGACAAAGCTTAACGTTATATTAGTTTTATTTTATAAAAATAAAAATATATATATAAGTAATATTATTATTATAAAGGGGGGTTTTTACCGTTTAATGACCGGTTTGTCGATTTTAAAAACTTTAGTCGCAGTTAAAACCTAATGTAAAATATTAAATAAATAAAAGACTTAATTTAAAGCGTAAAATAAATAACGATAATGAAATTGCAATAAATAAAAGTGCGATAAAATAAACTTGCGATAATTAAACAATGCGATAATTAAAAGTGCAATTCAATACAATAACAATAAATAAAAGTGCGATAATTAGAAGTGCAATTAAATATAAAATAAAGGAAATTAAATATGAAATAAAAGAATTATGCTTATTTAAACTTCCGTAATCATGATGTTTGACGTGTTGATTTTAGTTTTATGCCCATGGGTTAATTGTTCTTTGTCCTGGATTATTTAATATGTCCATACGGATTAGTCCATAATAGTCCATCAGTCATAAATATAAAGAGCGAAAGCCTTCGTCAAATTATTCTTATTCTCGAAGTCAAATATTCCAACTAATTGGGGATTCGAATTGTAACAAGGTTTTAATACTTTGTTTAATGAATACACCAGGTTATCGACTGCGTGTAAACCAAGGTTTTACTACTTTGTTAACAGTTACACCAATTACCCTTGAATGTAATTCACCCCTGTTTCAACAAGTCTATTAACTATTAATCCAGTTCCGTGTCCGGTAAAATGAATAATTATTGGTATTTATAGATATCTCGCCCACCGTACCCAGTCAAGCGTATGTGGTTATATATAAATACGTCAAATTATAAGTTTGTATATTAAATTAGCAAGGTATTGTTTAGTTAATATAAAACCCATTAATAGCCCATAGTCTAATTTCCACAAGTGTCGTTCTTTTATCCAAACCTCAATTATGGTACAAAGCCCAATTACCCAATTTTTATATTTTTAGCCCAACATCATGATTACTTCAGTATTAAATAAGCATAATAATAACTTAGCTACGAGACATTAATGAAAATAATATAAACATAACTTACAATGATTAAAAATAGCGTAGCGTTACACGGACAGAATTTCGACTTACACCCTTACAATATTCGCTAACATACCCTTATTATTAGAAATTAAAATTAAAATTAAAATATAAATATAAATATTTACGTATACATATATAGAGAGAGATTGATTTTTGGATATTAAAAACGTTCAGAATTCGCTGGCTTTTATAGGCAGTTTCAGTTTTTGGGGCTCCGCGAGTCGCGGGGTTTTTGGCCTTCAAACTCCGCAAGTCGCGGAGTTTGTTTTTACAGCTCACACAGCCTTGGCTCCTAGCTTGCCGACGGTTTATAATATATAAATAATTATAAGAATTATTTAAATATTATATTATATTTATGTGCATAGTTGACTTGTAATTTTTAATCCGTTGCGTCGAGCGTTGAGAGTTGACTCTAGTCCCGGTTCCGGATTTTCGAACGTCCTTGCGTACAATTTAATATCTTGTACTTTGCGTATTAAAACTTGTACTCTTGTAATTTTGAGACATTTCTTATCAATAATTGGAACCTCTTTGATTGTATTTTGTACTTTGGAGCTTTTTGGTCGTTTGCGTCTTCAATTCGTCAAATCTATCTTTTGTCTTCACCTTTTATTATTTAAACGAATATCACTTGTAAATAGAACAATTGCAACTAAAAGTTTGTCTTTCTTGAGGGATAATGCTATGAAATATATGTTCGTTTTTAGCATTATCAGGAGTCCATGGACTTTATATTAATTCTAGATAATTTCCCATGTAAAACCATTAAGTGTCGTTAAACGAAACCGAAAATTGGAACGTTAACCGAGCGTTTAATCAAATTTTTACGGTTTTAAATTAGGAAATCCTAAATAATTAAAAGGAATCCTAAAACTCAATAATTATATAAAATAATTATTAAAATTCAATAACCATACGTTTCATTATCTTAATAGGCGTTTTTTCGATTTTCACTAACCGTAGTGTTTTTTAAGTTTATCGCATACTTCTAAACCAAAGTATGAAATTAAGTAATATGTAACACATATAAAAATAATTTCGTAAAAAAATTATTACGTGAAACATCATAGAATTTAAGTAACGGTCGTTAAGTATTTAATGAAAGCTAAAAAAAATTAACGAAAATGTCGGGTTGTTACATTATGTGCAAAATTGTGGTAAGTAAGTATAGCGTTAAATATTAACCAATTAGAAGGAGTCACGAAAGGAGCATAACCCAATCCTTTAATCAACCATGTGATGTACTGAATAAAATTCAGAGTCACGAATATCTCGCTCTGAACTGTAGAAGAACCATCCCATAAACAGCCACTCATCCAACAAACATTGGTCCCCTTTTCTTCTCTACGGTGCACCACCACTTCTTTACTATCCAAATCACTCTCTCACAAGATTCTCTGAAAGGAAAATTTCTTGTGGAAAGCTCTGTCACACGTGCTCCATCAAAAGTAAGTGATAAATTTGTGTTTCGAACACATTATGAAATCACTTTAATTTATTCCCAACACGTGTTTATCCATCGAAACCCTAGTTTGAAACAAGCCCGAATTTCATCAATTAACATTGCATAATCTTCTCGTAATCTAATAACAGATGTAAGTTAGATTTTGAGCTTTAAAATGAAGAATGTGTATGACTATTTGACTAAAGTTGGAGTAGTGTAAAGAATGGTATCGTAAAATGACAAATGCATTCCAAATCTGACCATTTACACTATAACCAGTTCGGGGTGAAATCATAATAACTATGGTATCATCCGACAAAAACCATCTGAACTGATAGTCAAAATTGTCTATCATGGATAAACTTTATCGCAAGTCCATTGAGTTTGCTTGTATAAAACGAGCCTAATTATGTAAGAAGTACATTGGACAAGCTGTTCTAAAATGACTAAAAGCATGCGAAATAGTTGGTATAACTTGGACGTTTATTCAGTGATGATATGCATCACAACTCCTCGGGGTCATTAGTTGCAACGAGTCCTAGAATCTCCCTCAATTCAGCCTTCGAATTAAAATGTTCACCAACTTCACCCAACTAGATAACATCAAATGTGTCCACTTCAATTAACGCCCTCAATTCATCTTCAAAGGATGAATCGATGATGCCTTCGACATAATTAATGGGATAGGAAGGTTTCATAATTATAGGTGGTGAGGATGGAATTGAAGGTGAGTATGGTTCAGGAAGAGATTGCGTGGTAGGTAGGGGGCACAAGTGTTTTAGGTCCGAATTTGTACAACATTGTAAACATCCATAAACAGACGGGCACAATCCTTCAGCTATCAGCATCTCTTCCATAGACATATTTCTAGTACTAACACCAATTTCAGAGGCGTCTTTGAGCATAGGCAAGATAGGCAGCCGCCTAGGGCTAAAAATTTTAAAGGGCCCAAAATTTTGAATATCTATGTACTTTTCTCAAATATTTTGTTTAATTAAATAAATAATTGTCAACTAAAGTGTAATACTATAACTTTAAATAGTTAAATAAATTGTAAGTAAATAAATAAATAAATCTAAGTATTATATTTTTATATGTATTAAAAAATTAAATATGTATAAGAGCTCACTTTTATTTTCGCCTAGGATTTTCAAATTGTTGAGACGGTCCTGCCCAATTTCCTCTACTTTCTCTTTTCGTGAGACCAAGTTATCTCATCATCTTCTTCTTTGATGATCTCCATAAGTTCTACCACTTTGACTTTGGTATCATCTTCCTCAACTTCTTTTTCTTAAAATGGTATGGTCTCGAATGGTTCGATCTCCTCATCACCCCACTCATCGTTGTCACTAATCCAATAATATGCATTTGTCACCCTTAATACCTCTTCATCAACAACTGTATTAATTATGGAAATGTTGGATAATTGGTGCGGTAGGTTGTGAGAACGTAAGTGATTGGATTGAAATTGGTGTCGTCATATTTAAACATTCCGAATGTGGAACACGAGGCGTAAAGGTTTTCAACTCGAGAGGAGGTTGTGTGGTAGTTGTAGTGACCCAAATTTTTCCATGATTATATATTAAATAAAATTGATATTTACATGATTAAATGTTTCCAACATGTTAAGCAATCAAACTTGTTAAAACTTGATTATTTGAAATGAGTTTCATGTAGACAATTGACCACCCAGTTTGTCTGATGATTCACGAATGTCATAACTTGTGATAATTATATAATCGTTTTATTTTTTTTATAATGTAAGTGTTTATTTTATATATATATAAGAAGAAATACAATTAAATCAAAGATGTACAGTAAAACACTATTTGCTACAGTAAAACACTATTTGCTACAGTAAATTTTCGCTTTGCTACAGTAAACACAATTTTCTCGTATTCAATCCGTATTCGTAATCGTACAATACCCAGCCTCTAGACGTATATACTATTGTTATATACACTTCAATGATCAGCTCTTAGCAGCCTTAATGAGTCACCTAAACATGTGGGAACCATCATTTGGCAACTAGCATGAAATATCTAACAAAAATACAAACTAATGGAACCTTATATTCAAGGGTAGGATCACATTTTTCTTCACCAACCATAACACTTTCATTTTTCAACTTTCATGCATCAAACTTATCTCTCTCTTGTTCTCTCTTGATGTTCTAAGTGTTCTTCATCACCTTCATTAAAATCTAGCTCAATCTAGCTCATAAATCCTAACCTAGATCAACTTACAAAACAACTACTCATGAACACACCAAAAACACTTTCAAGTTTACTAGCTTACTTCCAATCTTGCAAATCCATTTCAAGTGATCATCTAATCTCAAGAAATCTTTCTTATTTACAGTAATATATCTTTCTAATTCAAGGTAATACTCATATTCAAACTTTGATTCAATTTCTATAACTATAAAAATCTTATTTCGAGTGAAAATCTTACTTGAACTTGTTTTCGTGTCATGATTCTGCTTCAAGAACTTTCAAGCCATCCAAGGATCCTTTGAAGCTAGATCTATATTTCTATTTTCTAGTAGGTTTACCTACTAAAATTAAGGTAGTAATGATGTTCATAACATCATTCGATTCATACTTATAAAACCATCTTATTCGAAGATTTAAACTTGTAATCACTAGAACATAGTTTAGTTAATTCTAAACTTGTTCGCAAATAAAGTTAATCCCTCTAACTTGACTTTTAAAATCAACTAAACACATGTTCTATATCTATATGATATGCTAACTTAATGATTTAAAACCTGGAAACACGATGAACACCGTAAAACCGGACATACGCCGTCGTAGTAAAACCGGGGGCTGTTTTGGGTTAGAAAAATAAAAACTATATTAATCTTTGAATTGGAAGTTTGTTTTCTGAAAAAAATGATATTTCATATGAACATGATACTATATCCAAAAATCATGGTTAAACTCAAAGTGGAAGTATGTTTTTCAAAATGGTCATCAAGATGTCGTTCTTTCGACGGAAATGACTACCTCTTTAGTAAATGACTTGTAACCTGTATTTCTGACTATAAACTTATACATTTTCTGTTTAGTTTCATAAATTACAGTTCATTATGAAACCTTAGCAACTTGAATCACTCAAAACGGATTTAAAACGAAGAAATTATGGGTAAAACAAAATTGGAAAATTTTACTTGTTGTAGCTACGAAAATTTTACAACAAATCTACACTAATCATATCCTAGCTAACTTATATTGTATTATACATGTATTCTAACATATATTATGTAATCTTGGGATACCATAGACACGTATACAATGTTTTGACATATCATATCGACCCATCTATATATATTATTTGGAACAACCATAGACACTCTATATGTTGTAATGTTCGAGTTCGCTATACAGGGTTGAGGTTGATTTCAAAAATATATATACTTTGAGTTGTGATCTAGCCTGAGACGTGTATACACTGGGTCGTGGATTGATTCAAGATAATATATATTGATTTATTTCTGTACATCTAACTGTGGACAACTAGTTGTAGGTTACTAACGAGGACTACTAACTTAACAAACTTAAATCATAAAAACGTAATAAAAAATGTTGTGAATATATTTCAATAATACTTTAATATATATGTACACATTTGTTATAGGTTCGTGAATCGACCAGTGGCCAAGTCTTATTTCCAACGAAGAAAAAATCTGTTAAAGTGAGTTATAGTCCCATTTTTAAAATCTAATATTTCTGGGATGAGAATACATGCAGTATTATAAATGTTTTACGAAATAGACACAAGTAATCAAAACTACATTCTATGGTTGGATTATCTAAATCGAATATGCCCCTTTTAGCTTGGTAACCTAAGAATTAGGGAACAGTACCCCTAATTGACGCGAATCCTAAAGATAGATCTATGGGCCTAACAAACCCCATCCGAGGTTCGGATGCTTTAGTACTTCGATTTTTATACAGACGAGAGGATTCTGTTATACAGACGAGAGGATTCTGTTTTGGGGATATTCTATATGCATCTTGTTAATGTCGGTTACCAGGTGTTCATCATATGAATGATTTTACCTTAATGTAGACGAGAGGATTCTGCTTGATGATTATGTTTATAAAATGAAATCTTGTGGTCTATTATTATTACAATTTGATATATATATATATATATATATATATATATATATATATATATATATATATATATATATATATATTAAACCTATAACTCACCAACATTTTATTGATGTTTTAAGCATGTTTATTCTCAGGTGACTATTAAGAGCTTCCGTTGTTGCATGCTAAATTAAAGACAAGAATTGGAGTCAGCATGCTTGTATAATATTGTTTAAAAACTGCATTCGAAGACTTAAGTTATTGTGTAATATTATTGTAAACCATTTTGTAATGGTCGAGTGAAAACGCTATATTTTAGATTGTCATTATTTGATAATCTTCGTAATGTTTTAAACCTTTATCGATAAAATAAAGGTTATGGTTTGTTTTAAAAACGAATGCAGTCTTTGAAAAACGTCTCATATAGAGGTCAAAACCTCGCAACGAAACCAATTAATATGAATCGTTTATAATTGATATGAACGGGACATTTCAGTTGGTAACTGAGCGTTGGTCTTAGAGAAATATAAATTTCAATTAGTGTGTCTTATCGAGTTCGTTAGGATGCATTAGTGAGTCTGGACTTCGACCGTGTTTACTTGAAAAACGATTGCTTAACATTTTTTGTTGGAAACTATATATTGTTAACATGTAAATATTATGTGATATATTAACCTTAACGTGTTTGATATTGTGTGATAGATGTCTACCTCTAGTACAAATCCCATTGACTCACCTAATAATAATAAAGAGTCGACTATATATTGGGAAGATTCACAAATTCCCGAAGAGGAACCGGAAGAGGAGGAACCGGAAGAAGAGGAACCGGAAGAGGAGGAACCGGAAGAAGAGATTTCGGAGGGGGAAATATTAGGAACCACAAAAAAACAGATAAATAAAAGAAAATCATCAACCAATGGACCAAAGTTAATAATGGTCAATGGTGTTTCCGCCAAGGAAGCAAAATATTGGGAAAATTACCAATTTTCTGATGAATCGGATTTCGATGAGGATTCCGATGATGTTATAGAAATTATCTCGACCCAAATTGAAAAAGCAAAAGAAAATAATAAGGGAAAGGGCATCAAAATAGAGAAACCTGATTCCAACCCCGATGAATTTTATATGTATCGTCAACACCCGTATTTCTTAAGTTGTAACAATAACCCGGGAACCTCTAAGCCACCAGATTTTTCTAAACCATTTGTGAAAACAACAGCTCGTATTAGAGGAACATTATATATCCCTAGGAAATTAGCGAAACGAACCAAGTCCGAAGAGGAAGAAACGAGTGAGTCAGAATAGAGAGTTGTAATCATGTTGTGTAATATATGTATTGTATTGTGCTTGTATTTTCATGTTATATGTAAAAATTGCTTGTATTGTTTGTTAATTATCTTTTACGAATCTAATCCTCGTCTATTTTATAGTATAAAAACACACAATAGACGTTAAGGATAGACAACCGAACATTTTAGAAGACCTACCCGGGGACATGATTGATGAAATCTTGTCTAAAGTCGGTCAGAATTCGTCGGCACAATTATTTACGGCAAAATTAGTTTGTAGAACATTTGAAGAACGTTCTAGGCATGCTTTAGTTTATAAAAGGTTTTCATTTGAAAGATGGGGTATATCACATTGGGGACACCGTAAGTTACGCCGTGTTTTCTTTAAAGCGTTAAATGTGGGGAACCCAAATGCAATTTTACGCTACGGGTTAAGAACCTATTTTGACTCAACATATCCCAATGTAGGACTTCGTGAATTAGAAAGAGCTTCTTACATGTAACATAAAAAAGCATGTTATGCTTACGGGTTAGTGATGTTCGCTTCTCACCAAAGTGAGAAAAAGAACATCGGATTACAACTTTTAAATAAAACCTTCCCACAAGTGACGGATTCAGTAGTTGGGGTGAGAAACAAGGTTTTTAGATTATTACGGGGTTGTTGGACATTACAAAACCCTCGTCCCTTTGACGACGTTACAACATGCTATCTTGTCAACGGCCACAACGGTTATGTTCAACAAGACCAAGGATGGGAAGTAGTCTTAGTAAAACCAGAATGCATGACTTGTTTCTGGACTTATGAATTACGTATTTTTATTGCCTTTGCTGAACGACTTGCGTATTAACTAGGATTGTTGTCACAACTATTTTGTATCAAAGTTATTGTGTGCTATATTTCATGCTATATGTTTAATAGCGGTATTGTAAGTTTGTAAAATATTGTATAAAAGTTTGAACGCGAAATATTATTATAATCAGTTTTTCATATAGAATTGTAGTAGTTGAATTGTATGTTAGCTACTAAGTATGAACTTAACGGTTAGGTACTACCCGAATTAAAAATTATAAAACGCTAATATGAAGAAAAAGCATTTATAAATAAGTTCATATTATGCTATGAAATACTATTGACTACACTTAAAATTCTATATGATTAACTCAATTCTTTTGGCTATTTTTGAAGGAAATGGCACCGACTACTCCTCAGAATTTGAATATGAGCGAGGAAGATTTCCGTGCATTCCTTGCCACAAACATAGCCGCAGTTCAGGCTGCGATGCAAAACAACAACAATAACTCTGGGTCTTGCAGTGGAGTTAACTCTACAGGAAACCGTGTAGGATGCTCCTACAAGGCTTTCACTGCCTGTAAACCTCTAGAATTTGATGGAACTGAAGGACCAGTCGGACTGAAACGATAGACCGATAAGGTCAAATCTGTGTTTGCTATAAGCAAATGTGCCGAAGAAGATAGGGTTAAGTACGCCACGCATACTTTCACAGGTACTGCGTTAACATGGTGGAACACCTACCTCGAACAGGTGGGACAAAATGCTGCTTACGCACTACCGTGGCTAGCATTCAAACACTTGATGAATGAGCAGTATCGTCCCAGAAACGAAGTCAATAAGCTCAAGACAGAGCTTAGAGAATTACGAGTCAAGGATTCGATATTACCACATACAAACGACGATTCACAGAGTTGTGTTTATTGTGTCCAAGAGTGTTCGAAGATAAAGAAGAGCATATCGATGCGTTTGTAAAAGGGTTACCAGATAGAATTCAGGAGGATGTGAGTGCGAGTGCGCCTACCTCAATGCAAAAGGCAAGTCGAATTGCTCACAAACTTATAAATCAGATCGAGGGGAGGATTAAAGAGCAGGCGGCCGAGGAGGCCAAAATGAAATAAGTCAATAGGAAGTGGGAAGAAAACAGTGACAATGGTCACCAACACAACAGCAGTAACTATCGCTTCAACAGTCAGCCCAACAATCACAACTACAATCGCACCATTTTTCGCAAAATAAAAAGCAACAACAACCATCTCAACAACAACAACTACAACAACCGTTCCAACAAAAATAACAACTACAACAACAACAATCCCAGCAATAACAACAAGGGGCAGAAACTGTGCCAGAGGTGTAAAGGATACCATCCGAATGGGTTCTGCACGACATTTTGCACCAAGTGTAAGAGAAATGGTCATAGTGCGATGAAGTGTGAAGTCTACGGATCAATGACCAACAGAATTAAAAGAACAAATAATGTCGGAACAAATAATGTCAGAACAAATAATGCCGCCATTATTTGTTATAGATGTGGGAAACCGGGCCACTTCAGGACTAACTGCCCGAACCAAGGGAATACTAATGGGCAAGGCCACAGAAGAGTCTTCAATATTAATGCGGCAGAAGCACAGGAAGACCCGAAAATTGTTACGGGTACGTTTCTTATTGATGAAAAACCTGCTTATGTTTTATTTGATTCGGGTGCGGATAGAAGCTATATGAGTAGAGATTTTTGTGCTAAATTGAATTGTCCATTAACGCCTTTGGATAATAAGTTTTTACTCGAATTAGCAAACGGTAAATTTATTACAGCGGATAAAATATGTCAGAACCGAGAAATTAAATTAGTTGGCGAAACGTTTAAGATTAACTTGATACCAGTAGAGTTAGGGAGTTTCGATGTGATAATTGGCATGGATTGGTTGAAAAAGGAGAGAGCGGAGGTTGTATGTTACAAAAACGCGATTCGCATTGTACTCGAAAAAGGAAAACCCATAATGGTATACGTAGAAAAGAGCAACGCGAAGTTAAATCTTATTAGTAGCTTGAAGGCGCAAAAACTAATAAGAAAAGGTTGCTATGTCATTTTAGCACACATCGAGGAAGTCAAAACCGAAGAAAAGAACATCAGTGATGTTCCCGTCGCAAAAGAATTTCCCGATGTATTTACGAAAGAATTACCGGGACTACCTCCACATCGATCCGTTTAATTTCAAATAGATCTTGTACCCGGAGCTACACCAATAGCTCGTGCTCCATACAGACTCGCACCCAGTGAAATGAAGGAATTACAAGAACTTTTGGAACGTGGTTTCATTCGACCAAGCACATCACCATGGGGAGCTCCTGTTTTGTTTGTCAAGAAGAAAGATGGTACATTTAGATTGTGTATTGACTACCGAGAGTTGAACAAAGTTACCATTAAGAACCGTTATCCACTACCGAGAATCGACGACTTATTCGATCAACTGCAAGGTTCGTCAATTTATTCGAAGATCGATTTACGTTCTGGGTTTCATCAAATGCGGGTGAAGGAGGATGATATACCAAAGACTGCATTTAGAACACGTTATGGTCATTATGAGTTTATGGTAATGCCGTTTGGTTAAACTAACACACCAGCCGTGTTCATGGACCTCATGAACCGAGTATATGGACCATACTTTGACAAGTTTATCATTGTTTTCATCGATGACATACTCATTTACTCAAAGAATGATTAAGAGCACGAAGAACATTTGAGAAAAGTGATAGAGATGCTGAGGAAAGAAAAACTGTACGCTAAGTTTTCAAAGTGTACATTTTGGTTGGAAGAAGTTCAATTCCTTGGTCACATAGTGAACAAAGAAGGTATTCAGGTGGATCCGGCAAAGATTGAAACCGTTGAAAAATGGAAAACCCCGAAAACTCCGAAGCATACACGTCAATTTTTAGGATTGGCTGGTTACTACAGAAGATTCATCCAAGATTTTTCCAAAATAGCAAAACCCTTGACTGCATTAACGTATAAAGGGAAGAAATTTGAATGAAAGGATGAGCAGGAGAAAGCATTTCAATTGTTGAAGAAAAAGTTAACTACGGCACCTATATTGTCATTGCCTGAAGAGAATGATGATTTTGTGATATATTGTGACGCCTCAAAGCAAGGTCTCGGCTGTGTATTAATGCAACGAACAAAGGTAATTGCTTATGCGTCTAGACAATTGAAGATTCGCGAGCATAATTATACGACGCATGATTTGGAATTAGGCGCGGTTGTTTTTGCATTAAAAACTTGGAGGCACTACTTATATGGGGTCAAAAGTATTATATATACCAATCACAAAAGTCTCCAACATATATTTAATCAGAAACAACTAAACATGAGGCAGCGTAGGTGGATTGAATTGTTAAATGATTACGATTTTGAGATTCGTTATCACCCGGGAAAGGCGAATGTGTTAGCCGACGCTTTGAGTAGAAAAGACAGAGAACCTATGCGGGTAAAAGCTATGAATATAATTATTCATACTAACCTTACTACTCAAATAAAGAATGCGCAACAGGGAGTTTTAAAAGAGGGAAATTTGAAGGACGAAATACCCAAAGGATCGGAAAAAGATCTTAATATTTGGGAAGACGAAACCCGGTATAGAGCTGAAAGAATTTGGGTACCAAAATTTGAAGATGTGAGAGAAATGGTACTTAAGAAAGCACATAAAACCGGATATTCGATACATCCCAGAGCGGGGAAGATGTACAAAGATCTCAAAAAATACTTTTGGTGGCCAGGTATGAAAGCCGATATTACTAAATACATAGGAGAATGTTTGACGTGTTCTAAGGTCAAAGCTAAACATCAGAAACCATCAGGTCTACTTCAACAACCTAAAATCCCGGAAAGAAAATGGGAAAACATTACCATGGATTTCATTACTAAATTGCCAAGGACTACAAGTGGTTATGATACTATTTGAGTAATAGTCGATCGTCTCACTAAGTCAGCACACTTTCTGCCAATGAGAGAAGATGATAAAATGGAGAAGTTAGCACAACTATACTTGAAGGAAGTTATCTCCAGACATGGAATACCAATTTCTATTATCTCTGATAGGGATGGCAGATTTGTCTCAAGGTTTTGGCAAACGTTACAACAAGCATTGGGGACTCGTCTAGACATGAGTATTGCCTATCATCCACAAACTGATGGGCAAAGTGAAAGGATGATACAGACTCTTGAAGACATGCTACGAGCATGTGTTATTGATTTTGGAAACAGTTGGGATCGACATCTACCGTTAGCAGAATTTTTCTACAACAACAGTTACCACTCGAGTATTGAGATGGCACCGTTTGAGGTACTTTATGGTAGAAAGTTAAGGTCTCCGATTTGTTGGAGTAAAGTGGGGGATAGAAAAATTACGGGTCCAGAAATTATCAAAGAAACTACCGAGAAAATCATTCAAATTCAACAACGGTTGAAAACCACTCATAGTCGAAAAAAGAGCTACGCGGAGAGTAAAAGAAAGGATATAGAATTTGAAATTGGTGACATGGTCATGCTTAAGGTTTCACCTTGAAAAGGCGTTGTTCAATTTGGTAAACGGGGGAAATTAAATCCGAGGTACATTGGACCATTCAAGTTATTGATCGTGTCGGACCTGTAGCTTACCAACTTGAGTTACCTCAACAACTTGCGAGTGTACATAACACCTTCCACGTCTCGAATTTGAAGAAATGCTTTTCTAAAGAAGATCTCACCATTCCATTAGACGAGATTACAATTAACGAAAAACTACAATTCATTGAAGAACCCGTCGAAATAATGGATCGTGAGGTTAAAAGACTTAAGCAAAATAAAATACCAATCGTTAAGGTTCGATGGAATGCTCATAGAGGACCTGAGTTCACCTGAGAGCGTGAAGATCAAATGAAGCTGAAATACCCGCACCTATTTCCAGAAGATGCGTCAACACCTTTAACAACTTAAAATTTCGGGACGAAATTTATTTAACGGGTAGGTACTGTAGTGACCCGAATTTTTCCATGATTATATATTAAATGAAATTGATATTTACATAATTAAATGTTTTCAACATGTTAAGCAATCAAACTTGTTAAGACTTGATTATTTGAAAAGAGTTTCATGTAGGCAATTGACCACCCAGTTTGCCTGATGATTCACGAACATCATAACTTGTGATAATTATATAATCGTTTTATTTTTTTTATGATGTAAGTTTTTATTTTATATATAAATATATAAGAAGAAATACAATTAAATCAAAGATGTACAGTAAAACACTATTTGCTACAGTAAATTTTCACTTTGTTACATTAAAATATTATTTGCTACAGTAAAATACTATTTGCTACAGTAAATACTATTTGCTACAGTAAACACAATTTACTCGTATTCAATCCATATTCGTACTCGTACAATACCCAGCCTCTAGACGTATATACTATTGGTATATACACTTCAATGATCAGCTCTTAGCAGCCTTAATGAGTCACATAAACATGTGGGAACCATCATTTGGTAACTAGCATGAAATATCTAACAAAAATACAAACTAATGGAACCTTATATTCAAGGGTAGGATCACATTTTTCTTCACCAACCATAACACTTTCATTTTTCAACTTTCATGCATCAAACTTATCTCTCTCTTGTTATCTCTTGATGTTCAAAGTGTTCTTCATCACCTTCATTAAAATCTAGCTCAATCTAACTCATAAATCCTAACCTAGATCAACTTACAAAACAACTACTCAAGAACACACCAAAAACACTTTCAAGTTTACTAGCTTACTTCCAATCTTGCAAATCCATTTCAAGTGATCATCTAATCTCAAGAAATCTTTATTATTTACTGTAAGATATCTTTCTAATTCAAGGTAATACTCATATTTAAACTTTGATTCAATTTCTATAACTATAACAATCTTATTTCGAGTGAAAATCTTACTTGAACTTGTTTTCGTGCCATGATTCTGCTTCAAGAACTTTCAAGCCATCCAATGATCCTTTGAAGCTAGATCTATATTTCTCTTTTCCAGTAGGTTTACCTACTAAAATTAAGGTAGTAATGATATTCATAACATCATTCGATTCATACATATAAAACCATCTTATTCGAAGATTTAAACTTGTAATCACTAGAACATAGTTTAGTTAATTCTAAACTTGTTCGCAAATAAAGTTAATCCCTCTAAATTGACTTTTAAAATCAACTAAACACATGTTCTATATCTATATGATATGTTAACTTAATGATTTAAAACCTGGAAACACGATGAACACCGTAAAACCGGACATACGCCGTCGTAGTAAAACCGGGGGCTGTTTTGGGTTAGAAAAATAAAAACTATCTTAATCTTTGAATTGGAAGTTTGTTTTCTGGAAAAATGATATTTCATATGAACATGTCCAAAAATCATGGTTAAACTCAAAGTGGAAGTATGTTTTTCAAAATGGTCATCAAGATGTCGTTCTTTCGACGGAAATGACTACCTCTTTAGTAAATAACTTGTAACCTGTATTTTCGACTATAAACTTATACTTTTTCTATTTAGTTTCATAAATTACAGTTCATTATGAAACCTTAGCAACTTAAATCACTCAAAACGGATTTAAAACGAAGAAATTATGGGTAAAACAAAATTGGAAAATTTTACTTGTTGTAGCTACGAAAATTTTACAACAAATCTACACTAATCATATCCTAGCTAACTTATATTGTATTATACATGTATTCTAACATATATTATGTAATCTTAGGATACCATAGACACGTATACAATGTTTTGACATATCATATCGACCCATCTATATATATTATTTGGAACAACCATAGACACTCTATATGCTGTAATGTTCGAGTTCGCTATACAGGGTTGAGGTTGATTCCAAAACTATATATACTTTGAGTTGTGATCTAGCCTGAGACGTGTATACACTGGGTAGTGGATTGATTCAAGATAATATATATTGATTTATTTTTGTACATCTAACTGTGGACAACTAGTTGTAGGTTACTAACGAGGACTGCTAACTTAACAAACTTAAATCATAAAAACGTAATAAAAAATTTTGTGAATATATTTCAATCATGCTTTGATATATATGTACACATTTGTTATAGGTTCGTGAATTGACCAGTGACCAAGTCTTATTTTCAACGAAGGAAAAATCTGTGAAAGTGAGTTATAGTCCCATTTTTAAAATCTAATATTTCTGGGATGAGAATACATGCAGTTTTATAAATGTTTTACGAAATAGACACAAGTAATCGAAACTACATTCTATGGTTGGATTATCTAAATCGAATATGCCCCTTTTAGCTTTGTAACCTAAGAATTAGGGAACAGTACCCCTAATTGACGCGAATCCTAAAGATAGATCTATGGGCCTAACAAACCCCATCCGAGGTTCGAATGCTTTAGTACTTCAATTTTTATACAGACGAGAGGATTCTGTTATACAGACGAGAGGATTCTGTTTTGAGGATATTCTATATGCATCTTGTTAATGTCGGTTACCAGGTGTTCATCATATGAATGATTTTACCTTAATACAGATGAGAGGATTCTGCTTGAAGATTATGTTTTTAAAATGAAATCTTGTGGTCTATTATTATTACAATTTGATATATATATATATAGATTAAACCTATAACTCACCAATATTTTGTTGACATTTTAAGCATGTTTATTCTCAGGTGACTATTAAGAGCTTCCGCTGTTGCATGCTAAATTAAAGACAAGAATTGGAGTCAGCATGCTTGTATAATATTGTTTAAAAACTGCATTCGAAGACTTAAGTTATTGTGTAATATTATTGTAAACCATTATGTAATGGTCGAGTGAAAACGCTATATTTTAGATTATCATTATTTGATAATCTTCGTAATGTTTTAAACCTTTATCGATAAAATAAAGGTGATGGTTTGTTTTAAAAACGGATGCAGTCTTTGAAAAACGTCTCATATAGAGGTCAAAACCTCGCAACGAAACCAATTAATATGAAACGTTTATAATTGATATGAACAGGACATTTCAGTTGGTATCCGAGCGTTGGTCTTAGAGAACCAAAATTTTGCATTAGTGTGTCTTATCGAGTTTGTAAGGATGCATTAGTGAGTCTGGACTTCGACCGTGTTTACTTGAAAAACGATTGTTTAACATTTTTTTGTTGGAAACTATATATTGTTAACATGTAAATATTATGTGATATATTAACCTCTTAACGTGTTTGATATTGTGTGATAGATGTCTACCTCTAGTACAAATCCCATCGACTCATCTAATAATAATAAAGAGTCGAATATATATTGGGAAGATTCACAAATTCCAGAAGAGGAACCGGAAAAGGAGGAACCGGAAGAAGAGGAACCGGAAGAGGAGGAACCGGAAGAAGAGGAACTGGAAGAAGAGATTCCGGAAGGGGAAATATTAGGAACCACATAAAAACAGATAAATAATAGAAAATCCTCAACCAATGGACCAAAGTTAATAATGGTCAATGGTGTTTCCGCTAAGGAAGTAAAATATTGGGAAAATTACCAATTTTTTGATGAATCAGATTCCGATGAGGATTCCGATGATGTTATAGAAATTACCTCGACCCAATTTGAAAAAGCAAAAGAAAATAATAAGGGAAAGGGCATCAAAATAGAGAAACCTGATTCCAACCCCGATGAATTTTATATGTATCGTCAACACCCGTATTTCTTAAATTGTAACAATAACCCGGGAACCTCTAAGCCACCAGATGTTTCTAAACCATTTGTGAAAACAACGGCTCGTATTAGAGGAACATTATATATCCCTAGGAAATTAGCGAAACGAACCAAGTCCGAAGAGGAAGAAACGAGTGAGTCGAAATAGAGAGTTGTAATCATGTTGTGTAATATATGTATTGTAGTGTGCTTGTATTTTCATGTTA
Source organism: Rutidosis leptorrhynchoides (assembly GCF_046630445.1). Lineage (NCBI taxonomy): Eukaryota > Viridiplantae > Streptophyta > Magnoliopsida > Asterales > Asteraceae > Rutidosis > Rutidosis leptorrhynchoides. The sequence continues at coordinate 474,242,289 of NC_092335.1, forward strand.
TATGTAAAAATTACTTGTATTGTTTGTTAATTATCTTTTACGAATCTAATCCTCGTCTATTTTACAGTATAAAAACACACAATGGACGATAAGGATAGACAACCGAATATTTTAGAAGACCTACCCGGGGACATGATTAATGAAATCTTGTCTAAAGTCGGTCAGAATTCGTCGGCACAATTATTTACGGCAAAATTAGTTTGTAGAACATTTGAAGAACGTTCCAGGCATGCTTTAGTTTATAAAAGGCTTTCATTTGAAAGATGAGGTATATCACATTGGGGACACCGTAAGTTACGCCGTGTTTTCTTTAAAGCGTTAAATGCGGGGAACCCAAATGCAATTTTACGCTACGGGTTAAGAACCTATTTTGACTCAACATATCCCACCGTAGGACTTCGTGAGTTAGAAAGAGCTTCTTACATGCAACATAAAGAAGCATGTTATGCTTACGGGTTAGTGATGTTCGCTTCTCACCAAAGTGAGAAAAAGAACATCGGATTACAACTTTTAAATAAAACCTTTCCACAAGTGACGGATTCAGTAGTTGGGGTGGGAAACAAGGTTTTTAGATTATTACGGGGCTGTTGGACATTACGAAACCCTCGTCCCTTTGACGACGTTACAACATGATGTCTTGTCAACGGCCACAACGGTTATGTTCCACAAGACCAAGGATGAGAAGTAGTCTTAGTAAAACCAGAATGCATGACTTGTTTCTGGACTTATTAATTACGTGTTTTTATTGCCTTTGCTGAACGACTTACGTATTAACTAGGATTGTTGTCACAACTATTTTGTATCAAAGTTATTGTGTGCTATATTTTATGCTATATGTATAATAGCGGTATTGTAAGTTTGTAAAATATTGTATAAAAGTTTGAACGCGAAATATTATTATAATCAGTTTTTCATATAGAATTGTAGTAGTTGAATTGTATGTTAGCTACTAAGTATGAACTTAACGGGTAGGTACTACCCGAATTAAAAATTATAAAACGCTAATATGAAGAAAAAGCTTTTATAAATAAGTTCATATTATGCTATGAAATACTATTGACTACACTTAAAATTCTATATGATTAACTCAATTCTTTTGGCTATTTTTGAAGGAAATGGCACCGACTACTCGTCAGAATTTGAATATGAGCGAGGAAGATTTCCGTGCATTCCTTGCCGCAAATATAGCCGCAGTTCAGTCTGCGATGCAAAACAACAACAATAACTCTGGATCTAGCAGTGGAGTTAACTCCACAGAAAACCGTGTAGGATGCTCCTACAAGGCTTTCACTGCCTGTAAACCTCTAGAATTTGATGGAACTGAAGGACCAGTCGGACTGAAACGATGGACTGAGAAGGTCGAATCTGTGTTTGCTATAAGCAAATGTGCCGAAGAAGACATGGTTAAGTACGCCACGCATACTTTTACAGGTACTGCATTAACATGGTGGAACACCTACCTCGAACAGGTGGGACAAGATGTTGCTTACGCACTACCGTGGCCAGCATTCAAACACTTGATGAAAGAGCAGTATCGTCCCAGAAACGAAGTCAATAAGCTCAAGACAGAGCTTAGAGAATTACGAGCGCAAGGATTCGATATTACCACATACGAACGATGATTCACAGAGTTGTGTTTATTGTGTCCAAGAGTGTTCGAAGATGAAGAAGAGCAGATCGATGCGTTTGTAAAAGGGTTACCAGAGAGAATTCAGGAGGATGTGAGTGCGAGCGCGCCTACATCAATGCAAAAGGCAAGTCGAATGGCTCACAAACTTATAAATCAGATCGAGGGGAGGATTAAAGAGCATAATGAAACAAGTCAAGAGGAGGTGGGAAGAAAACACTGACAAGGGTCACCAACACAACAGCAGTAACTATCACTTCAACAGTCAGCCTAACAATCACAACTACAATCGCACCTTTTTTTGCAAAAACAAACGCAACAACAACCATCTCAACAACAACAACTACAACAGCCGTTCCAACAACAATAACAACTACAACAACAACAATCCCATCAATAACAACAAGGGGCAGAAATCGTGCCAGAGGTGTGATGGATACCATCCGAATGGGTTCTGCACGACATTTTGCACCAAGTATAAGAGAAATGGTCATAGTGCGATGAAGTGTGAAGTCTACGGACCAATGGCCAACAGAATTAAAAGAACAAATAATGTTGGAACAAATAATGTAGGAACAAATAATGCCGCCATTATTTATTATAGATGTGGGAAACCGGGCCACTTCAGGACTAACTGCCCGAACCAAGTGAATACTAATGGGCAAGGCCACGAAAGAGTCTTCAATATTAATGCGGCAGAAGCACAGGAAGACCCGGAGCTTGTTACGGGTACGTTTCTTATTGATGAAAAACATGCTTATGTTTTATTTGATTCGGGTGCGGATAGAAGCTATATGAGTAGAGATTTTTGTGCTAAATTGAATTGTCCATTAACGCCTTTGGATAATAAGTTTTTACTCGAATTAGCAAACGGTAAATTTATTACAGCGGATAAAATATGTCAGAACCGAGAAATTAAATTAGTTGGCGAAACGTTTAAGATTAATTTGATACCAGTAGAGTTAGGGAGTTTCGATGTGATAATTGGCATGGATTGGTTAAAAAATGAGAGAGCGGAGGTTGTATGTTACAAAAACGCGATTCGCATTGTACGCGAAAAAGGAAAACCCATAATGGTATACGGAGAAAAGAGCAACGCGAAGTTAAATCTTATTAGTAGCTTAAAGGCGCAAAAACTAATAAGAAAAGGTTTCTATGTCATTTTAGCACACATCGATGAAGTCAAAACCGAAGAAAAGAACATCGGTGATGTTCCCGTCACAAAAGAATTTCCCGATGTATTTCCGAAAGAATTACCGGGACTACCTCCACATCAATCCGTTGAATTTCAAATAGATCTTGTACCCGGAGCTACACCAATAGCTCGTGCTCCATACAGACTCGCACCCAGCGAAATGAAGGAATTACAAAGCCAATTACAAGAACTTTTGGAATGTGGTTTCATTCGACCAAGCACATCACCATGGAGAGCTCCTGTTTTGTTTGTCAAGAAGAAAGATGGTACATTTAGATTATGTATTGACTACCTAGAGTTGAACAAAGTTACCATCAAGAACCATTATCCACTACCGAGAATCGATGACTTATTCGATCAACTGCATGGTTCGTCGGTTTATTCGAAGATCGATTTACATTCTGGGTTTCATCAAATGCGGGTGAAGGAGGATGATATTCCAAAGACTGCATTTAGAACATGTTATGGTCATTATGAGTTTATGGTAATGCCGTTTGGTTTAACTAACGCACCAGCCGTGTTCATGGACCTCATGAACCGAGTGTGTGGACCATACTTTGACAAGTTTATCATTGTTTTCATCGATGACATACTCATTTACTCAAAGAATGATCAAGAGCACGAAGAACATTTGAGAAAAGTGCTAGAGATGCTGAGGAAAGAAAAACTGTACGCTAAGTTTTCAAAGTGTGCATTTTGGTTGGAAGAAGTTCAATTCCTCGGTCACATAGTGAACAAAGAAGGTATTCAGGTGGATCCGGCAAAGATTGAAACCGTTGAAAAATGGGAAACCCCGAAAACTCCGAAGCATATACGTCAATTTTTAGGATTGGCTGGTTACTACAGAAGATTCATCCAAGATTTTTTCAAAATAGCAAAACCCTTGACTGCATTAACGCACAAAGGGAAGAAATTTGAATGGAAGGATGAGCAGGAGAAAGCGTTTCAATTGTTGAAGAAAAAGTTAACTACGGCACCTATATTGTCATTACCTGAAGGGAATGATGATTTTGTGATATATTGTGACGCCTCAAAGCAAGACCTCGGTTGTGTATTAATGCAATGAACAAAGGTAATTGCTTATGCGTCTAGAAAATTAAGGATTCACAAGCAGAATTATACGACGCATGATTTGGAATTAGGCGCGGTTGTTTTTGCATTAAAAACTTGGAGGCACTACTTATATGGGGTCAAAAGTATTATATATACCGATCACAAAATTCTCCAACATATATTTAATCAGAAACAACTAATCATGAGGCAGCGTAGGTGGATTGAATTGTTAAATGATTACGATTTTGAGATTCGTTACCACCCGAGAAAGGCGAATGTGGTAGCCGACGCTTTGAGTAGAAAAGACAGAGAACCTATGCGGGTAAAAGCTATGAATATAATTATTCGTACTAACCTTACTACTCAAATAAAGGAGGCGCAACAGGGAGTTTTAAAATAGGGAAATTTGAAGAATGAAATACCTAAAGGATCGGAAAAATATCTTAATATTCGGGAAGACGGAACCCGGTATAGAGCTGAAAGAATTTGGGTACCAAAATTTAGAGATGTGAGAGAAATGGTACTTAAGGAAGCACATAAAACCAGATATTCGATACATCCCGGAGCGGGGAAGATGTACAAAGATCTCAAGAAACACTTTTGGTGGCCGGGTATGAAAGCCGATATTACTAAATACGTAGGAGAATGTTTGACGTGTTCTAAGGTCAAAGCTGAACATCAGAAACCATCAGGTCTACTTCAACAACCTGAAATCCCGGAATGGAAATGGGAAAACATTACCATGGATTTTATTACTAAATTGCCAAGGACTACAAGTGGTTATGATACTATTTGGGTAATAGTCGATCGTCTCACCAAGTCAGCACACTTTCTGCCAATGAGAGAAGATGATAAAATGGAGAATTTAGCATGACTATACTTGAAGGAAGTTGTCTCCAGACATGGAATACCAATCTCTATTATCTCTGATAGGGATGGCAGATTTGTCTCAAGGTTTTGGCAAACGTTACAACAAGCATTGGGGACTCGTTTAGACATGAGTACTGTCTATCATCCACAAACTGATGGGCAAAGTGAAAGGACGATACAGACTATTTAAGACATGCTACGAGCATGTGTTATTGATTTTGGAAACAGTTGGGATCGACATCTATCGTTAGCAGAATTTTCCTACAACAACAGTTACCACTCGAGTATTGAGATGGCACCGTTTGAGGCACTTTATGGCAGAAAGTGCAGGTCTCTGATTTATTGGAGTGAAGGGGGGATATACAAATTACGGGTCCAGAAATTATCCAAGAAACTACCGAGAAAATCATTCAAATTCAACAACGGTTGAAAACCGCTCAAAGTCGACAAAAGTGCTACGCGGACAGTAAAAGAAAGGATATAGAATTTGAAATTGGTGACATGGTCATGCTTAAGGTTTCACCTTGAAAAGGCATTGTTCGATTTGGTAAATGAGAGAAATTAAATCCGAGGTACATTGGGCCATTCAAGATTATTGATCGTGTCGGACCAGTAGCTTACCAACTTAAGTTACCTCAACAACTCGCGGGTGTACATAACACCTTCCACGTCTCGAAGTTGAAGAAATGCTTTGCTAAAGAAGATCTCACCATTCCGTTAGACGAGATTACAATTAACGAAAAACTACAATTCATTGAAGAACCCGTCGAAATAATGGATCGTGAGGTTAAAAGACTTAAGCAAAATAAAATACCAATCGTTAAGGTTCGATAGAATGCTCGTAGAGGACCCGAGTTCACCTGGGAGCGTGAAGATCAAATGAAGCTGAAATACCCGCACCTATTTTCAGAAGATGCGTCAACACCTTCAACAACTTAAAATTTTGGGACAAAATTTATTTAACGGGTAGGTACTGTAGTGACCCGAATTTTTTCATGATTATATATTAAATGAAATTGATATTTACATGATTAAATGTTTCCAACATGTTAAGCAATCAAACTTGTTAAGACTTGATTATTTGAAATGAGTTTCATGTAGGCAATTGACCACCCAGTTTGCCTGATGATTCACGAACGTCATAACTTGTGATAATTATATAATCGTTTTTTTTTTTTTTTTGATGTAAGTTTTTATCTTATATTTATAAGAAGAAATACAATTAAATCAAAGATGTACAGTAAAACACAATTTGCTATAGTAAAACACTATTTGCTACAGTAGAACACTATTTGCTACAGTAAAATACTATTTGCTACAGTAAATTTTCGCTTTGTTACAGTAAAATACTATTTGCTACAGTAAATACTATTTTGCTTCGGTGAACACAATTTACTCGTATTCAATTCGTATTCGTACTCGTACAATACCCAGCCTCTAGACGTATATACTATTGGTATATACACTTCAATGATCAGCTCTTAGCAGCCTTAATGAGTCACCTAAATATGTGGGAACCATTATTTGGCAACTAGCATGAAATATCTAACAAAAATACAAACTAATGGAACCTTATATTCAAGGGTAGGATCACATTTTTCTTCACCAACCATAACACTTTCATTTTTCAACTTTCATGCATCAAACTTATCTCTCTCTTGTTCTCTCTTGATGTTCTAAGTGTTCTTCATCACCTTCATTAAAATCTAGCTCAATCTAGCTCATAAATCCTAATCTAGATCAACTTACAAAACAACTACTCAAGAACACACCAAAAACACTTTCAAGTTTACTAGCTTACTTCCAATCTTGCAAATTCATTTCAAGTGATCATATAATCTCAAGAAATCTTTCTTATTTACAGTAAGATATCTTTCTTATTCAAGGTAATACTCATATTCAAACTTTGATTCAATTTCTATAACTATAACAATCTTATTTCGAGTGGAAATCTTACTTGAACTTGTTTTCGTGTCATGATTCTGCTTCAAGAACTTTCAAGCCATCCAAGGATCCTTTGAACCTAGATCTATATTTCTCTTTTCCAGTAGGTTTACCTACTAAAATTAAGGTAGTAATGATGTTCATAACATCATTCGATTCATACATATAAAATCATCTTATTCGAAGATTTAAACTTGTAATCACTAGAACATAGTTTAGTTAATTCTAAACTTGTTCGTAAATAAAGTTAATCCCTCTAACTTGACTTTTAAAATCAACTAAACACATGTTCTATATCTATATGATATGCTAACTTAATGATTTAAAACCTGGAAACACGATGAACACCGTAAAATCGGACATACGCCGACGTAGTAAAACCGGGGGCTGTTTTGGGTTAGAAAAATAAAAACTATCTTAATCTTTGATTTAGAAGTTTGTTTTCTGGAAAAATGATATTTCATATGAACAAGATACTATATCCAAAAATCATGGTTAAACTCAAAGTGGAAGTATGTTTTTCAAAATGGTCATCAAGATGTCGTTCTTTCGACGGAAATGACTACCTCTTTAGTAAATGACTTGTAACCTGTATTTCCGACTATAAACTTATACTTTTTCTGTTTAGTTTCATAAATTACAGTTCATTATGAAACCTTAGCAACTTGAATCACTCAAAACGGATTTAAAACGAAGAAATTATGGGTAAAACAAAATTGGAAAATTTTACTTGTTGTAGCTACGAAAATTTTACAACAAATCTACACTAATCATATCCTAGCTAACTTATATTGTATTATACATGTATTCTAACATATATTATGTAATCTTGGGATACCATAGACACGTATACAATGTTTTGACATATCATATCGACCCATTTATATATATTATTTGGAACAACCATAGACACTCTATATGCTGTAATGTTCGAGTTCGCTATACAGGGTTGAGGTTGATTCCAAAAATATATATATATACTTTGAGTTGTGATCTAGCCTGAGACGTGTATACACTGGGTCGTGGATTGATTCAAGATAATATATATTGATTTATTTCTGTACATCTAACTGTGGACAACTAGTTGTAGGTTACTAACGAGGACTGCTAACTTAACAAACTTAAATCATAAAAACGTAATAAAAAATGTTGTGAATATATTTCAATCATACTTTGATATATATATATATACACATTTGTTATAGTTTCGTGAATCGACCAGTGGCCAAGTCTTATTTCCAACGAAGGAAAAATCTTTGAAAGTGACTTATAGTCCCATTTTTAAAATCTAATATTTCTGGGATGAGAATACATGCAGTTTTATAAATGTTTTACGAAATAGACACAAGTAATCGAAACTACATTCTATGGTTGGATTATCTATATCGAATATGCCCCTTTTAGCTTGGTAACCTAAGAATTAGGGAACAATACCCCTAATTGACGTGAATCCTAAAGATAGATCTATGAGCCTAACAAACCCCATCCGATGTTCGGATGCTTTAGTACTTTGATTTTTATACAGACGAGAGGATTCTGTTATACAGACGAGAGGATTCTGTTTTAGGGATATTCTATATGCATCTTGTTAATGTCGGTTACCAGGTGTTCATCATATGAATGATTTTACCTTAATGCAGACGAGAGGATTCTGCTTGAGGATTATGTTTATAAAATGAAATCTTGTGGTCTATTATTATTACAATTTGATATATATATATATATATATATATATATATATATATATATATATATATATATATATATATATATATATATATATATATATATATATATATATATATATATATATATATATATATAGATTAAACCTATAACTCACCAATATTTTATTGACGTTTTAAGCATGTTTATTCTCAGGTGACTATGAAGAGCTTCCGCTGTTGTATGTTAAATTAAAGACAAGAATTGGAGTCAGCATGCTTGTATAATATTGTTTAAAAACTGCATTCGAAAACTTAAGTTATTGTGTAATATTATTGTAAACCATTATGTAATGGTCGAGTGAAAACGCTATATTTTAGATTATCATTATTTGATAATCTTCGTAATGTTTTAAACCTTTATCGATAAAATAAAGGTTATGGTTTGTTTTAAAAACGAATGCAGTCTTTGAAAAACGTCTCATATAGAGGTCAAAACCTCGCAACGAAACCAATTAATATGAAACGTTTATAATTGATATGAACGGGACATCTCAGTAGTTATTGTATGTTGGGTTGGAACGCCACGCGTCATGCACGATAAGTTGTTTGTGGTGTTTTATACGTTTTGTAGGTAATTTTTTTTAAATGTAGCAAAGTTTACATTAAGGCCCGATAGCCCATCTGTCTTCAAACCGAGCATGCCTTCATAATAAATAAATAAATAATACGAGTAAATAAATAAACTATTATTGAGTACAAATAAACATGTAAATACTCATGAGATAAAGTAAAAGATGATGTGTTTGTTTGTGTGATACTCATGAGATAATAGGGAGTAAATAAATAAACTATCTATTAGGTACATTAGGTACATGTTACATACAACTGAAACGCAACTCAAATTCCTTCCAAATGCAAATCTCAATTTCGAAAAATAAACTCTCCATTTCAAACCTTTACGCTACAACCGCAAATAATAAAAAAAAAGAAAAACAAAACTCTTTTATTTTTTATAATCCAAGCCCAAATAATTCCTCTGCACCCACCCACCCACCCTCCTTCTACCTCCATAACCATAACTATCAGATCCCGATCACTTTTTCAATTCTCCGTCACTTCATGAAAAAGCTTCAACCGGATCTTTCAATAATAGATCCGTCCATGGATCTAACTTCGACGGAATATGTAGGAAGATCGGCGAACATCTTATTTTTCCGGTGACCGGATTCCGGCCACTATATGTCGATATACTCCGTATTTTTTTTTTTTTTGTTTCTTACAAAATTAGGTTCTTGTAAAACGGTGCTTTTTGTCGTATTTATCTTACCATAGTCGTTTTTAATTATTTATTTAGGTTTACGCAATTTTGCTTTTGAACCTTTTTGTGTTTTAATCAAAGGAGTTACGGAGTACTTATTTTTCAGCGCAAAATATACGTTTTTTTTTATTTTTTATTTTTTGGTGTTTTTTTGAGGTTTAATTTATTTATATTTGTACTCTTTTATTACTTTCTTTTTAACTTTTTATAACTCTAACTATGTAAAATTACGTATTTATTTATAAAATAAAGTAAGCAAGTATTGTATGTACTTTGGTTGCATCATCGGTATTAGCTCGGTTAAAAGTTTTTATGTACTACAGTACATATTTTGGAGTACTAATAAAGGTTTATAAATTCTAAATATATAACCTTTTGTGATGTCCAAAAAAATATATATATAACCTTTCGTAATTTTATTCAAAAGAGTTGGAGTACTTTTTATTTTATTTTCAAATATATTTAGAGTTAAATATTTTTTGCTATAAGCTACTCCGTATTATTTTCTTATAGATTATCAAAAACAATAGATAGATTTTTCTGCACAAAGTTTGTAAATAAAGATATCACTTACAGTATTTTTTATTGATTAATAACATAATATAATATTAATATTTAATTTAATTTTTCAGCCTTTAAATTTATCTTTTTATCTTTTAAAGCAAAAAAGAAAAGAATGTATAGGGATTATGGAGTATTATTTATTTATTTATTTATATTATATTATATTTTTATATTTATTTGAGGAGGTGATTAATTTTTAACGCCCAACACCCTTTTACCTTTTTCTAGTTGCACTCCAAACGCCAAGGCTCTTTTCGTAATTTTATTTAAATTAAAAAGGTCGGTCATACTTTTTTTGTTAAATTACATTTACACCCTTGACACGCGCCATATAACGCGCTACTTTTTCCATTCACGCGCGTGACTGATGTAACACAGTCCACGTCATTATAAGTGTTTGGAGAGTGGAACTGGTGTGATGGACCCACCTCTGTAAAAACACATAAAAAAATCCTGAATTAAAGGGCCAAAAACTCACGATAAATTCATCAAGGGCGTAGAATCTGCCACGCGTCAAACAGAAAACAATCTCAGCCGTTTATCACACGTATGATGGGCAGCTTGCCCAGACAGCAAGTAAAATCTTATCATTCGTTGGATCAATGGTCTGAAAGTAATCGACGGCTTATATCCTGCCCATCGTTAGAAGGGTCAGATCTTATCGCCTTTAAGAGCCAACCCCAACCCCTTCAATCTTCGCTCAGTCTCAAACCCTAGAACGACATCACCTCCATATATAGATACAAAATTATATATCTATATTTTTATTTTATATTTTCGTTTTTTCCCCGGTGACAAATAATCGATCGGTGATCGCCGGCTTTTGTTTTTATCCGACGTCGTTTTACACCGATACATGTTTTCATTAACGCCTGTACGGCTTTTAAATCGTTATAAATCCAGATCTCGCCGGAGCATATCTGTGACCGGCGGTTTATGGCGTCGACAGTGTTAGCGAGCAGGAATCAGAGTCATCAATCATTCATGGGAGAAATCCCTAATTATTCCAATAATAATCCTCGTCATCTGAACCCTAACCCTAACCCTAGCCAAAAACCTAAATCAAACAAAAAGAAACATTTCCCTATCAACGGCAGGCTTCAAAATTCACATCACGCGGTTGATTCATGTGGTGTTGTTGTGTCTCAAGCTGCATCTGATGACGCTTATTCGTTCAATCAAAGACCGATTGAAACCGTATCCACCGCCGGTTTCAATCAAGGTGGATTTGTAACCTACAACGTATCGTCATGTTCTAGAAGCGAGATTAATGAACTCCGGAAGAAATTGGTATCGGATCTTGAGAGAATCCGTAACCTAAATGATCGAATTCAAACCGGCGAATTGATACCAAGGACAACAAACGGAAAATTCAAGAAATTGTCAGGTAATAAACGGATGCCAGTTTTTGGATCTAGCAACAGCAAAGAAGGGAAAAATTTCCGTCAAGGTTCGGTAAACAACGGTGAAATTGATGGGAGTCTGATGAAGAGTTGCAGGCAGGTTTTGACGAAATTGATGAAGCATAAGCTAAGTTGGGTTTTTAATAAACCTGTAGATGCTGTTGCTTTAGGGCTTCATGATTACCATCAAATTATCAAACGGCCGATGGATTTGGGAACGGTTAAATCTAATTTGTCCAAGGGTTTCTACGCGAATCCTGTTGATTTTGCTTCTGATGTTAGATTGGTGTTCGAAAATGCGATGCTTTATAACCCTAGAACCGATGAGGTACATCGAATGGCTGAGCAGCTATTAACGTATTTTGAGGACCTGTTTAGACCCATTCAAGCAAAATTGGCTTCACATAATCATAATCATAATCAAAATCAAAATCAAAACTTTCATCCTGTGAATGAGTTTTCTGCCGTGGATGAATTGGATGGGAGTTCATGGGATGATATTCCGACGCCTGATAGATCGAAGAAGATGAAAACGAGTGTCCCAGTTGATGTTCCCGTTCCTTTTCCGTTTGTTTCAAGTAAACAAAATCATTCTACTGCTTCGAATCCGAATCCGATAATACCGCCTCCGGTTGTTGTTCAGTCGCCCATACGAACTCCCTCACCAATGCAGCCTGTTCCTGCAGAACCAGTTAAGCCGTCTTCTACAACAACAAGGGGGACTTATGCTAAGCTGCCTAAGCCCCGAGCTAAGGATCCGAATAAGAGGGAAATGAATATGGATGAGAAGCAGAGATTGGGGTTAGGGTTGCAGAGTTTGCCACCAGAAAAAATGCCTCAGTTGCTGCAGATTATCAGGAAGCGAAATGATCGGTTGGCGCAAGAAGGGGACGAAATTGAGCTTGACATTGAGGCTTTGGACACGGAAACACTTTGGGAGCTTGATCGGTTTGTTACGAATTGGAAGAAAGCGGAGAGCAAGGCGAAAAGGCAGGCGCTTTTGGTAAATACTTCATCAGCCGTTGTTCCTGCTGCTCCTAGTGTGTCAGTTGACATTGATGATGTAAGCTTTTTGATAGTGGGGCATTGATTTTTTATGACTTTAATCTGATTTTTTTTGCTAATGGTGTTGTGTTTTAAATTTCAGATTCAGATGCCTGTGAGTGAGAGAGCTGATGTGCTGAAAAAGAGCAAGAAGGAAGCAGGGGAAGAAGATGTTGACATTGGTGATGAAATGCCTGAAAGCAGCTTCCCACATGTGGAAATTGAGAGAGATGAAGGTGGTCTTGGTGGTGGTGGGCCAGGTCAGGTTGCAGTTCATGAAAATGAGAATGCTGCTGCTGATAATGCAAGTAGTAGCTCTAGTGGATCGAGTAGTTCGAGTAGCGGCGATTCATCTTCCTCCAGCGGTATTGAATCTTGTCTTTCGTTCTGTAAATAACAAATTTGAAATTTGTTGTAACAGAGAGGTTGTTGTTGTTGGGAGGTTTGAGTTGGTTGCTTATGAGATTGATTTTAATGTGCTTACAGATTCAGACTCTGGGAGTTCTTCAGGGAGCGATTCTGATGCAGATGATGCACAATCTTGACAAGCCAGATACAATCATTGAATTTGCAGTCAATTTGGATACTAAAGCGAGAAATGCATATTGCCATTGCTGTTGCAGTGTCTGATATTGATCTTGATCGAATGCTTGGTACGAACAAAAAGGCAAGAAAGAAAGCAAAGCTTGATAAGTCAAAGAGTTGCAATGAGATGTAATTTGCACAAATGGAGGATATGAAAGGAGATAGTCTTGAGAACCCTTTTGGTGGGTTAATCTAGGGTCAACTTAGTTAATGGTTTATTTTGTTGTTTTTAATCCTTGTGTTAATGGTTTTTGAGGGATGTTGCTGACTTTTATATGATAGTAGAGGTAGGAGATAGAGTTGAAGAGGGCTCTTGTGTGTGTACATATGACCAACAAGATAAAGTTTAGTGTAGCTTGTAATGTATCCTTTTGATTTAATTCTAATTCTATTGATGTTATAAACAATGTTTTATGTTGTTAAATGCCTAAATTTTCCCCAAATGGGAAAAAAAATGAGTTGATGCGTGTTTAATATTCTAGAAGGTATTACATGTGTCTCCATCTATTGGGGGGAGGTACAAATGATGTGTCGAGTTCAAATGTAAAACATTATTGGGACTACTTACTATAAAATTTGAGGTTATGAAATAAACAATCATGTTCTTTTGACAAAAAAAATTTTGTAAAATATTTAAAGCTTGATAGTTAAGTTATGATTGGTGTATATAAGGCTTCAAGATCAGATAGCAATAGATTGTTGAAGTTGGAAGCTTTGTTTCAGACCAATAAAAGGTTTGTTTTTGACCTTGAATGGGTCAAAATATGTTGACTTGTGGGTTGGTTGATCAATATGTTTTTTTCTTTATTTATCATTGATCCATATGACACATTGATATTTATTCCAAAAATAATAATACAAAACTATTTTTGCAATATTCATGAAAAATAGATATTTCAAGTTGGTCAATGTCAAGTGCACATAGCATCCATCCATTCATCCATCAAACATTAAAATAGAACTCCCAACTTTCTTGCAGATTTCAGAATCATGCAATCTACATGAATGAATAAACTTCTTTTAGACCATTTAATATAAGCAGATTCATCACATTCACATGATCATAGAATCGTTCATTCCCATTTCATAATACATCAGGCATGCATGTTTTAACCTTCAAATTTCGTTCAGTTGTATATGTGTACCAATTCCTCATCCCATCTGGCTTCCCAGCTTTCTTCACCTTTAACACCAATACCACCCCTATAGAAAGAACCGATTTTTAAAAGGCCCACAAACAAATTTTAGTTACAATTATATTATATTATACTATATACTAACTATGGACAACACCTACCAATCATGCCCCGCCACCTACCCACAATCACTGTAGCTACTGTAGCAGCTACTGTAACACTGTAACGAAATCACTGTAGCATTTTCTTTTCTTTTTTTTTTTTTTAATTTTCCCTTACTATCAATGGAGTATAAAAATATAAATTCATAGATAAACAAAGTTCCTCTGAATTTTTTTTTTTTTTTTTCGCTTACCACAATGGAGTATAAAATATAAATCTTTTGGGTTTTCCCTTACCACAATGGAGTATAAAATATAAATCCATAGTTAAACGCAGTTGCTCTGAATTTTTTTTCCTTACCACAATGGAGTATAAAATATAAATCTATAGATAAACACAGTTGCTCTATATTTTGCAACTATAAATATACATATTATGTATATCGATATACAAACAAAAATTTGAGTCGGAAAACTATATATATATATATATATATATATATATATATATATATATATATATATATATATATATATATATATATATATATATATATATACACACACACACACACACACACCATAGCATAATTTTTAAACGAACTAGATTAACTAAAATGAAGTCGTGTGGCTAAAAGGATTATATAACAGATCTAGAAAACTTCAATATTTCAAGTATTCATAACGAACTAATTTTAATTAACTAATTAGATATTAGATATTAGACATTTAGTAGATGATAAGTAAAAGAATAACAAGAAAGGAATGAGAAGAAGAATGTGGTATATGGGATGAAAGAAAGGGGAAAGAACACTGGAGAAATAAGTTAATAAATGGAAAAGTGATTTTGTTTGTATAATATATAAGACGGGTCAGCCCAGAGGCCCATTGGTGGGTTTTGGAGGTTAAAACGTTGGTTGAGTAATTGAACAAATGATTTCTTTGATTTTTCTTTAAAATATAAAATTTGGTGTACACAACAACACAACAACAAAACTCAATCTCACATGTATGGGTTATAGGAGAGGTGAGACGTTGATAATCCTTCATTTATCCTTCAATAAAGAAAAGTCGTTTCTCAACCCCAAGTGAAGACCACCGGCCAATATGAAACCGAACATATACAAATATTACATACAAAATAGAAAAATTGTTTACTTTTTTAAGTATTATAAAATATTATTATATGTTACTCCTCGGTCCAATATTAATAGTCTTTAGGTAAAAATACACAGTTTAAAACATTACATTCATTATATTATGCTTTTTAATTACTTTACCATTTAACCACTTACTTTTTACCTATATTTTTATCTTATATACAAAAGATAATGATTATTTTTATCTATTTTTGGAAGTCGACTTATAATTTATCTTATTTTATAACCCGTTTATTTATTATTGATTAAGAAAAGTATTGAAATTATATGTGTATGTGAATTTAGTCTCCGTAGCGAAGCACGGACCTCCAAACTAGTTCCTATTAAATCGTCTCACAAACCAATCACGCAAGGGTAAAATCATCATTTTAAGTATCACTTGCTTGTGCCATTTCAAACCCTATCAACCTAAAATCATCAATTTCCCTATCACTTGCTTGGGCTATCACCACACTACCTACGCACCAAATTCCCAAATTAAAACCCCACCAAAAACACTCAAATTATAACTAAAAACTATGTTGATTCAGATTCGGGTTATACTTGATTCATAAGATACGCCGTCTCTTGTGTGTATCTATTCATTTCAAACAATACTTTTTCTTTGTGACGCAGATGCATGACTCGATACAAAGATTTTAGAAATGAACATTACCATTCAATGTATTACCAATGATCCAAATTCTTTTAGATCTCCATTTTCTTCTAACATCATTGAAGGTACTGTTGATGAAGTAATGATCCAGTCACCATCTTTCTTGATCAAACGTTCGGTAACATGAACATCCTGTCGGGTTTTAAAAACTACTAAATGTTAAACACCGTTGTGGATCTTCACGAGGGATGTACAATAGCTTTTGCCGATCCGTAATAAAAAATTTCCATCTGCGGGTTTACAGAACCTGATTCCGCCATTGTTGGGATCTTGTTGAGGAAATTTGCTAAAGGTGCGGGAAAATCAGGAAGTAGAAAACGAGAAAGCTCCTGAAAAGTGAGTGGGTGTCGGATTTATAGATTACATACAAGATATTGTCCTGTACAAGACAACTGCACTTAGACCGTTCATTAGATTCAATACCATATTTCTTTATAACATTCATGTAGATGTAGACTAATGTTTGCACCACCACAACTCGCAAATGTCTTACGCTCTTGAATCCCGACAACCTACATAACATGAGCTGCTGTACATTTTAGGCAGATTAAAATCTGCTTTTTCCAGCCGTTAAAACGGCACATTTCAACAAAACAAAAACCTGTACAAAACATAATATATTTCATAAACACAACCATAAAATGACCCCAAACTTGTTTATTCTGAAAAACAGAACAGAATACAAAACTGGAGGACACTTTTAAATTAAACTATAACAAGCCTAGAGCTATTATTGCAATTTTCATCAAACAATAAAATAGAACTCCCAACTTTCTTGTAGATTTTAGGATCATTCAATCAACGTGAATGAATAAAAACTTTTTTTAAACCGGTTAATATAAGCAGATTCATGACATTCACATGATCATAAATTATTCGTGTCCATTTCATAATACATTAGACATGTTATCACCTTCAACAACAGTTGCTTTAATACTGCTGCATTCAAGAACATGAACAGAAACAAACAAAACTCTAATTAACAAGTAACTGAGATGTAATCTAATAACATAAGAATCTGAAAAGCATACATAAAACATAATGTCATAAGTCATACATGATTTCACTTCTAATTATATAAATTCAAAAAACAAACTAACCAACTCCAAACATCAATTTTATATGATTCCAAAACCCGTCTCTTGTGAATCGAATACAACACAGAACTCACAAGATCACCCCGATATACCACTCGACCGAAAGACACCTTTCCAGCTAAATTTCTGAAGCTGTAGTTTTATAGTTAACACTAAAAAAAGATCCACAAAATAAAAGCCCAACGCGTACCTTTAATTATCTTGATTCTTCAAATCAAGAAACGCTTTACCGATTTGAGTTGCGCAGATTGATTGAACATCTTTCTCCAAACGTTTAAGAAACAGTGAGGATAGTTCAAGAGTGCTTATAATATTAAAGATTTTACCACAAAATTTACGTACTTCGGCCCTTTTTGCTTGCTTTTCAGGCATATTTGCCAACAGCTCCTTGATCAAAGCACACAATTCAGGAATATGAGTCTTTACCATCTTTTTTCCTGCTTTATTTCCACCTGTGTTGACCGAAACAAACGGCTTTAACGTTTCCAAAACTAAATCTAACGCTTCAACTTGACGAAACTTCGACTTTGCACTGCTACACTTCTCCACAAGAAACCCGAAAAAACGTTGAGGAACCCACGACCACCTCCTAAATATCTCTTTCAAGAATTGAGGTTTCAAATGAGAGTTTTTACCGTCAAAATAACCCACCAGAGAGTTTTTTAAAATATCAAATACCCGTTCTAATTCAGCTTCTGAGAAGCTTCTAGAATCAATAATCTTTAGAATCCAATACGTTGAGTTCTGAGCAAGATTAACAATCTTTCGGTAACGTTGAAAAGATACAGACTGTTTCTTTTTGGATGGGGTGATTGCTGTTTTCTTTTTCTTGAACGGTTTTGCTGCTAATTTCAAGTTCTTTTCCAAAAGTGGCTCGAGGATCGATAGTTGCACCGATTCACCTTTCGGGTATTGTTTTGCTTTCAGTATCTCGTGCTCGATGATTTTACAAATACGCTCACCGAGCTGCTCACTGCCCTCAGTCGTGTTAGGGTTCACAAACGCCTGAGCCAGATTTGAGAATACTTTCAAGACTAACGGTTTGCCTGCATTACATAAACAAAGATTACGTCTTTTTCTCATATACGGTTAGTGTATTTTACAGTTGCGAAAAACGTTATTCGGGGTGTACTCAATCGGGATTTCTAGAAAGTTCTCGGCAACTAGGGGAGTGTTGACCAAGTTTGACTCTGACTTCGACTGATTTTGACCGAGTTTTGACCAATTTTCTAAGTAATCCCGAGAACTGGCCAAGTTTTGACCAATTTTCCGAGTAATCCCGAGTTTTGGCCGAGTTTGACCGAGTACTCGCCGAGTAATTCCGAGTTCTACAACACTGATGTATCTAAAACTACCATTCAGAATAAGGCTTACCTTGATTCTCATGAAGGTATATTTCCAGCAACGAAAGAACACGAAGTTTAAAAAGAACGAGCTGAGAATGAGCAGTTTCGCCACCCGCTTGGTTTCTTTTTTCTTTAAAGATCTGCGCAAGATACGAATCCATTCGAAACATAGCTTCATCATCCATTCCACCATCAGAATCATCATCATCTGAATTTTCATAACGAGGTTCTTTTCCAATAATACCCCCCTCAGAGTCTTCAGAATGTTCTAAAAGATCATCATCACCAGTATTATCACCAGTTTCTGCTTCATCATCAGACTCATCTGCTTCTTCAATATCTAGAAGATCATCATCGTCGTCGTCATCATCTGTGTCATCATCACCATCATTATCTGTTTCTTGACGTCTAGCTGGTTTCAGATCTTTCTTTATAACCTTCAACATCCTCAGTAGACCATTATCTGTAACATCATCACTGTAGTACTTGAAAACCTACATTAAGAAGACGCAAGAACATTATGGCTTACAATATCTGTTGAAACAAGATTATAAAACGTTCATGGAGTTTCATATGCAACATGATGTTCAAATCGACATAGATCCATTTAATTAGGTGGATACACTCTTTCCACAAAAATAACCATGCTTACCCACAGTCAAAGGTTGTAAACTCGCGAGTCCGGGACGATTCAGTCAGGACTTTAGAGGGACAAGTCGGGTGTTGACCAACGTTGACTTTTAATAAAGAATAAATTCAATATATATACATTACCAAGGTTGAAAAAAGGCCTGGGACGAGCTCGAGACAGTCGGGACCTTAAAGGGTCGAGACGACTTTGACTTTTAAATATATAGATATGTATATACACATATTTTAAATCCAGAAAGCTTTTGTTGACCAGTTTGTACCTATAATCGCTATTACTGCTAATATAATACAATAAGGTAACACTAAACTACGTCAAATTTGATTGATTTGGCCGACTGAAATTCCTACTTTTGACCAGCGTTCGCCAACCCGATCTTTGACCGTTGACCGACATATTAGACACCAAGACCGAGACGGAGTCGAGTCACCAAAACGCCGCAACGGACGCCATTTGCAACCATGTACATTACACATAAATACATCAAACATAAACATAAACATAAGTATAACAAACATAGACATAGGCTACAAAATCCAATTTTAAAAAATATATAAGATCTGACCAACTTTGACCGACTCAGACTTTGACCCAACTTTTGGTGTTGACCGACTTTTTAGTCGTTTTTGGGAGAAACAAAACGAGTCAGTCCCCAAACCAATGCACCAGCCGACTCAACCGACTTTTACCACATAGCCCACAATGCATAACTGAGCACACTGTGAATCAGACAATCATAAGGAAAACGACAGCAATAAACAGCACATAAACAGAGAACCAAATAAAGTACCGTTTCAATGGCTGAACGCATAGGAGCAGATGACTGTGGAAGCAACGAGAGCAACGTATCCACAAATACATCCATCGATTCAGGTGCTTCACTACTATCTGGTTCTTCGTCTGAATCAATAAGATCGGGTGACGGGAAAAACTTTTTGCAGCATATTATCATTTCAGATGCAGCTTCAGAGAATTCGCCTGGTCTGAGTAAAAGTTGTAGCAACAACTGAATGAGTAAGTACCTCAAAGAATGCAATCTGTTAGCATTTGCACTCATTCCACAATTCCTTTCCTGAAATCATTTGCCAGTTGAAAGTTAGTTATATGCACGGTTGTAAATGTCGTGAGTCGGGTGTTGACCAACGTTGACTGTGTAATAAATAAATATATTATTATTAAACATAAATACTTCAAACATAAAACATTAATAATTCAAACACAGATATATGAAACAAAATCTAATTTTAAAAGATATAATTTTTTTCACCAAACTTTGACTTAGACCAACTTTGACCGACTCGGTCGACTTTGACCCGACTTTTTTTGCATTGACAGACTTATAAGACGTTTTTGGACGAGTCAGAACAAGATAGTCCCGAAACTGATGTATCGACCGACTTTTACAACAGTGGTTTTATGCACCACTGTGTAAACCTGAGATTCCATTAAAGATATAAAAAAATTCTTGGAAAAAGTTGCAGTATATATTACCTCTGTGGAAAGATGAGTTTCCATTGCTTGCAAGTTTTTGAACACCTTTTCATCTTCATCATTTAATGACCTAAAGAAAGATACAGATGGAATATTGTGTAATACACTAACAAACCGCATGAAATAAGAACCGAGATCATTGGCTTCAAGCCCACTTGTTACAACATGTGGGCCCTCTCCTTTTTGAGCATTTGCCAACAATAATTGCAGTTGTTCGATACACATCCTACAAAGAGTACTTGAAGTAGCAACTTTCGGCCATCTAAACTTTTCTTGTAATTCAAAAGACGTCACTTCGGTCCCCAGAGACGAAGAAAACAAACCCTGAACAGACAAAAACTTCAATATTTCTTTTTGAACACGAAACTTTTCTTCGTTATCGAGCTTTGTACGTTTCAAAACGTTTGTAATAGAATCTATAACCCAACTTCTTAAAATATCTAAAGTCCCATGTGTTTCAACGAAGCCTTTTTCTTCAACTGACCCAATTTCTGAATTATCGTCTGTTGTTTGACTTTGGTCAGACGGCTCTTCGGTAGCAGATGTAAAGTCAAGAAACGAGTCTATCACGTTTTGAATGAAAAGCATGCAGCCGGATTCAGTATCAAACCCTGACGTTAATTCTCTAACGGTTTTAGTCCTTGTAACGGAATCAAATTTCCAGTTACTATGTTTTTGTAAGGACATAATAATCGCCACCCGTTTACCGTCATCAAAGCTTGACAATTTCGAAAGAAAATCGTTCGCGATTTTATACAACCATGAATCTTTTGTCGAGAGTATATCGATTAAACACTGAACGATTTTGAACGAAAAAACAATCGGGACGCAAGATACGGGTAGTTTCGGTAGGGCCAAAAGTATGATATCGAATACCAAGTGTTTACGATCGTGTGATGACAAAAGAAGTGATCCTTCAATAATAATATTCCAGAAATTTTGTAAATTTTTCTGGATATCTTCATCAACAGAATTAGATTTGCGGTTCTTTTTGTTCTTTTTTAACCCAGTTGCCAACTCAGCCTGCTGAGGTGGCATGTCTGGTAATAGAATGTTTAACAAAACTGGCCATATACCATGGACTCGAGGCTGACAAAATGTGGACTCCTGTAAAACAACTATTGTGCATAAAATACTTGTACTGTACAAATAGATGAATAAAAACGTTAGGCAAAGACAAGTAATAATGTTACCTTTAAGCAATTTGCGATAGAGGATAGATGGATGGCAGAAAACAATGAGTTGGGACTGTATGGATCGGGTAAGAGGTTTCCGAACGATTTGTTGTCGGTTGCTACTTTTTCTCTGAGCTTAATAGCAAGCAATAAAGCATCGGGATTTGCAGATTCGATGGCGGATTCAAACCATTCGCGAAGACTTGGAGATTCAAGCACTTGGTTTATAACAACTTCAACGGGTAACTGCAATCCATATAGATTCAGTATGCAACAATTGTGCAAATAGTATTACAGATCAAATAGCTTACTAAAGCAACAAGTCGAATAATCATAAGCACGGTTTGCTACACTTTAACTGCATTTAGTGATTATATACCAGAACTTGAAAACATAAGTATTCTTTTTATTTCTCAGTTAACTTAACAAGCACCAAATTACCTAACTTGTATAAATGTGACACTATCAAACTGAAGCATGTCCCCTATTACCAACTAACACAGTAATATTATTAAGAGTGTAAATACTTCGTTCCATCCTTCAAATTATTAACTATTGAGTACCTTTTCGATCAGTTGCAGAATAACCATAACAGCAGGCTCCTGAAGGTATCGTTTCTTGGCAGCCAACGAAATGACAGAGGTCGTAAATTCCTTGATAATCTCCGGGGACTTATCAGAAACACTTTCTAGAGTTAGTTTTCCCGATCGTACAAGAGAACCATAAGCAAACAAACGACCTAAAAGACAATCTTTGATCTCCTGTACACCATTAAAAAAAAAACACCAAACTTCAGAAACGTAACACCTGCCAAAGTCATTGCCAAAAACTTACAAAAAGTTGAATAACCAACCTGACCCTTCATAGAAGATGAAACTTCCAATGAGTCAACAATTAGTTTCAGAAGTGAGTCCAACGCAATATTAGGAACCGCACCAACCAACAAAGTCAAACCCAATGCAAATCCTTGTCTTGCACACTGCAAATAAACGCCCACATATTTAGAAAATCATAAACATTAACGCCTCGAAACTAAACTAAGGTACCTCTCGAGAGGACGAAACACCACGAATAAGCCTTCTCACAGCGTATCTCACAGACGGTGCACAATCATTTAACCCATCATCTTTCTCAGCTTCCAACTTCAATCCACCTTCAACATCCATCTTGTCCATCGCATCATACGCCTTCTGAACCGCCTGCAACTCCGTCACCAACGTTTCTGCAGCAGCCGCCCGAACATCGACATCAACCGCCCCCAAATCCTTAAACACACCTATATGAAACTCAGGCATACCACCACCACTTACCCTGTTTTCAACATCCTTAAACTCCAAACTCACCATTTTCGGTTTCACCTCACTGTTATCATCTCTCTTATGTTTCTCTTTATCTAAAGCTTTTCTTTTTTTCTTCCTTTCCATTGGCTTAACACCATTCAAACTAACATCATTGCTTTTAGAGTTTTCTACTTCTCCTTCATTCTTTTTTACTTTCTTCCTTGAATGCTCACTTGACTTTTTATCATCTGAGCTTTTGTTGTTATCTATTTCTACACTATCAGAGCTCCTTCTTTTACTACCCATTATTCCGTACAAAAAAGCCTAACTTCAACAGTATCTGTATCGAATCAAATTAAAAACAAAAAAGGATATATTAAATACAGAGATTGTAGATACAAAATCGAGCTAATTAACGCAATATAATATAAGAATTGAATTGATTGACTATATAGATACAGGATACAAACCTAATTTGCGCTTATATTGTTATACCGAAAGCGTTAGGGTTTTGCTAAACCCTAATTTATTTAACGGATTATGTTTTGTAATATTGACACAGATGATATTATTCGGCAATGACGTAGATGCCCTAGGTTTACAACCGCCGCTGTGTTATATTTTAAATGTTACACTTTCACCCCTTCTTTTTCAAAAAGTTCTAATTTTGACAGAAACTAACAAGGTTTAGGAATAGAAGAACATATACGATGGTAAAATTTTATCATTCGATAATCTCTCTTTTTGCTGATCAAATATATCATCGGTGGAAACTGGGTATGATAAATGGTATGTTTAGATCAAAATTTGTGTGTTATATACATATAACATATAATTGTCAAATATGGTAGATGGGTGGTGGATGTTAAATGCAGTAGTCAAACACCACACCTGAAAATAAGAATTGTTTGGTGCCTACAATTTGTAGTAGACAAATTAGACTTGGTAAACCTCCTCACTCACCTACCACATTATTTGCTACTATAAATAGAACCATATACAAGCTTCAAAAATCATCCCAAAATACTTCTTCAATCTTATGTATAAAAGAGTTAATAGAGAGTTACTGAGTGTTAGTCTCCTAATTATAAGAGATATAAAGATTTGTGTTTATCCTTGTAATTAGAGAGAAGTGTAATTCCTATTATTCTTATTAGTGAAACGTTTATTTCCTTGCCCGTGGTTATTACCCTATTGGGATTTTCCACGTTAAATCTCGGTGTCTCTTTATTGTCACTATTTCAATTATTACTAACGGTTTGCTATAATTCGGTGTCGTTTTTCTCAACAAGTGGTATCAAGAGCTAAGGTCTAATATCTAGTGTTATTAATCTACTTATCATATGCTCTGTGATTACCACGGGAGTGGATCGTCCACATCAAAAAATAAGTAAGATTATTTTCACTCGATAAAAGTTCTCCGGTACTATTTCTCGTAAAAATAGTATTGTCGAAATGAAGATTGTAATTATAGCAATGTCTACGAAATTTGAAATTGAAAAGTTCATCGGGAGTAACTTCTCGTTATGGAAACTAAAGATGAAAGCTATCCTGAGCAAGGATAAGTGTTTGGCAGCCATCAGTGGACGGTCCGCCGAAGTCACTGATGAAAAATGGGAAGAGATGGACAGCCAGGCTATCGCAAATCTTCATCTGGCACTGGCAGATGACGTTTTGTCTAGTACCGATGAAAAGAAGACGGCGAAAGAGATTTGGGATCACCTCTTAAAATTGTACGAGACCAAATCACTCCACAACAAGATATTCCTAAAAAGGAAACTCTATGCTTTACGCATGAGTGAATCCACTTCAGTGATTGAGCACATTAATAGCTTAAATACTCTATTTCTCAACTCGCTTCATTGAGTTGTAATATAGAGCTAAAAGAACGTGCTGAACTTCTACTTCAGAGTCTACCTTGTAGCGACCCGACAAAATCGTCATTGACGGCGCCGTCTACTTAGGTCCCGTTACGTGGTAAGATGACGTTTGACCAAAAATATGTCGCATTCATTTCAAATGTAAAGGACGTTTCAAGTTTACAAAAGTAGTTCAACGACTAGTTACATTACAATGTTTAACGTACAATTGAAACCTATGCGACACAATTTAAAAGCAAGTCAAGGGCTCCAAATATGCATGTATACTCGACATCCAAGCAAGTATCAAAAAGAGTGCGGAAGCATGTATCATATAGCATTCAGGGACCTGAGAAAACATAGAGAATCTGTCAACGAAAACGTTGGTGAAATCATAGGTTTAGTAAATGAGTATGTAAGTAAAATAAGTTGAACCACAAGTTATAGTATAAGTCGATTTTCCGAATCGTTTGAATTCCATAAGTATTGTTGTTTACCGAGCACCCAATTATCAAAGCTTAACCGTATCATTTACCTCAGCATAAAAGTGTTAGAACATACACCGTACCAGAATATATTTCATTCGCTTAACGGTAGCGAACCGTCCGAATGAGGGTTAGTCAAACCCGTATGGATCCACACAACATAGTCTCGCTTACCCCATCTGATGTAATTAATGATAATTGAATTGAGAGTTTTCGTTCAAAATCGTCCGTATCTTTGTATTCGTATTCGTGTTCGATGTATAAAAGTATGAAAGGTATATATACATATGAAATGTATATAAGTATGTAACGTATATGTTTCTCAGCCCACCATTTAAAAATATAAAAGTTGTTGAAAAAGTGGGACTATGGTCTCACCTCGAGTGCACGAGTATAAAAGTACTTCACAAAGTAAACGTGTGCATGAAAGTTGCTTAGCCTTGACCTAAACAAGTAAGTTGTATCAATAATGGTAAACGCGATTGGTCAAGGATGTTCAGTTAGTCCTATGGCTCGTTACGACTCGATTAAGTAGCATGTGAATCAAATTGTCAAGTTTCATGCAAGATACAAGTATAGAAGCAAGTTAGAGAGATTGCATAAGTATTCGGTTAAGTTTGGCTATAAGTCAAACTTGGTCGGGTCAAAGTCAACGAAAAAGTCAACACATTCGGGTCGGGTCCCGAACTATTTTTCTGAGGTTTTTAATCATATATAAGCATGTTAGTCAAGTTTCATGTTAATCGGAGGTGCGTAGCATAGTTAGAATTAATCGAAAAATGACCAAATTGGACAGCACCTGATAGGCCATCTGGACGGCGTCCAAAATGGCTGGACGGCGTCCAGTATTGAAGTCCTGGACGGCGTCCAAGTCTGAAGGTCTGGACGGCGTCCAGGTCTGTATCCAGGCCCTGTTTTGCTGCAACAAAGAAATGCACGAACCAAAACTCAAACAATCCCAATTTATGACCCGCAAACAATCAAAACATGTATCCTATATCATCGGGAAAGTATTTTGACAAAGGATACAACTAACCACATATCATCAATCGAGTTTATCATTTACAACAACAAAAACCTCATCAAATGATCGTTAATTGTTTATAATCAAAGCTTCAAGTTCTAAAAACGCATTTCATGATTCGGGAATCCAATTTATACATATGATATGCCGTTTTGAAGGTAACGAAACATACAATACAACTAAACACTTACTAAAAATGTTTCATGGCATTCAAATCATCAAAAGTTCATTTTAAGGTTCATCAAACCCTAATTAAGAATCACAAAATCAATAATCATGTTAACGCAAGGTTTTCATATCATCCAACATACCAAAACGAAACTAACGATGCTAGTAACACTTTTAACACAATGGGTTTAACATCTAACAACATTTAATCAATCAAAATCAAAGATTAAACTAACCCATTTCAAGTGTTCATGCTAGTTACACCAAATAACAAGATCGAGCATACAAATTACATACACGACATCACAATGAGCCATAGACACTAACTAACACCATTTCAAGTCAAAAACACGAATTTAGAGAAATCTAGAGTTTTAGAAATGTTACCCAAACGAGATGAAGTTGGTACCAAAATGAAGAGGATGAAGAGAGGATCACGAATATGTAATTTATTTTGTTGTAAGCCTCCTAGATCGGATTTAGATGATGATTGAATGAATTTGGTAAATGTGTGTGTGTTCTTGCTAGAGAGAAAGAGAGAGAGATGGAGATGACTGAATGGTGGTGATTGGGGTGGACTAGTTGACCTAGTCAACTAGTTTGCCCCGTGTCAATTTTAGTCCCTCGAGTTTAAAAGCGGGTACGTGATTTAATCGAACGAATATCTTAAATAAGCGAGAGTAAACGGGAATTGTTATAATTCAATAACGAAAAATATTAAGAACGTTAGCTAACGAAGGATACGAATCTATATACGGAAGATATTATTAAAATAAAAAGACGGGCGTTAAAATAATTTAACGAAAAAATGCGGGATGTTACATTACCCACACCTTAAAAGAAATTTCGTCCCGAAATTTAGTTGGAAGTAATAGTCTATGTCTCTTCCTTGAGACCTTGCATTGTCAATGCTATGAATGAGTGAAGATACGTCCTTGAGCATTCCCACGAATTTGGACAGTCGGGGTTTTACATTGTATTAAGGCTTGGTTTTACGATCCACAATTTCAACCGGTCTTTCTACGAAGAGGAGTTGTCATCAATAGTAAGTTTATCTAGAAGGATAGCACGTTCCTGTTCCGCAGGAAACGTATCTAAGTTTGTTACATGGAACGTAAGGTAAACGGAAACTTAATTGAGTCGGAAATTCTAAACGGTAGGAAGCGGTTCCAATACGCCCCAAGATTTCAAAAGGATCAATATTGCGGATATAACTTTCCTCGATTTCCCAAAACGGATTACACCTTTCCAAGGTGTGGTTTTCAATATCACACGGTTACTGACTTTAAATTTGAGAGATTTTCATCTAACATTGGTATAACTCCTTTGGCGACCACGGGCCGTCTTGAGCTCTTCTCGGACTTGAACTATTTCAAAGGTCATTTCTTGAATGATTTCGGATCTGATGATTTGCTTGTCACCTACTTCGGTCCAACGAATAGGAGAACAACATTTGTGGTTATATAAAGTTTCGAAAAGTGCGCGTTAACACGCGAGTGGTGACTACTGTTGTAAGAGGGATCAACTAAAGGTGACAATACCAGTTTGTAATATGTCTTTCCAAGATGTAAATTGTTCGTTTGCTTGGCTCGTCTGTTTGTGGAAGATACGCAGTACTCACGTCTAAACGTGTTCCGAAGGCTTCTTGTAAACAAGATGTGTAACGAGTATTTTCGATCCGGGATAATTGACAATGATACACCGTGTTGGAATAGAATTTATTAAGATATGTTCGAACAAGTTAGTTAGGGCTCGAAAGCGTCTGTTGGGACAAGTTTCTTATCGGCTACTGAAAGTGTTCGTCTGGGCCATTCCCCCCCCTCGTGGTGAATACTAGTAATACATGAAGAGTCTCTCTCTTCGTTGAGGATTTAGATATAAAGGTTTCCTTATACGGAAGTACGAGCGAAAAGATAGGAGTGAAATGAGAACTTAGAACAGGATGAGTTTACGTCTTGAGGTAGCCACATCGCGCATCTAGTGGTCAAATGTTGAGACGGGGTGGGAAACGAGATAGTACACGTAGTTGTATAGTTCGGAGTTGAGTAGTAATACTAGACGGTAACGGTGAAATAACAGAGTTATGTAATGTGGTACGTGATGACGAGAAGGTTGATTGAATCCATAATTAAGTACTCAAATTCTTCGTGTAAAATGACGAATTTCAGTTTACTTGATTTCGAGTCGAGAGAGTATGCCTTTCCGGCGTTCAAGTAGAAATATTTCCATTTTTGGTTCCATCTTGTGCTATACGAATTTAGCTAGCAAAGTTGGTGTGGATAATCACGGTCAAGGTCCGGGAGTGGAGAGGTTTAAATTTCCCTTAGTGAGTTAACGAGGATAAAGATCGTACAACGCGAGAAGAAGTCGGAAATGAATCTTCGGTAACAACCAGCGAGATCTAAGATTTTACGAATACAAGTCAGAGTTGTGAGGGTTTCCCGATTACTTGTGGCTTCGATTGCGAGATTTATTGTAATACCCTGACCACTAACAACATGGTCTAGAAATTGGACTTTGTTTAACCAAAGTTCACACTTGGAGATTTTGGTATAGAGTTGCTCTTTCCTCAAGAGTTCAAGCGTAAGACAAAGATGTTGTTCGTTTTCTTCTTTGCTTGAATTGAATAGGTTAAAACATCACCTATGAATATGATGACGGATCTGTCTAGATAAGTTTACATATGAGACCCATCAGGCCTATGAATACGGATGAAGCCTTTGTTAAACTGAATGACACTATAAGAAATTCATAACTATCGTAACGAATTTTGAAAACCGTTTTGGAGATAACCGGAATGGGGGTCGATTTTGGAATACACACGGAATTCTTGTGATTGATCAAGAGGTCATCGGTACGGGAAAGAGAATATCGGTTCTTAACCGGAAATTATTTAGTTCACGATAATCTATACACATGTAAGGGATCATTTTCTTCTTAACGAATAGGTTTTGAGTTCCCTAGTTCTATAGGTGTCAAGTCAAAATTCAAATTCTCCACCCAAAAAGTTTAACGTAATAGTTTTCCGTCGGTCACTTGAATGGCATAGGTAGTGTCTAGGGGATATGGTGGTGTGCAAAGAGTACGAGTCAAGGCGTTGGTTATAAAACGTCTAACGGTACCCGAATTGAATAAACATGAAATATAAGGGTTGTTGAGAAGAAACGTACCCGTGACTAGTTGTCATCTCGGGCTTCCTCGGTGTTAATGTTGAAAGCTCGGCCGCGTGTATTGGGGTTTGTCTTCTTCTCCGGGCACGCATTCTTAAAATGACCCGGTTGGCCACATTCGAAACAAACGCCCGTCCGGTGTGCATTGGGCTCCTTTTGGGCGACGGGGGCGACACTCCTACAATCGTTGGCCGTATGACCACTTCCTTGGCACCGGTGGCAAGTTAACTTACCACATTCACCATAATGACGGTTGCGGCATTTGTTGCAAAATGGTTTGCTACATTCGCCATAATGATGTTTGTGGCACTTGTTGCAAGATGGTAGACTTTCGGCATAGCCTTTCTTGTCGTTGGAGGTGAAAGGCTTCTTGGCGGGGTTGTTGTTGTAGTTGCTCAATTCGGGGGCTTCTCATTTTCTTTTGTTGCCACCCGACTTATCCTCGGCTTTATATGCCGACACCTCAATTTCGTCCACCGTTTCGATCAATTGGTGGGCCATATTCAAAGCCTCTTGGTGATTAGCGGGTTTGGATGACATTACTCCTTGTTTGATGCTCTTAGGAAGACCATCCATGTAAAGCTCAACCCTTAGAGACTCGGTACTCACGAGATTTGGGCACATCAAGGCTAGCTCAGAAAATCGTTGATTATAGGCCTTTAGGTCATTCCCGACCGCTTTTAAAGTTCTTAGCTCGTGTTCAAGCTTGCGGGTCTCTTCGCGCGGGAAGTATTCGGTGATCATCTTTCCTCTTAAGTCGACCCAAGAGAGAGCGTGGGCTTCGTGGATACCCACCGATTGTACATACGTATTCCACCATGTGAGAGCGATACCGGCGAAGGTGTGAGTGGAAAATCTGACCTTGTCTTGGTCCCGACAACCGCTTATGCTAAAGACGGCTTCCGTTTGCTCAAACCATCGGGTGAGCACGACCGGTCCCCCGGTTCCATCAAAAGTGTGAGGTTTGCACCCCATGAAGTTCTTATAGGAGCACCCTTCGTTTGAATTACCGGCTCCATTGTTGTTGTTGTTGTGATTGTTGTTATTGTTATTGTTGTTGGAAGAGTGACCGGCCATGGCCGCATCTACGGCAGTGGCTATCATTCGTTGTAGAGCTTGTTCGGGAGTTTCGGGAGGAGCGCGTCGACGAGCCATTGTTCCTTCAAGACACAAGAATATCGTTGATTAGTATTCTCAATAATACCAACCGTGATATGGAATAAGGATAAAGAGAAAATTTCCTTAACCCGCCTTAAATTCTTTATGTCATAATGTCAGAACGTCCATGTGAACCACCGTAATATAATCCCGGAAATTATATTACCCTGATTCACATGTGCATTTAACATTACTTCATAAAGTCAAGGTGGCGTGTCAATCAAATTTAACAACGTGATATCAAGATTGAATAAGAGTTAGATATGATAGGAGAGTTCAAGTATAATGCACAAATAGTCAAGTAGTTCCTACTTCAGTCTATATGCCGGTTGTAGTCTAGATTCACTAATGTACCCTATGACTCAGGGTCGACACCAATGAACTCTAAATCCCTACAACCAACGCTCTGATACCATCTGTAGCGACCCGACAAAATCGTCATTGACGGCGCCGTCTACTTAGGTCCCGTTACGTGGTCATAAGTCCTTAAGATGACGTTTGACCAAAAATATGTCGCATTCATTTCAAATGTAAAGGACGTTTCAAGTTTACAAAAGTAGTTCAACGACTAGTTACATTACAATGTTTAACGTACAATTGAAACCTATGCGACACAATTTAAAAGCAAGTCAAGGGCTCCAAATATGCATGTATACTCAACATCCAAGCAAGTATCAAAAAGAGTGCGGAAGCATGTATCATATAGCATTCAGGGACCTGAGAAAACATAGAGAATCTGTCAACGAAAACGTTGGTGAAATCATAGGTTTAGTAAATGAGTATGTAAGTAAAATAAGTTGAACCACAAGTTATAGTATAAGTCGATTTTCCGAATCGTTTGAATTCCATAAGTATTGTTGTTTACTGAGCACCCAATTATCAAAGCTTAACCGTATCATTTACCTCAACATAAAAGTGTTAGAACATACACCGTACCAGAATATATTTCATTCGCTTAACGGTAGCGAACCGTCCGAATGAGGGTTAGTCAAACCCGTATGGATCCACACAACATAGTCTCACTTACACCATCTGATGTAATTAATGATAATTGAATTGAGGGTTTTCGTTCAAACTCGTCCGTATCTTTGTATTCGTATTCGTGTTCGATGTATAAAAGTATGAAAGGTATATATACATATGAAATGTATATAAGTATGTAACGTATATGTTTCTCAGCCCACCATTTAAAAATATAAAAATTGTTGAAAAAGTGGGACTATGATCTCACCTCGAGTGCACGAGTATAAAAGTACTTCACAAAGTAAACGTGTGCATGAAAGTTGCTTAGCCTTGACCTAAACAAGTAAGTTGTATCAATAATGGTAAACGCGATTGGTCAAGGATGTTCAGTTAGTCCTATGGCTCGTTACGACTCGATTAAGTAGCATGTGAATCAAATTGTCAAGTTTCATGCAAGATACAAGTATAGAAGCAAGTTAGAGAGATTGCATAAGTATTCGGTTAAGTTTGGCTATAAGTCAAACTTGGTCGGGTCAAAGTCAACGAAAAAGTCAACACGTTCGGGTCGGGTCCTGAACTATTTTTCTGAGGTTTTTAATCATATATAAGCATGTTAGTCAAGTTTCATGTTAATCGGAGGTGCGTAGCATAGTTAGAATTAATCGAAAAACGACCAAATTGGACAGCACCTGATAGGCCATCTGGACGGCGTCCAAAATGGCTGGACGGCGTCCAGTATTGAAGTCCTGGACGGCGTCTAAAAGACTGGACGGCATCCAAGTCTGAAGGTCTGGACGGCGTCCAAGAATCTGGACGGCGTCCAGGTCTGTATCCAGGCCCTGTTTTGCTGCAACAAAGAAATGCACGAACCAAAACTCAAACAATCCCAATTTATGACCCGCAAACAATCAAAACATGTATCCTATATCATCGGGAAAGTATTTTGACAAAGGATACAACTAACCACATATCATCAATCGAGTTTATCATTTACAACAACAAAAACCTCATCAAATGATCGTTAATTGTTTATAATCAAAGCTTCAAGTTCTAAAAACGCATTTCATGATTCGGGAATCCAATTTATACATATGATATGCCGTTTTGAAGGTAACGAAACATACAATACAACTAAACACTTACTAAAAATGTTTCATGGCATTCAAATCATCAAAAGTTCATTTTAAGGTTCATCAAACCCTAATTAAGAATCACAAAATCAATAATCATGTTAACGCAAGGTTTTCATATCATCCAACATACCAAAACGAAACTAACGATGCTAGTAACACTTTTAACACAATGGGTTTAACATCTAACAACATTTAATCAATCAAAATCAAAGATTAAACTAACCCATTTCAAGTGTTCATGCTAGTTACACCAAATAACAAGATCGAGCATACAAATTACATACACGACATCACAATGAGCCATAGACACTAACTAACACCATTTCAAGTCAAAAACACGAATTTAGAGAAATCTAGAGTTTTAGAAATGTTACCCAAACGAGATGAAGTTGGTACCAAAATGAAGAGGATGAAGAGAGGATCACGAATATGTAATTTATTTTGTTGTAAGCCTCCTAGATCGGATTTAGATGATGATTGAATGAATTTGGTAAATGTGTGTGTGTTCTTGCTAGAGAGAAAGAGAGAGAGATGGAGATGACTGAATGGTGGTGATTGGGGTGGACTAGTTGACCTAGTCAACTAGTTTGCCCCGTGTCAATTTTAGTCCCTCAAGTTTAAAAGCGGGTACGTGATTTAATCGAACGAATATCTTAAATAAGCGAGAGTAAACGGGAATTGTTATAATTCAATAACGAAAAATATTAAGAACGTTAGCTAACGAAGGATACAAATCTATATACGGAAGATATTATTAAAATAAAAAGACGGGCGTTAAAATAATTTAACGGAAAAATGCGGGATGTTACATACCTGACTCGTATGATCAACTCATTATTAACTTAACCAATAATGTTCTCTCGGAGTATCTAGTCTATGATGATGTTGTTACTGCTGTTCTAGAAGAAGAAAATCAGGGTAATAAAATCAGGGTAATTATTTATATAAAAAATATATATATATATATATATATATATATATATATATATATATATATATATATATATATATATATATATATATATATATATATACATATATATATATAAGTAGTAATAATATTATATAAAAGGGGGGTTTTACTGTTTAATGACCGGTTTGTCGATGTTATATTTTAAGCGTAAAGATAAATGACGATAATTAAAATGCGTAAAATAAATAACAATATTTAAAATGACAATAAATAAATGACAGTAAATAAAAGTACGATGAGATATAAAATAAAACAATTATGCTTATTTAAACTTCCGTAACCATGATGTTTGACGTTTTGATTTTAATTTATTACTCTTGGGTTAATTGTCCTTTGTCCTGGATTATTTGAAACCTATCTGGTTTTTGTCCATAATAGTTCATCGGTCATAATTATAAAATGCTCGTCAAATTAACCTTATTCCCAAAGTCAAATATTCCAACTAATTAGGGATTCGAACTGTAACAAGGTTTTAATACTTTGTTTAATGATTACACCAGGTTATCGACTGCGTATAATCCAAGGTTTGAATACTTTGTTAACAATTACACCAATTACCTTTGTATGTAATCCACCCCTGTTATAATTAGTCCATGATACAATAATTTATTCACTTGGCCATGATGAATAATAAATTACCCAATCCAATTGATTAAATTAAATGATTTGTAAAAGATGTCGTATAAACGTTACTAAATAGGACATGCATAATCATTTAATAATTATTAGATTAACTAATTTGAAGATAGGTTCGACAGATTCCAATGAGTTATCATTCAATTAGACAATACCCCCCATCTATTAATAGTCCATAGTCCAATGTTCACAAGTGTCGGTCTTTTGTCCAAACCCAAATTATGGTACAAAATCCAATAACCCCGTCTTTAATATTTAGTCTAACATCACGATTACTTCGATTCAAATAAGCATAATAATAACTTAGTTACAAGACATTAATTTAAAAAGGAAGAACATAGCTTACAGTGGTGATTAATCGCGTAGCGTTACACGGACAGAGTTCCGACTTACAAAACATTAAAACATTTCTTACAATAACCCAATTATTATTAAACTTAATTTAAACTTAATATTATAAATATAAATATATATTACATTGATCAGAGGAAGGAAAAGAAAAAGATGTGTAAAACTCGTCGAATTCGCTGGCTTTTATAGGACCTGAACTTTACTGACATGCAATCGCATGGAAGTTGTGCCTCCAGGCCATGCGATCGCATGGCCCTCTATGACAGCTAACATTGATTTGTTTTCTTCTTTGCCGACATTTTATTTAAATATATATATATATAATATATATAATTTATATTAATTATATATATATTATATTATATTCTTGTGCATAGTTGACTTGTAATTTTCGCTCCGTTGACTCGTGCGTTGATGCTCGGTTCATGTCTCGGTTTCGGATTTTCGAACGTCCCTTCGTACGCGGAGATATCTTGTACTTTGCGTTTCGCAACTTGTAATTTGCACAAAAAATAATTTTCCTTAACTCCCAAAATCCGCGCAAGTCTTTTAACTCACTTTTTAGGACGCTTTTGAGTGCACTATGGCTTTAAGCCTTTAAGGACCCTTTTCCAGTTTTAGTGGCACTTTTTCTTCAATTCTTTAATCTTCGTGCTTCGTCTTCGCATTTATTTATTTAAACGATTACAACTTAAAAATAGAATAATTACAACTAAAAACTTTACATATTGGTATGATATTGCGACAAAATATATGTTCATTTGGAGCACTATCAACAATCATGGTAAACCGAAATCTAGAAAGAAGAAGACCTATACATGCTACAATTGTGGCAAGAAAGGTCATTTGAAGAAGGATTGTCGGAGTTTAAATAACTCTAATCCTCAAAGAAATATCGCAAGCATTTCAAAATATGGAACTACTTTGATTAGTGAAGCAATGGTAGCAAATGAAGGCACTGGTTAGTTGACTCAGGAGCTACTTTTCACATAACCCCTAGAAGAGAATGGTTTAAACAATATGAACGTATCTTAGGAGGATCTGTATACAGTTGCAATGATCATGAACTAAAGATCATTGGAATTGGAGATATTGTTTTGAAGATGCATGATGGTACAATTCGTACTATTCAAGATGTAAGACACGTGGAGGGTTTGAAGAAGAACTTATTGTCTTTAGGACAATTAGATGATCTTGATTGCAAGATGGAGATACAAGACAATATCATGAAAATCATGAAAGGCACAGTTGTACTTATGAAAGGAGAAAAGGTGGGGTCCTAAATTATATATTCTGAAAGGCGAGACAGTACGGGAAGCGGAAGCATCCGTTGCTTCGAATAGTTCAAGTGATAAAGCTGCTATAACATGGCATCAAAAGCTTGGACACATGTCTGAACAAGGTATGAAGATTCTTGTTGAAAAAAATCTTATTTCTGGTCTTACAAAGGTATCTCTACCTTTCTGTGAGCATTGTGTAATCAGCAAGCAGCATTGCCTGAAGTTTAACACATCAAATTCTAGAAGTAAATTGGTTCTAGAATTGGTTCACTCTGATGTGTGGCAAGCACCAGTTCAATTCCTAGGAGGAGCAAAGTATTTTGTATCATTTATTGATGATTACACTAGGAGATGTTGGGTGTACCCAATCAAGAGGAAGGCAGATGTGTTTGAAGTTTTCAAAGTTTACAAAGCGCGAGTTGAACTTGAATCTGGTAAAAAGATCAAGTGTTTGAGGACAGATAATGGAGAAGAATACACTGGTGATGAATTTGATAAGTTATGTAAACAAGAAGGTATCAAAAGGCAGTTCACGACGGCATACACTCCTCAACAAAATGGAGTGGCAGAGTGAATGAACAGAACCTTGTTAGATAGAACAAGAGCGATGTTGGCAACTTCAAGCTTGGAGAAATCATTCTGGGCAGAAGCGGTAAGTACTATCTGTTACGTGATAAATCGGTCACTATTGACTGCAATTAAGTTGAAATCGCCGATGGAGATGTGGACTGGAAAACCAGTTGATTATTCTGACCTTCATGTATTTGGAAGTCCTGTGTATGCAATGTACATTTCTCAAGAAATGACAAAGTTGGATCTGAAGTCCAGAAAGTGTTTATTCTTGGAGTATGCTGATGGAGTTAAGGGGTATCGCTTGTGGGACCCCACTGCCCACAAAGTAGTCATCAGCAGAGATGTTGTCTTTACGGAAGACAAAGATCTTGAAGATGTTAGCACTTCAAAAGAAACTACACCAATACAGGTTGGAAATGAATTTTATAAATATTTTTCTGAAGCAATACCAGAGCACAAGGAAAATCAAGTAGTCGTTTATGAAGCTCCAAAGACTTGTACTTCTAATCGAGAACGGAAACGTCCAGGGTGGCGCTCAAATTATATTATGGAAAGCAATGTTACATATTGTCTTCTAACAGAGGAAGGAGATCCAACAACTCTTCGCGAGGCACTGAATCATTTAGATGCATCTCAGTGGATGACAATTATGCAGGAAGAAATTGAAGCTCTACATAAAAATAAAACATGGGAACTTGTGCCATTGCCGAAAAGTAGAAAACCTATTGGAAATAAATGGGTGTATAAGATCAAGCAAAATGGCGATGATCAAGTGGAGCGGTATCGTGCAAGACTGGTGGTTAAAGGATATGATTAGAAAAAAGGTACATACTTTAATGAAATATTGTCTCATGTGGTTCGACTTACAATAGTTCGAGTAGTTCTAGCGATGTGTGCTACATTTGATTTGCATCTATAGCAGCTAGATGTGAAAACTGCATTTCTTCATGGAAACCTTGAAGAAGAAATTTACATGCTTCAACCAGAAGGTTTTGAACTACAAGGAGAAAAGAACTTGGTTTGCAGGTTAAAGAAATCTCTATACGGTCTCAAGCAGGCGCCGAGATGTTGGTACAAGATATTTGATTCTTTCATAATGAGCCTTGAATATAACAGACTTTATGCAGACCCTTGTGCATATTTCAAGAGGTTTGGGGACAATGATTTTATTATTTTGCTGTTATATGTAGACGACATGTTGGTTGCAGGCCCCAACAAAGATCGTATTAATAAGTTGAAGGCTCAATTGGCTAGGGAGTTTGAAATGAAAGACTTGGGTGCCACAAACAAGATTCTAGGGATGCAAATTCACCGAGACGAAGATAATAGAAAGATTTGGCTTTCTCAAAAGAATTATTTGAGAAAAATCTTGGAGCGTTTCAATATGCAAGATAGTAAGCCAATCTCAACCCCACTTCCTACTAATCT
Source organism: Rutidosis leptorrhynchoides (assembly GCF_046630445.1). Lineage (NCBI taxonomy): Eukaryota > Viridiplantae > Streptophyta > Magnoliopsida > Asterales > Asteraceae > Rutidosis > Rutidosis leptorrhynchoides. The sequence goes on from NC_092335.1 coordinate 474,280,850, forward strand.
CAAGTTATCCTCCGTTATGTGTCCCAGCAGTAAAGACGAGAGGAAGGAAATGTCTCGAGTACCATATGCATTAGCAGTGGTTCGCAATGATATGTACAAGACCAGACATTGCACATGCAGTGGGAGTAGTTAGTCGGTACATGGCGAATCCTGGTAAAGAGCATTGGAACGCGGTAAAGAGGATCCTAAGATACATTAAGGGTACCTTGGATGTTGCATTATGTTATGGGGAACCGGACTTTATTATCAAAGTATGTTGATTCAGATTATGCAGGCGATATGGATAAAAGTAAATCCACCACCGCGTATGTTTTTACACTTTGTGGTGAAACAGTAAGTTGGGTTTCAAAACTGCAGTCAGTTGTGGCAACGTCAACAACAGAGGCAGAATATGTAGCAGCTACTCAAGCTACTAAAGATGCAGTATGGTTGAAGATGTTGTTGGAGGAACTCGGGCACAAACAAAAGAATATCACTCTATTTTGTGACAACCAAAGTGTCTTGCATCTTGCAAGGAATCCGACATTTCATTCAAATACAAAGCATATATGAGTTCAGTATCACTTTGTTCGGGCACAAACAAAAGAATATCACTCTATTTTGTGACAACCAGAGTGCCTTGCATTTTGCGAGGAATCGTGACAAGTTTGTTTGGTGTCGTTCCTCATGCGGCCTAGCGGAAACGTAAACAACATCATTGGCAAGGAAGGATTATCGTGTGAAGACTGATTGAGCTTCAATCGAATCTTCAAGTGGGAGATTGTCAAATATGGTGGATGGTTGGTGGATGTTGAATGCAGTAGTCAAACACCACATGTGAAAATAAGAATTGTTTGGTGCCTACAATTTGTAGTAGACAAATTAGACTTGGTAAACCTCCTGCACTCACCTACCACATTATTTGCTACTATAAATAGAACCATATACAAGCTTCAAAAATCATCCCAAAATACTTCTTCAATCTTATGTACTAAAAGACTTAATAGAGAGTTAGTGAGTGTTAGTCTCCTAATTACAAGAGATATAAAGATTTGTGCTTATCCTTATAATTAGTGAGAAGTGTAATTCCTATTATTCTTATTAGTGAAACGTTTCTTTCCTTGCCCGTGGTTTTTACCCTATTGGGGTTTTCCACGTTAAATCTCGGTTTCTCTTTATTGTCGCTATTTCAATTATTACTAACGGTTTGCTATAATTCGGTGTTGCTTTTCTCAACAATAAGTAATGATATAACATGAATATTGAAATAAGGGTTTTGCTAAATCAACCGGATCACTGAAAATAGAAAGAAAGATGAGAGTGAATATTATGAGAGTAAGATGTCAAAAGTGTTTATAGTCCCTATGGTTGCTCCATGGTGTGCACTATATATCAAAGAAATTAATTTGATAAGTTTGACTACAAGGAATGTATCAAATAACTACAATGCTTATGATAAGTTTCAGAATTAGAAATTGTGGATGTGAATTTATAACAATTTTATTAAAATTAGTTTCAGATATATGTCCAGTTAGATTACATTCAGGCTTTACATAGTAGAACTTTGGGTGGTGAATACGCTTGTAGTAAAAAAATAAAGACTTTAATATACTCGTCATACTATAATAAGTTGAATAAGTTGATTGATAAGTTGAAGTTGATATAGTTGATAATAGTTAATAGTTGATGGCATTTTCATTGCAATGCACCTCCTGAGCAACTCTAAATTAATTAGAAATGTGATTACTTTTTCATATTGATAGCTATAGCTATAGCTACTTTCTTACCTGAATTTATTCTTGTAGCATCTTTAAGATGCCCTTTCGTTTTGACTGTAACTTTAGGATCAGTGTAACAAGTTGTGATGTTTGTTGCTATGTTAAGGCATCTTTATCACAAGTAATTCAACTTAAATTTTGAGTTTTTTTATTTTATTTTTTTATTTTGCTCTTCTTATAAATCATTAATAGTGTTATCAATTTTATTCATTTCAACGAGGAATGTTTTTCATACTGGATTAATCTATTTAACTTAATTTTACTTAAAGAGACCAAAAGGTTAGCAAACTAACTTCTTTAATAGCATGATCATTCACATCTTGTCTTTTACACTTCCCCTCTTATATTTTGCTCTTATCGTCCACGCTAATAAAATATGACAATAACTTAGCCTCGATAGTTTTTTAAACTATCTGATGAAGACTATAAAAGCGGTATTAGGTTGTAGTTCAGATGCGCACTTTCGTCCTTAAGTTGTACGTTGCAGATCATATACGAAGTTAAAGGTGTCAATTTCGACCCATATATAAATAAATAGGTCGAGTTGTGTCAAGTACCATTTAGAATCTAATCACATCATAAATGTGATCAATTTCAGCCCAAACAGGGTATTTCAAATGTGTACAACGTGTAATATATTCAAATATATACAATGTATAATCCGATCACATTGTAAACATGTGACCCAAACAGTTGTTCACCTGTGGCATGTAAACATTCCCACATTATATATAACTTGCATTTAAACTAAATCAATGGTGAACTGATATCAGGTGTACATTTCATAATATTAACTAGCCTCCACGCCCCACCCATTTTAAGTTTGTAGCACATGTTAGCTTTATGGCTGTACGACCCGTTACCCACCATCGCAGCCCACCCATTTCGACGCCACATTAATCTCTGTATTATATGCACTTAGCTTGAATTTCTTCATACGAATGGACATCTGGATCTGCAACTTCTGAAAAATATGTTATTCTGATCAGTATTATAATGGTAAGACTAAAACAAAATACAGTAATATGTAGTAACTGATATGCACATGATAACAATAACTACTAATGGTTTTACATTCGCCCTTTGCTAGTCCAGTAATGCCAAGATCTCCAATAGGTGTGGGTAAGAGAAATGAAGGTGGGTATAGTAGATGGAAAGGGCATAATGGGAACCATGGTATTAATGATCAGAAAACGTATATATTTTTTGAAGAGTTGAAGTAGCAAGTTTGAGCTATCAGACATTTATGGATACATCTTTGAGTTAGACAAGTTTTAATTCAAATGTTATTCTATGACAGAGGTTGCAATCCGCAAAGACAAATGGGTCGGGTAACTAGTCAAATTAATGGAATTGGAATCAAATAGGTTTCAAAATGGGTTGGATTGACCAACTAACTTTTTTTTTTTGGAAATTATTTCTTTACAATAATTTGCAGTGTTGATCAACACGAAAGTTGATTTATTCAACAGATGTTGAAAATTTGTAGCAATGAGGAGAAGTATTCTGTATTTAAAGAAGTTATTCCTCTTGCTTCCAAACTTATAACCGATGTTTTCGATAATTATTATATTATTCAAAAGGTGTGATGATACAACTTTCTGTATCCTTGCATCTATAATTACCTAGTTATACAACATGTTTGTTATGAGTATTTCACAGGTTAATGTTGGAATTTTTCATAGAACATAAAAAGTAGCTTATTTTCTTTCTTTTGGTAAATCTTAGTTCTTTGAGTATGCAAGTGTGAAAGAGAAGAGAGAGAGCTCAGGAACCAACTAGAAAGTCAAATGTTGACTTTAAGTCTTCAGAGTTGTCGTGTCCTAAATTTGTTATAGGCCCTTGACGCAATTATTCTAGAACAAAAAATGAAGCTTGTTAGTGAACTGGATGGACATTTTTAACATGTGTTCGTGATCAAAATGGAAATCATGTAATACAGAAGTGTATAGAAAGTATTCCCACCGAGAGCATCAAGTTTATTGCATCGTCTTTTCGTGGTCAAGTTGCAGCCTTGTCTAAAGATCCTTACAGTTGTCGTGTCACACAGTGCCGAAACGGATTCTTCTCCACACTTGTTTTAATTTAGTTTAATTGTATTTGTTTCTAACTAGAATGAGAACGGGCCGCGCGATGTTGTGGCTCCATTTTGGTTGGTTATTTTTTATCACCGCCGCCATCAACATCTTGATTATCGAATGGCAAAAAGAAATTGAGAATGTAGAACCATTGAAAGTAACATAAATCGTTAAAGAATGTAGTCTTGAGTATATCTTACCTTGAAGACGTACACCAAGTCGAATCCATATGTATTATACGGTTAATAATAATAAATACAAAGAATGAATTGTACCTCACTTTGAAGACTGTGATTTGATGAAGAGAAACCTTCCTGAAGATCGCGAATTAGTTAAGAGAAACCTACGATCAAATATGTTGATCGTCTCTTTAGATAGTTCACACTACACTTCATACGTCGGATACTAGTCCTGCAAGTTTCGGTTTAATTTTCAGATGTTCATGTATCAAGTGTCGAGTGATGTGGCGTTTTGCCATGAGTATAACGTGTTGCACAGAGCTTAAAAGCCCGAGAATAGCTTGCTTGATGTGACGAACAACTCTGTCAAAATTGCAGATTTTAGAGTTTGGGTTAGCCCGGCAAGTTCGTGATTTTAAAAGACCCATAATGAAATATGTATGTTAAAATAGTCTCGTGATTATGTATAATTTTAACATTTTTTGGCCATAGCAACTTCTGTTCACTAATATGCTGTCACTTTTCCAGGTGAAAGGACACTCTAGTATAGGCACCAGAGTTACTTTAGGATCCAATTCGTATACCAAGGCTGTAGATTTGTGGTCGATAGGATGTATATTTGCTGAAGTGATGATCGAGAAACTAGTTTTTCCATAGAAAGTCGGATGATAATCAATTAAATAGTAAGTTTAGGTGATTTTAATACCTGGATAACGGATTGGGTCGAGACCCGATTCTCAAAGTTGTATCATATAATCAAATTTAGATATTAAGTTTTTTTTTTCTTTATGTATGTACCAGAATGATGAGAACTCCAAATGATGTAAGATGGGCGAAACTTACTTCACTTCCCAGTTTTGATCTGAACGTACGAATGCATGAACCACATGAATTTTCCATTTCCTAATATTGCAATGTATATTCTCTATTGTGTTGATACTCCTTAGAAATTAACACGGTATCATTTCCTTTAACAAACCCTGTTAACTTCTAATAGTACTAACACAACAGAAAATAAGCATTGCAATATTAGAAAATAGAAAATTCACCCTGCGATTCATGCATTCGTACATTCGGATCGAAATTGGGAAGTGAAGTAGGTTTCGCTCATCTAAAAACATTTGGAGTTCCCATAATTTTGGTACATACATAAAGAAAAGATAACTTAATATCTAAATTTAAATATATAATACAACTTTAAGAATCGGATCTCGGCCCAACCCGTCATCCATGTATAAAAATCACCCTAAAAATACGATTCAATTGATGATCATCCGACTTTCAACGAAAAAGTGGTTTCACGGTCATCACTTCAGCAAACTAACATCCTATGGACCACAAATATACAACCTTGGTATACGAATAGGATCCCAAAATCTGGTGCCTGATACCAGAATGTCCCCACCAGGAAGAGTGACAGCATATTAGTGACGGAAAGTTGCTAAAAAGTGCTAAAATTATACAGAAACACATAACTATTTTAACTTACATCTTTCGTTATGGGTCTTTTAAAATCACGAACTTGTCGAGCTAACCTAAAGTTAAAGTATACAATTTTGACATAGTTGTTTGTTACATCAAGCATATATTCTCGGAATTAAAATCTCTATGCAGCACTTTATACTCATGACAAAACGGCACACCACTCAACACTTAATACATGAACATCTGAAAATTAAACCGAAACTTACATGGTCACCTTTTCAATTCCCATGTGTTTAGTAAGATATATCGAAATTAAACTAAAACTTAATATTTACACTCATTCCACAAATTCTTTCCTGTAATCATTCGAATGTAAAAGTTAGTTATATGCAGGGTTGTAAAAGTCGGGCGTTGACCGACGTTGATTTTCCTAAAAATAAATTTAAAATAACAATATTATTATTTATTTTATTTATTATTATACATAATACATATATACATATACATAAATATAACAAACAAAAAACATATATTCTTTTACGTAACTTTGACATAGACCAGCTTTGACCGACTCAGAACCGACTAGGCCGACTTTGACCCGACTTTTTTAGGACCGGACTTCTAAGACGTTTTTAGGCGAGTCCGAACGGGCTAGTCCACAAACCGACGGGTCGACCAACTTTAACAACAAATGGTTATATGCACCACTATGAAAACCTTAGTTTCTATTGAAGATTAAAAAAAAGGTTACTACGGAAAAGTGGCAGTGTATTACCTCTGTCAAAGCTTAATTTCCATTTTTTGCAAGCTTTTGAACACCTTTTCATCTTCATCGTTTAATGACCTAAAGAGAGATAGAGAATGAATATCATGTAATACACTAATAAACCGCATAAAATAAGAACCGAGATCATTCGCTTCAAACCCATTTGTTGTTGGAAAATCGTGTGTACTTTTACCAATTCAGATTAACGTAGCGGATAGTTAAAATAATAATCTTTTAATATTTCATAAAATATTTACAAGATTAAATATTCATATATTTAATGAAATATGCACACGATTAATTTATCCCAATGAGATACAGTTACACCACTAATCATTGTCAAAATATGTAATTCACAAAGTGAGTAAACGATATACTTTTCTTAAAGAAACTGATTGAAGGAGAGAAACCTACGATCAAAAATATGACCGTCTCTTAGTATAGTAAACAATACACTTCAAACGACCGTCAATGAATGTTAGTCCAAACCCAAATAACTTATTATAATAATCAAATTATTATAATAAAACAATATAAAATACTCCGTATAACTCTTGTTTGCAAGAACACTTAAGCATCTCTTCATGCTAATTAATTTCACGAATTAAAGAGCCAAGGATGAGATAAAAAGGGTTCATTTGATTTGCGATGTATGTGTTTCCTTTTCTTTTTTCTGACTTACTCTTCCAAAAAACCAATCAATGCTTATATTTATAATATATGTGTAAAAGTAAACATTGAATTGTGAAGTCCGTGAAACAAAACGCGTACAAAGTTATTTTGTTTCTATCTATATTTCGATTCCCAAAATCTATATTTCGTTTGATTTTATTTTAAAAAGTCGTATTTCTCAAATACTTTAGGGGTATGTTATGTAACTTATAATTAATCTAAACATTGATTTTATTTTAAATCTTTTGGAAGTATGAATTGAGGAAAAAGTATAGAAGTGGTGAAGATAATGAAACGAAAGAAGCTAATTTATAACAAAATCTCAGACACAGCAATCGAGGCAATTCACCGCATTTAATCAAAGAAAATCCTAATTTCCTTAATTACCGGAGAATCAAATCTTATAAAGATTTACTAAGATTTCTTAAATCCCTTGAATTCCAAAAATCAACTGTAACCATGTCAAAAGTTAAGACGACCAGTTATTTCCTCATTTCACTCTTTTGTGATAACTTCACTCGTACTCTTCGAGTAATCGAATTATTTTATCTATATTACTCAATAGTGATAAAACTCTATTTATCAACTCATATTTCGTCATGAAAACATTCTTATTATTAGTCATAATGACCACAATCAAATTTCGGGACGAAATTTATTTTAAGGGGTAGGTACTGTAATGACCCGAAAAATTTCGACTTATTTTGAACTTAAATCTATAAATGATTTCATAATTCAGACAATAAGCAAAGTCTGTTATCCTGAATATCAAAATTTTTGAACTTTTATTTAGATTCAATTATCCTTCGACTGTTTTCGACGACTCACGAACAATTGTTATAAATAAATATGTAATATATATATATATATATATATATATATATATATATATATATATATATATATATATATATATATATATATATATATATATATATATATATATATATATACCTATTATATAGTACATAAATAATAACTTGCAATATTAATATATCAAATTACAAGTTAAATCATAGTTGTTATACTCATATTATTATTACCTTCATTATTATTATAAATATTAATATTAACATTTATATCAATATTATTATTTTCAATAATAATTTATTAATATGAAATTTGATACACATAATTAATTTTATACTATCAATATTAATAATATTAATATCATTATTAGTATGATTGAGATTATTATCAAAATTATTATTATTATCATTTATCATTTATTATTATTATTATTATGATTAATATGATTATTAATATCATTAACATAATTTATATTATTATTATTATTATTATTATTATTATTATTATTATTATTATTATTAGTATTATCATTACTAATATTATTATTATACTTATTATTTTTATTATTATTATTATCATTATTATTATTATTATTATCATATTTATAATAATAATTATTATATATTTATTAATATATTTAATAATAATATCAAATAGAAAAAAATAAAGAAGTCAAAAAAAAATGCACGACTCATATTATATTTTTATCTGCTTTTAAAATTCTTTTATCATAATCCTCCAACCCTATTCTATTAATATATCTCGTGATATATTTTTTATTTTTGCTACTGGTTATGATTCTGTTTTTATCTGCTTTTATTTTTTTATTTTATATGCTTTTATTATTTTTTTCTTGTTTGATCGTGATATTCATATGGACACCCACAATCGCATTATAAATTCAGTATTATGGAATACCAGTCAAGTCTCACATTATTAACTATCAGTTTCAATTCCCATTTTCAGCTTTTAAATTGTTAAAAAAAACATATATATATAAAACAGTTTCCTGCTCTGCTTGAGCTTCATTTTTTAAAAAGCTTGATTTTGAATCTCATTTCAAAATCTATAATTGCAGTCATGTTAGGAATTATTTAGTCAATCTACCTGCAAAGTTTCAACTTCCAATTCCTTTTACCAAGTACGAATTTTTGAGTCAAAGTTTAGAAGTTAAAAGTCAAAAGATGTGTTCATCCAAAAATTCGAATTTGTTTTGAAGTTTTAAGTTGAATTGATGCTCCAGAAAGTTTATAAGATTGATTTTGAAACTTTTTCATGTTATAATCATAGCCTAAAACATTCGTATTTTCAAAATCATTATATTTTTTTGTGTAAACAGCGACGGCAGCAGCAGGCACACTCTTTCAATTTTTTTTATTTACTTTCCTATTAACAATCGCGCAAGATGTTTTTGTTTCAATTCCAAGTCTTAATTCAAACCTTGAAGAAGATGATATTCGAATACGGGTTATATATATTTATATGTGAGTAATAAATCAGAAAAATGTAATCGGTTGAATGGTTCAGAGGGTATTCGGGTATTCGAGAGGTCACGGGTTCGAGCCCGGTTCAGGGCATTATTTTTTTGGAAAAACATTTAAAGGTAGCCTATTATTATTATTATTATTATTATTATTATTATTATTATTATTATTATTATTATTATTATTATTATTTTTATTATTATTATTATTATTATTATTATTTTTATTATTATTATTATTATTATTATTATTATTATTATTATTATTATTATTATCATTTTTATTATTATTATTATTAGTAATATTATTATTATTATTATTATTATTATTATTATTATTATTATTATTATTATTATTATTATTATTATTATTATACTAACATAAGAATTAAGGATCATTTATTATTTTGTTATTATAAGTATTATTAATATTAATATTATCATTATTATTATTAATATGATATTTAGTATTATTATTATTAAACTTATTATCATTATTATCATTAGTAGTAAATTATTAAATTCGTAGTTATTATTATCAGTATCATTATTTTAAATCTGTCATTATTATTAAAAATTAGTATTATCATTATTATTATTAATATTACAAAGTATCACTAATAAAATTGTTATTTGAACATTAATATTAGTATTATTATATGATTACTGAAATTTCTATTAAAACTATTATTATTAATAAAATTACTTTTATTATTAAAAGTATTATTTTTATTAAAACTATCATTTATATTAAAGTTATTATTATTAAAAGAATTATTATTATCAAAATTATCATTTTAACATTTTTATTGAAAACATCATTTTTAATAAAATTATCATTTTTATTAAAGTTATCATTATTATCATTGTTATTATTATTAACAATACATTATCAAATAAATACTTATATATAGAATATATATATATAAGTATATATATAGAAATATTTAACAATTGAAATAATATATATAAACTTGTTCGATTACGAGTATATGTGTTAATATATATACTTGACATAGGTTCGTGAATCCGAGGTCAACTCTGCACTTATTCAGTGCCATCATACGCATAATTACCTACGAAATATAGTATCGTGAGTTTTCATAGCTCCCTTTTTTTATATATTTTTGGGCTGAGAATACATGCAATGTTTTATATCTGTTTTACAAAATAGATACAAGTACTAAACTTAATTCTACGTCGGTTAGAATCACAAATATTCCCCTAGCTTGGTAACGTAATCTATTGGTCTCTGTACCGTAGGCGCGAATCCTATTGATAGATCTATCGGGTTTGACAACCCCATCCGGGCTAGTCGCGCTAGCAGTCAACGGATGTTTAGTACTTCGAGGGTATTTATCGCACTTGATTCGGTGCTCTATAGACATCAGGGGTAATCATTATTATATTATTATCGTTAAGGCTTGTTACCAGGTGCCCATGGTTGTAGAATTTTTTTATTACACTGCGGTGTAAGGATATTTATGGAAACTGAAATCTTGTGATCTATTACTATCATTAGTTAAGATAAACCTATGAACTCACTAACCTTTTGGTTGATACTTTTAGCATGTTTATTCTCAGGTGATTTTTGCTTCCGCTGTAGAACCTTACTGTTACATAGAAGTCAAGCCAAGCACTGGGACCAGAGTTAACATTGCCGTTAATGGATTTTGACGGGGTGTTAAAGTTGGTATCAGAGCCTTGGTCTTAGCGAACCAGAATTTGCATTAGTGTGTCTAACCAGTAGTTGTTAGGATGCATTAGTGAGTCTGGACGTTGACCGTACATGTTTATTTTAAATTATACTTATCATTTCTTGCCGGAAAATTTCAACTTATTTTTAAGTCAATTCTCTATATGATTGAATGCTTTCGACTCGATAAGCAAACTTGTTATTATGAGTCTCAAAATTTTGAAATGTTTTATGAAGTCATTTTATATGACTAAATTATATTCTAATATTCCTATATTATTTATTAAATAAAAAGGTGTGACTATGTGTTTGTACGTTCCTACGTATAACGTTTTTTTTGATGAATCATCTCGGTTTCCAAACCAACGATCAGACTTTTGAGATTTCCAAATCCGAATTATTTTAATACGATATTCCGATGTCGTATGAATTAATAAAATATTCCTATGTTTTATTTCTTGAATTATTATTCTTCTAGCGTATTTAATTTGCGTAGCGGTATTTTCTCGGATTGCGCTCGTTTAATTGTTCGGGCCAATTTATAAAATCAAATTTTGATGAGTGGGTCATCTAGGCCATGTTGGCTGAAATTCTCATGGATAACCCAGATTTATAGGGTGCATTAAAGTCTAGTCTACAGCCTGACCTATAGCTTTAAAATATTATTACTTGCATTATACATATACATATCTCTTATTCTGTCACTCCGGGAGGAACTCCCATTGTGATTCACAATATTCTATAACTCACGCGCATTATCTTTATAAGATCACCTCGGTTGGTGAAACTGAGGGATGTCACTCATGATTTCTGAAATTCTTGACATTCTTATGTCATCTATCCTGGTTTTGTGTATTACGTATGTACTACATGAAATGTCATCCCTGATTTTTAAATTTTCTATGTTTGTTACTACTCATACTCATACGTATATAACCTCCTTGTTATATCACGAACCTATGTGCCCTTATGCCTTTGTGCATTGGTTTGCGAACCGGAAAATGTCATAAAGATTCTCGATAACTCAAAAACATTATAATGTCATCACTAATCATATTCATTACTTTCAAAATCTTTGCTTTCTCGATATTTTGATCATTGAACTTTCTTGACGGGTGGCGTCTACGAAACTCTAGAATGGAAGGGTTTGGATTACCGATTTAAAGAATCCTATAGCTCAAGCCTCTAGACCTAAATAGGCCATTACGAATTGAAAGTCTTTAATTGAAAGATTATTCTAGATTACATACTTATCATTTTTATCTCGACACGTCATACTACAATTATTGCATAGATGGAGTATAGACAAATCATATCTTATCATATCTATCCCAATAGACTTTGTCTAACACTTTTCCTAAATTTCCTCCGTAAATTACGGAAATCTTTTTGCTATATATATGTATTCGAGGAGATAAAAATATCATTCAGTATTCAACACTCATCTCATATCGAAACCCTTTATCCGATCATATGATATGGATTTCTCACTTGATTCCTCGAGCTCCACAGGCAGCGTAACCGGAACAAATGAATCAATTAGTCATCATCTATTCTGGATGAATTGGGGATGGGTTCGTAGTCGAATTAATCAATGGAGGTGAGAAGAAGGAGATCCCTTCCACTCATCAAATTCACCTCTTGGCGAAGAACCTGAAGCACTTACCGGCGAACCAATCCGGAACACCATTTTCACCCTCATTTCCAGGATATCCCATCATGATTATATAATATCTAGAATTCTAGATCTTATTCATCCTCTTGTCCGAACTGCCAATCATCCCGGTGTAATAGAAGAAGTCAATGAGCTTCGCGCTCGAATAGTGGCTCTGGAGAATATGGTGCAATATCTACAAGCATCAGCAGCACCAGCAGCATAACCAGCACCGACATCACCACCAGTATCAGCAACAACAGCACCACAGCCACCAAGGAATATTAGTAATAATGAGTTAAGATGTATTGACTCATTCTTCCTGAAGAATTATATATGTATACCTTATATATATATATATATATATATATATATATATATATATATATATATATATATATATATATATATATATATATATATATATATATATATATATATATATATGGTTTGGAACAATAATAAATCTTTTCGTACTAAGCTATTACGTGTGAATCTTAACAAGTATGTACTACTTGGTTAATTCATATCACTAAAATGCTATGATGTACATCCTTCGTTAATGACTTAACAATCATTAACTACAATCTCTGTTTCAACTCAATGAATTCCATTTCATAATAAACCAAGTGTATTATTTAAATACATGTTTGATTGTATACTTCCATTTTCGATGTACTCGAAACTTTCTAGAAAACATCATTCGTGCCTTGAGAAGTTCACAAGAATTCCACGAGCACCAACATCATATACCGAGGTATATTAATAACAATGAACGATGAAGTATTGATTCATAACTTCATTAAAGATATATTCCGCGACGATTATGTAATCTTTAAGGTTTTAGAGATTATTTATTCTCGTTTCAATCGTAAATCAAATGAGTTTAATATTATATTAACTCATTAAATCTATATTATATCTGAAGAATACATATATGAACGTATATCTTCATAAAGATTGTAATTAAAAATTCTTTTGTACAAACTGTTGATGATGAAAATATTTTAACGGGTAGGTAATACCCAAAAAATATTTAGATTTCACATTAATAAGTTACATTGTACATTCTTCAATTCTGATTCAACAGTCATTAACTATACCACTTACATCCACAGATATATGTATCTGTTCACCAAAGAACAACCAATTTCATACAAATTCAATTACATATTATGATTTAACAGGTGACATCACTCTTAGATCTCTACATTTTCAAAGCTATACTTTGACTTCAAAACTGTGCTAGAACATCACTTCTATTCATAAAACCCAGAAAAATATTCATGTCGTTCAAAATTCTAGAACATCATATGTATATTGACGATTACCATCTGCGTTCAAACACTTCAAAATTCTTGAACACACCTCGGATTGATAACCAATGATTCAGATATGTTAACGTTGTGAATACTGATGAAGCAGCAAAAGCTATAGAAGGTCTTAAGAGCAAAAAGTTTGATAATAAAGAATGGTATAAGCTCAAAAGAAAATTTAAAACTGAAAAATGGATTGAGCAAACCATGAAGGAGACTTTGGACAAACTACAAGGACTAAACCTATACCCAAAGAACCTAGGTGATTCGATTTCTGATAGAAATCACAAAAGATCTTTTTACGCATTCAAAATCCTTACAAAAGAATTTCCCTCATTATCTTTCGACTTAAATATTCTAAGATATCATCGTATCTTTCGTTATAAATATCTTCGACATTTCTGAAGATATCTTCATAACGATTCTTGTCCGCAATTAATTATCTCTTTGCGATATCTTTATTACATCATAAAGGAAACTGTTTAAGTTTCTATATTCTGTAAAATTCGAGTCCAAATTATGAATGATTTCTGGAGAAGTGTTGGGAATTGAAGCATGAGTTAGTATAATATAATGACGTCAGGCCAACGTGATTATATTACAGTAAGTCATGCTAAATTTCTAATGGAAGATGATGATTCATAGACAATACCGTCATCCTGTGCCATGTTACACGACTCTTACATTCTACTTAACCTATGAACATATCAAGAAAATACATTCTTGATAGTTCTATCCTCAGAGATTCTGGTAATTTAACAAATCAAATTGTGATATTATGTTCCTTTCTGCTTAGAACATTAGGTTCATTTGAAACTTCATACCTACGAATTCTGGACCATTACTTGCTTTACTTAAAGTCGAGATGTGACGACCCAGAAATTTCCGACCAAATTTAAACTTAATCTTTATATAATTCCGATTTGATAAGCAATGAATTTTAATAAATCTTGAACCTCCGGAAAGAGTTTTACACAAGCTTTTGGTCACCCTTTTATTCCGACGATCTACGAACGTCATAACTTGATTTAATTGTTTAATTGTTTAATTATTGTGTATATATATGGATTTATATATATTTAACTTGAAAATATGATAATTAAATATCTCATTAAGTATATTAACAAAGTATTATATATATATTTTCATACTACTAATTTAAAGAGTTTTCAAACAATATATATATTACTATTTAAACGACGTAATTAACTTATGTTAAAATGTATTTACATATAATGTATTACGAGTGTAAATACATCCTTACAAGTATTGAATACACTTCATAATATATCAATACATATAAAGGATAGCTATACTCATATTTTCGTTCAATTTCCTCAAAGAATTCTACTCGCATTCATACGGTATTTTTACCCGTATTATACACAGCTTCTAGAAGTATTTACTATTGGTATATACCAATAGAAATCTGCAATTATTTGTGTAATATGTCATCCATGACCTAATCAATTTAATATTTCATGCATGACTTAATACAATTTAACTTATCTTAGATATTTTCACTAAAAGTCAAAATTATAAGCTTATAAATAAGGACCATTTTAACTCATTTTTACTCCACATTTTCTTAAACTAAAAACACACACTTGAATGCTCTCATATCATACTTTAATCTCAGCAACTTTCCTCTTCATAATCAAGGTAAAATACTTCTCAAAATCCTTGTTCAATTCCTTGTATAGTTGCTATCTTATTATACTTATAAAACTTGTAAAAACTAGAACTTGTTTTGGTGAACACCAAGCTTGTTTGAAAAACTAATCTAATCTTTCTAACTTAACTCTAATAACACTTATTTATATGTATTATGATGTTATATTAAGTTAATATAAGAACTTATAACTTGTACATATGAAGAACACCTTGAAACTTAACATATATCCTTTAATCTCCATTCGGTAAAAAGCGCGCTGTTTTGGGTTGAGAATTAAAAACCTATCTTAGACTTTGAGTTCGAGGCTAAGACTTTGAAAATATGTTAATATATGTAAATAATACTTCCAGTATTTTTTTTTCATGATTTTAGACAAAGTGGAAGTATTTTATCAAAAATCATATATTGGGTGGATACCGGGATTTTTTCAAATCTGTCCACCGACACAAAAAGAGGGTAAAGCTCTAAAAATTACTACTTGGGATGAAAATTTTGAATTGATTTTGTAAAATTTAATTCTTAATGAATCCATAGCAATTTTATTCACTTTAAACGGAGTTGTAATTAATATTTGGCAAGCAAAACAAAATCTGCTAAAATTAACGTTGTATGGGCGAAATTTATATTATAAAAACTATATTAACCATATCCTTGTTAACTTATCCTATATCCTATATATATTTGGACATGTTATCAGTAGTATAATAAAATATTATAATTTTGGTTAATTCTGTGATTGTATATATGTATAATAATATTCTTGGTACGTCCTAACACAATAAGTATACAATACGTTTTGATAAATCCTAAGACAATACGTACACAATATGTCTTAGTTAATTCTAAGACAATGTGTATACAATACGTCTCTGGGTTGATGCAAAGACAATACGTATACAATACATCGTGGGGTAATTCTAAGATTATATATATATATATATATATATATATATATATATATATATATATATATATATATATATATATATATACCGATTATTGAACTGTTGAACTTTTTGGACTATTTTGGACTACTAACAAAGGACTACTAACAATGGACTACTAACAATGGACTACTAACATAAAATGTTAAAAATTATTATATAAGTATTCTATGAACTTGCTTTATTTTATTCATATGTTGTATTATTATCTGAATCATTATTATTGTTATAGGTTCGTGAATCTAAGGACGACGGTCATATTTTTAATAAGTTGAAAACTTATTATTAATATACTTTTACTACTGTGAGTATATAGTCCTATTTTTAAACTCTACAAATATTTTGGGATGAGAATACATGCATTTTATGTTTTACGCCATAGACACAAGTACTTAAAATATATTCTACGTTGAGTTGTACCACATTGCATATCTTCCTTAATAGCTTGGTAACTAATATTTACATGTTGTAAGAACATGTAAGCGCGAATCCTATTGATAGATCTATCGGGTTTGATAACCCCAACTGGGCTAGTCGCTCTAGTATCGTAAACGGTTGCATAGTACTTTGTTTTTACTACACTTGGTACAGTGCAGGAAGATTTCATAATAAAGGGAATATGCCACATTAATGGTTAAGTATGGTTACCGAAGCGCTCAACAACTTATAGAATACATTTATACACTTGCGAGTGTACATATATTTATAACTATGAAATCTTGTGGTCTATATTTATATCGATGATAAACCTATATATCTCACCAACCTTTGTGTTGACTGTTTACGCATATTTATTCTCAGGTCTTTAAGAAAGTCTTCCGCTGTTGCATTATCTGAGCAAGCTGTGCATGGAGTCTCATACTTTTATTTAAATAAAGTGTTGCATTCAATAAAACCTTTGTCATGTATTATATTTGACTGTTACGTCACGTGTGTAGTATTTGGAAACCGATGTATTTTGGGGATTATTTCTTAAATAATCACCCACTTGTTTAAAACATGCATTATGTATAATAATGATGTGCTTTTTATGAAAAGAATGCAATATTTTCTAAAACGTATTGTATAGAGGTCAAATACCTCGCTATGGGACCAATGAGAACGTACTGCGTTTATAGTAATATGGACGGGTCCTTTCAGTTGGTATCAGAGCAGTGGTCTTAGTGAACTAGGTCTTACATTAGTGTGTCTAACGGATAGTTATTAAGATGCATTAGTGAGTCTGGACTTCGACCTTAACTGCATGTCAAAAAGTTTTGCTTATCATTTCTAGTTAGAAATCATCTGCTTATCACCCTTAGAAAATTACCTGCTTATCATTCTTAGTCTAGACACATCTTACTGCATTGATTGCATGAATAGTGTATAGACGAAATTCATATCTTAGCGTATCTGCTAATTCATATCTTAGCGTATCTGTTACTGTAAAATTTGCCTAACATATTCCGTAAATTCCTCCGTAATCTATGAAATCTTTTGCTGTATATATATAGATATTCTATGTAATTAGAATATCATCCGATAGCCGAAAATCATTTCATATCGAAAAATCCTTTATTCAATCGTACAAAATGGAACTCTCCACTAGTTCAAGTCCCTCGAATTTCGATATGGAGATTCATTCGAGCTCCAAAAGCAGTGTGACCGGAATGGATCAACCAATTAGCCATCATCTATTTTGAATGAATTGGGGATGGGTTCGTAGTCTACTTAATCATTGGAGACAAGAAGAAGGTGATCCCTTCCATCCACCACATTGCCCTCTTGGTGAAGAACCTGAAGCACTTACCGGCGAATCTGTTCGAGACACCATTTTCTCTCTCATTTCCAGAGTGTCTCGTCACGATTACATATTATCTCACATTCTAGATCTTATTCACCTACTCGTCCGAACCACCAATCATCCTGGAGTAATAGAAGAAGTCGGCGAGCTTCGCGCTCGGGTAATGGCTTTGGAGAATATGGTACAAAGGTTACAAACACCAGCAGCGGCACCGGCAACAACAGTACCATCACCACCACCAACAACAACATCCGCATCCCACACCTCAACATCACAATCTGTACCTCGAGCATCAACATCACACACACCATAGATACCAAAGAGTACCAACAACAATAACCGATGAAGTATTAATCTATAACTTCATTGGAGAAACATTCTGTGGCAATTATGTAATCTCTAATGTTAGAGATTATTCATTTCTAATTCCAGCCTAAGATCAAATGAACTTAACTCATCAAATCTGTATTACATCTAAAGAAAATATACATATATTTTCATAAAGATTGTAATAAAATTCTCTGGTACAAAACATTACATGTGAAATTTTTTTTAACGGGTAGGTAATACCCGAGAGATATATAAAAATTCACAATCAATATGTTATATCCTTAGATTCTGATTCAGCAAATCATCAACTATACTCACTACTTTCACAACAATATACATTCTTTCATAGAAATCAAAACAACCATTTTCATCCAAATTTGATTACATATTCTAATTTTGACAAATCAAAATCCAAGTCAAGATTTAACAGAAGACATCACTCTTAGATTCCTACATCTTTCAAAGCTACACTTTGACTTCAAAACTATGCTAGAACATCATATGTATATTAACGATTACAATCTGTGTTCAAACCCTCCGAAATTCCTGAAGACACTCTAAATAATGAGCAATCGAGATGATGATCCAACCACATGTTACTCACAGTTATGTACCTAAAAAACACTCGAAACCAAAGTCATAGTTTAACACGTATCCGTGTCAGACCCTTTGGCATTTACTAGCTAAAACAACTTTTCAATCTCTTTTCAAAATAGACAGTTTTGTCACAGCTCCAGCAAATCACCTTCAATTGTTTATTCGAATATGCCTTACTATAACGATTACCCTTCGTCATTGTTACCGGGGAACCTTTCATATCTTGCCACATTAGCAGAAAACTTATCAGTAACTTCATTGATCTTTAAGCCTCTCCGAATAATCACGATACTTATTCATTGAAACTTTATCTGGTACTCATCTACATCTTGTAACAATAATTGCCATATCAAGTACCGGGAAATCAGCAAATCAGTATTTTGAATCTCACAGCATTTCTACATCAACATTTATATGTATACATATAACATTTATCTTTTAGAATTATGATCTTCCAATCTGAAATTCTTGAAAAACACTCTAGTCTACGAATCATCTCTTTAAATTTTGAGAAAGCTAATAAAGCAGCTAAAACTGTTGATGACTTTAATAGTCAAAAGTTGATGATAAAGAATATTGTGTTAGCAAAGCACAGAAAAAGAGAAGGTTTGGAACTGGAAAATGGATTGAGCAAACCCTGAAGGAGGCTGTGGACAAATCACAAGGATGAAATATACCTTTAAAGAATCTAAATGATTTGGTGTCTGCTAAAATCCTTAGCAAATACATTACTCCTTACTCTAAAACCCTTGCGGACAATATTCTTCATCATCCTCTTATCTTAAATATTCTAAGATATCATCGTATCTTTCATTATAAATATCCTTCATATTTCTGAAGATATTTTCATAACCATTCTTATCTGAAATTATTTATTCCTTCGCGTTATTTGTATCACATCATAAAGAAAACTATTTTAGTTTCTAAATATCTGAAACCTCTGAGTGTAAAGTATGAATGTTTTTGAAGTAATGTTGGGAACTGAAGCATGAGTTAGGATAATATAATGACACTTGATCAACGTGATTATATTACAGTAAGTCATGCTGAGTTTCTAAATGGAACGTAATGATTCACAGACCATAACGTCATCATGTGCCATGTTACATGACTCTTACATTCAATCTAATCTCTAAACATATCAAGAACATATTCTATTGATAGTTCTATCTTTTCCTTTGGATTCTGGTAATTTCACAAGTCAAATTGTGCTATTACAATTTCTCTCTTAGAGCATTAGCTATGTCCATTCCGAATTTCATATCTATGAATTCTAGACCATTATTCGCTTAAATTGAAGTCGGGAAAAGAAGACGGAAGTATGAAACTCCAAAATATAAGAAAAATATAACCACGAAGACAACGCAGAAATTACAAACCGTGTATATCGATGCGTATAGCAATATAAAGACACGGGAAAACTAAGAACACTATTGATAATGCTAAAAACGAACATATATTTCATAGCATTATTCCTCAAGAAAGACAAGCTTTTAGTTGCAATTGTTCTATTTACAAGAGATATTCGTTTAAATAATAAAAGGTGAAGACAAAAGGCAGATTCGACAAATTGAAGACAAAAAGGTCCAAAGAGCTAAAAAGTACAAGATACAATTAAAAAGGTTCAAAATATTGATGAGGAACGTCTCAAAATGACAAGAGTACAAGTTACAAGACGCAAAGTACGCGATTTAAAATAATACGCGAGGACGTCCGAAAATCCGGAACCGGGACCTGAGCCAAGAAGAAACGCCCGACGCAACGGACCAAAAATATCTAGTCTACTATGCACAAGAATATAATATAATATATATATAATTATATATAATTATATATTATTATTATTATTATTATTATTATTATATTACGTCGGCAAGAAGAAAACAAAGTAGTTGGCTGAATCCAGGGTGGCCATGCGACTCGCATGGCCAGAAGCACAAAATCATGCGAGTCGCATGGTGTGAGATTGCTGGTCAGGTCCTATAAAAAGCCAGTTTTCTGCCGAGTTTTACACATCTTTTTTCTCTTCCTCTTCATACATAAATATATTTATATTTATAATTTATATTTTAATTTTAATTATAATTCTAATAATAAGGGTATGTTAGCGAATGTTGTAAGGGTGTAAGTCGAAATTCTGTCCGTGTAACGCTACGCTATTTTTAATCATTGTAAGTTATGTTCAACCTTTTTATATTAATGTCTCGTAACTAAGTTATTATTATGCTTATTTAAAACGAAGTAATCATGATGTTGGGCTAATTACTAAAATTGGGTAATTGGGCTTTGTACCATAATTGGGGTTTGGATAAAAGAACGACACTTGTGGAAACTAGGCTATGGGCTATTAATGGGCTTTATATTTGTTTAACTAAATGAAAGTTTGTTAATGTTAATATAAAGATTTACAATTGGGCGTCCCTATAAATAACCATATACACTCGATCGGACACGATGGGCGGGGTATTTATATGTACGAATAATCGTTCATTTAACCGGACACGGGAATGGATTAATAGCCACTAGAATAATTAAAACAGGGGTGAAATTACATTCAAGGGTAATTGGTGTAATTGTTAACAAAGTAGTAAAACCTTGGTTTACACGCAGTCGATAACCTGGTGTATTCATTAAACAAAGTATTAAAACCTTGTTACAATTCGAATCCCCAATTAGTTGGAATATTTATCTTCGGGTATAATAATAATTTGACAAGGACACTTACAATTTATATTTATGACTGATGGACTGTTATGGACAAAAACCAGACGGACATATTGAATAATCCAGGACAAAGGACAATTAACCCATGGGCATAAAACTAAAATCAACACGTCACACATCATGATTACGGAAGTTTAAATAAGCATAATTCTTTTATTTCATATTTAATTTCCTTTATTTTATATTTAATTGCACTTCTAATTATCGCACTTTTATTTATTGTTATTTTATTTAATCGCACTTTTAATTATCGTACTTTTAATTATCGCAATTTAATTTTATCGCATTTTTATTATTCGCAATTTCATTATCGTTATTTACTTTACGCTTTAATTTAAAGTCTTGTATTTATTTTATATTTTACATTAGGTTTTAACTGCGACTAAAGTTTAAAAATCGACAAACCGGTCATTAAACGGTAAAACCCCCCTTTATAATAATAATATTACTTATATATATATTTATATTTTTATAAAAGTAAACTAATATAGCGTTGAGCTTTGTTTAAAGATTTCCCTGTGGAACGAACCGGACTTACTAAAAACTACACTACTGTACGATTAGGTACACTGCCTATAAGTGTTGTAGCAAGGTTTAAGTATATCCATTCTATAAATAAATAAATATCTTGTGTAAAATTGTATCGTATTTAATAGTTTTTCCTAGCAAAATATAAGCTATTTTATATATACACCTCGTTCGACATCAACTATAAACCCAAGAGCATAGTAGAAATTAACGGATTCCTCCGGTGGAAGATGAAAAAGAAGAATGACAGATGTGATAGTCAAGAATATATCAAGAATTAAAACTGGATGGAGCATATTGACAAATGTTTTAGAAGTACGAAGAAAGGAAGAAAGTATAAAAGATGGGAGATGTGGAAATAAGGAAACGTAGGAGGTTGATTTATAGTAAAATATCCGACAGAGAAATCGAGACAGATTATTGCATTAAATCGAAGAGGATCATAATTTCCTTAATCACCGAAGAATCAAATCTTATATAGATTACAAAGATTTTCTTTAATCCGGAGATCAACCGTGATGACGTCAAAAGATAAGACGAATCCCTATTTTCTCATTTTACTCATTTACGATAGCTTCACTCATACATTTCGAGTAATCGAATTATTTTATCCATATTTCTTGAGAATGATAAAACCTTATGAATCAACTTATATTCTTCATAATAACATTCTTATTGTTAGCCATGACGACCTCGATCAAATTTCGGGACGAAATTTCTTTAACGGGTAGGTACTGTGACGACCCGAAAATTTCCGACCAAATTTAAACTTAATCTTCATATAATTCTGACTTGATAAGCAATGAATTTTAATAAATCTTGAACCTCCAGAAAGAGTTTTACACAAGCTTTTGGTCACATTTTTATTCCGACGATCCACAAACGTCATAACTTGATTTAATTGTTTAATTGTTTAATTATTGTGTATATATATGGATTTATATATATTTAACTTGAAAATATGATAATTAAATATCTCATTAAGTATATTAACAAAGTATTATATATATATTTTCATACTACTAATTTAAAGAGTTTTCAAACAATATATATATTACTATTTAAACGACGTACTTAACTTATGTTAAAATGTATTTACATATAATGTATTACGAGTGTAAATACATCCTTACAAGTATTGAATACACTTCATAATATATCAATACATATAAAGGATAGATATACTCGTATTTCCGTTCAATTTCCTCAAAGAATTCTACTCGCATTCATACGGTATTTTTACCCGTATTATACACAGCTTCTAGAAGTATTTACTATTGGTATACACTAATAAAAATCTGCAATTATTTGTGTAATATGTCATCCATGACCTAATCAATTTAATATTTCATGCATGACTTAATACAATTTAACTTATCTTAGATATTTTCACTAAAAGCCAAAATTATAAGCTTATAAATAAGGACCATTTTAACTCATTTTTACTCCACATTTTCTTAAACTAAAAACACACACTTGAATGCTCTCATATCATACTTTAATCTCAGCAACTTTCCTCTTCATAATCAAGGTAAAATACTTCTCAAAATCCTTGTTCAATTCCTTGTATAGTTGCTATCTTATTATACTTATAAAACTTGTAAAAACTAGAACTTGTTTTGGTGAACACCAAGCTTGTTTGAAAAACTAATCTAATCTTTCTAACTTAACTCTAATAACACTTATTTATATGTATTATGATGTTATATTAAGTTAATATAAGAACTTATAACTTGTACATATGAAGAACACCTTGAAACTTAACATATATCCTTTAATCTCCATTCGGTAAAAAGCGCGCTGTTTTGGGTTGAGAATTAAAAACCTATCTTAGACTTTGAGTTCAAGGCTAAGACTTTGGAAATATGTTAATATATGTAAATAATACTTCCAATATTTTTTTCATGATTTTAGACAAAGTGGAAGTATTTTATCAAAAATCATATATTGGGTGGATACCGGGATTTTTTCAAATCTGTCCACCGACACAAAAAGAGGGTAAAGCTCTAAAAATCACTACTTGGGATGAAATTTTTGAATTGGTTTTGTAAAATTTACTTCTTAATGAATCCATAGCAATTTGATTCACTTTAAACGGAGTTGTAATTAATATTTGGCGAGCAAAACAAAATCTGCTAAAATTAACGTTGTATGGACGAAATTTATATTATAAAAACTATATTAACCATATCCTTGTTAACTTATCCTATATCCTATATATATTTGGACATGTTATCAGTAGTATAATAAAATATTATAATCTTGGTTAATTCTGTGATTGTATATATGTATAATAATATTCTTGGTACATCCTAACACAATAAGTATACAATACGTTTTGATAAATCCTAAGACAATACGTACACAATACGTCTTAGTTAATTCTAAGACAATATGTATACAATACGTCTATGGGTTGATGCAAAGACAATACATATACAATACGTCGTGGGGGTAATTCTAAGATTATATATATATATATATACCGATGATTGGACTGTTGGACTTTTTGGACTATTTTGGACTACTAACAAAGGACTACTAACAATGGACTACTAACAATGGACTACTAACATAAATTGTTAAAAATTATTATATAAGTATTCCATGAACTTGCTTTATTTTATTCATATATCATATTATTATCTGAATTGTTATTATTGTTATAGGTTCGTGAATCTAAGGACGACGGTCATATTTTTAATAAGTTGAAAACTTATTATTAATATACTTTTACTACTGTGAGTATATAGTCCCATTTTTAAACTCTACAAATATTTTAGGATGAGAATACATGCATTTTATGTTTTACGCCATAGACACAAGTACTTAAAATATATTCTACGTTGAGTTGTACCACATTGCATATCTTCCCTAATAGCTTGGTAACTAATAGATCTATCGGGTTTGACAACCCCAACCGGGCTAGTCGCTCTAACATCGTAAACGGTTGCATAGTACTTCGTTTTTACTACACTTGGTACAGTGTAGGGAGATTTCATAATAAAGGAAATATGCCACATTAATGGTTAAGTATGGTTACCGAAGCGCTCAACAACTTATAGAATACTTTTATACACTTGCGAGTGTACATATATTTATAACTATGAAATCTTGTGGTCTATATTTATAACGATGATAAATCTATATATCTAACCAACCTTTGTGTTGACTGTTTACGCATGTTTATTCTCAGGTCCTTAAGAAAGTCTTCCGCTGTTGCATTATCTGAGCAAGCTGTGCATGGAGTCTCATACTTTTATTTAAATAAAGTGTTGCATTCAATAAAACCTTTTTCATGTATTATATTCGATTTTTACGTCACGTATGTAGTATTTGGAAACCAAAATATTTTGGGGATTATTTCTTAAATAATCGCCCACTTGTTTAAAACATACATTATGTATAATAATGATGTGCTTTTTATGAAACGAATGCAATATTTTCTAAAATGTATTGTATAGAGGTCAAATACCTTGCTATGGGACCAATGAGAACGTACTGCGTTTATAGTAATATGGACGAGTCCTTTCACGAGAAGAAAAAACAAGAGCATAGAGCTCCGACATATAAGGGAAAATATAAAGCCTGATAATAACACGAAAATTACAAACCGTGTATATCAATACATATTGCAACGTAAAGACACAGGAGAATTAAAAACATTATAACCCCAAGGGAATAGTAGAAGAAATCAAATTCCTCTGGTGGTAAATGAAAAAGAAGAATGACTGTATATATGGTCAATATAATAACAAGGATCAGAACTGGATTAAGCATTTCCTAAATCTTTTGGAAGTATGAATTGAGGAAGAAAGTATAGAAGTGGTGAAGATAATAAAACGGAAGAAGCTAATTTATAACGAAATCCCAGACACAGCAATCGAGGCAATTCACCGCATTTAATCGAAGAAAATCCTAATTTCCTTAATTACCGGAGAATCAAATCTTATAAAGATTTACGAAGATTTCTTAAATCCCTTGAATTCCAAAAATCAACTGTAACCATGTCAAAAGTTAAGACGACAAGTTATTTCCTCATTTCACTCTTTTGTGATAACTTCACTCGTACTCTTCGAGTAATCGAATTATTTTATCTATATTACTCAATAGTGATAAAACTCTATTTATCAACTCATATTTCGTCATGAAAACATTCTTATTGTTAGTCATAATGACCACAATCAAATATCGGGACGAAATTTATTTTAACGGGTAGGTACTGTAATGACCCGGAAAATTTTGACTTATTTTGAACTTAAATCTATAAATGATTTCATAATTCAGACAATAAGCAAAGTCTGTTATCCTGAATATCAAAATTTTTGAACTGTTTATTTGGATTCAATTATCCTTCGACTGTTTCCGACGACTCACGAACAATTGTTATAAATAAATATGTAATATATATATATATATATATATATATATATATATATATATATATATATATATATATATATATATATATATATATACCTATTATATAGTACATAAATAATAACTTGCAATATTAATATATCAAATTACAAGTTAAATCATTTAATGACCCGTCCTAATCCATCTGGACGAATACACTACATTTGGTTACATCGCGAGGTACTTGACCTTTATATGATACATTTTACAAACATTGCATTCATTTAAAAAAACAAATTCTCATTACATCGAAAGTTGACGGCATGCATACCATTTCATAATATATCCAACTATGAATGACTTAATATTAATCTTGATGAACTCAACGAATCGAATGCAACGTCTTTCAAAATATGCCATGAATGACTCCAAGTAATATCTTTAAAATGAGCTGATGCACAACGGAAGATTTCTTTAATACCTGAGAATAAACATGCTTTAAAGTGCAACCAAAAGGTTGGTGAGTTCATTAGTTTATCATAATCAATCATTTCCAATTATATAATAGACCACAAGATTTCCTTTATTCAATAATTATACACTCGCAAGTGTTTAAAAATCATTCATATGGATTGAACACCTGGTAACCGACATTAACATCATGCATATAGAATATCCCCAAAACAGAAATCCATCTGTATAATATAAACTCGAAGTACTAAAGCATACCATTTTCCAGTATTGGGGGTGTTAGTGCCCGTAGATCTACCTTTAGGATTCGCGTCAATTAGGGTGTCTGTTCCCTAATTCTTAGGCTATCAAGCTAAAAGGGGTGATATTCGATTCGATAATCCAACCATAGAATGTAGTTTCGATTACTTATGTCTATATCATAAAACATTTATAAAAGCAGCGCATGTATTCTCAGTCTGAAAAATATATATTGCAAAAGCATTTAAAAAGGGAGCAAATAAAACTCACTATACTGTATTTTGTAGTAAAAATACATATGACAATACTGAACAATGCAGGGTTGGCCTCGGATTCACGAACCTATATCATTTGTATATATTAATACATATCCTTGTAGTCGTACAATTATATATATATATATATATATATATATATATATATATATATATATATATATATATATATATATATATATATATATATATGTTATTATTAATGATATAATTTCTATATTAGTAACTTATATATTACTTTATTAATATATATTCATTTTTATTAATAAAAATATGAATTTTGTTATGTTATATGTATTAAATATTATATATATATATATATATATATATATATATATATATATATATATATATATATATATATATATATATATATATTTCATTTATTTGTTAAAATAGTAATTATAATAATACCGAAATGTTATTTGTAATGGTAAAAATGATAATACTTAATGTTACTAAATAAAAATATTAAAGTTAGTAATTTTGTTAATAATAATATTAATAATAGTTTTTAATTATAAATCTCATAATGATGATATCAGTAGTTTTTGATAAAATGAATAATTTAATAGTAGTGGTAGTGAAAATAATAATTTTTGATATTAGTACTTAATAATTAATAATAATAATTATAACAATCTTATTACTAATGGTAATCTTAATAATAATAATTTTAATAATAATAATAATAATAATTCCTAAATGTTTCTAATACTAATATTAATGATAATAATAATAATTTAAAAAAAAAACACTTTTATTACTAATGCTAATAATGATATTAATTATAATACTAGTAATAATACGGAGTAATAGTAATACTATTAATTATAAAATGATACAAGCATTAATTGTAATGAAAATAATAATAAATTGTAGTATAATAGTAACAATTTTTCCTAACTTAACAATAATAGTAATCATAATTGTAATTTTAATTATTAATATTAATAAATGATAAGTAATATTTTTATTAGTATTAATAATAGTAATAACTATAATATTAGTCATAATTAACAATTTCTAATAATAACAACAATAATAACAATAATACTAATTATAATGATAATAGAAATGAAAGGTAAATGTATATACCCTTTTAAAATGCTTTGCTAAAAAGAGTTGCCCATACGAGACTCGAACCCGAAACCTCTCGCTCACCCGACACACACCTAACCATTCGATCCGTCTCAGTTTTTCTGATTAAACTTACTAAAATAAATCTATAACCCGTCTGTTTTTATTCTCCCTTCTTCTTCATAAGAACAATCGACCCAGAGCAAAATCAATACACACAATAACACACACAATAACACGTTGAATTTATTTTTTTGGATTTATAAACGACTCAGAAACAATATTGAATTGATCAAATTATTTAAAACAGAGAAAAAATCAAAATAAAAAAAACTAACAGGTCGTATGAACATCATGAACTTGATGAGCAATTTCGAATTTGAGACTGTTTTAAAAGAAATTTCCTACATGAAAAAGATTATATAGCATTCCTAGAAACTTTAGGAATTCTCAATTGATCCTGAAACTGTAACGACCCGACCTCGTTATACCAAAAACACACCTAAAAAAAACATTTCTGGGTCAGTACATCTGGAAGGCGTCCAGATTCCTGGACGGCGTCCAGTACTGAAGACTTGGACGGCGTCCAAACAATTGGGACGACATCCAAACAATTGGGACGGCGTCCCAATGAACTGTCAGGTTCTGATCTCGGGTTCCAAATTACACAAGCGGAAATCCTGCTTCCCGATACTTTCAAAAGAAAACCTTTTCACAACATGTTATAATAAGTAAAACTAAGAGATTTCCATCATCAAAACAAGTTTTACAACACCGGGCCCACAATGTCCCGTTTTATGAATTTTGTTCAAAATACAAGTTTCGACCATAAGAGTTTAAATTCCAAACGACACCTAGAGCATGGTGTTTGGGGTTAAACTACCCACATCTTGGCCGAACTTCCAAAAGCTAACCCAAAAGCATCCCCTATCAAAATAAGCGAGAGACCACTAATTCAACCGAATATCTTTGTCTTTGTCCACGCCGGAGCCTAAAAAGGTAAACAATGAGAGGGTAAGCTAAAGCTTAGTGAGTGCAACAATTATACATACATATATATAACCCATCTACTTGCAATCGCACCCACCAAATACCTCTTACGAAAATATAACTCAATAGCATGCCGTCATACTCATAATGCTAACAACTCGTACACTAACACAACACCACATTAGCATACACTCAATACAATATATATATATATATATATATATATATATATATATATATATATATATATATACATACATATATATAGCATGCTTATCTAACGTTCAACAACATAATATGGTTAACCATAACGCTATGGTGCTACCGGCACGTGGTTCACACCATACGCATTTGAGTCTCACTCTTTTATAGTGCTACCGGCACGTGGTTCACACTTTGGCACTACTGGCACGTGGTTCACGCCTCATTTTATAGTGCTACCGGCACGTGGTTCACACTTGATGCTACCGGCACGTGGTTCACATCATAATACCCGTCACACACATGTTATGGTACTACCGGCACGTGGTTCATACCATAACATTCACAAATAAATACGCCATATACATGTACGCATAATTATTCCACTCACCTTAAAGTCTTTGTGAGAGTTAACCGAGCTTGCAACCTTCAATGTAATGTACCTATTACATTAGGCACATAATCAATCACACAATCGAATTGGTCAACCTACTCACTCACCCAACTAGCGTCATTTTGACCCTTGGTGCAATTTTGACCCATTTGCACATTTAACCCTAAGATTAGGTCAACTTCGCCAAAACCCTAATGCTAGCCCATTATGGTCTTAATATACTTTATAATCACAAGTTTAGTGTGTTTTCATACTCATTTAATAACCTAGGTCGCCCAAGACCCATTCGACCCATTTCAAGGTCAATACACCCATTTGGGTCACCCATAACCCAAATGACACCCACTAACATTAACTACAAGTGTGCTAGTGATTTACTAAGACTTTAAGACCCATTTACACACTTCGACTTTTCAAAAACCCTAGGTTAGTCATCTTTGAGTCTTCATGACCCAAACTTACCCAAAAACCCCCAAATCACTAA
The DNA here is from genome assembly GCF_046630445.1 of Rutidosis leptorrhynchoides. Lineage (NCBI taxonomy): Eukaryota > Viridiplantae > Streptophyta > Magnoliopsida > Asterales > Asteraceae > Rutidosis > Rutidosis leptorrhynchoides. Next base: position 474,311,761 of record NC_092335.1, read on the forward strand.
CAAATGGGTTTTATACACATCACTAACCGAAACCCTAACCCCAACCCTTAAACAATTAGTAGTAAGGAAATTAAGGTTAAGACTTACCAACACAATCACCACGTAGCTAGAGACTAGATGAACAACTTTAAAGCTTGCACTAAAACCCGATTCAACCTTCTTCTTCCTTTATCGGAGCTCTCTCACTCTAGAACTTCCTCTCTCTCTAGAATTTAAGTAGAAATGGATAAGGGTGGATGGAATGGAGTAAATGAGGCCCCACAACCTGATCTAGGGCCTTAAAGTCGTTTCCCAAGTGCAATTACCAAAATACCCCTTCAAAATATCTAAAAATAGAACAGCTGGCCCGCCAGAACATTTGGGCGCATCCAAACTCTCTGGAAGGCGTCCAGTCCTTCACACTGGGACGGCGTCCAACCCATCTGGACTTCGTCCCAACCACCTGGGAAGCAGGACCTTACAACTCTCCCCCACTTGAACCGGATTGCGACCTCGCAATCCAAGCCGCATGACAAGCAGGAAGATACACTAGGACAAACTCTTCGAGTTCCCACGTAAACTCGGAACCTATTCAGGGATGCCATTGAACCATGAAAGTTCTCACCTCTTTATTCCTCAACCTTTTCACCTTTTCATCGAGTATAGCAATCGGCTCCTCAACATACTCTAGCTTGTTGTTTAGCTCAATCTCATCTAAAGGCACCCATGATGAATCATCCGCAAGACACTTACGGAGATGGGAAACATGAAATGTATTATGGATCCCCGCAAGTTCTTCGGATAACTCAAGTCTATACGCGACCTCACCCACACGATCCAAGATCTTAAAAGGGCCAATAAATCGAGGGGATAACTTTCCCTGTTTTCGAAACCGAATAATACTCTTCCATGGCGAAACCTTAAGCATTACCATATCCCCTTCTTGGAACTCAATCGTTCGCCTACGTTTGTCGGCATATGACTTTTGTCTATCTTGAGCCTTTTTCAAGTGAGCCCGAATCATATCAATCTTGCTATTCGTCTCTAAAACCAAATCGGTACTCTCGATTTCCTTTTGTCCCAATTCACCCCAATAAATTGGAGTTCGACACCTCCGCCCATAAAGCATCTCATACGGTGGCATCCCGATACTAGTATGATAACTATTATTGTACGAGAATTCCACCAAATGTAAGTGCCGGTCCTAACTACCACTGAAATCAATAATACACGCCCGTAACATATCCTCCAATGTTTGATTCGTACGTTCGGTTTGACCGTCCGTTTGAGGATGATACGCCGTGCTCAATTTTAATTGTGTACCCATATCTTCATGAAACTTTTTCCAAAACCGAGATGTAAAACGGGTATCTCGATCCGAAATAATAGATATAGGAACCCCATGTCTCGATATTACTTCCTTGATAAACAACTTGGCCAAGGCCTCCGACGATATCGCTTCCCGAATGGGAAGAAACAAAGCACTTTTCGTCAATCGATCAACTATTACCCAAATCGAGTCAAATTGGGTTCTCGCCATCTTTGGTAACTTTGTGATGAAATCCATGGTAATGTGCTCCCATTTCCATTTTGAGATTTCTAAAGGTTGTAATGTACCATACGGCTTTTGGTGTTCGGCTTTAACTTGCAAACACGTGACGCATTGTTCAACATATTTAACAACATCACGTTTCATGCCCGGCCACCAATACTCTTTCCTCAAATCAAGATACATTTTCGTCGCGCCCGGGTGAATGGAATACTTTGACTTATAGGCTTCATCAAGTAGCACTCGTCGATAATCCCCCATCTTAGGCACCCACACTCGTCCTTGAAAGGATAACAACCATGCGGACCTAAGGTAATAGACTCAGTTTGTCCCACGATTCGTTCCTCATACTTATTGTTAACAAAAGCTTCGATTTGAGTCTCGCCAAGCTTTAGAAGAAAATTGTTGATAATAACCATGCGTAACGATCCTACTCGTATTGTCGGATGTTGACTCTTTCGACTTAACGCATCCGCTACCACATTCGCCTTACCCGGATGATAAAGTATTTCACAATCATAGTCTTTCACCACATCCATCCATCTACGCTGGCGATAGTTCAAATCTCTTTGATCAAAAAGGTGTTTTAAGCCCTTGTGATCCGAATAAATCGTACACTTGACACCATACAAGTAATGGTGCCAAATTTTCAATGCATGAACAACCGCCGCTAACTCTAGATCATGAGTCAGATATCTCGTTTCGTGTTCCTTTAATTGTCGAGAGGCATAAGCAATGACTTTACCCCTTTGCATTAGAACACACCCGAGCTTGACACAACATCTCTTTTAACAATTGAAAAGCAATTTCTTGCTCGTTCTCCCAATTAAATCTCGCATTCTTTCTTGTTAACTTCGTCAATGGAGAAGCAATCTTGGAAAAGTATTGGATAAACCGACGATAATAACCGGCCAATCCGAGAAAACTTCAGATTTTCGTAGGCGTAGTCGGTCGCCCCCAACTCTTCACCGTCTCTATCTTCCCCGGATCTACTTGAATACCATCCTTGTTCATAATGTGGCCAAGGAATTGAACTTCTCTTAGCCAAAATCCACATTTGGAGAATTTAGCATACAACTTCTCCTTTCGTAACGTCTTCAATACACCCCGCAAATGATGTTCATGTTCCTTCATACTCTTCAAATAGACAAGTATGTCGTCAATGAACACAATTACCGACTTGTCCAACATAGGTTGGCACACTCGGTTCATAAGATCCATGAATACCGCCGGTGCATTTGTAAGACCAAAAAGCATTACCACAAACTCAAAATGCCCATAACGCGTTCGAAAAGCCGTTTTCTCAATATCTTCCTCATGGACCTGCATTTGGTGATAGCCGGACCGTAGGTCGATTTTAGAGAAATATGTTGCACCTTGGAGTTGGTCGAATAAATCGTCAATCCGAGGCAATGGATAACGATTCTTGATCGTCACTTTATTCAATTCCCGATAATCGATGCACATCAGCATACTACCATCCTTCTTCTTCACAAATAAAACCGGAGCGCCCCATGGCGAAGCACTCGGTCGAATGAAACCCTCATGCAACTCTTGGGTTTGATTTAATAACTCTTACATTTCTGTTGGCGCTAAACGATAAGGAGTTTTAGCAATGGAGGTAGCCCCCGGAACCAACTCAATGCGAAATTCTACTTGTCTTTCCGCCAGAACACCCGATAACTCATCCGGAAAAACGTCTTCAAATTCATTCACCACCGAAATTTCACGAATGGGTGGTGGCTCATCACGAGTATCAACAACATGGGCAAGAAAAGCCATGCCACCACTAACAAGAAAATGACGTGCCCGTGCAAAAGTGCATATCGGCACAAATCTTCTCCGCTTATCGCCATGAATAATTAACTCTCCCCCACTAGGGGTCTTCACTCAAATAGATTTTTCATGTCATGCAATATCAGCTCTATTATGATCGAGCCAATCCATACCAACAACGATATCAAAATCACCCAAGGTCATCGGGATGAGGTCGATTTTAAAGTTTTTGGCACCAAACACAACATTACAATTTTTACACACATCAACCACTAGCACCATCTTGCCATCCGCTATTTCGACTTCTACCGGGCGACTTAACTTAGCTAACAGTTTATTAAGTTTCGGCACAAATTTTGGTGACACAAACGACAAGTTAGCACCACTATCAAAAAGTATCCTTGCCGGATTAGACTTAACCATGAAAGTACCTGAGACAACTTCATTAGATTGCTTGGCTTCCTCATTGGTCAACAAATAGTTTCGCTCCCTAGCCTTACCCGCCGCCTTCTCTAACCGCTTAACATGATCATTATTCAAATCGGGGCATTCCGGCCTCTTGTACCCTTCTTTACCACAATTATAGCAAGTAAATTTATTCGGGGCATTGGTACAATCACGAGCCATGTGTCCTTTTTGTTTACAATTGAAACACGTGGGTCCGAAACCCCCGGAAGTACCCTTCTTCACACTATTAACACTTTCAGAGCCTTTCTTATTTTTCTTGTTGGAAAAGTTCGAATGACTTGACCCCTCAAACTTCCTCTTAGAAAAAGAGAAATCACTTTTCCTTGGAACTTCCAGCTCGAAACCCCGAGCCAATTCAAATAACTCTTCAAAAGACTTAGCCATTCCCCGACTAATCTTACCCTTCAAGTCATCATTCAAGGTACAGCAGAAATCTTTCATCAACTTGTGATCGTCACCAACATATTCTGGACAAAAACGAGTCTTTGCCAAGAAGGTAGACCTGAGAGTAACCAAGTCCATTGAACCTTGTTGCAAATTGTGCAACTCGTCCCGGATTCTATCGAGGTCGAAAGAAGTTCGGTATTCTTTGAAAAATTCCTTCCTAAACTCCTCCCACGTCAAGCTCATGCATTGCTCTTCACCATATAATTGGATTTTATCATCCCACCACAACTTTGCCTCTTCTCGTAAAGTGCTAGAACCATACCTCGCCTTCTTCTCGGGAGGACATTCCGCGGTACGAAAAGCTCCCTCGGGAGGACATACCTCGCCTTCATATCGGAAATCTAACATGTGCTTTTTAACGGATCTCGTACCCCATTAAACATCGAGGGTTGAGCATCCTTGAAATTTTTGTAATAGAAGTCTCGCCTTCCATAACCACCATTACCATCACCCCCTTCACCACGAGGATGAATGTTTCTAGCTTCTAATTGTAGTGACCCGAACTTTTCCATGTTTATATATATTAATTGAGATTGATATTTACATGATTAAATGTTTCCAACATGTTAAGCAATCAAACTTGTTAAGACTTGATTAATTGAAATATGTTTCATATAGACAATTGACCACCCAAGTTGATCGGTGATTCACGAACGTTAAAACTTGTAAAAACTATATGATGACATATATATGGATATATATATATAGTTAACATGATACTATGATAAGTAAACATATCATTAAGTATATTAACAATGAACTACATATGTAAAAACAAGACTACTAACTTAATGATTTTTAAACGAGACATATATGTAACGATTATCGTTGTAAAGACATTTAATGTATATATATCATATTAAGAGATATTCATACATGATAATATCATGATAATATAATAATTTAAAATCTCATTTGATATTATAAACATTGGGTTAACAACATTTAACAAGATCGTTAACCTAAAGGTTTCAAAACAACACTTACATGTAACGACTAACGATGACTTAACGACTCAGTTAAAATGTATATACATGTAGTGTTTTAATATGTATTTATACACTTTTGAAAGAATTCAATACACTTATCAAAATACTTCTACTTAACAAAAATGCTTACAATTACATCCTCGTTCAGTTTCATCAACAATTCTACTCGTATGCACCCGTATTCGTACTCGTACAATACACAGCTTTTAGATGTATGTACTATTGGTATATACACTCCAATGATCAGCTCTTAGCAGCCCATGTGAGTCACCTAACACATGTGGGAACCATCATTTGGCAACTAGCATGAAATATCTCATAAAATTACAAAAATATGAGTAATCATTCATGACTTATTTACATGAAAACAAAATTACATATCCTTTATATCTAATCCATACACCAACGACCAAAAACACCTACAAACACTTTCATTCTTCAATTTTCTTCATCTAATTGATCTCTCTCAAGTTCTATCTTCAAGTTCTAAGTGTTCTTCATAAATTCCAAAAGTTCTAGTTACATAAAATCAAGAATACTTTCAAGTTTGCTAGCTCACTTCCAATCTTGTAAGGTGATCATCCAACCTCAAGAAATCTTTGTTTCTTACAGTAGATTATCATTCTAATACAAGGTAATAATCATATTCAAACTTTGGTTCAATTTCTATAACTATAACAATCTTATTTCAAGTGATGATCTTACTTGAACTTGTTTTCGTGTCATGATTCTGCTTCAAGAACTTCGAGCCATCCAAGGATCCGTTGAAGCTAGATCCATTTTTCTCTTTTCCAGTAGGTTTATCCAAGGAACTTAAGGTAGTAATGATGTTCATAACATCATTCGATTCATACATATAAAGCTATCTTATTCGAAGGTTTAAACTTGTAATCACTAGAACATAGTTTAGTTAATTCTAAACTTGTTCGCAAACAAAAGTTAATCCTTCTAACTTGACTTTTAAAATCAACTAAACACATGTTCTATATCTATATGATATGCTAACTTAATGATTTAAAACCTGGAAACACGAAAAACACCGTAAAATCGGATTTACGCCGTCGTAGTAACACCGCGGGCTGTTTTGGGTTAGTTAATTAAAAACTATGATAAACTTTGATTTAAAAGTTGTTATTCTGAGAAAATGATTTTTATTATGAACATGAAACTATATCCAAAAATTATGGTTAAACTCAAAGTGGAAGTATGTTTTCTAAAATGGTCATCTAGACGTCGTTCTTTCGACTGAAATGACTACCTTTACAAAAACGACTTGTAACTTATTTTTCTGACTATAAACCTATACTTTTTCTATTTAGATTCATAAAATAGAGTTCAATATGAAACCATAGCAATTTGATTCACTCAAAACGGATTTAAAATGAAGAAGTTATGGGTAAAACAAGATTGGATAATTTTTCTCATTCTAGCTACGTGAAAATTGGTAACAAATCTATTCCAACCATAACTTAAACAACTTGTATTGTATATTATGTAATCTTGAGATACCATAGACACGTATACAATGTTTCGACCTATCATGTCGACACATCTATATATATTTCGGAACAACCATAGACACTCTATATGTGAATGTTGGAGTTAGCTATACAGGGTTGAGGTTGATTCCAAAATATATATAGTTTGAGTTGTGATCAATACTGAGATACGTATACACTGGGTCGTGGATTGATTCAAGATAATATTTATCGATTTATTTCTGTACATCTAACTGTGGACAACTAGTTATAGGTTACTAACGAGGACAGCTGACTTAATAAACTTAAAACATCAAAATATATTAAAAGTGTTGTAAATATATTTTGAACATACTTTAATATATATGTATATATTGTTATAGGTTCGTGAATCAACAGTGGCCAAGTCTTACTTCCCGACGAAGTAAAAATCTGTGAAAGTGAGTTATAGTCCCACTTTTAAAATCTAATATTTTTGGGATGAGAATACATGCAGGTTTTATAAATGATTTACAAAATAGACACAAGTACGTGAAACTACATTCTATGGTTGAATTATCGAAATCGAATATGCCCCTTTTTATTAAGTCTGGTAATCTAAGAATTAGGGAACAGACACCCTAATTGACGCGAATCCTAAAGATAGATCTATTGGGCCTAACAAACCCCATCCAAAGTACCGGATGCTTTAGTACTTCGAAATTTATATCATATCCGAAGGGTGTCCCGGAATGATGGGGATATTCTTATATATGCATCTTGTTATTGTCGGTTATCAGGTGTTCACCATATGAATGATTTTTATCTCTATGTATGGGATGTGTATTGAAATATGAAATCTTGTGGTCTATTGTTACGATTTGATATATATAGGTTAAACCTATAACTCACCAACATTTTTGTTGACGTTTAAAGCATGTTTATTCTCAGGTGAATATTAAGAGCTTCCGCTGTTGCATACTAAAATAAGGACAAGATTTGGAGTCCATGTTTGTATGATATTGTGTAAAAACTGCATTCAAGAAACTGATTTCGATGTAACATATTTGTATTGTAAACCATTATGTAATGGTCGTGTGTAAACAGGATATTTTAGATTATCATTATTTGATAATCTACGTAAAGCTTTTTAAACCTTTATTTATGAAATAAAGGTTATGGTTTGTTTTAAAAATGAATGCAGTCTTTGAAAAACGTCTCATATAGAGGTCAAAACCTCGCAACGAAATCAATTAATATGGAACGTTTTTAATCAATAAGAACGGGACATTTCAGTTGGTATCAGAGCGTTGGTCTTAGAGAACCAGAAAATTTGCATTAGTGTGTCTTATCGAGTTTGTTAGGATGCATTAGTGAGTCTGGACTTCGACCGTGTTTTCTTTAAAAATGATTGCTTAACATTTTTGTTGGAAACTATATATTTTTAACATATGAATATTATGTGATATATTAATCTCTTAACGTGTTTGATATTATGTGATAGATGTCTACCTCTAGAACAAGTCCCATTGACTCACCTAATAATAATGAAGAGTCAAATGTAAATTGGAATGATTTGTGGACTGATTCACAAGTTCCCGAAGAGGAACCGGAAGAAGAGTCGGAACCGGAAGAAGAATCGGAACCGGAAGAAGAATCGGAACCGGATGAAGAAATAGAACCGGTGGGGGAAATAATAAAACGGTTAAGTAAAAGAAAATCCTCAACCAACCGACCAAAGTTAATTATGGTCAATGGTGTTTCCGCCAAGGAAGCAAAATATTGGGAGGATTACCAATTCTCCGATGAATCGGATTCCGACGAGAATTCTGATGATGTTATAGAAATTACCCCAACTGAATTTAAAAAGGCAAAAGAAAATAATAAGGGAAAGGGCATAAAAATAGAGAAATCTAATTCCAACCCCGATGAACTTTATATGTATCGTCAACCCCCGAAGTCCTTAAGTTGTAACAATGACCCGGGAACCTCTAAACCACCAGGTTTTTCTAAACCAATGTGGACAACGACGGCTCGTATTAGGGGAACATCATATATCCCTAGAAACTTGGCAAAACGAACCAAAACCGAAGAAGAAGAAACGAGCGAGTCAGAATAAGATAGTTGTATTCGTGTGGTGTAATATATGTAATATAGTGTTCTTATGCTTTATGATATATGTAAAAATTGCTTGTATTAATAAGTATTTTTTTATGAATCTAACTCTTGTCTATTTTACAGTTTAAAAACACAAAATGGATAGACAACCCAATATTTTAAGAGACCTACCCGGAGACATGATTGATGAAATCTTGTCTAGAGTCGGCCAGAATTCTTCGGCACAACTATTTAAGGCGAGATCAGTTTGTAAGACATTCGAAGAACGTTCCAAGAATGTCTTGGTTTATAAGAGACTTTCGTTTGAAAGATGGGGGATATCACATTGGGAAACCCATAAGTTACGATGTGTTTACTTTGACGCATATATTGCGGGGAACCCAAATGCTATTTTACGCAACGGGTTAAGAAATTATTTTGACTCAATATATCCGAATATTGGACTTCGTGATTTAGAAAAAGCGGCTAACATGCAACATAAAGAAGCATGTTATGCTTACGGATTAGTAATGTTCGCTTCTCACCAAAGTGAGAACAAGAACATCGGGCTACAACTATTAAACAAAACGTTTCCACAAGTGACGGAGTCGGTAATTGGGGTAAGAAATGAGGTTTTTAGATTATTACGGGACTGTTGGACATTACGTAACCCTCGTCCCTTTGATGACGTTACAACACGCTGTCTTATCAACGGCCATAACGGTTATGTTGCACAAGACCAAGGATGGGAAGTAGTCCTAGTAAAACCAGAATGCATGACTTGTTTCTGGACGTATGAATTACGTGTCTTTATTGCCTTTGCTGAACGACTTGTGTACTAGCTAGAATTGTCTTCACAACTATCATGTATCAAAGTTATTGTGTGCTATATTTCATGCTTTATGTAAAATAAGCGGTATTGTAAGTTTGTAAAATATTGTATAAAAGTTTGAACGCGAAATATTATTATAATCAGTTTTTCATATAGAATTGTAGTAGTTGAATTGTATATTAGCTACTAAGTATGAACTTAACGGGTAGGTACTACCCGAATTTAAACTTATAAAACGCTAATATGAAGAAAAAGCTTTTATAAATGAGTTCATATTATGCTACGAAATACTATTAACTACTCTTAATATTCTGTATGATTAACTTGTTCCATTTAACTATTTTGAAGGAAATGGCACCGACTACTCGCCACACCGTGAATATGAATGAAGAGGAATTCCGTACTTTTCTAGCTTCAAACATAGCCGCAGTACAGGCTGCGCTACATACCAACAATAACCTTGGATCTAGCAGTACAGGAAATCGTGTAGGATGCACCTACAAAGAATTCACTGCCTGCAAACCTTTGGAATTTGATGGAACCGAAGGACCGATCGGATTGAAACGGTGGACTGAGAAGGTTGAATCGGTGTTTGCCATAAGTAAGTGTACTGAAGAGGACAAAGTGAAGTACGCTACGCATACCTTCACAGGTTCTGCGTTAACATGGCGGAATACCTATCTAGAGCAAGTGGGACAAGATGATGCGTACGCACTACCGTGGTCAGCATTCAAGCACTTGATGAACGAGAAGTACCGTCCCAGAACCGAGGTCAATAAGCTCAAGACAGAACTTAGAGGGTTACGAACCCAAGGATTTGACATTACCACGTACGAAAGACGATTCACAGAATTGTGCCTATTGTGTCCGGGAGCATTCGAAGATGAGGAAGAGAAGATCGACGCGTTTGTGAAAGGATTACCGGAAAGAATCCAAGAAGATATAAGTTCACACGAGCCCGCCTCCATACAACAGGCATGTAGAATGGCTCACAAACTAGTGAACCAGATTGAAGAAAGAATTAAAGAACAGACTGCTGAAGAGGCCAATGTGAAGCAAGTCAAAAGAAAGTGGGAGGAAAACGGTGATAAGAATCACCAATACAACAACAACAGCAATTATAACAATAATCGCAACAACTATCCTAACAATCGCAACATCAATCGCAACTACAACAAACGGTCCAACAACAACAACAACAACAACAACCACAACAATCATCTTAACAACAATAATAACCGCAACAACAACAACAATCAGAAGCAGCTATGCCAAAGGTGTGAAAAGTATCACTCGGGGTTCTGCACCAAATTTTGCAACAAGTGTAAAAGAAATGGTCATAGCGCGGCGAAGTGTGATGTCTACGGACCAGGGGTTAACAGAACGAAAGGAACAAATGGTGTCGGAACGAGTAATGGCATAGCAAGTAGTGTCGGAGCAAGTTATGCCAATGTAGTTTGTTATAAATGTGGAAAACCGGGCCACATTATTAGAAATTGCCCGAACCAGGAGAACACGAATGGTCAAGGCCGCGGAAGAGTTTTCAATATTAATGCGGCAGAGGCACAGGAAGACCCGGAGCTTGTTACGGGTACGTTTCTTATTGACAATAAATCTGCTTACGTTTTATTTGATTCGGGTGCGGATAGAAGCTATATGAGTAGAGATTTTTGTGCTAAATTAAGTTGTCCATTGACGCCTTTGGATAGTAAATTTTTACTCGAATTAGCAAATGGTAAATTAATTTCAGCAGATAATATATGTCGGAATCGAGAAATTAAACTGGTTAGCGAAACATTTAAGATTGATTTGATACCAGTAGAGTTAGGGAGTTTTGATGTGATAATCGGTATGGACTGGTTGAAAGAAGTGAAAGCAGAGATCGTTTGTTACAAAAATGCAATTCGCATTATACGAGAAAAAGGAAAACCCTTAATGGTGTACGGAGAAAAGGGCAACACGAAGCTACATCTTATTAGTATTTTGAAGGCACAAAAACTAATAAGAAAAGGTTGCTATGCTGTTCTAGCACACATCGAGAAAGTACAAACTGAAGAAAAGAGCATCAATGATGTTCCCATTGCAAAAGAATTTCCCGATGTATTTCCGAAAGAATTACCGGGATTACCCCCACATCGATCCGTTGAATTTCAAATAGATCTTGTACCAGGAGCTGCACCAATAGCTCGTGCTCCTTACAGACTCGCACCCAGCGAGATGAAAGAACTGCAAAGCCAATTACAAGAACTTTTAGAGCGTGGTTTCATTCGACCAAGCACATCACCGTGGGGAGCTCCTGTTTTGTTCGTCAAGAAGAAAGATGGTACATTCAGGTTGTGTATCGACTACCGAGAGTTGAACAAACTTACCATCAAGAACCGCTACCCACTACCGAGAATCGACGACTTATTTGATCAACTACAAGGCTCTTCTGTTTATTCAAAGATTGACTTACGTTCCGGGTATCATCAAATGCGGGTGAAAGAAGATGATATTCCAAAGACTGCTTTCAGAACACGTTACGGTCATTACGAGTTTATGGTCATGCCGTTTGGTTTAACTAATGCACCAGCTGTGTTCATGGACCTTATGAACTGAGTGTGTGGACCATACCTTGACAAGTTTGTCATTGTTTTCATTGATGACATACTTATTTACTCAAAGAATGACCAAGAACATGGTGAACATTTGAGAAAGGTGATAGAAGTATTGAGGAAGGAAGAATTGTACGCTAAGTTTTCAAAGTGTGCATTTTGGTTGGAAGAAGTTCAATTCCTCGGTCACATAGTGAACAAAGAAGGTATTAAGGTGGATCCGGCAAAGATAGAAACTGTTGAAAAGTGGGAAACCCCGAAAACTCCGAAACACATACGCCAGTTTTTAGGACTAGCTGGTTACTACAGAAGGTTCATCCAAGACTTTTCCAGAATAGCAAAACCTTTGACTGCATTAACGCATATGATGATGTAGCGTGAGGGTACGAAATAGTATTATTTTTAATACAAAATACTACAAAATATGACACAAGTTTTATTAATTTACGGATGGGATATACCTAAACCTTGCTACAACACTATAGGCAGTGTACCTAATCGTAGAGTAGTGTAGTTTTTAGTAAGTCCGGTTCGTTCCACAGGGAGCTGGTGAAGTTAACGCTATATTATTAAGTTTATTTGTAAAAATATATATATAAATAAGTAGTAGTATTATTATAAAATGGGGGTTTTACCGTTTAATGACCGGTTTGTCGATTTTAAGCGTAAAAATAAATGACAAAAATTAAAGTGCGTAAAATAAATTGCGATAAATAAAATGACAGAAAATAAAATTGCGAGTAATAAAATGACAGTAAATAAAGATACGATGAGAAATATAATAAAAGAATTATGCTTATTTAAACTTCCGTAATCATGATGTTTGACGTGTTGATTTTAATTTATTACCATGGGTTAATTGTCCTTTGTCCTGGTTTATTTGATACATCTATCTGGTTTTTGTCCATAATAGTCCATCGGTCATAAATATAAAGTGCGAGTATCCTCGTCAAATTACCCTTATACCCGAAGTCAAATATTCCAACTGATTAAGGATTTAAACTGTGACGCAGTTATCACTTCTGTCAACAATTACACCAGTTATCACTGTATGTAATCCACCCCTGTTTTAATTAGTTTATGAATATTAATTCATCCACTTGATCAGAATGAATAATCAATTACCCAACCCAATTGATTAATTAAATGATTATAACAGATTCCATATGAACATCACTAAATAGGACAACCATAATCATTATTAATTATTAGGTTAATTAATTTGAAGATAGGTTCGACAGACTCCAATGAGTTGTCACTCAATTAGACAATACCCCCCATCTATTAATAGTCAATAGTTCAATTTCCACAAGTGTCGGTCTTTTGCCCAAACCTTAATTATGGTACAAAGCCCAATTACCCAATTTTAGTAATTAGCCCAACATCATGATTACTTCGTTTTAAATAAGCATAATAATAACTTAGCTACGAGACATTAATGTAAAAAGGTTGAACATAACTTACAATGATTAAAAATAGCGTAGCGTTACACGGACAGAATTTTGACTTACACACTCAAACGATCTCTATCATAAATCTTATTATTATCATAATTTAAACTTAAAATTAAGATTATTGTTATATCTTATTACATTAACATTATGATAGAGAATTATAAATATAGATATTGATATTTGATATAGAAAAGTAAGAAAATGATCGAAAAAATGATCGAGAAAGTCTCCCCCAATTCATCGTTACATATATCCCTTTTATAGGCAAATTTAAAATTGAATTTTCATTTACGACCCCTGAACTATGCTCAATTAACAACTTTTTATTATTTAATATTATTCTTATTATGAATTATTTAAATATTATATTTTATTCTTGTGCATAGTTGACTCGTAATTTTTACACCGTTGCGTCGAGCGCTGAAAGTTGGTTCATGCCCCGGTTCCGGATTTTCGAACGTCCTTTCGTACAATTTTATATCTTGTACTTTGCGTTTTGTAACTTGTACTCTTGTCATTTTTAGACGTTCTTCATCAATAAATTGAACCTTTTGAATTGTATCTTGTACATTTGAGCTTTTTGGACGTTTTGGTCTTTCAAATCTTCGTTTTTGTCTTTAAATCTTCATTTTCGAGCGATTTGCGTCTTTCGTCTTCGCACTTATTTATTTAACTATTACAACTAAAAATAAGGAAATTACATTTAAAAACTTTACATATTGGAACGATATTGCTACTAAATATATGTTCATTTGGAACACTATCAAATATCCCCACACTTGAGCGTTGCTTGTCCTCAAGCAATACAGAACTTGAAATAAAAACATACATGAATCACTTTTTTATTCATCACATTTTGTACATCAGTGATTTTGATATAGCGGTATAAACAATGACAGTAATGATGGTTAAAGGTGGGTGTGTCATCCACAGTTGCCTTGGGTTTAGGTCAACGACACTTGCAATCAAATAGCCGATTTACTTTCGGTTTCCAAAGCAAAGTGCACATTTGAAAGGCGGTTTACAGTCCCACATGACTATAAAAATTTAGATCCTTTAGGAAATAGGATCTTTATGAAAACATTTGATCTTTTGAAAATTCAATCTAGCTTTTACCCTAGATAAGTTTTCTGATTTGATCCACCATTGGTGTTGCAAAATATATTTGTGGATCAATATTTTGGCTAAAAACATTTAGGTTCGTGTAATCCACTGCTATCCCGGTATCGGAAAGCACACATCCAGTTTACTTGTTCCGTATATTACCTTTCGGCAAACTACCGTCCGGTTGTAAAGGAAAGCGATGAACAAGAAATTGTTAAGGCAATGTCTAATGACATGCTTTTGGTTATGGTCTTTTAACGTGTCGGATGCTAGAACTATCCTTGGTAGGAGCGATAGTAAAGATCATCCTATGATTTTTCGGTCTGGCACAAGGTCCTGTCTCCGACCATGCTATGCAACCACCGTTCTTACGGTTGACACCCGATTTAGTTCAGGTGACCTAATGAATTCCAGGTGAATTCCTAGGATTTTACGTTCAATGGTAATGAACGCATTGAAAATGGATTTTCAGAAAACAAATCGGTTTGCAATTTTGATCAAAATATTTTCTCGTTCAAGCTCGAGTTTAGATATCATTGAATTCCATGAGTTTGAATTCTCAATCTTTAAGGTCAATCTCTAGGATTGAGTAATATCAGTCTTAAAAGCTGATTTTTAATCTTTAAGGAGATTATCCTTTCTGGGGATCTGATTCATTAGTCTTATCAAGCTAATTTGCACGGTGCCCCCCCATTGTACGAGATAAATCCTTCTCATGGTTAGGATAAATCTGACCACATGGCGACCCTGTTTGATGCTGAGGTCCGTAGATTTCCTGCTGATTTTAGAGATGACTTTTCTAGGTTTTTCGTCAACCTACAGCTGGTCTGGACGACAACTTCATGACCTAAATCAAGAAGCGCGTGTCTTTTTCAGAAGACTTTACTTCCTTCAAATGATGGAATTGATTCATCGTGTAGATCCATCTTTCTTACAGTAAATCGGGTAAAACTGATTAAAATCGTCCAAAGCAAAAGTACCTGCAATAATCTTGTACAAAAATATGTGATATATGTTTTAAATTGAATAACTTGGTACATTCTTCCCACACTTAGTTTCTTTCTTTGCCTTTTTATTTTCTTCTATTTCATTTTAAATGAATTCAAGCGTTTTAGGGTGTTTCTCAATTTATGTCCTTTTCGAGGTAACGATAATTTCGGTATTATCACCTAGTTTTCACCGTTCATAAATATGTATAAACATGATTTTAAATTCATTTAGTTGAAAATTTTTCAAATTTTCACAAAATTTGGCAAATAAACTAAGTGCAAACCCGAGAGAATTTATAACCCTTCCCCACACTTGAGATCATGCAATGCCCTCATTTGCATGAAATCAGACTATAATTATAAATTCATGAGGGTGATTAGTGTAGAAAAGTGATTAAAAATACCCAGTTTGTAAGCATATTATTTTACATCACATTTGATATTTTGCTTCTTGTCGTCAAAATCAGTAGCTATTGCTGAACTTAATGTTAGTCTTTGAAAGTGCGTTGTTCTACCCTGTTTTGTACATAAGATAAAATACAAACATATATATATATATATATATATATATTTTTGAAGTTTGGTTTATAACCCCATTTTTCAAAAATTTATAAAGTATAATATTTTTGGCATACTTTAAATCAATAAAATTAAAAATAATGATAACAAAATTTGTCGCCCCGCCCTCGGGTAAAGCAATTTCGGCTCTATGACCTAGTCTTCAACTCACGACGAATTTTAGAAATCAATTTTTTTTTTAACTTAATGAAATAAAGTAAATTTTGTTTTTAAAATCACACAAAACTTAAATTTAAAAAGCATATTAATTTTTATATAAAACCTACAAAATAAAAAAAAATTCAGAATGGAGGGAGGAAACTAGTTCTTTAGTGTCTGCTAGCGGAAAAGACCAATCGGATTCCATTCTCGGAACTACACGAGAACAGAACAACTAACTCTAGATAGCATTTTTTTTTAAGACACTTAAATCTCCCCACACTTAGGTAGCTGTGGTGTTGAAATTGTGATTAACTTCATCGTTAATTTCTTTTGGTCCATAATCAACTTGCGTATCTGTGAATTTTTCTTTAAGCCATTGCCTAGCTTCTTCTGTGAAATCCCATAATTCAACTAGTTTGGCCTTTTCTTTAGGCGACAGATTGGATACTAACCGGTTACATAACTTAAAGTTCCCCTTACTTCTAGCATCAATAGCCCGTTTAAAAAGTTTCTTCATTGAACTGTTAATAACGGGGTCATTTAATTTCGTATCAACAACGGGGTTCTTTATTATCAAGTCATCATTAGATTTTACTTCATTTTCCCCACACTTAGGCGTTTTATTATTGCTAAGCACTACCGTTGGAGTTGGTAAAACAACATGGTTATTACCAATCGTTTTTACTGGTTCAACGGTTTTAGTTGGTGGAGATTTAGACTTTCGAATCATAAAGGTGATAGATTTGTTACCACTTTTAAGTGTCATTCTTCCATTTCCTACATCAAATAACGCCCCGGTGGACGCTAAGAATGGCCGACCTAAAATTAGAGGAATGTTTGGGTCCTCTTCTATGTCAATGACAATAAATTCGACTAGAAAGGTTAAATTGCCTACTTGAACGGGTAGGTTGTCAGCAATTCCAACTGGGTGCTTAATGGTTTGATCAAAGAGTCGAACACTCATATCCGTTGGACTTAACTTACCTACACCTAATCTCTTATATAAGGAAAGAGGCATAACACTTACACTCGCACCTAAATCTGCTAGTGCATCATACATGACACAATCACTAAGTAGACAAGGAACAATAAATTCACCCGGATCACCTACCCTAGGTGGAGGTTTTGGTGGAACTGTATTCACCGGGTTTATCTTTACGGTTTTTGTTTCTTGCACTTTCTTATTCTTTTTCTTCTTCTTCTTTCCAGAGGTATCACAATCTTTATTACCTATCACTTGCTCATACTCAACTCCTTTTCTTGGAAACGGGATGGGTGGTTTGTATGGTGCCACCACTGGCTTTACATACTCGGGTGGTGGTGGTGGTGTAACTTCTTCATTGTTACTCTCATCTAAAACCTTCCCATCTTCTGATGCTGGTTTTTCAGAATTCGTTGAAACCATATTAACATTCTCATTCCGAGGATTTACTTCAGTATTACTCGGTAGCTTTCCTTGTTCCCTCTCACTCATCATGCTAGCAAGAGTACCTACGTGTTTTTCAAGATTCAAAATGGAAGCTTGTTGAGTTCTTAATGACTGATCAAACCTCTCATTCGTTTGGGTTTGAGATGTAATGAATTGTGTTTGAGATTCAACTAGCTTTACCATCATTTCTTCTAGATTTGGCTTTTTCTCTTCGGTTTGTTGTGGTGGTTTATACAAGTTAGGTCTTTGTTGATTGAAAGTGTTGTTTTGAGTTGGTTGGTTATTCGGACCTTGTTGGTTGTACGAGTTATTGTTTGGTCCATTTGGATTGTAAAGAATGTTTTGATTTCGATTGAAGTTTAGCTTTGGCGGTTGATAATTATTTTGATAATTATTTCCCGGCCTTTGGTTCATATAGGAAACATTCTCTCGTTGTTCCATCGTTGGTTCAATGTGACAATCTTTCAATAAGTGTGGTCCACCGCATTGCTCACAACTGATTCGTATTGCGTGAATATCTTTATTCATCTTTTCCATTCGTCTTTCGAAAGCATCTATTTTTGCGGAAACGGAATCAAAGTCATGGCTAGAATCGGCTCTAGCCGCTTTAGATGATCGAAAGATATCTTTTTCTTGGTGCCACTCATGAGAGTGGGAGGCTGTATTATCAATAATTTTGTAAGCTTCAGTTGCGGTTTTCTTCATGATGGAACCACCAGCTGTTATGTCGATGTCTTTTCTTGTAGCGATGTCTACGCCTTTATAGAAGATTTGCACTATTTGAAAAGTATCTAATCCGTGTTGAGGACATCCTCTCAACATCCTTCCGAATCTTGTCCACGCCTCATATAATGTTTCATTTGGATTTTGCGCGAACGTAACAATTTCTCCTTGAAGTCTCACGGCTTTGGATGCCGGAAAGAATCGTTTAAGAAATTTTTCAACTAAAACATCCCATGTGTCAATCGCCCCTTCAGGTAACGATTCTAACCAATCTTTGGCTTCTCCCTTTAAAGTCCAGGGAAATAACATGAGATAGATCTGCTCATCTTCCACTTCTCGGATTTTGAATAGTGTACAAATTCTTTTAAACGTACGAAGGTGTTCGTTAGGATCTTCATTCGGTGCACCACTGAATTGGCATTGGTTAGTTACCATGTGTAGAATTTGTCCTTTGATTTCATAATCTGGCGCATTAACTTCTGGTTTAATAATGGCATGACCTTGGCCCGTGCGTGTGGCTCTCATTCGATCTTCCATACTTAGAGGTTCCGTTACTTCCATAATTGAATTTGTTGAATACGAATCACTAGAGGACTCTGATTTAACGGTTTGTGGTTCAGGAGGAATAATTAGTGGTTCAGGATCTTGGAATTGTCCTTGAATATGCTCCGGGTTCTTAATTGTGAAGTCGGGTTCAAAAGATGGATTATCGGAAATTTGAGTTAGAGTTCTTGGTCGACTAGATGATGATTCTAAAGAAAAATCAACGGCAGCTATATTTGTTAAACGATGTCTTGATCGAGTTACAGGTGGTGAACGTATGAAAGGTGGTGAACGTTTTACTCGGTGCATTCACTGAATATCCTATTAGTTTTTAAAAGGAAAGAAAAATTATATAAGTTATCCAATTAATAGACTTTTCTGATTTTGCCCACGTTTCGAATAGCCAAAAGATGCAGCAGAGGGGCAGGATTCGTTTGGTCTCAATATAATTGAGTACTGTTTGGCTCCAATAACCCGGTCCACGTACAAATCCAACTATTACTACGAACCAGAAAATTTTGATGTCTATTAATTTAACCACTTAAAATAAATTTTCGTAATTTTAAGAAATTTAGATAAGAAGTAGAATAAAAATCTATGTCCTAAAACTAGAATAGCGAGAAATAAGAAAGAAAAAGAGTTCGTCGAAAAAGATCGAAAAATAAAAGGTCGAAAAATAGGCGTCGAAAAATAAAAATAAGAAAGTAGTGCGAAATACGGCGTCGTAAAATTCTAAAGCACCTAAAACTTAGTCTAAGGAATAAGCACTTAAGGGATTTTACGGCAAAGCCTAAAAATTCTAGAAGTAAAAATAACTATGGCAAAACTAAACTTAATACTAAAAGTTGCGACTATAGTCTAAAAATCTAAAGGTAATAAAACTAAAAAAAACATTTTTTTTTTTTTTTTTTTAGAGACAAAATTTTAAAAATATATATTTTTTTTTTTTACGTTTTTTTTTTTTACGTTTTTGTTTTTTTTTTTTTTTTTACGTTTTTTTTTTTTTTTTTTTTTTTAAATTTTTTAAAAAAAAACGATTTTTTTTTTTACAAATTTTTTTTTTTAAAACGAATTTTTTTTTTCTTTTAAAAAAAAATGATTTTTTTTACACAATTTTTTTTTTCTTTTTTTTTTTAAAAACGAAATTTTTTTTTTTTTTTTTTTTTTTTTTTTTAAAAAACGAAATTTTTTTTTTTTTTTTTTTTTAAAAAAAAACGATTTTTTTTTTTTTTAAAAAAAACGATTTTTTTTTACAAATTAATAATTTTTTTATAATTATAATTTTTTTTTCAAAACTTTTTTTTTTTTAATTCATTTACTATTTATGAATAGTAAATGAAAATAAATTAATTAATTTACTATTCACATGAAAGCGACATGATAGCAATTATTAATTATAAGTTACATAATATACCCCTGAAGTATTTAATAAATACGACTTTTTTAAAATTTACGTAAATTTTTGATTCTTAAATATTTTTATATTATTATATTCTATTTCAATATTATTATATTATTATATTCTATTTCAATATTATTATATTATTATATTTTATTTCAATATTATTATAATTAAAAATATAGCGTTTTATCGCTCCCCGGCAGCGGCGCCAAAAACTTGATGATGTAGCGTGAGGGTACGAAATAGTATTATTTTTAATACAAAATACTACAAAATATGACACAAGTTTTATTAATTTACGGATGGGATATACCTAAACCTTGCTACAACACTATAGGCAGTGTACCTAATCGTAGAGTAGTGTAGTTTTTAGTAAGTCCGGTTCGTTCCACAGGGAGCTGGTGAAGTTAACGCTATATTATTAAGTTTATTTGTAAAAATATATATATAAATAAGTAGTAGTATTATTATAAAATGGGGGTTTTACCGTTTAATGACCGGTTTGTCGATTTTAAGCGTAAAAATAAATGACAAAAATTAAAGTGCGTAAAATAAATTGCGATAAATAAAATGACAGAAAATAAAATTGCGAGTAATAAAATGACAGTAAATAAAGATACGATGAGAAATATAATAAAAGAATTATGCTTATTTAAACTTCCGTAATCATGATGTTTGACGTGTTGATTTTAATTTATTACCATGGGTTAATTGTCCTTTGTCCTGGTTTATTTGATACATCTATCTGGTTTTTGTCCATAATAGTCCATCGGTCATAAATATAAAGTGCGAGTATCCTCGTCAAATTACCCTTATACCCGAAGTCAAATATTCCAACTGATTAAGGATTTAAACTGTGACGCAGTTATCACTTCTGTCAACAATTACACCAGTTATCACTGTATGTAATCCACCCCTGTTTTAATTAGTTTATGAATATTAATTCATCCACTTGATCAGAATGAATAATCAATTACCCAACCCAATTGATTAATTAAATGATTATAACAGATTCCATATGAACATCACTAAATAGGACAACCATAATCATTATTAATTATTAGGTTAATTAATTTGAAGATAGGTTCGACAGACTCCAATGAGTTGTCACTCAATTAGACAATACCCCCCATCTATTAATAGTCAATAGTTCAATTTCCACAAGTGTCGGTCTTTTGCCCAAACCTTAATTATGGTACAAAGCCCAATTACCCAATTTTAGTAATTAGCCCAACATCATGATTACTTCGTTTTAAATAAGCATAATAATAACTTAGCTACGAGACATTAATGTAAAAAGGTTGAACATAACTTACAATGATTAAAAATAGCGTAGCGTTACACGGACAGAATTTCGACTTACACACTCAAACGATCTCTATCATAAATCTTATTATTATCATAATTTAAACTTAAAATTAAGATTATTGTTATATCTTATTACATTAACATTATGATAGAGAATTATAAATATAGATATTGATATTTGATATAGAAAAGTAAGAAAATGATCGAAAAAATGATCGAGAAAGTCTCCCCCAATTCATCGTTACATATATCCCTTTTATAGGCAAATTTAAAATTGAATTTTCATTTACGACCCCTGAACTATGCTCAATTAACAACTTTTTATTATTTAATATTATTCTTATTATGAATTATTTAAATATTATATTTTATTCTTGTGCATAGTTGACTCGTAATTTTTACACCGTTGCGTCGAGCGCTGAAAGTTGGTTCATGCCCCGGTTCCGGATTTTCGAACGTCCTTTCGTACAATTTTATATCTTGTACTTTGCGTTTTGTAACTTGTACTCTTGTCATTTTTAGACGTTCTTCATCAATAAATTGAACCTTTTGAATTGTATCTTGTACATTTGAGCTTTTTGGACGTTTTGGTCTTTCAAATCTTCGTTTTTGTCTTTAAATCTTCATTTTCGAGCGATTTGCGTCTTTCGTCTTCGCACTTATTTATTTAACTATTACAACTAAAAATAAGGAAATTACATTTAAAAACTTTACATATTGGAACGATATTGCTACTAAATATATGTTCATTTGGAACACTATCAGCATAAAGGGAAGAAATTTGAATGGAATGATCAACAAGAGAAAGCGTTTCAGTTATTGAAGAAAAAGCTAACTACGGCACCTATATTGTCATTGCCTGAAGGGAATGATGATTTTGTGATTTATTGTGACGCATCAAAGCAAGGTCTCGGTTGTGTATTAATGCAACGAACGAAGGTGATTGCTTATGCGTCTAGACAATTGAAGATTCACGAACAAAATTATACGACGCATGATTTGGAATTAGGCGCGGTTGTTTTTGCATTAAAGACTTGGAGGCACTACTTATATGGGGTCAAAAGTATTATATATACCGACCACAAAAGTCTTCAACACATATTTAATCAGAAACAACTGAATATGAGGCAGCGTAGGTGGATTGAATTATTGAATGATTACGACTTTGAGATTCGTTACCACCCGGGGAAGGCAAATGTGGTAGCCGATGCCTTGAGCAGGAAGGACAGAGAACCCATTCGAGTAAAATCTATGAATATAATGATTCATAATAACATTACTACTCAAATAAAGGAGGCGCAACATGGAGTTTTAAAAGAGGGAAATTTAAAGGATGAAATACCCAAAGGATCGGAGAAGCATCTTAATATTCGGGAAGACGGAACCAGGTATAGGGCTGAAAGGATTTGGGTACCAAAATTTGGAGATATGAGAGAAATGGTACTTAGAGAAGCTCATAAAACCAGATACTCAATACATCCTGGAACGGGGAAGATGTACAAGGATCTCAAGAAACATTTTTGGTGGCCGGGTATGAAAGCCGATGTTGCTAAATACGTAGGAGAATGTTTGACGTGTTCTAAGGTCAAAGCTGAGCATCAGAAACCATCAGGTCTACTTCAACAACCCGAAATCCCGGAATGGAAATGGGAAAACATTACCATGGATTTCATCACTAAATTGCCAAGGACTGCAAGTGGTTTTGATACTATTTGGGTAATAGTTGATCGTCTCACCAAATCAGCACACTTCCTACCAATAAGAGAAGATGACAAGATGGAGAAGTTAGCACGACTGTATTTGAAGGAAGTCGTCTCCAGACATGGAATACCAATCTCTATTATCTCTGATAGGGATGGCAGATTTATTTCAAGATTCTGGCAGACATTACAGCAAGCATTAGGAACTCGTCTAGACATGAGTACTGCCTATCATCCACAAACTGATGGGCAGAGCGAAAGGACGATACAAACGCTTGAAGACATGCTACGAGCATGTGTTATTGATTTCGGAAACAGTTGGGATCGACATCTACCGTTAGCAGAATTTTCCTACAACAACAGCTACCATTCAAGCATTGAGATGGCGCCGTTTGAAGCACTTTATGGTAGAAAGTGCAGGTCTCCGATTTGTTGGAGTGAAGTGGGGGATAGACAGATTACGGGTCCGGAGATTATACAAGAAACTACCGAGAAGATCATCCAAATTCAACAACGGTTGAAAACCGCCCAAAGTCGACAAAAGAGCTACGCTGACATTAAAAGAAAAGATATAGAATTTGAAATTGGAGAGATGGTCATGCTTAAAGTTGCACCTTGGAAAGGCGTTGTTCGATTTGGTAAACGAGGGAAATTAAATCCAAGGTATATTGGACCATTCAAGATTATTGATCGTGTCGGACCAGTAGCTTACCGACTAGAGTTACCTCAACAACTCGCGGCTGTACATAACACTTTCCACGTCTCGAATTTAAAGAAATGTTTTGCTAAAGAAGATCTCACTATTCCGTTAGATGAAATCCAAATCAACGAAAAACTTCAATTCATCGAAGAACCCGTCGAAATAATGGATCGTGAGGTTAAAAGACTTAAGCAAAACAAGATACCAATTGTTAAGGTTCGATGGAATGCTCGTAGAGGACCCGAGTTCACCTGGGAGCGTGAAGATCAGATGAAGAAGAAATACCCGCATCTATTTCCAGAAGATTCGTCAACACCTTCAACAGCTTAAAATTTCGGGACGAAATTTATTTAACGGGTAGGTACTGTAGTGACCCGAACTTTTCCATGTTTATATATATTAATTGAGATTGATATTTACATGATTAAATGTTTCCAACATGTTAAGCAATCAAACTTGTTAAAACTTGATTAATTGAAATATGTTTCATATAGACAATTGACCACCCAAGTTGATCGGTGATTCACGAACGTTAAAACTTGTAAAAACTATATGATGACATATATATGGATATATATATAGTTAACATGATACTATGATAAGTAAACATATCATTAAGTATATTAACAATGAACTACATATGTAAAAACAAGACTACTAACTTAATGATTTTTAAACGAGACATATATGTAACGATTATCGTTGTAAAGACATTTAATGTATATATATCATATTAAGAGATATTCATACATGATAATATCATGATAATATAATAATTTAAAATCTCATTTGATATTATAAACATTGGGTTAACAACATTTAACAAGATCGTTAACCTAAAGGTTTCAAAACAACACTTACATGTAACGACTAACGATGACTTAACGACTCAGTTAAAATGTATATACATGTAGTGTTTTAATATGTATTTATACACTTTTGAAAGACTTCAATACACTTATCAAAATACTTCTACTTAACAAAAATGCTTACAATTACATCCTCGTTCAGTTTCATCAACAATTCTACTCGTATGCACCCGTATTCGTACTCGTACAATACACAGCTTTTAGATGTATGTACTATTGGTATATACACTCCAATGATCAGCTCTTAGCAGCCCATGTGAGTCACCTAACACATGTGGGAACCATCATTTGGCAACTAGCATGAAATATCTCATAAAATTACAAAAATATGAGTAATCATTCATGACTTATTTACATGAAAACAAAATTACATATCCTTTATATCTAATCCATACACCAACGACCAAAAACACCTACAAACACTTTCATTCTTCAATTTTCTTCATCTAATTGATCTCTCTCAAGTTCTATCTTCAAGTTCTAAGTGTTCTTCATAAATTCCAAAAGTTCTAGTTACATAAAATCAAGAATACTTTCAAGTTTGCTAGCTCACTTCCAATCTTGTAAGGTGATCATCCAACCTCAAGAAATCTTTGTTTCTTACAGTAGATTATCATTCTAATACAAGGTAATAATCATATTCAAACTTTGGTTCAATTTCTATAACTATAACAATCTTATTTCAAGTGATGATCTTACTTGAACTTGTTTTCGTGTCATGATTCTGCTTCAAGAACTTCGAGCCATCCAAGGATCCGTTGAAGCTAGATCCATTTTTCTCTTTTCCAGTAGGTTTATCCAAGGAACTTAAGGTAGTAATGATGTTCATAACATCATTCGATTCATACATATAAAGCTATCTTATTCGAAGGTTTAAACTTGTAATCACTAGAACATAGTTTAGTTAATTCTAAACTTGTTCGCAAACAAAAGTTAATCCTTCTAACTTGACTTTTAAAATCAACTAAACACATGTTCTATATCTATATGATATGCTAACTTAATGATTTAAAACCTGGAAACACGAAAAACATCGTAAAATCGGATTTACGCCGTCGTAGTAACACCGCGGGCTGTTTTGGGTTAGTTAATTAAAAACTATGATAAACTTTGATTTAAAAGTTGTTATTATGAGAAAATGATTTTTATTATGAACATGAAACTATATCCAAAAATTATGGTTAAACTCAAAGTGGAAGTATGTTTTCTAAAATGGTCATCTAGACGTCGTTCTTTCGACTGAAATGACTACCTTTACAAAAACGACTTGTAACTTATTTTTCTGACTATAAACCTATACTTTTTCTGTTTAGATTCATAAAATAGAGTTCAATATGAAACCATAGCAATTTGATTCACTCAAAACGGATTTAAAATGAAGAAGTTATGGGTAAAACAAGATTGGATAATTTTTCTCATTCTAGCTACGTGAAAATTGGTAACAAATCTATTCCAACCATAACTTAAACAACTTGTATTGTATATTATGTAATCTTGAGATACCATAGACACGTATACAATGTTTCGACCTATCATGTCGACACATCTATATATATTTCGGAACAACCATAGACACTCTATATGTGAATGTTGGAGTTAGCTATACAGGGTTGAGGTTGATTCCAAAATATATATAGTTTGAGTTGTGATCAATACTGAGATACGTATACACTGGGTCGTGGATTGATTCAAGATAATATTTATCGATTTATTTCTGTACATCTAACTGTGGACAACTAGTTATAGGTTACTAACGAGGACAGCTGACTTAATAAACTTAAAACATCAAAATATATTAAAAGTGTTGTAAATATATTTTGAACATACTTTAATATATATGTATATATTGTTATAGGTTCGTGAATCAACAGTGGCCAAGTCTTACTTCCCGACGAAGTAAAAATCTGTGAAAGTGAGTTATAGTCCCACTTTTAAAATCTAATATTTTTGGGATGAGAATACATGCAGGTTTTATAAATGATTTACAAAATAGACACAAGTACGTGAAACTACATTCTATGGTTGAATTATCGAAATCGAATATGCCCCTTTTTATTAAGTGTGGTAATCTAAGAATTAGGGAACAGACACCCTAATTGACGCGAATCCTAAAGATAGATCTATTGGGCCTAACAAACCCCATCCAAAGTACCGGATGCTTTAGTACTTCGAAATTTATATCATATCCGAAGGGTGTCCCGGAATGATGGGGATATTCTTATATATGCATCTTGTTATTGTCGGTTACCAGGTGTTCACCATATGAATGATTTTTATCTCTATGTATGGGATGTGTATTGAAATATGAAATCTTGTGGTCTATTGTTACGATTTGATATATATAGGTTAAACCTATAACTCACCAACATTTTTGTTGACGTTTAAAGCATGTTTATTCTCAGGTGAATATTAAGAGCTTCCGCTGTTGCATACTAAAATAAGGACAAGATTTGGAGTCCATGTTTGTATGATATTGTGTAAAAACTGCATTCAAGAAACTGATTTCGATGTAACATATTTGTATTGTAAACCATTATGTAATGGTCGTGTGTAAACAGGATATTTTAGATTATCATTATTTGATAATCTACGTAAAGCTTTTTAAACCTTTATTTATGAAATAAAGGTTATGGTTTGTTTTAAAAATGAATGCAGTCTTTGAAAAACGTCTCATATAGAGGTCAAAACCTCGCAACGAAATCAATTAATATGGAACGTTTTTAATCAATAAGAACGGGACATTTCACTAATGCCTCCTCGATCGCGGAATTCATTCGCTCATTGATCATTTTGGTTACTTTCCCATCAATCGATTCTTGGAAAGCCTTTCGGACATCGTCAAGAAATTCCGTTTTTAACCTTTTAAAGATGGCCTCAATCTTGCCCGTGAGTTCAACGTCCTCGCTCGTGCCTCCTTCATTGGTATCATGTCCATTTCTCATCTTCATTCTATAAAACGAAGTAAATTAAATAACGAACGAAAAGACATGACACAATATACATGAACACCTCACCGCCCCATATTGCTCAACAATCGTCGTACATCGCTTGTTCGACACAATTTGAACCCGTAACAATGGTAGCTAATCATTGTTACGTGACCACGTCGCATTAACTTGCTAGTACAACGTCTATCTCGCTTGATGATTGCAAAACACAACACAAAACAATTATTGCATAGTTAATTCACCTAAAACTAGGCACTAACCAATCCCCGGGCCGACCCGTCTCCTACAAGTCCCGCATAACGCACATACACAATAAAGTATAAGTCTAGGCACCTATCTCAAATCGCCTAAATCCCTTAGACCATGCTCTGATACCACTTGTAATGACCCGACCTCGTTATACCAAAAACACACCTAAAAAAAAAAAAATTTGGGTCAGTACATCTGGACGGCGTCCAGATTCCTAGACGGCGTCCAGTACTGAAGACTTTGACGGCGTCCAAACAATTGGGACAGCATCCCAATGAAATATCAGGTTCTAATCTCGGGTTCCAAATTACACGAGCGGAAATCCCGCTTCCCGATACTTTTAAACGAAAACCTTTTCACAACATGTTATAATAAGTAAAACTAAGAGATTTCCATCATCAAAACAAGTTTTACAACATCGGGCCCACAATGTCCCATTTTACAAATTTCGTTCAAAATACAAGTTTCGACCACAAGAGTTTAAATTCTAAACGACACCTAGAGCATGGTGTTTGGGGTTAAACTACCCACATCTTGTCTGAACTTCCAAAAGCTAACCCAAAAGCATCCCCTATCAAAATAAGCGGGAGACCACTAATCCAACCGAATACCTTTGCCTTTGTCCACGCCGGAGCCTAAAAAGGTAAACAACGAGAGGGTAAGCTAAATCTTAGTGAGTGTAACAATTATACATACACATATATAACACATCTACTTGCAATCGCACCCACCAAATACCTCTTACAAAAATATAACTCAATAGCATGCCGTCATACTCATAATGCTAACAACTCGTACACTAACACAACACCACATTAGCATATACTCAATACAATATATATATATATATATATATATATATATATATATATAATATATATATATATATATATATATATATATATATATATATATATATATATATATATATATATATATATATATATATATATATATATATATATATATATATATATATATATATATATATATATATATATATAGCATGCTTATCCAATGTTCAACAACATAATATGGTTAACCATAATGCTATGGTGCTACCGGCATGTGGTTCACACCATACGCATTTGAGTCTCACTCTTTTATAGTGCTACCGGCACGTGGTTCACACTTTGGCACTACTGGCACGTGGTTCACGCCTCATTTTATAGTGCTACCGGCACGTGGTTCACACTTGATGCTACCGGCACGTGGTTCACATCATAATACCCGTCACACACATGTTATGGTACTACCGGCACGTGGTTCATACCATAACATTCACAAATAAATACGCCATATACATGTACGCATAATTATTCCACTCACCTTAAAGTCTTTGTGAGAGTTAACCGAGCTTGCAACCTTCAATGTAATGTACCTATTACATTAGGCACATAATCAATCACACAATCGAATTGGTCAACCTACTCACTCACCCAACTAGCGTCATTTTGACCCTTGGTGCAATTTTGACCCATTTGCACATTTAACCCTAAGATTAGGTCAACTTCGCCAAAACCCTAATGCTAGCCCATTATGGTCTTAATATACTTTATAATCACAAGTTTAGTGTGTTTTCATACTCATTTAATAACCTAGGTCGCCCAAGACCCATTCGACCCATTTCAAGGTCAATACACCCATTTGGGTCACCCATAACCCAAATGACACCCACTAACATTAACTACAAGTGTGCTAGTGATTTACTAAGACTTTAAGACCCATTTACACACTTCGACTTTTCAAAAACCCTAGGTTAGTCATCTTTGAGTCTTCATGACCCAAACTTACCCAAAAACCCCCAAATCACTAACAAATGGGTTTTATACACATCACTAACCGAAACCCTAACCCCAACCCTTAAACAATTAGTAGTAAGGAAATTAAGGTTAAGACTTACCAACACAATCACCACGTAGCTAGAGACTAGATGAACAACTTTAAAGCTTGCACTAAAACCCGATTCAACCTTCTTCTTCCTTTATCGGAGCTCTCTCACTCTAGAACTTCCTCTCTCTCTCTAGAATTTAAGTAGAAATGGATAAGGGTGGATGGAATGGAGTAAATGAGGCCCCACAACCTGATCTAGGGCCTTAAAGTCATTCCCCAAGTGCAATTACCAAAATACCCCTTCAAAATATCTAAAAATAGAACAACTGGCCCGCCAGAACATTTGGACGGCGTCCAAACTCTCTGGACGGCGTCCAGTCCTTCACACTGGGACGGCGTCCAACCCATCTGGACGGCGTCCCAACCACCTGGGAAGCAGGATCTTACAGAAACGCCAAGTTGAATTCAAATTTTAAGATGAACTAAACGTTTGACTTTTGGTTTCAAAACTTTGACTCACGAATTCGGATTTGTTAAATGAAATTGGAATTTGAAACTTTACAAGAAGTTCGACTAGAATAATCCTAACACAATGGCATTATTAGTTTTTGAAATAGAAATCGAATTCGAGTTTTGGCAATAAAGTTTCAAGAACAGAGGGTATCGACATTTTTCTTTATGTTTTCTGTTTTTAATTCTAAATTCGCAGAGGTGGTAGCATTATATAGAGATGATAAATGAATAAATTAAGCAAAAATCTTGAATGTTTGTATTATTATTTGATTTGGACGTCTAACAATAAATAGACAGTAATTTCAATCAGATATAAATAAAAATATTTAAAAGTTTTGAGAAGGATTGCTAACAGCTTTTTTTGTTTGTATTGCATATCTGATTTCGACGTGGATCAAGCATGGTACAATTATGAGTAGAAGAAAGTCGACCAAAGGAATCAAATAAAAGAAAAAAAAATAGGATCAGATGGCGACATGAACAGATTTATTTAATTGAATCTGATTTTGTAATTTATTTATATAATTTATATTAGTATTTAATATGTATAAATATATTAATAATAATAATAATTCTATTAATAATAATAAATAATAATAATACAAACAGTAATAATTATATTAGTAATAATAATGATAATAAATAATAATGATAATATTATTATAAAAGTATCAATAATGATATTCTTAGTGATAAAAAATGATTTGTATTATTTATAATAATACTAATAATAATAATTTTAATGATAATGGTAATTATAAATAATAATAATCTTAATCAGAATTTTACTACTCATTATAATCTACTAGTGATATTAACAATGATAACAATAATCATAATATTTATAATTCCTAATAATAACTAAACTAACAATAATTATAATACAATACATAATAACAATTATAATAACTGATAATATATATACATAAAACTAATATTGATATTGATATTAGTATTAGTATTAATAGTGAAAGTAATAATAAAGTTATTATAATGACTATATTCTTAACTTGTATTTACATTTAATATATACAATTTATTATTTATGTAATTTTTTATGATTATATATATAGTACCTACATTAAGTATTAAATTCTTATATATATATATATATATATATATATATATATATATATATATATATATATTACAATATATATACTATATTAATTATCTATAGGGATCCTATATTTATTTATAAATTCATTTTAAGTACAACTTAGTTATTTTATATCTTATCTTACATATTTAGTTTTAATGTTTAAATTCTATTTTATAATTTCAAATTATTATATATACTAAATTATGTATATATACATATTTATTTACAAACAATTGTTCGTGAATCGTCAGGAGTAGTTAAAGGGTAATTGAATATATGAACGTAGTTCCAAAATTTTTAAGACTCAACATTATAGACTTTGCTTATCGTGTCAAAATCATATAAAGATTAAGTTTAAATTTAGTCAGAAATTTTCGGGTCGTCACAGTACCTACCCGTTAAAGAAATTTCGTCCCGAAATTTGATCGAGGTCGTCATGGCTAACAATAAGAATGTTTTCATGACTCATATGAGCTGATAGATAGAGTTTTATTACTATTGAGTAATAAGGATAAAATAATTTGATTATTTAAAAGAGTACGAATGAAGCTATCGTAAAAGAGTGAAAGGAGTAAATACATATTCGTCTTAACCGATGACGTAGTCACAGTTGATTTCCGGAATTCAAGGGATTCAAAAAAATATCTTGGAAATTTATAAGATCTGGTTCTTCGAGATTTAAGAAAATTAGGATTTCTTTAATTTAATGCGATCATCTGTCTCGATTGCTACTTCTGATATTTCCATTATAAATTTACCTTTTTCGTTCCATTAGTTTTCACCACTTCTATACCTTCTTTCCCAGTTCATATAACCAAAAGATTATAATAATGCTTAATCCGGTTCTAATCCTTGTTCTTATTCCGACTATCGTAATGATCATCCTTCTTTTCCAACTCCCACCGGAAGAATCTGTTTATTTCTACTATGCTCTAGGGATTATTGTATTTATAATCCTCCCGTGTCTTTATATTGCTATACGCACTGATATCTACGGTTTGTAATTTCGGTGTTGTTGTTGGATTTTATATTTTTCCTTATACTTCCGAGCTCTTTGCCTTTTTATTCTCTTCTCGACTCTAAGTACAACAAGTAATGGTCCAGAATTCGTAGGTATGGTGTTTCGAATGAACTTGACTAATGTTCTAAGAGAGAGATTGTAATAGCACGATCTTGATTAATTAAATTACCAGAATTCATGAGAAAAGATAGAATTATCAGGAAGATATATTGATGTGTAATTTCGTACTCTAAATTATTAGCTAAATACCTAACGATTATCACACAATACAGGCAACTATAACCAGTTCGTGTAGTAATTAAACGAGTATTTGACCAATTCGTTCCACAGAGAGCAGGTATTTGAAAACTTGAACTATTAATTATTCTAAGATTTAAAGGGGGGTTTTGTTGTAAAATTGATTAAACGCGAAAGTAAATTAAACTTAATTCAATAAGATGCAAAGGTATCCACTTAGCTACAATTCCCTAGGCTAGGATTGCTCGTTTAAACTCGTTAAGTAAATAATTACAAAGATGTGACACTGTATTTATCTGTCGATTCCTACAGTTTAAGACTAATAACCTAAGTATAACTGTCGTTAACCTAGAGTTACTAACCAATTCATAATGATATTACTCAAGATTATAATCTAACTTAGGTTGGTTTGGTGTCCCTTACAACCTCATAATTATTGAAACTAATTTCAAGTTCAACCACTATACGATTAATTTTATTATCGGTGTCCCTCATAAAATCTCACGTATTCCTAAATTATTCACGTTCAATAATCTAGTAAAAGCTATTAATCAATTTAACTGTCGTTAGTTAATCAATAACTTCCGTGATTTAATAATCAATAAGCTTTAATAACGGTGGATCTTAGCTAGATATAAACTTGTGTAATTTTAATTAATTGTTACTAACCAAAAGATCGCAATCCATGACCTAGGTTCATGCATCTAAGTGAATACTAAATATTTAGCTACTCATGGTAAAGCAAAGAACAAGTAAATAATAAGAACAATTAAACATAATCATTGAATTGAATGAAGAACAAATTAATAAAAGTAATAAAAGTTAATACAAAGATTAAACTGACCAAGAATGATATTGTAGCTTAAACCCTTGTAAAACAATGAAGAAAGAAAAAGAAATTCGTAACTAATGTTGCTGTGGAAGAAAATTCGTAAATAAAACTCGATCCCCTAAATTGGGGTAAAATTCGTCTATTTATAGAATCTGAAAATATGCTGAAACCGACTCAGGTCGCGTTCCGCGACATACCATCGCGATCCGCGACCACCTCATCGCGTTTCGCGATGACCAGGACGCGACAAAGGTTGTTTAAACGCGATAGATTGGTCAGAACACCCTTTTTTCCATGTCGTGTTCTGATGCACTTTGTCACGTATCACGATGACCAAAACGCGATAAACATCATCCTGAAGCGATGGAAACTGACTTTTTCACCCGAGACGCGTTTATCTTCAACTCTAACTCCGTTTTGGCTATATCTTCAATAAAAATCATTGTTAATGAGCCAACAAACCATAACTTGACACTTTCTTCATATTAAGCTCAAATAACTCGATATCTCCATCAAAGTCTTTAAAATATCAACAAATGGACCAAGATAACGCCTAAAATATATGTATGAAAATGGCGTTATCAAAATCCCCCACACTTGAACCTTGCTTGTCCTCAAGTAAGCTTATCTTCAAAATAGTAAAATCCAATGTAAGAGCAAACATACCCGAAGCATCTTCAACAATAATAGGAAGCAAGATACACCAATACTATCTTCATGAGCAAATAAAACCAATGTGTGGTGATCTTCAACAAGCAATCGCAAGGTTCAAGCCTTCAATCAACCATCAAATTAACCACAATTCAAGCCTAAATCTACCCATCACTACCATTTCCCCGGCCAAAGTCAACTCCATCTTCTAAAAAGTCATCAATCATTAATCATCAAGTATACAATTTTTTCACAAACTCGAACTTTTGACCTCCTTGACTTTGACCAATTATGTAGGATTCACGGGATAGCCATCAATTTACCAAAATTAACTCAAAATTATCAACAAGATATAAATCATAAGCTCCAATCACCATGAAAATCACAATGTAAACCCCCAAAATGAACAAGGCTATAAATATCACAAAAAATTACCGTTCACCAAGGAATCTGTCATGCACAAAGTATATACCTTCAAAAAGTATGCTTCTTACACCAACCCGCTATGGCTATCCCTCTTTCACCTCCATGCCCCCAAAACACCAATGATTCGTCAATTCCATATAAAATCGTCAATTCCAAAAATTAGGTTAAGGTGGGTGCGCCAAAGCGTAGGGGACTGGTTACCCCTATCTTTATGGTCAATCCGGGCACAGGATGACCGGCACTCATCAAGCTTTCTATCACAACTCTATGGTTTCTCTCATAGTAGGGCGAAAGCATTGACGGAGGTTCGTGGAATTAGTGCCCCACGTGGCTAATTAAGAGGTCCATCAATTCCATGATTTGGCTCAAAAGCCGGTGTGCATACAAGCCTTCCCAATTATGGGACAGCCGCACGGGTAGTTGCACTGAAGCGAACTACCTTGGGTGTAAATTTTTCGGAGGGTCTATTACACGAAACCTGAAAGACTTTACTTTCAAGCAATGGTCTTTTGAAACAAACTTTACTTGTAAGACTTTACTTACAAGTTCGGAAGACTTTACTTCCTAAGAACAACATGGGAGGACTCGATTCTCCCGGAAGTGTTTAAACACTTGGTTAAAGTTTTATTCCAATTGCAAATACTCCATAACCGTAGCATGTAAACCACCCCGTTGTAAAACATTCCAATCAACCACCCGGTGTGGTTCAAATTCTTTCCGAATCAATTCTTGAACATCCGCCTTTCGTTGCTTAATAACCTTCGATCGACCATTAAACCTTAAGTTAACATGCAACTCTGATTGAGCAATTGGAGGTTGCGGTTCAACCTCCTGAGCTGCACCGGCCGCAGTACCGGAACTTGAAGCACCCCTAGCACTACCACGTCCTCCTGTCTGAAAAACAAACATAATAACAAACCAAAAAGATATATCCCAAAGGACATGTTAGCGTTAGCTATACCCTGCATTCCTTCAAAAGTAAACTTAAGGCACACAATGTCAATGGTCACGTAAAAACATGTCAAAAGCATAGATCATATAAGACTCCAACAACTGTCATGCACTTATAACAAATTCCCAAGTATCATCCTTAATCATCATACAAATCCTCACAGTTATAAACAATACAAAGCCTGGATGTCAAATCAACACAAATCAATCTACTAACATCGTCCTCTTAGTAACATATGCAACTTTAACTAAGTAAATCAACAATCCAAACACGTAATCAAAGCATACATATCATCAGCACATGTTAAACATAATCCAAAAGTCAAACTGAGTCAAACCCAGTCAACCAAGTCAAAATCCCTAATTACACATGAACCCTAGAATTCAAAATCAAAATCTAGACAATTTAAACATGCATTCATGGTAATCATACTCAACTAACAACCTTACAACATTCAAAACATATCAATTTAACTCACAAATTCAAAACCCCCAATTAATCATACCTAAGAACCCCTTAGAAATCAAAGAATGAAATTATAGAACAATAGGCATGAAATCGAAGTAATAACATGTTAAGCATACATAATCTCCAATAAAAAATCAAACAATAACACATAAACACACCCCCACACTTGTTTTTGCA
This sequence comes from Rutidosis leptorrhynchoides, assembly GCF_046630445.1. NCBI lineage: Eukaryota > Viridiplantae > Streptophyta > Magnoliopsida > Asterales > Asteraceae > Rutidosis > Rutidosis leptorrhynchoides. The sequence continues at coordinate 474,348,299 of NC_092335.1, forward strand.
CTTAAACCCTAATGAAATTCGAATTTAATCATGAGAAATTAAGAAAAACAAGCAAGAAAATGTTAAATCATACCCTAGCCATGATGTTAGTGTTGATTAAATGAAGATTCGTGAGTAAATCGAAGGTTTAATTGATGGGTTATTAGGGTGTTGAGAGCAGAAAATGAGAGGGATAAAGAGAATGGGAGTGGTGGTGTTAAAAACAGGCTGGAAACATTTAAACCAACCCGTCTGTCTGAACGCGTTGCGTTTTGCGACAATCTGTCGCGTTACGCGACAAAATGGATTCAAACGCGATAAGTGAGGCCCAAACGCGACAGCCTATGGGGTCCGTTCTGACCAATCTGTCGCGTTTTGGTGGGTTTTGTCGCGTTTTGTGACTTTTTTTTTTTTTTGAATTTATAATGTTTTTGGATTTTTCAAGGTTTTCGAATTAAAGCAAAAATACACACAATTTACCTAACAAAGATACAAAACTCTACACGATTTGATTTTTTAACGAGTCATTTTTTCGACTCATCCCCATGCTCATGTGTCTCTCGGGTAGAGGGTGAGGTTCTCCCTCTCGGCGTTATCGAATGCCTCGTGATATAATTTTAACCTATGACCATTCACCTTAAAGCTTCTACCCTCATTATCTATCAATTCCACGTGCCCGGCCAGAAAAGCCTTCTTCACCACGAATGGACCGGACCATCGTGACCTAAGCTTTCCGGCGGAGAATTTGAACTTAGATTGAAATAACAAAACTTTATCACCCGGTTCAAATTCTTTTCTCATCTTCGTTTTCTCCTTATAAATGCGCGAATTCTCATAAGCGTGGTTTCGCAATTCCTCAAGTTCATGAATTTGCAAAAACCGATGTTCTCCCGCTTCCTTAAGGTCCGTATTACACTGCTTAAGTGCCCAATACGCCTTATGCTCCACTTCAACCGGCAAATGACACGCTTTTCCATAAATGAGACGGAATGGTGTAGTACCAATGGGCATTTTATACGCAGTTCGAAATGCCCATAATGCGTAATTCAACTTCCGATTCCAAATCTTAGGATTGTTTTTCACCGTTCTTTCAAGAATGCATTTTAGTGCGCGGTTAGTATTCTCAACTTGGCCACTCGTTTGAGGGTGGTAAGCCGTGGAGAAACGGTGGGTTACTCCATACTTCTTAAGCACCTTCTCGAGTAGTTGATTTGCAAAGTGCGTACCGCGATCACTAATCTAGGCTTTTGGAAGCCCGAAACGCGAAAAGAGATTTTTAAGGAAGTCAACAACGACTCTTGCGTCATTAGTAGGCAAAGCTTTGGCCTCCGCCCACTTTGACACATAGTCAACCGCCACAAGGATGTATTTGCATTTGTTGGATGCGGGAAAGGGTCCCATGAAGTCTATCCCCCAAATGTCAAATATCTCACAAACTTGAATACTCGTTTGGGGCATCTCATCTCTTTTGGAGATGTTTCCTGCCCTTTGGCAAGCATCACAAGTTTTGATAAAGGCACTAGCATCTTTGAAAATGGTAGGCCAATAGAATCCCGAATCGAAGATTTTCTTAGCCGTATAATTAGCTCCAAGATGCCCACCTGTGGGTCCTTGGTGACAATGCTCTAAAATTTGTTGAACTTCCTTCCTATAAACACAACGGCGAATCACTTGATCCGCCCCAATTCGAAAAAGATGTGGGGCATCCCAAAAGTAGAACTTAATATCCGCAAAGAATTTCTTCTTTTGTTGGTAAGTTAAACCTTTGGAAAGAATGTCCGCGGCTAGATAATTAGCAATATCGGCGAACCAAGGAGTTCCAGATTCAATTTCGATACCCATAAGGGACTCATCAGGGAATGTATCATGAATGTCCGATTCATTGAGTTCCTCTAGGTTTGGATTTTCAAGACGAGATAAATGATCCGCGGCTAAATTTTCGGCACCCTTTTTATCCTTGATCTCAATGTCAAATTCTTGGAGAAGAAGAATCCAACGAATGAGTCTAGGCTTAGCATCTTGTTTGGAGAACAAGTACTTAAGGGCCGAATGATCGGTGTAAACGACCGTTTTAGACAACACCAAATAGGACCTAAATTTATCAAACGCAAAGACAAACGCAAGAAGCTCTTTTTCCGTGGTGGTATAATTCAATTGAGCCCCCGTAAGTGTCTTACTCGCGTAGTAAATAGGTTTAAAGTGATTAACGTGGCGTTGACCTAAAACCGCGCCTAGCGCGAAATCACTAGCATCACACATGAGCTCGAAAGGTTGAGACCAATCGGGAGATACCAGGATAGGAGCGTGTGTGAGCTTCTCTTTTAAGAAGTTGAAAGCGTTCTTGCATTCGATATTAAAGTCAAAAGGAACGTCCTTCTCAAGGAGTTTAGTCATTGGTCGGGCAATCTTAGAGAAGTCCTTAATGAACCATCTATAGAATCCAGCATGACCAAGAAAACTACGAATGGCTTTAACGTTTGTAGGTTTGGGAAGGCCTGAAATAACATCAATTTTGGCCTTATCAACCTCAATACCTGCACGAGAGATTTTGTGCCCTAAGACAATGCCTTCCTTCACCATGAAGTGGCATTTTTCCCAATTAAGAACAAGGTTTGATTCCTCGCACCTTTTAAGCACTTTTTCAAGATTAGCAAGACACGAATCGAAAGAGTCTCCAAAGACAAAAAAATCGTCCATGAAAACTTCCATGAAGTCCTCGATCATGTCATGAAAGATGGCGACTGTCATATCCCGACCTTAACCATAAGGACGAATACAATAACATATGATTTCATCGCGAGGTATTGACCTCTATATGCGACATTTTTCAAAAACTGCATTCGTTTTTACAATACAAACCATAGCTTTTATTACAAATACAAGGTTTAAACAACTTAATAATGATTATCGTTTAGCGATAATCTTAGACTTACAAACTTTACATGTGATAATAACAATACGACTTCCAACATATTTTACATTACAAATCCTCCGATATGCAGTTTTATTTTTGACACAAATATGCATACTCAAGATCTTGCTTAAATTCAACATGTTGCAGCGGAAGCTTTAAGTTATCACCTGAGAATAAACATGCTTAAAACGTCAACATAAAGTTGGTGAGATATAGGTTTAATGCCGGTAGCGTTATAAATATAGACTACAAGATTTCATATATAAACGTTCTAATAAAAATATTCTAAGTTGTTGAGCACTTGATAACCATACTTAACATTTAATCAACGTCGCATATTCCCTTTATTATGAAATCTTACTACACCGCACCAAGTGTAGTCACCGAAACGAAGTACTGTGCAACCGTTGAATACTGGTCGTCCAGTCCGGTTGGGGTTGTCAGGCCCGATAGATCTATCAACAGGATTCGCGTTTACAATACTCATGTAAATAGTAGTTACCAAGTTACAGGGAAGTATGCCAGTGGTACAACTCAACGTAGAATATATATTTTTAATCACTTGTGTCCATAACGTAAATCATAAAATGCATGTATTCTCATCCCGAAATATTTAGAGTTAAAAAGTGGGACTATATACTCACTTTTGTCTTGAAGGTATTTAACTCGACTTGGTCTCGGATAGATATCACGAACCTAACCATATATATAATATATCAACATATTTTCTTTTTAAGTAATCGTTACATATATATATATATATATATATATATATATATATATATATATATATATATATATATATATATATATATATATATATACTTTTAATATTTTCTTAGTCCGTAGTTAGCAGTCCGATGTTAGTGGTCCACAATTAGTTGCTTAAATAAAATAAATAAAGACCCCATCGTATTCGTATTGATCAGAATTAATCTCGATCCATGGTGCCATGTTGTCAAGTGACGTGTTGCGTACATAAAGTACCGTATTGTCAAATGACGTGTTGCGTACAATCATGAGGTCTTATGATTAATCTTCTCGTGTTGTTTACGGGTGGTCCTGAAATATATAAAATCAAATCATAAGTAAATATATATTAAATATTATGTTAATTAGCCAAGATATGATTAATCCGATTTTATCATAATATGATATATTACAGGTCTTGAAGTGTTTTTAAAAATCAAATTAGAAGGATCTATTTAGTTTGCGAACAAGTTTGAAATCACTCAAACTATGTTCTTGTTGTTAAAATTTTACAACACAAAATAAGATAGCTATATAAATATGAATCGAATTAGGTTATGAATAAGGTTACTACCTCAAGTTACTTGGACAAAGCTACTGGAAAAGGTAAGAAAAATCTTGGAATCAAAAGAGTGGTGGATGGGATTGAAAGATTGGAAGTAATCTCCTTGAAATCAGATGACTATATTGATACGTTCTTGAGTAGGTAAATGAAGAGAGATTAGGGAGTGAATTAACTTGAAAGAAAATTGGAAATGAAATTGTATGTGTGTGTGTGTGCAAAATAGCATGATTATGGGATGGATATATAGGAGATTTAGTTTGTTTTCTTGCACAAAAGTCACACATGAGGTTAAATGGCTGGTTCCCACATGTAACATCATGTCTAGTGGCTGATCATTGAAGTTTATTGTTGGTATATACCAATAGTAAATACGTATAGAAGCTGGGTATGATACGGTTACATATACCCTAGATATACTTGTAGAAATTTTGAGGAATCGGAACGAGAATTCAAATATGGACGGGTTTATAACTGTAAAAGAGGCTCAAAACTGGGCTTTTATTTTTGGGTCAAACCGGGCCAAAATAAAATTTTAAGACATTTTTAATAAAGCAATGTTAGCCCAGCCAGGGGCTCTGCCCCTTGGACCCCGCCAGGGGTTGCCACCCCTTGGACCCCGCTTATCGGGGGCGCTGCCCCCGAACCCCCGTCATAATCAAGATAAGTTCAAACAAGTGTGCACTCCACACTTCCCCAAACTTGTTCGATATTTATCAAGATTATTTTGGTTACAAATTAATCCCATTACACTTAAATCATATTGGTGACATAGATCACCAACACATTATAGATTGTAAGTATATATGTCAAAGAACGTTACATATAGTTATCGTTTTGAAAACTTAAGTTAGTGGTCTCAAAGTATACTTATAACTCATTGTTGTTAGTTCAAAATTAAATGTTAAACCATCCTTAAATCATGTTAAATATGTATAGATATGTACATATACATAATCGTATAATTATCGTGTGTTATATAGTTTGTGATATCATCGATCAAATTGGACAGTCAAACGTTGTGTGAAACTCTTTTCAAAAACATAAGTCTCAACAGTTTGGATTGCTTATCATGTTGGTAAGGTTTATTTTATGTAAATATTAATCTCATAAGTATAAAACGATCGGAAAAATCCGGGTCGTTACAGCGACCATACACCTTTGAAAGGTGATTGGGGCATTGCATAGTCCGAATGGCATTCGCCGATAAGCAAAGGTACCGAAAGGACAAGTAAATGTGGTTTTATCTTGGTCCTTCGGATCAATGGGGATTTAGAAGTAGCCTGAAAATCCATCTAGAAAACAATAGAACTCCCTTCCCGCTAAACGCTCAAGCATTTGATCAATAAATGGAAGCGGGAAGTGGTCCTTCCTAGTGGCGTCGTTCAAACGAGAATAATCGATACAAACTCTCCATCCCGTGACGGTACGAGTAGGAACAAGTTCGTCCTTCTCGTTGAGAACAACAGTCGTGCCTCCCTTTTTGGGCACAACTTGAACAGGGCTTACCCACGGGCTGTCCGAGATGGGATAAATTAACCCGGCATCGAGCCATTTAACCACCTCTTTTTTAACGACCTCTTTCATATTCGGGTTTAGATGACGTTGCCTTTGTACCACTGGTTTAAAATCATCTTCCATTATGATTCGATGAGTAAAAAAGGCAGGATTGATGCCCGGTGTATCCGAGGTTTTCCAAGCTATTGCCCTTTTGTGGGATTTGAGAACGGAAACCAACCGACCCTTTTGGTCGCCGGTAAGTGTCGAAGAAATAATAACCGGCAATTGGGACGTACCTTGAAGATAAGCATATTCCATGTGAGGTGGAAGCTCCTTAAGCTCCAAGGTGGGCGGTTCTTCGAGAGATGTTTTAATACGGAATTCATTTTTCAACCGAATAGTTTCAAATGATTCCGATTCTTTAAGCTCATCCTCTTTTAAAAATTCCTCCAACTCAACTTCCGGGTCGAAGTCACCGTTGACCTCACCCATCATGATTACATCCGACGTGTCTACACTTTACAATTCCCGCAAATCATGCTCAACACAATCGTCAATAACATCAATAGCAAAACATTCATCATCGGTTGAAATAGGGTGTCTCATGGCTTTATTAATGTGACAAATCACCCTCTCATTCCCAACACCTAAGCTAAGTTGTTCTTTTCGAATGTGGATAATAGCATCCGCGGTGTTAAGGAATGGTCGACCTAGAATAATGGGCACCTTAGTATCCTCTCTCATCTCTAAGATCACGAAATCAACTGGAAATACAAGTGAATCAACCTTTACCAATATGTCCTCAGCTATTCCAATGGGGGTATCAAAAGAGTGGTTCGCTAAGCGAATCCCCATCCTCGTAGGTTTCAAGTCACCTAGACCGAGTTTAAGATATAACGAATATGGCATAAGGTTAACACTAGCACCTAAGTCGGCAAGTGCATCGTACACTTCCGAATTACCCATAGCGCAAGGGATAAGAAAACTACCCGGGTCGCCCAATTTTGGAGGCATCTTGCTCTTTTTCAAGATGTCCGAACATTCCTTATGGAGGAATGCGGCGGATACCTCATGGTACTTACCTTTCTTGGAGATAAGATCTTTGAGAAACTTCCCATAGTTAGGCATCCCTTGAAGCACTTCCGCGAGTGGCATGTTCATGCTAATCTGCTTAATCATATTTGCAAATTTCTGATATTGACTAGCGAGCTTATCCTTTTTCAACGCTTTTGGGTAAGGAATTGGTGCTTTGTATTCCTTCAACGGCGGTGATTTAGTTATGATCTCCGGCGGATCATCTTCCTTTTTCTCTTCGTCAAGCGACTTTTCTAACTCGAGCTCTTCTTCCTTTTTCTCCTCATTAATAGGTACCTGCAAAACATTAGAAGAAACAATAGGAGAAGATTTCGGAGTCTCCTTGTTAGTAACCAAACCACTTCGAGTGGTTATAGAATTCACGTGTTCATTTCTAGCCGGCATCTTGTTGTTGGGATTAGATTGCGTATTAGCTGGGAGAGTACCCGGTGGTCTCTCCTATAACGATTGAGCAATACGTCCTACATCCTGTTCCAAGTTCTGAATAGAAGCCTTCTGATTTCTAACTTGTTGTTTTGTCGATTCCCCATCTTGCCTCAAAGCAGTGATACTCTCATCTGTTTTCATGATAAAACCCCTTAGCAATTCCTCCAAAGGAGGCATCTTATTTTCTGGCTGCTGAACTGGTGGCATAGGCTGCTGGAAATTCCTAGGTGGTGCTTGCGGATTTCTATTATTAAAACCAGGCGGCCTGTACGGATATACCTTCTGATTGCCCTGATAACCCTGATTACCTTGATAAACTTGATTACCACTTTGATAATTGTTACCACCCGTATTGCTCGCCTGATTGAAAAACTGCCTTCCACCCGGAAATTCACCAAGGGAAAAATCACCCTTCTTAACATAACCCAGATAATTAGCCTGTTCCTCCATTGACGCTTGATCACAATCTTTGGTAAGATGCGGTCCTTGGCATAATTCACAACCCACCTTCATAGCATGCATCTCTTTAGTCATCGATTCCATTTGTCTTTTAACATTTGCTAGTTGTGCTCTAACCGATGCGAGCTCATCACTAGTTTCGGTACTAGCAACATGAGAAGAGCGAGAAACATCTAATTCTTGATGCCAATCATACGAATGCGTGGCAGTATCTGAGATGATTTCGTAAGCGTCATCCGGAGTCTTCTTCATCAAAGAACCACCTGCAGCAATATCAAGTTCTTTCCTCGTCGGCACATTAACACCTTTGTAGAAAATTTGGACCTTATTGAAGTTGTTCAACCCGTGTTGAGGACAATTACGTAACATTTTTCCGAATCGTGTCCAAACATCATAAAATGTCTCATGTGGCTTCTGAAGAAAGTGATTAATTCCGCTCTGCAGTTGAGCGGGATTTGCAGCTGGGAAGAAACGTTGCAAAAATTTATCTTCCATTGTAGCCCAACTATCAATTTCACCTTCAGGCAATGAGTCTAACCAATCCTTGGCGTCATCTTTCAAAGACCAAGGAAAACCCTCAAATAGATAACTGTTTCTGCGATATTTGCAATCTTGAACAAGTTGCAAATGCTTTTAAAGTTCCGAAGATGCTCGAATGCATCCTCTTTCGGTGTACCCCTGAACTGACATTGATGAGTTATCATATTAAGAATCTGTCCCTTGACTTCAAAATCTGTAGTGACTGGTGGTTACCTGATGGCGTGTCCGTTACCAGCCCTTGTGGCTTTCATCAACGCTTCCATAGTCTGTCCTGCTGCTCCTTCAGCCATGTTAACTTCTTTCTTAATATACTCAAAATCCGGAATATAAAAAGGTAACTCAGCGAAATCCTCGGCGATTTCCCGTTCTTCTTTAGCTTTGCTACGTGTGTAGTAAACTCTAGACGATTCCAGAGTTATTGGTACCTAACCTGCGATCACACCAAAACAAAAACTGCGCGTAAATCCAAACAAAAATAATAAAACAGAAAAATAACTTTTGCAAGAATTTCTTCTCACAAAAGGATCGAATAATCAAAAGTGTAACCAAATTTCCAATAATTACACCGCTCCCCGGCAGCGGCGCCAAAAAGTTGATGTGTAATTTCGTACTCTAAATTATTAGCTAAATACCTAACGATTATCACACAATACAGGCAACTATAACCAGTTCGTGTAGTAATTAAACGAGTATTTGACCAATTCGTTCCACAGAGAGCAGGTATTTGAAAACTTGAACTATTAATTATTCTAAGATTTAAAGTGGGGTTTTGTTGTAAAACTGATTAAACGCGAAAGTAAATTAAACTTAATTCAATAAGATGCAAAGGTATCCACTTAGCTACAATTCCCTAGGCTAGGATTGCTCGTTTAAACTCGTTAAGTAAACAATTACAAAGATGTGACACTGTATTTATCTGTCGATTCCTACAGTTTAAGACTAATAACCTAAGTATAACTGTCGTTAACCTAGAGTTACTAACCAATTCACAATGATATTACTCAAGATTATAATCTAACTTAGGTTGGTTTGGTGTCCCTTACAACCTCACAATTATTGCAACTAATTTCAAGTTCAACCACTATACGATTAATTTTATTATCGGTGTCCCTCATAAAATCTCACGTATTCCTAAATTATTCACGTTCAATAATCTAGTAAAAGCTATTAATCAATTTAACTGTCGTTAGTTAATCAATAACTTCCGTGATTTAATAATCAATAAGCTTTAATAACGGTGGATCTTAGCTAGATATAAACTTGTGTAATTTTAATTAATTGTTACTAACCAAAAGATCGCAATCCATGACCTAGGTTCATGCATCTAAGTGAATACTAAATATTTAGCTACTCATGGTAAAGCAAAGAACAAGTAAATAATAAGAACAATTAAACATAATCATTGAATTGAATGAAGAACAAATTAATAAAAGTAATAAAAGTTAATACAAAGATTAAACTGACCAAGAATGATATTGTAGCTTAAACCCTTGTAAAACAATGAAGAAAGAAAAAGAAATTCGTAACTAATGTTGCTGTGGAAGAAAATTCGTAAATAAAACTCGATCCCCTAAATTGGGGTAAAATTCGTCTATTTATAGAATCTGAAAATATGCTGAAACCGACTCAGGTCGCGTTCCGCGACATACCATCGCGATCCGCGACCACCTCATCGCGTTTCGCGATGACCAGGACGCGACAAAGGTTGTTTAAACGCGATAGATTGGTCAGAACACCCTTTTTTCCATGTCGTGTTCTGATGCACTTTGTCACGTATCACGATGACCAAAACGCGATAAACATCATCCTGAAGCGATGGAAACTGACTTTTTCACCCGAGACGCGTTTATCTTCAACTCTAACTCCGTTTTGGCTATATCTTCAATAAAAATCATTGTTAATGAGCCAACAAACCATAACTTGACACTTTCTTCATATTAAGCTCAAATAACTCGATATCTCCATCAAAGTCTTTAAAATATCAACAAATGGACCAAGATAACGCCTAAAATATATGTATGAAAATGGCGTTATCAAAATCCCCCACACTTGAACCTTGCTTGTCCTCAAGTAAGCTTATCTTCAAAATAGTAAAATCCAATGTAAGAGCAAACATACCCGAAGCATCTTCAACAATAATAGGAAGCAAGATACACCAATACTATCTTCATGAGCAAATAAAACCAATGTGTGGTGATCTTCAACAAGCAATCGCAAGGTTCAAGCCTTCAATCAACCATCAAATTAACCACAATTCAAGCCTAAATCTACCCATCACTACCATTTCCCCGGCCAAAGTCAACTCCATCTTCTAAAAAGTCATCAATCATTAATCATCAAGTATACAATTTTTTCACAAACTCGAACTTTTGACCTCCTTGACTTTGACCAATTATGTAGGATTCACGGGATAGCCATCAATTTACCAAAATTAACTCAAAATTATCAACAAGATATAAATCATAAGCTCCAATCACCATGAAAATCACAATGTAAACCCCCAAAATGAACAAGGCTATAAATATCACAAAAAATTACCGTTCACCAAGGAATCTGTCATGCACAAAGTATATACCTTCAAAAAGTATGCTTCTTACACCAACCCGCTATGGCTATCCCTCTTTCACCTCCATGCCCCCAAAACACCAATGATTCGTCAATTCCATATAAAATCGTCAATTCCAAAAATTAGGTTAAGGTGGGTGCGCCAAAGCGTAGGGGACTGGTTACCCCTATCTTTATGGTCAATCCGGGCACAGGATGACCGGCACTCATCAAGCTTTCTATCACAACTCTATGGTTTCTCTCATAGTAGGGCGAAAGCATTGACGGAGGTTCGTGGAATTAGTACCCCACGTGGCTAATTAAGAGGTCCATCAATTCCATGATTTAGCTCAAAAGCCGGTGTGCATACAAGCCTTCCCAATTATGGGACAGCCGCACGGGTAGTTGCACTGAAGCGAACTACCTTGGGTGTAAATTTTTCGGAGGGTCTATTACACGAAACCTGAAAGACTTTACTTTCAAGCAATGGTCTTTTGAAACAAACTTTACTTGTAAGACTTTACTTACAAGTTCGGAAGACTTTACTTCCTAAGAACAACATGGGAGGACTCGATTCTCCCGGAAGTGTTTAAACACTTGGTTAAAGTTTTATTCCAATTGCAAATACTCCATAACCGTAGCATGTAAACCACCCCGTTGTAAAACATTCCAATCAACCACCCGGTGTGGTTCAAATTCTTTCCGAATCAATTCTTGAACATCCGCCTTTCGTTGCTTAATAACCTTCGATCGACCATTAAACCTTAAGTTAACATGCAACTCTGATTGAGCAATTGGAGGTTGCGGTTCAACCTCCTGAGCTGCACCGGCCGCAGTACCGGAACTTGAAGCACCCCTAGCACTACCACGTCCTCCTGTCTGAAAAACAAACATAATAACAAACCAAAAAGATATATCCCAAAGGACATGTTAGCGTTAGCTATACCCTGCATTCCTTCAAAAGTAAACTTAAGGCACACAATGTCAATGGTCACGTAAAAACATGTCAAAAGCATAGATCATATAAGACTCCAACAACTGTCATGCACTTATAACAAATTCCCAAGTATCATCCTTAATCATCATACAAATCCTCACAGTTATAAACAATACAAAGCCTGGATGTCAAATCAACACAAATCAATCTACTAACATCGTCCTCTTAGTAACATATGCAACTTTAACTAAGTAAATCAACAATCCAAACACGTAATCAAAGCATACATATCATCAGCACATGTTAAACATAATCCAAAAGTCAAACTGAGTCAAACCCAGTCAACCAAGTCAAAATCCCTAATTACACATGAACCCTAGAATTCAAAATCAAAATCTAGACAATTTAAACATGCATTCATGGTAATCATACTCAACTAACAACCTTACAACATTCAAAACATATCAATTTAACTCACAAATTCAAAACCCCCAATTAATCATACCTAAGAACCCCTTAGAAATCAAAGAATGAAATTATAGAACAATAGGCATGAAATCGAAGTAATAACATGTTAAGCATACATAATCTCCAATAAAAAATCAAACAATAACACATAAACACACCCCCACACTTGTTTTTGCACTTAAACCCTAATGAAATTCGAATTTAATCATGAGAAATTAAGAAAAACAAGCAAGAAAATGTTAAATCATACCCTAGCCATGATGTTAGTGTTGATTAAATGAAGATTCGTGAGTAAATCGAAGGTTTAATTGATGGGTTATTAGGGTGTTGAGAGCAGAAAATGAGAGGGATAAAGAGAATGGGAGTGGTGGTGTTAAAAACAGGCTGGAAACATCTAACTTAGGTTGGTTTGGTGTCCCTTACAACCTCATAATTATTGAAACTAATTTCAAGTTCAACCACTATACGATTAATTTTATTATCGGTGTCCCTCATAAAATCTCACGTATTCCTAAATTATTCACGTTCAATAATCTAGTAAAAGCTATTAATCAATTTAACTGTCGTTAGTTAATCAATAACTTCCGTGATTTAATAATCAATAAGCTTTAATAACGGTGGATCTTAGCTAGACATAAACTTGTGTAATTTTAATTAATTGTTACTAACCAAAAGATCGCAATTCATGACCTAGGTTCATGCATCTAAGTGAATACTAAATATTTAGCTACTCATAGTAAAGTAAAGAACAAGTAAATAATAAGAACAATTAAACATAATCATTGAATTGAATGAATAACAAATTAATAAAAGTAATAAAAGTTAATACAAAGATTAAACTGACCAAGAATGATATTGTAGCTTAAACCCTTGTAAAACAATGAAGAAAGACAAAGAAATTCGTAACTAATGTTGATGTGGAAGAAAATTCGTAAATAAAACTGGATCCCCTAAATTGGGGTAAAATTCGTCAATTTATAGAATCTGAAAATATGCTGAAACCGACTCAGGTCGCGTTCCGCGACATACCATCGCGATCCGCGACCACCTCATAGCGTTTCGCGATGACCAGGACGCGACAAAGGTTGTTTAAACGCGATAGATTGGTCAGAACACCCTTTTTTCCATGTCGTGTTCTGATGCACTTTGTCACGTATCACGATGACCAAAACGTGATAAACATTATCCTGAAGCGATGGAAACTGACTTTTTCACCCAAGACGCGTTTATCTTCAACTCTAACTCCGTTTTGGCTATATCTTCAATAAAAATCATTGTTAATGAGCCAACGAACCATAACTTGACACTTTCTTCATATTAAGCTCAAATAACTCGATATCTCCATCAAAGTCTTTAAAATATCAACAAATGGACTAAGATAACACCCAAAATATATGTATGAAAATGGCGTTATCATATATTCTTGCTATGTTTGGAGATAAAGTAGAATGTAAGAGTCGTGTAACATGGCACATAATGACGTTAAAATCTGTGAATCATCACATTCCATTAGAAACTCAGCATGACTTACTGTAATATAATCACGTTGATCAAGTATCATTATATTATACTAACTCATGCTTCAGTTCCCAACACTAATTCAAAAACATTCAAATTTTAAATTCGAACTTTCAGAATTTAGAAACTAAAATAGTTTCCTTTCTGATGATATACTAATATCGCAAAGAGACGAATGATTTCAGATAGAATAGTATTGAAAATATCTTCATAAATATGGAGGATATTTATAATGAAAGATAAGATGGTATCTTAGAAATTCTAGTATCGGTGGATGATGATGAAGATCTATCCGTAAAAGTGTAGAGTCAGGAGTAAGGTATTCATTAATGACTTTAGCAGGTACTGAATCATTTGGATTCTTTGAAGGCAGGTTTAGTCTTTGTGATTTGTCTACAGCCTTCTTCATAGTTTCGCATAATCTGCTTTTCAGTACTAAATTTTTTTATTGAGCGTTTTCAACACTCCATTCTTTATCATCATACTTTTGACTGTTAAGGTCATTTACAGTTTTTGCTGCTTCATCAGCATTTTTCAACGTTCAGAGTATTGGATAGACTGGGTGCTTTTCAGAATTTCAGAATGGAAGATCGTAATTCTAAGAGATAATTGTTATATGTATACATATAACTGTTGATGTAGAAACGCTGCGAGATTCAAAATACTGATTTGCTAATTCACGGTAGTTAGTATGGCAATTCTCGTTACAAGATGTGGATGAGTATATGATAGGGTTTTAATGAACAAATATAATGATTCTTCGGAGAAACTTAAGTCGATGAGTAATGAAGTTGCTGGTAAGTTTCTGCTAATGTGGTGGAATATAAACGGTTCTCCTGTAACGATGATGAAGGGGAAAACGTATATATCGAGGTTATAATAAGGCAAATCCGAATGAAAAGTTGAAATTGATTTGCTGGATCTGTGACAAAATTGGCTATTTTGAAAAGGGATTGAAAAGTTATTTTCGGTAATAACAACGCCAAAGGAGTTAGCACAGATACATGTCAAACGTTTACTCAGGTTCCGAGAGTTTTTCAGGTGCATAACTATATGCATAAATCTTTCCTTTCGTAGATGAAGTGCGGTTGGTTCATCCCCTCGATTGAGGTGTTTTCAAGAATCATGAAAGGTTTGAACGCAGATTATAATTATTAAGATATAAATGAGGTTTAAGATGAAATCAAGTGGCAAACTTGAAGAGATGTTTAGTTTCATATGTTATAATCAATATTTTAATTCATTTTATTTGTCCAATGTTGGTAGTCCACAGTTAGTAGTCCACAGTTAGTAATTCAATAATTCATATATAATATTCGAATTAATTAATACGTATCGTGACCCATTGTATACATGTCTCAGACTCGATCACAACTCAAAGTATATATATTATTGTAGAATCAACCTCAAACCTGTATAGCTAACTCGAGCATTACTGCATATAGAGTGTCTATGGTTATTCCAAATAATATATATAGATGCGTTGATATGATATGTCAAAACCTTGTATACGTGTCCCGATATTTAATATGCGTAATTAACAGTATTTAAATGAAGATAAATAAAGTGCGTAAAATAAATAATAGAAATTAAATGACAACAAATAAAATTGCGAGAATTAAATTGCAATAAAATAAATTGCGATAATTAAAATGTAATAAGGAATTTTCAGTTAGCTAGGAACAGTTAGCTGGAAACAGTTAGCGTGGATTCTTAACAAATTTTTTCTAATAGTTAATTCGTTTGTTTCTAACAAATTTTATTTTGTCCAATGTTTTCTTCATTATGCCACTTGTTGGATTCTGATAAGTCAAAATCCAAATATGAATTTGAATGAAAATGGTTATTCTGCGGTGAACGGATACGTATATCTGTGGATGTAAGTAGGATAGTAAATGACTGTTGAATCAGATTAGAAGAATGTACAGTGTAACTTATTAATGTGAAATCCAAATATTTCTAGGGTATTACCTACCCGTTAAAATATTTTCACCATTAACAGTTTGTACAAAATAATTTTTAATTACTATCTTTATGAAAACGTATATACGTATATATTTTCTTCAGATGTAATCATGGATTTAATGAGTTAACATAATATTAATCTCATTTGCTTTTAGGTTTGAGCTAGAATAAATAATCTCTAAGACTTTAGAGATTACATAATCGCCATGAAGAACGAAGATAATTGATGTAGAACGATACGTAGAACGATGATTATACTCGAGGTACAGAATGAGATGTTGAGGCATGGATTGTTGATGGTACTGGTACTGTTACTGATGGTACTGTTGGTGCCAATGATGTTGCTGAAGCTGGTAGGTTTTGCACCATGTTTTCCAAATTGATTACTCGAGCGCGAAGCTCGTTGACTTCTTCCATTACTCCAGGATGATTGTCGATCGGAATGAGCAGATAAATATGGTTTAGAATCTGAGTTATGATATAGTCGTGGCGAGATACTCTGGAATGAGAGAGAAAATGGCATTTCAAACAGGTTTTCCAGTAAGTGCTTCAGGTTATTTGCCAAGAGGGAAAGTCGGTTGATGGAAAAAATCACTTTCTTCTGGTCTCCAATGATTAAGTAGGCTACGAACCCATAAGATGAATTGGGGATGGCTAATTGGTTAATTCATTCTGGTGACGCTGCTTCCGGAGCTTAGGTGAACATCCATGTCGAAATAGCTGTCGGATTTCGAAGAACTTGAACTAGTGGCGAGTTCTATTTCGTACGATTGAGTAAAGGGTTTTTTGGTATGAAATGATTTTCGGCTATCGGATGGTATTCTAAATACATAGAATATCTATATATATAGAACAAAAGATTTCGTAGAATATGGAGGAATTTACGGAATATGTCAGACAAAGTTTACAGTAACAGATACGCTAAGATATGAATTTTGTCTATATACTATTCATGCAATCAATGCAGTAAGATGTGTCTAGACTAAGAATGATAAGCAATTGATTCCCTAAGAATGATAAGCAGGTAATTTTTGACACGAAATGATAAGCAAAACTTTTGACATGCCGACACGGTCGAAGTCCAGACTCACTAATGTATCTAAACAACTACTAGTTAGACACACTAATGCAAGACCTGGTTCACTAAGACCACCGCTCTGATACCAACTTTAATGACCCATCCTAATCCATCTAGACGAATACACTACATTTGGTTACATCGCGAGGTACTTGACCTTTATATGATACATTTTACAAACATTGCATTCGTTTTTAAAAAGACAAACTCTCATTACATTGAAAGTTGACGGCATGCATACCATTTCATAATATATCCAACTATGAATGACTTAATATTAATCTTAATGAACTCAACGAATCGAATGCAACGTCTTTCAAAATATGCCATGAATGACTCCAAGTAATATCTTTAAAATGAGCTAATGCACAACGGAAGATTTCTTTAATACCTGAGAATAAACATGCTTTAAAGTGTCAACCAAAAGGTTGGTGAGTTCATTAGTTTATCATAATCAATCATTTTCAATTATATAATAGACCACAAGATTTTCTTTATTCAATAATCATATACTCGCAAGTGTTTAAAAATCATTCATATGGATTGAACACCTGGTAACCGACATTAACATCATGCATATAGAATATCCCCAAAACAGAAATCCATCTGTATAATATAAACTCGAAGTACTAAAGCATACCATTTTCCAGTATGGGGGTGTTAGTGCCCGTAGATCTACCTTTAGGATTCGCATTTATTAGGGTGTCTGTTCCCCAATTCTTAGGCTACCAAGCTAAAAGGGGTGATATTCGATTCGATAATCCAAACATAGAATGTAGTTTCGATTACTTGTGTCTATTTCATAAAACATTTATAAAAGCAGCGCACGTATTCTCAGTCTCAAAAATATATATTGCAAAAGCATTTAAAAAAGAGAGCAAATGAAACTCACTATACTGTATTTTGTAGTAAAAATACATATGACGATACTGAACAATGCAGGGTTGGCCTCGGATTCACGAACCTATATCATTTGTATATATATTAATACATAATCCTTGTAGTCGTACAATTATATATATATATATATATATATATATATATATATATATATATATATATATATATATATATATATATATATATATATATGTTATTATTAATGATATAATTTCTATATTAGTAACTTATATATTAATTTATTAATATATATTCATTTTTATTAATAAAAATATGAATTTTGTTATGTTATATGTATTAAATATTTTTTATATATATTTCATTTATTTGTTAAAATAGTAATTATAATAATACTGAAATGTTATTTGTAATGTTAAAAATAATAATATTTAATGTTACTAAATAAAAATATTAAAGTTAGTAATTTTTTTAATAATAATATTAATAATAGTTTTTAATTATAAATCTCATAATGATGATATCAATAATTTTTGATAAAATGAATAATTTAATAGTAGTGGTAGTGAAAATAATAATTTTTGATATTAGTACTTAATACTTAATAATAATAATTATAACAATCTTATTACTAATGGTAATCTTAATAATAATACTTTTATTAATAATAATAATAATTCCTAAATGTTTCTAATACTAATATTAATGATAATAATAATAATTTAAAAAAACACTTTTATTACTAATGCTAATAATGATATTAATTATAATACTAGTAATAATAATAGTAATACTATTAATTATAAAATGATACAAGCATTAATTGTAATGAAAATAATAATAAATTGTAGTATAATAGTAACAAATTTTCCTAACTTAACAATAATAGTAATCATAATTTTAATTTTAATTATTAATATTAATAAATGATAACTAATATTTTTATTAGTATTAATAATAGTAATAACTATAATATTAGTCATAATTAACAATTTCTAATAACAACAACAATAATAACAATAATGCTAATTATAATGATAATATAAATGAAAGGTAAATGTATATACCCTTTTAAAATGCTTTGCTAAAAAGAATTGCCCATACGTGTAATGACCCTGAATTTTCCAACTTATATTATTAATACTTATTATTAATACTTGCGTTTTAATAAATGTATTCTTATACATTTTCCTTCTCATCATAATTGACTTTCCATGTCCCGACTCGTCTTCTCGACACGTGCTTTTCACGAATAATATTTCGAATATTATTTACGTTCATAATTAATTATTATTAATTATTTCTAATTAACTAATGTAAGTAGTTAATTACTTGGGCTTGTTACTAAGTTGTTGCATACTTATACATGGGCTTTTAATATTAGACTTGGTGGTGTTATGCGAGGTGTATACAAAATAGTTATTTTTTTACTATAAAATACTATTAAATACGATACAATTTTACACAAGTTATTTATTTATTTATAGAGTGGATATACCTAAACCTTGCTACAACACTTATAGACAGTGTACCTAATCGTACAGTAGTGTAGTTTTTAGTAAGTCCGGTTCGTTCTACAGGGATCTTACCAAGTTTAACGCTATATTTTTAACTTATAATTGTAAAAATACAAAAATATATATAAGTAGTATTATTATTATAAAAAGGGGGTTTTTACCGTTTAATGACCGGTTTGTCAATTTTAAAACTTTAGTCACAGTTAAAACCTAATGTAAAATATTAAAAATAAATACAACTTAATTTAAAGAGTAAAGTAAAAGACAATAATGAAATTGCGATAAAAGTGCGTAAAGTAAATGACAATAAATAAAGTTGCGATAATTAAAAAGTATGATAATTAAAAGTGCAATTAAATATGAAATAAAGGAATTATGCTTATTTAAACTTCCGTAATCATGATGTTTGACGTGTTGATTTTAGTTTATTACCATGGGTTAATTGTCCTTTGTCCTGGATTACTTAATATGTCCGTCTGGTTTTTGTCCATAATAGTCCATCAGTCATAAATATAAAGTGCGAGTGTCCTCGTCAAATTATCCTTATATCCGAAGTCAAATATTCCAACTAATTGGGGACTTAAACTATAATTACACCAAGTGTACTTATATATAATTCACCCCTGTTTTAATAAGTCCATAGACTATTAATCCATTCCCGTGTCCGGTTAAATGAACGATTATTAGTACTTATAAATATCCCGCCCATCGTGTCCGATCGAGTGTATATGGTTATTTATAGGTACGTCCAATTGTAAATCTTTATATTAAATTAATAAACTATCATTTAATTAAAAAAATATAAATCCCATTAATAGCCCATAGTCTAATTTCCACAAGTGTCGTTCTTTTGTCCAAACCCCAATTATGGTACAAAGCCCAATTACCCAATTTTAATATTTAGCCCAACATCACGATTACTTCGGCTTAAATAAGCATAATAATAACTTAGCTACGAGATATTAATTTAAAAAGGTTGAACATAACTTACAATGATTAAAAATAGCGTAGCGTTACACGGATAGAATTTCGACTTACACCCTTACAACATTCGCTAACATACCCTTATTATTATTAAAATTAAAATTAAAATTAAAATTAAAATTAAAATTAAAATTATAATATATATATATATATATATATATATATATATATATATATATATATATATATATATATATATATATATATATATATATATATATACGTGTGAGATGAAGAGAAGAAAAAGATGTCTTTATTTTGGCCAAAACACGCGAAATTTATAGATGTGGCCTGGCAATTGGGGCCATGCGATCGCATGGAAATTACTCTTCCAGGCCATGCGATCGCATGGCCAGCTGGGAGAGTTCACATGTGCTTGTTTTCTTCTTGCCGACGGTTTTAAATAAATATATATAATATATAAATAATTTTAAGAATTATTTAAATATTATATTATATTTATGTGCATAGTTGACTTGTAATTTTCGCTCCGTTGCGTCACGCGTTGAGAGTTGACTCTGGTCCCGGTTCTGGATTTTCGAACGTCCTTTAGTACAATTTAATATCTTGTATTTTGCGTTTTGTGGCTTGTACTCTTGTAATTTTGAGACGTTTCTCATCAATAATTTGAACCACTTTGATTGTACTTTGTACTTTTTAGCTTTTTGGTCGTTTGCGTCTTCAAATCGTCGAATCTGTCTTTTGTCTTCACCTTTTATTATTTAAACGAATATCACTTGTAAATAGAATAATTGCAACTAAAAGCTTGTCTTTTTTTAGGGATAATGCTGTGAAATATATGTTCGTTTTTAGCATTATCAAATATTCCCACACTTGAGCGTTGCTTGTCCTCAAGCAATATAGTCTTGAAATATAAATACTAGACACTTCTTTATTCTTCACACTTTGTACATCAGTGATTTTAATACGGCGGTATGAACAATGGTAGTAGCGATGTGGTTTACAGTCCCACATGACTATGAAAATTTAGATCCTTAAGGAAATTGGATCTTTATGAAAACATTTGATCTTTTGAAAATACAATCTAGCTTTTACCCTAGATAAGTTTTCCGGAATAACCCTTCACCGGTGTTTGCAAATTGTTTTTGTGGGTTTGGTGGGTTTCATATTTAAAAAATTTAGCTCAAAACTTGCAATTTTGTGTCACCCACTTGCTAACCTTGTATTGGGAAAGCAATACGTCCAGTTTACTTGCTCCGTATATTACCTTTCGGTAAACTACCGTCCGGTTGTAAAGGAAAGCGTTGAACAAGCAACTGTTAAGGCAATGTCCCGTGACATGCTTTTTATTATGGTCTATAACGTGTCAAATGCAATTACTATCCTTTATAGGAGCAATAGTAAAGCTCACCCTATAGTTTTTTCGGTTTGGCACAAGGTCCTGTCTTTGACCATGCTATGCAACCACCGTTCTTACGGTTGACACCCGATTTGGTTCAGGTGACCTAATGAATTCCAGGTGAATTCCTAGGATTTTACGTTCAATGGTAATGAACGCATTAAAAATGGGTTTTTTCAGAAAACAAATAGGTTTGTAATTTTGATCAAAATATTTTCTCGTTCAAGCTCGAGTTTAGATCTCATCGAATTCCATGAGTTTGAATTCTCAATCTTTAAAAGTCAATCTCAAGGATTGAGTAATATCAGTATTAAAAGCTGGTTTTTGATCTTTAAGGAGATTATCCTTCTGGGGATCTGATTAATTAGTCTTATCAAGCTAATTTGCACGGCGCCCTCCCCATTTTACGAGACAGATCCTCTCATGGTTAGGATAAGTCTGACCACTTGGCGACCCTGTTTGATGCTGAGGTCCGTGGATTTCCAGCTGATTTTTGAGAAAACTTTTCAAGGTTTTTCGTAGACTCTACAACTGATCTGGATGACAACTTCCTGACCTAAATCAAGAAGCGCGTGTCTTTTTCGGAAGACTTTACTTCCTTTTAATGATGGAATTGATTTATCGTGTAGATCCATCTTTCTTTCAAATATATTACAATTTACCGGGTAAAACAGTTAATTTTGTCCAAAACAAAAGTATCTTCAATTATTTGTACAAAAATATGTGATATATGTTTTAAATAACTTGGTAAATTTTTCCCACACTTGGCTTTTATTTTCATTTCTTTGCCTTTTTATTGCCCTCTATTCCATTTTAAATGAATTCTAACATTTTGGGTTGTTTCTCAATTTATGTCCTTTCCGAGGTAACAATAATTTCGATGTTAACACTTAGTTTTATCGTTCATAAATATGTATAAACATGATTTTGAATTCATTTATTTGAAAATTTTGAAATTTTTTACTAGAATTGGGTAGTCAGTATATAAGACTAGGGCTGTTCTTTATTATCAGAGAGCACTAGATTCTAATACAACTACTGCGTTACTAGTATTTTTAATGGTAACCAAGTGTTTAAATTAAAATTTTAAAAATTCGAAAGAATTTAACCCCTTTCCACACTTAAGATCTTGCAATGCCCTCATTTGCAAGAAATCAGTAATAAATTAAATTATTGAGGGTGATTAGCGTAGAAAAATGATTAAATTTTACCAAAGTTTCCAAACATATTGGCGTTTGTTTGCTGAATGATAAATGATGCACATCATTTGTTCATTCCGTCTTGTTGTTACATCACATTTGTTTTTCGTTTTGTCATCAAAATTAGTAGTTTTTGCTGAATTTAATGCCAGTCTTTGAAAATGCGCTGTTTTACCCTGTTGTGTATATGAAATAAAATACATACAATACAAATATAAACATGCATGGTAATTTGAAATGGGACTTAAAATCCCACTTTCAAATCAAATATGAAATATTAGTACAAAATAATAAAAATATTAAACAATACATTAATGTATCACAATATCATATGTTTAAACATAAACAAATAAAAATAATAAAAAGATAAAAATCATAAAAATACCAACGCGAACTATATCAATCTGGATAGGGGTTCCAGTTCATGTCGTCGGTCGGGTTCCATGGTTGGTGATAGGTGTACTGGTAGTCCTGGTTAGGGTCGTAGAGAGTAAATGATGGTCTCATCTCGGGCTGGTGTGGAGGATAGTAAGTGGGTCGGGTCGGTACGTAGTGATCCTGAGGTGATAGCCGACTCATGATTTGACGCTGATGATAGTCCCATCTATCATGCTGTCGTTGCCTAGAATGCTCGTACTCATTCCGGGCTTGCCACTGCTCGTATCGATTATGTCTATCCTAGTTTGTCATTTCTACCTCATCTATACGCTGGTAGACATCAGTCATAGCCTCCCTAATGATATCCCTAATGTCATCTACTTCCTCCATTTCCTCATCCGAACCTCTCTCTACCTGTGGATGACGACCAACATAGGGTACTGCCTGATTGCGTCTGCTCTTCAATACCTTAGCACCCTGATAGACCTTCAATCCTAAAGTATCATCCTGTTCCCTACAAACCAAGAGTGGACCCCCTTGATCCCTATCTACACCCAAATACTCTCTAATGAGAGTAACAAAAATACATCCTCCTATTATTCCCCCTTCCTGTATTCCTTCCACTATCTTAGACAAATAAAAACTAACACAGTAGGGGATATTAATAAAGCCTCTTGGGTCTCGAATACACTTAAGGTAAAATAAATCATGTAAGGTCATTTTCTCCTTGTTGTGACCTCTCTGTGTAATTGAGTTAGCCAGAAATCTATGAATTATACGAAGCTCGGCTCTGTTAATATGTAAGTAGGTATGTGTTCCTGCCCGTCCAAAAACATTAAAATCTGACATACGCCTCCAGATGGTGTTAGCATCAAAATTCCTATCTACCCTTTCACCATGATAAATCAAATTCATACAATCGGGTAGTAGTAATTCAGCGGGTGTATATATCTGTAAAGCCCTGGCCATGTCCAGCATGGACATCCTGTACATCCTATAGCCAAGTATAAATCTAAGAAAACTTCTATCATCTAATCTAACTACATCCGCATTAAGTGAAATAGTACTCATAAGCTCAACGCACCATTCCTTATATACAGGCCTACGAATGGTGAATAAACGTTCCCAATCGGGAAAAGAAGACCTGCCATACCTTTGGATCAAATGCTGTCTAACTGAGTTAGCTAGTTGGACCCTTTCCAAAGGCTCCCAATCAATTACCCTTGGCACTTCTACATTTTTCGTCACCAATTTGAATTTGTTACTTTGATATGTCGGGTAATCTCTCCAACTCCGATCAAATCTCAAATTGGGATGCAACTGTTCTTCATGAATCGTTGGGTGTTGTACTATTGGATGCATCGAAAATACTACGTATGCATCAATATATTCTTGTTGTGGATCATAATAAGGTACGTGTTGATTAGGTTGTTGTTGTTGTTCCTGTTGTTGCGCCGGTTCATATTGCATTTCCTGTTCAGGTTCTGGAGCAGGTTGTCTAGATGATGATGATGCACCATTAGTATTAGTAAATCTCTGCAAAACACATTAAACACAAATTTTGTGCATCCAAATATGCATTAGTGTTAGCAAAATAACAACTTGAAACAATTACAATAACATGTTTAATCAAAATTAAACTTATACACATTTTCACAATTTTAACAATTCTACACTTTTTCAATTAAGCATATATGAAAATGTTTACAAAGTTCATAAGCATTCAACTCAAATAACATGTTAAAACAACCATCACTAGCAATTAAACAAGTTTCAAATGGCATTTACATCAATTTAATCAAGTTCATGAATTCTAGACCTAAAAAGTCCACTTTAATTCTCAAAAATCATGTTTAGGATCAAAGTTTGGATCATTTAGCTACCTAAACATGTTACACTACTTAATTTAGCAATATTTCATAAAAAAAATCGGCCATAACCTGTTTATATCAAAAAGCCCCAAATTTGCTCAAGAATACAAACCCTAGATTCCTAAAAATTTTGAAGTTTTTGGCTTCAAATCATGTTAAATAGCATCAATCTAGGTTATACATGCATAATATACTAACAATTTAACTCTAATTACACTAGAAATTAACAAAATCAAATTAGGTAAAATATAGCTCAAGAACACTAAAAATCAAATTTAAAAAGGTTTAGGGGTGAAATTATTACCCTTCTTGATAAACTTCTTATCAAATTCATGATTAGAGCGGATTATAGCGAGAAATTTGGTTGATTTTGGTGAAAAATTGATGAAATTAGGGGTGTTTGTGTGTGTATGTTCGTATGTGTGTGTGTTGGAGTGGACAGAAGCAGCAGCTCGCTGCCTTTTGATCCTGAGCTATTTTTAGCCTCCATGCGATCGCATGGACTTGAAGGCCAAACCCCATGCGATCGCATGAGGTCCGCTATTTTTTTTTTTTTTATAAAAACCATTACTAATAAAACATATAATTAATTTAAAAATTAAAATTTTTTTTCTTTTTAGGATGAGGGCGTTTCGGATCGTTGTCCTAGTCCGTCTCTCGACAAAATTTTAAAAATTTGTCACGTTTTAAGCGCGGTTTTAAAAGTAAAGATTTTTGGATTTTTTTTAATGTTTTTGGCTTACTTTAATTCAATAAGATTAAAAATAATGATAATAAAAGTTTTCGTCCCTCCCTTGGGTAAAGCAATTTCGGTTCAATGACCTAGTTTTCAACTCACGACGAATTTTTAGAAATCACTTTTTTAACTTAATGAAATAAAGTAAATTTTTGTTTTTAAATTCACACAAAACTTAAATTTAAAATGCATAAAATTAAAAATTCATATTATTAAAATTAAAAATTCACACCAAACTTATTTTATATTTTTGTTTTTAAACATACAAACTTATATTAAAAATATTAATTTTTCAAGTATTTACAAACTTAAATATATTGATTTTAAAAAGTTTACAATATTAATTTAATATTTATATATTAATTTTAAAAACAAGGTAAAAAATTAAAAATTAAAATTTTTTTGGTCTTTTATCCCACTTTAATCAATCAAATATTATCAAAAATATACGCTCCTCTTTTGCGGTAAAGTAATTTCGATTATATTACCTAGTTTTACTCCTGACAAATTTCTGAAATATTTTGGGTTGATTGATTAAAGATATTTATACCTTAAGAATAAACTGTAAATTTCGCAGTGATGTAATAAATTTTTGTATGATATCAATAATTTCGGTTACGCATACCTAATTTTATTGAATACCAATTTAATACTTTATAGCGAACGATTTAGCATTTATTATCAAAAGGTTAAAAGCAATAAAAATAAAAATAAAAACTGTACATACTTACCTGTGAGAAAGAATTCTCAGAGACCTGCTTTAGCCTACTCATAGGAGAGTCGTGTGATTTGATTTTCCATAGCTACGTAAGCATAACCTCGAATCTTCAATATCTTTTCTTCTAAACATATAAACGGTCCTTCTCTGCATAGATTAACAAATTCGGTATTTGAATATGTTTGATTATTTGAACATTTACCTTCGTGTGACCATTTTCCGCATTTATAACATCTTTCAAGGTGTCGTGCTCTTCTTTTTGTTGCGAATTTTGATTTTCCTTTACCGAAATGTATCTTATGATGATCTTTTCTGAGTTCTTTTCTTACTCCGTCCATTTTGGATCTTATGAATGATACCAGTTTACTCGGAAGTGTGTCATTATTACGTTTAGTAATCATAGCATGTAGCATTAGACCATGGTTCAGATCAAAGGAATTCTTCATCTCGTAAAACCTAAAAAAAATAAAAAATTCAGAATGGGGGGAGAAGACTAGTTCTTTAGGGTCTGCTAGGGAAAGACCATTCGAATTCCATTCTCGAAAACTACACGAAAACAGAATATCTAACTCTAACAGAAATACATATTACCCTAAAAAGATTTGAACCTTCCTACACTTAGTTAGCTGTGGTGTCGAAATTGTGATTAACTTCATCTTCAACTTCCATTGGATTATTCATGTAATGTTTAACTCTGTGACCATTAACTTTAAATTCAATTCCATTTGAATTTATTAATTCTACTGTTCCGTACGGAAAAACTCTTTTGACTATGAATGGTCCAGACCATCTTGATTTCAATTTTCCAGGAAATAGCTTGAATCGTGAATTGAAAAGAAGAACTTTGTCTCCTTCCTTAAATTCTTTTGAACTTCTGATTCTTTTATCATGCCATTTCTTCGTTCTTTCTTTATAAATTAACGAATTTTCATATGATTCATGTCTTAATTCTTTTAATTCGTTTAGTTGGCTTAACCGTAGACGTCCAGCTTCATGTAAATCAAGATTACATGTCTTCAAAGCCCAAAATGCTTTGTGTTCAATTTCTACTGGAAGATGACATGCTTTTCCGTAAACGAGTCTAAAAGGTGTGGTTCCAATTTGAGTTTTGTAGGCTGTTCTAAAAGCCCAGAGTGCATCCTCCAATTTCATGGACCATTCCTTCGGATTTGATCCTACGGTTTTCTTTAGAATACGTTTTAAAGCTCGGTTGGTATTTTCAACTTGTCCACTTGTTTGTGGATGATAAGCGGTTGAGATTTTATGAGTTACTCCATATCTTTTGAGAACTTTCTCAAGTTGATTATTACAAAAATGAGTACCCCGATCACTTATTAAAGCTTTCGGTGTTCTGAACTTTGCAAAAAGACGTTTTAAAAAGTTGACTACAACTCGTGCATCGTTAGTCGGGAGAGCTTGTGCTTCCACCCATTTGGATACATAATCAATGACAACGAGAATGTAGAGATTATTATGAGATTTTGGAAATGGACCCATAAAGTCAATACCCCAAATGTCAAATACTTCACATACTTGAATGACATTTTGTGGCATTTCATCACGTTGACTTATTTTTCTGGCCCTTTGACATGCATCACAGGATTTGCAAAGAAGGTGTGCATCTTTGAAAATTGTAGGCCAATAGAATCCAGCATCGTAAATTTTTCTTGCTGTGAGTTGAGGCCCATAATGCCCTCCTGTTGGTCCTGTGTGACAATGGTTTAAGATTTGACTAGCTTCATCTCCGAATACACATCGGCATATTATTCCATCGGGACAACTTTTAAACAAATGTGGATCTTCCCAGAAATAGTGTTTTATATCACTAAAGAATTTCTTTCGTTTTTGGTACGACAATCCTTTTTCAAGGAATCCACATACTAAGTAGTTTGCATAGTCTGCAAACCATGGAATTTCACTATAATCTATCTTCAATAGATATTCATCAGGAAAGTTGTCTTGTATAGTCGATTCATTTAGAACTTCTAATTCGGGATTTTCAAGACGAGAAAGATGATCAGCGGTGAGATTTTCTGCTCCCTTTTTGTCTCGAATTTCAATATCGAACTCTTGTGAGAGTAAGATCCAACGGATTAATCGTGGTTTAGCATCTTGTTTCATAAATAGGTATCTAAGAGCAGAATGGTCGGTATAAACCACCGTTTTAGCTAGAACGAGATATGAACGAAATTTGTCAAAAGCAAAGACAATAGCAAGGATTTCTTTTTCAGTAGTTGTGTAATTTGTTTGTGCTCCTTGTAATGTCTTACTAGCATAATAAATAGGTTGAAATAGTTTTTAAATCCTTTGTCCTAAAACGGCTCCCATTGCAAAATCACTTGCATCGCACATGAGTTCAAACAGTAGACTCCAATTTGGAGTTATCATGATCGGCGCATTAGTGAGTTTTTCTTTAAGAATATTAAAAGATTTGATGCATTCATCCGAAAAGATGAATGGAGCATCCTTTTCTAGGAGTTTATTCATAGGAGTGGCATTTTTAGAAAAATCTTTTATGAAACGTCGGTAAAAACCGGCATGTCCTAGAAAACTCCTAACTCCTCTAACATTGGTGGGATGTGGAAGTTTAGCAATTACATCTACTTTAGCTCTATCCACTTCAATTTCTTCTTTTGAAATTTTATGTCCAAGAACGATGCCTTCTTTAACCATGAAATGGCATTTCTCCCAATTAAGTACTAGATTTGATTGTTCGCATCTAATAAGCATTCATTCAAGATTAACTAGACATGATTCAAAAGTATCACCGAAGACTGAAAAGTCATCCATGACAACTTCCATGCATTCTTCTATCGTGTCGTGAAAAATCGCCATCATGCACCTTTGAAAGGTTGCAGGGGCGTTGCAAAGTCCAAATGGCATGCGTTTGTATGCAAAAGTACCATAAGGGCACGTGAACATGGTTTTCTCTTGGTCCTCGGGTGCTATTGGAATTTGAAAGTATCCGGAAAAACCATCAAGAAAACAATAGTAATTATTTCCGGCTAATCTTTCCAACATTTGATCAATGAAAGGTAAGGGAAAGTGATCTTTTCTGGTGGCGTCATTTAATTTTCTATACTCAATACAAACACGCCATCCTGTTACAGTCCTAGTAGAAATAAGCTCATTTTTCTCATTTGTGATGACAGTCATGCCACCCTTCTTAGGTACGCATTGAACTAGGCTTACCCATGGACTATCAGAGATTGGATAAATTAAACCTGCATATAGCAGTTTAATAATTTTTTTTTAATAACATCTTGCATATTAGGATTTAGTCTTCTTTGGCGTTGCACATACGTTTTATAACCTTCTTCCATAAGGATTTTATGTGTGCAATACGAAGGACTTATGCCTTTAATGTCATGAATCTTCCATGCAATAGCTGGTTTATGAGCTTTTAGCACAGTAATGAGTCGAGATTTTTCATTTTTAGTAAGAGAAGACGATATTATTACAGGTAATTCAGATTCACCATGTAAATAAGCGTATTCCAAATGGTTTGGAAGTGGCTTTAACTCTAATGTCGGTGGTTCTTCTATCGATGATTTGTATCGATATCTGTCTTCCTCTTTTAGCATTTGAATTTCTTCTGTTGTTGGTTCATATCCATTAGCCATATGTGTAGCTAACATTTCAGTTTCATCAATTGGTTCAGTTCCTTTTCCTAAAGAACATTCTCCTGTTCCTTGTAATTCTGGAAATTCTTCTAACAATTCTGCATGTGAATCTATAGTTTGAATATAATAACATGTATCATCTGCAGATTGCGGTTGTTGCATGGCTCTATCAACTGAAAAAGTAACACTCTCGTCCTCTATACTTAGGGTCAGTTTCTTACCAAACACGTCTATTATTGCTTTAGCCGTGTTTAAGAATGGTCTTCCTAATATGAGAGGAACTCGAGAATCTTCTTCCATATCCAGAATAACAAAATCTACTGGAAATACTAAAGTACCAACTTTAACTAGCATGTTCTCCATTATCCCTCTAGGATATTTTACTGATCGATCGGCTAGTTGTATACTTATTCGTGTTGGTTTCAATTCTCCAAGGTCTAGTTTAGCGTATAGTGAATATGGCATTAAATTTATACTAGCACCTAAGTCTGCCAATGCTTCTATTGAACTAAGACTACCCAGAAAACATGGAATTGTGAAACTTTCTGGATCTGAAAGTTTTTCTGGTATCTTATTCAACAGCACTGCAGAACAATTAGCATTCATAGTAACAGCCGAAAGTTCTTCCATTTTCTTTCTATTTATGATTAGATCTTTCAGAAATTTAGCATATCTCGGAATTCCTGAAATGACATCAATGAAAGGAAGATTTAAATTTATCTGTTTAAACATATCCAAGAATTTGAATTGCTCGGCTTCAAGTCTCTCTTTTCTCATTTTACTCGGGTAAGGAAGTGGTGGTTGGTATGGTTTAACATAAGGTTTTGCCTTAACTGTGTTATCTTCATTAACCTTTTCAACTACCGGTTCTGTTTCCTTATCTTGCTCAGGTTGTGGTTCTTGTGGAGTAGGAATAGAGTCATCAGAAATTATAGGTATTTCAGGTGGTTTAAGTGTAATACCACTTTTTGTGGTAATGGCTTTAGCTGTTTCATTCCGGGGGTTAGCATTTGTATCACTAGGTAGACTTCCCGGTTTTCTTTCACCTATTAACCTTGCTAGGTTACTTACTTCTTGTTCCAAATTTTGAATAGAAGCTTGTTGATTTCTAAATGCTTGAGCATTTTGTTCATTGGTTTGTTTCTGAGATGTGAAAAACTGCGTTTGAGATTCAACTAGCTTCGACATCATATCTTCTAAATTTGGCTTTTTATCATCGGTTTGTGGTGTTTTATTTTGAAAAATAGGTCTTTGCTGATTGTAAGTATTATTATATACTTGTTGATTGCTAGGACCTTGTTGGTTGTTGTATGGAACATTTCAGTTATAATTCTGGTTTTGATTGTAGATCGGTCTTGGCGGTTGATAATTATTCTGATAATTATTTCCAGGCCTTTGGTTCATGTATGAAACATTCTCTCTTTGTTCCATTGTTTGTTCAATACTGAGACAATCTTTTGTCAAATGTGGTCCTCCACACTGCTCATAACTAATTCTTATTGAGTGAATATCCTTAGTCATCTTTTCCATTCGTCTCTCGACAGCATCTATCTTTGCAGAAATAGAATCAAAGTCATGGCTAGAATCGGCTCTAGCCGCTTTAGATGATCTAACGATATCTTTTTCTTGGTGCCACTCATGTGAGTGGGAAGCAGTGTTATCAATAATTTTGTAAGCGTCAGTTGTGGTTTTCTTCATAATGGAACCACCAGCTGCTATATCGATGTCTTTTCTTGTAGTGATGTCACATCCTTGGTAGAATATTTGTACTATTTGACAAGTGTCTAAACCATGTTGTGGACATCCTCTCAATAACTTTCCAAATCTTGTCCACGCTTCATATAGAGTTTCATTTAACTTTTGTGTGAACGTAACAATTTCTCCTTGAAGTCTCACAGCTTTAGATGCCGAAAAGAATTGTTTAAGAAATTTTTCAACTAAAACGTCCCATGTATCAATCGCCCCTTCAGGTAACGATTCTAACTAATCTTTGGCTTCTCCCTTTAAAGTCCAGGAAAATAACATGAGATATATCTGTTCATCCTCAACTTCTCGAATTTTAAATAAAGTACAGATCCTATTAAAGGTTCGAAGATGTTCATTTGGATCATCCTTCGGCGCACCACTAAATTGGCACTGATTAGTTACCATGTGTAGGATTTGTCCTTTGATTTCATAATCTGGCTCATTAATGTCTGGTTGAGTAATTGCGTGACCTTGGCCAGTGCATTTAGCTCTCATTCGGTCTTCCATACTTAGAGGTTCCAGATTTTCCATGATTGAATTTATTGAATCTGAATCACTAGAGGATTCTAATTTAATGGGTTGTTCCTCGACAATCTCTGTTTGAATGATTGGTGGTTCTGGAGGAAAGATTAGTGGTTCAGGATCTCTGAATTGTCCCTGAATATCCTCCGGATTCTCAATTGTGAGGTCGAGTTCAAAAAATGGATTATCGGGAATTTAAATTGGAGTACTTGGTCGACTAGATGACGGTTCTAAAGAAAAATCAACGGCGACAATATTGGCTAGATGTCTTGATCGAGTTACAGGTGGTGAACGTATAAAAGGTGGTGAACGTTTTGCTCGGTGCATTCACTGAATATCCTATTAGTTATAAAAGATAAAAATTATATAAGTTATCAAATTAATAGACTTTTCTGATTTTGCCCACGTTTCGAATAGCCAAAAGATGTAGCAGGTAGCCAGGACCTTTTAAATCGGAAGCCCACAACTCGCTACTAACAAATCCAACTATTACTACGAACCAGAAAATTTTGGATGTCTATCAATTTAACCGCTTAAAATAATTTTTCATTGAAATTTAAAGAAATTTTAGAGAAGAAATAGAAAATTCTGCATAATATAAACTCGAAGTACTAAAGCATACCATTCTCCAGTATGGGGGGTGTTAGTGCCCGTAGATCTACCTTTAGGATTCGCATTTATTAGGGTGTCTGTTCCCCAATTCTTAGGCTACCAAGCTAAAAGGGGTGATATTCGATTCGATAATCCAACCATTTGTGTCTATTTCGTAAAACATTTATAAAAGCAGCGCATGTATTCTCAGTTCCAAAAATATATATTGCAAAAGCATTTAAAAAGGGAGCAAATGAAACTCACTATACTGTATTTTGTAGTAAAAATACATATGACGATACTGAACAATGCAGGGTTGGCCTCGGATTCACGAACCTATATCATTTGTATATATATTAATACATAATCCTTGTAGTCGTACAATTTTATATATATATATATATATATATATATATATATATATATATATATATATATATATATATATATATATATATATATATATATATATATGTTATTATTAATGATATAATTTCTATATTAGTAACTTATATATTAATTTATTAATATATATTCATTTTTATTAATAAAAATATGAATTTTTTTATGTTATATGTATTAAATATTTTTTATATATATTTCATTTATTTATTAAAATAGTAATTATAATAATACCGAAATGTTATTGGTAATGGTAAAAATGATAATATTTAATGTTACTAAATAAAAATATTAAAGTTAGTAATTTTGTTAATAATAATATTAATAATAGTTTTTAATTATAAATCTCATAATGATGATATCAATAATTTTTGATAAAATGAATAATTTAATAGTAGTGGTAGTGAAAATAATAATTTTTGATATTAGTACTTAATACTTAATAATAATAATTATAACAATCTTATTACTAATGGTAATCTTAATAATAATACTTTTATTAATAATAATAATAATTCCTAAATGTTTCTAATACTAATATTAATGATAATAATAATAATTTAAAAAAAACACTTTTATTAATAATGATATTAATTATAATACTAGTAATAATAATAGTAATACTATTAATTATAAAATGATACAAGCATTAATTGTAATGAAAATAATAATAAATTGTAGTATAATAGTAACAATTTTTCCTAACTTAACAATAATAGTAATCATAATTGTAATTTTAATTATTAATATTAATAAATGATAACTAATATTTTTATTAGTATTAATAATAGTAATAACTATAATATTAGTCATAATTAACAATTTCTAATAACAACAACAATAATAACAATAATACTAATTATAATGATAATAGAAATGAAAGGTAAATGTATATACCCTTTTAAAATGCTTTGCTAAAAAGAACTGCCCATACGTGTAATGACCCTGAATTTTCCAACTTATATTATTAATACTTATTATTAATACTTGCGTTTTAATAAATGTATTCTTATACATTTTCCTTCTCATCATAATTGACTTTCCATGTCTCGACTCGTCTTCTCGACACGTGCTTTTCACGAATAATATTTTGAATATTATTTACGTTCATAATTAATTATTATTAATTATTTCTAATTAACTAATGTAAGTAGTTAATTACTTGGGCTTGTTACTAAGTTGTTGCATACTTATACATGGGCTTTTAGTATTAGACTTGGTGGTGTTATGCGAGGTGTATACAAAATAGTTATTTTTTTACTATAAAATACTATTAAATACGATACAATTTTACTAAAATTATTTATTTATTTATAGAGTGGATATACATAAACCTTTCTACAACACTTATAGGCAGTGTACCTAATCGTACAGTAGTGTAGTTTTTAGTAAGTCCGGTTCGTTCCACAGGGATCTTACCAAGTTTAACGCTATATTTTTAACTTATAATTGTAAAAATAAAAAAATATATATAAGTAGTATTATTATTATAAAAAGGGGGTTTTTACCGTTTAATGACCGGTTTGTCGATTTTAAAACTTTAGTCGCAGTTAAAACCTAATGTAAAATATTAAAAATAAATACAACTTAATTTAAAGCGTAAAGTAAAAGACAATAATGAAATTGCGATAAAAGTGCGTAAAGTAAATGACAATAAATAAAGTTGCGATAATTAAAAAGTACGATAATTAAAAGTGCAATTAAATATGAAATAAAGGAATTATGCTTATTTAAACTTCCGTAATCATGATGTTTGACGTGTTGATTTTAGTTTATTATCATGGGTTAATTGTCCTTTGTCTAGGATTATTTAATATGTCCGTCTGGTTTTTGTCCATAACAGTCCATCAATCATAAATATAAAGTGCGAGTGTCCTCGTCAAATTATCCTTATATCCGAAGTCAAATATTCCAACTAATTGGGGACTTAAACTATAATTACACCAAGTGTCCTTGTATATAATTCACCCCTGTTTTAATAAGTCCATAGACTATTAATCCATTCCTGTGTCCGGTTAAATGAACGATTATTAGTACTTATAAATATCCCGCCCATCGTGTCTGATCGAGTGTATATGGTTATTTATAGGTACGTCCAATTGTAAATCTTTATATTAAATTAACAAACTATCATTTAATTAAACAAATATAAAGCCCATTAATAGCCCATAGTCAAATTTCCACAAGTGTCGTTCTTTTGTCCAAACCCCAATTATGGTACAAAGCCCAATTACCCAATTTTAATATTTAGCCCAACATCACGATTACTTCGGCTTAAATAAGCATAATAATAACTTAGCTACGAGACATTAATTTAAAAAGGTTGAACATAACTTACAATGATTAAAAATAGCGTAGCGTTACACGGACAGAATTTCGACTTACACCCTTACAACATTCGCTAACATACCCTTATTATTATTAAAATTAAAATTAAAATTAAAATTATAATATATATATATATATATATATATATATATATATATATATATATATATATATATATATATATATATATATATATATATATATATATATATATATATATATATATATATACGTGTGAGATGAAGAGAAGAAAAAGATGTCTTTATTTTGGCCAAAACACGCTAAATATATAGATGTGGCCTGACAATTAGGGCCATGCGATCGCATGGAAATTACTCTTCCAGGCCATGCGATCGCATGGCCAGCTGGGAGAGTTCACATGTGCATGTTTTCTTCTTGCCGACGGTTTTAAATAAATATATATAATATATAAATAATTTTAAGAATTATTTAAATATTATATTATATTTATGTGCATAGTTGACTTGTAATTTTCGTTCCATTGCGTCGCGCGTTGAGAGTTGACTCTGGTCCCGGTTCCAGATTTTCGAACGTCCTTTCGTACAATTTAATATCTTGTATTTTGCGTTTTGCGGCTTGTACTCTTGTAATTTTGAGACGTTTCTCATCAATAATTTGAACCACTTTGATTGTACTTTGTACTTTTTGGTCGTTTGCGTCTTCAAATCATCGAATCTGTCTTTTGTCTTCACCTTTTATTATTTAAACAAATATCACTTGTAAATAGAACAATTGCAACTAAAAGCTTGTCTTTCTTGAGGGATAATGCTATGAAATATATGTTTGTTTTTAGCATTATCACTTGGACTATCAAAGCCCACCCTACATTACTTAATGAACTAGTTAGTGAGCCCATCATTATGCTAGTGATTCATTTAGGTTAAGAACAAGATTAATTAGTTAAGTGAGGAGACAAGAATGTTTCAAGCATGCATGACCACCTTCCCATGTATTTAACATTATACTCCTTCCTAGCATACACCACTCTCCCACACTTGAAAGATGAACATTGACTTCCCCTTTTAACCCCAAAACCGTCGGCCTTTTTGGCTAGGGGAGGGAGTTCAAAAAAAAATTTTGTTACTTATATGCTAGTATTGAACTTCATTTTTCACATATCTTCATACATTACTTTTTCTCTAGACCTTTTCTCTCTAACTTGTAAGTAAAACTCTTTTTTTTTCTTCTCCTTTCTTCCTTTGAAAACCGCTTACTAGCACATCATCATCAAACTTGTTTGTTGTTTGTTATTAAAGATTAAACTTTCTAGTCTGTATCTTCATGAATCTTGCTTCTTCCATCCTTTGTTTGATGAGGAATCAAGAACAAGGATCTAAGCTTGTTATCTTATGGTTCTACACTTGAAATATTATAAAGATCTAAAGTTCATAAGCTTTAAAATCTTACTTGTGTTCATGTTTTGGAAACTTAAGATTTATTGTCTTAAGATACAAACTTTGACTTGAATCTCCTTAAGTATAAAACAAATATGAACTTGTTACTTATAACTTTATTTTATTTCTTTTTTTTATTTCAATTCGTGATGTTATTAATTTGGTCAAGTATTCCTAGTTAAACTTGATCTCATTTTTCTTGAAACTAAAGTTTAAACTTTGTAAGTTCAAGAACATGGAAGTTAAACTTTATAGTTATAACTTTATATACTTATGTTGGATCTAAGTTTCTATAGCTTATGATCTTCCAATTTTGTCTAAAACAAAAGCTTATAAGCTTATATACATGCTACAAGATAAAAATCTAAGTTTCATAACTTTTGGTTTTATTAAAGTAAAGATCCAAGTTCCATAACTTAGGGTTTAACTTAAGAACACTAGATCTAGACTTTTTAGTGTAGGATCTTCAAGATCTAACTAAGATCTAAGTTCTACAACTTATGATCTTGTTTATTTAGTTTACATTCAAGTTTATAACTTAATATTACTATTAGAACTCATGTATGTGTCAGATCTAAGATCTTGATGTAACTTTGGTTCATCAACCTTCTTACAACCCTTAAATGAGTTGTGCTATTTATCTTAGACATACACTAGTGTTATGATGGTCAAAACTTGGTTAAGGTGATGTAAACACATCAACGAGTTGTACACTTGAAGCTACAAGCATCAAGGATGAGAACCGTGATGAACATCAAGCACCAAGAACCCCACCAGAGCACTTTACTTACTGTTTTCTGGGTCTGATCAAACTCCCTGGGCTACTGAAAAGTTGATTTCCAGTTAGTTCGGTTCTATTAGATGATTTTCCGTTTAGGCTTCGTCTTAATCCGATTTACGGTTTAGGATTTATAGCCTTCCGAAAGTCACTACGCCCTTTTAACGTTGTGCTGAAATTTCTGACCTACTCGCACTTAAACCGTCGCCACGGTCAAACGAAGATGATTTTGGTTCTGAAAATTGGTCAGTGGTTAAAGGACTCATATATGGAGCCATGGCCACTGGTCTCACCTCATTTCAGTTTGTATAGAGGTCGTGGAAGCTGAACGAAGTCAGCCTTTGTTTCGATCTCTATTCTTGATTAAAACTTACTTTATTTTTTACTTATGTTGTTGAATGATGATGATACTTAAGACCTAATTTACATACTTTTAAACCTTTGGGAACAATTTACTGACTTAGTAACTTTTGACTTAGGTTGAGGACCTTTCGGACCAACTACTTGCTTACTTATCTCGTACCGACTTTACTACTTTTCACTGTGAGTTATAGCATCCTTTTTTTACTTTAACTATTTTGGGAACTGAGAATACATGAGCTTTTTATGTTTTACATACTAGGCACGAGTACTTAAACTTTATATATGTGTGGGTTATATAACGGCATAAACTTTCCCCTTAGCTCGGTAAAGTTTAGTCATTGGTTTTTGAACCGGTGAACGCGAATCTTAGATATGGATCCATAGGGTTTGACATCCCCACTCGGGCTAGTCGCGCTAGCATTTAACGGGTGTTTAATGCTTCGTAAACTTACGCACTCGCCAAGTGTACTTTTAGGGGGTGATATTATGTTAAGTTAGTTACCAAGTGCCCATGGTTGAGCATATACTTTTCATACTGTTTTGAAATACTGAAATCTCGTGGCCTACCTTACATTACTGTTACATTTAAACTATAGCTCACCAACATTCGTGTTAACTTTTTTAAGCATGTTTTCTCAGGTGCTTAGAGGTTTGATGCTTCCGCTGCTTTTGTTAGAGATGTCTCTGCATGAAACGTTTACCTTGCATTCACAACTATGTTACTTTTGAAACAATGAATTTGTAATGACCTTCGGGTACTTATGTTAATTGCTTCTATTCATAGAAGCATACTTTCGTTTGTAAAACTTTTGATGTAGGTTATGACGTCACCCTTTCTTATGAATGCAAACTTATTTTAAAACAGCATATAGTGTTTAATGATCCTGTTGTTGATGATCCGTACACGTTAATTTTGTACGGGGCATCACATTTGGTATCAGAGCCAGGTTGTAGGGAATTAGGTTGCATTAGTGAGTCTAGACCGGACCGAGTAGGATTCACTAATAGGACTAATCTACAACTTGCTTGTTTACTTATTTCTGCGGAACTTGCTGCATGTTGCTGCTTACTTTTACTGCTATATGTCGTATACTGCTACTTGTTTTCACTACTGCATGCTACTATCTGCGTTCGATTGCATGATACTTCTGTAGGGTTTGCTATTATTGCCATGCTATTTACTGTTATAGATGATCTAGACTGTCGTAGTTACTTTGCCTAATACGTGCTTGCTATATGACTTACTGACATGGAAAAAGTTATTTTTCCTTGTTCAGATGTCGGATATCCCGCCCATCATCATTGACTTGGAGAGCGACTCAAATTCATTGATGTCGGATATCCCGCCCATCATCATTGACTTGAACCGAGTGTGTGGACCATACCTTGACAAGTTTGTCATTGTTTTCATTGATGACATACTTATTTACTCAAAGAATGACCAAGAACACGGTGAACATTTGAGAAAAGTGTTAGAAGTATTGAGGAAGGAAGAATTGTACGCTAAGTTTTCAAAGTGTGCATTTTGGTTGGAAGAAGTTCAATTCCTCGGTCACATAGTGAACAAAGAAGGTATTAAGGTGGATCCGGCAAAGATAGAAACTGTTGAAAAGTGGGAAACCCCAAAAACTCCGAAACACATACGCCAGTTTTTAGGACTAGCTGGTTACTACAGAAGGTTCATCCAAGACTTTTCCAGAATAGCAAAACCCTTGACTGCATTAACGCATAAAGGGAAGAAATTTGAATGGAATGATGAACAAGAGAAAGCGTTTCAGTTATTGAAGAAAAAGCTAACTATGGCACCTATATTGTCATTGCCTGAAGGGAATGATGATTTTGTGATTTATTGTGACGCATCAAAGCAAGGTTTCGGTTGTGTATTAATGCAACGAACGAAGGTGATTGCTTATGCGTCTAGACAATTGAAGATTCACAAATAAAATTATACGACGCATGATTTGGAATTAGGCGCGGTTGTTTTTGCATTAAAGACTTGGAGGCACTACTTATATGGGGTCAAAAGTATTATATATACCGACCACAAAAGTCTTCAACACATATTTAATCAGAAACAACTGAATATGAGGCAGCGTAGGTGGATTGAATTGTTGAATGATTATGACTTTGAGATTCGTTACCACCCAGGGAAGGCAAATGTGGTAGCCGATGCCTTGAGCAGGAAGGACAGAGAACCCATTCGAGTAAAATCTATGAATATAATGATTCATAATAACCTTACTACTCAAATAAAGGAGGCGCAAAAAGGAGTTTTAAAAGAGGGAAATTTAAAGGATGAAATACCCAAAGGATCGGAGAAGCATCTTAATATTCGGGAAGACGGAACCCGGTATAGGGCTGAAAGGATTTGGGTACCAAAATTTGGAGATATGAGAGAAATGGTACTTAGAGAAGCTCATAAAACCAGATACTCAATACATCCTGGAACGGGGAAGATGTACAAGGATCTCAAGAAACATTTTTGGTGGCCGGGTATGAAAGCCGATGTTGCTAAATACGTAGGAGAATGTTTGACGTGTTCTAAGGTCAAAGCTGAGCATCAGAAACCATCAGTTCTACTTCAACAACCCGAAATCCCGGAATGGAAATAGGAAAATATTACCATGGATTTCATCACTAAATTGCCAAGGACTGCAAGTGGTTTTGATACTATTTGGGTAATAGTTGATCGTCTCACCAAATCAGCACACTTCCTGCCAATAAGAGAAGATGACAAGATGGAGAAGTTAGCACGACTGTATTTGAAGGAAGTCGTCTCCAGACATGGAATACCAATCTCTATTATCTCTGATAGGGATGGCAGATTTATTTCAAGATTCTGGCAGACATTACAGCAAGCATTAGGAACTCGTCTAGACATGAGTACTGACTATCATCCACAAACTGATGGGCAGAGCGAAAGGACGATACAAACGCTTGAAGACATGCTACGAGCATGTGTTATTGATTTCGGAAACAGTTGGGATCGACATCTACCGTTAGCAGAATTTTCCTACAACAACAGCTACCATTCAAGCATTGAGATGGCGCCGTTTGAAGCACTTTATGGTAGAAAGTGCAGATCTCCGATTTGTCAGAGTGAAGTGGGGGATAGACAGATTACGGGTTCGGAGATTATACAAGAAACTACCGAGAAGATCATCCAAATTCAACAACGGTTGAAAATCGCCCAAAGTCGACAAAAGAGCTAAACTGACATTAAAAGAAAAGATATAGAATTTGAAATTGGAGAGATGGTCATGCTTAAAGTTGAACCTTGGAAAGGCGTTGTTCGATTTG
Organism: Rutidosis leptorrhynchoides; assembly: GCF_046630445.1. Classification (NCBI taxonomy): domain Eukaryota; kingdom Viridiplantae; phylum Streptophyta; class Magnoliopsida; order Asterales; family Asteraceae; genus Rutidosis; species Rutidosis leptorrhynchoides. The sequence continues at coordinate 474,389,723 of NC_092335.1, forward strand.
GTAAACGAGGGAAATTAAATCCAAGGTATATTGGACCATTCAAGATTATTGATCGTGTCGGACCAGTAGCTTACCCACTTGAGTTACCTCAACAACTCGCGGCTGTACATAACACTTTTCACGTCTCAAATTTGAAGAAATGTTTTGCTAAAAAAGATCTCACTATTCCGTTAGATGAAATGCAAATCAACGAAAAACTCCAATTCATCGAAGAACCCATCGAAATAATGGATCGTGAGGTTAAAAGACTTAAGCAAAACAAGATACCAATTGTTAAGGTTCGATGGAATGCTCGTAGAGGACCCGAGTTCACCTGGGAGCGTGAAGATTAGATGAAGAAGAAATACCCGCATCTATTTCCAGAAGATTCGTCAACACCTTCAACAGCTTAAAATTTCGGGACGAAATTTATTTAACGGGTAGGTACTGTAGTGACCCGAACTTTTCCATGTTTATATATATTAATTGAGATTGATATTTACATGATTAAATGTTTCCAACATGTTAAGCAATCAAACTTGTTAAGACTTGATTAATTGAAATATGTTTCATATAGGCAATGACCACCCAAGTTGACCGGTGATTCACGAACGTTAAAACTTGTAAAAACTATATGATGACATATATACGGATATATATATATATAGTTAACATGATACTATGATAAGTAAACATATCATTAAGTATATTAACAATGAACTACATATGTAAAAACAAGACTACTAACTTAATGATTTTTAAACGTGACATATATGTAACGATTATTATTGTAAAGACATTTAATGTAAATATATCATATTAAGAGATATTCATACATGATAATATCATGATAATATAATAATTTAAAATCTCATTTGATATTATAAACATTGGGTTAACAACATTTAACAAGATCGTTAACCTAAAGGTTTCAAAACAACACTTACATGTAATGACTAACGATGACTTAACGACTCAGTTAAAATGTATATACATGTAGTGTTTTAATATGTATTTATACACTTTTGAAAGACTTCAATACACTTATCAAAATACTTCTACTTAACAAAAATGCTTACAATTACATCCTCGTTCAGTTTCATCAACAATTCTACTCGTATGCACCCGTATTCGTACTCGTACAATACACAGCTTTTAGATGTATGTACTATTGGTATATACACTCCAATGATCAGCTCTTAGTAGCCCATGTGAGTCACCTAACACATGTGGGAACTATAATTTGATAACTAGCATGAAATATCTCATAAAATTACAAAAATATGAGTAATCATTCATGACTTATTTACATGAAAACAAAATTACATATCCTTTATATCTAATCCATACACCAACGACCAAAAACACCTACAAACACTTTCATTCTTCAATTTTCTTCATCTAATTGATCTCTCTCAAGTTCTATCTTCAACTTCTAAGTGTTCTTCATAAATTCTACAAGTTCTAGTTACATAAAATCAAGAATACTTTCAAGTTTGCTAGCTCACTTCCAATCTTGTAAGGTGATCATCCAACCTCAAGAAATCTTTGTTTCTTATATTAGGTTATCATTCTAATACAAGGTAATAATCATATTCAAACTTTGGTTCAATTTCTATAACTATAACAATCTTATTTCAAGTGATGATCTTACTTGAACTTGTTTTCGTGTCATGATTCTGCTTCAAGAACTTCGAGCCATCCAAGGATCCGTTGAAGCTAGATCCATTTTTCTCTTTTCCAGTAGGTTTATCCAAGGAACTTAAGGTAGTAATGATGTTCATAACATCATTCAATTCATACATATAAAGCTATCTTATTCGAAGGTTTAAACTTGTAATCACTAGAACATAGTTTAGTTAATTCTAAACTTGTTCGCAAACAAAAGTTAATCCTTCTAACTTGACTTTTAAAATCAACTAAACACATGTTCTATATCTATATGATATGCTAACTTAATGATTTAAAACCTGAAAACACGAAAAACACCGTAAAACCGGATTTACGCCGTCGTAGTAACACCGCGGGCTGTTTTGGGTTAGTTAATTAAAAAGTATGATAAACTTTGATTTAAAAGTTGTTATTCTGAGAAAATGATTTTTATTATGAACATGAAACTATATCCAAAAATTATGGTTAAACTCAAAGTGGAAGTATGTATTCTAAAATGGTCATCTAGACGTCGTTCTTTCGACTGAAATGACTACCTTTACAAAAACGACTTGTAACTTATTTTTCTGACTAAAAACCTATACTTTTTCTATTTAGATTCATAAAATAGAGTTCAATATGAAACCATAGCAATTTGATTCACTCAAAACGGATTTAAAATGAAGAAGTTATGGGTAAAACAAGATTGGATAATCTTTCTCATTTTAGCTATGTGAAAATTGGTAACAAATCTATTCCAACCATAACTTAATCAACTTGTATTGTATATTATGTAATCTTGAGATACCATAGACACGTATACAATGTTTCGACCTATCATGTCGACACATCTATATATATTTCGGAACAACCATAGACACTCTATATGTGAATGTTGGAGTTAGCTATACAGGGTTGAGGTTGATTCCAAAATATATATAGTTTGAGTTGTGATCAATACTGAGATACGTATACACTGGGTCGTGGATTGATTCAAGATAATATTTATCGATTTATTTCTGTACATCTAACTGTGGACAACTAGTTGTCGGTTACTAACGAGGACAGCTGACTTAAAAAAAAAAATTAAAACATCAAAATATATTAAAAGTATTGTAAATATATTTTGAACATACTTTGATATATATGTATATATTGTTATAGGTTCGTGAATCAACCAGTGGCCAAGTCTTACTTCCCGACGAAGTAAAAATATGTGAAAGTGAGTTATAGTCCCACTTTTAAAATCTAATATTTTTGGGATGAGAATACATGCAGGTTTTATAAATGATTTACAAAATAGACACAAGTACGTGAAACTACATTCTATGGTTGAATTATTGAAATCGAATATGCCCCTTTTTATTAAGTCTGGTAATCTAAGAATTAGGGAACAGACACCCTAATTGACGCGAATCCTAAAGATAGATCTATTGGGCCTAACACACCCCATCCAAAGTACCGGATGCTTTAGTACTTCGAAATTTATATCATATTCGAAGGGTGTCCCGGAATGATGGGGATATTCTTATATATGCATCTTGTTAATGTTGGTTACCAGGTGTTCACCATATGAATGATTTTTATCTCTATGTATGGGATGTGTATTGAAATATGAAATCTTGTGGTCTATTATTATGATTTGATATATAGGTTAAACCTATAACTCACCAACATTTTTGTTGACGTTTTAAGCATGTTTATTCTCAGGTGATTATTAAGAGCTTCCGCTGTCGCATACTTAAATAAGAACGAGATTTGGAGTCCATGCTTGTATGATATTGTGTAAAAACTGCATTCAAGAAACTTATTTTGTTGTAACATATTTGTATTGTAAACCATTATGTAATGGTCGTGTGTAAACAGGATATTTTAGATTATCATTATTTGATAATCTACGTAAAGCTTTTTAAACCTTTATTGATGAAATAAAGGTTATGGTTTGTTTTAAAATGAATGCAGTCTTTGAAAAACGTCTCATATAGAGGTCAAAACCTCGCAACGAAATCAATTAATATGGAACGTTTTTAATCAATAAGAACGGGACATTTCAGTTGGTATCCGAGCGTTGGTCTTAGAGAACCAGAAAATTTACATTAGTGTGTCTTATCGAGTTTGTTAGGATGCATTAGTGAGTCTGGACTTCGACCGTGTTTTCTTTAAAAATGATTGCTTAACATTTTTGTTGGAAACTATATATTATTAACATGTATATATTATGTGATATATTAATCTCTTAACATGTTTGATATTATGTGATAGATGTCTACCTCTAGCACAAATCCCATTGACTCACCTAATAATAATGAAGAGTCAAATGTAAATTGGAATGATTCGTGTACTGATTCACAAGTTCCCGAAGAGGAACCGGAAGAAGAGTCGGAACCGGAAGAAGAATCGGAATCGGAAGAAGAATCGGAACTGGATGAAGAAATAGAACCGGTGGGGGAAATAATAAAACGGTTAAGTAAAAGAAAATCCTCAACCAACCGACCAAGGTTAATTATGGTCAATGGTGTTTCCGCCAAGGAAGCAAAATATTGGGAGGATTACCAATTCTCCGATGAATCGAATTCCGACGAGAATTCCGATGATGTTATAGAAATTACCCCAACTGAATTTAAAATGCAAAAGAAAATAATAAGGGAAAGGGCATAAAAATAGAGAAATCTAATTCCAACCCCGATGAACTTTATATGTATCGTCAACCCCCGAAGTCCTTAAGTTGTAACAATGACCCGGGAACCTCTAAACCACCAGGTTTTTCTAAACCAATGTGGAAAACGACGGCTCGTATTAGGGGAACATCATATATCCCTAGAAACTTGGCAAAACGAACCAAAACCGAAGAAGAAGAAACAAGCGAGTCGGAATAAGATAGTTGTATTCGTGTGGTGTAATATATGTAATATAGTGTGCTTATGCTTTATGATATATGTAAAAATTGCTTGTATTAATAAGTATTTTTTTATGAATCTAACTCTTGTCTATTTTACAGTATAAAAACACAAAATGGATAGACAACCCAATATTTTAAGAGACCTACCCGGAGACATGATTGATGAAATCTTGTCTAGAGTCGGTCAGAATTCTTCGGCACAACTATTTAAGGCGAGATCAGTTTGTAAGACATTCGAAGAACGTTCCAAGAATGCCTTGGTTTATAAAAGGCTTTCATTCGAAAGATGGGGGATATCACATTGGGAAATCCATAAGTTACGATGTGTTTACTTTGACGCATATATTGCGGGGAACCCAAATGCTATTTTACGCAATGGGTTAAGAAATTATTTTGACTCAATATATCCGAATATTGGACTTCGTGATTTAGAAAAAGTGGCTAACATGCAACATAAAGAAGCATGTTATGCTTACGGATTACTAATGTTCGCTTCTCACCAAAGTGAGAACAAGAACATCGGGCTACAACTATTAAACAAAACGTTCCCACAAGTGACGGAGTCGGTAATTGGGGTAAGAAATGAGGTTTTTAGATTGTTACGGGACTGTTGGACATTACGTAACCCTCGTCCCTTTGACGACGTTACAACACGCTGTCTTATCAACGGCCATAACGGTTATGTTCCACAAGACCAAGGATGGAAAGTAATCCTAGTAAAACCAGAATGCATGACTTGTTTCTGGACGTATGAATTACGTGTCTTTATTGCCTTTGCTGAACAACTTGTGTACTAGCTAGAATTATCTTCACAACCATCTTGTATCAAATTTATTGTGTGCTATATTTCATGCTATATGTAAAATAAGCGGTATTGTAAGTTTGTAAAATATTGTGTAAAAGTTTGAACGCGAAATATTATTATAATCAGTTTTTCATATAGAATTGTAGTAGTTGAATTGTATATTAGCTACTAAGTATGAACTTAACGGGTAGGTACTACCCGAATTTAAACTTATAAAACGCTAATATGAAGAAAAAGCTTTTATAAATAAGTTCATATTATGCTACGAAATACTATTAACTACTCTTAATATTCTGTATGATTAACTTGTTCCATTTGACTATTTTGAAGGAAATGGCACCGACTACTCGACACACCGTGAATATGAATGAAGAGGAATTCCGTACTTTTCTAGCTTCAAACATAGCCGCAGTACAGGCTGCGCTACATACCAACAATAACCTTGGATCTAGCAGTACAGGAAATCATGTAGGATGCACCTACAAAGAATTCACTGCCTGCAAACCTTTGGAATTTGATGGAACCGAAGGACCGATCGGATTGAAACGGTGGACCGAGAAGGTCGAATCGGTGTTTGCCATAAGTAAGTGTACTGAAGAGGACAAAGTGAAGTACGCTACGCATACCTTCACAGGTTCTGCATTAACATGGTGGAATACCTATCTAGAGCAAGTGGGACAAGACGATGCGTACGCACTACCGTGGTCAGCATTCAAGCACTTGATGAACGAGAAGTACCGTCCCAGAACCGAGGTCAATAAGCTCAAGACAGAACTTAGAGGGTTACGAACCCAAGGATTTGATATTACCACGTACGAAAGACGATTCACAGAATTGTGCCTATTGTGTCCGGGAGCATTCGAAGATGAGGAAGAGAAGATCGACGCGTTTGTGAAAGGATTACCGGAAAGAATCCAAGAAGATATAAGTTCACACGAGCCCGCCTCCATACAACAGGCATGTAGAATGGCTCACAAACTAGTGAACCAGATTGAAGAAAGAATTAAAGAACAGACTGCTGAAGAGGCCAATGTGAAGCAAGTCAAAAGAAAGTGGGAGGAAAACGGTGATAAGAATCACCAATACAACAACAACAGCAATTACAACAATAATCGCAACAATTACCCCAACAATCGCAACATTAATCGCAACTACAACAAACGGCCCAACAACAACAACAATAACAACAACAACAACAACAACAACAACAACAACAACAACAACAATAACAACAACAACAACAGCAACTACAACAATCATCCCAACAACAATAATAACCGCAACAACAACAACAACAACAAAAATCAGAAGCAGCTATGCCAAAGGTGTGAAAAGTATCACTCGGGGTTCTGCACCAAATTTTGCAACAAGTGTAAAAGAAATGGTCATAGCACGGCGAAGTGTGAGGTCTACGGACCAGGGGTTAATAGAACGAAAGGAACAAATGGTGTCGGAACGAGTAATGGCGGAGCAAGTAGTGTTGGAGCAAGTTATGCCAATGTAGTTTGTTATAAATGTGGAAAACCGGACCACATTATTAGAAATTGCTCGAACCAGGAGAACACGAATGGACAATGCCGCGTAATAGTTTTCAATATTAATGCGGCAGAGGCACAGGAAGACCCGGAGCTTGTTACGGGTACGTTTCTTATTGACAATAAATCTGCTTACGTTTTATTTGATTCGGGTGCGGATAGAAGCTATATGAGTAGAGATTTTTGTGCTAAATTAAGTTGTCCATTGATGCCTTTGGATAGTAAATTTTTACTCGAATTAGCAAATGGTAAATTAATTTCAGCAGATAATATATGTCGGAATCGAGAAATTAAACTGGTTAGCGAAACATTTAAGATTGATTTGATACCAGTAGAGTTAGGGAGTTCTGATGTGATAATCGGTATGGACTGGTTGAAAGAAGTGAAAGCAGAGATCGTTCGTTACAAAAATGCAATTCGCATTATACGAGAAAAAGGAAAACCCTTAATGGTGTACGGAGAAAAGGGCAACACGAAGCTACATCTTATTAGTAATTTGAAGGCACAAAAACTAATAAGAAAAGGTTGCTATGCTGTTCTAGCACACGTCGAGAAAGTACAAACTGAAGAAAAGAGCATCAACGATGTTCCCATTGCAAAAGAATTTCCCGATGTATTTCCGAAAGAATTACCGGGATTACCCCCACATCGATCCGTTGAATTTCAAATAGATCTTGTACCAGGAGCTGCACCAATAGCTCGTGCTCCTTACAGACTCGCACCCAGCGAGATGATAGAACTGCAAAGCCAATTACAAGAACTTTTAGAACGTGGTTTCATTCGACCAAGCACATCACCGTGGGGAGCTCCTGTTTTGTTTGTCAAGAAGAAAGATGGTACATTCAGGTTGTGTATCGACTACCGAGAGTTGAACAAACTTACCATCAAGAACCGCTACCCACTACCGAGAATCGACGACTTATTTGATCAACTACAAGGCTCGTCTGTTTATTCAAAGATTGACTTACGTTTCGGGTATCATCAAATGCGGGTGAAAGAAGATGATATTCCAAAGACTGCTTTCAGAACACGTTACGGTCATTACGAGTTTATGGTCATGCCGTTTGGTTTAACTAATGCACCAGCTGTGTTCATGGACCTTATGAACCGAGTGTGTGGACCATACCTTGACAAGTTTGTCATTGTTTTCATTGATGACATACTTATTTACTCAAAGAATGACCAAGAACACGGTGAACATTTGAGAAAGGTGTTAGAAGTATTGAGGAAGGAAGAATTGTACGCTAAGTTTTCAAAGTGTGCATTTTGGTTGGAAGAAGTTCAATTCCTCGGTCACATAGTGAACAAAGAAGGTATTAAGGTGGATCCGGCAAAGATAGAAACTGTTGAAAAGTGGGAAACCCCAAAAACTCCGAAACACATACGCCAGTTTTTAGGACTTGCTGGTTACTACAGAAGGTTCATCCAAGACTTTTCCAGAATAGCAAAACCCTTGACTGCATTAACGCATAAAGGGAAGAAATTTGAATGGAATGATGAACAAGAGAAAGCGTTTCAGTTATTGAAGAAAAAGCTAACTACGGCACCTATATTGTCATTGCTTGAAGGGAATGATGATTTTGTGATTTATTGTGACGCATCAAAGCAAGGTCTCGGTTGTGTATTAATGCAACGAACGAAGGTGATTGCTTATGTGTCTAGACAATTGAAGATTCACGAACAAAATTATACGACGCATGATTTGGAATTAGGCGCGGTTGTTTTTGCATTAAAGACTTGGAGACACTACTTATATGGGGTTAAAAGTATTATATATACCGACCACAAAAGTCTTCAACACATATTTAATTAGAAACAACTGAATATGAGGCAGCGTAGGTGGATTGAATTATTGAATGATTATGACTTTGAGATTAGTTACCACTCGGGGAAGGAAAATGTGGTAGCCGATGCCTTGAGCAGGAAGGACAGAGAACCCATTCGAGTAAAATCTATGAATATAATGATTCATAATAACCTTACTACTCAAATAAAGGAGGCGCAAAAAGGAGTTTTAAAAGAGAGAAATTTAAAGGATGAAATACCCAAAGGATCGGAGAAGCATCTTAATATTCGGGAAGACGGAACCCGGTATAGGGCTGAAAGGATTTGGGTACCAAAATTTGGAGATATGAGAGAAATGGTACTTAGAGAAGCTCATAAAACCAGATACTCAATACATCCTGGAACGGGGAAGATGTACAAGGATCTCAAGAAACATTTTTGGTGGCCGGGTATGAAAGCCGATGTTGCTAAATACGTAGGAGAATGTTTGACGTGTTCTAAGGTCAAAGCTGAGCATCAGAAACCATCAGGTCTACTTCAACAACCCAAAATCCCGGAATGGAAATAGGAAAATATTACCATGGATTTCATCACTAAATTGCCAAGGACTGCAAGTGGTTTTGATACTATTTGGGTAATAGTTGATCGTCTCACCAAATCAGCACACTTCCTGTCAATAATAGAAAATGACAAGATGGAGAAGTTAGCACGACTGTATTTGAAGGAAGTCCTCTCCAGACATGGAATACCAATCTCTATTATCTCTGATAGGGATGGCAGATTTATTTCAAGATTCTGGCAGACATTACAGCAAGCATTAGGAACTCGTCTAGATATGAGTACTGCCTATCATCCACAAACTGATGGGCAGAGCGAAAGGACGATACAAATGCTTGAAGACATGCTACGAGCATGTGTTATTGATTTCGGAAACAGTTGGGATCGACATCTACCGTTAGCAGAAATTTCCTACAACAACAGCTACCATTCAAGCATTGAGATGGCGCCGTTTGAAGCACTTTATGGTAGAAAGTGCAGGTCTCCGATTTGTTGGAGTGAAGTGGGGGATAGACAGATTACAGGTTCGGAGATTATACAAGAAACTACCGAGAAGATCATCCAAATTCAACAACGGTTGAAAACCGCCCAAAGTCGACAAAAGAGCTACGCTGACATTAAAAGAAAAGATATAGAATTTGAAATTGGAGAGATGGTCATGCTTAAAGTTGCACCTTGGAAAGGCGTTGTTCAATTTGGTAAACGAGGGAAATTAAATCCAAGGTATATTGGACCATTCAAGATTATTGATCGTGTCGGACCAGTAGCTTACCGACTTGAGTTACCTCAACAACTCGCGGCTGTACATAACACTTTCCACGTCTCGAATTTGAAGAAATGTTTTGGTAAAGAAGATCTCACTATTCCGTTAGATGAAATGCAAATCAACGAAAAACTCCAATTCATCGAAGAACCCGTCGAAATAATGGATCGTGAGGTTAAAAGACTTAAGCAAAACAAGATACCAATTGTTAAGGTTCGATGGAATGCTCGTAGAGGACCCGAGTTCACCTGGGAGCGTGAAGATCAGATGAAGAAGAAATACCCGCATCTATTTCCAGAAGATTCGTCAACACCTTCAACAGCTTAAAATTTCGGGACGAAATTTATTTAACGGGTAGGTACTGTAGTGACCCGAACTTTTCCATGTTTATATATATTAATTGAGATTGATATTTACATGATTAAATGTTTCCAACATGTTAAGCAATCAAACTTGTTAAGACTTGATTAATTGAAATATGTTTCATATAGACAATTGACCACCCAAGTTGACCGGTGATTCACGAACGTTAAAACTTGTAAAAACTATATGATGACATATATATGGATATATATATAGTTAACATGATACTATGATAAGTAAACATATCATTAAGTATATTAACAATGAACTACATATGTAAAAACAAGACTACTAACTTAATGATTTTTAAACGAGACATATATGTAACGATTATCATTGTAAAGACATTTAATGTATATATATATATATCATATTAAGAGATATTCATACATGATAATATCATGATAATATAATAATTTAAAATCTCATTTGATATTATAAACATTGGGTTAACAACATTTAACAAGATCGTTAACCTAAAGGTTTCAAAACAACACTTACATGTAACGACTAACGATGACTTAACGACTCAGTTAAAATGTATATACATGTAGTGTTTTAATATGTATTTATACACTTTTGAAAGACTTCAATACACTTATCAAAATACTTCTACTTAACAAAAATGGTTACAATTACATCCTCGTTCAGTTTCATCAACAATTCTACTCGTATGCACCCGTATTCGTACTCGTACAATACACAACTTTTAGATGTATGTACTATTGGTATATACACTCCAATGATCAGCTCATAGCAGCCCATGTGAGTCACCTAACACATGTGGGAACCATCATTTGGCAACTAGCATGAAATATCTCATAAAATTACAAAAATATGAGTAATCATTCATGACTTATTTACATGAAAACAAAATTACATATCCTTTATATCTAATCCATACACCAACGACCAAAAACACCTACAAACACTTTCATTCTTCAATTTTATTCATCTAATTGATCTCTCTCAAGTTCTATCTTCAAGTTCTAAGTGTTCTTCATAAATTCTACAAGTTCTAGTTACATAAAATCAAGAATACTTTCAAGTTTGCTAGCTCACTTCCAATCTTGTAAGGTGATCATCCAACCTCAAGAAATCTTTGTTTCTTACAGTAGGTTATCATTCTAATACAAGGTAATAATCATATTCAAACTTTGGTTCAATTTCTATAACTATAACAATCTTATTTCAAGTGATGATCTTACTTGAACTTGTTTTCGTGTCATGATTCTGCTTCAAGAACTTCGAGCCATCCAAGGATCCGTTGAAGCTAGATCCATTTTTCTCTTTTCCAGTAGGTTTATCCAAGGAGCTTAAGGTAGTAATGATGTTCATAACATCATTCAATTCATACATATAAAGCTATCTTATTCGAAGGTTTAAACTTGTAATCACTAGAACATAGTTTAGTTAATTCTAAACTTGTTCGCAAACAAAAGTTAATCCTTCTAACTTGACTTTTAAAATCAACTAAACACATGTTCTATATCTATATGATATGCTAACTTAATGATTTAAAACCTGGAAACACGAAAAACACCGTAAAACCGGATTTACGCCGTCGTAGTAACACCGCGGGCTGTTTTGGGTTAGTTAATTAAAAACTATGATAAACTTTGATTTAAAAGTTGTTATTCTGAGAAAATGATTTTTATTATGAACATGAAACTATTTCCAAAAATTATGGTTAAACTCAAAGTGGAAGTATGTTTTCTAAAATGGTCATCTAGACGTCGTTCTTTCGACTGAAATGACTACCTTTATAAAAACGACTTGTAACTTATTTTTCTGACTAAAAACCTATACTTTTTCTGTTTAGATTCATAAAATAGAGTTCAATATGAAACCATAGCAATTTGATTCACTCAAAACGGATTTAAAATGAAGAAGTTATGGGTAAAACAAGATTGGTTAATTTTTCTCATTTTAGCTATGTGAAAATTGGTAACAAATCTATTCCAACCATAACTTAATCAACTTGTATTGTATATTATGTAATCTTTAGATACCATAGACACGTATACAATGTTTCGACCTATCATGTCGACACATCTATATATATTTCGGAACAACCATAGACACTCTATATGTGAATGTTGGAGTTAGCTATACAGGGTTGAGGTTGATTCCAAAATATATATAGTTTGAGTTGTGATCAATACTGAGATACGTATACACTGGGTCGTGGATTGATTCAAGATAATATTTATCGATTTATTTCTGTACATCTAACTGTGGACAACTAGTTGTAGGTTACTAACAAGGACAGCTGACTTAAAAAAAAAACTTAAAACATCAAAATATATTAAAAGTATTGTAAATATATTTTGAACATACTTTGATATATATGTATATATTGCTATAGGTTCGTGAATCAACCAGTGGCCAAGTCTTACTTCCCGACGAAGTAAAAATATGTGAAAGTGAGTTATAGTCCCACTTTTAAAATCTAATATTTTTGGGATGAGAATACATGCAGGTTTTATAAATGATTTACAAAATAGACACAAGCACGTGAAACTACATTCTATGGTTGAATTATCGAAATCGAATATGCCCCTTTTTATTAAGTCTGGTAATCTAAGAATTAGGGAACAGACACCCTAATTGACGCGAATCCTAAAGATAGATCTATTGGGCCTAACACACCCCATCCAAAGTACCGGATGCTTTAGTACTTCGAAATTTATATCATATCCGAAGGGTGTCCCGGAATGATGGGGATATTCTTATATATGCATCTTGTTAATGTCGGTTACCAGGTGTTCACCATATGAATGATTTTTATCTCTATGTATGGGATGTGTATTGAAATATGAAATCTTGTGGTCTATTATTATGATTTGATATATAGGTTAAACCTATAACTCACTAACATTTTTGTTGACGTTTTAAGCATGTTTATTCTCAGGTGATTATTAAGAGCTTCCGCTGTCGCATACTTAAATAAGGACGAGATTTGGAGTCCATGCTTGTATGATATTGTGTAAAAACTGCATTCAAGAAACTTATTTTGTTGTAACATATTTGTATTGTAAACCATTATGTAATGGTCATGTGTAAACAGGATATTTTAGATTATCATTATTTGATAATCTACGTAAAGCTTTCTAAACCTTTATTGATGAAATAAAGGTTATGGTTTGTTTTAAAATGAATGCAGTCTTTGAAAAACGTCTCATATAGAGGTCAAAACCTCGCAACGAAATCAATTAAAATGGAACGTTTTTAATCAATAAGAACGGGACATTTCATGTACCATCTGAACCGCCTGCCCCACCAGCATCCCGTCATTGAGGAACTGATGAGGGAAATGCATATCCTTCGTGCTCGGGTAACTGAGCTCGAGGACCAGGTGTCCCACATAATGGACATCCTTTACCCACCGTCACCATAGGGCTATTGTATTAGATTTCATTATGTAATCCCGTTTGTAGTTTCATGTTTTACTCATGTATTATACGAACCTTATGCGGATGTATGCAACTTTCTAATTTAATGAATGGAACTTAGTGTTGTTTAATTTCTGCACGGTGTTCTAATTACGTTACTATATGATGATTTTGTGGTATTTGTATCTAGTTGCATTACTTAATTAGCATGTGTTGTGTTGATTCCATGTTGGTTACCATATACTGTATTATTATTTATTGAATGCTAGATTTTGACTTAAGTCAAAATTTTTGTTCAGAAGAACAATGGCAAACGGAAAAGTTTCACGGGAAATGCCCACAACGGCACAGATTGAGGAAACGATAACTGCTCGAGTAGCCGAAGCAATTGCGAATGTCAACCTCCAAGCTCCACCTGTTAACCAGCACAATCATAATGGGTGTACTTATAAGGAATTCCAGAGATGCATGCCCCACAATTTCAGTGGTACTGAGGGGCCGGTTGGACTGATGAGGTGGTTTGAGAAATTGGAAGCTGTATTCCATGTGAGTAACTTCTCAGAAATGAACAAAACTAAGTGTGCCTCCTGTACACTGTCGGATGGCGCTTTAACCTGGTGGAACACACTTGCTCAGGCTAAGGGAATTGACGAGGCCTATGCTACACTGTGGGAGGAATTTAAGGGGGCTATGATCGAGGAGTACTGCCCCAGAATAGAGATTCAGAAAATGGAAGCTGAGTTTTAGGAGTTGAAGGTCATGGGAACCGATCTTGATGGTTATAACCGAAAGTACCTGGAATTAGCTCTGATGTGCCCCACGATGGTTACCCCGGAATTTAAGCGAATGGAACGGTATTTGTGGGGACTTCCCAAGTCCATTCAGGGAAATGTCACCTCTTCGAAACCAGCTGATGTCCCGAAAGCTATGCGCATGGCGCACACCCTGATGAACCAAATTACCAGCAAAGAACCAGAAAAGGCGAAATCCGAATTGGGAACTAGTAATGAGAAACGTAAGTGGGACAGCAACAAGGGAAGGGTCTTTGATCAAAACCCAACTAAGAGACATGAAAGTTTCAAGGGACACAATGACGGGAGGAACCCCAACCCGAACCCTAACTACAAGGGCAGTCTTCCGCAGTGCAAGAGATGCTACAAGCATCATACCGGGTACTGCAACGTGGTCTGTAAAAAGTGTAAAGGGACTGGGCATATTGGCAAAGACTATAAGATCACTACCCCAACTGTGAAGACAAACCCTACTGGACCAAGGAAATGCTATGAGTGTGGACAACAGGGCCACTTTAGGAATGAATGTCCCAACAAGAGAAAGGACGGCGGGCCAGCGCGTGGAAGAGCTTTCAACGTAAACGCAAGGGATGCCCATGAGACCCCCGACTTGGTTACAGGTATAATCACTATCAACAATCTATTAGCTTCTGTTCTGTTTGATACTGGTGCCGATAGGAGTTATGTATGTAGACACTTTTGCTCTAAGATAAATTGGTCGTTAGTTCTTTTAAAGGAGAGTATGCTTGTTGAGGTAGCCAATGGAAAACTTCAGAAAGTTGACCAAATTAGCCGAGGAGGTATTATCAACATAGCTGGTGTGGATTTCGAGATTGACTTGATACCCATCAAATTGGGAAGTTTTGATGTGATTGTCGGTATGGACTGGTTGACCAAGGTAAGGGCGGACATTATCTGTGGAGATAAAGCTATCCGTATACCACACAGAGACGGTGAGCCACTGATTATTTACGGAGAGAGATGTAACTCGAAGCTGAACCTCATTAGTTGCATGAAAGCATAAAAGATCATGAAGAAAGGACGTCTTGCTGTTTTAGCACATGTAAAAACATTAGAAACCGAGGTTAAGAGCGTGGATGATGTATAAATTGTGAATGAATTTCCCGATGTTTTTCCAGAAGAATTGCCTAGATTACCGCCAACGAGGGAAGTGGAGTTTCAGATCGATTTAGTTCCAGGAGCTGCACCTGTAGCTCGCGCACCTTATCGACTTGCACCTTCCGAAATGCAAGAGTTGCAGAGCCAATTACAAGAACTGCTAGATCGTGGATTCATCCAACCAAGCTCCTCGCCTTGGGGCGCACCTGTTTTATTTGTGAAGAAGAAGGACGGATCTTTCCGCATGTGTATCGACTACCGCGAACTAAACAAATTGACGATCAAGAATCGGTATCCTCTTCCCCAAATTGACGATCTTTTCGATCAGCTGCAAGGATCAAGCATTTACTCTAAGATCAATTTGCGATTCGGTTATCACCATTTGAGGGTGAAGGAGAGTGATGTGATGAAAACTGTGTTCAGAACTCGTTATGGTCACCATGAGTTTCTCGTGATGCCATTCGGTTTAACCAACGCACCTGCTGTGTTTATGGATCTCATGAATCGTGTATGCAAGCCATACCTGGATAAGTTCGTTATCGTCTTCATAGATGATATCCTCATCTACTCCAAAAGCAAAGAAGAACATGAGCAACATCTTCGACTAGTGCTTGAACTCTTGAGACAAGAGCAACTTTATGCCAAATTCTCCAAGTGCGAGTTTTAGTTGAAGGAAGTCCTATTCCTGGGTCATATTGTGAGCGATCAAGGTATTAAAGTTGATCCCACAAAGATCGAAGCTATCAGTAAATGGGAAACCCCCACTACTCCGACTCATATCTGCAAATTTTTAGGTCTCGCCGGTTACTACCGAAGATTTATTGAACGTTTCTCTCTGATTGCGCGTCCTTTGACTGCGCTGACTCACAAAGGGAAGAAGTTCGTTTGGGAAACCGAACAAGAATCAGCATTTCAAACCTTGAAGCAGAAGTTAACCACCGCACCTATCCTATCCCTTCCTGAAGGCAGTGACGACTTCGTTGTGTATTGTGATACCTCGAAAAATGGTTTTGGTTGCGTATTAATGCAAAGAGCGAAGGTCATTGCTTATGCTTCTCGTCAACTGAAGATTCACGAGAGAAACTACACTACTCACGATCTC
This sequence comes from Rutidosis leptorrhynchoides, assembly GCF_046630445.1. Classification (NCBI taxonomy): domain Eukaryota; kingdom Viridiplantae; phylum Streptophyta; class Magnoliopsida; order Asterales; family Asteraceae; genus Rutidosis; species Rutidosis leptorrhynchoides. Next base: position 474,406,467 of record NC_092335.1, read on the forward strand.
GAACTTGGAGCCGTTGTTTTTGCGCTCAAATTATGGAGATACTATCTTTATGGAACTAAAAGTACTATCTTCACCGACCACAAAAGCCTCCAACACATATTCGATCAGAAACAACTGAACATGAGACAGTGACGATGGATCGAGACGCTAAACGACTATGATTGTGAACTTCGTTACCATCCTGGCAAGGCCAATGTTGTAGCCGACGCTTTGAGCCGAAAGGAGAGGATGGAACCTCTTCGTGTTCGGTCCCTGAACATCACCATTCATTCGAATCTCAATAGCCAGATCCGAGTAGCCCAAGATGAGGCTCTCAAAGAGGAGAATATTTCTCATGAACGCTTGAACATTCTCGTTTCTCAATTTAAGGTCAAGGAAACTGGACTCCGATGCTTTGCCGGAAGAATTTGGGTACCTAGTTATGGAGATCTACAGAGCCTTATACTAGATGAAGCCCACAAGTCAAGATATTCGATTCATCCAGGAGCCGGTAAAATGTACCATGATCTCAAGGAGTAGTATTGGTGGCCAAATCTTAAGAAAGATGTTGCAACTTACGTTGGAAAGTGTTTGACTTGTTCAAAGGTTAAGGTCGAACATCAAAGGCCATCTGGGTTACTCCAACAACCAGAAATCCCGCAATGGAAGTGAGAAAGGATAACGATGAATTTCATCACGAAACTACCAAAGACGGTGGGCGGATACGATACCATCTGGGTTATCGTTTACTGTCTTACCAAATCTGCACACTTCTTAGCCATGAAAGAAACGGATACGATGGAAAAACTCGCTCAACTATACATAAAGGAAATTGTATATCGTCATGGTGTGCCCTTATCGATTATTTCAGACTGAGATGCCCGTTTTACTTCTAGATTTTGGCGTTCCTTGCAAGAAGCCTTGGGGACACGTCTCGACATGAGTACTGCGTATCACTCGCAAATTGACGGACAAAACAAGCGAACGATTCAAACTTTGGAGGATATGTTGTGTGCTTGTGTTATTGATTTCGGAAAGGCTTGGGAAAGGCATTTTCCGCTAGCCGAATTCTCTTACAACAACAGTTATTATTTCTAATTAATTAATGTAAGTAGTTAATTACTTGGGCTTGTTACTAAGTTGTTGCATACTTATACATGGGCTTTTATTATTGGACTTGGACTATCAAAGCCCACCCTACATTACTTAATGAATTAGTTAGTGAGCCCATCATTATGCTAGTGATTCATTAAGGTTAAGAACAAGATTAATTAGTTAAGTGAGGAGACAAGAATATTTCAAGCATGCATGACCACCTTCCCATGTATTTAACATTATACTCCTTCCTAGCATACACCACTCTCCCACACTTGAAAGATGAACATTGACTTCCCCTTTTAGACCCCAAAACCGTCGGCCTTTTTGGCTAGGGGAGGGAGTTCAAATTTTTTTTTTGTTACTTATATGGTAGTATTGAACTTCATTTTTCACATATCTTCATACATTACTTTTTCTCTAGACCTTTTCTCTCTAACTTGTAAGTAAAACTCTTTTTTTTTCTTCTCCTTTCTTCCTTTGAAAACCGCCTACTAGCACATCATCATCAAACTTGTTTGTTGTTTATTATTAAAGATCAAACTTTCTAGTTTGTATCTTCATGAATCTTGCTTCTTCCATCCTTTGTTTGATGAGAAATCAAGAACAAGGATCTAAGCTTGTTAGCTTATGGTTCTACACTTGAAATATTATAAAGATCTAAAGTTCATAAGCTTTAAAATCTTACTTGTGTTCATGTTTTGGAAACTTAAGATTTATTGTCTTAAGATACAAGCTTTGACTTGAATCTCCTTAAGTATGAAACAAACATGAACTTTATACTTATAACTTTAGTTTATTTCTTTTTTTATTTCAATTCGTGATGTTATTAATTTGGTCAAGTATTCCTAGTTAAACTTGATCTCATTTTTCTTGAAACTAAAGTTTAAACTTTGTAAGTTCAAGAACATGGAAGTTAAACTTTCTAGTTATAACTTTATATACTTATGTTAGATCTAAGTTTCTATAGCTTATGGTCTTCCAATTTTGTCTGAAACAAAAGCTTATAAGCTTATATACATGCTACAAGATAAAAATCTAAGTTTCATAACTTATGGTTTTATTAAAGTAAAGATCCAAGTTCCATAACTTAGGGTTTAACTTAAGAACACTAGATCTAGACTTTTTAGTCTAGGATCTTCAAGATCTAACTAAGATCTAAGTTCTACAACTTATGATCTTGTTTATTTAGTTTACATTCAAGTTTATAACTTAATATTACTATTAGAACTCATGTATGTGTCGGATCTAAGATCTTGATGTAACTTTGGTTCATCAACCTTCTTACAACCCTTAAATGAGTTGTGCTATTTATCTTAGACATACACTAGTGTTATGATGGTAAAAACTTGGTTAAGGTGATGCAAACACATCAACGAGTTGTACACTTGAAGCTACAAGCATCAAGGATGAGAACCGTGATGAACATCAAGCACCAAGAACCCCACTGGAGTACTTTATTTACTGTTTTCTGGGTCTGATAAAACTCCCTGGGCTACTGGAAAGTTGATTTCCAGTTAGTTCGGTTCGAGTAGCTGATTTTCCGTTTAGGCCTCGTCTTAATCCAATTTACGGTTTAGGATTTAAAGCCTTCCGAAAGTCACTACGCCCTTTTAACGGTGTGCTGAAATTTCTGACCTACTCGCACTTAAACCGTCGCAATGGTCAAACGAAGATGAGTTTGGTTCTTAAAACTGCTCAGTGCTTAAAGGACTCATATACGGAGCCATGGCCACTGGTCTCACCTCATTTTAGTTTGTATAGAGGTCGTGGCAGCTGAACGAATTCAGCCTTTGTTTCGATCTCTATTCTTGATTAAAACTTACTTTACTTTTTACTTATGTTGTTGAATGATGATGATACTTAAGACCTAATTTACATACTTTTAAACCTTTGGGAATGATTTACTGACTTAGTAGCTTTTGACTTAGGTTGAGGACCTTTCGGACCTACTTGCTTACTTATCTCGTACCGACTTTACTACTTTTCACTGTGAGTTATAGCATCCCTTTTTACTTTAACTATTTTCGGAACTGAGAATACATGCGCTTTTTACATTTTACATACTAGGCACGAGTACTTAAACTTTATATATATGTGGGTTATATAACGGCATAAACTTTCCCCTTAGCTCGGTAACATTTAGTCATTGGTTTTTGAACCGGTGAACGCGAATCTTAGATATGGATCCATAGGGTTTGACATCCCCACTCGGGCTAGTCGCGCTAGCATTTAACGGGTGTTTAATGCTTCGTAAACTTATGCACTCGCCAAGTGTATTTTTAGGGGTGATATTATGGTAAGTTAGTTACCAAGTTCCCAAGGTAAACATATACTTTTCATACTGTTTTGAAATACTGAAATCTCGTGGCCTACCTTACATTACTGTTACATTTAAACTATAGCTCACCAACATTCATGTTGACGTTTTTAAGCATGTTTTCTCAGGTGCTTAGAGGTTTGATGCTTCCGCTGTAGTAGTCTTGCTGTGTAGACTCCCGCTACTTTTGTTAGAGATGTCTCTGCATGAAACGTTTACCTTGCATTTACAACTATGTTACTTTTGAAACAATGAATTTGTAATGACCTTCGGGTCTCGTACTTATGTTAATTGCTTCTATTCATAGAAGCATACTTTTGTTTGTAAAACTTTTGATGTAGGTTATGACGTCACCCTTTCTTATGAATGCAAACTTATTTTAAAACAGCATATAGTGTTTGACCTTGTAATGATCCTGTTGTTGATGATCCGTACACGTTAATTTTGTACGGGGCATCACATTTAGTATCAGAGCCAGGTTGTAGGGAATTAGGTTGCATTAGTGAGTCTAGACCGGACCGAGTAGGATTCACTAATAGGACTAATCTACAACTTGCTAGTTTACTTGTTTCTGCGGAACTTGCTGCATGCTGCTTCTTACTTTTACTGCTATGTCGTATACTGCTACTTGTTTTCACTACTGCATGCTACTATCTGCGTTCGATTGCATGATACTTCTGTAGGGTTTGTTATTATTGCCATGCTATTTACTGTTATAGATGATCTTGACTGTCGTAGTTACTTTGCCTAATACGTGCTTGCTATATGACTTACTGACATGGAAAAAGTTATTTTTCCTTGTTCAGATGTCGAATATCCCACCCATCATCATTGACTTGGAGAGCGACTCAGATTCATCTGCCACCTCGCCTGCTACTGCTGCTGACTCACAGATCCCGCCATCGCTACCCTCCAGTGACTCTGGCGATTCGTCCTCTGGGGACAGTACCCACACACCTGACCTGATGATCATCTCAGACGTAGACGAGGATCCAGAGGAGATTCCAGCTCCACCTAGCCCAGGACACCCGGAGCCACAGCACCATTCCGGTGGTGCTGTGATTCCTGGGGAAAATGGGGACGGTCCTTTCCGTAATGAGCATGGACATTGGGCTAGACGCCTTTCTGATGGACGTATCGTGCCAATCCCGGGTGGCAGATACCGAATTATGACTACCGGTCAGGCACATCCACCCTCAGATGAGATGAGATGACTACCGATCCCGGGTGCTGTGATTCCTAGGGAAAATGGGGACGGTCTATTTTTATTCTCCCTTCTTCTTCATAAGAACAATCGACCCAGAGCAAAATCAATACACAAAATAACACATTGAATTTATTTTTTTGGATTTATAAACCACTCAGAAACAATATTGAATTGATTAAATCATTTAAAACAGAGAAGAAATATATAAAAAAACTAACAGGTCGTATGAACATCATGAACTCGATGAACAATTTCGAATTTGAGACTGTTTTAAAAGAAATTTCCTACATGAAAAAGATTATATAGCATTCCTAGAAACTTTAGGAATTCTTAATTGATCCTGAAACGCCAAGTTGAATTCAAATTTTAAGATGAACTAAACGTTTGACTTTTGGTTTTCAAAACTTTGACTCAAGAATTCGGATTCGTTAAATGAAATTGGAATTTGAAACTTTACAAGAAGTTCGACTAGAATAATCCTAACACAATGGCATTATTAGTTTTTGAAATAGAAATCGAATTCGAGTTTTGGCAATAAAGTTTCAAGAACAGAGGGTATCGACATTTTTCTTTATGTTTTCTGTTTTTAATTCTAAATTCGCCAAGGTGGTAGCATTATATAGAGATGATAAACGAATAAATTAAGCAGAAATCTTGAATTTTTGTATTGTTATTTGATTTGGACGTCTAACAATAAATAGACATCAATTTCAATCAGATATAAATAAAAATATTTAAAAGTTTTGAGAAGGATTGCTAACAGCTTTTTTTGTTTGTATTGCATATCTGATTTCGACGTGGATCAAGCATGGTACAATTATGAGCAGAAGAAAGTCGACCAAAGGAATTAAATAAAGAAAATAAATAGGATCAGATGGCGACATGAACAGATTTATTTAATTGAATCTGATTTTGTAATTTATTTATATAATTTTTATTAGTATTTAATATGTATAAATATATTAATAATAATAATAATAATTCTATTAATAATAATAAATAATAATAATATAAATAGTAATAATTATATTAGTAATAATAATGATAATAAATAATAATGATAATAATTATTATAAAAGTGTCAATAATGATATTCTTAGTGATAAAAAATGATTTGTATTATTTATAATAATACTAATAATAATAATTTTAATGATAATGGTAATTATAAATAATAATAATCTTAATCAGAATTTTACTACTCATTATAATCTACTAGTGATATTAACAATGATAACAATAATCATAATATTTATAATTCCTAATAATAACTAAACTAACAATAATTATAATACAATACATAATAACAATTATAATAACTGATAATATATATACATAAAACTAATATTGATATTGATATTAGTATTAGTATTAAATTAATAGTGAAAGTAATAATAAAGTTATTATAATGACTATATTCTTAACTTGTATTTATATTTAATATATACAATTTATTATTTATGTAATTTTTTATGATTATATATAGTACCTACATTAAGTATTAAATTCTTATATATATATATATATATATATATATATATATATATATATATATATATATATATATATATATATATATATATATATATATTACAATATACATATTATAATAATTATCTATAGGGATCCTATATTTATATATAAATTCATTTTAAGTACAACTTAGTTATTTTATATCTTATCTTACATATTTAGTTTTAATGTTTAAATTCTATTTTATAATTTCAAATTATTATATATACTAAATTATGTATATATACATATTTATTTACAAACAATTGTTCGTGAATCGTCAGGAATAGTTAAAGGGTAATTGAATATATGAACGTAGTTCCAAAATTTATAAGACTCAACATTATAGACTTTGCTTATCGTGTCGAAATCATATAAGGATTAAGTTTAAATTTAGTCAGAAATTTCCGGGTCATCACAAATCATAGTTGTTATACTCATATTATATCATAATCCACCAGCCCTATTTTTATCTGCTTTTAAAATTCTTTTATCATAATCCTCCAGCCCTATTTTTTTAATTTATCTCGTGATATATTTTTTATTTTTACTACTGGTTATGATTCTGTTTTTATCTGCTTTTATTTTTTTATTTTATCTACTTTTAATTATTTTTTCTTGTTTGATCGTGATATTCATATGGACACCCACAATCGCATTATAAATTCAATATTATGGAATACCAGTCAAGTCTCAAATTATCAACTATCAGTTTTAATTCCCATTTTCAGCTTTTAAATTGTTAAAAAAACATATATATATATATATGTGTATATATATATATATATGTATATATATATATATGTATATATATATATATATATATATATATAACAGTCTCCTGCTCTGCTCGAGCTTCATTTTTTAAAAAGCTTGATTTCGAATCTCATTTCAAAATCTATAATTGCAGTCATGTTAGGAATTATTTAGTCAATCTACCTGCAAAGTTTCAACTTCCAATTCCTTTTACCAAGTACGAATTTTTGAGTCAAAGTTTAGAAGTTAAAAGTCAAAAGAAGTTTTAAGTTGAATTGATGCTCCAAAAAGTTTATAAGATTGATTTAGAAACTTTTTCATGTTATAATCACAGCCTAAAACATTCGTATTTTCAAAATCATTATATTTTTTTGTGTAAACAGCGACGGCAGCAGCAGGCACACTCTTTCAATTTTTTTTATTTTTTTATTTACTTTCCTGTTAACAATCATGCAAGATGTTTTCGTTTCAATTCCAAGTCTTAATTCAAACCTTAAAGTCGCCATGATGTTTGTTAATTTGTCCCTGGTCGGTTTTTATTTGAAGAAGACGATATTCGAATACGGGTTATATATATTTATATGTGAGTAATAAATCAGAAAAATGTAATCGGTTGAATGGTTCAGAGGGTATTCGGGTATTCGAGAGGTCACGGGTTCGAGTCCGGTTCGGGGCATTATTTTTTTGGAAAAACATTTAAAGGTAGCCTTTTATTATTATTATTATTATTATTATTATTATTATTATTATTATTATTATTATTATTATTATTATTATTATTATTATCATCATTTTTATTATTATTATTAGTAATATAATTATTATTATTATTATTATTATTATTATTATTATTATTATTATTATTATTATTATTATTATTATAATACTAACATAAGAATTAAGGATCATTTATTATTTTGTTATTATAAGAATTATTAATATTATCATTAGTATTATTAATATGATATTTAGTATTATTATTATTAAACTAGTTATCATTATTATCATTAGTAGTAAATTATTAAATTCGTAGTTATTATTATCGGTATCATTATTTTAAATCTGTCATTATTATTAAAAATTAGTATTATCATTATTATTATTAATATTACAAAGTATCACTAATAAAATTGTCATTTAAACATTAGAATTAGTATTATTATATGATTACTGAAATTTCTATTAAAACTATTATTATTACTAAAATTACTTTTATTATTAAAAGTATTATTTTTATTAAAACTATCATTTATATTAAAGTTATTATTATTAAAAGAATTATTATTATCAAAATTATCATTTTAACATTTTTATTGAAAACATCATTTTTAATAAAATTATCATTTTTATTAAAGTTATCATTATTATCATTGTTATTATTATTAACAATACATTATCAAATAAATACTTATATATAGAATATATATAAGTATATATATATATATATATATATATATATATATATATATATATATATATATATATATATATATATATATATATATAGAAATATATAACAATTGAAATAATATATATAAACTTGTTCGATTACGAGTATATGTGTTAATAGATATACTTGATATAGGTTCGTGAATCCGAGGTCAACTCTGCACTTATTCAGTGCCGTCATACGCATAATTACCTACGAAATATAGTATCGTGAGTTTTCATAGCCCCCTTTTTATATATATTTTTGGGCTGAGAATACATGAAATGTTTTATATCTGTTTTACAAAATAGATACAAGTACTAAACTTAATTCTACGTGGGTTAGAATCACAAATATTCCCCTAGCTTGGTAACGTAATCTATTGGTCTCTGTACCGTAGGCGCGAATCCTATTGATAGATCTATCGGGTTTGACAACCCCATCCGGGCTAGTTGCGCTAGCAGTCAACTGATGTTTAGTACTTCGAGGGTATTTATCGCACTTGATTCGATGCTCTATAGACATCAGGGGTAATCATTATTATATTATTATCGTTAAGGCTTGTTACCAGGTGCCCATGGTTGTAGATTCTTTTTATTACACTACGGTGTAAGGATATTTATTGAAACTGAAATCTTGTGATCTATTACTATCATTAGTTAAGATAAACCTATGAACTCACCAACCTTTTGGTTGATACTTTTAGCATGTTTATTCTTAGGTACTTTTTGCTTCCGCTGTAGAACCTTACTGTTACATAGAAGTCAAGCCAAGCACTGGGACCAGAGTTAACATTGCCGTTAATGGATTTTGATGGGGTGTTAAATGTACCTTGCACATTAATCCTACAGACTCCCACTTGTGCATGGCACAACACTAAGTAACTATACAAACAATGGTAAGCGTCTAGCAACACGTCATTGTCCCCAAATTCATGTGAGGGTAGTTTCACGAAACTGTTTATGGTAAGTTTTAAATGTCATTCGTCCTTTTGTTTCAGATACTTTAGTTAAACTTGAGATATGGATCATCAGTCATTCTCATTTGTTTAAAAATTTTGTTTCTCATTCTTAGAACTGAATTAGATCACCAAATTAATTAAGTATCATCTTAATTACATCTGGGTGCGGCCACACAAATATCTTATTCATTCATCGAGGAGCTCAAAAAGTATCTAACTCCAAACATTTTAGAGGAATAAATCCTATATTGCATACACGTGTCTATCACGAGCTTTACATTATACCTAATAATGACCTTTATAACAGCCTTATTCAGGACAGCGTTTAACCATATCAAAGTACAATGCTACACTCATCAAGACGGGCGTGCATCTCAAGTCTAAGGACACAAGGACATAATCATTAAAAGATTCACTACTGACTACGATCCATGTACTGACATCTCATGGTTGGGTCATTCCAATATTCATCATCAATGAATACATATGAATTTTGGTCTCAACAAGTTAACTATTCATCATCAATGAATATAACCAAAATTTCACATTAATCTTAATTCATGTTATTCCCATAACATGACCGATTATGGAGATTTTGAATAATCAACATATATTCATGGATTAAACATGCTAATATAGAACACAGTGATATAAATGAAAACGATCATACCAACTATATATCAATTCATTAATACAAAACTGCTTAATGTTCCAAAAATATCCAAATACTAAATTACAAATGAAAAAGATCAGCAGCATAATGAAGTCTAGTATTACTAGAATGATCATCATGCTTGTTGTGCATCATGGGCTTCATGAACGGGGCAGCCACATTATCATTTGTATGAATCTTTAAGAATACTAATATCATTCCTCTTAATGACTTAATGAAATGTAGTCAAACTTTTGAAGAATGTGCCAGATACTTAAATGTACATGTGATTCTTTCAAAAGTATATTAACACTCGAACTATCACAGTACATATTATAGAAGATTAAATGTTGTGTACTACTCTGAGTATAACAACAAACTTCCTTATCCAGATAGCTTTCTGAGCAGCTTCTCAGTCAACAATGTATTCTGCTTTTGTTGTAGATTGTTTAATAGTGCTCTGCCTAGAGCTTTTCCAATCAACTGTCTTGCCCATCATGACAAAGAAACAACGTGACTGGATTGAGAATCATCTTGATCAGTTTGGAAACTAGAATCAGTATAAAACTTAATATTTAACTCTCCTTCCAAACCACCGTAAACCAAGAATATATCATTAGTACTCTGCAAATACTAAAGAATATTCTTAACAACAATCCAATATACTTCATCTGGATTATGTTGACAATGACTCGTCAAACTCAAAACTAATGAAACATCGAGCATAGTACATATCATGGCATACATAATGGATCATATAGCCGAAGCATATGTGATACATTTCATTTGTCTCATCTAATCTGATGTGATAGGACTTTTGAGACTTTCTCACGGTTATGCCCTTTTGCATTGGCAAAGCTCCATGCTTAGAGTTTTGCTTGCTAAATCTCTGCAAGATAATGTATGTACTTTGATTCAAACCAATAAGCCAATTGGACCTATTTTATAGATCCTCATTCTAATAATATAAGTAGCTTCATCAAGATCCTTTATGGAAATACATTTTTCAAGCCAAGACTTGACATCTTGCAAATTGGAATGTTATTTCTAATAAGTAATATGTCATCAACATATAAGATCAAGAAGACTACTCTGCTCCCACTAGCTCTAATGTAAACTCAGGGCTTATCTTGGTTTTGAGAAAAATTAAACACTTTGATTTTCTCATTAAACTTAAGATTCTAGCTCCCAGATGCTTACTTTTATCCATAAATGGATTTTAGAAGCTTGCATACTTTATTAGGATGCTTAGGATTCATAAACCCTTCCGGCTGAACCATATATACGTCCTCGCTTAGGTCGCCATTTAGGAAAGCGGTTTTGATATCCATTAGCCATATTTTATTATCATAAAAAGTAACCATGGCAATAAGTATCCTACTTATTTTAAGGCTCGCGACTGGTGAAAAACTTTCATCATAACTTTTTGTCACCAATCGAGCTTTAAAATTGTTTACATTACCGTTTGTTAATACATATTTCTCTACTAGAGAGTAGGTATATATGTACTAGTGCAAAGTAGAATGAACCATGTGATGAGTAGTTTGCCGATTGACGTTTGTCCTCGGGACGATCATGGTCTAAAACCATGGCGTGGCTTAAGTCAATCTTAAAATAGGGCTTACATATGTTCTGCATGTATCCTTGGTGCTGGGCGAATGAAGTCATGCCTTGGAGCTGGGAGGATGAAGTCATGCCTTGGAGCTGGGCGGATGACAGATGGAGTCTAGAGAGAGAAAGCATATATGAGAGAGAAGAGTAGAGGGTGGAGAGTGGAGAGTGGAGAGAAAGTGTGTGAGAGAGAAAGTGAAATGGCTGCTCCTTTTTTCTTGTGTCAAATGAGGTGGGGAGCTTTTCTATTTATAGGCAAAGTTTGGGCTAGTGAGGAGTTTCTTGGGCTTAATTAATGAGAAAGCCCAATAAACTTGCGTGTCTTCACTAATTTGGGCATAACTTTCTCATACGAACTCCGATTGAGGTGATTCAAAAGCCCAAACGTCCGTAACTCGAAGATCCACATCTTTAATTTTATACGTGTAGACCATAAGGTATACCATTACTGTCCATATCAATCTTCCTTTGAAGACCCATTTTTACCTCATTGTCTTACAATTGGGTAGAAGATCAATCAAGTCTTGTACTTGATTATCCTTCATGGACTGCATATCTGTATTCATAGAATCTAGTCAGTTTCAGATTCAGGATCTGATATGGCCTCACGCAGCTAGAGGGTTCATCATAATCACTTAGTTGAGGTTTATCTGAATTAATCAGATAATTAAAACTCATAAGCCGATGAGTTCTACTAGATCTATAAAGTGCAGGTGTAACACGTTCTGGCTCACCAACAGTGCGCTCAGTTTCAACGTGTGGATTGCTAGTACTTACTAAAGGTATATTACTTTAAAGTACTTGAATTTCTTCAAGATCTACTTTACTCCCACTGACTTCTTGTAAGAGAAGATCTCTTTCCAGGAATTCAGCAGACCGAGCAGAAAACACGTTGTCTTCAGCTTGGTAGTAAAAGTAGTAACCCATTGTTTCCTTTATGTATCGTACAAAGTAACATTAGATAGTTCTGAGTTCTAATTTGTTTGAAGTATCATGCTTCACATATGCTTTACAACCCCAGACTTTCAGATAAGACAACTTGGAATTCTTCCCATGCCATAACTCATATGGTATCTTTTCTACCTTCATAGTTGGAATCACATTGAGTATGCCTGCAGCAGACTCTCATGCATATCCCTAAAAGACGGTAGTAGAGAAATCAGACTCATCATAAATCAAACTATATCAAGTAAAGTTCGATTCCTCTTACTCAGACACACCATCGTGTTGTGGTGTGTAAGGTAGAGTGAACTATGAGACAATCTCACAATTCTTTAGGTGGTCCAAAAAACTCTAGACTCATAAACTTACTTACTCCATCGGAGCGTAGTGCATTAATGGTCTTTCCAAGCTGATTATCTACTTCATTTTGGAATACTTTTGAATGTTAAAATAGCTTTATGTTTATGTTTCAGCAAGTGAACACAATCATAGCTACTGTACTCATCAGTAAATGTAATGAAGTAAAATTAACTAAATCTATACATTGTTCTTAAAGGGCTACATACAACAGTATGTATTAGTCCTAAAAGATCTTTAGCTCTTTTACCTAAATCAGATAAAGAAGCATTTGTCATCTTTTGACATAAACATGACTTGCATACATCAAATGACTCAGAGTCAATTGATTCCAAAAGTCCATTAGATTGGAGTTTTGCAATGCATTGTTTATTTATATGACCAATATGACAATGTCATAGATAGGTCTTATTCAAGTCTTGCTTGAAGACTTTGGCGATGTAGGTATACACAGAATTCTCATTTGAAATTACACTATGCATATCAATTTCAAAAATACCATCACATGGATAGGTATTAAGATAAATATATTATCCTTAGAAACTGAAATACCTAAGTGTGTAAATGCAAGTTCAATACTAACATCTTTCAAACTATGTCGCTCGCAGTATTGAGAGCATAATGCTATTGTTCCAACAAAATAATAAGACCACTTAGAGAAGTAAGTTCAGAGGTACCAATAACTTTAACAAAAACTTGATCCTCTTTGCCTACTTGCAAATCCAGTGTGTCTTTCTTCAGTCTATTACTTCTTCTCATTCCCTTCATATTGTTACAGGTGTGAAGACCACAACCAATTAACAAAGATCTAGGAATCACTAGAAGAAGTATATAACTATATATGGAATATACCTGATTTGCTAGTCTCACCAGCGTTACCTTTTCTCAGCTCAGATTGTAAAATAGGACAACTTCCTTCTCCAATTGCCAACTTTTCCACAATGGAAACATTCGGCGTCTTTTGTTGGGCTTTCCTTCTTGGAAGGTGGAATATTTTTCCTAGCAAATGATTTGTCATTTTGCTTCCATAAAGTATTCGGCTTATTCTTTTTCACCCTTCAATCCTATTTCTTCCTGATCATCGAACAACAATCGATAATCATTTTGCTGAGCAGCAGCAACTGCCATAACATGAAGAAAGGATATGTGTTCTAAACTTTATTCAACTTCCAATTATGCTTGAGAATAATTCTCAGGTTGCAGTGCCAGTCTAGGAAGTTTGAACATTGAGTTTATCCTTCTCCAACAAAGAAGGAAGTGAGTTTTGGTTTACGTTTTGATTATTTGACATCTACAACAGATATAAGATTCAATTTGGTTTTTTCGATATTGAGCTTTAATAAATTAACTACCCAAGTTTTTATAATATTTTTAAAAAACAATTAATTTACAAAAACCTACGATCCACATAGAGGTTTCATAACCACATCTGTTGATCAGCTAGCAGTTATGGAGTCTATTGGTAGGTAGCAGGTACCAATTGCATTACAAGTACAACTCTTATATCTTTATGGGACCTAGAGATATATGTAGTCTAACAAACCACTATTATCTAATGGAATGTTTGTCCCATCATTGCCTCGAACTCAGGTCTCACCGTGAATACGATTAAGTCGTCCAATTTGGAAACAGTGAAAATTCACGCTAGTCTCACTAGATCGAAAAATCCACCTCGTGGCTATAATTCAGCCTAGTCTCACTAGATCAGAAAAATAACGAGGAGTGTTTGCAAGCTTATTGGATGGCATGACTTAAATTTGACGGGTATTTTGAAAAAAGTTTGTGTCAACGAATAATGCATGCACACAAGATTCGCTACATTATTAGTTAATTTTTTTTTCCAAATGTATATGTTGTTTATGTTTGTGATCTAATTTGTTATTTAATTTATAGGATATAAAAATAACAAATACACAAACGTGTATTTTTTTAAAACAGTTTTAAAAGATGTCATCCATATATATTATTTAACTTTCAAAATCATTTAACATTAAACTCGTTAGAGTTTAACTTATTTTAAAATCATCAATTTTAATCTTTGAAACTCGTTTAGAGTTTTATTTAATGTTTCCATAAAAAACATATGTAATTTAAGTCTCAAAATTATTTAACTTTAAACTCGATAGAGTTTAACTTTTTAAAATCATCAATTTTAATATTTGAAACTCGTTACCGGTTTTATTTAATGTTTTCATCAAAAACATTTAGCATATATTATAATCAATAATTAAATATAAATGCGTAAAATAAAACACAATCATGCATCACACACACACACACATAGCCTAGCCCAAAAATCCTATGCTTGATCCTATGAGCCGACATGGGATCAAGAGGTCAAACTAAGGGTAATATCGTAGCTCCCACTTAATTCAAGAATCAAGTGAAACCTGACAAACGTCATCGTTGTCAACTTGACCTGTTCGCCATCTTCTAAGTCAAAATCCACGTTGCATCTTTATCTTTAATCTTTATCTTATTACATTTATTTAAAATTAAAAAGTACAACTAATCTAATACTTTTACAATTTAGAATAAACTTAAATACAATACTATGAAAATTTAAAATAAATATAATACAACTTTGGCTTCAAAATGGCCTTTCTAATAAAAATAAATAATCAACATGACATAATATTGTCGTAATCAACAATCACATATAATCAAACACATAGGTCGGCGCATTACGGGCTATGTATGCAATCACAATTTTAATAACTACATTATTAAAACCTATATATGGCTTGTCCATGGTTATAATGCATGTGTATAACCATGGAATATAACAATCAACAATTATAATAAATATTCAAGCCATAACAATTAAATCTACAATTTAAAATAGTGATATTCTTTCAATCATATTTGTGCTTCATGAGGTTAAGTCTAAACCAACCGCGTTGACTTTAAAAACCAAAAAGGTTTCGACTTTTACCAATTCACCACAAAGCTAAATCTAAAGAAAATCACGCGACAATTAAGATGGTGTAAAAGTGTAGTGACCCTTCCTAATCCATCTGGACGAAGTCTTCAATAACTGGTCCCATTGCGAGGTTCTGACCTTTATATACCATGAACGACTCCATGTAATATGAGCAAATGCACAGCGGAAGATTTCTTTCATACCTGAGAATAAACATGCTTTCAAGTGTCAACCAAAAGGTTGGTGAATTCATAAATTTATCATAAGCAATAAAATTCATCATTTTGATAGACCACAAGATTTAAATACAGTACACCTATCTCGTGTACAAAACCATTTTTCATAATGCTTAGCAGAGTAGGTTCGTATCCTTTTCTCCCCCGTAGGTTGCCTCACGATTTTTAAATAATCGTACACATATCTCGTGCACAAAAATAATACACATAACCTGTGTATAAAAAATCATTCTCTCGATACATAACATTCACTTTGCTTTCATCGCTTGGCTTGGTAACCGACCTTAACATATAATGCGCATAAATAATATCCCCAAAACAGAACATCTCGTCTGTATAATATATAAACTTCGAAGTACTAAACACCACGCCCACTAGCTCTTCCGTCTAGTGAACATTCTGGGTGGGGGTGTTAAACCCGGTAGCTACCTTTAGGATTCGCGTGAATTAGGGCCATACCTGTTTTCTAATTCTTAGGTTACCAAGCAATAATAATCAGGGGAAATATTCACAACAATTAGTGGCAATTATAACGTCCAACTAATTCAATAATAATCCACAAAACTTCTGTCTGCATAATAATTCATTCGAGGAATGTTTTGCTTGTGTCTATCTTGTCAAACATTTATAAAAGCATTTCATGTATTTGCAGTTCAAAATATATTTCAAAAGCATTTAATAAAGCAGTTATAAAAATAGCGCATGTATTCTCAATCCCAAAAATGTAAAGAGTAAAAGGGAATCAAATGAACTCACCATATTGTATTTCGTAGTAAAAATACATATGACATCATTGAACAATGCAAGGTTGGCATCGGATTCACGAACCTATATCAAGTATATGTATTAACACATATAATTGTAATCTAACAAATTTATATATATTTTAGTGATTTTTATTGTTATTTTAAATCAAGTGTTTCATTAATAACTTATATATTTATTTTATATACTTTAAATAATTTATAAGTAAAAATATTAATGCAGTTTTATTAAGTATATTTTTTTATATGATTAACTTTTATTGTAGTAATTATAATAATAATAATATAGTTGTAATAATAATAGAAATAATAATAATAATAATGATAAAATGATAATAATACTTATAATAATTCTAATGATACTTGTATTACTAATAATTTTATTAATAATAATAATAATGATAATTTTTATAAAAATTGATATTTTTAATACTAATGATATTAATAATACTAGTTGGATAATAATAATAATGACAATAATAATAATAATAATAATAATAATAATAATAATAATTAATAATAATAATAATAATAATAATAATAATAATAATAATAATAATAATAATAATAATAATAAAATTACCTTTTAAATCAAGCTTTTAAAAATAAAAACGTCATTGCTCGGGCTTGAACCCGCGACCTCTCATTCAACACACAAACACCTAAACCCTTCCTCTGCTTCTGAATTTCTTGAATTCATTCGCGTTTATAAATATATATATGAACTGTTTTTCTCATCTTCTTCACTAACTAATGAATCATCATCATCCTTATGCATCATAGAATCACATAACCATCATCATCATAATATCATCATCATCACCAAGCATCACGGTTTTTCTTATCATCTTCAACTTCACTGTTATCATTTTCATGATCATCTACTAGTTATTTCTTCATCTTAACACTAATCATCATAATCATACCTTGTTCTTATTATCCCCAAGACTTCGATCATCATTATCATTAAACCCATCGGAATCATCATCATCATAACTATTAACTCTATTTATCATACCCGTATCCCTCATACCTTATTGTTACTATCATCGAATTACATGATCATAACTTTATACTCTCTTTCGTTTTCCTTTTTCATAAACATGTTCATAATCTATCCTATTAACCTCTATTTATCCTAACCGAGAATCTATACTAGAGTTTGGCCCAATTACTAATTATGTACATGGCCTACATGAAATAGGGACATGGCATTCTAATGCCAATAAAATATGCAGCCCACAATCAGTATTGTATAACGTCCAAGTAGGCTCAACTATGATTTGCATCGGTTGTTTTTAAAACAAAGAAACCGCATGATTTGGAATCCAAGGATAAAGTTTCTCATCCGGTCCCTCCCTCAAAACTTCGATGTATTATTTATGAAACCAGCAGGGTCTTCGCCATACATCATCATCTTTGTATCCTATTATCATGTCATCATCGACTTCCATCAATCGGTTATCCATCATCATCATTTTCATTTCATGATCATCAATTTTATTATCACACCCACGAATAATATCATTATTATTACACAACATCATTATCACCTTCATAATCATATACTTCCAACCATGAGAAAATAAAACGTCTCCCTAAGTGGCCTACTTCCTTTATTTTTGTCGGCCATCTTTTTTGCCCCACTAATCATTTGATAACTTTTCTTATTAATATACCATATCTATGTAGCCCAACACATTTTCATATTCTATCATCTTCATGTACATTCACTTACCCAATAAAAGAAAAGCAAAATAGTAATATAAATGATGATGGTAGTGATCAGTGGTCTGGACAGAACAGGATCAAACTAGTTGCAGCAGTGATAGTTCGACAGAGAAAAAAATAATATAGAAAACACATACGTATTGCAGCAGAAGTGAAGACAAAATGGTGACGGTGGTTCGGTCTAGATAATAGAAGACATTACCGAGTATTAGCATCATGGTTTTAGATTGTTGTTGTGGTGTCTTAGTGATCGAAAATAAATGCAACAACAGAATGGCTCTAGATGGGTTTCTAAGGGTGATAAAGGGTTTTCTTGTAGGGTTCTGATGATTTGAGTTGGGAGTCGTTTAAAATAGAAAGAGACAAATGCAGTAGCAAGATGATTAATATTTAATGTGTGATCGAAACAGAAAACAAAAGGAAATAGCAGATAGCAGGAGGTTATACGAAGGTGATGGAGGTTATTTTAGTTGAGCCTTGGTGGTGATGATTAATTTTAGATTTGAAGATGGTAGTGGTCATTGTTTGAAAAGTGGTAATAATACCTACAAGTGAATCGGAGATGGTGTTTGTTTGATGGTGTTTAATTATGGCGGGTGGTGGGTGATTCTAATGAAGATGGAAGGTTGTTGAAATACTAAAGGGAGAAGAAAAAAGAAATGTTTTGATTTCATTGCATTGCATATATATTTAGATATTAGATTGATAGATATTGATATATATAAAAATAGATAGAAACTGATAGATTGAGATAGGTACAGAAAGTAAGTGATCAAATTCATTGATTGAAGGCTGTGTTTGATATTTTCTGGCTTGATTTCGACAGGTAACAGAAGCTAGACAGGAAGAATCAATTAAAAGAGAAAATAATAAACAGACAATGGAATATATCTGATTTGTACGATCCTGATATCTATAATTATCAAGAAACAAAAATCGTAAAGCTTGAAAGTGATCTGTGACTGAATTCAATAATTTGTATATGCTGTTATATGTATTTGATATCAATAATAAATAAGTATAAAATTCATTAATAATTATAATACATTTATTAATATTAGAAGTAATAAAAATTACAAATATTAATAGTAATAGTAATAGAAATAATAATAATACTATTAATAATTATGATAATACTAGTAATAACAATAATAAGATTAATAATAATATTAATAATAATATTGAAATTATACTAATAATGATAAAAGTAATAATGATAATAATTTTAAATGAAAATGGTTATTTTTAGTAACCATGATAACATATTAATTTAATTGTATCAAATTTTATATATATAATAATGTTCATAATACTGTTATTAATATTAATATTTATAATACCCATATTAATATAATAATTACATATACAGATATTAATATTCAACTTATTAATTATGTAACACTTAATAATTATATAATATATATATATATATATATATATAATAATATATATTGAATGATTAATATTTATACATTTTAGTATTTACATATAACCATTAAATATGTATATTAATCATATATATATATATATATATATATATATATATATATATATATATATATATATATATATATATATATATATACACATTCATTTTAATAACCACTTAATGATTTTTGTATTTTCTTTTACATTCTTAATTCTAATTGGTTAAATTGTATTTTATTATTTTAAATTATTATATATATACTTTTGTTATATTTAATTATATACATATATATATATATATATATATATATATATATATATATATATATATATATATATATATATATATATATATATATATATATGTTTTTACTTACACACAATTGTTCGTGAATCGTCGGGCATTGCCAAAGGTTAACTGAATCCATGTAAATATTTCAAAAATTTTGAGACTCGGTTTAATAGACTTTGCTTATCGTGTCAGAAACATATAAAGATCAAGTTTAAATTTGGTCGGAAATTTCCGGGTCGTCACAGTACCTACCCGTTAAAGAAATTTCGTCCCGAAATTTGATTGGGATGGTCATGGTTGACAATAAGAATGTTTTCATGACGAATATGAGCTGATGAATAGAGTTTTATCACCATTGAGTAATATGAATAAGATAATTCGATTACTCGAAGAGTACGAATGATGCTATCACTAAAAAGTGAAATGAGAAAGACATGTTTCATCATAACTTTTTGACTAGTCATGGTTGAATTTGGTTGATGGAAAGGATCGCCTTCTTCTTGTCTCCATTGATTAAGTCGACTACGAACCCATCCCCATTTCGTCTAAAATAGGTGATGACTAATTGGTTGATCATTCCCGGTTACGCTGCTTTCGGAGCTTAAGTGAATATCCATATCAGAATAGCGGTCAGAATGACTATCGAAATAGCTTATTGGAATTCGAAGGACTCGAACTGGTTGAGGGATCCATCTGGTGCGATCAGGGAATTGATTTTCGATATGCAATAGATTATAGGACTTAGTTTGATATTCCAAAATCTCATAAGTTACGGGGGATTTTTCAGAACTGACAGGCAAAGTTTATAGTAACAGATACACTAAGATATAGATTATTAGATACGCTAAGATATGAATTTTGTCTATACACTATTCATGCAATCAATACAGTAAGATGTGTTTAGACTAGGAATGATAAGCAGGTAATTTCCTAAGGATGATAAGTAGATAATTTTCGACACGAAATGATAAGCAAAACTTTTGACATGCAGACACGGTCGAAGTCCAGACTCACTAGTGCCTCTAAACAACTATCAATGCAAGACCTGGTTCGCTAAGACCACCGCTCTGATACCACCTGTAGTGACCCGTCCTAATCCATCTGGACGAAGTCTTCAACAGCTGGTCCCATTGCGAGGTTCTGACCTCTATATGTCATGAACGACTCCATGTAATATGAGCAAATGCACAGCGAAAGATTTCTTTCATACCCGAGAATAAACATGCTTTCAAGTGTCAACCAAAAGGTTGGTGAGTTCATAAATTTATCATAAGCAATAAAATTCATCATTTTGATAGACCACAAGATTTAAATGCAGTACACCTATCTTGTGTACAAAACCATTTTTCATAATGCTTAGCAGAGTAGGTTCGTATCCTTTTCTCCCCCATAGGTTGCCTCGCGATTTTTAAATAACCGTACACATATCTCGTGTACAAAAATAATACACATAACCTGTGTATAAAAAATCATTCTCTCGATACATAACATTCACTTTGCTTTCATCGCTTGGCTTGGTAACCGACCTTAACATATAATCTGCATAAATAATATCCCTAAAACAGAACATCTCGTCAGTATAATATATAAACTTCGAAGTACTAAACACCACGTATAAACTTCGAAGTACTAAACACCACGCCCACTAGCTCTTTCGTCTAGTGAACATCATGGTTTTAGATTGTTGTTGTGGTGTCTTAGTGATCAAAAATAAATGCAACAACAGAATGGCTCTAGATGGGTTTCTAAGGGTGATAAAGGGTTTTCTTGTAGGGTTCCGATGATTTGAGTTGGGAGTCGTTTAAAATAGAAAGAGACAAATGCAGTAGCAAGATGATTAAGATTTAATGTGTGATCGAAACAGAAAACAAAAGGAAATAGCAGACAGCAGGAGGTTATACGAAGGTGATGGAGGTTATTGTAGTTGAGCCTTGATGGTGATGATTAATTTTAGATTTGAAGATGGTAGTGGTCATTGTTTGAAAAGTGATAATAATACCTACAAGTGAATCGGAGATGGCGTTTGTTTGATGGTGTTTAATGATGGCGGGTGGTGGGTGATTCTAATGAAGATGGAAGGTTGTTGATATACTAAAGAGAGAAGAAAAAGAAATGTTTTGATTTCATTGCATATATATTTAGATATTAGATTGATAGATATTGATATATATAAAAATAGATAGAAATTGATAGATTGAGATAGGTACAGAAAGAAAGTGATCAAATTCATTGATTGAAGGATGTGTTTGATATTTACTGGCTTGATTTCGACGGGTAACATGTAGTGACCCGAACTTTTCCATGTTTATATATATATTAAATGAAATTGTTATTTTACATGATTAAGTGTTTCCAACATGTTAAGCAATCAAACTTGTTAAGACTTGATTAATTGAAATAGGTTTCATATAGACAATTGACCACCCAAGTTGACCGGTGATTCACGAACGTTAAAACTTGTAAAAACTATATGATGACATATATATGGTTATATATATAGTTAACATGATATTATGATAAGTAAACATATCATTAAGTATATTAACAATGAACTACATATGTAAAAACAAGACTACTAACTTAATGATTTTGAAACGAGACATATATGTAACGATTATCGTTGTAACGACATTTAATGTATATATATCATATTAAGAGATATTCGTACATCATAATATCATGATAATAAAATAATTTAAAATCTCTTTTGATATTATAAACATTGGGTTAACAACATTTAACAAGATCGTTAAACTAAAGGTTTCAAAACAACACTTACATGTAACGACTAACGATGACTTAACGACTCAGTTAAAATGTATATACATGTAGTGTTTTAATATGTATTCATACACTTTTGAAAGAATTCAAGACACTTATCAAAATACTTCTACTTAACAAAAATGCTTACAATTACATCCTCGTTCAGTTTCATCAACAATTCTACTCGTATGCACCCGTATTTGTACTCGTACAATACACAGCTTTTAGATGTATGTACTATTAGTATATACACTCTAATGATCAGCTCTTAGCAGCCCATGTGAGTCACCTAACACATGTGGGAACCATCATTTGGCAACTAGCATGAAATATCTCATAAAATTACAAAAATATGAGTAATCATTCATTACTTATTTACATGAAAACAAAATTACATATCCTTTATATCTAATCCATACACCAACGACCAAAAACACCTACAAACACTTTCATTCTTCAATTTTCTTCATCTAATTGATCTTTCTCAAGTTCTATCTTCAAGTTCTAAGTGTTCTTCATAAATTCCAATAGTTCTAGTTTCATAAAATCAAGAATACTTCCAAGATTGCAAGTTTACTTCCAGGTTTTCTAAATCCATTCCAAGTAATCATCCAAGATCAAGAAACCTTTGTTATTTACAGTAGGTTATCTTTCTAATACAAGGTAATAATCATATTCAAACTTTAATTCAATTTCTATAACTATAACAATCTTATTTCGAGTGGAAATCTTACTTGAAATTGTTTTCGTGTCATGATTCTGCTTCAAGAACTTTCAAGCCATCCAAGGATCCTTTGAAGCTAGATCCATTTTTATCATTTCCAGTAGGTTTATCCAAGGAACTTGAGGTAGTAATGATGTTCATAACATCATTCGATTCATACATAAAAAGCTGTCTTATTCAACGTTATAAACTTGTAATCACTAGAACATAGTTTAGTTAATTCTAAACTTGTTCGCAAATAAAGTTAATCCTTCTAACTATACTTTTAAAATCAACTAAACACATGTTCTATATCTATATGATATGCTAACTTAATGATTTAAAACCCGAAAACACGATAAACACCATAAAACTGGATATACGCCGTCGTAGTAAAACCGGGGGCTGTTTTGGTTGGGATAATTAAAAGCTAAGAAGAACTTTGATTTAAAAGCTATACTTCTGAAAAAATGATTTTTCTTATGAACATGAAACTATATCCAAAAATCATGGTTAAACTCAAAGTGAAAGTATGTTTTTCAAAATGGTCATCAAGATGTCGTTCTTTCGACGAAAATGACTACCTCTTCCAAAAATGACTTGTAACTTGTATTTCTGACTATAAACTTATAATTTTTCTATTTAGATTCATAAAGTTAAGTTCAATACGAAACCGTGGCCACTGGAATCACTCAAAACGGATTAGAAACGAAGAAATGGCGAGTAAAACAAGATTGATAAAAACTACTCATTTTACCTACGTGAAAGTTAGTAATAAATCTATTCCAACCATAACCTAATCAACTTATATTGTATATTATGTAATCTTGAGATACCATAGACACGTATACAATGTTTCGACCTATCATGTCGACCCATCTATATGTATATTGCGGAACAACCATAGACACTCTATATGTGAATGTTGGAGTTAGCTATACAGGGTTGAGGTTGATTCCAAAATATATATATATATAGTTTGAGTTGTGATCAATACTGAGATACGTATACACTGGTTCGTGGATTGATTCAAGATAATATTTATCGATTTATTTCTGTACATCTAACTGTGGACAACTAGTTGTAGGTTACTAACGAGGACAGCTGACTTAATAAACTTAAAACATCAAAATGTATTAAAAGTTTTGTAAATATATTTTGAACATACTTTGATATATATGTATATATTGTTATAGGTTTGTGAATCAACCAGTGGCCAAGTCTTACTTCCCGACGAAGTAAAAATCTGTGAAAGTGAGTTATAGTCCCACTTTTAAAATCTAATATTTTTGGGATGAGAATACATGCAGGTTTTATAAATGATTTACAAAATAGACACAAGTACGTGAAACTACATTCTATGGTTGAATTATCGAAATTGAATATGCCCCTTTTTATTAAGTCTGGTAATCTAAGAATTAGGGAACAGACACCATAATTGACGCGAATCCTAAAGATAGATCTATTGGGCCCAACAAGCCCCATCCAAAGTACCGGATGCTTTAGTACTTCGAAATTTATATCATATCCGAAGCGTGTCCCGGAATGATGGGGATATTCTTATATATGCATCTTGTTAATGTCGGTTACCAGGTGTTCACCATATGAATGATTTTTATCTCTATGTATGGGATGTGTATTGAAATATGAAATCTTGTGGTCTATTGTTACGATTTGATATATATAGGTTAAACCTATAACTCACCAACATTTTTGTTGACGTTTAAAGCATGTTTATTCTCGGGTGAATACTAAGAGCTTCCGCTGTTGCATACTAAAATAAGGACAAGATTTGGAGTCCATGTTCGTATGATATTGTGTAAAAACTGCATTCAAGAAACTGATTTCGATGTAACATATTTGTATTGTAAACCATTATGTAATGGTCGTGTGTAAACAGGATATTTTAGATTATTATTATTTGATAATCTACGTAAAGCTTTTTAAACCTTTATTTATGAAATAAAGGTTATGGTTTGTTTTAAAAATGAATGCAGTCTTTGAAAAACGTCTCATATAGAGGTCAAAATCTCGCAACGAAATCAATTAATATGGAACGTTTTTAATCAATAAGAACGGGATATTTCAGTTGGTATCCGAGCGTTGGTCTTAGAGAACCAGAATTTTGCATTAGTGTGTCTTATCGAGTTTGTTAGGATGCATTAGTGAGTCTGGACTTCGACCGTGTTTACTTGAAAAATGATTGCTTAACAAATTTTGTTGGAAACTATATATTTTTAACATGTGAATATTATGTGATATATTAATCTCTTAACGTGTTTGATATTATGTGATAGATGTCTACCTCTAGAACAAGTCCCATTGACTCACCTAATAATAATGAAGAGTCAAATGTAAATTGGAATAATTCGTGGACTGATTCACAAGTTCCCGAAGAGGAACCGGAAGAAGAGTCGGAACCGGGAGAAGAATCGGAACCGGAAGAAGAATCAGAACCGGAAGAAGAACCAGTGGGGGAAATAATAAAACGGTTAAGTAGAAGAAAATCCTCAACCAACCGACCAAAGTTAATTATGGTCAACGGTGTTTCCGCCAAGGAAGCAAAATATTGGAGGATTACCAATTCTCCGATGAATCGGATCCCGACGAGGATTCCGATGATGTTATAGAAATTACCCCAACTGAATTTAAAAAGGCAAAAGAGAACAATAAGGGAAAGGGCATAAAAATAGAGAAATCTGATTCCAACCCCGATGAACTTTATATGTATCGTCAACACATGTATTTCTTAAGTTGTAACAATAACCCGGGAACCTCTAAACCACCAGGTTTTTCTAGACCAATGTGGAAAACGACGGCTCGTATTAGGGGAACATCATATATCCCTAAAAACTTAGCAAAAAGAACCAAGTTCGAAAAAGAAGAAACGAGTGAGTAGGAATAAGATAGTTGTATTTGTGCGGTGTAATATATGTAATATAGTGTGCTTATACTTTACGATATATGTAAAAATTGCTTGTATTAATAATCTTTTATGAATCTAACTCTTGTCTATTTTACAGTATAAAAACACAAAATGGATAGAAAACCCAATATTTTAGAAGACTTACCCGGAGACATGATTGATGAAATCTTGTCTAGAGTCGGTCAGAATTTGTAACATCCCGCCTTTTTCCGTCAACTTTTCCGTTTAACTATTTATGTTCCGTTATATGTTTATAACACGTCTCGTTGATACGTGTTTGAATTATCTTGTTTAGGTAATTCCCACACCCGTTTTAAAGTTAAGGGACCAAACTTGCCAAGGGTTGAAACTTTTGACTAGGTCAAAGAGTCAACCCTCATCCTCATCCATTCAATCTCATCTCTTTCACTCTTACTACTTCAACTTTTCTCTCAACTTCCATACAAAGATTCATCATCCAAAATCGAGCTAGCGGTCATCTTGCCAAACAAATTACATATTTGAACTCCTCGTGATCTCCTCTTCAATTCCATACCAACTTCATCTCATTTGGGTAACTTTCTAAAATCACTAGATTTTGTGTTCTTGATGTTTTTAACTTATAAAAGTGTTAATTAGTGTCTATGGCTCAAGTCTAACATGAATATATGATTTATATGCTCGATCTCGTTGTTTTAGTGTAACTAGCATGAACTTGAATTTTGGTGTGTTGTTCTTGAATTTTGGATGATCATATGTTGTTTGATGATGAAAGTTCATGTTTAAATTGTGTTCCTAACATCACTAGCTTCAAATTGGTATGTAGGTTGACATGGATTAGTTTCATAATCATGATTGTTGAATTTGTGATTTTGGGTTAGGGTTTGATAGAAGTAAATTGAATCTTGATGCATTAAATGCTTGATAATGTTAATTGTAAGTGTTAGGTTGTGTTGTATGCTTAATTACCTTCGAAACGGCATACCGTTCATGTAATTTGGTTGCCAAATCATTAAATTGCATTTATGACTTGTATGCATTGAATGAGGAACATTAATTGCGGTTTTTGGTTGTTGCAAGTGGAAGTTTGATTGATGATATGTGTTTAGTTGTTTTACTCGTCAAAATACCTTTCCAACGATGTATGATAGGCGTTATAAGTGTTTGCGGGTCAAGAGTTGTGTTAGAAAAGGTTTTGGTTCGTGCACACTTTGAAAAACTGACCAGGATTCTCTGCCCAGGTAGTGGCGCGGCGCGCCCCATCCCCGCGCGGCGCGCAGAATCACCTGGCCAGATTCTGTCCAACTTGGTCAATTTTTGAATAATGTTTGCTATGCTACGCACCTCCGATTCACATGTAACTTGTCCTAACATGCTCATACATGATTAAAAACCTCAGAAAAATAGTTCGGGACACGACCCGAACGTGTTGACTTTTTCGTTGACTTTGACCGACCAAGTTTGACTTTTTGTCAAACTTAACCAATAAATTATGCAATCTTTCTAACATGCTTTTATACTTGTATCTTGCATGAAACTTGATAATTTGATTCACATGCTATATTAATCGAGTCGTATTGAGCCATAGGACTAATTGAACATCTTTGACCCTTCGTGACTATCGTTATTAATACAACCTATTTGTTTAGGTCAAGACTAGCATTGTTCTTTGCACACGTTACTTGTCGAAGTACTTTTTGGTTCGTGCATACAAGGTGAGATCATAGTCCCACTTTTACTCTTTTAAACTTACTTTTGGGATGAGAAAACATAAACGATTCTTTTGAACTAAGTGAACACAAGAACGGGAAAACAAACATTCTACATACGAGTTTAGAACGAAAATCCTCAATCCGATTATCATTAGTTACATAAGATGGTGTAAGCGAGAACTTATGTTATATGGCCATATGGGTTTGACAAACCCTCATTCAAACGGTTCGCTACCGTTTACGAATGAAATATATTTTCGGGAACAGTGTTGTTCTAGCACTAATTGATGGGGTATTCAACGGACGGAACGTTAAGCTTTGATAATTGGGTGCTCGTGAATATTAACTTTTAGAATGTACTATGGCTTTATCGATGTTGCAAATCTTGTGGTTCAACTTACTATTACTCATTTACTTATTTAAACCTATGATTTCACCAACGTTTTCGTTGATAGTTTCTCTATGTTTTTCTCAGGTCCTTGAACTTAGGTGATACATGCTTCCGCTCATACTATTTGATACTTGCATTGGATGTCGAGTATACTTGCATACGTGGAGCGTCTTTTTGACTACTTTTAATCGTGTCGCATGTGTTTCATACAAACTTTAAACATTGTTATGTACTTGTTATGGAAACTACTTTTGTAAACTTTGAAACACCCTTATTTATGAAATGAATGCGACATACTTTTCGGTCAAACTTTGTTATAAAGACTTACGACTATGTAATGGGACCATACGTAGATGACGCCGTCATTTGACGATTTGTCGGGGTCGCTACAAGTGGTATCAGAGCTTTGGTTGTAGGGATTTAGAGTTCATTGGTGTCAACCCCGAGTCTTAGGGTACATTGGTGAGTCTAGACTACAACCGGCATATAGACTTGACGTAGGAATTACTTGACTATTTGTGCATTTATACTCGAACTCTCTTACTCATATCTACTCTTATCCTATCTAAATCTCGCGTTGTATAATTTAATTGACACGCCACCTTGACTATATGATGTAATGTCGAATGCACATATGAATTAGGGTAATATAATTCCCGGAAATTATATTACGGTGACTCATATGAACATACCGACATTATGACGTAAAGAATTTAAGGCGGGTCAAGGATAATTTTCTCTCTATCTTTATCCCATATCACGGTTAGTATTATTTAGAATACTAACCAACGGTATTCTTTTGTTTTGAAGGAACAATGGCTCCTCGTCGTGTACGCCGCAATGAAACTCCCGAACAAGCTCTCGAACGGATGATAGCTACCGCCGTAGATGCGGCCATGGCCGGTCACTCTTCCAACAACAATAACAATAACAACAACCACAACAACAACAACAACAACAATGGGGCCGGTAACTCAAACGAGGGATGCTCCTACAAAGCTTTCATGGGGTGCAAACCTCACACTTATGATGGAACCGGTGGACCGGTTGTGCTTACTCGTTGGTTTGAACAAACCGAGGCCGTCTTTAGCATAAGCGGTTGTCGGGATCAAGACAAGGTCAAATACTCCACCCACACGTTCTCCGGTGTTGCTCTCACTTGGTGGAACACCTATGTTCAATCGGTGGGTACCGATGAAGCTCATGCCCTCTCTTGGACCGATTTGAAGGAAAAGATGATTGTCGAATATTTTCCGCGCGAAGAAACCCGAAAGCTTGAGGAAGAACTAAGAGCTTTGAAAGCGGTCGGAAACGATCTTAAAGCTTATAATCAACGCTTCACCGAACTATCCTTGATGTGTCCTAATCTTGTTAACCCCGAATCTCAAAGGATTGAGCTCTACATGCTCGGTCTTCCAAAAAGCATCAAACAAGGGGTGATGTCATCCAAACCCACTACTCATCAAGCCGCTATGAACATGGCTCGCCAACTAATTGAAACGGTTGACGAAATCGTAGTGCCGGCTCCTAAGGCCGAGGACAAGTCGGGTGGCAACAAAAGGAAATGGGAAGCCACTCCATCAACCAACTACAACAACAACACCTTCACCAAAAAGCCCTTCAACAACGACGGCAAGAAGGGTTATGTCGGAAACTTACCTTTGTGCAACAAGTGCCACAAACATCATTACGGCGAATGTAACAAGCTAAGTTGTCACCGTTGCCAAGGGGTTGGTCATAGGGCCAATAATTGCACAAGCACCGCCCCCGTCGCTCGAAAGGGGCCCAATCCTCCAAGGACGGTCACTTGTTATGAATGTGGCCAAACGGGCCATTATAAGAACGAATGCCCGAAAAAGAAAGCCAACCCCAACAACCGAGGCCGAGCCTTTAACATCAACACCGAGGAAGCCCGAGATGACAATGAACTAGTCACGGGTACGTTTCTTCTCAACAACTCTTATGTTACTTGCTTATTCGATTCGGGTGCCGATAAATGTTTTGTGTCCAAGACTTTAGCTCCTACCCTTTGCACTCCACCACACCCTTTAGATACTACTTATTCCATCGAAGTGGCCGACGGAAAACTCTTAAGTGCCGACACATATTACCGGGGGTGTACTCTGAACATTTTGGGTAAGGAATTTGAAATTGACTTGATACCCATGGAACTAGGAAGCTTTGATGTAATAATCGGTATGAATTGGTTAGTCAAAACGAAATCTCACATTCTTTGTGATCTTAACGCAATCCGAATTCCTATCGAGAATGGTGAACCTTTGATCGTCTATGGCGATAAGAGTTGCACCGGACTCAACCTCGTTTCGAGTATTAAGTTAGAAAACTACTCCGTAAGGGTTGTTTTGCGATCCTTGCTCACGTTAAGAAAGTCGAGTCCGATGAGAAGCACATCGATGATGTGCCAATTGTTAGTGACTATTCCGATGTATTTCCCGACGAATTACCGGGTCTTCCACCTCATCGACCGGTTGAATTTCAAATCGATCTTATTCCAGGAGCCGCACCCGTAGCGCGTGCACCATATAGACTCGCTCCATCTGAAATGCAAGAATTGCAAAGTCAAATCCAAGAACTACTTGATCGTGGTTTTATCCAACCTAGCCATTCACCTTGGGGCGCTCCGATTTTGTTTGTTAAAAAGAAAGACGGATCCCTACGAATGTGCATTGATTATCGTGAACTAAATAAATTGACGGTTAAGAACCGATATCCTCTTCCTCGCATCGATGACCTCTTTGATCAACTACAAGGTTCTTGTGTATATTCGAAAATCGATCTCCGCTCGGGTTATCATCAATTGAGGGTTAAGGGGGAAGATGTCTCCAAAACCGCTTTCCGAACTCGTTATGGTAGTTATGAATTCCTTGTCATGCCATTTGGTCTCACTAACGCACCGGCGGTGTTCATGGATCTTATGAACCGCGTGTGCAAACCGTATCTCGATAAATTCGTTATTGTGTTCATCGATGACATATTGATCTATTCTAAAAATGAAAAAGAGCACGAACAACATCTCCGACTTGTGCTTGAACTTTTAAGACAAGAACAACTCTATGCCAAATTCTCCAAGTGTGAATTTTGGTTAAAGGAAGTTCAATTTCTTGGTCATGTTGTAAGTGACCAAGGTATTAAAGTCGATCCAACGAAAATCGAAGCCATTAGCAAATGGGAGACTCCTACTACTCCTACTCACATTCGTCAATTTTTGGGTCTCGCCGGGTACTATCGTAGATTCATCGAAAACTTCTCTTTGGTTGCACGTCCTCTAACCGCATTGACTCACAAGGGAAAGAAATTCATTTGGGCGACCGAACATGAATCCGCATTCCAAATCTTGAAAACGAAGCTAACCACCGCTCCTATCTTGTCACTTCCCGAAGGCAATGATGACTTTGTTGTATATTGTGATGCCTCGAAACATGGTTTTGGGTGTGTATTGATGCAACGAACGAAAGTCATTGCTTATGCTTCTCGACAACTCAAAATTCATGAACGAAACTATACGACACATGATCTCGAACTCGGAGCCGTTGTCTTTGCACTTAAAATGTGGAGACACTATCTTTATGGAACCAAGAGTACTATCTTTACCGACCACAAAAGCCTCCAACACATTTTCGATCAAAAGCAACTAAACATGAGACAACGAAGGTGGATTGAAACCTTAAACGATTACGATTGCGAGCTTCGTTACCATCCCGGGAAGGCAAATGTAGTAGCCGATGCTTTAAGTCGAAAAGAAAGAGCGGTGCCTCTTCGTGTCCGAGCCTTAAACATCACCATCCACACAAACCTTAATAGCCAAATTCGGGTAGCCCAAGATGAGGCTCTCAAGGATGAAAACCTTTCACACGAGCTCTTGAACATTCTCGTCTCTCGATTCGAAATTAGGGAGACCGGACTCCGATATTACGCCGGAAGGATTTGGGTGCCTAGTTATGGGGACCTACGAAGCCTTATTTTAGATGAAGCCCATAAGTCACGATACTCGATTCACCCCGGTGCCAATAAGATGTACCACGACCTTAAACAACTATATTGGTGGCCGAACATCAAAAGGGACGTAGCTACTTATGTTTCCAAGTGTTTGACATGTTCCAAAGTCAAAGCCGAACACCAAAGACCGTCCGGACTACTTCAACAACCCGAGATCCCGCAATGGAAGTGGGAAAGGATAACGATGGATTTTATCACCAAGCTACCAAAAACGACGGGCGGTTATGATACCATTTGGGTTATTGTTGACCGTCTCACCAAATCCGCACACTTCCTTGCCATGAAAGAAACGGACAAAATGGGGAAACTTGCACAACTTTACATTAAGGAGATCGTAGCCCGACACGGTGTACCTTTATCGATTATCTCCGACCGAGATGGCCGTTTCGTTTCTAGATTTTGGCGTACATTGCAAGAAGCGTTGGGAACGCGTTTAGACATGAGCACCGCATATCATCCTCAAACCGATGGACAAAGCGAACGTACAATTCAAACCTTAGAGGACATGTTACGAGCTTGCGTGGTTGA
The DNA here is from genome assembly GCF_046630445.1 of Rutidosis leptorrhynchoides. Lineage (NCBI taxonomy): Eukaryota > Viridiplantae > Streptophyta > Magnoliopsida > Asterales > Asteraceae > Rutidosis > Rutidosis leptorrhynchoides. Next base: position 474,439,681 of record NC_092335.1, read on the forward strand.
TTTCGGAAAAGCTTGGGACAAGCACTTACCTCTCGCCGAGTTCTCTTACAACAATAGTTATCACGCGAGTATTAAAGCCGCACCTTTTGAAGCGCTATATGGCCGCAAATGTCGTTCACCTCTTTGTTGGGCCGAGGTAGGCGACGTGCAAATCACCGGACCCGAACTCATTCACGAAACCACCGAGAAAATCGTTCAAATCCGAGATAGGCTTAGGACGGCCCGAAGTCGTCAAAAGAGCTATACCGACAAACGACGCAACGATCTTGAATTTCAAGTCGGTGACCGAGTAATGTTAAAAGTCGCACCTTGGAAGGGTGTAATCCGTTTTGGGAAACGCGGGAAGCTAAATCCGCGGTATATTGGTCCTTTCGAAATCTTGGAGCGTATTGGAACCGTTGCTTATCGTTTAGATCTTCCGCCTCAATTGAACTCCGTTCATCCTACCTTCCATGTATGTAACTTGAAAAGGTGTCTTGCCGAACCCGATATCGTCATCCCTCTCGAAGAACTTACTATCGATGACAAACTTCATTTTGTGGAGGAACCGGTTGAAATTGTGGACACCTCCGTCAAGACATTGAAACAAAGCCGAATCCCGATTGTTAAGGTTCGTTGGAATGCCAAAAGAGGACCCGAGTTTACTTGGGAAAGACAAGATCAAATGCAAAGGAAGTATCCTCATCTATTCGTGAATTCGGAAACGCAAGATCTCGAGGAAGAAACAACGACTACTACGCCTACTTAAATTTCGGGACGAAATTTCTTTTAAGGTGTAGGTAATGTAACATCCCGCCTTTTTCCGTCAACTTTTCCGTTTAACTATTTATGTTCCGTTATATGTTTATAACACGTCTCGTTGATACGTGTTTGAATTATCTTGTTTAGGTAATTCCCACACCCGTTTTAAAGTTAAGGGACCAAACTTGCCAAGGGTTGAAACTTTTGACTAGGTCAAAGAGTCAACCCTCATCCTCATCCATTCAATCTCATCTCTTTCACTCTTACTACTTCAACTTTTCTCTCAACTTCCATACAAAGATTCATCATCCAAAATCGAGCTAGCGGTCATCTTGCCAAACAAATTACATATTTGAACTCCTCGTGATCTCCTCTTCAATTCCATACCAACTTCATCTCATTTGGGTAACTTTCTAAAATCACTAGATTTTGTGTTCTTGATGTTTTTAACTTATAAAAGTGTTAATTAGTGTCTATGGCTCAAGTCTAACATGAATATATGATTTATATGCTCGATCTCGTTGTTTTAGTGTAACTAGCATGAACTTGAATTTTGGTGTGTTGTTCTTGAATTTTGGATGATCATATGTTGTTTGATGATGAAAGTTCATGTTTAAATTGTGTTCCTAACATCACTAGCTTCAAATTGGTATGTAGGTTGACATGGATTAGTTTCATAATCATGATTGTTGAATTTGTGATTTTGGGTTAGGGTTTGATAGAAGTAAATTGAATCTTGATGCATTAAATGCTTGATAATGTTAATTGTAAGTGTTAGGTTGTGTTGTATGCTTAATTACCTTCGAAACGGCATACCGTTCATGTAATTTGGTTGCCAAATCATTAAATTGCATTTATGACTTGTATGCATTGAATGAGGAACATTAATTGCGGTTTTTGGTTGTTGCAAGTGGAAGTTTGATTGATGATATGTGTTTAGTTGTTTTACTCGTCAAAATACCTTTCCAACGATGTATGATAGGCGTTATAAGTGTTTGCGGGTCAAGAGTTGTGTTAGAAAAGGTTTTGGTTCGTGCACACTTTGAAAAACTGACCAGGATTCTCTGCCCAGGTAGTGGCGCGGCGCGCCCCATCCCCGCGCGGCGCGCAGAATCACCTGGCCAGATTCTGTCCAACTTGGTCAATTTTTGAATAATGTTTGCTATGCTACGCACCTCCGATTCACATGTAACTTGTCCTAACATGCTCATACATGATTAAAAACCTCAGAAAAATAGTTCGGGACACGACCCGAACGTGTTGACTTTTTCGTTGACTTTGACCGACCAAGTTTGACTTTTTGTCAAACTTAACCAATAAATTATGCAATCTTTCTAACATGCTTTTATACTTGTATCTTGCATGAAACTTGATAATTTGATTCACATGCTATATTAATCGAGTCGTATTGAGCCATAGGACTAATTGAACATCTTTGACCCTTCGTGACTATCGTTATTAATACAACCTATTTGTTTAGGTCAAGACTAGCATTGTTCTTTGCACACGTTACTTGTCGAAGTACTTTTTGGTTCGTGCATACAAGGTGAGATCATAGTCCCACTTTTACTCTTTTAAACTTACTTTTGGGATGAGAAAACATAAACGATTCTTTTGAACTAAGTGAACACAAGAACGGGAAAACAAACATTCTACATACGAGTTTAGAACGAAAATCCTCAATCCGATTATCATTAGTTACATCAGATGGTGTAAGCGAGAACTTATGTTATATGGCCATATGGGTTTGACAAACCCTCATTCAAACGGTTCGCTACCGTTTACGAATGAAATATATTTTCGGGAACAGTGTTGTTCTAGCACTAATTGATGGGGTATTCAACGGACGGAACGTTAAGCTTTGATAATTGGGTGCTCGTGAATATTAACTTTTAGAATGTACTATGGCTTTATCGATGTTGCAAATCTTGTGGTTCAACTTACTATTACTCATTTACTTATTTAAACCTATGATTTCACCAACGTTTTCGTTGACAGTTTCTCTATGTTTTTCTCAGGTCCTTGAACTTAGGTGATACATGCTTCCGCTCATACTATTTGATACTTGCATTGGATGTCGAGTATACTTGCATACGTGGAGCGTCTTTTTGACTACTTTTAATCGTGTCGCATGTGTTTCATACAAACTTTAAACATTGTTATGTACTTGTTATGGAAACTACTTTTGTAAACTTTGAAACACCCTTATTTATGAAATGAATGCGACATACTTTTCGGTCAAACTTTGTTATAAAGACTTACGACTATGTAATGGGACCATACGTAGATGACGCCGTCATTTGACGATTTGTCGGGGTCGCTACAGAATTCCTCAGCACAACTATTTAAGGCGAGATCAGTTTGTAAGACATTCGAAGAACGTTCCAAGAATTCCTTGGTTTATAAAAGGCTTTCGTTCGAAAGATGGGGGATATCACATTGGGAATCCATATGTTACGATGTGTTTACTTTGACGCATATATTGCGGGGAACCCAAATGCTATTTTACGCAACGGGTTAAGAAATTATTTTGACTCAATATATCCGAATATAGGACTTCGTGATTTAGAAAAAGCGGCTAACATGCAACATAAAGAAGCATGTTATGCTTACGGCTTAGTAATGTTCGCTTCTCACCAAAGTGAGAACAAGAACATCGGGCTACAACTATTAAACAAAACGTTCCCACAAGTGACGGAGTCGGTAATTGGAGTAAGAAATGAGGTTTTTAGATTGTTAAGGGACTGTTGGATATTACGTAACCCTCGTCCCTTTGATGACGTTACAACACGCTGTCTTATCAACGGCCATAACGGTTATGTTCCACAAGACCAAGGATGGGAAGTAGTCCTAGTAAAACCAGAATGCATGACTTGTTTCTGGACGTATGAATTACGTGTCTTTATTGCCTTTGCTGAACGACTTGTGTACTAGCTAGAATTATCTTCACAACCATCTTGTATCAAATTTATTGTGTGCTATATTTCATGCTATATGTAAAATAAGCGGTATTGTAAGTTTGTAAAATATTGTGTAAAAGTTTGAACGCGAAATATTATTATAATCAGTTTTTCATATAGAATTGTAGTAGTTGAATTGTATATTAGCTACTAAGTATGAACTTAACGGGTAGGTACTACCCGAATTTAAACTTATAAAACGCTAATATGAAGAAAAAGCTTTTATAAATGAGTTCATATTATGCTACGAGATACTATTGACTACTCTTAATATTCTGTATGATTAACTTGTTTCATTTGACTATTTGAAGGAAATGGCACCGACTACTCGACAAACCTTGAATATGAGCGAAGGGGAATTTCGTGCCTTTCTTACTTCAAACATAGCTGCAGTACAGGCTGCGCTACATACCAATAATAACCTTGGATCTAGCAGTACAGGAAATCGTGTAGGATGCACCTACAAAGAATTCACGGCCTGCAAACCTTTGGAATTTGATGGAACCGAAGGACCAATCGGATTGAAACGGTGGACCGAGAAGGTCGGATCGGTGTTTTCCATAAGTAAGTGTACTGAAGAGGACAAAGTGAAGTACGCTACGCATACCTTCACAGGTTCTGCGTTAACATGGTGGAATACCTATCTAGAGCAAGTGGGACAAGATGATGCTTACGCACTACCGTGGTCAGCATTCAAGCACTTGATGAACGAGAAGTACCGTCCCATAACCGAGGTCAATAAGCTCAAGACAGAACTTAGAGGGTTATGAACCCAAGGATTTGATATTACCACGTATGAAAGACGATTCACAGAATTGTGCCTATTGTGTCCGGGAGCGTTCGAAGATGAGGAAGAGAAGATCGACGCGTTTGTGAAAGGATTACCGGAAAGAATCTAAGAAGATATAAGTTCACACGAGCCCGCCTCCATACAACAGGCATGTAGAATGGCTCATAAACTAGTGAACCAGATTGAAGAAAGAATTAAAGAACAGACTGCTGAAGAGGCCAATGTGAAGCAAGTCAAAAGAAAGTGGGAGGAAAACGGTGATAAAAATCACCAATACAACAACAACAACAACAATTACAAAAATAATCGCAACAACTATCCCAACAATCGCAACATCAATCGCAACTACAACAAACGGCCCAACAACAACAACAACAACAACAACAACAACAATAACAACAACAACAACAAAAACAACAACAACAACAACAACAACAACAACAACAACAACAACAACAACAACAATAATTATCCCAACAACAATAACAACCGCAACAACAACAATAATTAGAAGCAGCTATGCCAAAGGTGTGAAAAGTATCACTCGGGGTTCTGCACCAACTTTTGCAACAAGTGTATAAGAAATGGTCATAGCGCGGCGAAGTGTGAGGTCTATGGACCAGGGGTTAACAGAACAAAAGGAACAAATGGTGTCGAAATGAGTAATAGCGGAGCAAGTAGTGTCGGAGCAAGTTATGCCAATGTAGTTTGTTATAAATGTGGAAAACCGGGCCACATTATTAGAAATTGCCCAAACCAGGAGAACACGAATGGACAAGGCCGTGGAAGAGTTTTCAATATTAATGCGATAGAGGCACAGGAAGACCCGGAGCTTGTTACGGGTACGTTTCTTATTGAAAATAAATCTGCTTACGTTTTATTTGATTCGGGTGCGGATAGAAGCTATATGAGTAGAGATTTTTGTGCTAAATTAAGTTGTCCATTGACGCCTTTGGATAGTAAATTTTTACTCGAATTAGCAAATGGTAAATTAATTTCAGCAGATAATATATGTCGGAATCGAGAAATTAAACTGGTTAGCGAAACATTTAAGATTGACTTGATACCAGTAGAGTTAGGGAGTTTTGATGTGATAATCGGTATGGACTGGTTGAAAGAAGTGAAAGCAGATATCGTTTGTTACAAAAATGCAATTCGCATTATACGACAAAAAGGAAAACCCTTAATGGTGTACGGAGAAAAGGGCAACACGAAGCTACATCTTATTAGTAATTTGAAGGCACAAAAACTAATAAGAAAAGGTTGCTATGCTGTTCTAGCACATGTCGAGAAAGTACAAACTGAAGAAAAGAGCATCAATGATGTTCCCGTCACAAAAGAATTTCCCGATGTATTTTCGAAAGAATTACCGGGATTACCCCCACATCAATTCGTTGAATTTCAAATAGATCTTGTACCAAGAGCTACACCAATAGCTCGTGCTCCTTACAGACTCGCACCCAGTGAGATGAAAGAACTGCAAAGCCAATTACAAGAACTTTTAGAGCGTGGTTTCATTCGACCAAGCACATCACCGTGGGGAGCTCCTGTTTTGTTTGTCAAGAAGAAAGATGGTACATTTAGGTTGTGTATTCACTACAGAGAGTTGAACAAACTTACCATCAAAAACCGTTATCCACTGCCGAGAATTGAAGACTTATTTGATTAACTACAAGGCTCGTCTGTTTATTCAAAGATTGACTTACGTTCCGGGTATCATCAAATGCGGGTGAAAGAAGATGATATTCCAAAGACTGCTTTCAGAACATGTTACGGTCATTACGAGTTTATGATCATGCCGTTTGGTTTAACTAATGCACCAGCTGTGTTCATGGACCTTATGAACCGAGTGTGTAGACCATACCTTGAAAAGTTTGTCATTGTTTTCATTGATGACATACTTATTTACTCAAAGAATGACCAAGAACACGGTGAACATTTGAGAAAGGTGTTAGAAGTATTGCGGAAGGAAGAATTGTACGCTAAGTTTTCAAAGTGTGCATTTTGGTTGGAAGAAGTTCAATTCCTCGGTCACATAATGAACAAAGAAGGTATTAAGGTGGATCCGGCAAAGATAGAAACTGTTGAAAAGTGGGAAACCCCGAGAACTCCGAAACACATACGCCAATTTTTAGGACTAGCTGGTTACTATAGAAGGTTCATCCAAGACTTTTCCAGAATAGCAAAACCCTTGACTGCATTAACGCATAAAGGGAAGAAATTTGAATGGAAGGATGAACAAGAGGAAGTGTTCCAGTTATTGAAGAAAAAGCTAACTACGGCACCTATATTGTCATTGCCTGAAGGGAATGATGATTTTGTGATTTATTGTGACGCATCAAAGTAAGGTCTCGGTTGTGTATTAATGCAACGAACGAAGGTGATTGCTTATGCGTCTAGACAATTGAAGATTCACGAACAAAATTATACGACGCATGATTTGGAATTAGGCGCGGTTGTTTTTGCATTAAAGACTTGGAGGCACTACTTATATGGGGTCAAAAGTATTATATATACCGACCACAAAAGTCTTCAACACATATTTAATCAGAAACAACTGAATATGAGGCAGCGTAGGTGGATTGAATTGTTGAATGATTACGACTTTGAGATTCGTTACCACCCGGGGAAGGCAAATGTGGTAGCCGACGCCTTGAGCAGGAAGGACAGAGAACCCATTCGAGTAAAATCTATGAATATAATGATTCACAATAACCTTACTACTCAAATAAAGGAGGCGCAACAAGGAGTGTTAAAAGAGGGAAATTTAAAGGATGAAATACCCAAAGGATCGGAGAAGCATCTTAATATTCGGGAAGACGGAACCCGGTATAGGGCTGAAAGGATTTGGGTACCAAAATTTGGAGATATGAGAGAAATGGTACTTAGAGAAGCTCATAAAACCAGATACTCAATACATCCTGGAACGGGGAAGATGTACAAGGATCTCAAGAAATATTTTTGGTGGCCGGGTATGAAAGCCGATGTTGCTAAATATGTCGGAGAATGTTTGACGTGTTCTAAGGTCAAAGCTGAGCATCAGAAACCATCAGGTCTACTTCAACAACCCGAAATCCCGGAATGGAAATGGAAAAACATTACCATGGATTTCATCACTAAATTGCCAAGGACTGCAAGTGGTTTTGATACTATTTGGGTAATAGTTGATCGTCTCACCAAATCAGCACACTTCCTGCCAATAAGAGAAGATGACAAGATGGAGAAGTTAGCACGACTGTATTTGAAGGAAGTTGTCTCCAGACATGGAATACCAATCTCTATTATCACTGATAGGGATGGCAGATTTATTTCAAGATTCTGGCAGATATTACAACAAGCATTAGGAACTCGTCTAGACATGAGTACTGCCTATCATCCACAAACTGATGGGCAGAGCGAAAGGACGACACAAACGCTTGAAGACATGCTACGAGCATGTGTTATTGATTTCGGAAATAGTTGGGATCGACATCTACCGTTAGCAGAATTTTCCTACAACAACAGCTATCATTCAAGTATTGAGATGGTGTCATTTGATGCACTTTATGGTAGAAAGTGCAGGTCTCCGATTTGTTGGAGTGAAGTGGGGGATAGACAGATTACGGGTCCGGAGATAATACAAGAAACTACCGAGAAGATCATCCAAATTCAACAACGGTTGAAAACCGCCCAAAGTCGACAAAAGAGCTACTGATGTGCGAAAAGTGGTATATGAATTATCGTATGGAAAATACCGGTTTTAGAGATTGCTACACACTAACGGGCAGTGTACCCGATTGTGTAGTAGTATAGTAACTGGTTTAGTTCCGTGTATCGTTCCAAGGACAGTTATATCAGTCAAACTAGAATTAGAAACTATATTATGATTAACTAAGTGAATGAAAGTTAAAAGTACAAGTTTTATGTTTTGGTGGCTATTTAACGATTTAGCCAAATCAAAGAAGGTTAAATGTAAAAACAATATTTTTGTCTTTTAAGTTTATGAAATGAGAATAAATGTAAATAAAGCAAGTAAGATAGTTTTGAATTAAATCAAAGAGATGAAATGTTTATCTAGATATTTTACCCTCGGTATTGGATGTATTTTTAGATATTAAGTCCTGATTGAATAATTATGTGTGTAGTTATCTAATAGGTTCACTAAGAGTTCTCTCGGATAAACACGCAAATACAATAACAAGATCAAGGGTTCCCTTTTCACTATGGTTCTTGTATTTGTAATCAAATAACTATAAGCATGCTAATCACTTAAATCGACTCGCCAAGAGTTCTCTTTAGCAAGTACTCAAACTAGAATTACTAAGCGAGGGTTCCCTATTACTTAGACCTTTTCGTTTGTGACTAGTTGATCAACAAGATCAAAGACTTGAATAACAATTGTCTTTGCGTTCGCTCTACACAATTCATTCCTATTTTGTTTAACCGTTTTAATCTAGTTTACCCCCTTGGTCCGGTTTAGCAAACAATCAATCTAAGACAAGTTGATTGTAAATCAATATGATACATCAACAAGAGTTCTCTTTATCAACAACATATCAATTAACTAGATACAAATGATTTTAACAACAATAAGCATGGTTCTTAATTCAAGCTTCAATCTATCACGCATAATACATTCAATCAATAAGATTACATCCAATACCTTGGTTATTAATCTAGACAAACATTATAGAAACTAGCCAACAATCATGGTAACAGACAACAATACAATCAAATTATTAACTGAAATCATTGCTGAGAACAAGTAAATAACCTACAAGAACAAGAGTTCTTGGATGGAGAAGGTTTTGATGGATGATGCCTTGATGTTGAGCCTCTTCAAAGAGGTTGGAGTTCTCCAATTTGCTCCTGAAAATCGCCTCTAAACTCTCTGGTTCGTATTCTGATGAAACAGTCTCTAAAAAACTGAAGTTTTAAAGTGGAGAGAGTAGGTAAAAAGCCAAAAAGTCGGCTACACCTACTACGGGACGTCGTCCCAAAGGGCAGGACGGCGTCCCGGTATAAAGGGCTAGACGGCGTCCCAATTTCCGAGACGGCGTCCCGATTTGAAAGACAGGACGGCGTCCCACCTTCCAGGACGGCGTCCTGTTGTGCTGATTTTTACTGTTTCGTTTTCTTTTCAATATTACTTCATTTTAGAGTGCTATCTTGACCCTAACTCGTATCGGGATCAACCAAGGTCATAAATCATCAAAATTCTTTGTAAATCATTCTTCCGATACAAATTTGTACATCTTGGCCTATAGCTTGTAGAACACCTTCATCATCTTCGATTCTAGAGCGTTTTTAGTGATATTGCGATAGATATATATGATGTTATTGAGCAATATCAAAACACCCCACACTTAAACCTTGCTTGTCCTCAAGCAATTCTTTCTTTACAAAGTGGAACAATTATCAAATACAATCACACAATATATATTACAAACATTACATGAATCATTCGAAGCACACGAAACACACACGTTGATATGAAACACAACTCACACTATATGAAACACACGCTTTAAGTACAGTACACTTTTATTGAAATCACACGCACGCTAAATTCACAATGGAAACACACACACACATTTTTGGTAGATTAGAGCCAAGTATCCGAAAAATTTGATCCTAGGAAAATCAGGACCTTGATGAAAACGTTTTATGGTTTTGAAAATATCATGCTAGTTTTTAATACTAGACACGTTTTTCGATTTTGTCGGATTTTCTGAATTTTGAAAAATGAGTGCGGGTTTCCCGCTATTGGTCAAGCCAATCCCTACCACGGTACCTAACATCGCGAGATGTCGGTAGAAAATAATGTGCTTAGGAGGATACACATTACGTCCGGATATCATTGATAATCATGAGGTAATCATCTAATCCGTTAAGTCAATCATAAAGATTGAAGTTCATCAGGCTTAAAAGCTGATATATTACCTTTCTGGAGGTTATCCTTCCGGGGATCTGATAAATCACTAACATTTTGTGTATACATGGTGCCCCCCCGTTTTACTAGTTAATCCCCCTCATTGAGACAAACCTTGACTACCAGTTTCCCTGTTTAACGTTGAGGCCTGGTAGATTTCCAGTCGATGTTAGTAATGACTTTTCAAGAGTTTTTTGTCACCCTACAACTGGTCTGGACTACATCTTCTGAATTGAATCAGTAAGTGTGTCATTCGGAAGACTTTACTTCCTTGAGGATGGAATAGATACATCCTATTGGTCATAATAGGTGGTCGGACACAACATTGTCCTTGTTAGGAGAAACAATGAGGATCGTCCTTAAGGTTTTCGATCTGGCGCGAGATCCGGTTTCCGACCACGCTATACAATCACCGCTCTCTCACGGTTTACTCTCGTTTTGGTACAAGTGACCTACAAGTTAGCTTACTAAACTAGTAGGATTTTCATTCAAATAATTGAATGATAGAGCAACTTCAAAGATTATTAATAATTTAAAATGCAAAACAACATTTATTTTCTTTTAAAATCACAATGCATATGACATGGTTTTGTTTTTGGAGTTTTAATCGTTTTTAAGGCTTACATGAAAATTTTAAAATTTTTATAATAAACGCCAAATGCCTTATTTTAGTGAAACGAGTTCCCGATAAATTTCTACTCCCCACCCCACACTTGAGATCATGCAAGGCCCTCATTGCATGAAATCACAAAAAGGATTAAATTTAGAGGGCAAAGTGATAGGGTGATTGTAGAAATTTTCAATTTTTAACCTGTAAATCGTGGAATATGTAGAAAGATGCCGCTGAACTTACTGCTAGCATAAGAGCATCGTCCATTCCGCGATTATTATCATACACATATCATAATATCAAATGCCAGTCTTTGAAGTTTAATCATGCTGCACAAATTAACAAACCACACAAATCGTAATAAAAATAACGGTGTTTTTACAACCACAACCGTTTATCAAACCACACCATTAGTAAATTATTACAAACCAAAATATTGTCTAAAATCACACCACACAAATTAAATTGTCTCAAAACAAAGTACAAAATGACCAAAGGCACGCAGGCCTAGTTATCAAACGGCCAAAAATAATTACCCGAACCATCTCTGTACGGGCGTCCCTGTGGATATTGCTGCTCAAATCTGTTCCGAGCATCCTGCAACGCAGCGGTATTATCATAAATCGGGTGAGGCGGAGGTGGGTTTTGAGGATCCGTGTAATATTGGGGTGTCAGACGTGTCGTCCCATAGTACTGCTCGGGGTTGGAATAAAACAACTCTGAGTTATGGTTATTCCAATCAATACCATAACTCATCCATCCCTGATCGTGCACTTGAGCAATCTGTCGTTGCTCCATTCACTGCTGACTATCCCACATTCGATCGTTGTGCATCCTTTGTTCGTTCGGGCTCAACCTCATGTTATTAACACTACCAACCAAACTGTCCCAACTTGATTGGGACGGATGCCACGGAACCTGTTCACCAACATTAGTCTGTGCCTCCATTTCCGCCTCCTCTTCCTGCCGCTGCTCTTGCTGAACACCACTGCCACTTGCGTCACCTGCACCAACTGCCACAAAAGGCACCAAATGCCCATTTCTATCTTTCATAATGATTTCAGCATTAATATAAAAAACCTTTTTTAATGGTTTCATTACGCTCGTGTACTCCTGTAATCTACTGAAATCAATGTTAAAATGTCGGGCAATTCGGGTGATGTAGTGGCCTCCCAGAAGTGGCTTCCGTAGCCGTGTCTCAGTCGCAATGGCAAGGAAATAATTACCGATTAGCCCAGGAATGTCGGTATAGGAACCCCGCTTGATTTGATCCATAATCCACAAATCTAATGTTTTCACCTTCTCATTACCCTCAATCCTCGCATTAAACGTGCATGCGATGAGTCGATGAAGCAGCTTATCATCCCGGGCTGCGATTTAGTTGTACCTGTGCTTGCTTGATCTAAAATGTGCACGCGCAATATTTGGCTTACAAATTCTGCGCCAATAAGAGGTGTCATCAAAAACATGCCGGCCAACGTAATCAGAAGCCCGCAAATATTCACCTAACTGATTATCGGTGAATTCCTCAAAAATTCCCAGAACTCTACAAAGCTGTAAACTGCTTATACCCCTATCTTGGCCCCCGAGACGAAACCGTAGAAACTCATTCGATAAATAATTGCTGACATTGTTAAACCGCATGGTAGAGTAAAATTCTTTAAGCAACACCGGATAGATTGGTTCATTGATGCTAAAAACCTATTCCCAAACGTGGGTGACTACTCTACCGTAAGGAATGGCGAGTAAATTAGAAACATGTCGGCGCATGCCCGCTTCTTCCAATGGCCCCCAGAAAAAATACCAAGTGGCATTAATCGGCCTGCGGTTTATTCTCTCAAACGTTTCGGTGTAGTCTTCGTCGTTCTGAACCTGTGTTAACCAAACTCGAGGATCGTTTAGATCCTCCTCCGCTTCTTCTCCGGAAGACGATGATGAATGATGTTGTTGCTGTGGTGGTGGTGGTTGTCGTGGAGGAGCCAAACCTGCTGTCCTTCCTCTTTTTGCCGGTCCTCCTCTGCTTGATTGTCCCTGCAAAACATTATACACCAAACCAAAAGAACATAGAAACCGTTGTGTTAATGTTAGCTAAAAACATAACCGAGTAGCAGGAGAACTTCATCATTCAATTCCTAGTTCAAAAGCATTATGATTCATTTAAACGAAAGTGCATGTTCACAATTTTAAACCAAAGTCAGCCAAAGTCAACATGAATTCGTTAATACACCTTCAAAAAAAAAAATTTGAAAATCATAACTTCACAATGTAGCACAAACTTAGGACTCAAAGATTCAAGTATGTTGTGTCATAGGTCATAACATTTAACTTTGCATTCTAATCATATTCATCACAAATCATAATACAATTTTCACAATTTTTAGCTCAAATGACCATCTTAACATCATACATTATGGCATTCCATTCCATTAATTTGATTCAACAGGCCCTTACAAATGAAAAACAAGCATACACATTTCATAAATTCATTACAATTCAACAATATGCTTAGAAATTCACTAACATTCAAAAATGACCCGGCCAAGTTGACATCAACATCACCAACACAATCATATACTTCACAAGAATCATAAACTCAACATCATAAATTAAGCATCCCAAATTCGGATTTAATTTCTACAAACCCTAGAATCATGAACAAAACCCTTAAAAGCATGTAATCTTTGCCAAATAAACACATAAGGGCAATTTAAACATCTAAGGCATGTTAATCTTAACAATAATCATGCAAATCAAACACCCCACACTTATCCTTCACCAATTTATAGATATAAACATACAATTCAAGTAATTGATAAAGAAAAGTGTAAAAATGGAGTATCCGTACCAAAAAGTTCATGATTTGAAGCTTGAATTTGAAGAAGAAATCGCGAAATTGAGGTAGAAATTAGGGTATTTGGAGAGTGGTTCGTGTTAGGGCAGAGAGAAATAGAGAAGAGTGTGTTTTGTGGATAAGAAATGAGTGGGTAGGTGTATAAAACGCGTATTATTTTCTGAATCAGGGGTTCAGGACGGCGTCCAGGGTTCCAGGACGGCGTCTAGCTTTTAACATTGGGACGGCGTCTTGACCTTTAGGACGGCGTCTAGATATGTAAAACGGGACGGCGTCTAGAATTTTGGGACGGCGTCCTGTTACACTAAAACCCACTGATCTGTTTTTCTGAATCGCGCGCGTTTAGAGGTCATACGTTAATCATTTTGTACCAAACTAAAATTTATCGTGCACACAATACAAAACTAATTATAATTGTGAACCATTTTTTTACGAGTCGTTCACCAAACTCGTCCCCATTTAGATTTAGGCGTTTTTCTTGAAGTTGAGGCTAACCTCATCCTCAATTTCTAGGGGACCATCAACATAGTGTTTGACCCGGTGGCCATTCACTTTAAAAATATCACCCTTCCCGTTCTCCATTTCGACTGTACCATAAGGGTACACCTTTCTAACAACAAACGGTCCCGTCCATCGGGACTTAAACTTTCCGGGTGATAACTTGAAACGGGAATTATAAACAAGGACACGATCGCCTTCCATGAATTCCTTTGGACATTTCAATCTTTTGTCGTGCCATTGTTTGGTTTTTTTCTTGTAAATTAGAGAGTTGTCATAGGCTTCAAGCCTCAACTCGTCTAATTCATTTAGTTGGGTCAAACGTAACCGACCCGCTTCTTGGTAATCCAAATTGCATGCCCTTAGCGCCCAATGTGCTTTATGTTCAATCTCCAACGGGGGATGGCATGCTTTTCCGTATACCATACGGAAAGGAGTTGTTCCAATCGGTGTTTTGTAGGCCGTGCGAAAAGCCCACAATGCATCGTTTAACTTGGTTGACCACTCTTTGGGATTGGCACCAATGGTCTTTTCAAGTATGCGTTTTAATGACCGGTTGGTGTTTTCTACTTGCCCACTCGTTTGGGGATGATAAGATGTCGAAATTTTTTGGATTACTCCATATCTTTTCAACACCTTTTCCAATTGCTTATTTCAAAAGTGGGTGCCCCGGTCACTTATAAGAGCTTTTGGTGTGCCGAACCTAGAGAAAAGTTCCATCAAAAAGTTTACCACTACTCGGCCATCATTTGTTGGTAGAGGTTTTGCCTCCGCCCATTTAGAAACATAATCTATGGCGACAAGTATGTAGAGGTAAGAATGAGATTTTGGAAAGGGGCCCATAAAGTCAATTCCCCAAACATCGAACACCTCGCATACTTGGATGCTTTGTTGAGGCATTTCATCCCGTTTAGTTATTTGACCGGTCCGTTGGCACGCGTCACAAGCTTTACAGACAGCGTAGGCATCTTTGAATATGGTAGGCCAATAGAAACCGGCCTCGTAAACTTTCTTCCCCGTGATTTGGGGACCAAAGTGCCCACCTGTTGGACCAAGGTGACAGTCAAGCAGAATTTCGGTGCATTCCTTCCCCGAAACACACCGACGGATTATCCCATCGGGACACTGTTTAAAGAGATATGGGTGTTCCCAAAAATAGTATTTTAAGTCACTAAAGAATTTCTTTCTTTTCTGGTGTGACATACCGGTTTCTAGGAATCCACCCGCAAGATAGTTGGCAATGTCTACAAACCATGGATCATTAATTTTCTCAACTCTCATGAGATTTTCATCAGGAAAATTATCTTGGATAACGGTCTCATGTAGAACCCCAAGATTCGGGTTCTCAAGTCGAGAAAGGTGATCGGCAGCTAGGTTTTCGGCACCCTTTTTATCTTTTATATCGATGTCGAATTCTTGCAAAAGCAAGACCCAACGTATTAAACGGGGTTTAGCATCTTGCTTAGAAAGCAAGTACTTTAATGCCGAGTGGTCTGTGTAGACAACCGTCTTTGCTAGCACTAAATAGGATCAGAATTTGTCAAACGAAAAGACGATTGCAAGGAGTTCCTTCTCGGTGGTAGTGTAATTAAGTTGGGCTCCTTGCAGTGTCTTACTAGCATAGTAAATGGGCTTGAAATGTTTTTCTATTCTTTGCCCCAAGACGGCACCAATAGCAAAGTCACTGGCGTCACACATAAGTTCGAATGGTATTGACCAATTCGGCGATATGAGAATTGGTGACTGCGTGAGCTTTGCTTTAAGAAGATTAAAGGCGGTAAGACACTCGTCCGTAAAGACAAATGGAGCGTCCTTCTCAAGAAGTTTGTTCATGGGAGTTGCAATTTTGGAAAAATCTTTAATGAACCGCCGGTAAAAACCGGCGTGCCCCAGAAAACTTCTAACACCTTTCACATTCGTTGGTGGTGGTAATTTGGCTATTACTTCCACTTTAGCCCGATCCACCTCAAGACCTGCACAAGAAATTTTATGACCCAATACAATTCCCTCTTTTACCATAAAATGGCATTTTTCCCAGTTTAGTACAAGATTTGATTCTTCACACCTAATCAACATAAGCTCAAGATTTTTAAGACATGAGTCAAAAGAATCACCGAAGACTGAGAAGTCATCCATGAATACTTCCATAAAGTCTTCAATCATGTCATGAAAAATAGCTACCATACACCTTTGAAAGGTAGCAGGAGCATTGCATAAGCCAAAAGGCATACGCCGATAGGAGAAAGTACCATAAGGACATGTAAAGGTCGTTTTCTCTTGGTCCTCGGGTGCTATAGGGATTTGGAAATATCCCGAGAAACCGTCAAGAAAATAATAAAAATTCTTTCTGCTAATCTTTCCAACATTTGATCAATGTAAGGAAGGGAAAAATGGTCTTTTCGGGTAGCATCATTTAATTTCCTGTAATCAATGCATACCCTCCAACCCGTGATAGTCCTGGTAGAAATTAATTGGTCGTCTTCATTTGTGACAACGGTCATGCCACCCTTTTTGGGCACGCATTGGACCGGACTCACCCAAGGACTATCCGAAATTGGATAAATAAGACCCGCATCTAGGAGTTTTACAATCTCCTTCTTAACAACTTCTTGCATATTAGGGTTGAGTCGCCTTTGTCTTTGTACACACGGCTTATAGTTATCTTCCATTAATATCTTATGTGTACAATAAGAGGGACTTATACCCTTGATGTCATGAATTTTCCATGCTAGAGCCGTTTTATGGGCTTTTAACATGGAAACAAGCTTAGATTTCTCACTTACAGAGAGTTCGGATGAAATGATCACCGGGAGAGTAGAACCTTCTTGTAGGTAAGCATATTCCAAGAGATTTGGAAGTGGCTTTAGTTCCAAAACGAGAGGTTCTTCAATCGATGTTTTACATCGGTATTCATTCCCTAAATCCAACTTTCTGTACTCTTCATCATTTGGCTCATACCCGTTAGCCATCAAAGTGGTCAACATCTCCACTTCTTCCACCATTGTTTCATCATCACCTTCCGCAAAAATGCATTCTCCTGTACCTTTCAATTCTGGAAATTCCTGCAATAACTCCGAATACGTGTCTACGGTTTGCAAATAATAACATTGATCATCAGTAGACTCAGGGTATTGCAAGGCATGGTCAACGGAAAAGGTAACCTTCATATCCTCAATACTAAGGGTCAATTTCTGCCCATGAACATCTATCATAGCTCTAGCGGTATTGAGGAAAGGTCGACCTAATATAAGAGGCACACGTGTGTCCTCCTCCATGTCTAAAATTACAAAATCAGCCGGAAATACTAGGGTACCTACTTTTACTAACATATTCTCTAAAATTCCACGAGGGAATTTAACAGAGCGGTCTGCTAGTTGGATTGCCATTCGAGTTGGTTTCAGTTCCCCGGGGTTTAGCTTAACATATAATGAATAAGGCATTAAATTTATGCTAGCCCCTAAATCCGCTAATGCTTTAATGCATTCCAAATCTCCCAGGAGACATGGTATGGTAAAACTTCCAGGATCAGCTAACTTTTTCGGTATTTTGTTCATCAAAATTGCTGAACAATTTGCATTCATGGTGACGGATGAAAGTTCCTCCATTTTCTTCCGATTAGTAAGTAAGTCTTTTAAAAACTTAGCATACTTGGGCATACCTGAGATTACATCAATGAAAGGCATGTTTATGTTAATTTGTTTAAACATATCTAGGAATTTTGACCTTTCGGCCTCTAGCCTCTCTTGTTGTTGTTTTCTTGGGTATGGGAGCGGTGGTTGATATGGTTTCACTACGGGTTTTTCCCGTTCTTCCTTTTCAACCACTTTTTCCGGCTCCTTAACCGGTTCATCATTTTGGTTCAATGGAACCCTGAAATCAGAATTTTCGGGCATTTTTGGAGCATCGTATGCTAGACCACTCCGTGTGGTGATAACATTTGCGTGCTCATTTCGTGGGTTTTTACTGGTATCGCCCGGTAAACTACCTGGTTTCCTCTCGCTCAGTAAATTGGCTAAACCACTCATTTGTTTTTCTAAATTTTGAATTGATGCTTGTTGGTTTCTAAATTGATGTTCGTTTTTCTCGTTGGTTTGGTTTATATTTGTGACAAGCTGAGTTTGTGATGTAATTAACTTTTCCAACATACTCTCTAAATTTGACTTTTTCTCTTCCTGTTGGGGTTTTTGGTAAAAACCCGGAGTTTGTTGTTGGAACCCACTACCTGACCCTTGTTGAAAATTGGAAGTTTGACCTTGAGGGTTGTAGGGGTTGTTAAAGTTCCGGTTAAATTGGGCTCTTCCCTGAAACTGGTTATTATTTCTTTGGCTTATGAAAGCCAATTCTTCTTTTTGAGCCATGGTTAACCCGGCATCACAATCTTTTCCTAAGTGGAGACCTCCACAGAATTCACAACCTACTTTCATACTATGGATTTCCTTGGTGATTTTGTCCATGTTTCGGACAACACCATCTATTTTTACACCTAGGGAGCTTAAGTCATCATAAGCACCGGCGCTTTGGACTTGAGCATTTCGAGTAATTGGGCGTTCTTGATGCCACTCATGAGAATAATCGGCTAGTTTCTCGATTATCTCATAGGCCTCTTGCTCGGTTTTGTCCATAAGAGAACCACCGGCCGCTTGGTCAATTGAAATTCGGGTTGCTACATCACAACCTTTGTAAAAGATTTGGACCTTTTGAAAGGTATCCAAACCATGGTTTGGACAACCTCTTAGCATTTTGGAAAATTGATTCCATGCTTCGTACAGGGTTTCCATCGGCTTTTGACAGAATTGGGTAATTTCGTGTTGGAGTCTCGCGGACTTGGATGCTGGAAAATATTTCTTAAGAAATTTTTCCAACATACCATCCCACGTTTCTATCGTAGCCTCGGCCAATGAATCTAACCAACTTCGTGCTTCCCCTTGGAGTGTCCAAGGGAAAAGTCTTAATAATATGGCCTGGTCAGTTTCTGGTTTAAGTTTAAATAGAAGACATATCTCTTGAAAGAGACGAATATGTTCGTTTGCATCTTCATTCGGACCACCACCAAATTGACACCTGTTATTAATCATTTGAAGAATAGGTCCTTTTATTTCAAAAGTTACCTCACCAGTAGGTGGAGTAATAGCACTACCTTGTCCGGTCCGGGTTGCTTTCATCTTTGCTGCCATTGATTGTCGTGGTACCAACGGTCTTTCTCCTTCCATTTCAAAATTTGGGGGTTGAACGGGTTTACCAAAGTCTGAATATCGAGGCTTGGTCGTACTTGATTCTGAATCAAAGGTTTCTTGCTTTGATGAAGATTCAAAAATTTCAAGTACTTCTTTTGAAATCCTACCAAGCTTTCTATCAGGTTCTGTAAACGGTGTAAGTAATGGAGATTCTGAACTTCGGGTATGTGGCATATGCGACCTATAAACTGTCAATCACACAACTAACAAAAATTATTAAACATACCGATTCTATAAGTTTAAAAATCAAAGATTATTAAAAATTTAAAATAATTAAGAAGCTACTTAATCACAAATCAGTTAATAATTCTATTTTGACACAAAACTGTCCCCGGCAGCGGCGCCAAAAACTTGATGTGCGAAAAGTGGTATATGAATTATCGTATGGAAAATACCGGTTTTAGAGATTGCTACACACTAACGGGCAGTGTACCCGATCGTGTAGTAGTATAGTAACTGGTTTAGTTCCGTGTATCGTTCCAAGGACAGTTATATCAGTCAAACTAGAATTAGAAACTATATTATGATTAACTAAGTGAATGAAAGTTAAAAGTACAAGTTTTATGTTTTGGTGGCTATTTAACGATTTAGCCAAATCAAAGAAGGTTAAATGTAAAAACAATATTTTTGTCTTTTAAGTTTATGAAATGAGAATAAATGCAAATAAAGCAAGTAAGATAGTTTTGAATTAAATCAAAGATATGAAATGTTTATCTAGATATTTTACCCTCGGTATTGGATGTATTTTTAGATATTAAGTCCTGATTGAATAATTATGTGTGTAGTTATCTAATAGGTTCACTAAGAGTTCTCTCGGATAAACACGCAAATACAATAACAAGATC
Source organism: Rutidosis leptorrhynchoides (assembly GCF_046630445.1). Classification (NCBI taxonomy): domain Eukaryota; kingdom Viridiplantae; phylum Streptophyta; class Magnoliopsida; order Asterales; family Asteraceae; genus Rutidosis; species Rutidosis leptorrhynchoides. The sequence continues at coordinate 474,460,121 of NC_092335.1, forward strand.
AAGGGTTCCCTTTTCACTATGGTTCTTGTATTTGTAATCAAATAACTATAAGCATGCTAATCACTTAAATCGACTCGCCAAGAGTTCTCTTTAGCAAGTACTCAAACTAGAATTACTAAGCGAGGGTTCCCTATTACTTAGACCTTTTCGTTTGTGACTAGTTGATCAACAAGATCAAAGACTTGAATAACAATTGTCTTTGCGTTCGCTCTACACAATTCATTCCTATTTTGTTTAACCGTTTTAATCTAGTTTACCCCCTTGGTCCAGTTTAGCAAACAATCAATCTAAGACAAGTTGATTGTAAATCAATATGATACATCAACAAGAGTTCTCTTTATCAACAACATATCAATTAACTAGATACAAATGATTTTAACAACAATAAGCATGGTTCTTAATTCAAGCTTCAATCTATCACGCATAATACATTCAATCAATAAGATTACATCCAATACCTTGGTTATTAATCTAGACAAACATTATAGAAACTAGCCAACAATCATGGTAACAGACAACAATACAATCAAATTATTAACTGAAATCATTGCTGAGAACAAGTAAATAACCTACAAGAACAAGAGTTCTTGGATGGAGAAGGTTTTGATGGATGATGCCTTGATGTTGAGCCTCTTCAAAGAGGTTGGAGTTCTCCAATTTGCTCCTGAAAATCGCCTCTAAACTCTCTGGTTCGTATTCTGATGAAACAGTCTCTAAAAAACTGAAGTTTTAAAGTGGAGAGAGTAGGTAAAAAGCCAAAAAGTCAGCTACACCTACTACGGGACGTCGTCCCAAAGGGCAGGATGGCGTCCCGGTATAAAGGGCTAGACGGCGTCCCAATTTCCGAGACGGCGTCCCGATTTGAAAGACAGGACGGCGTCCCACCTTCCAGGACGGCGTCCTGTTGTGCTGATTTTGACTGTTTCGTTTTCTTTTCAATATTACTTCATTTTAGAGTGCTATCTTGACCCTAACTCGTATCGGGATCAACCAAGGTCATAAATCATCAAAATTCTTTGTAAATCATTCTTCCGATACAAATTTGTACATCTTGGCCTATAGCTTGTAGAACACCTTCATCATCTTCGATTCTAGAGCTTTTTTAGTGATATTGCGATAGATATATATGATGTTATTGAGCAATATCAGCTACGCTGACATTAAAAGAAAAGATATAGAATTTGAAATTGAAGAGATGGTCATGCTTAAAGTTGCACCTTGGAAAGGCGTTGTTCGATTTGGTAAACGAGGGAAATTAAATCCAAGGTATATTGGATCATTCAAGATTATTGATCGTGTCGGACCAGTAGCTTACCGACTTGAGTTACCTCAACAACTCGCAGCTGTACATAACACTTTCCACGTCTCGAATTTGAAGAAATGTTTTGCTAAAGAAGATCTCACTATTCCGTTAGACGAAATCCAAATCAACGAAAAACTTCAATTCATCGAAGAACCCGTCGAAATAATGGATCGTGAGGTTAAAAGACTTAAACAAAACAAGATACCAATTATTAAGGTTCGATGGAATGCTCGTAGAGGACCCGAGTTCACCTGGGAACGAGAAGATTAGATGAAGAAGAAATACCCGCATTTATTTCCAGAAGATACGTCAACACCTCCAACTGCTTAAAATTTCGGGACGAAATTTATTTAACGGGTAGGTACTGTAGTGACCCAAACTTTTCCATGTTTATATATATATTAAATGAAATTGTTATTTTACATGATTAAGTGTTTCCAACATGTTAAGCAATCAAACTTGTTAAGACTTGATTAATTGAAATAGGTTTCATATAGACAATTGACCACCCAAGTTGACGGTGATTCACGAACGTTAAAACTTGTAAAAACTATATGATGACATATATATGGTTATATATATAGTTAAAATGATATTATGATAAGTAAACATATCATTAAGTATATTAACAATGAACTACATATGTAAAAACAAGACTACTAACTTAATGATTTTGAAACGAGACATATATGTAACGATTATCGTTGTAACGACATTTAATGTATATATATCATATTAAGAGATATTCGTACATCATAATATCATGATAATAAAATAATTTAAAATCTCTTTTGATATTATAAACATTGGGTTAACAACATTTAACAAGATCGTTAACCTAAAGGTTTCAAAACAACACTTACATGTAACGACTAACGATGACTTAACGACTCAGTTAAAATGTATATACATGTAGTGTTTTAATATGTATTCATACACTTTTGAAAGACTTCAAGACACTTATCAAAATACTTCTACTTAACAAAAATTCTTACAATTACATCCTCGTTCAGTTTCATCAACAATTCTACTCGTATGCACCCGTATTTATACTCGTACAATACACAGCTTTTAGATGTATGTACTATTGGTATATACACTTCAATGATAAGCTCTTAGCAGCCCATGTGAGTCACCTAACACATGTGGGAACCATCATTTGGCAACTAGCATGAAATATCTCATAAAATTACAAAAATATGAGTAATCATTCATGACTTATTTACATGAAAACAAAATTACATATCCTTTATATCTAATCCATACACCAACAACCAAAAATACCTACAAACACTTTCATTCTTCAATTTTCTTCATCTAATTGATCTCTCTCAAGTTCTATCTTCAAGTTCTAAGTGTTCTTCATAAATTCTAAAAGTTCTAGTTTCATAAAATCAAGAATACTTCCAAGATTGCAAGTTTTCTTCCAAGTTTTCTAAATCCATTCCAAGTAATCATCCAAGATCAAGAAACCTTTGTTATTTACAGTAGGTTATCTTTCTAATACAAGGTAATAATCATATTCAAACTTTAATTCAATTTCTATAACTATAACAATCTTATTTCGAGTGGAAATCTTACTTGAAATTGTTTTCGTGTCATGATTCTGCTTCAAGAACTTTCAAGCCATCCAAGGATCCTTTGAAGCTAGATCCATTTTTCTCATTTCCAGTAGGTTTATCCAAGGAACTTGAGGTAGTAATGATGTTCATAACATCATTCGATTCATACATAAAAAGCTGTCTTATTCAACGTTATAAACTTGTAATCACTAGAACATAGTTTAGTTAATTCTAAACTTGTTCGCAAATAAAGTTAATCCTTCTAACTAGACTTTTAAAATCAACTAAACACATGTTCTATATCTATATGATATGCTAACTTAATGATTTAAAACCCGGAAACACGATAAACACCATAAAACTGGATATACGCCGTCGTAGTAAAACCGGAGGCTGTTTTGGTTGGGATAATTAAAAGCTAAGAAGAACTTTGATTTAAAAGCTATACTTCTGGAAAAATGATTTTTCTTATGAACATGAAACTATATCCAAAAATCATGGTTAAACTCAAAGTGAAAGTATGTTTTTCAAAATGGTCATCAAGATGTCGTTCTTTCGACGAAAATGACTACCTCTTTCAAAAACGACTTGTAAATTGTATTTCCGACTATAAACTTATACTTTTTCTGTTTAGATTCATAAAGTTAAGTTCAATACAAAACCGTGGCCACTGGAATCACTCAAAACAGATTAGAAACGAAGAAATGGCGAGTAAAACAAGATTGATAAAAACTACTCATTTTACCTACGTGAAAGTTAGTAATAAATCTATTCCAATCATAACCTAATCAACTTATATTGTATATTATGTAATCTTGAGATACCATAGACACGTATACAATGTTTCGACCTATCATGTCGACCCATCTATATATATATTGCGGAACAACCATAGACACTCTATATGTGAATGTTGGAGTTAGCTATACAGGGTTGAGGTTGATTCCAAAATATATATATAGTTTGAGTTGTGATCAATACTGAGATACGTATACACTGGGTCGTGGATTGATTCAAGATAATATTTATCGATTTATTTCTGTACATCTAACTGTGGACAACTAGTTGTAGGTTACTAACGAGGACAGCTGACTTAATAAACTTAAAACATCAAAATGTATTAAAAGTTTTGTAAATATATTTTGAACATACTTTGATATATATGTATATATTGTTATAGGTTTGTGAATCAACCAGTGGCCAAGTCTTACTTCCCGACGAAGTAAAAATCTGTGAAAGTGAGTTATAGTCCCACTTTTAAAATCTAATATTTTTGGGATGAGAATACATGCAGGTTTTATAAATGATTTACAAAATAGACACAAGTACGTGAAACTACATTCTATGGTTGAATTATCGAAATCGAATATGCCCCTTTTTATTAAGTCTGGTAATCTAAGAATTAGGGAACAGACACCCTAATTGACGCGAATCCTAAAGATAGATCTATTGGGCCCAACAAGCCCATCCAAAGTACCGGATGCTTTAGTACTTCGAAATTTATATCATATCCGAAGGGTGTCCCGGAATGATGGGGATATTCTTATATATGCATCTTGTTAATGTCGGTTACCAGGTGTTCACCATATGAATGATTTTTATCTCTATGTATGGGATGTGTATTGAAATATGAAATCTTGTGGTCTATTATTACGATTTGATATATATAGGTTAAACCTATAACTCACCAACATTTTTGTTGACGTTTAAAGCATGTTTATTCTCGGGTGAATACTAAGAGCTTCCGCTGTTGCATACTAAAATAAGGACAAGATTTGGAGTCCATGTTTGTATGATATTGTGTAAAAACTGCATTCAAGAAACTGATTTCGATGTAACATATTTGTATTGTAAACCATTATGTAATGGTCGTGTGTAAACAGGATATTTTAGATTATCATTATTTGATAATCTACGTAAAGCTTTTTAAACCTTTATTTATGAAATAAAGGTTATGGTTTGTTTTAAAAATGAATGCAGTCTTTGAAAAACGTCTCATATAGAGGTCAAAACCTCGCAACGAAATCAATTAATATGGAACGTTTTTAATCAATAAGAACGGGACATTTCATAACAGAAGCTAGACAGGAAGAATCAATTAAAAGAGAAAATAATAAACAGACAAGGGAATATATCTGATTTGTACGATCCTGATATCTATAATAATCAAGAAACAAAAATCGTAAAGCTTGAAAGTGATCTGTGACTGAATTCAATAATTTGTATATGCTGTTATATGTATTTGATATCAATAATAAATAAGTATAAAATTCATTAATAATTATAATACATTTATTAATATTAGAAGTAATAAAAATTACAAATACTAATAGTAATAGAAATAATAATAATACTATTAATAATTATGATAATACTAGTAATAACAATAATAAGATTAATAATAATATTGAAATTATACTAATAATGATAAAAGTAATAATGATAATAATTTTAAATGAAAATGGTTATTTTTAGTAACCATGATAACATATTAATTTAATTGTATCAAATTTTATATATATAATAATGTTCATAATACTGTTATTAATATTAATATTTATAATACCCATATTAATATAATAATTACATATACAGATATTAATATTCAACTTATTAATTATGTAATACTTAATAATTATATTATATATATATATATATATATATATATATATATATATATATATATATATATATATATATATATATATATATATGTATAATATATATATATATATACTGAATGATTAATATTTATACATTTTAGTATATACATATAACCATTAAATATGTATATTAATATATATATATATATATATATATATATATATATATATATATATATATATATATATATATATATATATTCATTTTAATAACCACTTAATGATTTTTGTATTTTCTTTTACATTCTTAATTCTAATTGGTTAAATTGTATTTTATTATTTTAAATTATTATATATATACTTTTGTTATATTTAATTATATATATATATATATATATATATATATATATATATATATATATATATATATATATATGTTTTTACTTACACACGCATAGCCAAAGGTTAACTGAATCCATGTAAATAGTTCAAAAATTTAGAGACTCGGTTTAATAGACATTGCTTATCGTGTCAGAAACATATAAAGATCAAGTTTAAATTTGGTCGGAAATTTTAGGGTCGTCACAAAAAGCGGCTCGGATACCACTGTTGGATAATCGTGTGTACTTTTACCAATTCAGATTAACGCAGCGAATAGTTAAAATAATAATCTTTTAATACTTCATAAAATATTTACAAGATTAAATATTCATATATTTAATAAAATATGCACACGATTAATTTATCCCAATGAGATCCAGTTACACCACTAATCATTGTCAAAATATGTAATTCACAAAGTGAGTAAACGATATAACTTTCTTGAAGAAACTGATTGAAGGAGAGAAACATACGATCAAAAATATGAGCGTATCTTAGGATAGTCCACACTACATTTCAAACGACCGTCAATGGATGCTAGTCCAAACCCAAGTAACTTATTATAATTATCAAATTATTATAATAAAACAATATATAATACTCCGTATAACTCTTGTTTGCAAGAACACTTAAGCATCTCTTCATGCTAATTAATTTCACGAATTAAAGAGCCAAGGATGAGATAAAAAGGGTTCATTTGATTTGCGATGTATGTGTTTCCTTTTCTTTTTTCTGACTTACTCTTCCAAAAAAAGCAATCAATGCTTATATTTATAATATATGTGCAAAAGTAAACATTGAATTGTGAAGTCCGTAAAACAAAACGCATACAAAGTTATTTTGTTTCTATCTATATTTAGATTCACAATTGATTTTATTTTAAAAAGTCGTATTTCTCAAATACTTTAGGGGTATGTTATGTAACTTATAATTAATAATTTCTATCATGTCGCTTTCATGTGAATAGTAAATTAATTAATTTCGTTTCATTTAGTATTCATATGAATAGTAAATGAATTAATTTCGATTTACTATTTTGTTACTTGAGTAATATATATACATCATATATATATATTTTTTATTTGACGTCTCGGTGTATATGTGTGTGACCCCGAAAGCTCAAATGAAGTTGACCATATAGTTATATGTTGTATCTTGCACATTAATTCTACATTTGTTACGGCATTAAAATTATTAAGTACCTTTTCAATCAATTGCAGGCTACTTAGAGGTATCGATTCTTTGCCAGCGAAAATGACAGAGATGGTAAATTCCTTATATTCTTTTTTACTTTTATTCTTCCTTAAATGCTTACTAGACTTTTTATCATCTGAGCTTTTGTGGTTATCTATTTCTACACTATCAGAGCTCCTTCTTTTACTACCCATTATGCCGTACAAAAAGCGTATCAAATCAAATCATTAAATCAAAAACAACAAAAAAGGATCTATACAACACAGAGATTGTAGATACAAAATCAAGCTAATTGAAGAATATATATAAATAGATTTTAAGTTACAGGATACAAACCTAATATGCGAATGACGAAGATGCCCTAGGTTTACAACACTAAAAACCCGCGCCGCTGTGTTATATTATTAATGTTACACTTTCACCCCTTATATTTTGGAGAAGTTTCAATATTTACAAGATATTATAAAAATTGGAAATATAAGAAACACGTATGAATGTATGATGGTAAAATTTTATCGTTCGATGATCTTGTTTTTCGCTGATCAAATGCATCATCAGTAGAAAGTGGGTTGATAAATGGTATGTGTTGGAAGGTGATTTATTAGCCACATGTTTGGTGGCTCAAATTTGTTGGTAATTTTAGTATTATCTAATAACAATTATTTTAGGTATTGGAATTATTTAAAAGTACGAGTTTGCTAGTTATACTTACAAACGAGTTTGGAGAGTGTGAAGTGCATGCTCGTAACGATTGACTAAACATTGTCGTAGAAATTGCAGGGGTCAAGGGAGTTGCGCCCCCTTGGGGGGTCCTAGGGCAGCGCCCCTGTATACCGGAAAATTACATCCCAACGAATTTTCCCGCCAACTGTTACATCTTTTCGGTTAACAGTTTTTCCTGCCGCAAACATTTACTTGTTTTTTCCCTCCAGGAAACATTTACTTGTTTTTTATACGAAAAACGGAAACATACATTCTATGATACTCATAGATTTGAATCTTCTTGTCTGGAATCAAATCTCGTTCTTGTCTTATTTCAATTAGGATTTCGTGATACCGGAGGCTTGTAGGGACGAAATACAAAATTGAAAAAGTGATTACACGACTCAATAACCAATCGGATTATCAGTTACAACCATATTTTCTAACAAAATTACCATTCAATATTTACATGCCAATGGTATGTATTTGACGGTGCCTTATTGGCCACATCTTAAAAGAATTTTATTTTGACTTAAATTAATTTTTTCGTTATGAAAGAATTCAATTCTACGGCAAATTCAATATCTTGCCTTCAACCCTAGGAATTGAAAAGGGGACCATGTAGATGTGTTGTAATCATATAAGTCTCACCAACCATTTTTAGTATAAAAGAGGATGGATGTTGTTGCATTCTCTTCATCACATACTTAGAAAGAGTTTAATAACTTTTGTGACATTATTATAGGAAAAAAAAATGAAGTATAGAATTGTTAATCTTCTTATAGAAGTGAGTTACGAGTGAAGTGTTATAATTTGGTGAGTGGTTTAAATATTTTGTTAGTATTTTCGGAGCTTAAATTAGAGTGATAGATTATAACCTCGGATTGTCATATTTGATGGTAAAATCCTTCTCCGCTTCTGTTCGTGGACTAGGCCTCACATCAAACCATGTAAATCCTTACATCTTTATTTATTGCTCAAGTGTTCTTATATTTCTCGATCTTGCAAGTACACAAACATCAATGTTTATATGAGAATTGGTGGGTATTTATATGCAAATGATGTTTTTTTTTAAAGGCAAGACGCCGAAATATAGCTAGTAGAAATAAAACATTGGTCTCTTTTTAAGAATCTCAAACACCCAACCAATAAGCTACCCATTAGAGTGCTCTCAATGGTGACATACTTTCTCTCAAGGACTAGTCAGCACATCAGCGTCACATCGACACTTCTTCAACATGACTAAACCATAACTAAACACTACCAACCATAGCATACTTCGTCATAAATTTGAGACTCACTATATTAATTTATTATTGCATGGTACAAATATTATAACCAAATGTACAAGTCAATTTACCCTTTTTTGTTTCCAATAGCTCTTTTTGGCCATACACTCCCATCCACAAAAATATTTGAACAAGAAACACGCCAAGGCGAAAAGGAGGGCATCAAGGAGGGCGGCAGGCGGGGCGCTTTGCTACCAACGCTGCCCTGCTGGGTGACTAGATGGGTGGCCACAAAGACCTAATCGTTGAGATCTCTCTTAGAGTTATAGAGTAATGATGTTATAACATGTTACCTTTAAATATTGAAGTATGGAAGAGTTAAAGAACACATGACATATAAGTTGTTATGTAATCAAATTTTTTTTTTTGTCTATTTATTGCTTAACTTCACTAACCAAGCCTTCAACTTTGACAATTTAAGCATCATAGAGCACTTCGCAAACTTATTTATGTATCCTAAACTAATTATTTTCTCCTATTGTAATACTAATAGTTAAATAGAATGTTGGTGAAATTAGTCTTTTAAAAACCACAAATAAAGATTTAAATAGAATGTTGGTGAAATTAGTCTTTTAAAAACCACAAATAAAGATTAATGTTTTTGCTTCCAATCATTAAAGGATTGGCCTGGTGTTATCAAGGTGTTTCTTTGACCTTGAGGTCATCAGTCGAAGTCCTACTCATTTTTACTTTTCTATGTTAGTGAAACGTTTATTTCATTTGCATATAATTCTATTATTGAAGTTTTCCACATTGATGTTTATGATTTTTGTATATTTCATTATTATGGGTATATTAAATCAAATTATTATTAGCATTTTGCTTTCCAACAGGGTCACTTTTATCCGCATATACTAAATACAAAAGATTAATATTTAATGAACTAATAACATTTGTAGTGAAGGTTTATTATAAATAGCTTACATTTAGTTTGATAACTTTGACTACATTACACGGAGTGAATTATTGCAATCTCTTGCTGTTGGTCCCTTGAATAAAAACAAGAGTATTGTAGAGGGGTGAACAGAATTCTTTTTAATTAAGCAAGTAATATAGTAGATAAGTGTATTCAAGCAGATAATTAAATAAGAGTTTTGGGTAATTTTCAACGTTATTATTTTATTGATATGAATCTTAAAGAATCACAACTGTTCAAAGGCGGAAAAACAGTTGGTTGATACAGATTACACCCAGAGGCGAAACTAGGATTTTTTTCACCGGGGGCAAAAAAAAAATTTTGTAACCGTAGCAATTTTTTGAGACAAAATTTGAAGATTTTTGGGCAAAAGTTGGAGATTTTGGGGCAAAATTTGAAGGTTTTGGGGCAAAATTTGAAGGTTTTGGGGCAAAATATGTAGGTTTGGGGGCAAAAAAAAATATCCACCGGGGGCAAAGTCGAAAAACCCAAAATTTTTACACTGAAAAAAAAAATCCACCGGGGGCGCCCGCCCCCCTGCCCCATACCATCTTCGCCCCTGATTACACCTAAGTATAGCTAAAGAGAATATCTTAAGGCTATTACAAGTTTGGACTCTATTTAAATAAACTCACACCACTAAATATTACAATAGTGAAAACATCTATTTATAGGAGTCCTATTATCCATGTAATTGATCTATTGTCTACTGGTACATAGCATGTCTGTACTTGTGTAGACAACTGCATTAGAGAGCGTGCTCTCTTTCTTTCCTCTTTGGTAGCTATTTGCAGGAATACCCTAATTCGGTTTGGCACCACTATTTGAATAAACAAATAGAATGTTGGGTTCCCTAGGCGTTGACAAAGTATTACACATGTCTGCACATGCGTTAAACTTCTGCATTCCCACGTGGTCTTGTAAGGTTACTTGTCAGCCGCCGACGCGTGTCCTTTTCTGTTCAACTTTGTCTTCGACTTCTGTTGAATAGTACAATTGATGTAGACCACACAGAAAAGTATTATGCTTGTAATGGAGCATAACTGTCTAAGTGTTGTATGCTGCTACCAGCTATGCTGGTTCTTCTACTGGTTCACTTGATCTTCATACTTTGCTGGGCACTCATCATGTGCTGGTTGAAGAATAATGTATACCTTGTGCTGGTATACCAGACAACATACTAAGATACTTGACACAACAACAAATGCTGTCTATAAATAAATAAACCTATCATGGCTGCACATAATATCTTAGTGTATATAATTGTTGTTTTGTCATAATTAAATTTTTAATTATTTTGGGGACTCAACACTTAGTATGTGTTTTTGGCTGCTAAAGGGATGATTTTACTCTTTTTCATGATGTATTGCATGGGCGACTTTATTAGAAATTGTAGATATGAAATTTTAACCATTTTTATAATAAAATTAGCTCCATCTGTATGTATAGTTTGGATTTCATTATGTAGTGATAAACTATGTTACTTTATGTTTGGATAGTGAATATATGTGACAACTCGGAAATTTTTGACCAAATTTAAACTTTATCTTTAAATGATTTAACGTTTCCGACACGATAAGCAAAGTCTATGAAGTTGAATATCAAAATTTTAGAACTGTTTCATTACATTTGACTGCTCTCGACGATTCATGAACAATTATATGTATGTATATATATATATGTACAAGTAAAAACGACTTTCCTACAGTAAAATACTATTTGCTACAGTAAAATGACTTTGCTACAGTAAAACACTATTTGCTACAGTAAAACATTATTTGCTACAGTGAAACCGTATTTTGCTACAGTGCTACAGTGAAAACGGCTACAGTGATTTGCTACAGTAAACACTATTTGCTACGGTAAACACTATTTGCTACAGTGCACTATTACTACAGTAAACACTATTTGATGTCGACGAACTAGCAAACAAAAACAGATAAGGCGGCCATGCGATCGCATGGCAAAAACACTGAAAACTCATGCGATCGCATGAGGTACTGTAGCAGGCCACATACTATAAAAGCTCGATTCATTCCTCCGTATTATTATTTTTTTATATTATTATTATTATTATTATTATTAATATTATTATTATTATTATTATTATTATTATTATTATTATTATTATTATTATTGTAACATCCCGTTTTTCCCGTACGTATTGAAAGGTACATACTTGATCATTTGTACGTTTATAACTCGCTAGCTTATGTGTAAATGTATGAATATACGTATAGATATATATAAACGTATACTTGATAATGTGTGCATATGCAAGTCTATACGTGGGTTTAGTTAGCGTTAAGTCTTGTGAGACTATTGTTGAAGGCTAGGTGAAAATAGGAAGCGGGTTTGGAATGTACAAATTAAATTAAGTCGAAACTTGTTTTTGATGGTCGAACTGTTCAGATGCAGTCTGATGCGGCGCCGCAACAAATAGGTCCGCGCCGCGGCATTTCAAGCATTTCCAGATCAGAAGTCAGGTTAACAAGGGTCATTTTTCCTTCGATATGTCGCGCCGCGACAAATGGGCCGCGCCGCGGCAATGCTGCTGGACAGACTCCGGTTTTAGCTCAATTTAAATGACTTTAAGGGGCAAATTGGTAATTTGGCGTATAAATCTGATGGGAGCATTAAACCCCAACCACTCATCCATTTCATTTAATTTCTTTTCCCTTTTCTTTCTAATTTCTCTCCCAAAACTTAAAACCCAATTGAATTAAAGGTGAGTTTTGAGAGTGAAGGATTGAGGGTTGATCTTTGGAGCAAGAATTAAAGTTGTTCCTCTTGTCTCTAGCTACGCGTTGATAGTCTCGGTAAGTTCTAACTCTATGTTTTAAGTTTTAATTGTTTAATGGCTAGGGTTTTGGTTACTAGAGACTTGTTTGACCCATTTGAGGGTAAAATGGGTGAATTTGGGTTATGTTGTTGTAATGAAACCCTAATGGCCACAAACTAGGGTTTTGGTCTTATGATTTGAGGTTGTAAGTGTCAAATGGTATTGCTAGTCACTAATACACTTTTGGATTTATGGAAGAAGTGTTAATGGGTAAGTTTGACTTGATTGAGAGGCTAAGTAATTTAAAATGGGTCAAAATGTACTAGTTGACCTAGTTTGGGTGAAATGGGTATGAATTACCCTAAGTTTGTGTTAATTGAAGTTAATAGACTTTAATTCACTAGTCTTAGTGATTAAAGTCGAGTCTTGGCCATTTATGGGCGGTTGTGAGTAGTTGAGTCATTTAATGCAAATTGGGTCATTAAATGCTCAAGTGGGAGTATTGTGGTTAGTCCCACTAGTTGTGAAATTGAATGTGCACTTAATGATTTAGGTACATTGCATTGAAGCTCGGAAGTGCTAAATCACCATCCTTGTGACAAGGTGAGTGGAATAAGTATACTTGTACGTATATGATGTGCTTATTTGTACGTAAGGATATGTGTTGTCCTAGTTAGTGATATATGTGTTGTACACTAACAATTTATGAACGGATATGTGTTGTCTAATTTAGCAATATACGTGTTATATGCTAACGGTTTATTAAATGGATATGTGTTGTCCAAATTGGTGTTATATGTGTTGTACACTAATGATCTTATGAACGGATATGTGTTATCCAAGGGTTGGTGATATATGTGTTGTGCACTAACGGTTGTTATGAACACCGATGGGAATTTTGAGTACCATTCCTTTTTGCTATTGGTTAACCATGGTTGTGTGATTGTGTAATTAGCATATTAAATTATGAACTATATGCTATTGTCGGTTGCTAGCTCCTTATGGATTGTGGATTGTAGTTTATGCATGATGTTTGCATGTTTGTCGAATAGCTAGCTTGTATGCTGTATTGTGTAAGTGATTGCAAGTAAGTAGGTTATATATGAACATGTATAATTATTGCATTCACTAAGCATTAGCTTACCCCTCTCGTTGTTTATCTTTTTAGATGCAGGTGTGGATAAGGGCAAAGGGGTTATCGGGCATTAGGTGTCCTTTGATGGGGTTTTGTTGGAGCTTTTGGAAGTTGGCCTAGCGTTTTGGGTAGTTTAGTCCCAAACCATGCTCGATGTGTTGTTTGGTTTAAAACTATCATTTTTGTATTGGTCAAACTTGTGCCTCATTCGTTAATGGCCTTTGCGCCTTTTGTAAACACTAAAACTTGTTGTATGTTCCAACGAACGTGTGGAATGGTTACATATTTGATTGGCGCATAAATGTGTATTATTATAAAAAAAAATTTATCGTATGGAATACGGGTTGGGTTGTTTCAAGTGGTATCAGAGCATGGTCTAAGGGATTTAGGCGACTTGAGATAGGTGCCTAGACTTGGACTTTATTGTGTGAGCGCTTTATGCGGGACTTGTAGGACTTTGGGTCTAATCGGGAATTGTTAGTGCTTTGGTTTATGTGAACTAACCTGGTGCTAATTGTTTTGTGTTGTGTTAAGCAATCATCAAGCAAGACGGACGTTGCACTAGCAAGTTAATGCGACGTGTTCGCATAACAATGATTAGCTACCATTGTTACGGGTACAAATCGTGTCAAACAAGTAATGTACGACGATTGTTGAGTAAGATGGAGTAGTGTGGGGTATACGTATATGCATACGTGTTATGTCCTTTTGTTTCGTTCGTTGTTTAATCTTTTTCGTTTTATAGAATGAAGATGAGAAACGGACACGACACCAAAAATGGGGGTACGAGTGAGGACGTTGAGTTCACGGCCAAAGTTGAGGCCATCTTTAAACGTCAAAAGGCGGAGTTCCTTGAGGATGTTAAGAAAATGTTTCTAGATACGATTGACGAGCAATTAGTCAATGTAGTCAAGGAGCAAGTGAAGGCCGTTCATCAAGAGGATAATGTGGGGAGACGGGACTTCGTTTATAAGAATTTTAAGGATTCTCAACCTCCCACCTTTGAAGGTGAACGAGACCCTCTCAAGAGTGCCCGATGGATCTCCGATATGGAGGGGGCTTTCCATACTTGTGAATGTCCTCTTGATAAGAAGACAAGGTATGGTTGTAGCATGTTAAGGGGTGACGCCAAGCTATGGTGGGATGCGAAAATCCAAGTTTATGGTGAAGAACAATGCATGGATTTTACTTGGGATGAATTCAAGGTAGAGTTTTTCGATGAGTACCGAACTTCGGCCGATCTAACTAGGCTTAAGGATGAGTTACGTTCCATGAGGCTAGGGTCGATGGATTTGAACACTATCAAATTCGTGTTTTTGTCCAAGACCCAATTTTGCCCGGAGTATGTCGGGAACGATAAGATGTTGAAAGAAGATTTCTATCGAATCTTGAATGATAACTATCAAGAGAAAATTAGTGTGAACGTAGTGAAGAGCTTTGATGAATTGTTCAATATGGCGAAGGGTTTTGAAGCGCTTGTGTTGAGAAAGAATAGTTTTACTTTTGGAAAGAGGAAGTTCGAGAATTCGAGTCAATCGAGCTTTTCTAACAAAAGGAACAAGAAGGGCTCCGAAAATGTTAACAGTGTGAAGAAAGGTGGCTCCGGTGGTCATGTACCCACTTGCTATACTTGTGGGCAAAAAGGTCACATCTCTCGTGATTGCCCCAACTCACCTTCCACACCCAAATTTACTTGTTTCAATTGTGGTAAAGAAGGGCACAAGAGGCCCTAGTATCCCGAGTTGCGCAATGATAATGTTAAGCGGTTAGAAAAGGCGGCGGGTACGGCTAGAGGTCGAAATTATTTGATGACCAATGATGAAGCCAAACAATCGAACGAAGTTGTCTCAGGTAATTTCATGGTTAACTCTAATCCGGCAACGATTCTATTTGATAGTGGTGCAAATTTGTCTTTTGTGTCACCTCGATTTGTACCTAAACTTAATAAGCTACTAGCTAAATTAAGTCGTCCGATAGAAGTCGAAATAGCGGACGGCAAGACGGTGCTAGTGGTTGATGTGTGTAAAAATTGTGATGTTGTGTTTGGTGCCGAAAACTTTAAAATTGATCTCATCCCTATGACTTTGGGCGATTTTGATATCGTTGTTGGTATGGATTGGCTCGATCGAAATAGAGCCGATATCGCATTCCACGAAAAGTCTATTCGAGTGAAGACCCCAAGTGGGGAAGAGTTAGTTATTCACGATGATAAGCGTAGGAGACTTGTGCCGATATGCACTTTTGCACGGGCACGTCGTTCTCTTGTTAGTAGTGGCATGGCTTTTCTTACCCATGTTGTTGATACTCGTGACGAGCCACTACCTATACGTGAAATTTCGGTGGTTAATGAGTTCGAAGATGTTTTTCCGGATGAGTTACCGGGTGTTCCGGCGGAAAGACAAGTAGAATTTCGCATTGAGTTAGTTCCGGGAGCTACTCCCATTGCAAAAACTCCTTATCGTTTAGCCCCGACGGAAATGCAAGAGTTTTTAAATCAAACCCAAGAGTTGCTTGAAAAGGGTTTCATTCGACCGAGCTCCTCGCCATGGGGTGCTCCGGTCTTGTTTGTGAAAAAGAAAGATGGAAGTATGCGGATGTGCATCGATTATCGGGAGTTGAACAAAGTGACGATCAAGAATCGCTATCCATTACCTAGGATCGATGATTTGTTTGACCAACTCCAAGGTGCAACGTATTTCTCTAAGATCGACCTACGGTCCGGCTATTACCAAATGCGGGTCCGTGAGGAAGATATTGAGAAAACGGCTTTTCGAACGCGTTATGGGCATTTTGAGTTTGTAGTTATGCCTTTTGGTCTTACGAATGCACCGGCGGCATTCATGGATCTTATGAACCGAGTGTGCCAACCTATGTTGGACAAGTCGGTGATCGTGTTCATTGACGACATACTAGTCTACTCAAAAAGTATGAACGAACATGAACGCCATTTGCATGAAGTGTTGAAGACATTGCGGAAGGAGAAGGTGTATTCAAAATTCTCCAAATGTGAATTTTGGCTAAGGTAAGGTCAATTCCTTGGCCATATTATGAATCAAGAAGGAATTCAAGTAGACCCGGGGAAGATAGAACCGGTGAAGGGTTGGGGACAACTGACTACGCCTACAGAAATTCGAAGCTTTCTCGGATTGGCCGGTTATTATCGTCGGTTCATCCAAGACTTTTCTAAGATTGCTTCTCCTTTGACTAAATTGACGAGGAAGAACGTAAGATTCAATTGGGAGAACGAGCAAGAAATCGATTTTCAACTGTTAAAAGAGAAATTGTGTCAAGCTCCGGTGTTAGTGTTGCCGGAAGGGGTAGAAGACATGACGGTTTATTGTGATGCTTCTTTAAATGGGCTCGGGTGTGTTTTGATGCAAAGAGGTAAAGTCATCGCTTACGCCTCTCGATAATTAAAGGAACACGAAAAGAGATACCCGACTCACGATCTTGAATTGGCGGCGGTGGTTCATGCGTTGAAAATTTGGCGCCACTACTTGTATGGTGTCAAGTGTACGATTTATTCGGACCATAAGAGTTTGAAACATCTCTTTACTCAACGAGATTTGAATTATCGTCAACGTAGGTGGATGGATGTGGTAAAGGATTATGATTGTGAGATACTTTACCATCCAGGAAAGGCGAACATGGTCGCGGATGCGTTGAGTTGAAAGAGTCAACATCCGGCGATACGAGTAGGATCGTTACGCATGATTATTACTAACGATTTCCTTGTAAAGCTTGGTGAGATTTAAATAGAAGCGTATGTTCACAACAAGCATGAAGAGAGGATTGTGGGGCAAACGGAGTTCATTACTATGGGCTCGCGTGGTTTGTTGTCGTTTCAAGGAAGAGTGTGGGTACCTAATATGGGTGGTAACCGACAAGTGCTACTAGATGAAGCACATAAGTCAAGGTATTCCATTCATCCGGGTGCAACAAAGATGTACTATGATTTGAAGAAAGATTATTGGTGGCCCGGTATGAAACGTGATGTGGTTAAGTATGTTGAACAATGCGTCACGTGTTTGCAAGTTAAAGCCGAACACCAAAAGCCGTACGGTAAGTTACAACCCTTGGAAGTCCCGAAATGGAAATGGGAGCACATTACCATGGACTTCATTACTAAGTTACCAAGGACGGCGAGAACCCAATGTGATACGATTTGGGTGATAGTTGATCGATTGACGAAAAGTGCTTTGTTTCTTCCCATTTGGGAAACGATATCATCGGAGACTTTATCCAAGTTGTTTATCAAGGAGGTGATATCGAGACATGGGGTTCCTATATCTATTGTTTCGGATCGAGATACTCGTTTTACGTCCCGGTTTTGGAACAAGTTTCATGAAGATATGGGTACTCAATTGAAAATGAGCACGGCGTATCATCCTCAAACGGACGGTCAAACTGAACGAACGAATCAAACTTTGGAAGATATGTTACGAGCGTGCGTTATTGATTTCGGTGGTAGTTGGGATGAGCATTTGTCTTTGGTGGAATTCTCGTACAATAATAGTTATCATACTAGTATCGGGATGCCGCCATATGAGATGCTTTATGGGCGTAGGTATCGAACCCCGATTTGTTTGGGTGAAGTGGGACAAAAGGAAATCGGGAGTTCCGATTTGGTTTTGGAGATGAACAGTAAAATTGAGATGATTCGGGCTCGACTTAAAGCGGCGCAAGATCGACAAAAGTCTTATGCTGATAAAGGTAGGAGAACGATTGAGTTTCAAGAAGGTGACATGGTAATGCTTAAGGTTTCTCCATAGAAAGGTGTTATTCGGTTTCGAAAGCGAGAAAAGTTAGCTCCTCAGTTTATTGGTCCTTTCAAGGTTTTGGCATGTGTTGGTGAGGTTGCTTATCGACTAGAGTTACCCGAAGAACTTGCGGGAATCCATAACACGTTTCATGTTTCCCATCTTCGTAAGTGTCTTGCGGATGACTCGACTTGGGTGCCTTTAGATGAAATTACGTTGAATAACAAGCTAGAGTATGCTGAAGAACCGGTTGCAATCCTTGATGAGAAGGTTAAGATGTTGCGGAACAAGGAAGTTAGAACTTTCAAGGTACAATGGCGACATCGAAAGGGTTCCGAGTTTACATGGGAATCCGAAGAGTTTGTCTTGGTCTATCTTCCGGCTTGTCATGCGGCTTGGATCGGGAGGACGCGCTCCGATACAAGTGGGGGAGAGTTGTAACATCCCGTTTTTCCCGTACGTATTGAAAGGTACATACTTGATCATTTGTACGTTTATAACTCGCTAGCTTATGTGTAAATGTATGAATATACGTATAGATATATATAAACGTATACTTGATAATGTGTGCATATGCAAGTCTATACGTGGGTTTAGTTAGCGTTAAGTCTTGTGAGACTATTGTTGAAGTCTAGGTGAAAATAGGAAGCGGGTTTGGAATGTACAAATTAAATTAAGTCGAAACTTGTTTTTGATGGTCGAACTGTTCAGATGCAGTCTTATGCGGCGCCGCGACAAATGGGTCCGCGCCGCGGCATTTCAAGCATTTCCAGATCAGAAGTCAGGTTAACAAGGGTCATTTTTCCTTCGATATGTCGCGCCGCAACAAATGGGCCGCGCCGCGGCAATGCTGCTGGACAGACTCCGGTTTTAGCTCAATTTAAATGACTTTAAGGGGCAAATTGGTAATTTGGCGTATAAATCTGATGGGAGCATTAAACCCCAACCACTCATCCATTTCATTTAATTTCTTTTCCCTTTTCTTTCTAATTTCTCTCCCAAAACTTAAAACCCAATTGAATTAAAGGTGAGTTTTGAGAGTGAAGGATTGAGGGTTGATCTTTGGAGCAAGAATTAAAGTTGTTCCTCTTGTCTCTAGCTACGCGTTGATAGTCTCGGTAAGTTCTAACTCTATGTTTTAAGTTTTAATTGTATAATGGCTAGGGTTTTGGTTACTAGAGACTTGTTTGACCCATTTGAGGGTAAAATGGGTGAATTTGGGTTATGTTGTTGTAATGAAACCCTAATGGCCACAAACTAGGGTTTTGGTCTTATGATTTGAGGTTGTAAGTGTCAAATGGTATTGCTAGTCACTAATACACTTTTGGATTTATGGAAGAAGTGTTAATGGGTAAGTTTGACTTGATTGAGAGGCTAAGTAATTTAAAATGGGTCAAAATGTACTAGTTGACCTAGTTTGGGTGAAATGGGTATGAATTACCCTAAGTTTGTGTTAATTGAAGTTAATAGACTTTAATTCACTAGTCTTAGTGATTAAAGTCGAGTCTTGGCCATTTATGGGCGGTTGTGAGTAGTTGAGTCATTTAATGCAAATTGGGTCATTAAATGCTCAAGTGGGAGTATTGTGGTTAGTCCCACTAGTTGTGAAATTGAATGTGCACTTAATGATTTAGGTACATTGCATTGAAGCTCGGAAGTGCTAAATCACCATCCTTGTGACAAGGTGAGTGGAATAAGTATACTTGTACGTATATGATGTGCTTATTTGTACGTAAGGATATGTGTTGTCCTAGTTAGTGATATATGTGTTGTACACTAACAATTTATGAACGGATATGTGTTGTCTAATTTAGCAATATACGTGTTATATGCTAACGGTTTATTAAATGGATATGTGTTGTCCAAATTGGTGTTATATGTGTTGTACACTAATGATCTTATGAACGGATATGTGTTATCCAAGGGTTGGTGATATATGTGTTGTGCACTAACGGTTGTTATGAACACCGATGGGAATTTTGAGTACCATTCCTTTTTGCTATTGGTTAACCATGGTTGTGTGATTGTGTAATTAGCATATTAAATTATGAACTATATGCTATTGTCGGTTGCTAGCTCCTTGTGGATTGTGGATTGTAGTTTATGCATGATGTTTGCATGTTTGTCGAATAGCTAGCTTGTATGCGGTATTGTGTAAGTGATTGCAAGTAAATAGGTTATATATGAACATGTATAATTATTGCATTCACTAAGCATTAGCTTACCCCTCTCGTTGTTTATCTTTTTAGATGCAGGTGTGGATAAGGGCAAAGGGGTTATCGGGCATTAGGTGTCCTTTGATGGCGTTTTGTTGGAGCTTTTGGAAGTTGGCCTAGCGTTTTGGGTAGTTTAGTCCCAAACCATGCTCGATGTGTTGTTTGGTTTAAAACTATCATTTTTGTATTGGTCAAACTTGTGCCTCATTCGTTAATGGCCTTTGTGCCTTTTGTAAACACTAAAACTTGTTGTATGTTCCAACGAACGTGTGGAATGGTTACATATTTGATTGGCGCATAAATGTGTATTATTATAACAAAAAAAAATTATCGTATGGAATACGGGTTGGGTTGTTTCAATTATTATTAATCTTATTATAATATTATTATTAGTAGTATATATACCTAAAATACTACGACGAGGTTATGAGCGTGTCACCTTCAAAATGGGTTTTTGAGCGGGATAGAGCTAAGGAAATTATGGGTTATTGCCAAGGAGGTTATGGGTAATGTTCGAGGGTATATTTGTGAATCAAATCTAGTGTTTATCATCTCTGTTGCGTCTACGTACTTTTCTACAATATTGAATCTCAATATTGATACGTAAGCACTCATATTTTATCTTTTATACATTAATTGTGTATCCATATCTAGTGCTCGAGTATATATATTTATGCATGCTTGTATGCTAAATTTCATCGTTAAACAGTTTATAATGAATCACGAATTAAATACATATATTACTGGTAAAAGGTATATGATATACATGTTTTTGGAAAGCTGGCGAAAAATCAATAACTTTTCATTTAGAAATCGCGTAATTTCGGTGAACGAATTAAAAGATATGATCAACTGAATTATGATTGACATTGATTGAAATTGCTTTTGAAACTTGTTTGTAAGAATGATAAATTGGATTTTTGAATATTACCAGTCAAGTAAATGAATCCATATATAAGGCACGTCTCGTTTTGTTGAATTATTGTCAAAATTGACTTTTTGAAACGACTTTGGATAACTTCTGTATGTCGATCTCGAGCATTAGGATTGTGATACACTATGACCTGACCTAGCTTGATAGACATTTATTGACCAACATATATTCTCTAGGTTGAGATATACGGTTATTTGGTAATCCGAGTTTCAGTCACATTTTGGTGAACGACTTTATATGCTGCTAAGGTGAGTTTCATTTGCTCCCTTTTTAATTGCTTTTGCAATCTATATTTTTGGGCTGAGAATACATGCACTTTATTTTAAACGCAATGGATACAAGTACATACTAAATTCTATACTGAGTTTGAACTGAAAATCCCTTAGCTTTGGTAACTAGTAACTGCCAGTTATAAGAACTGGTGGGCGCGAATAGTTGTATATGGATCCATAGGGCTTGACATCCCCGTCTGTTCCAGGTATAGAAACCCCAGCCTGAACTATAAAACAGACGTATACTATTTGAGTTTAATACACGTTGGTTTGCGTGTATTGTACACGTTGGTTGCATGTATGTTAAAACAGGGGTACTTATTATATAAACGTTAAAGTTTAGTTATCAGGGTGCTCAATTTCGTAGAATATTTTGATAAACGTTTCTGGATGAAACAACTGAAATCTTGTGATCCACCTTTATGTACAGATTATGCAAAATATTAAAACTATGAACTCACCAACCTTTGTGTTGACACTTGTTAGCATGTTTATTCTTAGGTTCCCTAGAAGTCTTCCGCTGTTTGCTTATATGTTACACAAGCTATGTGCATGGAGTCTTACATGGCATATTTTTTAAGGAAACGTTGCATTCACCAAATCATCACCATGTATCTTATTTTGACTGCATTGTCAACGGAAGTACTATTGTAAACTATTATTTACGGTGATTGTCTATATGTAGAAATCATCAGATGTCAAAAACCTTTGATTTAAATATTCATTTATGGTGTGCCTTTTCAAAAGAATGCAATGTTTACATAACGTATCATATAGAGGTCAAATACCTCGCAATGAAATCGATGAATAACGTGTTCGTCCATATGGATTTGGAGCGATCGTCACAATACACTACTTTACTTCTTCATATTTCGCCTCGAGTGTAGTGACCTGAAAAATTTCGACTAATTTTAAACTGAACTCTCGATACGATTTAATATTTTGACACGATAAGCGAAGTTTGATAGGTTGAGTCTCAAAGATTTTGAACTATTTTTATGAATGTAAATTAGCTTCGACCATTTCCGACAATTCGTGAACATTGTTTGTAAATAAATATAAATATATAAATATTAAATCTTTTATATATTAGATAACTAGTGATGATGATATAATTAACAAATTGTAAAAAATATAAATTTTAAATGTAATTACAAGTTAGAAATAAATGTTATAGTAATATTAGCATTATTTTCAATAGTAATATCAAAATTAGTATTATCAATATAATATACAAATATGAAACTTGATATATATAAACTGTTATAGTATTATTACTAATAATAATATTATCATAAATAATTATTATAATTAATATAGTATTATTGAAATTATTAAGTGTATTTTTTTATTTGAAATATATGAATATAATTTGTTTAGTATTATAAGTAATGGTATTATTACTATACTAAAATCATTATAATTATTATTAAAATTAGTAATCTTATTAATATAAATGTAATAATATTAATATCATTAATACATTAACACTTATTGAGAATAGTTAAAATTAAATGATATATAATTATAGATATGTATATAAATACATATACATATATAAAAATACAAAATTATATATATATAATTGCAAATACAGGTATAGCTACACACATATATATACGAAGATATACCTAAATAAATAAGTATCTGTTAATATCACAACCAAATCTTTTTCATATATGTGACCTATTACTCACGAAATCAGATAAACAGATGCAACCAAAAAAATCTATTGAATGTCTCTATCCTAGTTTGATTTTTACACTCTAAATTTTAGTTCTTTCATCTGAGATTGATTCCTTATGTCGACATACAGTTACCAGTCAATGCAATTGCCAAAATACAAGCAATCGTGATCAAGTATATTACTACATCACCACCCAGTCACCAAGGACCACCCTATTCTTCCTCTCTTCTTCTCTTTAATATATCAAAACTCCCATGATCACCTTCAATCAACTACACGAATACTCTAACTTGAAAATCATATGATACTTAATGTTTTATGTCCATACACCTTCGAAACCCACCTTCGGTTGCTATCCATCTGTTTCTACTATCAACAAAGGTTGAAGCCATCATCAAGGTAAACACCTACTTCTGCTTATTCGCCTTTGATCAACACCACAAATGACCATGGAACATAATTGTTATGCTAAATGCTTCCTGTCTTAACCTCATATCACACCATCACAAGTCAAACACGACCATCACCTTCGAATATTAATCACTACTACAACCACCATGAACCCATCTTTATATAACAACACCATTTGGAAATCATGCTTCTGTTTTCTTTAGTTTCTAACAAGGCACCATCACAACCACTATCGCCACTTTCCTTGTTCTTTTCTTTTCAATTACACTTGCAAACACGACCACCTTGAATCACCATAAACAACCGTCAAACTCTTTCTCCCTCTTTCTGTTTTAAAACCGTAATTCAAACCTTAGTTACATCATTACGATGTTACTGATTTCGTCATCTTGAAAACCACCATCAAAAGCAATTATGATATTATTTCTATCGTGTGTTGAAACTAAACTTAAACACCATCGACTATCATGTTTTCTTTTTCTGTCTACTGCACGAACAACCACACACCACCTTTCGCCCTCTCTCTCTATAATATTCGACTTAACAATTTTTTTTTTCTGCTTAAATATTTGAAAACTCGACATTTTTTTTAACCACTCCACATTATCCCCACTAATCGCCTTTCTGTTTTAAAATCCTAAATGTTATAGACACCTGTTAACAATCGAGCCATCGTGAAATCTCACTGTAAAGTTGAAGTTAACTAGTGTGTTTTTTTTTCTTTATGACCACCTACTAGTAAAGTGATAATCCACTATGAAATGTTAGGATTTCATAATACAAATACACGTCCCTTTTCTTTTCTTGTAGCCGACATTTTCCTAATATAAACCCCACTTACATGATTAAAGGAGATAGTGGGATAACATGATTGTGTTACTTTATTTCCTTCCTCTACTGTTCGATTACACCATCCAAAGCCCGTTTGTTTCTTTTCTCCCTAAACTTCAACGTGTTTGCAAAGTTGAGAGAGGACTTAATTACACTTTACACGTAAGTCTTGAGTGTGTTGAAGGATCGGCCATTTACAAATAAACAAGGAATGCAAAACAATTAGATATGTGGGCCGTGGATATTTAAAGTATTAATAAAAAAAATAATAATAATAATAGTCGAGTTGGTTACGTACTGTGGGACGAATGAGAAGACTATATTGATGAATATAGTACTACGCTTATGATAAAGATAGAAAAGAGATCGATGATGTTAGATTCGATGACAATGATACAATTTCGATCGTAAGGTGATTATGATTATGATTATAGATGATGATAGTTATGATAATGGTTTATGATCCAGGTGATGAGTAGAGAATAAATATGATAATTATGGCTTAGGTTAAAGATGATAATTATGATGATAATGATTACGAAGTGAAAAGAATTTGGATGTTATAAATATGAATGAATGATGTCGATTGCAGAAGATTACGATAGTGAAGGAGATGATGTACATATGTTAGGTTAGGAGTAGATGAAGATAATGGATGATGAAGAAGAAGAAAAGGGAAGCAGAAAATAAACGGGTTAAAAGGTTTTAGGCAGGGATTAAAAACAGAAAAACAGAAATGGTCAAGTGGTTTAGAGGGTTGGTGTTTATACGGGAGGTCTTGGGTTCAATCCCGGGCTAGGGCAGTTTATTTTTATTAAGCCTTTCCAATTCAAGGTAGTTATTTTATTTATTATTATTATTATTATTATTATTATTATTATTATTATTATTATTATTATTATTATTATTATTATTATTATGATTATCATTATTATTATCATTAAAAGTATTATTATTAGCATTAAGATTACTATTAGTAATATCACTATGAGTAAAGTCATTATAGTTATTATTATTATCAAAAGTAGTATTATTATGATCCTTATTACTAAAAGTATTTTTTATTATTTATATTTTTATTAGTATTAATATTGAAATCAACATTTTATTTAAACTACCATTTTTATTTTATTTTAAAAGTAACACTTTTATTATTATTTGAATTATCAAAATTTTTATCATAATTAGTATTATTTTTATCATTATTATTATTGGTACTATTAGTATATCAAATAAAGATTTTTTTTTTTATAAAAATATACTTATGACATAAAACCTAACCCTATTAATACTTTAGTAATAAATGTTAACTATATATATAGAAAATAAATATATCTAATTAAGTTATTAATAAAATAAACGATATAAAATAACAATTAAAATCACTAATAAAATATATTTTTTGTTGGATTACCATTACATGTAATAATATACATGATTGAATATAGGTTCGTGAATCCGAGGCCAACCTGCATTGTTCAGTTCTGTCGCATGCATATTTTTACTACAAAATATCGTACAGTGAGTTCATTTGATTCCCTTTTACTCTTTACATTTTTGGGACTGAGAATACATGCGCTGTTTTTACAATTGCTTTATTAAATGCTTTTGAAAGATATTTTGAACTGCGAATACATGAAATGTTTTTATAAATGTTTGACGAGATAGACACAAGCAAAACATTCCTCGAATGAATTATTATGCAGACAGAAGTTCTGCGGATTATTATTGAATTATGTGGACATGATAATTGCCACCATTGAATTATGTGGACATGATAATTGCCACCATTGAATTATGTGGACATGATAATTGCCACCAGTTGATGTGAATGTTATATATCGAGAGAATGGTTTTATACACAGGTTATGTGTATGTTATTTTTGTGCACAAGATATGTGTACGGTTACTATGATTTATGAAAATGGTTTCGTACATGAGAAAGATGTACTGTATTTAAAAGATATAGCATGTACATTACAGGTGGGTATAGGATTCGGGCCCATTTGTACCATGCAGCATTTAAATTTTGTGGTCTATCAAAATGATGAATTTTTACTGTTTACAATAAACTTATGAACTCACCAACCTTTTAGTTGACACTCGAAAGCATGTTTATTCTCAGGTATGAAAGAAATCTTCCGCTGTGCATTTACTCATTTTAAAGACATTACATGGAGTCGTTCAAGGCATATAGAGGTCCATTCATGACATATTTCAAAAGACGTTGCATTCGAGTCATTGAGTTCATCAAGATTATTATTAAGTCAATTATAGTTAGATATATTATAAAATGGTATGCACGCCGTCAACTTTCGATGTAATGAAAGATTGTCTTTTCAAAAACTAATGCAATGTTTGTAAAATGTATCATATAGAGGTCAAGCACCTCGCGATGTAATCAACTATTGTGAATCGTTTATAATTGATATGGACTTCGTCCGGATGGATTAGGAAGGGTCTACACAGTTGGTATCAGAGCGGTGGTCTTAGCGAACCGGGTCTTGCATTAGTGTGTCTAACTAATAGTCGTTAGGATGCATTAGTGAGTCTGGACTTCGACCATGTCTGCATGTCAAAAGTTTTGCTTATCATTTCGTGTCGAAAATTACCTGTTTATCATTCTTAGAGAATCACTTGTTTATCACTCTTAGTCTAGTTACATTTTACTGCATTGATTGCATGAATAGTGTATAGACAAAATTCATATCTTAGCGTATCTGCTGCCTTATATCTTAGCGTATCTGTTACTGTAACATTGCCTGAAAAATTCCGTAGATTCCTCCGTAACTTATGGGATTTTAGTATTAAATATACATATGTAAATTATGTATTGCAGGGTACTAATCTACATCCTATAGTTTATTTCTTATCGAAAATCCTTCATTCTGATCATACGAGATGAATCCCTCAACCAGTTCAAATTCCTCAGATTCCGACAGCTATTCTGACATCGAGTTTCACCTAAACTCCAAAAGCTGTGTCACTAGAATGAAAACAACCAATCAGCCATCCCCAATTCATCTGATGGGTTCGTTGTCGATTAAATCAATGGAGATACGAAGAAGGCGATCCTTTCCATCAACCGAATTCACCTTTTGACGAAGAACCTGAAACAATTACCAGCGAACCTATTCGAGACACCATTTTCTCTCTCATTTCCAGAGTAGCTCGACACGATTATATTCTATCCACAATTTTAAACCTTATTCATCTGCTCGTTCCGACCGACAATCATCCCGGAATAATAGAAGAAGTCAACGAACTTCGCGCTCGAGTAATCAATTTAGAAAATATGGTGCAAAACGTATCAACTTCAACAACATCACCGGCACCAACCGTACCATCAATAACAGCACCAGTACCATCAACAATTCATGCCTCAACATCTGTACCTCGAGTATAATCACCATTCTACATATCGATCTACATCAATTATCTTCATTCTTCATGGCAATTATGTAGTCTCTAAAGTCTTAGAGATTAATTATTCTAGCTCAAACCGAAAATCAAATGAGTTTAATATCATATTGACTCATTAAATCCATGATTACATCTGAAGAATATATATATATATATATATATATATATATATATATATATATATATATATATATATATATATATATATATATATGTTTTCATAAAGATTGTAATTAAAAATTCTTTCGTACAAACTGTTAATGATGAAAATATTTTAACGGGTAGGTAATACCCGAGGAATATTTAGATTTCACATTAATAAGTTACACGTTACATTCTTCGAACCTGATTCAACGGTCAATTACCATCCTACTTACATCCACAGATATACGAATCTGATTCACCACAGAATAACTATTTTCATTCAATTTCATATTTGGATTTTGACCTATAAGAATCCAACAAGTGGCATAATGAAGAAATAATGGACACAATAAAAATTGATTAGAAACAGACTAATTAACAATATGAAATTCTGTTAAGAATCCACACTAACAAGATCCTAGCTAACTGTTTATTTCATATTACATTTTATATTATCGCAATTTATTTATCGCAGTTTATTTATCGCAATTTATATTCTCGCAATTTTATTTATCGTCATTTAAATTCTGTTATTTATTTTACGCACTTTAAATATCAGGACACGTATACAAGGTTTTGACATATCATATCGACGCATCTATATATATTATTTGGAATCACCATAGACACTCTATATGCAGTAATGATCGAGTTCTCTATACATGGTTGAGGTTGATTCTATAATAATATATATACTTTGAGTTGTGATCGAGTCTGAGACATGTACACGGGTCACGATACATATTAATTAATTCGAATATTATATATTAAACTGTATATGAATTATTGGACTGTCAATGTGGACTATCGACTGTGGACTAATAATATTGAACAATTAAAATGAATTAAAATATTGATTATAACATATGAAACTAAACATTTCTTCAAGTTTTCCACTTGATTTCATCTTAAACCTCATTTGTATCTTGACGATTCCAATCTGTGTTCAAACCTTTCATGATTCTTAAAAACACTTCAATCTAGAGGATGAACCAACCGCACTTCATCTACGGAAGAAAAGATTGATGCATATAGTTATGCACCTGAAAACACTCGGAACCTGTGTAAACGTTTAACACGTGTCCGTTCTAGCTCCTTTGGCATTGTTATTACCGAAAATAACTTTGCTACCCCTTTTCAAAATTAGTCAATTTTGTCACAGCTCCAGTAAGTCAACTTCGATTTTCATTCAGATTAACCTTATTATAATCTTGATATATATGCGTGCTCTTTTGTTGTTACCGGGGAACCTTTTATATCCCACCATATTATCAGTAGACGTACCAGCAACCTCGTTGCTCCTTGGCTTAAATCTCTCCGACAAATCACTATATTTATCTATTGAAGTCTTATCATATACTCATCCGCATCTTGTAACGAGAACTGCCATACCAATTATCGGGAATCAGCAATCAGTACTTTGAAAACTCACAGCATATCTACATCAACAGTTATATGTATAACATTTATCTCTTAGAATTATGATCTTTCATTCTGAAATTCTGAAAAACACTCAGTCTACAAATCAATACTCTGAATGTTGAAAAAGCTGAATGAGGCAGCAGAAATCGTAGACAACCGTAAACGACCTTAATCATCAGAAGTTTGATGATAAAGAATAGTATGTTGGAAAAGCTCAGAAAAGTTGGAACTGGAAAACGGATTGAGCTAATAACGAAGGAGACCAAGGACAAATACAAGGACCATACCCTATATTCAAAGAATCCAGGTAATTCTGGATCCGTTGAAATCTTTAGAGAATATCTTGCTCCGAAGTCATGTTAAAATCTTGTCGAAAAATTTTTCTTCATCAACCTTCAAACTTATAAATTCCAAAATATCATCATAAATATCTTCGATATTTCTGAGGATATTTTCATAAATATTATCGTCTGAAATTATATACCACTTCGTGCTATCAGTGTTACATCATATAGAAACTATTAGTTTCTATATTCTGTAAACTTTCGAATTTAAAATATGAATGTTTTTGAAGTAGTGTGGGAACTGATGCATGAGTTAGTATAATATAATGACACCTGATCAACGTGATTATATTACAGTAAGTCATGCTGAGTTTCTTATAGGACATGATGATTCACAGATCATAACATCATCATGTGCCATGTTACATAGCTCTTTCATTCTGCTTAACTTCTGAACATATCAAGAAAGTATATTCTTGATAATTCTATTCTCAGTGAATCTGGTAATTTGACAAATCAAATCGTGCTATTACGTTCCTTCTTATTTAAAACATTAAGTTCATTCAAAACTTCGTACTTACGAATTCTGGACCAATACTCGCTTTACCAGAGTTCGAGAGGAGGATAAAAAGGCAAGGAGCTCCAGAAAAAAAAATTAAAAAAAAATAAAGCCCAATAACAACTTAGAGGTCACAAACCGTGGATATTAATACGAATAGAAATATAAAGACTCGGGAGAACTAAAAACACTATAAACCCAAGAGCATAGTAGAAGTAGACAGATTCCTCCGGTGGTAGATGAAAAAGGAGAATGATCAATATGAAAGTCAGGAATATATCCAGAATTAAAACTGGATGAAGCATATTGATTGATGATTTGGAAGAATGAATTAAAATATTGAAATTGGAAGTGATGGGAAATAATGAAACGGAAGAAGTTCATTTATAGTGAAAATACCAGACAGAGCAATCGAGACAGGTGATCGCATTTAATTATAGAGATCTTATTTCCCATAAATCCCGAAGAATCAAATCTTATAGATTTCCAAGATTTTCTTTAAATCCCTTTAAATTCCGGAATTCAACCAAGACAACGTCAAAAGTTAAGACGCACCTTATTTTTTAAATTCAACCATGACTAGTCAAAAGTTATGGTGAAACTTGTCCTTCTCATTTCATTCTTTTGTGATAGCTTTGGTCGTGCGCTCCAAATAATCGAATTGCTTATCCATATTACTCAATGATGATAAAACTTTATTTATCAGCTCATATTCGACATGAAAACATTTTTATTGTTAGCCATGACCACCTCACTCAAATTTCGGGACGAAATTTCTTTAACGGGTAGGTACTGTAGTGACCCGGAAAATTTCGACTAATTTTAAACCGAACTCTCGATACGATTTAATATTTTGACACGATAAGCGAAGTTTGATAGGTTGAGTCTCAAAGATTTTGAACTATTTTTATGAATGTAAATTAGCTTCGACCATTTCCGACAATTCGTGAACATTGTTTGTAAATAAATATAAATATATAAATATTAAATCTTTTATATATTAGATAACTAGTGATGATGATATAATTAACAAATTGTAAAAAATATAAATTTTAAATGTAATTACAAGTTAGAAATAAATGTTATAGTAATATTAGCATTATTTTCAATAGTAATATCAAAATTAGTATTATCAATATAATATACAAATATGAAACTTGATATATATAAACTGTTATAGTATTATTACTAATAATAATATTATCATAAATAATTATTATAATTAATATAGTATTATTGAAATTATTAAGTGTATTTTTTTATTTGAAATATATGAATATAATTTGTTTAGTATTATAAGTAATGGTATTATTACTATACTAAAATCATTATAATTATTATTAAAATTAGTAATCTTATTAATATAAATGTAATAATATTAATATCATTAATACATTAACACTTATTGAGAATAGTTAAAATTAAATGATATATAATTATAGATATGTATATAAATACATATACATATATAAAAATACAAAATTATATATATATATATATATATATATATATAAAAATACAAAATTATATATATATATATATATATATATATATATATATATATATATATATATATATATATATATATATATAATTGCAAATACAAGTATAGCTACACACATATATATACGAAGATATACCTAAATAAATAAGTATCTGTTAATATCACAACCAAATCTTTTTCATATCTATGACCTATTACTCACGAAATCAGATAAACAGATGCAACCAAAAAAATCTATTGAATGTCTCTATCCTAGTTTGATTTTTACACTCTAAATTTTGGTTCTTTCATCTGAGATTGATTCCTTATGTCAACATACAGTTACCAGTCAATTCAATTGCCAAAATACAAGCAATCGTGATCAAGTATATTACTACATCACCTCCCAGTCACCAAGGACCACCCTATTCTTCCTCTCTTCTTCTCTTTAATATATCAAAACTCCCATGATCACCTTCAATCAACTTCACGAATACTCTAACTTGCAAATCATATGATACTTAATGTTTTATGTCCATACACCTTCGAAACCCACCTTCGGTTGCTATCCATCTGTTTCCACTATCAACAAAGGTTGAAGCCATCATCAAGGTAAACACCTACTTCTGCTTATTCGCCTTTGATCAACACCACAAATGACCATGGAACATAATTATTGTGCTAAATGCTTCCTGTCTTAACCTCATATCACACCATCACAAGTCAAACACGACCATCACCTTCGAATATTAATCACTACTACAACCACCATGAACCCATCTTTATATAACAACACCATTTGGAAATCATGCTTCTGTTTTCTTTAGTTTCTAACAAGGCACCATCACAACCACTATCGTCACTTTCCTTGTTCTTTTCTTTTCAATTACACTTGCAAACACGACCACCTTGAATCACCATAAACAACCGTCAAACTCTTTCTCCCTCTTTCCGGTTTAAAACCGTAATTCAAACCTTAGTTACATCATTACGATGTTACTGATTTCGTCATCTTGAAAACCACCGTCAAAAGAAATTATGATATTATTTCTATCGTGTGTTGAAACCAAACTTAAAAACCATCGGCTATCATGTTTTCTTTTTCTGTCTACTGCACGAACAACCACACACCACCTTTCGCCCTCTCTCTCTATAATATTCGACTTAACAATTTTTTTTTCTGCTTAAATATTTGAAAACCCGACATTTTTTTTAACCACTCCACATTATCCCCACTAATCGCCTTTCTGTTTTAAAATCCTAAATGTTATAGACACCTGTTAACAATCGAGCCATCGTGAAATCTCACTGTAAAGTTGAAGTTAACTAGTGTGTTTTTTTTCTTTATGACCACCTACTAGTAAAGTGATAATCCACTATGAAATGTTAGGATTTCATAATACAAATACACGTCCCTTTTCTTTTCTTGTAGCCGACATTTTCCTAATATAAACCCCACTTACATGATTAAAGGAGATAGTGGGATAACATGCTTGTGTTACTTTATTTCCTTCCTCTACTGTTCGATTACACCATCCAAAGCCCGTTTGTTTCTTTTCTCCCTAAACTTCAACGTGTTTGCAAAGTTGGGAGAGGACTTAATTACACTTTACACGTAAGTCTTGAGTGTGTTGAAGGATCGGCCATTTACAAATAAACAAGGAATGCAAAACAATTATGTGGGCCGTGGATATTTAAAGTATTAATTAAAAATAATAATAATAATAATAATAATAATAATAATAATAATAATAATAATAGTCGAGTTGGTTATGTACTGTGGGACGAATGAGAAGACTATATTGATGAATATAGTACTACGCGTATGATAAAGATAGAAAAGAGATCGATGATGTTAGATTCGATGACAATGATAAAATTTCGATCGTAAGGTGATTATGATTATGATTATAGATGATGATAGTTATGATAATGGTTTATGATCCAGGTGATGAGTAGAGAATAAATATGATAATTATGGCTTAGGTTAAAGATGATAATTACGATGATAATGATTACGAAGTGAAAAGAATTTGGATGTTATAAATATGAATGAATGATGTCGATTGCAGAAGATTATGATAGTGAAGGAGATGATGTACATATGTTAGGTTAGGAGTAGATGAAGATAATAGATGATGAAGAAGAAGAAAAGGGAAGCAGAAAATAAACGGGTTAAAAGGTTTTAGGCAGGGATTAAAAACAGAAAAACAGAAATGGTCAAGTGGTTTAGAGGGTTGGTGTTTATACGGGAGGTCTTGGGTTCAATCCCGGGCTAGGATAGTTTATTTTTATTAAGCCTTTCCAATTCAAGGTAGTTATTTTATTTATTTATTATTATTATTATTATTATTATTATTATTATTATTATTATTATTATTATTATTATTATTATTATTATTATTATTATTATTATTATTATTATTATTATTATTATTATTATTATGATTATCATTATTATTAACATTAAAAGTATTATTATTAGCATTAAGATTACTATTAGTAATATCATTATGAGTAAAGTCATTATAGTTATTATTATTATTATCAAAAGTAGTATTATTATGATCCTTATTACTAAAAGTATTTTTTATTATTTATATTTTTATTAGTATTAATATTGAAATCAACATTTTATTTAAACTATCATTTTTATTTTATTTTAAAAGTACCACTTTTATTATTATTTGAATTATCAAAATTTTTATCATAATTAGTATTATTTTTATCATTATTATTATTGGTACTATTAGTATATCAAATAAAGATTTTTTTTAATATAAAAATATACTTATGACATAAAACCTAACCCTATTAATACTTTAGTAATAAATGTTAACTATATATATAGAAAATAACTATATCTAATTAAGTTATTAATAAAATAAACGATATAAAATAACAATTAAAATCACTAATAAAATATATTTTTTGTTGGATTACCATTACATGTAATAATATACATGATTGAATATAGGTTCGTGAATCCGAGGCCAACCTGCATTGTTCAGTTCTGTCGCATGCATATTTTTACTACAAAATATCGTACAGTGAGTTCATTTGATTCCCTTTTACTCTTTACATTTTTGGGACTGAGAATACATGCGCTGTTTTTACAATTGCTTTATTAAATGCTTTTGAAAGATATTTTGAACTGCGAATACATGAAATGTTTTTATAAATGTTTGACGAGATAGACACAAGCAAAACATTCCTCGAATGAATTATTATGCAGACAGAAGTTCTGCGGATTATTATTGAATTATGTGGACATGATAATTGCCACCATTGAATTATGTGGACATGATAATTGCCACCATTGAATTATGTGGACATGATAATTGCCACCAGTTGATGTGAATGTTATATATCGAGAGAATGGTTTTATACACAGGTTATGTGTATGTTATTTTTGTGCACAAGATATGTGTACGGTTACTATGATTTATGAAAATGGTTTCGTACATGAGAAAGATGTACTGTATTTAAAAGATATAGCATGTACATTACAGGTGGGTATAGGATTCGGGCCCATTTGTACCATGCAGCATTTAAATTTTGTGGTCTATCAAAATGATGAATTTTTACTGTTTACAATAAACTTATGAACTCACCAACCTTTTGGTTGACACTCGAAAGCATGTTTATTCTCAGGTATGAAAGAAATCTCCCGCTGTGCATTTACTCATTTTAAAGACATTACATGGAGTCGTTCAAGGCATATAGAGGTCCATTCATGACATATTTCAAAAGACATTGCATTCGAGTCGTTGAGTTCATCAAGATTATTATTAAGTCAATTATAGTTAGATATATTATAAAATGGTATGCACGCCGTCAACTTTCGATGTAATGAAAGATTGTCTTTTCAAAAACTAATGCAATGTTTGTAAAATGTATCATATAGAGGTCAAGCACCTCGCGATGTAATCAACTGTTGTGAATCGTTTATAATCGATATGGACTTCGTCCGGATGGATTAGGACGGGCCTTCACATCGAGTGTCTGATTACCACCTCCGGACACCTCCGAATCACCCCTAGACCCTGAACCACCCTGCATGTGTTGTCCAAACTTCGACTGTGCCTTATTTGCAGCATCAATCTTATTTTGAATCTCAACAGCGTTCTCACCACCAGCAGCTTTCCTCAAATCTGACAACATCACTAGGAAATTTATTCTCAGTACTCGTTCAAATTCTTCTCGAAACCATAAATGGTAGTGTCAGCATAGTTTTTGGCATCTATGAGTGCTTTCCTCTCAGCATCCTTTTGAGCATGGAGTTCATCATCCTTAACCATATTCTCAATCTCGGAACGGGAAGTGGTGTTTCCAGTGGCGGACATGTGAGTAACGCGTAAGAACCTTCCCTTGGGAGGGGAACAACAGCTGGAAACGGCTGTTAATACCCCGTAGGCTGAGGAGCAAAAGGAGGAATCCGTCCGAGGAGGGGCTCGCATCTGATTAGCTAGTAATTGTATTTTTTTTATTTACCAGTTGCTTTATCTTTGGCTGATACTGTGATGATATCATTGACATCGATATCGAATATTACATATACTTTAGGAATGCCTTAAGTTCGAAATCACCCAATAGCTTATTGTCGGATCCATTTCACGCTCTTCTTGTAGCAACTTGATCCTTACTTGAGTTTGATTGTCTGTTGCCGTTCAAAATACCTGTAAAATAAAACAACAATTACCAAATTAATTAAATACAATAATTAATGTGCTTCTGAGCATTATATGTTCAATTTGGGCACTCTTACACTTTTCATATTAAAGATCAAACCTAAGAAAATTTGACCCATTCCTAACTAAATGTGTTACAATTGCCACTTTATAAATAAAGATTTTTCTAACGACAACATGAACTTGTGGTTAGCATGCATAAGTGTATTGTATATAGCGTTAATAGTGACTTTTTGTAGTAGTTTTATTTAAGCACTTTAACGACGTAAAGAGACATTGTAATCTTTACCTGAATTTTCTATGTTGGGATTGTTGTGTTCCGACCAACGAGCACTAAACAAGATTTCAGTAATAACTTGAACTTTTTGTAGCAGTTATATCTAACATGTTTTTTTAATAAATTCTACAAATATGCACTAAACAAAATTTCAATAACAACTTCCTGAACATTAGGAACACGTGGCGGAACTTGAACAAAACTTTTACACAAATTACTCTTAAAGACAACTGTCATTAGCATTTTTCTTTTTCTTTTTTTTTTAAAAAAAAATTCTACAAATATACACTAAACATTATATAACTGTATATTAAACTATTACTATGGGACAATCCAAAATAAAATGCTGAACTATCAATATGGGACGGAAAGTATATAATCTTCTCTTTATATATTATATCAAAGGCTATATTTGCAAAGCAATTTGATAAAATGATGACATGTCAAAAGTTACACCCATAGATTAAAAAGTAATAGGATCTAGAACCGTTAGATCAAATGTTATCGAAATATTAGCTCATAATTCAGTCTCATCAAAGATGTATACTACGGAGTATTTTAGAATTACGTCACTCCCGTACCTAAATTAAGGACAGCTTTCAACGAATCATAATTTTCCCTAACTGTAATCTTAAACCAAAAATCCCCGATTACCAATTATCCATTCAAATCATGTTTAGAAATCGTGAATAAACAATTTTCCCTAACCCTAATCCCAAACCAAGTTTAACCGTTTCCTGTTATCCCCTCAAATTATGTTATAAAATCGTTTATCCACAATTACTCCTCGCAATTGAGAGTTTAAGAAAGAGGACATGTTCGAATACATGACAGGTAATATGAATTTGGCTTTTTTGTTTCTGACCACTATTGATGTTGCTGATATTCTTTCCACTATACATAAATGCATACATGGCAAACTTTGAGGTAAAATGGGAAAATTATTTGAAATGCATTGAACTTTTACCAAATTCATATTGTATGCATTCAACTTTCAGATCTTCTATTGTATGCATTCAGCTTTCAGATCTTTAGATTTGGTGGAGCAAATTGTGATGGCCATTATCCAGATGATCTTAATGCTGACATCAAGGTAACATAAAGTAATATGACTTATCTTTGAAGACCATTGTGTATTTTGTGTATAAATGATAGTCATCTTTAATGTGATTTGTGTTTTCCTTGACAATCGTTGCAGGTGCAAGAAGACGTTATCATCTCAAGAACTGGAGCCCACATTCATGTTAGTGCCACTCTAAATTTCACTCAGCCCATCGAAGCTGCGAATATTATCGACTCCATTGGAGTTAGTGTGCCGCATGATTCTAATCTTAGTTTAGAGGGTAACAACGAGGTTTATGATTTGGTGCAATCATCGCCGAGACCCCTTTATAAAGATATTTTGGTTGGGGGTGTTCTTAACTCCTTGCCGAGTTTTGATTCACTGTATAATTTGGAGGACGAAATTGACAATTGTGGCCCGAGTGCTGTAGTTGGCGTTGGTATCCTAGATTCAGGGTTTGAAAAGGGTGTTGATTATGTCGATGGGGAACCTGGAGTAAATGCCTCGGTGGTTCAAGAGGTATTGGTTAAAGTTTTAACAATGTAGC
Source organism: Rutidosis leptorrhynchoides (assembly GCF_046630445.1). Taxonomy (NCBI): domain Eukaryota; kingdom Viridiplantae; phylum Streptophyta; class Magnoliopsida; order Asterales; family Asteraceae; genus Rutidosis; species Rutidosis leptorrhynchoides. Next base: position 474,498,992 of record NC_092335.1, read on the forward strand.
ACCAAAGTTTGACATCATCATTTCTATATAATTTGTATCAAAAATATATATACAAAGAATTCGCTGGTTATAATCTAGTAATGATATATAAGAATATAAGAATGATCAAGTTATACAATTAACAAGTTACTAGAGCAATAGTTTTGTGTCATATTACAATAAATAGAAAATTTTAAAAATCTAAAAATAGAGATGTTGAAAAAAATGTTAAATAAGATGGCAATTAGATGTGCAAGTTGCATTCTTCAACCACTCAACCACTCAAAACTTATCTATAGCTTTTCCAAATACAATATATAATTTATTTATACCACTGAAAATGGTTTCAGGGGAGATGGGTGCCCCTTCTTGCCTTAATTATGTTCCGCCTTTGAACACGACTCATCCCTCCCACAAGAAGAACTTCATCAACCTCTTTGGTTGTGATTCCTGCATCCTTAACACAAATCTTACATGGGTTCTTGTTTCTCTCAATCAAATGGTTAACCAAAGCTTCAAACTTGGATCTTGTAAGGGTGATGTTGAGATGCTTAGCACCATATGCATCAGCTGTAATAAATGGTAAATTGATATTAGTTTGAGTTGTTGATGACAACTCGATCTTAGCTTTTTCAGCAGCTTCCTTAAGTCTTTCAAAGGCAAGCTTGTCCTTTGACAGGTCAATTCCCTCTGTTCGTTTGAATCCACTAACCAAAAAGTCCAAGATAGCATTGTAAACCTCCTTCGTTGTGATTCCCGCACCATTTACACAGTTCTTACATGGGTTCTTGGTTCTCTCAATCAAATTATTAGTCAAAGCTTCAAACTTGGATCTTGTAAGAGTGATGTTGAGATGCTTAGCACCAGATGCATCAGCTGTAATGAACCGCAAATTAATATCAGTTTGAGTTGTTGACGATAACTCGATCTTAGCTTTTTCAGCAGCTTCCTTAAGTCTTTGAAAGGCAAGCCTGTCCTTTGACAAGTCAATTCCCTCTGTTTTTTGAAATTCACTAACCAAAAAGTCTAAGATAGCGTTGTAAACCTCCTTAGATTTGATTCTCGCATCCTTAACACAGTCCTTAGATGGGTTCTTGGTTCTCTCAATCAAATGGTTAACCAAAGATTCAAACTTGGATCTTGTAAGGGTGATGTTGAGATGCTTAGCACCTGATGCATCGGCTGTAATAAATGGCAAATTGATTTCAGTTTGAGGTTTTGACAATAGCTCGATCTTAGCTTTTTCAGCAGCTTCCCTAAGTCTTTTAAAGGCAAGCATGTCCTTTGACAAATCAATTCCCTCTGTTTTTTTGAATTCACTAACCAAAAAGTCCAAGATAGCGTTGTCGAAATCCTCTCCACCAAGAAAAGTATCATCATTCGCTACTTTAACCTATACAAACAATATAATAATCACTTTTATCTATCATATATCATAGCTAATAAATGATGGGTCATACAAAAGGCCTCTTAACATATTCTTGTAGCACCCTTGGATTAGGGATGACATCGGGTCGGATAGGGCCGCATAAAGGTGATCATGGACCCGAATCTAATTAAGAAAACCCGACGGATCCCAATTTACAAACTATCTAGCGGGTAAACGGGTATCCCCGGATATCTGGGTCCCCATTTACATACTAATATATGTATATTATCAGTTTTACAAATCTTATTGTCAGTAAATAAAATAAATTTATTATAAAAAAATATATGTATATGTATATATTATTGTAATATAAACGAGTCGGGTATATGAATTCGGGTATTTTTCAGGTATATGGGTTGGGTAATCAGATTTTTATTTATGACCATCTCCGTACCTCTATTTTCTTTCACATAGATCATATCGATAACTAAACATTATATGCTTACCCTTTAGTTAAATATTTTGTAGGTACAAAGGTAAAAGAATAGAAGGGGGTCATCGAGAAGGGAAGGAAAAAACAAGGATCAATTCTTCCAACGTCGAATCGTACAATATCAAATCTTGTGGAGGAAAAAACGTCCACTATGTTAAAGTTGACGGAATCACAAATCGTCTCGATGAGAGAAACGGTAAAGGTACTTCATAAGTTGGTTTTTTATACACTTTCCTTGTTTTGTCAGTTTGGTAGGTTTAGTGGTGTGTTTCTTGTATTCGCTATATTTGCATCCAGGGGCGGATTTGTGTAGGGTCAAGGTGGGTCAGTTGACCCCTATGGCCCATCAATTTTTAGTGTTAAAAATTTTAATTTTTTTATTTGACCCAGGTCCAAAAAGTTCATGACCATTAAAAATTAGATTGATGATCCATATTAGATTTTAGGCCCAAAAAACCATACCTTTTTACTTCCTGGAAGCTACAACTTGCTTTATCGTTGGTTAACTTGGCTCCCATTCTTCAAATTCAAGACTGTAGAGTTCATATGTTTAGCAATACATGTGAGAGATCTTCACCAATTACCACTACATTTCTAGTCTCAATAACTTCCTTAGACCAAATCAGGTGATTTTTTCACTTAACTAATTTAGGGTTTTCAAAATCTAGGTTATAATTAACTTGTGTAGTTGTGATTTTGTGTGTATGTTTGAAGATAGGTACAAGGCTGACTTGCGAATGAATGAATGATATGTTCTTAAATGTGTAGGATTTTGTGTTTATGTATTATGTTTGAGTGATAGTTCCGAACTGGAGTACCTATTTACATGGTTCTTTTTTGTGTTATCTATTACTCCGTATTATTTTTAATGGCAAGTGTATTTTGTATATATATGATGTATGATTAATCAGTTAGACATCATTTGTGTGGTTGAAGGAGAAGCACTGGCGAATGTTAAAGATGAAGATGTAATTCAATGTTTTCAAAAGATGCGATTCCATAAAGGAACAATGTAGTTTTTTGGGTAGTTTTCGTGCAGTTTTTTGGGTAGTTTTGTGTGGTTGTTTTACCACTGTTTTTGTGCACTTTTGTTTGTCGTATTTAAGCCGTTTTTTATTTACTCCGTATATTATAATAGTAAACTTCGTTTTTTATAATCACGGATGCAAATTTTTTGCCCCCAGTGTTTTATATTCCTGGATCCGCCACTGTTTGCATCGGTGTTTGGTAGTTTATCCATTGTGATCTTGGTAGTGTTTGTAGTGGTTTGGCTCGGTTGGAGATATTGTCGAGTTGTGTTGATTACTTGTTTCGAGCCGGCCCGGTTTATGGTTGTATGTATTGGTTTAGAATCTTCAGTATTCGATGAAGGTTCCGTTATTTTTGCAAAAAAAAAAAAAAAAAAAAAAGAGGAAGGAATTAGAAGTGGATTGTACTCTTTTGTAAGTGACCCACGTTGCTCTTAAAACTCACTAGTTGTAGCTATAACAGCCCATGTTTTATTTTGAAGTCACTTGTGTTTGACAATTCATTGTTAGAAAATTATACTTGTCAATGTAATTAGCCATGATCACAATTATAAAAATTAAGGTAATTAATACCCGAAATCATAAAAAAATAACATAGAAACAGTGTTTCCCGAATTCAATAATACGCCAAGTAACAAAAAACTTCAAACACTAATAAAAAAGCACCAAAGTATCAAAATCCATTGTTCATTGATACTTCCAAATCTAAGTCTGCCATCTTCTCTTATTAGTTACACGTAACAAAGAAGTTAATATTGATACTTTGGTGGTTTTTTTTTTTTTTTTTTTTTGTGTGAAGTTTTTTGTTACTTACTTACTTGGCGTATTATCTAATTCAAGCAACATTGTTTCTATGATATTTTCTATGTTTTCGGGTACTAATTACTTTATTATTGTGACCATGGCTAGGTACATTGACAAATGACAAGTTTAATCTTCTTGTTTGAAGATTAACTATACTCTTTAATTCAAGTGTCAATCTTTCATCAAAAAGTGAAAAAAAAATGGCCAATGGTTGGTAGAAAGTGAAAGATAGCTACTAACTTGGCTATATATGATTAACAGAGTTAGACTTGACTAGACCACACTTTTAGCATTCGGTGTGAGGGAAGGGCTTTGACCCAAAACATGTGGTTCGTCGAAGCGTGAGAAACATGTGCATACAGTGATCAAACAATTCAAGTGGGATAAATATAAGGCCTATAAAATTTTTGCTTTAGTTTTATTAAGATTTGTTACTTCTTTTGTAAGGATGACCATTTCGAAGATCTACATAAAGAATTCCATTTATTTGATAATGTTATCTCTTTTAAATCATGTGATAAACGTTAATAACAGAAAGAAGCAAAATATTGATATTGATTGATATTGATAAACACATTAAATTAAGTGTTAAATAGAAAAATTAACTTACCTTTAGCATTTTCTTTATAAACTATTTTCGTGCCCCTTTATGTTTTTCGCCTCTCTTCTGCTTCCTTTTTTTTTTTTTCTTTTCTTTCTTTTGACCTAAAAACTAAAACATCAAATTGCAAGTATATTAAGACAAGTTGTACCAAGTATATACTGGTGATATTATAGGATTTCTGCTTTTTTTTTTCACCACTCATTAAAATATACAACAACAAAAAAATCACATTCCTCTCTCTATTTGACGAATAAGTAGATTGTTGAGTGGACCCCCGGCCAATAATTAGGAAAATAAAATAAATTTAAAAAAATAAAAATAAAATAATAATAATAATAATAATAATAATAATAAATAAAAAATATGGATAAATAAATAAATAACCAAAAAAACATAGTAGAGATAAAAAAAAAAAAAAAAAAAAAAAGCCAAACTCCATGGAAATGGTAGTGTTAAATTTTCATGAATTTAACGTCTGCCCGATTCGATAGGCTCTAAGCGGCAATCAAGATGACAATGAATCGACATTTGCTGTTGCCTCAATCAGTTGAGGGCAAAGTTAATGGAGACATAACTCGAAAGGCCTGTCAGGTGACAGTTGTTGCGCAAGCAAAGAGCCAACCACCCATGACAAAAGCCAAAACACCACTCATGCACACCTTTACGATAGACATCCCCGAAACCACTCATTATAATATGAAAATATAAAACTTGAAACCAATCTTCAAGTATAGTGTGTGAACATTTGAGATAGATTTCTAAACACCCCCAACTTGATAAATTTGATCAAAGATCACTATTACTCATCAGACATCAGTTGTTTTAATTTTATACAAAAAGAGAGGAAGGAATAAAATTATAAGGTGGACCATCAGTTGTACGTTAAACGTTATATGGCCAATTGGCCATAACGAAATTGATTTGTTCAGGGTCCCAGGGCGATTGAAGGTGGACCAATCAACGTAAATAGAACAAAGTATAAACCCTAATTACATAACATACCTGATAATTGAATTACGGAGTATTAACACTTTTCGATTAACAAAATCAATCAATTAAAATAATGATTCAAATGGCGCATCTGAAACTTATATATAATTTTTTTCTTTTTTTAATATAATAATGGCGTAGCTTTTCCATCAAGTATTGTATTTGTATTAGATTACGAATCATATATATATATATATATATATATATATATATATATATATATATATATATATATATATATATATATATATATATATATATAAACGAAAAAGTTATTCTTGATTGTGGTTGAAAGTTATTTTAGGATATTTGTATCTATATATTATATATTATATTATATTATATTATAATTGGGCCTGGAGCAGAAATCTAACTGGGAGATTAATCGGTGAACTAGACCTCCTGACCACTGCAATCTCGAACTCAAATATTGTTTGTGGGATAGGACCTACGAAGTGGAAGTGCAAGATGGGCAACAACAGCGAGTATTCTTCCAAAACTATGGCGGCATTGATTGATAAATTCACTATCCCAAGAAATTGTGTAAGTCCACAAACTCTTCGTGATAATTTGATACCTCAAAAAATAGGTATCTTTATTTGGAGATTATTGAAGGGAAGAATTGCGGTTAAAACGGAACTCGGTAAACGTGGTATTGAAGTAGGCACTCTCTTATGTCCTATGTGTTCCAAGGCACCAGAAACAATCGAACACGCCTTCTTGTCATGCGATCATGCTAAAAGCATATGGGCGGGTATCCATAATTGGTGGCAACTTGATATCCCTCCCAACAGCAACTTAGATGTTTTACTTGGAGGTGCTAAACAAGGGAAAATACCGACAAACCTCTCAAAGACGTGGCAAGCAACAACGTGGGTAACGTGTTATCTTATTTGGAAAAGCAGAAACCAAAAAGTATTCAATGACGACTCGTGGTCTATCCCAAAAACCATATGCGAAGTTCAAGTCAAAACATTCGAATGGATTAGTAATCGCTCTAAGAAGATTAACAAGGATTGGCTTCAATGGCTTCTTAACCCCATCAATTCGGGAACAACAATGATCAGCAACGTAGATCCGGGTTAAAACGTTTTACAATTTCTTGTTCGAGTAGTCCAGTCATGTATTGTTTTCGTATATCGTGAGTGTCTCATGTGTAGCAGGCAACATGTATAGTATAGGCTACTCATTTGTATAGCTTGAATATCTGGTGTAATACACACCTGACTTGTACATATTCATATATATATAATACATTATTGCTTTAAAATATATATATATATATATATATATATAACACAAATTTTTTCTTGATTGTGGTTGAAAGTTATTTAAGAATATATATATATATATATATATATATATATATATATATATATATATATATATATATATATATATATATATATATATATATACTAATAATGGTATTTGTGTAAAAAAGATTCGATATTTTTTGAGTAATCCAAACAAATTTCTAATCTGTTCACCCGCTTCCATTTAATTAGAATACCAATAGTCCAATACTAATTTCTTTGGTCACAAAGCGAATAACAAGGCGCTTCGCTTCCTCTTCAAATTCTTATTATTCATTTTATTATTCAGATAGTTTAAACTCCCTTCAAAATTCATTTGAAAGACTTGAATTGCTTACTAAATTTTCATGTGGCCTCATTTATTCAGTCAACGGATTATATTAATATAAATATAAATTCATATAATTAGAGGCTAATAAATATGTATATATTTTTTAATTCATCCATACATTGTCATCCGAAAGGTAGAACAAGTTTATTCTAAAATGCTATTGAAAAGAATTATTCATATCATTATGGACTATAACATCTACTATCTACTATGTGTTATTATTATTCTTTTCATATCAACTCATTTTTTATTATTATTATATGTATATATATATATATATATATATATATATATATATATATATATATATTACAATTATTATTATTATAATTATATAAAATGAAATATATATAAAATCTAAATATAAAATCTAAATGTCGACTTTCTTTGTTTTTTTTTCAATTACAATTTACACCCCTCACACTTGGGTACTAATTGTAATTTATCAGAGGTATAAAAGATAATTTCAGAGGTATAAAAAGTAAATTCACTATTTAATATAAACCCATAAAAAAAATCCACCAAAATTTTTGAACGGATTTACCTTTATAAATATGGAAGTGATTTGAATTTACAGTTCGAGTCTTTAAAATATTTATGAACATGCAAATATAACTATTATAATATTAATTATACATGACGACTCCCCCGAGTACCTTATACTAACAACTTTTCTAAAATTAAACTCGCGGGTCACACTTTTATTAAAAAATAATTGTACATATTAAGTGTAAAATAATATAACTTTTACGTCGTATATAATTTATATATAATTAAAAACATATTAAACGCACGGGCTCTAAAACCAACACCACGGGCTCTTAAATAATTCTTATACTTTTTCTTAAAAATATATTAAACGCACGGGCTCTAAAATAATTGTATCGCTATTTACATACCAATATGAACTGCAAATTACACTTTTTTGCACGGTTTTTTACACACCCGTGCAACGCACGGGCTCAAAAATCTAGTATATATATATATATATATATATATATATACATTAAAAGAGAGTCTCAATTAGCTAATAATTGTTTTCAAAACCCCTTTAATTACCGTTAGATTAGATAATTACAGCATAATACCCCTTGATCCAACGGTCCCTGATCATCCATTTAAAATATTAGCTAATAAATCATTCCTAATCAAAATTATACCCTAAATACCCTAAAAAAAACGCGGACCTTAAATTTTTCTTTTCGGATCCTTCCCCACCAAACTACCGACTAAATCCCCCAAATCAATTCATCTTCTTCATCTACCTACGAATTCATTATCGAGTCTTCTAATAATAGGAAATGAATTGCAGGAAACATTCACCCAGTTATGGTCTAAATGGATCGTCAGATGCAGATTAATATCGAATAATGAAATAGGGTTCTAGGGTTATGGTTCGCAAACGCAAACGCAAACGGCAAAGCGAAATACAATTGGAGATTAGGGTTTCACAAACTCTTCAAGTTTTGTACCTAGGAAATTTTCATGGGGTACTCCATTAAATTTTGTTCATATTAGGGTTATGGATGAATCCAAGAAACATGAACGAAAGAACTGTGATTGGGCTGCTAAAGGAGATTTAACAAATGGATAACTTGATTAATTTGGTCACGGGTTTTGTTAAATTAGTCATCCAGTTTTTATTGATTGCATAATAGAAGGAAGAAGTGCAAACATGCATTCAAGAAGTGTCTTGGGTTTGTAACAGATTTAAGGATGGATTGGATTCATACAGTAAAGATACTAATCATATATTGTTGTTTTGTGAAGTTCAATGTATCAAGGTAGTGATTGCTTTTCTTAATATGGTTTTTATGATCATCCAATTTTAATTTAGTTGTATGGTATTACTTATTCTTTCAAAGAAGAAGTCAAACAGAAGTAAGAATCATAACTTATTGTTATTTGATGATAAACAGGAGTTTGGTTATATCATCATTTATGAGGTTGAGAGTGTCAAACCCGAATTCAATAGAATGCCACATGCTATTCAAGGACGTGCAATTGAATCGGTGACAGAAGTATGAGACAATCTGAAATGTCCCGTTCATATTGATTATAAACGTTCCATATTAATTGATTTCGTTGCGAGGTTTTGACCTCTATATGAGACATTTTTCAAAGACTGCATTCGTTTTTAAAACAAACCATAACCTTTATTTTATCGACAAGGTTAAAAAGTCACCACCTAGATTATCCAGAAATGATAATCTAAAAATATCACACTTACATACTACCAATACATATTGGTTTACAATATTAATATGTTACAACAAAGTAAATCTCGAATGCAGTTTTAAACAATATTATACAAGCATGCTGGCACCAAATCTTGTCCATATTTTAGCATGCAACAATGAAAGCTCTTAATAATCACCTGAGAATAAACATGCTTCGAACGTCAACAAAAATGTTGGTGAGTTATAGGTTTAACCTATATATTTATCAAATCGTAATAATAGACCACAAGATTTCATTTTTCAATAATATACAATCTGTATAAAAATCATTCATATGTTGAACACCTGGTAACCGACATTAACAAAATGCATATAGAATATCCCCAAAACAGAAATCCATCTGTACTAATAACTCGAAGTACTAAAGCATACCATTTTCCAGTATGGGGGGAGTTAGGGCCCGTAGATCTACCTTTAGGATTCGCGTCAATTAGGGTGTCTGTTCCCTAATTCTTAGGTTACCAAGCTAAAAGGGTGATATTCGGTATTCATAATCCAACATAGAATGTAATTTCAAGTACTTGTGTCTATTTTGTAAAACATTTACAAAGCTGCATGTATTCTCATCCCAAAAATATTAGATTTAAAAGTGGGACTATAACTCACTTTCACAGATTTTTACTTCGTCGGGAAGTAAGACTTGGCCACGGGTTGATTCACGAACCTATAACAAATATGTACATATATATCAAAGTATGATCAAAATATAATTACAACATTTTTTATTACGTTTTAATGATTTGAGTGTTTTAAGTCAGTAGTCCTCGTTAGTAACCTACAACTAGTTGTCCACAGTTAGATGTACAGAATTAAAGCAATATATTTTATCTTGAATCAATCCACGACCTCGTGTATACAAGCCTCAGGCTAGATCACAAATCAAAGTATATATAATATTTTGGAATCAACCTCAACCCTGTATAGCTAACTCCAACATTACTGCATATAGAGTGTCTATGATTGTTCCGAAATATATATATAGATGGGTCGATATGATATGTCAAAACATTGTATTCGTGTCTATGGTATCCCAAGATTACATAATATATGTTAGAATACATGTATAATACAATATAAGTTAATTAAGTTAGGATTTGTATAGATTTGTTACAAATTTCACGTAGCTACAACAAGCAAAATTATCTAATCTTGTTTTACCCATAACTTCTTCGTTTTAAATCCGTTTTGAGTGATTCAAGTTGCTATGGTTTCATATTGAACTTAAGTTTATGAATCTAAACAGAAAAAGTATAAGTTTATAGTCGAAAATATAGGTTATAAGTCATTTTTGTAAAGGTAGTCATTTCAGTCGAAAGAACGACGTCTAGATGACCATTTTGGAAAACATACTTCCACTTTGAGTTTAACCATGATTTTTGGATATAGTTTCATGTTCATAAGAAAAATCATTTTCCCGGAAGAACAACTTTTAAATCAAAGTTTATCATAGTTTTTAATTAACTAAGCCAAAACAGCCCGCGGTGTTACTACGACGGCGTATATCTGGTTTTACGGTGTTTTTCATGTTTTCAGGTTTTAAATCATTAAGTTAGCATATCATGTAGATATAGAACATGTGTTTAGTTGATTTTAAATGTCAATTTAGAAGGATTAACTTTGTTTGCGAACAAGTTTAGAATTAACTAAACTATGTTCTAGTGATTACATGTTCAAATCTTCGAATAAGATAGTTATACATATATGAATCGAATGATGTTATGAACATCATTACTACCTCAAGTTTAGTAGGTAAACCTACTTGAAATGATGAAAAAATAACTTGAGCTTCAAAGGATCTTTGATGGCTTGGAAGTTCTTGAAATAGAATCATGACACAAAAACAAGTTCAAGTAAGATTATTACTCGAATTAAGATAGTTATAATTATAGAAATTGAATCAAAGCTTGAATATGAATATTACCTTGATTTAGAAAGATAACCTACTGTAAATAATAAAGGTTTCTTGATCTTAGATGATTGCTTGGAATGGATTAGGAAACTTGGAAGTAAACTTGTAAACTTGGAAGTGTTCTTGATGTGTTCTTGAGTAATTGTTTTTATGATGATTATAGGTAATAACCAAAGCTTGTATCTGATGATTTTTGCTGAAAAAATAGTAACTTAGACATTCATGGAAGAGAGTGTGTGTTTTGAGAGAGAATTGAGAAGAAAATTGGAAGTGAAATGGAGTAGGTGGTAAGTGGTGAAGGTGAGTGGGGTTAAAAGGAGTTCTTATTTTTGTTTCCTTGCTCATAAGTCATGCTAGTTGTCTAATTATTGGTTCCACATGTTTGTTGACTATCTAGGGCTTCTAAGAGCTGAATTATTATGTGTATATACCAATAGTATATACTTCTAGGAGCTAGGTATTGTACGAGTACGAATACGGTTGCATACGAGTAGAATTGTTGATGAAAATGAATGAGAATGCAATTGTAAGAATTTTTGTTAAGTAGAAGTACTTTGATATGTGTCTTAAAGTCTTTCAAAAGTGTACTAATACATCTAAATACACTACATGTATATACATTTTAACTGAGTCGTTAAGTCATCGTTAGTCATTACATGTAAGTGTTGTTTTGAAACCTTTAAGTTAACGATCTCATTTAATGTTGTTAACCCATTGTTTATTATATCTAATAAGATTTTAAATTATTACATTATCATGATATTATGATGTATGAATATATCTTAATATGATATATATATACATTAAAATGTCGTTACAACGATAATCGTTACATATATGCCTCGTTTCAAAATTCTTAAGTTAGTAGTCTTGTTTTACATATGTAGTTCATTGTTAACATACTTAATGATATATATAATTATCATTTTATCATGTTAAATATAGTGTAACAATATCTTAATACGATACATATGTATTTAGTAAGACGTTGTAATAACGATAATCGTTATATATATCGTTTCGAGTTTCTTAACTTAGTAGTCTCATTTTTATGTATATAACTCATTGTTAATATACTTATGGAGATACTTACTTATCATAATCTCATGTTAACTATATGTATATCCATATATATATATATATATCGTCATGTCGTTTTTACAAGTTTTAACGTTCGTGAATCGCCGGTCAACTTGGGTAGTCAATTGTCTACATGAAACTCATTTCAAATAATCAAGTCTTAACAAGTTTGATTGCTTAACATGTTGGAAATATTTAATCATGCAAATATAGTTTTCAATTAATATATAATCATGGAAAAGTTCGGGTCAGTACACAATCCATTTGAGTGGAAGTTCACCCACTGGATTTACAAGCTGCGGAACAATCCTTTTTTTTTGCTAGGATACTGCAGGACAGGAGAAGTTTGATGGCCTTCGAGATGGTTATTAGTAAGTGATTTAACGTTGAGTAGTAAGAAAAAAAACGGATTTATTATATTTGTGTTGCTTGTAAAGTTGTAGTACTTTACAGCATTAGTGTGTTAATTTCATAAGTGTTTGAAATGTTGAATCAGAATATGCTCAAAATCACATTCACTTTTACGAAGTAGCCATATTTAATCAACTCAACTCAGCAAGGCAACTCCTTATTCCATGGCCATTTTTGAAACCGTCATCATACCCATCTATACAATTTTCAAAACCGTCAGAAAGACCACCGCCATTTTCGAATTCACCAGTTCCTTCCCACAGTGTTTTCATGTATATCATATCTTATAGTGCAGTCAGGTATGAGATAACCAAGGCCACATGCTATCATGAACATTTTTTTTTTATTTGATGATATTAATTTTTGAATTTTGCATTATCACTACATTTTGTTTCAGAAAAGTAAAGATAATGAGAAAGATTATTGGGATGAAAGAACTTTGTTCACTAAAGGTCTATTTACTTTCAGTTAAATATATATGTATACATATTCCGTTTTCATGTGAAACTTACAAGTCTTTTCATGTAGAAATTTGGTCTAAAAACTCACCATGAAGAGCTGACTGTGAAAGATGCACATCTTCGTGTTGGTATTGATGAACTTTGGGTTTACTCTATTTTTTGTTTTGCTAGATATTGTCACATGTAGGATTTGATGTTGTGCTCAAGACTTCGGGTCTCATCGCAAAATGTATTGCAGGTGTATCCATTTGCATGTAAAAATTTGGTTACCATGCCAGATAAGTACCATGGTTATCTTACTTCCAAAAGGGTATTAATATACAATATATAATACTATAATGTGTAGACTTGAATACATTTTGGTACAGTTGGGTTTTTTGTATTTTACCAATAATATCTATTAAGATAGTATGAAGTTAGATTAGAACTCTACCTTACATTTCTGCAGGCTGCACGAGAAACATGCCTGCTTAAAGAAGCAAAAGATAAGCTTGAACTAATGGAAAAGCAATTAAGGGTATTAAATATAAACTAACGGAAGCATTCCAAAGTTTTCTTAACTATTGGGTAGTGCAGGGCGGGTGACGGGTCAATGAGAGTAATATAGAAATATTATGTCCGTGAATATATTTTAGGTGTTAGGTGGATGGACTCTATATAAAAATCATATGTCTGGGATTTAGTTTCTTTGACTTTGGCTTTTTTTTTATTAGGTCAGCCCCTCACAATTTAAAGCTTTTGCGGGTTGGGCTTTACGACGCAAACCGTAAGTGCCTTTGTAGTCACCTAATGAATATCTTGCAACATTTTCATATTTTGTTAAGCCAATTGGTTAACCTGTATTTTTGGCAGTTATCTACTCATATTCATATCCATTATCGTGTCTCTCCATGGGCCTGCCACATACATGAAGTTTCAGATTGGGTCTGCAGCTCAGTTGAAAACTATGAAACAAGTCTGCGGTAGTTCAAAACTGGAATTGACACAATTACGTTTATTAGAAGCGGACAATCGAGTGGTTGTACCAGCCAAAAGTCATCTACGTATTATTGACTACAACTGAGATATAGTGGAAACATTTTGTTATGGTGGAGAGTGGCGAGTGAAAACACCAATGCAGCAGAGAACGAACACATGAATCTGGGCCCGATCATGATCTTTGCTCCAAGAGTTTTCCACCTTGGTGAGATATTCTTGACTTTGTTTCATTTAAATTTTTTGTTGGATACATATAATATTGTTTAGTGATGCTCTTTGCAACGTAAAAGTATACGATTCATACTTACGTGTGTATATAATTTAGATCATGTTGTACTCTAGCCTTTCTTTAAGTACTTCTTCAAAGGGTAAACTACATGTTAACTATTTACTCCAAGTCTACGTGAACCCCTCTTTTGTGAGCTTTACCAATCAAGATCTTTGATACCAACAAGTGGACTCTCGACTGGTGGTTCTGGAAAGTAACGAGACATTTGGGCTATGGTCCTGTTTATCACAAAAGTCAGTCTGGCTACAGTATCTGCATGTATATAAAGACTAAGTTGTATCCTTCTTTCCATCTTTATGTACTACTTTACCCAATTAATTTACACATGTTTGAGTCTTTAACTTGATTTATTATATTGTAGTGCATGTGCTTTTGTTGGGGGTAAAAGTAATATTGTTGATTCTTTATATGGTAGTCCATGTTAAGATTGAAGGCATTATATCCTAACAATTGCAAGTAAAATGAGACAGTATAGATACACCTTAGACATGTGAACACAAATTAGTTTTAACCTAATTTAAACATTAGGTTTATACCAAGTATTCATGTCATGGGTCAAGGTGTCAAAAAACAACCTAAACCACCGCAAAGGCAGAGGACACATTGTATGTAAATGTTTTGAGGAGTTTAAATTAAACGATTAATAATTCCACTAAGTGAAAGTCAATAGGTTTGACTTGGTGGTGTCAATATTACAACGTGAAAGCTAAAATCAAATCCCAAAATCGAAATCTTTGAATAAGGGTGATGAATCTGCCATGTCAAATTACGGAAATTGTATGTCAAGTTTAGTTGGAAAGTTAAGTATTATGCACAACTTTATGGACATTAATACATGTTAAGTTTTTAATATTTTTCATAATATAGACATGTGTAACAAAATATAATATACTGATTACAGGCTGGCCAAATATGTGTGAAAAGGCTTTGTCGGAGATCCAAAAGATACTCCCCACAAGTCAACAAGCTATGACATTGTTCACAAATCATGATCACCTCAAAAGATTAATGATATTAACTAATATGTGAGAAACTAAACCAAAGACTTGAGAAAGACATAAAAAAAAAGTTGCATTGTCACTGCCTCCAACTTTATAGCTCGAACCTTTTACCAAATACGAACAGTTGATTACTACTTCTTTTGAATTTAAGTCTGTTACTTAATTTTGAACAACATTTTTTCTTTATATATATTTTTACACATTATGAACTTTTGGAATGATATATTGTTTATCTGCGTTATGATGGTTGAAGATTGTCTTAAATATCATCATTCTATAAAACTTGCGAAACCGCAATTCTTTAACTAGATGCTTCATTTAATGTTGACCATGGAGCAACAAAAGGGTACCATATCCGAACTTTCAAAATTACTATCTACATCAACAATTGACCATGGAGTAACAACAACAATTGATGCGACAACAAGCACTTCAACTACAATGTTTTAACTTACAACAACATCTTTTACAAACGGGTCAATAAAATTTGTACAATTTGGGTCAAACACAAATGCAACCGGAAAGGCAATCGCAACAACAAAGGCAATCACAACTACAACCGCCATTCCAAGTACCCGACATGCCTACTAGAAGGAAACGAAGCCATAAAAAATCGGTGGTATGATCCTTTAACACCTTTTAATTAGTTTACATCCTGATCTAATGACCTAATCAATGGGTTTCCCAATTCAACACCTTTTAATCTGACTTTTTACCTACATTAACACATTCAATCTGGTGTTGTGTTTCATATTTTGTTTTACACATTAACACATTCAGGTTTTGGGTTTAGATTTTAGAATTTATGGTTTAGGGTATATGGTTTAGGTTTTAGGGTTTATTGTTTAGGGTTTAGAGTTTAGTATGTTTAAGGTTTAGGGTTTAGTGTTTAGGGTTGGTGGTTTAGGGTTTAGAGTTTAGTGTATAGGGTTTATGATTTAGAGTTTAGTGTATAGGGTTTAGGGTTTAGTGTTTAGGGTTTATGGTTTAGACTTTAAGGTTTAAGGTTTAGATTTTAGAATTTATGATTTAAGGTTTAGGATATAGGGTTTCGGGTTTTGTTTTTACAATTTATGGTCTAGAGTATAGATATAGGGTTTAGGGTTTAGTTTATAGGATTTAGGGTTTATGTTTAAGGTTTATGGTTTAGTGTATATGGTTTAGGGTATATGGTTTAGGGTTTATAGTTTAGGGTTTAGGGTTTAGATTTTAGAATTTAAGGTTTAGGGTTAAGGGTATAGGGGTTAGGGTTTAGAGTTTAGTGTGTTAGGTATAGTGTTGGTGGTTTAGGGTTTAGAGTTGGTTTAGGTTTTAGAGTTTAGGGTTTAAATATAGGGTTTAGGGTTTAGAGTTTAGTGTATAGGGTTTATGATTTAGTGTTTAGGGTTTAGATTTTACAATTTATAATTCAGGGTTTAGGGTTTATATTTTAGGCCTTAGGGTTTGGGTTTAGGGTTAGGGTTTAGAGTTTAGGGTTTAAGGTTTAGATTTAGGGTGTAGGGTTTAGACTTTAGGTTTAGGGTTTTGGGTTTAGATTTAGGGTTTTGGGTTAATGTTTAGGGTTTAGATTTAGGGTTTAAGGTCTATATTTTAGGGCTTAGGGTCAGGGTTTAGGTTAGGGTTCATGGTTTAGGGTTCAGGGTTTATGGTTTAGATTTAGGGTGTAAGGATTAGAGTTTAGGTTTAGGGTTTAGATTTCGCGTTTAGGGTCTAGATTTTGGGGTTTGAGTTTAGGTTTAGGATTTTGGGTTTTGGGTTTAGATTTAGGGTTTACGTTAGGGTTTAGGGTTTAGATTCTAGGGTTTAGGGTTGTGGGTTTAGATTTAGGGTTTATGGTTTAGGTTTAGAGTTTAGATTATAGGGCTTACGGTTTATATTTTAGGGCTTAAGGTTTAGGGTTAGGGTTTAGAGTTTTTAGTGTCATACCCCGTCCTAATCCATCTGGACGAAGTCACCAATATCTGGTCCCATTGCGATGATCGACTCCAAGTAATTTCTTTAAAATGAGCAAATGCACAGCGGAAGATTTCTTTCATACCTGAGAATAAACATGCTTTCAAGTGTCAATCAAAAGGTTGGTGAGTTCATTAGTTTATCGTAATCAATCATTTCCATAATTTTAATAGACCACAAGATTTCATTTATTCAATAATCATATACTCGCAAGTGTTAAAAATTCATTCATATGGATTGAACACCTGGTAACTGACATTAACAAAATGCATATAGAATATCCCCAAACATATACAATCGAAGTACTAAAGCAGTTCAAATTCTCTGACTGGGGCGTGTCAAAGCCCATACATCTATCTTTAGGATTCGCGTCAACTGGTGACAATTATAATAAACACCAATTCTTAGGTTACCAAGTTCAACAAGGGCGATATCCAGTATAACAATTCAACCATAGAATGTAGTTTCAATTACTTGTGTCTATTTCGTAAAACATTCATAAAAGCAGCGCATGTATTCTCAGTCCCAAAAATATATATTTCAAAAGCATTTAAAAAGGGAGCAAATGAAACTCACTATACGATATTTTGTATTAAAAATATTCATACGACGAAACTGCACAATGCAGGGTTGGCCTCGGATTCACGAACCTATATCAAGTATATATATTAACACATATAATTGTAATCAAACAATATATATATATATATATATATATATATATATATATATATATATATATATATATATATATATATATATATATATATATATATATATATATATATATATATATATATATATATATTATTAGTGATGTAATTAATAACTTATATTTTTCATTATTAAGTATATTCATTTTTATATATAAAAATATTAATATAGTTAAGTTATGTATTTTAAATATATTTTTATATGAAGATTGTGAAATTAATAATTATAATAATACTAATATTAGTAATAATAATGATACTATATAATATTAGTGATGATAAAGGTGATAATAATAGTGTTAATACTAATAATAATGATAATACTAATAGTATTAATATTAATTCTAATAATGATAATGATAATATTGATAGTAATAATACTAGTAATAATAATATTAATAATAATAATAAAAGTATTAGTAAAAACTACCTCAAAGGAGTAGCCCTTAAAAAAATGCCCAAGTCCGGGTTTGAACCCGCGACGTCCCGCTAACTCGATAACATCCTTAACCACTCCTCTGCTTTCCCTTTTCTGTTCTAGTTTACTCCTTAAATTCAATTAACCCGTTATTCGTCTGTTTTCTTTTTCCTTCTTCCAAAACCCATCGTGATTTCTATCATCATCACTTAATCATAACCTCCTAATCATCATGTTCATGATCTTCACCAAAAACATCATCAATATCATGTATCATCAGATCATTCACAATATCATTCGGTCATCATCACTACATCACCAACGATATCATTCAAACTAAATCGTCTAATCATTTTACATGTCATCATTAATATCAAAATCAACGAATACATTCATCTAACCATCATCATCTATTCATGTATTCCTCATCATCATCTCTTTATAATTTACGAATGTCATAACAGAGAAGTATGAATATGAATATCAAGATCAAGATCAATATCAATATCAAGTTATAACATAACCAAACGCTCCCTGTATTCATCCTCCAGCATAACATCATCATCATTTTTATTCTAATCTTATCATAATACCTAGTTGTTGTTGGATTTCGATGGCAAAAACAGCAATCCGATAAACTAACTCGGCCCAATAGTACCAATATTTCACAGCCCAAATGTACACAAGCCTATCTAACAAATCTAGGACCCAACTGTGATGTCTTGTGTTCTAAAATGGAACCTAGGAAAAAAAACATAGCAGCCCCGTTCTTTTTATTTATTTATTTATTTAGATTTATTATATGGTTCGAAAAAGAAAGTGGATGGGAAAAAGAAAAGTGTCGATATAAAGCATAAAGCATCCTGCTTTCTTTATTTCTCTGCAGAACCATTAACATAAAGTATCATGTATTACCTTCTCCTTTTTCCCTCGTTTTATTACTCTTCTACAGCCCATTATTCACACCTTCTTTAAAAAAAAAAAAAACGTATAGGAACAGCTCAGTTCAGCTGCAACAGCAGCCATTCAGTTTCGAGCAAGAAAGAAAAGAAGATAAATAAATAGACAGTGGCGGTTTCGAATGGTGGTTTTTGTTTACTCAAGAATAGAAGAGAGAGAAGGAAGAGAGTGATGTGAGAGAGAGTTGAAGGTGGTTTCTTTGGTGGCAGGAACAGGTTTAACAAGGTATATATTTGGCGTTCATAATGGTTATTGATTGTGGTTTGAGGTGTTGATTTGCAGCTGCAAATCGTATCCTGTTTGATTGAGCATGGTGCATCATCAAAGGTGGTTAAATGGATGTGGTGGTGGTTTATAGTTGCGCATAGTAGCAGCACAAACAGAAACATACCGTAGTAGTAATATAGGATTCATAATTGATGTTTGGTTTAATAGAAAAAGAAACAGAAGAAGTCGCTAGCTGTAATCATTGACTAAAACACGAATAAGAAAAACGTACGCGAAGTACTGCAGCTGAAACTATACAGTGGTGGTTCAAGGCATTCTTAAGGTGGTTCGAATATTAGAAGTAGAAAACAAGTGGTGTTTATGGTGGTTGTACATGGTGGTGTTTTTGGTCTCGGGTGTCTTTGATTAATAGAGACAGAAGTATAAGTAGTAGTAACAAGTAATCAAATGATGATGAAGATAATTATGAGGATTGGAGAGATGGTTAAATGGATAGTTCGTTTAAGGTATTTGGATTTGATTCCCCTTCTCAGATGCGTATAACCTTATATATATATATATATATATACATATATATATATGTATATATGATAATAAGGATTGGAATCGAATAATTGATATAGACACTGTGATTTGATCGATCTTGTTTGTATTACAAATTGATGTCGATGGTTAACCAATTCAGACGAGAAGACATAGCTCCATCAGAAAAAAAATATAGGACAAAAATGCATATAAAGTAGATAGAGTAAGGGAATCATTTATATGTCTTTGCTTTTATGTTTAATTCCTATTAATAATTGATAAAAGTGTTAATAATAATAATACAATAATAATAATAATAATTATGTTAATATTAATAATAATAATAATAATCTTAATAATAATGAAAATAATAATTTATCACTAAATAATGATAAATGGTGTTATTTTTATAATAATGTTTATTTTCTTAGTAATAATTCTAATGATAATGGTATATATTAAAATTAAAAATAATAAAAATAAAAATCTTAATAATAACTAAAATCATCATTTTTACTACTATATATAATAATACAGATATTAATAATGATAACAATAATATTAGTAATTAAATGTATCAAATTTTATATAATAAATTAAATCATATAATATTTTAAATTATATTTTTAATTACTACTATATATATATACACACATATCTATTTACAATTAATTATTCGTGAATCGTCGGAAATGGTCGAAGTTAAATGAATGCAAGAAAACAGTTCAAAATTTTTGAGACTCAACATTACAGTCTTTGCTTATCTTGACGAAATCATATAAAGAATAAGTTTAAATTTGGTCGGAAATTTTCGGGTCATCACAGTACCTACCCATTAAAGAAATTTCGTCCCCAAAATTTGATCGAGATAGTCATGGCTAACAGTAAGAATGTTTTCCTGACGAATATGAGCTGATAAATAGAGCTTTATTACTGTTGAGTAATATGGATAAGATAATTCGATTACTCGAAGAGTATAAGTGAAATTTTCACAAAAGAGTGAAGTAAAGAAATAAAGATTTAGCTCTTTGACGTAGTCAGGGTTGAATTCCGGAATTCAAGGGATTTAAAAGAAAATCTTGGAAATCTATAAGATCCGTTTCTTCAGGATTTAAGGAAATTGGGATCCTCTTTAATTAAATGTGTTAATCTGTTTTGATTGCTCTGTCGGATTTTTCGCTATAAATCAACCTCTTCCGTTCCCTTTATTTTCATCATCCTTATAACTTCTTTCTTAATCTATTCTTCCAAGGATTGTGTAAATGCTTAATTCAGTTTTAATTCTGAGCATTATTCTGGTCATTACTGAAATGTCCCGTTCTTATTGATTAAAAACGTTCCATATTAATTGATTTCGTTGCGAGGTTTTGACCTCTATATGAGACGTTTTTCAAAGACTGCATTCATTTTAAAACAAACCATAACCTTTATTTCATCAATAAAGGTTTAAAAAGCTTTACGTAGATGATCAAATAATGATAATCTAAAATATCCTGTTTACACACGACCATTACATAATGGTTTACAATACGAATATGTTACAACAAAATAAGTTTCTTGAATGCAGTTTTTACACAATATCATACAAGCATGGACTCCAAATCTCGTCCTTATTTAAGTATGCGACAGCGGAAGCTCTTAATAATCACCTGAGAATAAACATGCTTAAAACGTCAACACAAATGTTGGTGAGTTATAGGTTTAACCTATATATATCAAATCATAATAATAGACCACAAGATTTCATATTTCAATACACATCCCATACATAGAGATAAAAATCATTCATATGGTGAACACCTGGTAACCGACATTAACAAGATGCATATATAAGAATATCCCCATCATTCCGGGACACCCTTCGGATATGATATAAATTTCGAAGTACTAAAGCATCCGGTACTTTGGATGGGGTTTGTTAGGCCCAATAGATCTATCTTTAGGATTCGCGTCAATTAGGGTGTCTGTTCCCTAATTCTTAGATTACCAGACTTAATAAAAAGGGGCATATTCGATTTCGATAATTCAACCATAGAATGTAGTTTCACGTACTTGTGTCTATTTTGTAAATCATTTATAAAACCTGCATGTATTCTCATCCCAAAAATATTAGATTTTAAAAGTGGGACTATAACTCACTTTCACAGATTTTTACTTCGTCGGGAAGTAAGACTTGGCCACTGGTTGATTCACGAACCTATAACAATATATACATATATATCAAAGTATGTTCAAAATATATTTATAACACTTTTAATATATTTTGATGTTTTAAGTTTATTAAGTCAGCTGTCCTCGTTAGTAA
This sequence comes from Rutidosis leptorrhynchoides, assembly GCF_046630445.1. Taxonomy (NCBI): domain Eukaryota; kingdom Viridiplantae; phylum Streptophyta; class Magnoliopsida; order Asterales; family Asteraceae; genus Rutidosis; species Rutidosis leptorrhynchoides. Next base: position 474,521,377 of record NC_092335.1, read on the forward strand.
CCTACAACTAGTTGTCCACAGTTAGATGTACATAAATAAATCGATAAATATTATCTTGAATCAATCCACGACCCAGTGTATACGTATCTCAGTATTGATCACAACTCAAACTATATATATTTTGGAATCAACCTCAACCCTGTATAGCTAACTCCAACATTCACATATAGAGTGTCTATGGTTGTTCCGAAATATATATAGATGTGTCGACATGATAGGTCGAAACATTGTATACGTGTCTATGGTATCTCAAGATTACATAATATACAATACAAGTTGATTAAGTTATGGTTGGAATAGATTTGTTACCAATTTTCACGTAGCTAAAATGAGAAAAATTATCCAATCTTGTTTTACCCATAACTTCTTCATTTTAAATCCGTTTTGAGTGAATCAAATTGCTATGGTTTCATATTGAACTCTATTTTATGAATCTAAACAGAAAAAGTATAGGTTTATAGTCGGAAAAATAAGTTACAAGTCGTTTTTGTAAAGGTAGTCATTTCAGTCGAAAGAACGACGTCTAGATGACCATTTTAGAAAACATACTTCCACTTTGAGTTTAACCATAATTTTTGGATATAGTTTCATGTTCATAATAACAATAATTTTCTCAGAATAACAACTTTTAAATCAAAGTTTATCATAGTTTTTAATTAACTAACCCAAAACAGCCCGCGGTATTACTACGACGGCGTAAATCCGGTTTTACGGTGTTTTAAGTGTTTCCAGGTTTTAAATCATTAAGTTAGCATATCATATAGATATAGAACATGTGTTTAGTTGATTTTAAAAGTCAAGTTAGAAGGATTAACTTTTGTTTGCGAACAAGTTTAGAATTAACTAAACTATGTTCTAGTGATTACAAGTTTAAACCTTCGAATAAGATAGCTTTATATGTATGAATCGAATGATGTTATGAACATCATTACTACCTTAAGTTCCTTGGATAAACCTACTGGAAAAGAGAAAAATGGATCTAGCTTCAATGGATCCTTGGATGGCTCGAAGTTCTTGAAGCAGAATCATGACACGAAAACAAGTTCAAGTAAGATCATCACTTGAAATAAGATTGTTATAGTTATAGAAATTGAACCAAAGTTTGAATATGATTATTACCTTGTATTAGAATGATAACCTACTGTAAGAAACAAAGATTTCTTGAGGTTGGATGATCACCTTACAAGATTGGAAGTGAGCTAGCAAACTTGAAAGTATTCTTGATTTTATGTTACTAGAACTTGTAGAATATATGAAGAACACTTAGAACTTGAAGATAGAACATGAGAGAGATCAATTAGATGAAGAAAATTGAAGAATGAAAGTGTTTGTAGGTGTTTTTGGTCGTTGGTGTATGGATTAGATATAAAGGATATGTAATTTTGTTTTCATGTAAATAAGTCATGAATGATTACTCATATTTTTGTAATTTTATGAGATATTTCATGCTAGTTGCCAAATAATGGTTCCCACATGTGTTAGGTGACTCACATGGGCTGCTAAGAGCTGATCATTGGAGTGTATATACCAATAGTACATACATCTAAAAGCTGTGTATTGTACGAGTACGAATACGGGTGCATACGAGTAGAATTGTTGATGAAACTGAACGAGGATGTAATTGTAAGAATTTTTGTTAAGTAGAAGTATTTTGATAAGTGTATTGAAGTCTTCCAAAAGTGTATAAATATATATTAAAACACTACATGTATATACATTTTAACTGATTCGTTAAGTCATCGTTAGTCGTTACATGTAAGTGTTGTTTTGAAACCTTTAGGTTAACGATCTTGTTAAATGTTGTTAACCCAATGTTTATAATATCAAATGAGATTTTAAATTATTATATTATCATGATATTATCATGTATGAATATCTCTTAATATGATATATATATATATATATATACATTAAACGTCTTTACAACGATAATCGTTACATATATGTCTCGTTTAAAAATCATTAAGTTAGTAGTCTTGTTTTCACATATGTAGTTCATTGTTAATATACTTAATGATATGTTTACTTATCATAGTATCATGTTAACTATATATATATATATATCCATATATATGTCATCATATAGTTTTTACAAGTTTTAACGTTCGTGAATCACCGGTCAACTTGGGTGGTCAATTGTCTATATGAAACATATTTCAATTAATCAAGTCTTAACAAGTTTGATTGTTTAACATGTTGGAAACATTTAATCATGTAATATCAATCTCAATTAATATATATAAACATGGAAAAGTTCGGGTCACTACAGTACCTACCCGTTAAATAAATTTCATCCCGAAATTTTAAGCTGTTGAAGGTGTTGACGAATCTTCTGGAAATAGATGCGGGTATTTCTTCTTCATCTGATCTTCACGCTCCCAGGTGAACTTGGGTCCTCTACGAGCATTCCATCGAACCTTAACAATTGGTATCTTGTTTTGCTTAAGTCTTTTAACCTCACGATCCATTATTTCGACGGGTTCTTCGATGAATTGAAGTTTTTCGTTGATTTGGATTTCATCTAACGGAATAGTGAGATCTTCTTTAGCAAAACATTTCTTCAAATTCGAGACGTGGAAAGTGTTATGTACAGCCGCGAGTTGTTGAGGTAACTCAAGTCGGTAAGCTACTGGTCCGACACGATCAATAATCTTGAATGGTCCAATATACCTTGGATTTAATTTCCCTCGTTTACTAAATCGAACAACGCCTTTCCAAGGTGCAACTTTAAGCATGACCATCTCTCCAATTTCAAATTCTATATCTTTTCTTTTAATGTCAGCGTAGCTCTTTTGTCGACTTTGGGCGGTTTTCAACCGTTGTTGAATTTGGATGATCTTCTCGGTAGTTTCTTGTATAATCTCCGGACCTGTAATCTGTCTATCCCCCACTTCACTCCAACAAATCGGAGACCTGCACTTTCTACCATAAAGTGCTTCAAACGGCGCCATCTCAATGCTTGAATGGTAGCTGTTGTTGTAGGAAAATTCTGCTAACGGTAGATGTCGATCCCAACTGTTTCCGAAATCAATAACACATGCTCGTGGCATGTCTTCAAGCGTTTGTATCGTCCTTTCGCTCTGTCCATCAGTTTGTGGATGATAGGCAGTACTCATGTCTAGACGAGTTCCTAATGCTTGCTGTAATGTCTGCCAGAATCTTGAAATAAATCTGCCATCCCTATCAGAGATAATAGAGATTGGTATTCCATGTCTGGAGACGACTTCCTTCAAATACAGTCGTGCTAACTTCTCCATCTTGTCATCTTCTCTTATTGGCAGGAAGTGTGCTGATTTGGTGAGACGATCAACTATTACCCAAATAGTATCAAAACCACTTGCAGTCCTTGGTAATTTAGTGATGAAATCCATGGTAATGTTTTCCCATTTCCATTCCGGGATTTCGGGTTGTTGAAGTAGACCTGATGGTTTTTGATGCTCAGCTTTGACCTTAGAACACGTCAAACATTCTCCTACGTATTTAGCAACATCGGCTTTCATACCCAGCCACCAAAAATGTTTCTTGAGATCCTTGTACATCTTCCCCGTTCCAGGATGTATTGAGTATTTGGTTTTATGAGCTTCTCTAAGTACCATTTCTCTCATATCTCCAAATTTTGGTACCCAAATCCTTTCAGCCCTATACTGGGTTCCGTCTTCCCGAATATTAAGATGCTTCTCCGATCCTTTGGGTATTTCATCCTTTAAATTTCCCTCTTTTAAAACTCCTTGTTGCGCCTCCTTTATTTGAGTAGTAAGGTTATTATGAATCATTATATTCATAGATTTTACTCGAATGGGTTCTCTGTCCTTCCTGCTCAAGGCATCGGCTACCACATTTGTCTTCCCCGGGTGGTAACGAATCTCAAAGTCGTAATCATTCAATAATTCAATCCACCTACGCTGCCTCATATTCAGTTGTTTCTGATTAAATATGTGTTGAAGACTTTTGTGGTCGGTATATATAATACTTTTGACCCCATATAAGTAGTGCCTCCAAGTCTTTAATGCAAAAACAACCGCGCCTAATTCCAAATCATGCGTCGTATAATTTTGTTCTTGAATCTTCAATTGTCTAGACGCATAAGCAATCACCTTCGTTCGTTGCATTAATACACAACCGAGACTTTGCTTTGATGCGTCACAATAAATCACAAAATCATCATTCCCTTCAGGCAATGACAATATAGGTGCCGTAGTTAGCTTTTTCTTCAATAACTGAAACGCTTTCTCTTGTTCATCATTCCATTCAAATTTATTCCCTTTATGCGTTAATGCAGTCAAGGGTTTTGCTATTCTGGAAAAGTCTTGGATGAACCTTCTGTAGTAACCAGCTAGTCCTAAAAACTGGCGTATGTGTTTCGGAGTTTTCGGGGTTTCCCACTTTTCAACAGTTTCTATCTTTGCCGGATCCACCTTAATACCTTCTTTGTTCACTATGTGACCGAGGAATTGAACTTCTTCCAACCAAAATGCACACTTTGAAAACTTAGCGTACAATTCTTCCTTCCTCAATACTTCTAACACCTTTCTCAAATGTTCACCGTGTTCTTGGTCATTCTTTGAGTAAATAAGTATGTCATCAATGAAAACAATGACAAACTTGTCAAGGTATGGTCCACACACTCGGTTCATAAGGTCCATGAACACAGCTGGTGCATTAGTTAAACCAAACGGCATGACCATAAACTCGTAATGACCGTAACGTGTTCTGAAAGCAGTCTTTGGAATATCATCTTCTTTCACCCGCATTTGATGATACCCGGAACGTAAGTCAATCTTTGAATAAATAGACGAGCCTTGTAGTTGATCAAATAAGTCGTCGATTCTCGGTAGTGGGTAGCGGTTCTTGATGGTAAGTTTGTTCAACTCTCGGTAGTCGATACACAACCTGAATGTACCATCTTTCTTCTTGACAAACAAAACAGGAGCTCCCCACGGTGATGTGCTTGGTCGAATGAAACCACGCTCTAAAAGTTCTTGTAATTGGCTTTGCAGTTCTTTCATCTCGCTGGGTGCGAGTCTGTAAGGAGCACGAGCTATTGGTGCAGCTCCTGGTACAAGATCTATTTGAAATTCAACGGATCGATGTGGGGGTAATCCCGGTAATTCTTTCGGAAATACATCGGGAAATTCTTTTGCAATGGGAACATCATTGATGCTCTTTTCTTCAGTTTGTACTTTCTCGACGTGTGCTAGAACGGCATAGCAACCTTTTCTTATTAGTTTTTGTGCCTTCAAATTACTAATAATATGTAGCTTCGTATTGCCCTTTTCTCCGTACACCATTAAGGGTTTTCCTTTTTCTCGTATAATGCGAATTGCATTTTTGTAACAAACGATCTCTGCTTTCACTTCTTTCAACCAGTCCATACCGATTATCACATCAAAACTCCCTAACTCTACTGGTATCAAATCAATCTTAAATGTTTCGCTAACCAGTTTAATTTCTCGATTCCGACATATATTATCTGCTGAAATTAATTTACCATTTGCTAATTCGAGTAAAAATTTACTATCCAAAGGCGTCAATGGACAACTTAATTTAGCACAAAAATCTCTACTCATATAGCTTCTATCCGCACCCGAATCAAATAAAACGTAAGCAGATTTATTGTTAATAAGAAACGTACCCGTAACAAGCTCCGGGTCTTCCTGTGCCTCTGCCGCATTAATATTGAAAACTCTTCCGCGGCCTTGTCCATTCGTGTTCTCCTAGTTCGGGCAATTTCTAATAATGTGGCCCGGTTTTCCACATTTATAACAAACTACATTGGCATAACTTGCTCCGACACTACTTGCTCCGCCATTACTCGTTCCGACACCATTTGTTCCTTTCGTTTTATTAACCCCTGGTCCGTAGAACTCACACTTCGCCGCGCTATGACCATTTCTTTTACACTTGTTGCAAAATTTGGTGCAGAACCCCGAGTGATACTTTTCACACCTTTGGCATAGCTGCTTCTGATTGTTGTTGTTATTGCGGTTATTATTGTTGTTGGGATGATTGTTGTAGTTGCTGTTGCTGTTGTTGTTGTTGTTGTTGGGCCGTTTGTTGTAGTTGCGATTGATGTTGCGATTGTTGGGATAATTGTTGCGATTATTGTTGTAATTGCTGTTGTTGTTGTATTGGTGATTCTTATCACCGTTTTCCTCCCACTTTCTTTTGACTTGCTTCACATTGGCCTCTTCAGCAGTCTGTTCTTTAATTCTTTCTTCAATCTGGTTCACTAGTTTGTGAGCCATTCTACATGCCTGTTGTATGGAGGCGGGCTCGTGTGAACTTATATCTTCTTGGATTCTTTCCGGTAATCCTTTCACAAACGCGTCGATCTTCTCTTCCTCATCTTCGAATGCTCCCGGACACAATAGGCACAATTATGTGAATCGTCTTTCGTACGTGGTAATATCAAATCCTTGGGTTCGTAACCCTCTAAGTTCTGTCTTGAGCTTATTGACCTCGGTTCTGGGACGGTACTTCTCGTTCATCAAGTGCTTGAATGCTGACCACGGTAGTGCGTACGCATCATCTTGTCCCACTTGCTCTAGATAGGTATTCCACCATGTTAACGCAGAACCTGTGAAGGTATGCGTAGCGTACTTCACTTTGTCCTCTTCAGTACACTTACTTATGGCAAACACCGATTTGACCTTCTCGGTCCACCGTTTCAATCCGATCGGTCCTTCGGTTCCATCAAATTCCAAAGGTTTGCAGGCAGTGAATTCTTTGTAGGTGCATTCTACACGATTTCCTGTACTGCCAGATCCAAGGTTATTGTTGGTATGTAGCGCAGCCTGTACTGCGGCTATGTTTGAAGCTAGAAAAGTACGGAATTCCTCTTCATTCATATTCACGGTGTGTCGAGTAGTCGGTGCAATTTCCTTCAAAATAGTCAAATGGAACAAGTTAATCATACAGAATATTAAGAGTAGTTAATAGTATTTCGTAGCATAATATGAACTCATTTATAAAAGCTTTTTCTTCATATTAGCATTTTATAAGTTTAAATTCGGGTAGTACCTACCCGTTAAGTTCATACTTAGTAGCTAATATACAATTCAACTACTACAATTCTATATGAAAAACTGATTGTAATAATATTTGGCGTTCAAACTTTTATACAATATTTTACAAACTTACAATACCGCTTATTTTACATAAAGCATGAAATATAGCACACAATAACTTTGATACAAGATAGTTGTGAAGATAATTCTAGCTAGTACACAAGTCGTTCAGCAAAGGCAATAAAGACACGTAATTCATACGTCCAGAAACAAGTCATGCATTCTGGTTTTACTAGGACTACTTCCCATCCTTGGTCTTGTGGAACATAACCGTTATGGCCGTTGATAAGACAGCGTGTTGTAACGTCATCAAAGGGACGAGGGTTACGTAATGACCAACAGTCTCGTAATAACCTAAAAACCTCATTTCTTACCCCAATTACCGACTCCGTCACTTGTGGGAACGTTTTGTTTAATAGTTGTAGCCCGATGTTCTTGTTCTCACTTTGGTGAGAAGTGAACATTACTAACCCGTAAGCATAACATGCTTCTTTATGTTGCATGTTAGCCGCTTTTTCTAAATCACGAAGTCCTATATTCGGATATACTGAGTCAAAATAATTTCTTAACCCGTTGCGTAAAATAGCATTTGGGTTCCCCGCAATATATGCGTCAAAGTAAACACATCGTAACTTATGGATTTCCCAATGTGATATTCCCCATCTTCCGAACGAAAGCCTTTTATAAACCAAGGCATTCTTGGAACGTTCTTCGAATGTCTTACAAACTGATCTCGCCTTAAATAGTTGTGCCGAGGAATTCTGACCGACTCTAGACAAGATTTCATCAATCATGTCTCCGGGTAGGTCTCTTAAAATATTGGGTTGTCTATCCATTTTGTGTTTTTATACTGTAAAATAGACAAGAGTTAGATTCATAAAAAAAAATACTTATTAATACAAGCAATTTTTACATATATCATAAAGCATAAGCACACTATATTACATATATTACACCACACGAATATAACTATCTTATTCCGACTCGCTCGTTTCTTCTTGTTCGGTTTTGGTTCGTTTTGCCAAGTTTCTAGGGATATATGATGTTCCCCTAATACGAGGCGTCGTTATCCACATTGGTTTAGAAAAACCTGGTGGTTTAGAGGTTCCCGGGTCATTGTTACAACTTAAGGACTTCGGGGGTTGACGATACATATAAAGTTCATCGGGGTTGGAATTAGATTTCTCTATTTTTATGCCCTTTCCCTTATTATTTTCTTTTGCCTTTTTAAATTCAGTTGGGGTAATTTCTATAACATCATCGGAATTCTCGTCGGAATCCGATTCATCGGAGAATTGGTAATCCTCCCAATATTTTGCTTCCTTGGCGGAAACACCATTGACCATAATTAACCTTGGTCGGTTGGTTGAGGATCCTCTTTTACTTAACCGTTTTATTATTTCCCCCACCGGTTCTATTTCTTCTTCCGGTTCCGATTCTTCTTCCGGTTCCGATTCTTCTTCCGGTTCCGACTCTTCTTCCGGTTCCTCTTCGGGAACTTGTGAATCAGTCCACGAATCATTCTAATTTACATAATATTCATATGTTAAAAATATATAGTTTCCAACAAAAATGTTAAGCAATCATTTTTAAAGAAAACACGGTCGAAGTCCAGACTCACTAATGCATCCTAACAAACTCGATAAGACACACTAATGCAAATTTTCTGGTTCTCTAAGACAACGCTCTGATACCAACTGAAATGTCCCGTTCTTATTGATTAAAAACGTTCCATATTAATTGATTTCGTTGCGAGGTTTTGACCTCTATATGAGACGTTTTTCAAAGACTGCATTCATTTTAAAACAAACCATAACCTTTATTTCATCAATAAAGGTTTAAAAAGCTTTACGTAGATGATCAAATAATGATAATCTAAAATATCCTGTTTACACACGACCATTACATAATGGTTTACAATACGAATATGTTACAACAAAATAAGTTTCTTGAATGCAGTTTTTACACAATATCATACAAGCATGGACTCCAAATCTCGTCCTTATTTAAGTATGCGACAGCGGAAGCTCTTAATAATCACCTGAGAATAAACATGCTTAAAACGTCAACAAAAATGTTGGTGAGTTATAGGTTTAACCTATATATATCAAATCATAATAATAGACCACAAGATTTCATATTTCAATACACATCCCATACATAGAGATAAAAATCATTCATATGGTGAACACCTGGTAACCGACATTAACAAGATGCATATATAAGAATATCCCCATCATTCCGGGACACCCTTCGGATATGATATAAATTTCGAAGTACTAAAGCATCCGGTACTTTGGATGGGGTTTGTTAGGCCCAATAGATCTATCTTTAGGATTCGCGTCAATTAGGGTGTCTGTTCCCTAATTCTTAGATTACCAGACTTAATAAAAAGGGGCATATTCGATTTCGATAATTCAACCATAGAATGTAGTTTCACGTACTTGTGTCTATTTTGTAAATCATTTATAAAACCTGCATGTATTCTCATCCCAAAAATATTAGATTTTAAAAGTGGGACTATAACTCACTTTCACAGATTTTTACTTCGTCGGGAAGTAAGACTTGGCCACTGGTTGATTCACGAACCTATAACAATATATACATATATATCAAAGTATGTTCAAAATATATTTATAACACTTTTAATATATTTTGATGTTTTAAGTTTATTAAGTCAGCTGTCCTCGTTAGTAACCTACAACTAGTTGTCCACAGTTAGATGTACATAAATAAATCGATAAATATTATCTTGAATCAATCCACGACCCAGTGTATACGTATCTCAGTATTGATCACAACTCAAACTATATATATTTTGGAATCAACCTCAACCCTGTATAGCTAACTCCAACATTCACATATAGAGTGTCTATGGTTGTTCCGAAATATATATAGATGTGTCGACATGATAGGTCGAAACATTGTATACGTGTCTATGGTATCTCAAGATTACATAATATACAATACAAGTTGATTAAGTTATGGTTGGAATAGATTTGTTACCAATTTTCACGTAGCTAAAATGAGAAAAATTATCCAATCTTGTTTTACCCATAACTTCTTCATTTTAAATCCGTTTTGAGTGAATCAAATTGCTATGGTTTCATATTGAACTCTATTTTATGAATCTAAACAGAAAAGGTATAGGTTTATAGTCGGAAAAATAAGTTACAAGTCGTTTTTGTAAAGGTAGTCATTTCAGTCGAAAGAACGACGTCTAGATGACCATTTTAGAAAACATACTTCCACTTTGAGTTTAACCATAATTTTTGGATATAGTTTCATGTTCATAATAACAATAATTTTCTCAGAATAACAACTTTTAAATCAAAGTTTATCATAGTTTTTAATTAACTAACCCAAAACAGCCCGCGGTGTTACTACGACGGCGTAAATCCGGGTTTACGGTGTTTTTCGTGTTTCCAGGTTTTAAATCATTAAGTTAGCATATCATATAGATATAGAACATGTGTTTAGTTGATTTTAAAAGTCAAGTTAGAAGGATTAACTTTTGTTTGCGAACAAGTTTAGAATTAACTAAACTATGTTCTAGTGATTACAAGTTTAAACCTTCGAATAAGATAGTTTTATATGTATGAATCGAATGATGTTATGAACATCATTACTACCTTAAGTTCCTTGGATAAACCTACTGGAAAAGAGAAAAATGGATCTAGCTTCAATGGATCCTTGGATGGCTCGAAGTTCTTGAAGCAGAATCATGACACGAAAACAAGTTCAAGTAAGATCATCACTTGAAATAAGATTGTTATAGTTATAGAAATTGAACCAAAGTTTGAATATGATTATTACCTTGTATTAGAATGATAACCTACTGTAAGAAACAAAGATTTCTTGAGGTTGGATGATCACCTTACAAGATTGGAAGTGAGCTAGCAAACTTGAAAGTATTCTTGATTTTATGTAACTAGAACTTGTAGAATATATGAAGGACACTTAGAACTTGAAGATAGAACTTGAGAGAGATCAATTAGATGAAGAAAATTGAAGAATGAAAGTGTTTATAGGTGTTTTTGGTCGTTGGTGTATGGATTAGATATAAAGGATATGTAATTTTGTTTTCATGTAAATAAGTCATGAATGATTACTCATATTTTTGTAATTTTATGAGATATTTCATGCTAGTTGCCAAATGATGGTTCCCACATGTGTTAGGTGACTCACATGGGCTGCTAAGAGCTGATCATTGGAGTGTATATACCAATAGTACATACATCTAAAAGCTGTGTATTGTACGAGTACGAATACGGGTGCATACGAGTAGAATTGTTGATGAAACTGAACGAGGATGTAATTGTAAGCATTTTTGTTAAGTAGAAGTATTTTAATAAGTGTATTGAAGTCTTCCAAAAGTGTATAAATATATATTAAAACACTACATGTATATACATTTTAACTGATTCGTTAAGTCATCGTTAGTCGTTACATGTAAGTGTTGTTTTGAAACCTTTAGGTTAACGATCTTGTTAAATGTTGTTAACCCAATGTTTATAATATCAAATGAGATTTTAAATTATTATATTATCATGATATTATCATGTATGAATATCTCTTAATATGATATATATACATTAAACGTCTTTACAACGATAATCGTTACATATATGTCTCGTTTAAAAATCATTAAGTTAGTAGTCTTGTTTTTACATATGTAGTTCATTGTTAATATACTTAATGATATGTTTACTTATCATAGTATCATGTTAACTATATATATATCCATATATATGTCATCATATAGTTTTTACAAGTTTTAACGTTCGTGAATCACCGGTCAACTTGGGTGGTCAATTGTCTATATGAAACATATTTCAATTAATCAAGTCTTAACAAGTTTGATTGTTTAACATGTTGGAAACATTTAATCATGTAAATATCAATCTCAATTAATATATATAAACATGAAAAAGTTCGGGTCACTACAATTACAACAATAATCCTTCTCTTTCAATTGCCTCCAGAGGAATCTGTTTTCTTCTATTATGCTTTAGGGATTATTGTCTTTCCAATTCTCCCGTGTCTTTATTTTGCTATTCACATTAATATCCATGGTTTGTAAACATCGTGTTATTGTCGGCCTTTATACTTTCCCTTATACTTCAGAGCTCTTTGCCTTTTTATTCTCTTCTCGACTCTAAGTCAAGCGAATAATGGTCCAGAATTTGTAGATATGAAATTCGGAATGAACATAGTTAATGTTCTAAGAGAGAAATTGTGATAGCACGATCTTAATTGGTTAAATTACCAGAATTTAAGAGAAAACATTGAACTATCAAGAATATTTGTTCTTGATATGTTTATAGATTAGATAGAATGTAAGAGTCGTGTAACATGGCACATGATGATGTTATGATCTGTGAATCATCACGTTCCATTAGAAACTCAGCATGACTTACTATAATATAATCACGTTGATCAAGTGTCATTATATTATACTAACTCATGCTTCAGTTCCTAACACTACTTCAAAAAACATTCATATTTTAAACTCAAAGGTTTCAGAACATAGAAATTAAAATAGTTTCTTTTATGATGTAACGCAGATAGCGCGAGAAGATAATAATTTCGGATCATAATAGTTATGAAGATATCTTCAGAAATATGGAGGATATTTATAATGAAAGGTACGATGATATCTTAGAATACCTAAGATTAGAGGATGATGACGAATATTGTCCGCACGAGTTTTAGAGTAAGGAGTAAGGTATTTGCTAAAGACTTCAACAGTCCCTGAATCATTTGGATTCTTTGAAGGTAGATTTCGTCTTTGTAATTGGTTCACAGCCTCCTTCATAGTTTGCTAAATCTGTTTTCCAGTTCCCACCTTCTCTTTTTCTGTGCGTTACCAACACACTATTCTTTATCATCAATCTTTTTACTGTTAAGGTCGTTTACAGTTTTTGCTGCTTCATCAGCATTTTCCAAAAATTTTTGGAGAACTAGTTCGCAGTTTAGGGTGTTTTTCAGAAACTTCACATTCAAAGTATGTAAGTCTAGGAGATAGACATTATATGTACACATATAATTGTTGGCGTAGACATGCTGCGAGATTTCAAAATACTGATTGCTGATTCCCAGTAATTGGCATGAAAATTCTTGTTACAAGATGCGGATGAGTAAATGATGGGGTTTCGATAATTATAATGATTTTTCAGGAGGTCAAAGATCAACGAAGTTGTTGGTAAGTTTATTGTTAATGTGGTGAGATATAAACGGTTCTCCGGTAACGATGATGAAGGGGTAATCTTTATAATAAGGTTTATTCGAATGAAAATTTGAAGTTGACTTGCTGGAGCTGTGACAAAATTGGCTACCTTGAAAAGGGATTGTAAAGTTATTTTGGGTAATAATAATGCTAAAGGATCTAGCACAGATACATGTTAAAAGTTTATTCAGGTTCCGAGAGTTTTCAGGTGCATAATTATATGCATCAATCTTTTCTCCCATAGATGAAGTGCGGTTGGTTCATCTTCTCGATTGAGGTGTTTTTCAAGAATCATGAAAGGTTTGAACGCAGATTGTATTCATCAAGATACAAATGAAGTTTAATATGAAATCAAGTGGCAAACTTAAAGAATTGTTTAGTTTCATATGTTATAATCAATATTTTAATTCATTTTAATTGTCCAATGTTGACAGTCCACGGTTAGCAGTCCACAATTTGTAGTTCAACAATTCATATATAGTTTAATATATAATATTTGAATTAATTAATACGTGTCTTGACCCGTTATATACATGTCTCAGACTCGATCACAACTCAAAGTATATATATTATTATAGAATCAACCTCAACCCTGTATAGCTAACTCAAGCATTACTGCATATAGAGTGTCTACGGTTATTCCAAATAATATATATAGATGTGTCGATATGATATGTCAAAACCTTGTATACGTGTCCCGATATTTAAAGTGCGTAAAATAAATAACAGAAATTAAATGACGATAGATAAAATTGCGAGAATTTAAATTGTGATAAATAAATTACGATAATTAAATTGCGATAAATAAATTACGATAAATAAAATGTAATACGGAATTAACAGTTAGCTAGGAACAGTTAGCTAGGAATAGTTAGCGTGGATTCTTAACAAAATTTCTCATAATTAATTTGTTTGTTTCTAACAAATTTTATTTTGTCCAATGTTTTCTTCATTATGCCACTTGTCGGATTCTGATAGGTCAAAATTCAAATATGAAATTGAATGAAAATGGTTATTCTGCGGTGAACAGATACGTATATTGGTGGATGTAAGTAGGATAGTAAATGACCGTTGAATCAGATTCGAAGAATGTACAGTGTAACTTATTAATGTGAAATCTAAATATTCCTCGGGTATTACCTACCCGTTAAAATATATTCACCATTAACAGTTTGTACAAAAGAATTTTAATTACAATCTTTATGAAAACATATATACATATATATTTTCTTCAGACGTAATCATGGATTTAATGAGTCAATGTGATATTAAACTCATCAGATTTACGATTAGAACTATGATACATAATCTCTAAAACATTAGAGTTTACATAATCATCATGTAGAACAAAGATGATTGATGTAGAACGTCGTGTAGAACGATGATTATGCTCGAGGTACAGATTGTGATGTTGAGGCGTGTGTTGTTGATGGTACGGGTGCTGTTGCTGAAGCTGGTAAGTTTTGCACCATATTTTCCAAGGCTACAACTCGGGCGCGAAGCTCGTTGACTTCTTCTATTATTCCGAGATGATTGTCGGTTGGAACGAGCGGATGAATAAGATCTAGAATCTGAGTTGTGATATAGTCGTGGCGAGATACTCTGGAAATGAGAGAGAAAATGGTGTTACGAACAGCTTCGTCGGTAAGTGCTTCAGGTTCTTCACCAAGAGTGCAGGTTGGTGAGTGGAAAGGATCGCCTTCTTCTCGTCTCCATTGATTTAGTCGACTACGAAACCATCCGATGAATTAGGGATGGATGATTGGTTGATTCATTCCAGTGACACTGCTTTAAGAGCTCGAGTGAAACTCTATGTCAGAATAGCTGTCGGAATAACTATCGGAATAGCTATCGGAATCTAAAGGACTCGAACTGGTTGAGGGATTCATCTCGTATGATCAGATGAAGGATTTTCGATAAGAAATAGAATAGGATGTAGATTAGTACCATGCAATACATAATTTACATATACATATATAATACTAAAATCCCATAAGTTACAGAGGAATCTACGGAAGCTGTCAAGCAAAGTCTACAGTAACAGCTACGCTAAGATGTGAATTATCAGATACGTTAAGATATGAATTTTGTCTATACACTATTCATGCAGTCAATGCAGTAAAACGTGTCTAGACTAAGAATGATAAGCAAATAATTTTTGACACTAAATGATAAGCAAAACTTTTGACATGCAGACACGGTCGAAGTCCAGACCCACTAATGCATCTAAACAACTATCAGTTAGACACACTAATGCAAGACCTGGTTCGCTAAGACCACCGCTCTGATACCACATGTCATACCCCGTCCTAATCCATCTGGACGAAGTCACCAACATCTGGTCCCATTGCGATGATCGACTCCAAGTAATGTCTTTAAAATGAGCAAATGCACAGCGAAAGATTTCTTTCATACCTGAGAATAAACATGCTTTCAAGTGTCAACCAAAAGGTTGGTGAGTTCATTAGTTTATTGTAATCAATCATTTCCATAATTTTAATAGACCACAAGATTTCATTTATTCAATAATCATACACTCGCAAGTGTTAAAAATTCATTCATATGGATTGAACACCTGGTAACCGACATTAACAAAATGCATCTAGAATATCCCCAAACATATAACATCGAAATACTAAAGCAGTTCAAATTCTCTGACTGGGGCTTGTCAAAGCCCATAGATCTATCTTTAGGATTCGCGTCAACTGGTGGCAATTATAATAAACACCAATTCTTAGGTTACCAAGTTCAACAAGGGCGATATCGGGTATAACAATTCAACCATAGAATGTAGTTTCCTATTTCGTAAAACATTCATAAAAGCAGCGCATGTATTCTCAGTCCCAAAAATATATATTTCAAAAGCATTTAAAAAGGGAGCAAATGAAACTCACTATACGATATTTTGTAGTAAAAATATTCATACGACGAAACTGCACAATGCAGGGTTGGCCTCGGATTCACGAACCTATATCAAGTATATATATATTAACACATATAATTGTAATCAAACAATATATATATATATATATATATATATATATATATATATATATATATATATATATATATATATATATATATATTATTAGTGATGTAATTAATAACTTATATTTTTCATTATTAAGTATATTCATTTTTATATATAAAAATATTAATATAGTTAAGTTATGTATTTTAAATATATTTTTATATGAAGATTGTGAAATTAATAATTATAATAATACTAATATTAGTAATAATAATGATACTATATAATATTAGTGATGATAAAGGTGATAGTAATAGTGTTAATACTAATAATAATGATAATACTAATAATATTAATATTAATTCTAATAATGATAATGATAATATTGATAGTAATAATACTAGTAATAATAATATTAATAATAATAATAATAAGTTGAAAACTTATTATTAATATACTTTTACTACCATGAGTATATAGTCCCATTTTTAAACTCTATAAATATTTTGGGATGAGAATACATGCATTTTATGTTTTACGCCATGGACACAAGTACTTAAAATATATTCTACGTTGAGTTGTACCACCTTACATATCTTCCCTAATAGCTTGATAACTAATATTTACATGTTGTAAGAACATGTAAGCGCGAATCCTATTGATAGATCTATCGGGTTTGACAACCCCAACCGGGCTAGTCGCTCTAGTATCATAAACGGTTGCATAGTACTTCGTTTTTACTACACTTGGTACAGTGTAGGGAGATTTCATAATAAAGGGAATATGCCACATTAATGGTTAAGTATGGTTACTGATAACGCCATTTTCATACATATATTTTGGGCGTTATCTTGGTCCATTTGTTGATATTTTAAAGACTTTGATGGAGATATCGAGTTATTTGAGCTTAATATGAAGAAAGTGTCAAGTTATGGTTCGTTGGCTCATTAACGATGATTTTTATTGAAGATATAGCCAAAACGGAGTTAGAGTTGAAGATAAACGCGTCTCGGGTGAAAAAGTCAGTTTCCATCGCTTCAGGATGATGTTTATCGCGTTTTGGTCATCGTGATACGTGACAAAGTGCATCAGAACACGACATGGAAAAAAGGGGTGTTCTGACCAATCTATCGCGTTTAAACAACCTTTGTCGCGTCCTGGTTATCGCAGAACGCGATGAGGTGGTCGCGGATCGCGATGATTTGTCGCGGAACGCGACCTGAGTCGGTTTCATCTATTTTCCAGATTCTATAAATAGACGAATTTTACCCCAATTTAGGGTATCCAGTTTTATTTACGAATTTTCTTCCACAGCAATTTTAGTTACGAATTTCTTTGTCTTTCTTCATTGTTTTACAAGGGTTTAAGCTACAATATCATTCTTGGTCAGTTTAATCTTTGTATTAACTTCTATTACTTTTATTAATTTGTTCTTCATTCAATTCAATGATTATGTTTAATTGTTCTTATTATTTACTTGTTCTTTGCTTTACCATGAGTAGCTAAATATTTAGTATTCACTTAGATGCATGAACTTAGGTGATGGATTGCGATCTTTTGGTTAATAACAATTAATTAAAATTACACAAGGTTAATGTATAGCTAAGATCCACTGTTATTAAAGCTTATTGATTGTTAAATCACGGAAGTTATTGATTAACTAACGACAGTTAAATTGATTAATAGCTTTTACTAGATTATTGAACGTGAATAATTTAGGAATACGTGAGATTTTATGAGGGACACCGATAATAAAATTAATCGTATAGTGGTTGAACTTGAAATTAGTTGCAATAATTGTGAGGTTATAAGGGACACCAAACCAACCTAAGTTAGATTATAATCTTGAGTAATATCATTGTGAATTGGTTAGTAACTCTAGGTTAACGACAGTTATACTTAGGTTATTAGTCTTAAACTGTAGGAATCGACAGATAAATACAGTGTCACATCATCATAATTGTTTACTTAACGAGTTTAAACGAGCAATCCTAGCCTAGGGAATTGTAGCTAAGTGGATACCTTTGCATCTTATTGAATTAAGTTTAATTTACTTTCGCATTTAATCAGTTTTACAACAAAACCCCCTTTTAAACCTTAGAATAATTAATAGTTCAAGTTTTCAATTACCTGCTCTCTATGGAATGAATTGGTCAAATACTTGTTTAATTACTACACGAACTGGTTATAGTTGCCTGTATTGTGTGATAATCGATAGGTATTTAGCTAATAATTTAGAGTACGAAATTACACATCAACTTTTTGGCGCCGCTGCCGGGGAGCGGTGTAATTATTGGAAATTTGGTTAAGCTTTTGATTATTCGATCCTTTTGTGAGAAGCAATTCTTGCAAAAGTTATTTTTCTGTTTTATTATTTTTGTTTGGATTTACGCGCAGTTTTTGTTGTGGTGTGATCGCAGGTTAGGTACCAATAACTCTGGAACCGTCTAGAGTTTACTACACACGCAGCAAAGCTAAAGAAGAACAGGAAATCGCCGAGGATTTCGCCGAGTTACCTTTTTATATTCCGGATTTTGAGTATATTAAGGAAGAAGTTAACATGGCTAAAGGAGCAGCAGGACAGACTATGGAAGCGTTGATGAAAGCCACAAGGGCTGGTAACGGACACGCCATCAGGCAACCACCAGTCACTACAGATTTTGAAGTCAAGGGACAGATTCTTAATATGATAACTCATCAATGTCACTTCAGGGGTACACCGAAAGAGGATGCATTCGAGCATCTTCGGAACTTTAAAAGCATTTGCAACTTGTTCAAGATTGCAAATATCGCGGAAACAGTTATCTATTTGAGGGTTTTTCCTTGGTCTTTGAAAGATGACGCCAAGGATTGGTTAGACTCATTGCCTGAAGGTGAAATTGATAGTTGGGCTACAATGGAGGATAAATTTTTGCAACGTTTCTTTCCAGCTGCAAAGGCTGCTCAACTGCAGAGCGAAATTAATCACTTTCTTCAGAAGCCACATGAGACACTTTATGATGCTTGGACACGATTCGGAAAAATGTTACGTAATTGTCCTCAACACGGGTTGAACAACTTCAATAAGGTCCAAATTTTCTACAAAGGTGTTAATGTGCCGACGAGGAAAGAACTTGATATTGCTGCAGGTGGTTCTTTGATGAAAAAGACTCCGAATGACGCTTACGAAATCATCTCAGATACTGCCACGCATTCGTATGATTGGCATCAAGAATTAGATGTTTCTCGCTCTTCTCATGTCGCTAGTACCGAAACTAGTGATGAGCTCGCATCGGTTAGAGCACAACTAGCAACTGTTAAAAGACAAATGGAATCGATGACTAAAGAGATGCATGCTATGAAGGTGGGTTGTGAATTATGCCAAGGACCGCATCTTACTAAAGATTGTGATCAAGCATCAATGGAGGAACATGCTAATTATCTGGGTTATGTTAAGAAGGGAGATTTTGCCCTTAATGAATTTCCAGGTGGAAAACAGTTTTTCAATCAGGCGAGCAATACGGGTGGTAACAATTATCAGAGTGGTAATCAAGTTTATCAAGGTAATCAGGGTTATCAGGGCAATCAGAAGGTATATCCGTACAGGCCGCCTGGGTTTAATAATAGAAATCCGCAAGCACCAGCAGCCTATGCCACCAGTTCAGCAGCCAGAAAATAAGATGCCTCCGTTGGAAGAATTGCTAAGGGGTTTTATTATGAAAACGGATGAGAGTATCACTGCTTTGAGGCAAGATGGGGAATCTACAAAACAGCAAGTTAGAAATCAGCAGGCTTCTATTCAGAACTTGGAACGGGATGTAGGACGTATTGCTCAATCGTTATCGGAGAGACTACCGGGTACTCTCCCAGCTAATACGCAATCTAATCCCAACAACAAGATGCCGGCTAGGAATGAGCACGTGAATGCTATAACCACTCGAAGTGGTTTGGTTACTAACAAGGAGACTCCGAAGTCTTCACCTGTTGTTTCTTCTAATGTTTTGCAGGTACCTATTAATGAGGAGAAAAAGGAGGAAGGGCCTGAGTTAGAAAAGTCGCTTGACGAAGAGAAAAAGGAAGATGATCCGCCGGAGATCATAACTAAATCACCGCCGTTGAAAGAATACAAAGCACCAATTCCTTACCCGAAAGCGTTGAAAAAGGATAAGCTCGCTAGTCAATATCAGAAATTTGCAAACATGATTAAGCAGATTAGCGTGAACATGCCACTCGCGGAAGTGCTCCAAGGGATGCCTAACTATGGGAAGTTTCTCAAAGATCTTATCTCCAAGAAAGGTAAGTACCATGAGGTATCCGCCGCATTCCTACATAAGGAATGTTCGGCCATCTTGAAAAAGAGCAAGATGCCTCCAAAATTGGGCGACCCGGGTAGTTTTCTTATCCCTTGCGCTATGGGTAATTCGGAAGTGTACGATGCACTTGCCGACTTAGGTGCTAGTGTTAACCTTATGCCATATTCGTTATATCTTAAACTCGGCCTAGGTGACTTGAAACCTACGAGGATGGGGATTCGCTTAGCGAACCACTCTTTTGATACCCCCATTGGAATAGCTGAGGACATATTGGTAAAGGTTGAGTCACTTGTATTTCCAGTTGATTTCGTGATCTTAGAGATGAGAGAGGACACTAAGGTGCCCATTATTCTAGGTCGACCATTCCTTAACACCGTGGATGCTATTATCCACGTTCAAAAAGAACAACTTAGCTTAGGTGTTGGGAATGAGAGGGTGATTTGTCACATTAATAAAGCCATGAGACACCCTATTTCAACCGATGATGAATGTTTTGCTATTGATGTTATTGACGATTGTGTTGAGCATGATTTGCAGGAATTATTAAGTGTAGACACGTCGGATGTAATCATGATGGGTAAAGTCAACGGTGACTTCGACCCGGAAGTTGAGTTGGAGGAATTGCTTAAAGAGGATGAGCTTAAAGAATCGGAATCATTTGAAACTATCCGGTTGAAAAATGAATTCCGCATCAAAACATCTCTCGAAGAACCGCCCACCTTGGAGCTTAAGGAGCTTCCACCTCACATGGAATATGCTTATCTTCAAGGTACATCCCAATTGCCGGTTATTATTTCTTCGACACTTACCGGCGACCAAAAGGGTCGGTTGGTTTCCGTTCTCAAATCCCACAAAAGGGCAATAGCTTGGAAAACCTCGGACATACCGGGCATTAATCCGGCCTTTTGTACTCATCGAATCCTAATGGAAGATGATTTTAAACCAGTGGTACAAAGGCAACGTCGTCTAAACCCGAATATGAAAGAGGTCGTTAAGAAAGAGGTGGTTAAATTGCTCGATGCTGGGTTAATTTATCCCATTTCGGACAGCCCGTGGGTAAGCCCTGTTCAAGTTGTGCCCAAAAAGGGAGGCACGACTGTTGTTCTCAACGAGAAGGACGAACTTGTTCCTACTCGTACCGTCACGGGATGGAGAGTTTGTATCGATTATCGTCGTTTGAACGACGCCACTAGGAAGGACCACTTCCCGCTTCCATTTATTGATCAAATGCTTGAGCGTTTAGCGGGAAGGGAGTTCTATTGTTTTCTAGATGGATTTTCAGGCTACTTCCAAATCCCCATTGATCCGAAGGACCAGGATAAAACCACATTTACTTGTCCTTTCGGTACTTTTGCTTATCGGCGAATGCCATTCGGGCTATGTAATGCCCCGAGCACCTTCCAAAGGTGTATGGTCGCCATCTTTCATGACATGATCGAGGACTTCATGGAAGTTTTCATGGACGATTTTTCTGTCTTTGGAGACTCTTTCGATTCGTGTCTTGCTAATCTTGAAAAAGTGCTTAAAAGGTGTGAGGAATCAAACCTTGTTCTTAATTGGGAAAAATGCCACTTCATGGTGAAGGAAGGCATTGTCTTAGGGCACAAAATCTCTCGTGCAGGTATTGAGGTTGATAAGGCCAAAATTGATGTTATTTCGGGCCTTCCAAAACCTACAAACGTTAAAGCCATTCGTAGTTTTCTTGGTCATGCGGGATTCTATAGACGGTTCATTAAGGACTTCTCTAAGATTGCCCGACCAATGACTAAACTCCTTGAGAAGGACGTTCCTTTCGACTTTAATATCGAATGCGAGAACGCTTTCAACTTCTGATAATGCTAAAAACGAACATATATTTCATAGCATTATTCCTCAAGAAAGACAAGCTTTTAGTTGCAATTGTTCTAATTACAAGTGATATTCGTTTAAATAATAAAAGGTGAAGACAAAAGACAGATTCGACGAATTGAAGACGCAAAAGTCCAAAAAGCTCAAAAGTACAAAATACAATCAAAGTGGTTCCAATTATTGATAAGAAACGTCTCGAAATTACAAGAGTACAAGATTCAAATCACAAAGTACAAGATATTAAATTGTACGCAAGGACGTTCGAAAATCCGAAACAGGGACCAGAGTCAACTCTCAACGCTCGACGCAACGGACTAAAAATTACAAGTTAACTATGTATATAAATATAATATAATATATAATTAATTCTTAAAATTAATATATATATTATAATATATTTATAATTCGTCGGCAAACAAAGAGCCAAAGCTGGGTGAGCTATAATTTCAAACTCCGCGACTTGCGGAGTTTGAAGAAGAAAAATGCCACGAGTCGCGGAGTTCCCATGGACTCAATTCCCTATAAAAGCCAATGCAGTTCGACGAGTTTTAATATCATATATATCAATCTCTCTATCTATATACGTAATATATATATATATATTTATATTTTAATTTTAATTTTAATTCTAATAATAAGGGTATGTTAGCGAATGTTGTAAGGGTGTAAGTCGAAATTCTGTCCGTGTAATGCTACGCTATTTTTAATCATTGTAAGTTATGTTCAACCTTTTTAATTTAATGTCTCGTAGCTAAGTTATTATTATGCTTATTTAAAACAAAGTAATCATGATGTTGGGCTAATTATTAAAATTGGGTAATTGGGCTTTGTACCATAATTGGGGTTTGGACAAAAGAACGACATTTGTGGAAATTAGACTATGGGCTATTAATGGGCTTTATATTTGTTTAACTAAATGATAATTTGTTAATGTTAATATAAAGATTTACAATTGGACGTCCCTATAAATAACCATATACACTCGATCGGATACGATGGGCAGGATATTTATATGTACGATTTAACCGGACACGGGAATGGATTAATAACCACTAGAATTATTAAAACAGGGGTGAAATTATGTACAAGGACACTTGGCATAATTGATAACAAAGTATTAAAACCTTGGGTTACACGCAGTCGACATCCTGGTGTAATTATTAAACAAAGTATTTAAACCTTGTTACAGTTTAAGTCCCCAATTAGTTGGAATATTTAACTTCGGGTATAAGGATAATTTGACGAGGACACTCGCACTTTATATTTATGACTGATGGACTGTTATGGACAAAAACCAGACGGACATATTAAATAATCCAGGACAAAGGACAATTAACCCATGGGCATAAAACTAAAATCAACACGTCAAACATCATGATTACGGAAGTTTAAATAAGCATAATTCTTTTATTTCATATTTAATTTCCTTTATTTTATATTTAATTGCACTTCTAATTATCGCACTTTTATTTATTGTTATTGTATTTAATTGCACTTTTAATTATCGTACTTTTTAATTATCGCAAGTTTATTTTATCGCACTTTTATTTATCGCAATTTCATTATCGTTATTTACTTTACATTAAGTCTTGTATTTATTTTTAATTTTGGTTTTAACTGCGACTAAAGTTTTAAAATCGACAAACCGGTCATTAAACGGTAAAAACCCCCCTTTATAATAATAATAATATTACTTATATATATATTTGTATTTTTATAAAATAAAACTAATATAGCGTTAAGCTTTGTTTAAAGATTTTCCCTGTGGAACGAACCAGAATTACTAAAAACTACACTACTGTACGATTAGGTACACTGCCTATAAGTGTTGTAGCAAGGTTTAAGTATATCCATTCTATAAATAAATAAATATCTTGTGTAAAATTGTATCGTATTTAATAGTATTTCGTTGTAAAAATAAAGCTATTTTATATACACCTCGCATAACATCAAGTATTTTTGGCGCCGCTGCCGGGGATCATCTAGCTTAAAAGCCGGAAGCGCAATGCTAATATAATATAAAAGAGTTAATAGAGAGTTACTGAGTGTTAGTCTCCTAATTATAAGAGATATAAAGATTTGTGTTAATCTTTGTAATTATAGAGAAGTGTAATTCCTATTATTTTTATTAGTGAAACGTTTATTTCCTTGCCCGTGGTTATTACCCTATTGGGGTTTTCCACGTTAAATCTCGGTGTCTTTTTATTGTCACTATTTCAATTATTACTAACGGTTTACTATAATTCGGTGTCGTTTTTCTCAACAAGTGGTATCAAGAGCTAAGGTCTAATATCTAGTGTTATTAATCTACTTATCATATGCTCTGTGGTTGCCACGGGAGTGGATCGTCCACATCAAAAAATAAGTAAGATTATTTTCACTCGATAAAAGTTCTCCGGTACTATTTCTCGTAAAAATAGTATTGTCGAAATGAAGATTGTAATTATAGCAATGTCTACGAAATTTGAAATTGAAAAGTTCATCGGGAGTAACTTCTCGTTATGGAAACTAAAGATGAAAGCTATCCTGAGCAAGGATAAGTGTTTGGCAGCCATCAGTGGACGGTCCGCCGAAGTCACTGATGAAAAATGGGAAGAGATGGACAGCCAGGCTATCGCAAATCTTCATCTGGCACTGGCAGATGACGTTTTGTCTAGTACCGATGAAAAGAAGACGGCGAAAGAGATTTGGGATCACCTCTTAAAATTGTACGAGACCAAATCACTCCACAACAAGATATTCCTAAAAAGGAAACTCTATGCTTTACGCATGAGTGAATCCACTTCAGTGATTGAGCACATTAATAGCTTAAATACTCTATTTCTCAACTCGCTTCATTGAGTTGTAATATAGAGCTAAAAGAACGTGCTGAACTTCTACTTCAGAGTCTACCTGACTCGTATGATCAACTCATTATTAACTTAATCAATAATGTTCTCTCGGAGTATCTAGTCTATGATGATGTTGTTACTGCTGTTCTAGAAGAAGAAAATCAGCGTAATAATAAGGGGGACGCACAGGCCAGTTCACGACAAGTGGAGGCCTTGGTGGTGTCAGGAGGGAGATCAACGGAACGTGGCCTAAGTGGGAGTCACAATTGATGTTATGCGAGGTGTAGTACGAAATAGTTATATTTTTATTACAAAATATGATACAAATTACACAAGTTTTATTTATTTATTTATGGAATATACCTAAACCTTGCTACAACACTTATAGGCAGTGTACCTAATCGTAGAGTAGTGTAGTTTTTAGTAAGTCCGGTTCGTTCCACAGGGAGCTAGTGATACGTACTATATTTTTAACAACTATATTTATAATATATATATATATATATATATATATATATATATATATATATATATATATATATATATATATATATATATATATATATATAAGTAGTAATAATATTATATAAAAGGGGGGTTTTACTGTTTAATGACCGATTTGTCGATGTTATATTTTAAGCGTAAAGATAAATGACGATAATTAAAATGCGTAAAATAAATAACAATATTTAAAATGACAATAAATAAATGACAGTAAATAAAAGTACGATGAGATATAAAATAAAACAATTATGCTTATTTAAACTTCCGTAACCATGATGTTTGACGTTTTGATTTTAATTTATTACTCTTGGGTTAATCGTCCTTTGTCCTGGATTATTTGAAACCTATCTGGTTTTTGTCCATAATAGTTCATCGGTCATAATTATAAAATGCTCGTCAAATTAACCTTATTCCCGAAGTCAAATATTCCAACTAATTAGGGATTCGAACTGTAACAAGGTTTTAATACTTTGTTTAATGATTACACCAGGTTATCGACTGCGTATAATCCAAGGTTTGAATACTTTGTTAACAATTACACCAATTACCTTTGTATGTAATCCACCCCTGTTATAATTAGTCCATGATACAATAATTTATTCACTTGGCCATGATGAATAATAATTTACCCAATCCAATTGATTAAATTAAATGATTTGTAAAAGATGTCGTATAAACGTCACTAAATAGGACATGCATAATCATTTAATAATTATTAGATTAACTAATTTGAAGATAGGTTCGGCAAATTCCAATGAGTTATCATTCAATTAGACAATACCCCCCATCTATTAATAGTCCATAGTCCAATGTTCACAAGTGTCGCTCTTTTGTCCAAACCCAAATTATGGTACAAAATCCAATAACCTCGTCTTTAATATTTAGTCTAACATCACGATTACTTCGATTTAAATAAGCATAATAATAACTTAGTTACGAGACATTAATTTAAAAAGGAAGAACATAGCTTACAGTGGTGATTAATCGCGTAGCGTTACACGGACAGAGTTCCGACTTACAAAACATTAAAACATTTCTTACAATAACCCAATTATTATTAAACTTAATTTAAACTTAATATTATAAATATAAATATATATTACATTGATCAGAGGAAGGAAAAGAAAAAGATGTGTAAAACTCGTCGAATTCGCTGGCTTTTATAGGACCTGGCCACAACTTTACTGACATGCAATCGCATGGAAGTTGTGCCTCCAGGCCATGCGATCGCATGGCCCTCTATGACAGCTAACATTGATTTGTTTTCTTCGTTGCCGACGTTTTATTTAAATATATAAATAATATATATAATTTATATTAATTATATATATATTATATTATATTCTTGTGCATAGTTGACTTGTAATTTTCGCTCCGTTGACTAGCGCGTTGATGCTCGGTTCATGTCTCGGTTCCGGATTTTCGAACGTCCTTTCGTACGCGGAGATATCTTGTACTTTGCGTTTCGCAACTTGTAATTTGCACAAAAAATAATTTTCCTTAACTCCCAAAATCCGCGCAAGTCTTTTAACTCACTTTTTAGGATGCTTTTGAGTGCACTATGGCTTTAAGGACCCTTTTCCAGTTTTAGTGGCACTTTTTCTTCAATTCTTTAATCTTCGTGCTTCGTCTTCGCATTTATTTATTTAAACGATTACAACTTAAAAATAGAATAATTACAACTAAAAACTTTACATATTGGGATGATATTGCGACAAAATATATGTTCATTTGGAGCACTATCAACAATCATGGTAAACCGAAATCTAGAAAGAAGAAGACCTATACATGCTACAATTGTGGCAAGAAAGGTCATTTGAAGAAGGATTGTCGGAGTTTAAATAACTCTAATCCTCAAGGAAATATCGCAAGCATTTCAAAATATGGGACTACTTTGATTAGTGAAGCAATGGTAGCAAATGAAGGCACTGGTTAGTTAACTCGGGAGCTACTTTTCACATAACCCCTAGAAGAGAATGGTTCAAACAATATGAACGTATCTTAGGAGGATCTGTATACAGTTGCAATGATCATGAACTAAAGATCATTGGAATTGGAGATATTGTTTTGAAGATGCATGATGGTACAATTCGTATTATTCAAGATGTAAGACACGTGGAGGGTTTGAAGAAGAACTTATTGTCTTTAGGACAATTAGATGATCTTGATTGCAAGATGGAGATACAAGACAATATCATGAAAATCATGAAAGGCACAGTTGTACTTATGAAAGGAGAAAAGGTGGGGTCCTAAATTATATATTCTGAAAGGCGAGACGGTACGGGAAGCGGAAGCATCCGTTTCTTCAAATAGTTCAAGTGATAAAGCTGCTATAACATGGCATCAAAAGCTTGGACACATGTCTGAACAAGGTATGAAGATTCTTGTTGAAAAAAATCTTATTTCTGGTCTTACAAAGGTATCTCTACCTTTCTGTGAGCATTGTGTAATCAGCAAGCAGCATTGCCTGAAGTTTAACACATCAAATTCTAGAAGTAAATTGGTTCTAGAATTGGTTCACTCTGAAGTGTGGCAAGCACCTGTTCAATTCCTAGGAGGAGCAAAGTATTTTGTATCATTTATTGATAATTACACTAGGAGATGTTGGGTGTACCCAATCAAGAGGAAGGCAGATGTGTTTGAAGTTTTCAAAGTTTACAAAGCGCGAGTTGAACTTGAATCTGGTAAAAAGATCAAGTGTTTGAGGACAGATAATGGAGAAGAATACACTGGTGATGAATTTGATAAGTTATGTAAACAAGAAGGTATCAAAAGGCAGTTCACGACGGCATACACTCCTCAACAAAATGGAGTGGCAGAGTGAATGAACAGAACCTTGTTAGATAGAACAAGAGCGATGTTGGCAACTTCAAGCTTGGAGAAATCATTCTGGGCAGAAGCGGTAAGTACTATCTGTTACGTGATAAATCGGTCACTATTGACTGCAATTAAGTTGAAATCGCCGATGGAGATGTGGACTGGAAAACCAGTTGATTATTCTGACCTTCATGTATTTGGAAGTCCTGTGTATGCAATGTACATTTCTCAAGAAACGACAAAGTTGGATCTGAAGTCCAGAAAGTGTTTATTCTTGGAGTATGCTGATGGAGTTAAGGGGTATCGCTTGTGGGACCCCACTGCCCACAAAGTAGTCATCAGCAGAGATGTTGTCTTTACGGAAGACAAAGATCTTGAAGATGTTAGCACTTCAAAAGAAACTACACCAATACAGGTTGGAAATGAATTTTATAAATATTTTTCTGAAGCAATACCAGAGCACAAGGAAAATCAAGTAGTCGTTTATGAAGCTCCAAAGACTTGTACTTCTAATCGAGAACGGAAACGTCCAGGGTGGCGCTCATATTATATTATGGAAAACAATGTTACATATTGTCTTCTAATAGAGGAAGGAGATCCAACAACTCTTCGCGAGGCACTGAATCATTTAGATGCATCTCAGTGGATGACAGTTATGCAGGAAGAAATTGAAGCTCTCCATAAAAATAAAACATGGGAACTTGTGCCATTGCTGAAAAGTAGAAAACCTATTGGAAATAAATGGGTGTATAAGATCAAGCAAAATGGCGATGATCAAGTGGAGCGGTATCGTGCAAGACTGGTGGTTAAAGGATATGATTAGAAAAAAGGTACAGACTTTAATGAAATATTGTCTCATGTGGTTCGACTTACAACAGTTCGAGTAGTTCTAGCGATGTGTGCTACATTTGATTTGCATCTATAGCAGCTAGATGTGAAAACTGAATTTCTTCATAGAAACCTTGAAGAAGAAATTTACATGCTTCAACCATAAGGTTTTGAACTACAAGGAGAAAAGAACTTGGTTTGCAGGTTAAAGAAATCTCTATACGGTCTCAAGCAGGCGCCGAGATGTTGGTACAAGATATTTGATTCTTTCATAATGAGCCTTGAATATAACAGACTTTATGCAGACCCTTGTGCATATTTCAAGAGGTTTGGGGACAATGATTTTATTATTTTGCTGTTATATGTAGACGACATGTTGGTTGCAGGCCCCAACAAAGATCGTATTAATAAGTTGAAGGCTCAATTGGCTAGGAAGTTTGAAATGAAAGACTTGGGTGCTACAAACAAGATTCTAGGGATGCAAATTCACCTAGACGAAGATAATAGAAAGATTTGGCTTTCTCAAAAGAATTATTTGAGAAAAATCTTGGAGCGTTTCAATATGCAAGATAGTAAGCCAATCTCAACCCCACTTCCTACTAATCTCAAGTTATCCTCCGTTATGTGTCCTAGCAGTAAAGACGAGAGGAAGGAGATGTCTCGAGTACCATATGCATTAGCAGTGGTTTGCAATGATATGTACAAGACCAGACATTGCACATGCAGTGGGAGTAGTTAGTCGGTACATGGCGAATCCTGGTAAAGAGCATTGGAACGCGGTAAAGAGGATCCTAAGATACATTAAGGGTACCTTGGATGTTGCATTATGTTATGGGGAACCGGACTTTATTATCAAAGTATGTTGATTCAGATTATGCAGGCGATATGGATAAAAGTAAATCCACCACCGCGTATGTTTTTACACTTTGTGGTGAAACAGTAAGTTGGGTTTCAAAACTGCAGTCAGTTGTGGCAACGTCAACAATAGAGGCAGAATATGTAGCAGCTACTCAAGCTACTAAAGATGCAGTATGGTTGAAGATGTTGTTGGAGGAACTCGGGCACAAACAAAAGAATATCACTCTATTTTGTGACAACCAAAGTGTCTTGCATCTTGCAAGGAATCCGACATTTCATTCAAATACAAAGCATATATGAGTTCAGTATCACTTTGTTCGGGCACAAACAAAAGAATATCACTCTATTTTGTGACAACCAGAGTGCCTTGCATTTTGCGAGGAATCGTGACAAGTTTGTTTGGTGTCGTTCCTCATGCGGCCTAGCGGAAACGTAAACAACATCATTGGCAAGGAAGGATTATCGTGTGAAGACTGATTGAGCTTCAATCGAATCTTCAAGTGGGAGATTGTCAAATATGGTGGATGGTTGGTGGATGTTGAATGCAGTAGTCAAACACCACATGTGAAAATAAGAATTGTTTGGTGCCTACAATTTGTAGTAGACAAATTAGACTTGGTAAACCTCCTGCACTCACCTACCACATTATTTGCTACTATAAATAGAACCATATACAAGCTTCAAAAATCATCCCAAAATACTTCTTCAATCTTATGTACTAAAAGACTTAATAGAGAGTTAGTGAGTGTTAGTCTCCTAATTACAAGAGATATAAAGATTTGTGCTTATCCTTATAATTAGTGAGAAGTGTAATTCCTATTATTCTTATTAGTGAAACGTTTCTTTCCTTGCCCGTGGTTTTTACCCTATTGGGGTTTTCCACGTTAAATCTCGGTTTCTCTTTATTGTCGCTATTTCAATTATTACAAACGGTTTGCTATAATTCGGTGTTGCTTTTCTCAACAATAAGTAATGTTATAACATGAATATTGAAATAAGGGTTTTGCTAAATCAACCGGATCACTGAAAATAGAAAGAAAGATGAGAGTGAATATTATGAGAGTAAGATGTCAAAAGTGTTTATAGTCCCTATGGTTGCTCCATGGTGTGCACTATATATCAAAGAAATTAATTTGATAAGTTTGACTATAAGGAA
This sequence comes from Rutidosis leptorrhynchoides, assembly GCF_046630445.1. Classification (NCBI taxonomy): domain Eukaryota; kingdom Viridiplantae; phylum Streptophyta; class Magnoliopsida; order Asterales; family Asteraceae; genus Rutidosis; species Rutidosis leptorrhynchoides. Next base: position 474,552,778 of record NC_092335.1, read on the forward strand.
TGCATCAAATAACTACAATGCTTATGATAAATTTCAGAATTAGAAATTGTGGATGTGAATTTATAACAATTTTATTAAAATTAGTTTCAGATATATGTCCAGTTAGATTACATTCAGGCTTTACATAGTAGAACTTTGGGTGGTGAATACGCTTGTATTAAAAAAATAAAGACTTTAATATACTCGTCATACTATAATAAGTTGAATAAGTTGATTGATAAGTTGAAGTTGATATAGTTGATAATAGTTAATAGTTGATGGCATTTTCATTGCAATGCACCTCCTGAGCAACTCTAAATTAATTAGAAATGTGATTGCTTTTTCATATTGATAGCTATAGCTATAGCTACTTTCTTACCTGAATTTATTCTTGTAGCATCTTTAAGATGCCCTTTCGTTTTGACTGTAACTTTAGGATCAGTGTAACAAGTTGTGATGTTTGTTGCTATGTTAAGGCATCTTTATCACAAGTAATTCAACTTAAATTTTGAGTTTTTTTTTATTTTTATTTTGCTCTTCTTATAAATCATTAATAGTGTTATCAATTTTATTCATTTCAACGAGGAATGTTTTTCATACTGGATTAATCTATTTAACTTAATTTTACTTAAAGAGACCAAAAGGTTAGCAAACTAACTTCTTTAATAGCATGATCATTCACATCTTGTCTTTTACACTTCCCCTCTTATATTTTGCTCTTATCGTCCACGCTAATAAAATATGACAATAACTTAGCCTCGATAGTTTTTTAAACTATCTGATGAAGACTATAAAAGCGGTATTAGGTTGTAGTTCAGATGCGCACTTTCGTCCTTAAGTTGTACGTTGCAGATCATATACGAAGTTAAAGGTGTCTATTTCGACCCATATATAAATAAATAGGTCGAGTTGTGTCAAGTACCATTTAGAATCTAATCACATCATAAATGTGATCAATTTCAGCCCAAACAGGGTATTTCAAATGTGTACAACGTGTAATATATTCAAATATATACAATGTATAATCCGATCACATTGCAAACATGTGACCCACACAGTTGTTCACCTGTGGCATGTAAACATTCCCACATTATATATAACTTGCATTTAAACTAAATCAATGGTGAACTGATATCAGGTGTACATTTCATAACATTAACTAGCCTCCACGCCCCACCCATTTTAAGTTTGTAGCACATGTTAGCTTTATGGCTGTACGACCCGTTACCCACCATCCCAGCCCACCCATTTCGACGCCACAGTAATCTCTCAAATTGTGAACATTAACTGATCATATTGTCAAAAACAGTTTGATTATAAGAGCAGATGCTAATCAGATTATATAACTATTACTTAAAAGCAACAATTAACCATGATTTAAAATAACAGCCAAAAAGAAACATATAAATGCTTCAACGTTGTAAGTCTTATTACTTGTTCGTGTGAAAACTAATGACAATTTAACTGCCTATTTGCAAACTTGTCTAATAACATTTGCACATCATACTTCCCAATTAATGTAACAGTTCAGATACATGAAAGAAAGATCATAAACCATCAACAACTGGATCATGAAAACATCAAAATTTATACGTGTAGCCTATTTAAAATCAAGTATTATATGCACTTAGCTTGAATTTCTTCATACGAATGGACATCTGGATCTGCAACTTCTGAAAAATATGTTATTCTGATCAGTATTATAATGGTAAGACTAAAACAAAATACAGTAATATGTAGTAACTGATATGCACATGATAACAATAACTACTAATGGTTTTACATTCACCCTTTGCTTGTCCAGTAATGCCAAGATCTCCAATAGGTGTGGGTAAGAGAAATGAAGGTGGGTACAGTGGATGGAAAGGGCATAATGGGAACCATGGTATTAATGATCAGAAAACGTATATATTTTTTGAAGAGTTGAAGTAGCAAGTTTGAGCTATCAGACATTTATGGATACATCTTTGAGTTAGACAAGTTTTAATTCAAATGTTATTCTATGACAGAGGTTGCAATCCGCAAAGACAAATGGGTCGGGTAACTAGTCAAATTAATGGAATTGGAATCAAATAGGTTTCAAAATGGGTTGGATTGACCCACTAACTTTTTTTTTTTGGAAATTATTTCTTTACAATAATTTGCAGTGTTGATCAACACGAAAGTTGATTTATTCAACAGATGTTGAAAATTTGTAGCAATGAGGAGAAGTATTCTGTATTTAAAGAAGTTATTCCTCTTGCTTCCAAACTTATAACCGATGTTTTCGATAATTATTATATTATTCAAAAGGTGTGATGATACAACTTTCTGTATCCTGGCATCTATAATTACCTAGTTATACAACATGTTTGTTATGAGTATTTCACAGGTTAATGTTGCAATTTTTCATAGAACATAAAAAGTAGCTTATTTTCTTTCTTTTGGTAAATCTTAGTTCTTTGAGTATGCAAGTGTGAAAGAGAAGAGAGAGCTCAGGAACCAACTAGAAAGTCAAATGTTGACTTTAAGTCTTCAGAGTTGTCGTGTCCTAAATTTGTTATAGGCCCTTGACGCAATTATTCTAGAACAAAAAATGAAGCTTGTTAGTGAACTGGATGGACATTTTTAACATGTGTTCGTGATCAAAATGGAAATCATGTAATACAGAAGTATATAGAAAGTATTCCCACCGAGAGCATCAAGTTTATTGTATCGTCTTTTCGTGGTCAAGTTGCAGCCTTGTCTAAAGATCCTTACAGTTGTCGTGTCACACAGTGCCGAAACGGATTCTTCTCCACACTTGTTTGTTTTAATTTAGTTTAATTGTATTTGTTTCTAACTAGAATGAGAACGGGCCGCGCGATGTTGTGGCTCCATTTTGGTTGGTTATTTTTTATCACCGCCGCCATCAACATCTTGATTATCGAATGGCAAAAAGAAATTGAGAATGTAGAACCATTGAAAGTAACATAAATCGTTAAAGAATGTAGTCTTGAGTATATCTTACCTTGAAGACGTACACCAAGTCGAATCCATATGTATTATACGGTTAATAATAATAAATACAAAGAATGAATTGTACCTCACTTTGAAGACTGTGATTTGATGAAGAGAAACCTTCTTGAAAATCTCGAATTAGTTAAGAGAAACCTACGATCAAATATGTTGATCGTCTCTTTAGATAGTTCACACTACACTTCATACGTCGGATACTAGTCCTGCAAGTTTCGGTTTAATTTTCAGATGTTCATGTATCAAGTGTCGAGTGATGTGGCGTTTTGCCATGAGTATAACGTGTTGCACAGAGCTTAAAAGCCCGAGAATAGCTTGCTTGATGTGACGAACAACTCTGTCAAAATTGCAGATTTTAGAGTTTGGGTTAGCCCGGCAAGTTCGTGATTTTAAAAGACCCATAATGAAATATGTATGATCATGCATATTTTAACCGCGGGGTTTAATATGCCTGCTCGATACGTAAAGAGGGGTTTAAGGATCTTAGAACGTGGCTCTCCGGTCCGGCTACCGTGAATAACCCTGGCCGACATGATGATGTCGGCGGGGTGGCCAAGTGATTAAATCCACCTCCGATGACGGTCGTCGATCAAGAGGCCCCAAATAAGGTCGTAGGTACTAGATTACAAAAGACTAACCTGTTAACCTTGAAAAGATGCTGAATGATGTTGTTTTACGTAATGTGTATCGTATGCGATGGTTACGTAATGTGCTGTGTCCGGTAAACGATGATTAGGGTTTGTATTTATAGGCAAACCCTAATTCTAGAACCGTCCCAGATCATGATAATCTCATCCATAACTGGCTCCCCCGAATCACGGATATAATTATGGAAAAGATATTTACTTGACAGCTAAGCAACCGCCGTACCGGGAACAAAGGCATTCGCACGCCGCATACCGCACACAAGAAAACGCATACGCACAATAGTGATTGTCCGCATACATTCGCGGTGCGCATGCGGGTTGCGGTATCATTATGTCCCCCCAGTTTGATGTTATATGGCGCGAGGCGTATGATATCAAACTATTAAGCGAAAGAAAAAACAAGAAAACGGCTAGCATTTAATATTCCGCGTGCGCCTCGATGCCATTAAATGCCTGTCACAATCGCAGAAGCCCATTCGGCGGACATGACATAAAGTGGCAGTGTGTCAGGCGCGTGCCAACCACGCGCGTACATGTAATCATACCCAACCGGCATCCACGCGCATAAATAAAGTGCTGGCCGTCGATTGCGTAACACGTGTACAGCCACGATCACACCACTCCATCCAATCTGCCCTATAAATACCCCATTTTGCAGCTCATTTCCACTTTCCTGCTTCAAGCTTCCTCGTTACGCTGCCAATTTGAATTCCGTTCAAAAATCGAACATTCCGGCCACCATTTAAAGGTTAGTATTCATCCGATTACTCCTAGAAAATGACTAAAGCTAACGAGACGTATGTAGATAGCGTAGAGTCTGTTATAGAGCAGAAGCACATAGATTACTTAGTGAAACAGTATCCTCCCTTAGCCAAGTACAATCCGGTGCCCCCTTTGTCCAATCAGCGAGCCCACGAGCCACCGGAGAAAAAGGTGGCTATTTACGAACATGCTTTTAAGCATGGAAACTTTAGGGTTCCTCCCACTGATTTCTTCCTGGGCGTGCTAGATCACTTTAAGGTCGGATTAGGTCAGTTACACCCTTACGCTATAGGAAAAATAGTCTTGTTCGAGATGTGGTGAGTTGCACTCAAAAAAGTGCCCCTGGTGAAGGTGTTTTGCCATTTATACCGACTAGCCCACCACCACAAATCGTGGTTCACCTTCTTCGCTCGTCAAAACTTCACCAAGACCCCAAAATCGAATGCGGAGAATTGGAAAGAGACATTCTTTTTCGTCGACCAAACTGTGGTGAGTGCAAACTTCCCGCAAACGCTGATATGGTTCGAGAAGGTGGAGAAGGATGTAAACAAGACCCCCGCCCTGGATGAGGATGAAAGAAAACTATTAGCGGAGTGTGCAAACGCACAGCTAGTGCATCGATCATATGGGAACGTAATGCTGCGGCTAGGGAAGATATCCGCACACTGGCCATGGGAGGATGTGCGCCCAGCCATAGTCGGACCAGATGGAAAGGGTAGGAATAGTATAATCGCGTACTAAACTGTTTTTGTATGTATATTATCTAACGCATGCGCGTATCTTTGCAGAAATGAGGATGAAGAAGGTGCTGACTGCGGAAGAGATTGCGGGAATCTCCTTCCGCAAGCAAGATGTGAACGTACAGCTAGAGCAGGAGAAAGCTAGCGAAAACGTGGAGCAATCGCCGGCGGCATTTGGCAACAAACGCAAAGCAGCTGAGACCTCTGCGGCTCAGCAGAAGAAGAAGAAGATGACTCCCAAACAAAGGGAGGACATGCGGAACGATAACTTTGTTCCAATCGAGCCACGCTCCGCAGAACTACTTCCCCCCATCACTGGTAAGCGTCCATTCCTTGCGCCTTTACCGCATAATAAAGTTCACGTTATAACTATTTACTGATATACAGAGCATGTGGAGGAGACGCAGCCGTCCACCCCGCGGGTCAACCCAGATCTCCAAGCTACCGCCACATCAAAGGATAAGACAATACACGTGGATTCCGATTCCACACCAACTCCTCCGCAAGGTAGCTTCCACGTTGCCAACCTCAGCCAACTCACACAGTCTTCCGCGGAAAATGCCTCAGAGCAGTCTGCGTTCCTGCAGCAAATCTTTCCGGACGAATTCCGCGAGCAACTAGCCGCTCTACCGTTTAACCAGGCACACAATGCCTTCATTCAAAACGGCCTTGTATTTTTCGGCATGTTTGCGGATTAGGCCCGCCGCTCTTCCAGCATATACCAGCTAGCTTTGCGCAAAGAGGTAGAGCTAGGACTTCTGCAGGCGGGTGTAGATCAGGTCAAGAAGGATAGAGATGCTGCTGAGGAGGCGCGTAGGGCGGTTGAGTCGACCGCGAATGAAACCAAAGCCGCACTGATTGAGGAAAGAAAAAAGAGCCGTGAGCTGGTTGGTGCGGTTGAGCAGGCGAAGGGGGATGCAGAACGTTTGCGGTCGGAGCTTGAGAAAGTTACGAGGGAAAGGGATGACGCGGTAACCAACCGCGAGCTGGCAGAGGCGGATCTAGCGAAGCTGTGCACCGCACTCCCTACCATTGCGCAAAAGGTGATGGACTCAGAGCCTGTGTCCGACAAGTTCAATGCCTACGTTGATGCGGTCAGGGACCATGAAATCAACAAGGCTGTGCAGGAGGTAATCCAAGCTTGCGGTCTAACACCGCCGTTCCCCGACATCGTTCAAAAGAAGCTAAAAGAGGGAACGGCTGCAGCGTTAATGGAGGCGGAAGAAGCCATCAAGTCCATCCCTATCCCCCTAATCAACGCATTCGCTGCGGACCCGAACATGTCGATCGATGGGTTTTTAAAGGAGGATTATTAGTGTTGGATTGTGCCGTAAGTCCTATGCTTAGGCAGGTATTTGTATTTTTGCAGCCCTAAGTCCCGTGTTGGGCAGGCGTTACAAACAATTACCTCTTATGTAACAACTTAATTTGATGTATATATATTCCTGATATGCATGCGTAGTGTGTTTATTTGTTTATATATCGCGAATCAAAACAAAATGTGAACCGCATGCCCATGCGCATAGTTAACCAAAACTCATGCGTATGCGGGTATTACTGCGTAAAATAAACCAATACTTTAACAATTACCCTTTAATAATTTAGACTCGAAAGCTACTGCGTTATCGCTTTGTCATGTACTAGAGGTGCACTATAGCTGTATGGTAAGCAACGCAACTAAAAACAAGCCAATGTTTTTATGCTTTGAGTTCCTCAAGCAAACCAATGCGAGAGTAATTACGCACAAGCAAACCAATGCTTGTAATTTTTTAAGTCGACTTTGCAGTCATCTAGTCTGCGTGGCGCTTGGCTAGGGGAAAACCAATTCCCTTTGCCTGCCGTTAGCGTCTAGCCTTGTAACCAAACAGGCTTCTGCCGCACGGAGGCTAGAGGACACCCCTTAAGTAGGCAGGAACCGCATACAAAAAAGATTTAAACAACAAAAGTATGCGCGAGTAAATATTTAATTGGCATTAATCACAATTACAACCGCGACACATCCAAACGGACGAAAAATACATAGAAAAAATAATGTGCTACAATAAACTGGAGTGATCAGGTCCACCTAGCTACATATAACATTTTTTCAATAACGTCGCATGCCAAGTGCGTTTCACAGGTTTTCCATCTAGTGTCTCGAGATGGTACGCCCCGGTATTGTTTGCCTTCGCTACCCTGTATGGACCTTCCCAACGGGGGACCAGTTTCCCAGTATCCTCCGCATGACTTGCGTCGTTCTGACGCCAAACCAAGTCACCGCACTTGTAAGAGCGCGAACGCACACGCTGATTATAGTACTTTGCGATTTTTTGCTTGTTATTTGCTTCGTTGACAGCCGCAGAGAGTCTGCGCTCTTCCAGCAAATTAAGATTTTCCCGCAAAGCTTCAGAGTTATTTTGCTCATCAAAATTTTGTATGCGGAACGTTGGTACCCCAATTTCTGCGGGTACAACAGCTTCTGATCCATAGACCAAACTGAACGGGGTCTCACCAGTGCTTACTTTGGGTGTTGTTCTATGCGCCCATAAAACCTTCGGTAGCTCATCCACCCAACCAACGCGACCATGACCCAACCTAGCTTTGATTCCAGCTACTATATCCCGGTTGGTGACTTCGCACTGGCCATTCACCTGCGGATGCGCGACAGATGTAAAAGTTTGCTTAATATTAAGCTCCGCGCACCAGCTGCGGAAAGGGTCACCCGCGAACTGCGTACCGTTATCGCTAACAATTTCGTTTGGTATACCAAATTGACAGACGATGTCTTCCCATACAAAATTTCGCACCCTTTTTCCTGAGATTGCTGCCAGCGGTCTCGCTTCAACCCACTTTGTGAAATAGTCGATTGCAACAATCAAGAATTTGATGTTTCCTCGGCCTTTTGGGAATGGTCCGACTATGTCGATTGCCCATTTGCAGAATGGCCACGGTGAGGAGTGCGCAGGTGCTCTGCTAATAGGTGCATGTATTTGGCATGATTCACATTGCTTAACTATGCGCGCAGTATCCGCGTACATGGTGGGCCAATAATATCCTAGCCGCATTATTTTTGACACAATGGACCTGTGCCCCGAATGGAGTGCGCATGCACCCTCATGCACCTCGCGTACAACTTCCTCCGCCTCTTTCGGGCCAATGCACCTTAAGTGCGGTCCCAAATAATTCTTTCGATATAGGACGTTACCCTCAAGGGCATACAGCGGTGCCTTAACACGGACTTTCTTTGCGTCCGCGGAATCTGCAGGAGAAGTGCCATCCCGCAGAAAAGCCACGATGGGCGTCATCCATGTTGAGCTTGATTCCTCAACTGGTGCCACTAAAGGAATCATAACAATGGATTTTGCATTGAGTTCTTCTATTAGAACTTTCTTCCCCATATGATCAAAAGCCAAGGCAGCCAGTTTGCTTAGCGCATCCGCCTTCTTATTTTGCCCACGCATTACATGGGAGATTTGAAAAGCTTCAAATTGGTCAGCGAGGTTGTGAACAAGCGATAGATATTGCTGCATGGCTATGTCATGCGCTTCGAAATCTCCGCTGACCTGACTGCATACTAGCTTTGAATCCACATATGCGTGCAAAATTTTAACATTTAACCTATGCGCAATGCGCATACCTGCTAACAGAGCCTCATACTCTGCTTCGTTGTTTGTAACAGCAAAATTAAACCGCAGTGCGTATGTATGCTCTTCGCCATCCGGGCCTGTTAAAATTACACCCGCACCTGCACCAGATGCGCTGCATGCACCATCGGTGTACAATTCCCATGGTGACAAAGTTGGTGCAGGTGGTTCCTGATGTTCTGCTGATGTCTCGACATCCGCAGGTAATTCTGCTAGGTAATCAGCAAGAATTTGACCCTTAACCGCACTGCGCGAAGAAAAATTTATTTCATGTTCACCTAACTCAACTGCCCACTTAGCCATTCGGCCAGAAATCTCAGGCTTGTACAACACCTGAAAGAAAAATGATTGCGTTAGTCAATTCGGTAACCCCGGTCATTGCAAAGTAGGCGTTTACCAACCTGTTTGATTGGTTGATCAGTTAGAACCACGATTGGATGTGCTTGAAAATATCGGCGCAAACGCCGCACCGTATGGACCAGCGCATATACAAGCTTTTCTATTGGTGAGTAGTTTACTTCGCTTGATGTCAGCGTCTTGCTTACGAAGTAGACCGACATTTGCGTCTGAGAAAAACCTCAGTCGTTAAATTTCTGCGATATAAATAAAGCATGCAAATTAATGGATTACCTTTCCGCGATCCGCGATGAGGACTGAGCTGACAGCTTCTTTCGATGCCGCGAGGTACAGCGTTAGCGTTTCTCCTGATACTGGCGCAGTAAGTGTTGGTAATTCTGCAAGTACGTTTTTCATCTCCTGAAAGGCTGATTCTGCTTCCTGAGTCCATACGAAGTCTTTTTTCTTCAAACAATTTTTCAAAGTATTGAAGAATGGTAACCGTCGTTCTGCGACTTTCGACAGAAACTGTGTGATAGCCGTAAGCTTCCCCGTTAGACTCTGCACATCTTTCTTTGTCTTTGGAGATGGCAAATTATCAATGGCTTCAATCTTTTTGGGATTGGCCTTGATACCCCGCGCAGTCACCACATGACCTAAAAACTTGCCTTCCTCTTCCCCAAAACTACATTTAAGCGGGTTAAGCTTCATGTTGATCCTGCGCAGAGATGCAAACGTTTCCAGGATGTCCGCGAGCATGTCTTCTTCGGTGTTGCTTTTAATTACCAAGTCGTCGACGTACGCTTCAAGATTTCTACCGATTTGGTGCTTGAATGCTGCGTCAATTACACGCTGATAGGTCGCGCCAACATTTTTTAAACCGAAAGGCATCTTCGTGTAACAATAAATACCCTGCGGAGTATGAAAAGCAGTCTTGTCCTCATCTTCCGCAGCCATTAAGATTTGGTGATAACCCTTGTATGCGTCCAGAAAACACTTGTACCTAAATCCCGATAGTGATTCTACCTTCCAGTCTATCTCCGGGAGAGGGTAATTGTCCTTGGGACATGCCTTATTAATATCTTTGAAATCAACGCACATCCTCCAGTTACCGTCAGCCTTTTTTACCAATACAGGATTTGCAACCCATGTCTGATAACGCACTTCCCGCAGAATGCTTGCTTTGACAAGGTTGTCCACCTCTGCGCACAACCAATCACTGCGGTCTAGAGCCATATGCCGCTTCTTTTGCCTAACGGGTGTCAATGATGGATTAACATTTAACTTATGTTCCGCAATATCACGCGGAACCCCAGTCATGTCTGACTCTCGCCACGCGAAAACATCTGCGTTTGCGGACAAAATTCCATGCAATTTGGCCTTTGTTTCGGCTGACAAGCCTGCGCCGATTTTAATTCGCTTATCCGGATGCAAGCGATTTGCTATGACTGCACAATTTGCCAGTTGTTCTCCCACGCTAGGAGTGCTTATAGGCGCAACTGAGCCACACAACTCGGTTGCTTGATGTGACGCAACTGTGGCAACACCTCCTAGTGTGGGAAACTTAATCAAACCATGCACTACCGATGGGATAATGTTAAAACGCCGTATGAAGTTTCTCCCTAGCAGTGCGTTATATCGTGAAGTTGAACAAACCACATAAAAATCGACCAATTCACGCCTGATCATCTGCGGGTTCCTGTCATCCGCAAGCTCTATCATTAACTCTATTCGGCCTAGCGGCAACGAGTTTTCTCCAGAAAACCCTGATAGCGTAATATCAGGCTGGCGTAACTGCGCTTTGACTTCTGCCGGAAAGAAACGATAACAATGCTCATACATAATATCGACACCACTGCCAGTGTCAACATGCATGCGCTTAACCTGGATTCCGCAATCGGGGATGCGACACTTGATGATAATAGGCTCGTTAACAGAATCAATTGACATTACAGGAGGGAAAGTGATCGGAAGAAGCTCCCAATCCTGGTGATCGTTGTACTTTCTCCGCTGGCTGATTTTCTCTGCGTCAACCATGTTAATGGTTAAATCGGCATTTTTCGCTTTGTCAACTTTCTGCCACGCGAAAGTCTTAGACTTCGAAGCCTCTTCTGCGGTCTTTCCCTTGTCCTTTTTAGGTGGTTTTAGATGATCCAATTTGCCCGCGCGAAGCGCTTCCAGAACCCATTCCATCAAGTTTTTACACCGATTGGTGTCGTGACGATAATCGTCATGAAATTCACAATACTTTGTTTTGTCCCGCTTGCCAAATTCTGTAAGCGGAGTTGGAACCGCGAAGGTCGCGCATACTGGCTCCGTTGCCAAAATTTACTTGGGCGTTTTGGACAAACTTTTGAGTAGCGCATAGTTCTGATTATTGATGCTGCGCTGATTATTGTTTCGATAATTGCCACTTGATTTCCCTTTATCATTCCTGATGGGACCACTGCTAGGATACCTTCCACGAGAGTTGTTACCATGACTTTGATCGCGCGAACGATCATCATCGTCCTTTCTCTTGTTGCGTGAGCTAGCTGTTGGAATGTCATTATCTTCGCCACTCCGCATATAGTCGTGGCATTCATTAAGAGCCTCAGCATAAGTTGTTGGGACTGTATGGCGCAGACGCCTTACCAGTGTTGGATGACGTTCTGAGTTTATACCATGTATGAGTCCGGAAATCTGTTGCTCTGGTTTGAGATCTGGTATACGCAGGCACTCATTAGTATACCTTGTGAGAAATTCGCCCAAAGATTCCTTGGGCTTCTGCACGATGTCATGGCATTCAATGTGAGTGCGCTTGCGTGGTCTCTGATTCTAATATTGCAGTAAAAACTTTGTTCGCAGATCCATAAACCCGGCAATACTACCCGCCGGCAACTTATTAAACTACTCACGAGCAATACCCTGTAGTGTCATAGGAAATATTTGACACGCAACCGGATCCACCCAGCCTTGAGTGCGCATTGCGCCTTCGAAGCGCTGTAAAAAATCATCTGGATCGGTCAGGCCATTGTAAGTACCCAACGTGCTAGGTATCTTTGGTGCTGATGGAAACGGGTATGCGGATATATGCGGAGGAAACTTGTCAAAGGTAGTCGGTAGCTCGAAGGGTGGTTTAACAGGGTCCCCTTTCAAATTTGCAAAGAAACGCTTCATCATGTCCTGAACAAAGTCAGGTTGTGAAAATAAGTGAACCATATCAGGAGGGGCGGCCTGCATGAATTGACTTGCAAGATTTGCCTGTCCTTGAACATTTTGCCAAGGTTGACCCTGCGTCTGTGGATATAACCAAGGCTGCTGCGTTGGAAAAGAGGGATAACTTGAAGACGCAGAGTACACAGGTGGCTGTAAAGGAAGCGAAACCTGTGGCGCAGATATCTGCGAAACTTGAGGATACACACTTAAAAGCCCAACTGTATGCGCTGTGCTTTGCTGCTGCGCTGTTATCGGCGCCCAATGAGAGTTCGCATCTGGGATGACCCCAAATCCCCAACTATTAAGTAACGCCTGCGCATCCGCAGGAGTTAAAAATTGTGAAACTGGGCGCGGTGGTTGCCAAGGTTGCAACGGTGTAAATGACGAATTCTGCTGAATGCTCTGCGTATGCAGAGGTATTGAAACAGTGGTACTGTAAATAGGTACCTGGCCGCAGAAAACCACATGCGGCCCCGTTGTTCCACCGCCAGTGCCTGCAAAGATGACCCTTGAATCCACTGACGAAAAGTCCAGCCGCGTGGTTGTGACTGGTGAGTTTGCTCTTGGCGGTGTGACCCCGTCTGAATATATCGGCTTGTACCTCTGAAAGGGTTCACCGGATATAGGTGTAGGGTATATCGTGTATCCCGCCTGAGTAGCGGCCCCCGTAGTTATAACCGGTGTATGTTGACTACCAGACGGTGCATTCTGAACATCTGTTTGGGTATGTTCCGATGATTCCTCGGAAGTCATGATACTGTTAAAGAAAAAATTCAAAAATTTTGTAAATAACGAGTCATACAATTCAAAACTTTAAAAGAAAAAGCAATTAAACAGTCTTGAATTAATTCGACTCTCAATGAAAGCACCACTTGATCATGCATATTTTAACCGCGGGGTTTAATATGCCTGCTCGATACGTAAAGAGGGGTTTAAGGATCTTAGAACGTGGCTCTCCGGTCCGGCTACCGTGAATAACCCTGGCCGACATGATGATGTCGACGGGGTGGCCAAGTGATTAAGTCCACCTCCGATGACGGTCGTCGATCAAGAGGCCCCAAATAAGGTTGTAGGTACTAGCTTACAAAAGACTAACCTGTTAACCTTGAAAAGATGCTGAATGATGCTGTTTTACGTAATGTGTATCGTATGCGATGGGTACGTAATGTGCTGTGTCCGGTAAACGATGATTAGGGTTTGTATTTATAGGCAAACCCTAATTCTAGAACCATCCCAGATCATGATAATCTCATCCATAACTGACTCCCCCGAATCACGGATATAATTATGGAAAAGATATTTACTTGACAGCTAAGCAACCGCCGTACCGGGAACAAAGGCATTCGCACGCCGCATACCGCACACAAGAACACGCATACGCACAATAGTGATTGTCCGCATACATTCGCGGTGCGCATGCGGGTTGCGGTATCATTAATGTATGTTAAAATAGTCTCGTGATTATGTATAATTTTAACACTTTTTGGCCATAGCAACTTCTGTTCACTAATATGCTGTCACTTTTCCAGGTGAAAGGACACTCTAGTATAGGCACCAAAGTTACTTTAGGATCCAATTCGTATACCAAGGCTGTAGATTTGTGGTCGATAGGATGTATATTTGCTGAAGTGATGATCGAGAAACTAGTTTTTCCATAGAAAGTCGGATGATAATCAATTAAATAGTAAGTTTAGGTGATTTTAATACTTGGATACCGGATTGGGTCGAGACCCGATTCTCAAAGTTGTATCATATAATCAAATTTAGATATTAAGTTTTTTTTTTCTTTATGTATGTACCAGAATGATGAGAACTCCAAATGATGTAAGATGGGCGAAACTTACTTCACTTCCCAGTTTTGATCTGAACGTACGAATGCATGAACCACATGAATTTTCCATTTCCTAATATTGCAATGTATATTCTCTATTGTGTTGATACTCCTTAGAAATTAACACGGTATCATTTCCTTTAACAAACCCTGTTAACTTCTAATAGTACTAACACAACAGAAAATAAGCATTGCAATATTAGAAAATAGAAAATTCACCCTGCGATTCATGCATTCGTACATTCGGATCGAAATTGGGAAGTGAAGTAGGTTTCGCTCATCTAAAAACATTTGGAGTTCCCATAATTTTGGTACATACATAAAGAAAAGATAACTTAATATCTAAATTTAAATATATAATACAACTTTAAGAATCGGATCTCGGCCCAACCCGTCATCCATGTATAAAAATCACCCTAAAAATACGATTCAATTGATGATCATCCGACTTTTAACGAAAAAGTGGTTTCACGGTCATCACTTCAGTAAACTAACATCCTATGGACCACAAATATACAGCCTTGGTATACGAATAGGATCCCAAAATCTGGTGCCTGATACCAGAATGTCCCCACCAGGAAGAGTGGCAGCATATTAGTGACGGAAAGTTGCTAAAAAGTGCTAAAATTATACAAAAACACATAACTATTTTAACTTACATCTTTCGTTATGGGTCTTTTAAAATCACGAACTTGTCGAGCTAACCTAAAGTTAAAGTATACAATTTTGACATAGTTGTTTGTTACATCAAGCATATATTCTCGGAATTAAAATCTCTATGCAGCACTTTATACTCATGACAAAACGGCACACCACTAAACACTTAATACATGAACATCTGAAAATTAAACCGAAACTTACATGGTCACCTTTTCAATTCCCATGTGTTTAGTAAGATATATCGAAATTAAACTAAAACTTAATATTTACACTCATTCCACAAATTCTTTCCTGTAATCATTCGAATGTAAAAGTTAGTTATATGCAGGGTTGTAAAAGTCGGGCGTTGACCGACGTTGATTTTCCTAAAAATAAATTTAAAATAACAATATTATTATTTATTTTATTTATTATTATACATAATACATATATACATATACATAAATATAACAAACAAAAAACATATATTCTTTTACGTAACTTTGACATAGACCAGCTTTGACCGACTCAGAACCGACTAGGCCGACTTTGACCCGACTTTTTTAGGACCGGACTTCTAAGACGTTTTTAGGCGAGTCCGAACGGGCTAGTCCACAAATCGACGGGTCGACCAACTTTAACAACAAATGGTTATATGCACCACTATGAAAACCTTAGTTTCTATTGAAGATTAAAAAAAAGGTTACTACGGAAAAGTGGCAGTGTATTACCTCTGTCAAAGCTTAATTTCCATTTTTTGCAAGCTTTTGAACACCTTTTCATCTTCATCGTTTAATGACCTAAAGAGAGATAGAGAATGAATATCATGTAATACACTAATAAACCGCATAAAATAAGAACCGAGATCATTCGCTTCAAACCCATTTGTTGTTAGAAAATCGTGTGTACTTTTACCAATTCAGATTAACGCAGCGGATAGTTAAAATAATAATCTTTTAATATTTCATAAAATATTTACAAGATTAAATATTCATATATTTAATGAAATATGCACACGATTAATTTATCCCAATGAGATACAGTTACACCACTAATCATTGTCAAAATATGTAATTCACAAAGTGAGTAAACGATATACTTTTCTTAAAGAAACTGATTGAAGGAGAGAAACTTACGATCAAAAATATGACCGTCTCTTAGGATAGTAAACAATACACTTCAAACGACCGTCAATGAATGTTAGTCCAAACCCAAATAACTTATTATAATAATCAAATTATTATAATAAAACAATATAAAATACTCCGTATAACTCTTGTTTGCAAGAACACTTAAGCATCTCTTCATGCTAATTAATTTCACGAATTAAAGAGCCAAGGATGAGATAAAAAGGGTTCATTTGATTTGCGATGTATGTGTTTCCTTTTCTTTTTTCTGACTTACTCTTCCAAAAAACCAATCAATGCTTATATTTATAATATATGTGTAAAAGTAAACATTGAATTGTGAAGTCCGTGAAACAAAACGCGTACAAAGTTATTTTGTTTCTATCTATATTTAGATTCCCAAAATCTATATTTCGTTTGATTTTATTTTAAAAAGTCGTATTTCTCAAATATTTTAGGGGTATGTTATGTAACTTATAATTAATCTAAACATTGATTTTATTTTAAATCTTTTGGAAGTATGAATTGAGGAAGAAAGTATAGAAGTGGTGAAGATAATGAAACGAAAGAAGCTAATTTATAATGAAATCCCAGACACAGCAATCGAGGCAATTCACCGCATTTAATCAAAGAAAATCCTAATTTCCTTAATTACCGGAGAATCAAATCTTATAAAGATTTACTAAGATTTCTTAAATCCCTTGAATTCCAAAAATCAACTGTAACCATGTCAAAAGTTAAGACGACCAGTTATTTCCTCATTTCACTCTTTTGTGATAACTTCACTCGTACTCTTTGAGTAATCGAATTATTTTATCTATATTACTCAATAGTGATAAAACTCTATTTATCAACTCATATTTCGTCATGAAAATATTCTTATTATTAGTCATAATGACCACAATCAAATTTCGGGACGAAATTTATTTTAAGGGGTAGGTACTGTAATGACCCGAAAAATTTTGACTTATTTTGAACTTAAATCTATAAATGATTTCATAATTCAGACAATAAGCAAAGTCTGTTATCCTGAATATCAAAATTTTTGAACTTTTATTTAGATTCAATTATCCTTCGACTGTTTTCGACGACTTACGAACAATTGTTATAAATAAATATGTAATATATATATATATATATATATATATATATATATATATATATATATATATACCTATTATATATATACCTATTATATAGTACATAAATAATAACTTGCAATATTAATATATCAAATTACAAGTTAAATCATAGTTGTTATACTCATATTATTATTACCTTCATTATTATTATAAATATTAATATTAACATTTATATCAATATTATTATTTTCAATAATAATTTATTAATATGAAATTTGATACACATAATTAATTTTATACTATCAATATTAATAATATTAATATCATTATTAGTATGATTGAGATTATTATCAAAATTATTATTATTATCATTTATCATTTATTATTATTATTATTAGGATTAATATGATTATTAATATCATTAACATAATTTATATTATTATTATTATTATTATTATTATTATTATTATTATTATTATTATTATTATTATTAGTATTATCATTACTAATATTATTCTTATACTTATTATTTTTATTATTATTACTATCATTATTATTATTATCATATTTATAATTATTATTATTATATATTTATTAATATATTTAATAATAATATCAAATAGAAAAAAATAAAGAAGTCAAAAAAAAAAAAAATGCACGACTCATATTATATTTTTATCTGCTTTTAAAATTCTTTTATCATAATCCTCCAACCCTATTCAATTAATATATCTCGTGATATATTTTTTATTTTTGCTACTGGTTATGATTCTGTTTTTATCTGCTTTTATTTTTTTATTTTATATGCTTTTAATTTTTTTTCTTGTTTGATCGTGATATTCATATGGACACCCACAATCGCATTATAAATTCAGTATTATGGAATACCAGTCAAGTCTCACATTATTAACTATCAGTTTCAATTCTCATTTTCAGCTTTTAAATTGTTAAAAAAAACATATATATATATAAAACAGTTTCCTGCTCTGCTCGAGCTTCATTTTTTAAAAAGCTTGATTTTGAATCTCATTTCAAAATCTATAATTGCAGTCATGTTAGGAATTATTTAGTCAATCTACCTGCAAAGTTTCAACTTCCAATTCCTTTTACCAAGTACGAATTTTTGAGTCAAAGTTTAGAAGTTAAAAGTCAAAAGATGTGTTCATCCAAAAATTCGAATTTGTTTTGAAGTTTTAAGTTGAATTGATGCTCCAGAAAGTTTATAAGATTGATTTAGAAACTTTTTCATGTTATAATCATAGCCTAAAACATTCGTATTTTCAAAATCATTATATTTTTTTGTGTAAACAGCGACGGCAGCAGCAGGCACACTCTTTCAATTTTTTTTTATTTACTTTCCTATTAACAATCACGCAAGATGTTTTCGTTTCAATTCCAAGTCTTAATTCAAACCTTAAAGTCGCTATGATGTTTGTTAATTTGTCCCTGGTCGGTTTTTATTTGAAGATGATGATATTCGAATACGGGTTATATATATTTATATGTGAGTAATAAATCAGAAAAATGTAATCGGTTGAATGGTTCAGAGGGTATTCGGGTATTCGAGAGGTCACGGGTTCGAGCCCGGTTCAGGGCATTATTTTTTTGGAAAAACATTTAAAGGTAGCCTATTATTATTATTATTATTATTATTATTATTATTATTATTATTATTATTATTATTATTATTATTATTATTATTATTATTATTATTATTATTATTATTATTATTATTATTATCATTTTTATTATTATTATTATTAGTAATATTATTATTATTATTATTATTATTATTATTATTATTATTATTATTATTATTATTATTATTATTATTATTATTATTATTATTATTATTATTATTATTATTATTATTATACTAACATAAGAATTAAGGATCATTTATTATTTTGTTATTATAAGTATTATTAATATTATCATTATTATTATTAATATGATATTTAGTATTATTATTATTAAACTTATTATCATTATTATCATTAGTAGTAAATTATTAAATTCGTAGTTATTATTATCAGTATCATTATTTTAAATCTGTCATTATTATTAAAAATTAGTATTATCATTATTATTATTAATATTACAAAGTATCACTAATAAAATTGTTATTTAAACATTAATATTAGTATTATTATATGATTACTGAAATTTCTATTAAAACTATTATTATTACTAAAATTACTTTTATTATTAAAAGTATTATTTTTATTAAAACTATCATTTATATTAAAGTTATTATTATTAAAAGAATTATTATTATCAAAATTATCATTTTAACATTTTTATTGAAAACATCATTTTTAATAAAATTATCATTTTTATTAAAGTTATCATTATTATCATTTATCATTGTTATTATTATTAACAATACATTATCAAATAAATACTTATATATAGAATATATATATATATATAAGTATATATATAGAAATATTTAACAATTGAAATAATATATATAAACTTGTTCGATTACGAGTATATGTGTTAATATATATACTTGATATAGGTTCGTGAATCCGAGGTCAACTCTGCACTTATTCAGTGCGTCATACGCATAATTACCTACGAAATACAGTATCGTGAGTTTTCATAGCTCCCCTTTTTTAAATATTTTTGGGCTGAGAATACATGCAATGTTTTATATCTGTTTTACAAAATAGATACAAGTACTAAACTTAATTCTACGTCGGTTAGAATCACAAATATTCCCCTAGCTTGGTAACGTAATCTATTGGTCTCTGTACCGTAGGCGCGAATCCTATTGATAGATCTATCGGGTTTGACAACCCCATCCGGGCTAGTCGCGCTAGCAGTCAACGGATGTTTAGTACTTCGAGGGTATTTATCGCACTTGATTCGGTGCTCTATAGACATCAGGGGTAATCATTATTATATTATTATCGTTAAGGCTTGTTACCAGGTGCCCATGGTTGTAGAATTTTTTTATTACACTGCGGTGTAAGGATATTTATGAAAACTGAAATCTTGTGATCTATTACTATCATTAGTTAAGATAAACCTATGAACTCACTAACCTTTTGGTTGATACTTTTAGCATGTTTATTCTCAGGTGATTTTTGCTTCCGCTGTAGAACCTTACTGTTACATAGAAGTCAAGCCAAGCACTGGGACCAGAGTTAACATTGCCGTTAATGGATTTTGACGGGGTGTTAAAGTTGGTATCAGAGCCTTGGTCTTAGCGAACCAGAATTTGCATTAGTGTGTTTAACTAGTAGTTGTTAGGATGCATTAGTGAGTCTGGACGTTGACCGTACGTGTTTATTTTAAATTATACTTATCATTTCTTGCCGGAAAATTTCAACTTATTTTTAAGTCAATTCTCTATATGATTGAATGCTTTCGACTCGATAAGCAAACTTGTTATTATGAGTCTCAAAATTTTGAAATGTTTTATGAAGTCATTTTATATGACTAAATTATATTCTAATATTCCTATATTATTTATTAAATAAAAAGGTGTGACTATGTGTTTGTACGTTCCTACGTATAACGTTTTTTTTGATGAATCATCTCGGTTTCCAAACCAACGATCAGACTTTTGAGATTTCCAAATCCGAATTATTTTAATACGATATTCCGATGTCGTATGAGTTAATAAAATATTCCTATGTTTTATTTCTTGAATTATTATTCTTCTAGCGTATTTAATTTGCGTAGCGGTATTTTCTCGGATTGCGCTCGTTTAATTGTTCGGGCCAATTTATAAAATCAAATTTTGATGAGTGGGTCATCTAGGCCATGTTGGCTGAAATTCTCATGGATAACCCAGATTTATAGGGTGCATTAAAGTCTAGTCTACAGCCTGACCTATAACTTTAAAATATTATTACTTGCATTATACATATACATATCTCTTATTCTGTCACTCCGGGAGGAACTCCCATTGTGATTCACAATATTATATAACTCACGCGCATTATCTTTATAAGATCACCTCGGTTGGTGAAACTGAGGGATGTCACTCATGATTTCTGAAATTCTTGACATTCTTATGTCATCTATCCTGGTTTTGTGTATTACGTATGTACTACATGAAATGTCATCCCTGATTTTTAAATTTTCTATGTTTGTTACTACTCATACTCATACGTATATAACCTCCTTGTTATATCACGAACCTATGTGCCCTTATGCCTTTGTGCATTGGTTTGCGAACCGGAAAATGTCATAAAGATTCTCGATAACTCAAAAACATTATAATGTCATCACTAATCATATTCATTACTTTCAAAATCTTTGCTTTCTCGATATTTTGATCATTGAACTTTCTTGACGGGTGGCGTCTACGAAACTCTAGAATGGAAGGGTTTGGATTACCGATTTAAAGAATCCTATAGCTCAAGCCTCTAGACCTGAATAGGCCATTACAAATTGAAAGTCTTTAATTGAAAGATTATTCTAGATTACATACTTATCATTTTTATCTCGACACGTCATACTACAATTATTGCATAGATGGAGTATAGATAAATCATATCTTATCATATCTATCCCAATAGACTTTGTCTAACACTTTTCCTAAATTTCCTCCGTAAATTACGGAAATCTTTTTGCTATATATACGTATTCGAGGAGATAAAAATATCATTCAGTATTCAACACTCATCTCATATCGAAACCCTTTATCCGATCATATGATATGGATTTCTCACTTGATTCCTCGAGCTCCACAGGCAGCGTAACCGGAACAAATGAACCAATTAGTCATCATCTATTCTGGATGAATTGGGGATGGGTTCGTAGTCGAATTAATCAATGGAGGTGAGAAGAAGGAGATCCCTTCCACTCATCAAATTCACCTCTTGGTGAAGAACCTGAAGCACTTACCGGCAAACCAATCCGGAACACCATTTTCACCCTCATTTCCAGGATATCCCATCATGATTATATAATATCTAGAATTCTAGATCTTATTCATCCTCTTGTCCGAACTGCCAATCATCCCGGTGTAATAGAAGAAGTCAATGAGCTTCGCGCTCGAATAGTGGCTCTGGAGAATATGGTGCAATATCTACAAGCATCAGCAGCACCAGCAGCATAACCAGCACCGACAGCACCACCAGTATCAGCAACAACAGCACCACAGCCACCAAGGAATATTAGTAATAATGAGTTAAGATGTATTGACTCATTCTTCCTGAAGAATTATATATGTATACCTTATATATATATATATATATATGGTTTGGAACAATAATAAATCTTTTCGTACTAAGCTATTACGTGTGAATCTTAACAAGTATGTACTACTTGGTTAATTCATATCACTAAAATGCTATGATGTACATCCTTCGTTAATGACTTAACAATCATTAACTACAATCTCTGTTTCAACTCAATGAATTCCATTTCATAATAAACCAAGTGTATTATTTAAATACATGTTTGATTGTATACTTCCATTTTCGATGTACTCGAAACTTTCTAGAAAACATCATTCGTGCCTTGAGAAGTTCACAAGAATTCCACAAGCACCAACATCATATACCGAGGTATATCAATAACAATGAAGTATTGATTCATAACTTCATTAAAGATATATTCCGCGACGATTATGTAATCTTTAAGGTTTTAGAGATTATTTATTCTCGTTTCAACCGTAAATCAAATGAGTTTAATATTATATTAACTCATTAAATCTATATTATATCTGAAGAATACATATATGAACGTATATCTTCATAAAGATTGTAATTAAAAATTCTTTTGTACAAACTGTTGATGATGAAAATATTTTAACGGGTAGGTAATACCCAAGAAATATTTAGATTTCACATTAATAAGTTACATTGTACATTCTTCAATTCTGATTCAACAGTCATTAACTATACCACTTACATCCACAGATATATGTATCTGTTCACCAAAGAACAACCAATTTCATACAAATTCAATTACATATTATGATTTAACAGGTGACATCACTCTTAGATCTCTACATTTTCAAAGCTATACTTTGACTTCAAAACTGTGCTAGAACATCACTTCTATTCATAAAACCCAGAAAAATATTCATGTCGTTCAAAATTCTAGAACATCATATGTATATTGACGATTACCATCTGCGTTCAAACACTTCAAAATTCTTGAACACACCTCGGATTGATAACCAATGATTCAGATATGTTAACGTTGTGAATACTGATGAAGCAGCAAAAGCTATAGAAGGTCTTAAGAGCAAAAAGTTTGATAATAAAGAATGGTATAAGCTCAAAAGAAAATTTGAAACTGAAAAACGGATTGAGCAAACCATGAAGGAGACTGTGGACAAACTACAAGGACTAAACCTATACCCAAAGAACCTAGGTGATTCGATTTCTGATAGAAATCACAAAAGATCTTTTTACGCATTCAAAATCCTTACAAAAGAATTTCCCTCATTATCTTTCGACTTAAATATTCTAAGATATCATCGTATCTTTCGTTATAAATATCTTCGATATTTCTGAAGATATCTTCATAACGATTCTTGTCCGCAATTAATTATCTCTTTGCGATATCTTTATTACATCATAAAGGAAACTGTTTAAGTTTCTATATTCTGTAAAATTCGAGTCCAAATTATGAATGATTTCTGGAGAAGTGTTGGGAATTGAAGCATGAGTTAGTATAATATAATGACGTCCGGCCAACGTGATTATATTACAGTAAGTCATGCTAAATTTCTAATGGAAGATGATGATTCATAGACAATACCGTCATCCTGTGCCATGTTACACGACTCTTACATTCTACTTAACCTCTGAACATATCAAGAAAATACATTCTTGATAGTTCTATCCTCAGAGATTCTGGTAATTTAACAAATCAAATTGTGATATTACGTTCCTTTCTGCTTAGAACATTAGGTTCATTTGAAACTTCATACCTACGAATTCTGGACCATTACTCGCTTTACTTAAAGTCGAGATGTGACGACCCAAAAATTTCCGACCAAATTTAAACTTAATCTTTATATAATTCCGACTTGATAAGCAATGAATTTTAATAAATCTTGAACCTCTGGAAAGAGTTTTACACAAGCTTTTGGTCACCCTTTTATTCCGACGATCTACGAACGTCATAACTTGATTTAATTGTTTAATTGTTTAATTATTGTGTATATATATGGATTTATATATATTTAACTTGAAAATATGATAATTAAATATCTCATTAAGTATATTAACAAAGTATTATATATATATTTTCATACTACTAATTTAAAGAGTTTTCAAACAATATATATATTACTATTTAAACGACGTAATTAACTTATGTTAAAATGTATTTACATATAATGTATTACGAGTGTAAATACATCCTTACAAGTATTGAATACACTTCATAATATATCAATACATATAAAGGATAGCTATACTCATATTTTCGTTCAATTTCCTCAAAGAATTCTACTCGCATTCATACGGTATTTTTACCCGTATTATACACAGCTTCTAGAAGTATTTACTATTGGTATATCCCAATAGAAATCTGCAATTATTTGTGTAATATGTCATCCATGACCTAATCAATTTAATATTTCATGCATGACTTAATACAATTTAACTTATCTTAGATATTTTCACTAAAAGCCAAAATTATAAGCTTATAAATAAGGACCATTTTAACTCATTTTTACTCCACATTTTCTTAAACTAAAAACACACACTTGAATGCTCTCATATCATACTTTAATCTCAGCAACTTTCCTCTTCATAATCAAGTAAAATACTTCTCAAAATCCTTGTTCAATTCCTTGTATAGTTGCTATCTTATTATACTTATAAAACTTGTAAAAACTAGAACTTGTTTTGGTGAACACCAAGCTTGTTTGAAAAACTAATCTAATCTTTCTAAATTAATTCTAATAACACTTATTTATATGTATTATGATGTTATATTAAGTTAATATAAGAACTTATAACTTGTACATATGAAGAACACCTTGAAACTTAACATATATCCTTTAATCTCCATTCGGTAAAAAGCGCGCTGTTTTGGGTTGAGAATTAAAAACATAGCTTAGACTTTGAGTTCGAGGCTAAGACTTTGGAAATATGTTAATATATGTAAATAATACTTCCAGTATTTTTTTTCATGATTTTAGACAAAGTGGAAGTATTTTATCAAAAATCATATATTGGGTGGATACCGGGATTTTTTCAAATCTGTCCACCGACACAAAAAGAGGGTAAAGCTCTAAAAATTACTACTTGGGATGAAATTTTTGAATTGATTTTGTAAAATTTACTTCTTAATGAATCCATAGCAATTTGATTCACTTTAAACGGAGTTGTAATTAGTATTTGACAAGCAAAACAAAATCTGCTAAAATTAACGTTGTATGGGCGAAATTTATATTATAAAAACTATATTAACCATATCCTTGTTAACTTATCCTATATCCTATATATATTTGGACATGTTATCAGTAGTATAATAAAATATTATAATTTTGGTTAATTCTGTGATTGTATATATGTATAATAATATTCTTGGTACGTCCTAACACAATAAGTATACAATACGTTTTGATAAATCCTAAGACAATACGTACACAATATGTCTTAGTTAATTCTAAGACTATGTGTATACAATACGTCTCTAGGTTGATGCAAATACAATACGTATACAATACATCGTGGGGTAATTCTAAGATTATATATATATATATATATATATATATATATATATATATATATATATATATATATATATATATATATATATATATATATATATACCGATTATTGAACTGTTGGACTTTTCGGACTATTTTGGATTACTAACAAAGGACTACTAACAATGGACTACTGACAATGGACTACTAACATAAAATGTTAAAAATTATTATATAAGTATTCTATGAACTTGCTTTATTTTATTCATATGTCGTATTATTATCTGAATCATTATTATTGTTATAGGTTCGTGAATCTAAGGACGACGGTCATATTTTTAATAAGTTGAAAATTTATTATTAATATACTTTTACTACTGTGAGTATATAGTCCCATTTTTAAACTCTACAAATATTTTGGGATGAGAATACATGCATTTTATGTTTTACGCCATAGACACAAGTACTTAAAATATATTCTACGTTGAGTTGTACCACATTGCATATCTTCCTTAATAGCTTGGTAACTAATATTTACATGTTGTAAGAACATGTAAGCGCGAATCCTATTGATAGATCTATCGGGTTTGATAACCCCAACTGGGCTAGTCGCTCTAGTATCGTAAACGGTTGCATAGTACTTCGTTTTTACTACACTTGGTACAGTGTAGGAAGATTTCATAATAAAGGGAATATGCCACATTAATGGTTAAGTATGGTTACCGAAGCGCTCAACAACTTATAGAATACTTTTATACACTTGCGAGTGTACATATATTTATAACTATGAAATCTTGTGGTCTATATTTATATCGATGATAAACCTATATATCTCACCAACCTTTGTGTTGACTGTTTACGCATGTTTATTCTCAGGTCTTTAAGAAAGTCTTCTGCTGTTGCATTATCTGAGCAAGCTGTGCATGGAGTCTCATACTTTTATTTAAATAAAGTGTTGCATTCAATAAAACCTTTGTCATGTATTATATTTGACTGTTATGTCACGTGTGTAGTATTTGGAAACCGATGTATTTTGGGGATTATTTCTTAAATAATCGCCCACTTGTTTAAAACATGCATTATGTATAATAATGATGTGCTTTTTATGAAACGAATGCAATATTTTCTAAAACGTATTGTATAGAGGTCAAATACCTCGCTATGAGACCAATGAGAACGTACTGCGTTTATAGTAATATGGACGGGTCCTTTCAGTTGGTATCAGAGCAGTGGTCTTAGCGAACTAGGTCTTGCATTAGTGTGTCTAACGGATAGTTATTAAGATGCATTAGTGAGTCTGGACTTCGACCTTAACTGCATGTCAAAAAGTTTTGCTTATCATTTCTAGTTAGAAATCATCTGCTTATCACCCTTAGAAAATTACCTGCTTATCATTCTTATTCTAGACACATCTTACTGCATTGATTGCATGAATAGTGTATAGACGAAATTCATATCTTAGCGTATCTGCTAATTCATATCTTAGCGTATCTGTTACTGTAAACTTTGCCTAACATATTCCGTAAATTCCTCCGTAATCTATGAAATCTTTTGCTGTATATATATAGATATTCTATGTAATTAGAATATCATCCGATAGCCGAAAATCATTTCATATCGAAAAATCCTTTATTCAATCGTACGAAATGGAACTCTCCACTAGTTCAAGTCCCTCGAATTCCGATATGGAGATTCATTCGAGCTCCAAAAGCAGTGTGACCGGAATGGATCAACCAATTAGCCATCATCTATTTTGGATGAATTGGGGATGGGTTCGTAGTCTACTTAATCATTAGAGACAAGAAGAAGGTGATCCCTTCCATCCACCACATTGCCCTCTTGGTGAAGAACCTGAAGCACTTACCGGCGAATCTGTTCGAGACACCATTTTCTCTCTCATTTCCAGAGTGTCTCGTCACGATTACATATTATCTCACATTCTAGATCTTATTCACCTACTCGTCCGAACCACCAATCATCCCGGAGTAATAGAAGAAGTCGGCGAGCTTCGCGCTCGGGTAATGGCTTTGGAGAATATGGTACAAAGGTTACAAACACCAGCAGCGGCACCGGCAACAACGCTACCATCACCACCACCAACAACAACATCCGCATCCCACACCTCAACATCACAATCTGTACCTCTAGCATCAACATCACACACACCATAGATACCAAAGAGTACCAACAATAATAACCGATGAAGTATTAATCTATAACTTCATTGGAGAAACATTCTGTGGCAATTATGTAATCTCTAATGTTAGAGATTATTCATTTCTAATTCCAGCCTAAGATCAAATGAACTTAACTCATCAAATCTGTATTACATCTAAAGAAAATATACATATATTTTCATAAAGATTGTAATAAAATTCTCTGGTACAAAACATTACATGTGAAATTTTTTTTAACGGGTAAGTAATACCCGAGAGATATATAAAAATTCACAATCAATATGTTATATCCTTAGATTCTGATTCAGCAAATCATCAACTATACTCACTACTTTCACAACAATATACATTCTTTCATAGAAATCAAAACAACCATTTTCATCCAAATTTGATTACATATTCTAATTTTGACAAATCAAAATCCAAGTCAAGATTTAACAGAAGACATCACTCTTAGATTCCTACATCTTTCAAAGCTACACTTTGACTTCAAAACTGTGCTAGAATATCATATGTATATTAAAGATTACAATCTGTGTTCAAACCCTCCGAAATTTCTGAAGACACTCTAAATAATGAGCAATCGAGATGATGATCCAACCACATGTTACCCACAGTTATGTACCTGAAAAACACTCGAAACCAAAGTCATAGTTTAACACGTATCCGTGTCAGACCCTTTGGCATTTACTAGCTAAAACAACTTTTCAATCTCTTTTCAAAATAGACAGTTTTGTCACAGCTCCAGCAAATCGCCTTCAATTGTTTATTCGAATAAGCCTTACTATAACGATTACCCTTCGTCATTGTTACCGGGGAACCTTTCATATCTTGCCACATTAGCAGAAAACTTATCAGCAACTTCATTGATCTTTAAGCCTCTCCGAATAATCACGATACTTATTCATTGAAACTTTATCAGGTACTCATCTACATCTTGTAACAATAATTGCCATATCAAGTACCGGGAAATCAGCAAATCAGTATTTTGAATCTCACAGCATTTCTACATCAACAGTTATATGTATACATATAACATTTATCTTTTAGAATTATGATCTTCCAATCTGAAATTCTTGAAAAACACTCTAGTCTACGAATCAGTTCTTTAAATTTTGAGAAAGCTAATAAAGCAGCGAAAACTGTTGATGACTTTAATAGTCAAAAGTTGATAATAAAGAATATTGTGTTAGCAAAGCACAGAAAAAGAGAAGGTTTGGAACTGGAAAATGGATTGAGCAAACCCTGAAGGAGGCTGTGGACAAATCACAAGGATGAAATATACCTTTAAAGAATCTAAATGATTCAGTGTCTGCTAAAATCCTTAGCAAATACATTACTCCTTACTCTAAAACCCTTGCGGACAATATTCTTCATCATCCTCTTATCTTAAATATTCTAAGATATCATCGTATCTTTCATTATAAATATCCTTCATATTTCTGAAGATATTTTCATAACCATTCTTATCTGAAATTATTTATTCCTTCGCGTTATCTGTATCACATCATAAAGAAAACTATTTTAGTTTCTAAATATCTGAAACCTCTGAGTGTAAAGTATGAATGTTTTTGAAGTAATGTTGGGAACTGAAGCATGAGTTAGGATAATATAATGACACTTGATCAACGTGATTATATTACAGTAAGTCATGCTGAGTTTCTAAATGGAACGTAATGATTCACAGACCATAACGTCATCATGTGCCATGTTACATGACTCTTACATTTAATCTAATCTCTAAACATATCAAGAACATATTCTATTGATAGTTCTATCTTTTCCTTTGGATTCTGGTAATTTCACAAGTCAAATTGTGCTATTACAATTTCTCTCTTAGAGCATTAGCTATGTCCATTCCGAATTTCATATCTATGAATTCTAGACCATTATTCGCTTAAATTGAAGTCGGGAAAAGAAGACGGAAGCATGAAACTCCAAAATATAAGAAAAATATAACCACGAAGACAACGCAGAAATTACAAACCGTGTATATCGATGCGTATAGCAATATAAAGACACGGGAAAACTAAGAACACTATAAACCCAAGAGCATAGTAGAAATTAACGAATTCCTCCAGTGGAAGATGAAAAAGAAGAATGACAGATGTGATAGTCAAGAATATATCAAGAATTAAAACTGGATGGAGCATATTGACAAATGTTTTAGAAGTACGAAGAAAGGAAGAAAGTATAAAAGATGGGAGATGTGGAAATAAGGAAACGTAGGAGGTTGATTTATAGTAAAATATCCGACAGAGAAATCGAGACTGATTATTGCATTAAATCGAAGAAGATCATAATTTCCTTAATCACCGAAGAATCAAATCTTATATAGATTACAAAGATTTTCTTTAATCCGGAGATCAACCGTGATGACGTCAAAAGATAAGACGAATCCCTATTTTCTCATTTCACTCTTTTACGATAGCTTCACTCATACATTTCGAGTAATCGAATTATTTTATCCATATTTCTCAATCATGATAAAACCCTATGAATCAACTTATATTCATCATAATAACATTCTTATTGTTAGCCATGACGACCTCGATCAAATTTTGGGACGAAATTTCTTTAACGGGTAGGTACTGTGACGACCCGAAAATTTCCGACCAAATTTAAACTTAATCTTCATATAATTCCGACTTGATAAGCAATGAATTTTAATAAATCTTGAACCTCCAGAAAGAGTTTTACACAAGCTTTTGGTCACCTTTTTATTCCGACGATCCACAAACGTCATAACTTGATTTAATTGTTTAATTGTTTAATTATTGTGTATATATATGGATTTATATATATTTAACTTGAAAATATGATAATTAAATATCTCATTAAGTATATTAACAAAGTATTATATATATATTTTCATACTACTAATTTAAAGAGTTTTCAAACAATATATATATTACTATTTAAACGACGTACTTAACTTATGTTAAAATGTATTTACATATAATGTATTACGAGTGTAAATACATCCTTACAAGTATTGAATACACTTCATAATATATCAATACATATAAAGAATAGCTATACTCGTATTTTTGTTCAATTTCCTCAAAGAATTCTACTCGCATTCATACGGTATTTTTACCCGTATTATACACAGCTTCTAGAAGTATTTACTATTGGTATACACTAATAAAAATCTGCAATTATTTGTGTAATATTTCATTCATGACCTAATCAATTTAATATTTCATGCATGACTTAATACAATTTAACTTATCTTAGATATTTTCACTAAAAGACAAAATTATAAGCTTATAAATACGGACCATTTTAACTCATTTTTACTCCACATTTTCTTAAACTAAAAACACACACTTGAATGCTCTCATATCATACTTTAATCTCAGCAACATTCCTCTTCATAATCAAGGTAAAATACTTCTCAAAATCCTTGTTCAATTACTTGTATAGTTGCTATCTTATTATACTTATAAAACTTGTAAAAACTAGAACTTGTTTTGGTGAACACCAAGCTTGTTTGAAAAACTAATCTAATCTTTCTAACTTAACTCTAATAAAACTTATTTATATGTATTATGATGTTATATTAAGTTAATATAAGAACTTATAACTTGTACATATGAAGAACACCTTGAAACTTAACATATATCCTTTAATCTCCATTCGGTAAAAAGCACGCTGTTTTGGGTTGAGAATTAAAAACCTATCTTAGACTTTGAGTTCAAGGCTAAGACTTTGGAAATATGTTAATATAATTAAATAATACTTCCAGTATTTTTTTTCATGATTTTAGACAAAGTGGAAGTATTTTATCAAAAATCATATATTGGGTGGATACCGGGATTTTTTCAAATCTGTCCACCGACACAAAAAGAGGGTAAAGCTCTAAAAATCACTACTTGGGATGAAATTTTTGAATTGGTTTTCTAAAATTTACTTCTTAATGAATCCATAGCAATTTGATTCACTTTAAACGGAGTTGTAATTAATATTTGGCGAGCAAAACAAAATCTGCTAAAATTAACGTTGTATGGACGAAATTTATATTATAAAAACTATATTAACCATATCCATGTTAACTTATCCTATATCCTATATATATTTGGACATTTTATCAGTAGTATAATAAAATATTATAATCTTGGTTAATTCTGTGATTGTTTATATGTATAATAATATTCTTGGTACATCCTAACACAATAAGTATACAATACGTTTTGATAAATCCTAAGACAATACGTACACAATACGTCTTAGTTAATTCTAAGACAATATGTATACAATACGTCTATGGGTTGATGCAAAGATAATACGTATACAATACATCGTGGGGTAATTCTAACAAAGGACTACTAACAATGGACTACTAACATAAAATGTTAAAAATTATTATATAAGTATTCTATGAACTTGCTTTATTTTATTCATATGTCGTATTATTATCTGAATTGTTATTATTGTTATAGGTTCGTGAATCTAAGGACGACGGTCATATTTTTAATAAGTTGAAAACTTATTATTAATATACTTTTACTACTGTGAGTATATAGTCCCATTTTTAAACTCTACAAATATTTTGGGATGAGAATACATGCATTTTATGTTTTACGCCATA
Source organism: Rutidosis leptorrhynchoides (assembly GCF_046630445.1). Lineage (NCBI taxonomy): Eukaryota > Viridiplantae > Streptophyta > Magnoliopsida > Asterales > Asteraceae > Rutidosis > Rutidosis leptorrhynchoides. The sequence goes on from NC_092335.1 coordinate 474,585,148, forward strand.
TACACAAGTACTTAAAATATATTCTACGTTGAGTTGTACCACATTGCATATCTTCCCTAATAGCTTGGTAACTAATATTTACATGTTGTAAGAACATGTAAGCGCGAATCCTATTGATAGATCTATCGGGTTTGACAACCCCAACCGGGCTAGTCGCTCTAGCATCGTAAACGGTTGCATAGTACTTCGTTTTTACTACACTTGGTACAGTGTAGGGAGATTTCATAATAAAGGGAATATGTCACATTAATGGTTAAGTATGGTTACCGAAGCGCTCAACAACTTATAGAATACTTTTATACACTTGCGAGTGTACATATATTTATAACTATGAAATCTTGTGGTCTATATTTATAACGATGATAAACCTATATATCTAACCAACCTTTGTGTTGACTGTTTACGCATGTTTATTCTCAGGTCCTTAAGAAAGTCTTCCGCTGTTGCATTATCTGAGCAAGCTGTGCATGGAGTCTCATACTTTTATTTAAATAAAGTGTTGCATTCAATAAAACCTTTTTCATGTATTATATTCGATTGTTACGTCACGTATGTAGTATTTGGAAACCAAAATATTTTGGGGATTATTTCTTAAATAATCGCCCACTTGTTTAAAACATACATTATGTATAATAATGATGTGCTTTTTATGAAATGAATGCAATATTTTCTAAAGCGTATTGTATAGAGGTCAAATACCTCGCTATGGGACCAATGAGAACGTACTGCGTTTATAGTAATATGGACGAGTCCTTTCACGAGAAGAAAAAACAAGAGCATAGAGCTCCGACATATAAGGGAAAATATAAAGCCTGATAATAACACGAAAATTACAAACCGTGTATATCAATACATATTGCAACGTAAAGATACAGGAGAATTAAAAACATTATAACCCCAAGGGAATAGTAGAAGAAATCAAATTCCTCTGGTGGTAAATGAAAAAGAAGAATGACTGTATATATGGTCAAAATAATAACAAGGATCAGAACTGGATTAAGCATTTCCTAAATCTTTTGGAATTATGAATTGAGGAAGAAAGTATAGAAGTGGTGAAGATAATGAAACAGAAGAAGCTAATTTATAACGAAATCCCAGACACAGCAATCGAGGCAATTCACCGCATTTAATCGAAGAAAATCCTAATTTCCTTAATTACAGGAGAATCAAATCTTATAAAGATTTACGAAGATTTCTTAAATCCCTTGAATTCCAAAAATCAACTGTAACCATGTCAAAAGTTAAGACAACCAGTTATTTCCTCATTTCACTCTTTTGTGATAACTTCACTCGTACTCTTCGAGTAATCGAATTATTTTATCTATATTACTCAATAGTGATAAAACTCTATTTATCAACTCATATTTCGTCATGAAAACATTCTTATTGTTAGTCATAATGACCACAATTAAATATCGGGACGAAATTTATTTTAACGGGTAGATACTGTAATGACCCGGAAAATTTCGACTTATTTTGAACTTAAATCTATAAATGATTTCATAATTCAGACAATAAGCAAAGTCTGTTATCCTGAATATCAAAATTTTTGAACTGTTTATTTGGATTCAATTATCCTTCGACTGTTTCCAACGACTCACGAACAATTGTTATAAATAAATATGTAATATATATATATATATATATATATATATATATATATATATATATATATATATATATATATATATATATATATATATATATACCTATTATATAGTACATAAATAATAACTTGCAATATTAATATATCAAATTACAAGTTAAATCATTTAATGACCCGTCCTAATCCATCTGGACGAATACACTACATTTGGTTACATCGCGAGGTACTTGACCTTTATATGATACATTTTACAAACATTGCATTCATTTTAAAAAAGACAAATTCTCATTACATCAAAAGTTGACGGCATGCATACCATTTCATAATATATCCAACTATGAATGACTTAATATTAATCTTGATGAACTCAACGAATCGAATGCAACGTCTTTCAAAATATGCCATGAATGACTCCAAGTAATATCTTTAAAATGAGCTAATGCACAACGGAAGATTTCTTTAATACCTGAGAATAAACATGCTTTAAAGTGTCAACCAAAAGGTTGGTGAGTTCATTAGTTTATCATAATCAATCATTTCCAATTATATAATAGACCACAAGATTTCCTTTATTCAATAATCATACACTCGCAAGTGTTTAAAAATCATTCATATGGATTGAACACCTGGTAACCGACATTAACATCATGCATATAGAATATCCCCAAAACAGAAATCCATCTGTATAATATAAACTCGAAGTACTAAAGCATACCATTTTCCAGTATTGGGGGTGTTAGTGCCCGTAGATCTACCTTTAGGATTCGCGTCAATTAGGGTGTCTGTTCCCTAATTCTTAGGCTATCAAGCTAAAAGGGGTGATATTCGATTCGATAATCCAACCATAGAATGTAGTTTCGATTACTTATGTCTATATCATAAAACATTTATAAAAGCAGCGCATGTATTCTCAGTCTGAAAAATATATATTGCAAAAGCATTTAAAAAGGGAGCAAATAAAACTCACTATACTGTATTTTGTAGTAAAAATACATATAACGATACTGAACAATGCAGGGTTGGCCTCGGATTCACGAACCTATATCATTTGTATATATTAATACATATCCTTGTAGTCATACAATTATATATATATATATATATATATATATATATATATATATATATATATATATATATATGTTATTATTAATGATATAATTTCTATATTAGTAACTTATATATTACTTTATTAATATATATTCATTTTTATTATTAAAAATATGAATTTTGTTATGTTATATGTATTAAATATTTTATATATATATATTTCATTTAATTGTTAAAATAGTAATTATAATAATACCGAAATGTTATTTGTAATGGTAAAAATGATAATACTTAATGTTACTAAATAAAAATATTAAAGTTAGTAATTTTGTTAATAATTTTGTTAATAATAGTTTTTAATTATAAATCTCATAATGATGATATCAGTAGTTTTTGATAAAATGAATAATTTAATAGTAGTGGTAGTGAAAATAATAATTTTTGATATTAGTACTTAATACTTAATAATAATAATTATAACAATCTTATTACTAATGGTAATCTTAATAATAATACTTTTAATAATAATAATAATAATAATTCCTAAATGTTTCTAATACTAATATTAATGATAATAATAATAATTTTTAAAAAAAACACTTTTATTACTAATGCTAATAATGATATTAATTATAATACTAGTAATAATAATAGTAATACTATTAATTATAAAATTATACAAGCATTAATTGTAATGAAAATAATAATAAATTGTAGTATAATAGTAACAATTTTTCCTAACTTAACAATAATAGTAATCATAATTGTAATTTTAATTATTAATATTAATAAATGATAAGTAATATTTTTATTAGTATTAATAATAGTAATAACTATAATATTAGTCATAATTAACAATTTCTAATAACAACAACAATAATAACAATAATACTAATTATAATGATAATAGAAATGAAAGGTAAATGTATATACCCTTTTAAAATGCTTTGCTAAAAAGAATTGCCCATACGAGACTCGAACCCGCGACCTCTCGCTCACCCGACACACACCTAACCATTCGATCCGTCTCAGTTTTTCTGATTAAACTTACTAAAATAAATCTATAACCCGTCTGTTTTTATTCTCCCTTCTTCTTCATAAGAACAATCGACCCAGAGCAAAATCAATACACACAATAACACACACAATAACACGTTGAATTTATTTTTTTGGATTTATAAATGACTCAGAAACAATATTGAATTGATCAAATTATTTAAAACAGAGAAAAAATCAAAATAAAAAAAACTAACAGGTCGTATGAACATCATGAACTCGATGAGCAATTTCGAATTTGAGACTGTTTTAAAAGAAATTTCCTACATGAAAAAGATTATATAGCATTCCTAGAAACTTTAGGAATTCTCAATTGATCCTGAAACTGTAACGACCCGACCTCGTTATACCAAAAACACACCTAAAAAAAACATTTCTGGGTCACTACATCTGGAAGGCGTCCAGATTCCTGGACGGCGTCCAGTACTGAAGACTTGGACGGCGTCCAAACAATTGGGACGACGTCCAAACAATTGGGACGGCGTCCCAATGAACTGTCAGGTTCTGATCTCGGGTTCCAAATTACACGAGCGGAAATCCCGCTTCCCGATACTTTCAAAAGAAAACCTTTTCACAACATGTTATAATAAGTAAAACTAAGAGATTTCCATCATCAAAACAAGTTTTACAACACCGGGCCCACAATGTCCCGTTTTATGAATTTCGTTCAAAATACAAGTTTCGACCATAAGAGTTTAAATTCCAAACGACACCTAGAGCATGGTGTTTGGGGTTAAACTACCCACATCTTGGCCGAACTTCCAAAAGCTAACCCAAAAGCATCCCCTATCAAAATAAGCGAGAGACCACTAATTCAACCGAATATCTTTGCCTTTGTCCACGCCGGAGCCTAAAAAAGTAAACAATGAGAGGGTAAGCTAAAGCTTAGTGAGTGCAACAATTATACATACATATATATAACCCATCTACTTGCAATCGCACCCACCAAATACCTCTTACGAAAATATAACTCAATAGCATGCCGTCATACTCATAATGCTAACAACTCGTACACTAACACAACACCACATTAGCATACACTCAATACAATATATATATATATACATATATATAGCATGCTTATCTAACGTTCAACAACATAATATGGTTAACCATAACGCTATGGTGCTAACGGCACGTGGTTCACACCATACGCATTTGAGTCTCACTCTTTTATAGTGCTACCGGCACGTGGTTCACACTTTGGCGCTACTGGCACGTGGTTCACGCCTCATTTTATAGTGCTACCGGCACGTGGTTCACACTTGATGCTACCGGCACGTGGTTCACATCATAATACCCGTCACACACATGTTATGGTACTACCGGCACGTGGTTCATACCATAACATTCACAAATAAATACGCCATATACATGTACGCATAATTATTCCACTCACCTTAAAGTCTTTGTGAGAGTTAACCGAGCTTGCAACCTTCAATGTAATGTACCTATTACATTAGGCACATAATCAATCACACAATCGAATTGGTTAACCTACTCACTCACCCAACTAGCGTCATTTTGACCCTTGGTGCAATTTTGACCCATTTGCACATTTAACCCTAAGATTAGGTCAACTTCGCCAAAACCCTAACGCTAGCCCATTATGGTCTTAATACACTTTATAATCACAAGTTTAGTGTGTTTTCATACTCATTTAATAACCTAGGTCGCCCAAGACCCATTCGACCCATTTCAAGTTCAACACACCCATTTGGGTCACCCATAACCCAAATGACACCCACTAACATTAACTACAAGTGTGCTAGTGATTTACTAAGACTTTAAGACCCATTTACACACTTTGACTTTTCAAAAACCCTAGGTTAGTCATCTTTGAGTCTTCATGACCCAAACTTACCCAAAAACCCCCAAATCACTAACAAATGGGTTTTATACACATCACTAACCCAAACCCTAACCCTTAAACAATTAGTAGTAAGGAAATCAAGGTTAAGACTTACCAACACAATCACCACGTAGCTAGAGACTAGATGAACAACTTTAAAGCTTGCACTAAAACCCGATTCAACCTTCTTCTTCCTTTATCGGAGCTCTCTCACTCTAGAACTTCTTCTCTCTCTAGAATTTAAGTAGAAATGGATAAGGGTGGATGGAATGGAGTAAATGAGGCCCCACAACCTGATCTAGGGCCTTAAAGTCGTTTCCCAAGTGCAATTACCAAAATACCCCTTCAAAATATCTAAAAATAGAACAGCTGGCCCGCCAGAACATTTGGGCGGCATCCAAACTCTCTGGAAGGCGTCCAGTCCTTCACACTGGGACTGCGTCCAACCCATCTGGACTTCGTCCCAACCACCTGGGAAGCAGGACCTTACAACTCTCCCCCACTTGAACCGGATTGCGACCTCGCAATCCAAGCCGCATGACAAGCAGGAAGATACACTAGGATAAACTCTTCGAGTTCCCACGTAAACTCGGAACCTATTCGGCGACGCCATTGAACCATGAAAGTTCTCACCTCTTTATTCCTCAACCTTTTCACCTTTTCATCGAGTATAGCAATCAGCTCCTCAACATACTCTAGCTTGTTGTTTAGCTCAATCTCATCTAAAGGCACCCATGATGAATCATCCGCAAGACACTTACGGAGATGGGAAACATGAAATGTATTATGGATCCCCGTAAGTTCTTCGGATAACGCAAGTCTATATGCGACCTCACCCACATGATCCAAGATCTTAAAAGGGCCAATAAATCGAGGGGCTAACTTTCCCCGTTTTCGAAACCGAATAATACCCTTCCATGGCGAAACCTTAAGCATTACCATATCCCCTTCTTGGAACTCAATCGTTCGCCTACGTTTGTCGGCATATGACTTTTGTCTATCTTTAGCCTTTTTCAAGTGATCCCGAATCATATCAATCTTGCTATTCGTCTCTAAAACCAAATCGGTACTCTCGATTTCCTTTTGTCCCAATTCACCCCAACAAATTGGAGTTCGACACCTCCGCCCATAAAGCATCTCATACGGTGGCATCCCGATACTAGTATGATAACTATTATTGTACGAGAATTCCACCAAATGTAAGTGCCGGTCCTAACTACCACTGAAATCAATAATACACGCCCGTAACATATCCTCCAATGTTTGATTCGTACGTTCGATTTGACCGTCCGTTTGAGGATGATACGCCGTGCTCAATTTTAATTGTGTACCCATATCTTCATGAAACTTTTCCCAAAACCAAGATGTAAAACGGGTATCTCGATCCGAAATAATAGATATAGGAATCCCATGTCTCGATATTACTTCCTTGATAAACAACTTGGCCAAGGCCTCCGACGATATCGCTTCCCGAATGGGAAGAAACAAAGCACTTTTCGTCAATCGATCAACTATTACCCAAATCGAGTCAAATTGGGTTCTCGCCATATTTGGTAACTTTTTGATGAAATCCATGCTAATGTGCTCCCATTTCCATTTTGGGATTTCTAAAGGTTGTAATGTACCATACGGCTTTTGGTGTTCAGCTTTAACTTGCAAACACGTGACGCATTGTTCAACATATTTAACAACATCACGTTTCATGCCCGGCCACCAATACTCTTACCTCAAATCAAGATACATTTTCGTCGCGCCTGGGTGAATGGAATACTTTGACTTATAGGCTTCATCAAGTAGCACTCATCGATAATCCCCCATCTTAGGCACCCACACTCGTCCTTGAAAGGATAACAACCATGCGGACCTAAGGTAATAGACTCAGTTTGTCCCACGATTCGTTCCTCATACTTATTGTTAACAAAAGCTTCGATTTGAGTCTCGCCAAGCTTTAGAAGAAAATCGTTGATAATAACCATGCGTAACGATCCTACTCGTATCGCCGGATGTTGACTCTTTCGACTTAACGCATCCGCGACCACATTCGCCTTACCCGGATGATAAAGTATTTCACAATCATAGTCTTTCACCACATCCATCCATCTACGTTGGTGATAGTTCAAATCTCTTTGATCAAAAAGGTGTTTTAAGCTCTTGTGATCCGAATAAATCGTACACTTGACACCATACAAGTAATGGTGCCAAATTTTCAACGCATGAACAACCGCCGCTAACTCTAGATCATGAGTCAGATATCTCGTTTCGTGTTCCTTTAATTGTCGAGAGGCATAAGCAATGACTTTACCCCTTTGCATTAGAACACACCCGAGCCCATTTAAAGAAGCATCACAATAAACCGTCATGTCTTCCACCCCTTCCGGCAACACTAACACCAGAGCTTGACACAACATCTCTTTTAACAATTGAAAAACAATTTCTTGCTCGTTCTCCCAATTAAATCTCGCGTTCTTTCTTGTTAACTTCGTCAATGGAGAAGCAATCTTGGAAAAGTATTGGATAAACCGACGATAATAACCGGCCAATCCGAGAAAACTTCGGATTTTCGTAGGCGTAGTCGGTCGCCCCCAACTCTTCACCGTCTCTATCTTCCCCGGATCTACTTGAATACCATCCTTGTTCACAATGTGGCCAAGGAATTGAACTTCTCTTAGCCAAAATCCACATTTGGAGAATTTAGCATACAACTTCTCCTTTCGTAACGTCTTCAACACACCCCGCAAATGATGTTCATGTTCCTTCATACTCTTCAAATAGACAAGTATGTCGTCAATGAACACAATTACCGACTTGTCCAACATAGGTTGGCACACTCGGTTCATAAGATCCATGAATACCGCCGGTGCATTCGTAAGACCAAAAGGCATTACCACAAACTCAAAATGCCCATAACGCGTTCGAAAAGCCGTTTTCTCAATATCTTCCTCATGGACCTGCATTTGGTGATAGCCGGACCGTAGGTCGATTTTAGAGAAATATGTTGCACCTTGGAGTTGCACCTCGGACCTACATTTGGTGTTGCACCTTCGACTGTTTTCGACGACTTACGAACAATTGTTATAAATAAATATGTAATATATATATATATATATATATATATATATATATATATATATATATATATATATATATATATATATATATATATATATATATATATATATATATATATATATATACCTATTATATATATACCTATTATATAGTACATAAATAATAACTTGCAATATTAATATATCAAATTACAAGTTAAATCATAGTTGTTATACTCATATTATTATTACCTTCATTATTATTATAAATATTAATATTAACATTTATATCAATATTATTATTTTCAATAATAATTTATTAATATGAAATTTGATACACATAATTAATTTTATACTATCAATATTAATAATATTAATATCATTATTAGTATGATTGAGATTATTATCAAAATTATTATTATTATCATTTATCATTTATTATTATTATTAGGATTAATATGATTATTAATATCATTAACATAATTTATATGATTATTATTATTATTATTATTATTATTATTATTATTATTATTATTATTATTATTATTATTATTATTAGTATTATCATTACTAATATTATTCTTATACTTATTATTTTTATTATTATTACTATCATTATTATTATTATCATATTTATAATTATTATTATTATATATTTATTAATATATTTAATAATAATATCAAATAGAAAAAAATAAAGAAGTCAAAAAAAAAAAAATGCACGACTCATATTATATTTTTATCTGCTTTTAAAATTCTTTTATCATAATCCTCCAACCCTATTCAATTAATATATCTCGTGATATATTTTTTATTTTTGCTACTGGTTATGATTCTGTTTTTATCTGCTTTTATTTTTTTATTTTATATGCTTTTAATTTTTTTTCTTGTTTGATCGTGATATTCATATGGACACCCACAATCGCATTATAAATTCAGTATTATGGAATACCAGTCAAGTCTCACATTATTAACTATCAGTTTCAATTCCCATTTTCAGCTTTTAAATTGTTAAAAAAAACATATATATATATAAAACAGTTTCCTGCTCTGCTCGAGCTTCATTTTTTAAAAAGCTTGATTTTGAATCTCATTTCAAAATCTATAATTGCAGTCATGTTAGGAATTATTTAGTCAATCTACCTGCAAAGTTTCAACTTCCAATTCCTTTTACCAAGTACGAATTTTTGAGTCAAAGTTTAGAAGTTAAAAGTCAAAAGATGTGTTCATCCAAAAATTCGAATTTGTTTTGAAGTTTTAAGTTGAATTGATGCTCCAGAAAGTTTATAAGATTGATTTAGAAACTTTTTCATGTTATAATCATAGCCTAAAACATTCGTATTTTCAAAATCATTATATTTTTTTGTGTAAACAGCGACGGCAGCAGCAGGCACACTCTTTCAATTTTTTTTATTTACTTTCCTATTAACAATCACGCAAGATGTTTTCGTTTCAATTCCAAGTCTTAATTCAAACCTTAAAGTCGCTATGATGTTTGTTAATTTGTCCCTGGTCGGTTTTTATTTGAAGATGATGATATTCGAATACGGGTTATATATATTTATATGTGAGTAATAAATCAGAAAAATGTAATCGGTTGAATGGTTCAGAGGGTATTCGGGTATTCGAGAGGTCACGGGTTCGAGCCCGGTTCAGGGCATTATTTTTTTGGAAAAACATTTAAAGGTAGCCTATTATTATTATTATTATTATTATTATTATTATTATTATTATTCTTATTATTATTATTATTATTATTATTATTATTATTATTATTATTATTATTATTATTATTATTATTATTATTATTATCATTTTTATTATTATTATTATTAGTAATATTATTATTATTATTATTATTATTATTATTATTATTATTATTATTATTATTATTATTATTATTATTATTATTATTATTATACTAACATAAGAATTAAGGATCATTTATTATTTTGTTATTATAAGTATTATTAATATTATCATTATTATTATTAATATGATATTTAGTATTATTATTATTAAACTTATTATCATTATTATCATTAGTAGTAAATTATTAAATTCGTAGTTATTATTATCAGTATCATTATTTTAAATCTGTCATTATTATTAAAAATTAGTATTATCATTATTATTATTAATATTACAAAGTATCACTAATAAAATTGTTATTTAAACATTAATATTAGTATTATTATATGATTACTGAAATTTCTATTAAAACTATTATTATTACTAAAATTACTTTTATTATTAAAAGTATTATTTTTATTAAAACTATCATTTATATTAAAGTTATTATTATTAAAAGAATTATTATTATCAAAATTATCATTTTAACATTTTTATTGAAAACATCATTTTTAATAAAATTATCATTTTTATTAAAGTTATCATTATTATCATTTATCATTGTTATTATTATTAACAATACATTATCAAATAAATACTTATATATAGAATATATATATATATAAGTATATATATTGAAATATTTAACAATTGAAATAATATATATAAACTTGTTCGATTACGAGTATATGTGTTAATATATATACTTGATATAGGTTCGTGAATCCGAGGTCAACTCTGCACTTATTCAGTGCGTCATACGCATAATTACCTACGAAATACAGTATCGTGAGTTTTCATAGCTCCCCTTTTTTAAATATTTTTGGGCTGAGAATACATGCAATGTTTTATATCTGTTTTACAAAATAGATACAAGTACTAAACTTAATTCTACGTCGGTTAGAATCACAAATATTCCCCTAGCTTGGTAACGTAATCTATTGGTCTCTGTACCGTAGGCGCGAATCCTATTGATAGATCTATCGGGTTTGACAACCCCATCCGGGCTAGTCGCGCTAGCAGTCAACGGATGTTTAGTACTTCGAGGGTATTTATCGCACTTGATTCGGTGCTCTATAGACATCAGGGGTAATCATTATTATATTATTATCGTTAAGGCTTGTTACCAGGTGCCCATGGTTGTAGAATTTTTTTATTACACTGCGGTGTAAGGATATTTATGAAAACTGAAATCTTGTGATCTATTACTATCATTAGTTAAGATAAACCTATGAACTCACTAACCTTTTGGTTGATACTTTTAGCATGTTTATTCTCAGGTGATTTTTGCTTCCGCTGTAGAACCTTACTGTTACATAGAAGTCAAGCCAAGCACTGGGACCAGAGTTAACATTGCCGTTAATGGATTTTGACGGGGTGTTAAAGTTGGTATCAGAGCCTTGGTCTTAGCGAACCAGAATTTGCATTAGTGTGTTTAACCAGTAGTTGTTAGGATGCATTAGTGAGTCTGGACGTTGACCGTACGTGTTTATTTTAAATTATACTTATCATTTCTTGCCGGAAAATTTCAACTTATTTTTAAGTCAATTCTCTATATGATTGAATGCTTTCGACTCGATAAGCAAACTTGTTATTATGAGTCTCAAAATTTTGAAATGTTTTATGAAGTCATTTTATATGACTAAATTATATTCTAATATTCCTATATTATTTATTAAATAAAAAGGTGTGACTATGTGTTTGTACGTTCCTACGTATAACGTTTTTTTTGATGAATCATCTCGGTTTCCAAACCAACGATCAGACTTTTGAGATTTCCAAATCCGAATTATTTTAATACGATATTCCGATGTCGTATGAGTTAATAAAATATTCCTATGTTTTATTTCTTGAATTATTATTCTTCTAGCGTATTTAATTTGCGTAGCGGTATTTTCTCGGATTGCGCTCGTTTAATTGTTCGGGCCAATTTATAAAATCAAATTTTGATGAGTGGGTCATCTAGGCCATGTTGGCTGAAATTCTCATGGATAACCCAGATTTATAGGGTGCATTAAAGTCTAGTCTACAGCCTGACCTATAGCTTTAAAATATTATTACTTGCATTATACATATACATATCTCTTATTCTGTCACTCCGGGAGGAACTCCCATTGTGATTCACAATATTATATAACTCACGCGCATTATCTTTATAAGATCACCTCGGTTGGTGAAACTGAGGGATGTCACTCATGATTTCTGAAATTCTTGACATTCTTATGTCATCTATCCTGGTTTTGTGTATTACGTATGTACTACATGAAATGTCATCCCTGATTTTTAAATTTTCTATGTTTGTTACTACTCATACTCATACGTATATAACCTCCTTGTTATATCACGAACCTATGTGCCCTTATGCCTTTGTGCATTGGTTTGCGAACCGGAAAATGTCATAAAGATTCTCGATAACTCAAAAACATTATAATGTCATCACTAATCATATTCATTACTTTCAAAATCTTTGCTTTCTCGATATTTTGATCATTGAACTTTCTTGACGGGTGGCGTCTACGAAACTCTAGAATGGAAGGGTTTGGATTACCGATTTAAAGAATCCTATAGCTCAAGCCTCTAGACCTGAATAGGCCATTACAAATTGAAAGTCTTTAATTGAAAGATTATTCTAGATTACATACTTATCATTTTTATCTCGACACGTCATACTACAATTATTGCATAGATGGAGTATAGATAAATCATATCTTATCATATCTATCCCAATAGACTTTGTCTAACACTTTTCCTAAATTTCCTCCGTAAATTACGGAAATCTTTTTGCTATATATACGTATTCGAGGAGATAAAAATATCATTCAGTATTCAACACTCATCTCATATCGAAACCCTTTATCCGATCATATGATATGGATTTCTCACTTGATTCCTCGAGCTCCACAGGCAGCGTAACCGGAACAAATGAACCAATTAGTCATCATCTATTCTGGATGAATTGGGGATGGGTTCGTAGTCGAATTAATCAATGGAGGTGAGAAGAAGGAGATCCCTTCCACTCATCAAATTCACCTCTTGGTGAAGAACCTGAAGCACTTACCGGCAAACCAATCCGGAACACCATTTTCACCCTCATTTCCAGGATATCCCATCATGATTATATAATATCTAGAATTCTAGATCTTATTCATCCTCTTGTCCGAACTGCCAATCATCCCGGTGTAATAGAAGAAGTCAATGAGCTTCGCGCTCGAATAGTGGCTCTGGAGAATATGGTGCAATATCTACAAGCATCAGCAGCACCAGCAGCATAACCAGCACCGACAGCACCACCAGTATCAGCAACAACAGCACCACAGCCACCAAGGAATATTAGTAATAATGAGTTAAGATGTATTGACTCATTCTTCCTGAAGAATTATATATGTATACCTTATATATATATATATATATATATATGGTTTGGAACAATAATAAATCTTTTCGTACTAAGCTATTACGTGTGAATCTTAACAAGTATGTACTACTTGGTTAATTCATATCACTAAAATGCTATGATGTACATCCTTCGTTAATGACTTAACAATCATTAACTACAATCTCTGTTTCAACTCAATGAATTCCATTTCATAATAAACCAAGTGTATTATTTAAATACATGTTTGATTGTATACTTCCATTTTCGATGTACTCGAAACTTTCTAGAAAACATCATTCGTGCCTTGAGAAGTTCACAAGAATTCCACAAGCACCAACATCATATACCGAGGTATATCAATAACAATGAAGTATTGATTCATAACTTCATTAAAGATATATTCCGCGACGATTATGTAATCTTTAAGGTTTTAGAGATTATTTATTCTCGTTTCAACCGTAAATCAAATGAGTTTAATATTATATTAACTCATTAAATCTATATTATATCTGAAGAATACATATATGAACGTATATCTTCATAAAGATTGTAATTAAAAATTCTTTTGTACAAACTGTTGATGATGAAAATATTTTAACGGGTAGGTAATACCCAAGAAATATTTAGATTTCACATTAATAAGTTACATTGTACATTCTTCAATTCTGATTCAACAGTCATTAACTATACCACTTACATCCACAGATATATGTATCTGTTCACCAAAGAACAACCAATTTCATACAAATTCAATTACATATTATGATTTAACAGGTGACATCACTCTTAGATCTCTACATTTTCAAAGCTATACTTTGACTTCAAAACTGTGCTAGAACATCACTTCTATTCATAAAACCCAGAAAAATATTCATGTCGTTCAAAATTCTAGAACATCATATGTATATTGACGATTACCATCTGCGTTCAAACACTTCAAAATTCTTGAACACACCTCGGATTGATAACCAATGATTCAGATATGTTAACGTTGTGAATACTGATGAAGCAGCAAAAGCTATAGAAGGTCTTAAGAGCAAAAAGTTTGATAATAAAGAATGGTATAAGCTCAAAAGAAAATTTGAAACTGAAAAACGGATTGAGCAAACCATGAAGGAGACTGTGGACAAACTACAAGGACTAAACCTATACCCAAAGAACCTAGGTGATTCGATTTCTGATAGAAATCACAAAAGATCTTTTTACGCATTCAAAATCCTTACAAAAGAATTTCCCTCATTATCTTTCGACTTAAATATTCTAAGATATCATCGTATCTTTCGTTATAAATATCTTCGATATTTCTGAAGATATCTTCATAACGATTCTTGTCCGCAATTAATTATCTCTTTGCGATATCTTTATTACATCATAAAGGAAACTGTTTAAGTTTCTATATTCTGTAAAATTCGAGTCCAAATTATGAATGATTTCTGGAGAAGTGTTGGGAATTGAAGCATGAGTTAGTATAATATAATGACGTCAGGCCAACGTGATTATATTACAGTAAGTCATGCTAAATTTCTAATGGAAGATGATGATTCATAGACAATACCGTCATCCTGTGCCATGTTACACGACTCTTACATTCTACTTAACCTCTGAACATATCAAGAAAATACATTCTTGATAGTTCTATCCTCAGAGATTCTGGTAATTTAACAAATCAAATTGTGATATTACGTTCCTTTCTGCTTAGAACATTAGGTTCATTTGAAACTTCATACCTACGAATTCTGGACCATTACTCGCTTTACTTAAAGTCGAGATGTGACGACCCAAAAATTTCCGACCAAATTTAAACTTAATCTTTATATAATTCCGACTTGATAAGCAATGAATTTTAATAAATCTTGAACCTCTGGAAAGAGTTTTACACAAGCTTTTGGTCACCCTTTTATTCCGACGATCTACGAACGTCATAACTTGATTTAATTGTTTAATTGTTTAATTATTGTGTATATATATGGATTTATATATATTTAACTTGAAAATATGATAATTAAATATCTCATTAAGTATATTAACAAAGTATTATATATATATTTTCATACTACTAATTTAAAGAGTTTTCAAACAATATATATATATATTACTATTTAAACGACGTAATTAACTTATGTTAAAATGTATTTACATATAATGTATTACGAGTGTAAATACATCCTTACAAGTATTGAATACACTTCATAATATATCAATACATATAAAGGATAGCTATACTCATATTTTCGTTCAATTTCCTCAAAGAATTCTACTCGCATTCATACGGTATTTTTACCCGTATTATACACAGCTTCTAGAAGTATTTACTATTGGTATATCCCAATAGAAATCTGCAATTATTTGTGTAATATGTCATCCATGACCTAATCAATTTAATATTTCATGCATGACTTAATACAATTTAATTATCTTATATATTTTCACTAAAAGCCAAAATTATAAGCTTATAAATAAGGACCATTTTAACTCATTTTTACTCCACATTTTCTTAAACTAAAAACACACACTTGAATGCTCTCATATCATACTTTAATCTCAGCAACTTTCCTCTTCATAATCAAGTAAAATACTTCTCAAAATCCTTGTTCAATTCCTTGTATAGTTGCTATCTTATTATACTTATAAAACTTGTAAAAACTAGAACTTGTTTTGGTGAACACCAAGCTTGTTTGAAAAACTAATCTAATATTTCTAAATTAACTCTAATAACACTTATTTATATGTATTATGATGTTATATTAAGTTAATATAAGAACTTATAACTTGTACATATGAAGAACACCTTGAAACTTAACATATATCCTTTAATCTCCATTCGGTAAAAAGCGCGCTGTTTTGGGTTGAGAATTAAAAACCTAGCTTAGACTTTGAGTTCGAGGCTAAGACTTTGGAAATATGTTAATATATGTAAATAATACTTCCAGTATTTTTTTTCATGATTTTAGACAAAGTGGAAGTATTTTATCAAAAATCATATATTGGGTGGATACCGGGATTTTTTTCAAATCTGTCCACCGACACAAAAAGAGGGTAAAGCTCTAAAAATTACTACTTGGGATGAAATTTTTGAATTGATTTTGTAAAATTTACTTCTTAATGAATCCATAGCAATTTGATTCACTTTAAACGGAGTTGTAATTAATATTTGACAAGCAAAACAAAATCTGCTAAAATTAACGTTGTATGGGCGAAATTTATATTATAAAAACTATATTAACCATATCCTTGTTAACTTATCCTATATCCTATATATATTTGGACATGTTATCAGTAGTATAATAAAATATTATAATTTTGGTTAATTCTGTGATTGTATATATGTATAATAATATTCTTGGTACGTCCTAACACAATAAGTATACAATACGTTTTGATAAATCCTAAGACAATACGTACACAATATGTCTTAGTTAATTATAAGACAATGTGTATACAATAAGTCTCTAGGTTGATGCAAAGACAATACGTATACAATACATCGTGGGGTAATTCTAAGATTATATATATATATATATATATATATATATATATATATATATATATATATATACCGATTATTGAACTGTTGGACTTTTCGGACTATTTTGGATTACTAACAAAGGACTACTAACAATGGACTACTGACAATGGACTACTAACATAAAATGTTAAAAATTATTATATAAGTATTCTATGAACTTGCTTTATTTTATTCATATGTCGTATTATTATCTGAATCATTATTATTGTTATAGGTTCGTGAATCTAAGGACGACGGTCATATTTTTAATAAGTTGAAAATTTATTATTAATATACTTTTACTACTGTGAGTATATAGTCCCATTTTTAAACTCTACAAATATTTTGGGATGAGAATACATGCATTTTATGTTTTACGCCATAGACACAAGTACTTAAAATATATTCTACGTTGAGTTGTACCACATTGCATATCTTCCTTAATAGCTTGGTAACTAATATTTACATGTTGTAAGAACATGTAAGCGCGAATCCTATTGATAGATCTATCGGGTTTGATAACCCCAACTGGGCTAGTCGCTCTAGTATCGTAAACGGTTGCATAGTACTTCATTTTTACTACACTTGGTACAGTGTAGGAAGATTTCATAATAAAGGGAATATGCCACATTAATGGTTAAGTATGGTTACCGAAGCGCTCAACAACTTATAGAATACTTTTATACACTTGCGAGTGTACATATATTTATAACTATGAAATCTTGTGGTCTATATTTATATCGATGATAAACTTATATATCTCACCAACCTTTGTGTTGACTGTTTACGCATGTTTATTCTCAGGTCTTTAAGAAAGTCTTCTGCTGTTGCATTATCTGAGCAAGCTGTGCATGGAGTCTCATACTTTTATTTAAATAAAGTGTTGCATTCAATAAAACCTTTGTCATGTATTATATTTGACTGTTATGTCACGTGTGTAGTATTTGGAAACCGATGTATTTTGGGGATTATTTCTTAAATAATCGCCCACTTGTTTAAAACATGCATTATGTATAATAATGATGTGCTTTTTATGAAACGAATGCAATATTTTCTAAAACGTATTGTATAGAGGTCAAATACCTCGCTATGAGACCAATGAGAACGTACTGCGTTTATAGTAATATGGACGGGTCCTTTCAGTTGGTATCAGAGCAGTGGTCTTAGCGAACTAGGTCTTGCATTAGTGTGTCTAACGGATAGTTATTAAGATGCATTAGTGAGTCTGGACTTCGACCTTAACTGCATGTCAAAAAGTTTTGCTTATCATTTCTAGTTAGAAATCATCTGCTTATCACCCTTAGAAAATTACCTGCTTATCATTCTTATTCTAGACACATCTTACTGCATTGATTGCATGAATAGTGTATAGACGAAATTCATATCTTAGCGTATCTGCTAATTCATATCTTAGCGTATCTGTTACTGTAAACTTTGCCTAACATATTCCGTAAATTCCTCCGTAATCTATGAAATCTTTTGCTGTATATATATAGATATTCTATGTAATTAGAATATCATCCGATAGCCGAAAATCATTTCATATCGAAAAATCCTTTATTCAATCGTACGAAATGGAACTCTCCACTAGTTCAAGTCCCTCGAATTCCGATATGGAGATTCATTCGAGCTCCAAAAGCAGTGTGACCGGAATGGATCAACCAATTAGCCATCATCTATTTTGGATGAATTGGGGATGGGTTCGTAGTCTACTTAATCATTGGAGACAAGAAGAAGGTGATCCCTTCCATCCACCACATTGCCCTCTTGGTGAAGAACCTGAAGCACTTACCGGCGAATCTGTTCGAGACACCATTTTCTCTCTCATTTCCAGAGTGTCTCGTCACGATTACATATTATCTCACATTCTAGATCTTATTCACCTACTCGTCCGAACCACCAATCATCCCGGAGTAATAGAAGAAGTCGGCGAGCTTCGCGCTCGGGTAATGGCTTTGGAGAATATGGTACAAAGGTTACAAACACCAGCAGCGGCACCGGCAACAACGGTACCATCACCACCACCAACAACAACATCCGCATCCCACACCTCAACATCACAATCTGTACCTCTAGCATCAACATCACACACACCATAGATACCAAAGAGTACCAACAATAATAACCGATGAAGTATTAATCTATAACTTCATTGGAGAAACATTCTGTGGCAATTATGTAATCTCTAATGTTAGAGATTATTCATTTCTAATTCCAGCCTAAGATCAAATGAACTTAACTCATCAAATCTATATTACATCTAAAGAAAATATACATATATTTTCATAAAGATTGTAATAAAATTCTCTGGTACAAAACATTACATGTGAAAATTTTTTTAACGGGTAAGTAATACCCGAGAGATATATAAAAATTCACAATCAATATGTTATATCCTTAGATTCTGATTCAGCAAATCATCAACTATACTCACTACTTTCACAACAATATACATTCTTTCATAGAAATCAAAACAACCATTTTCATCCAAATTTGATTACATATTCTAATTTTGACAAATCAAAATCCAAGTCAAGATTTAACAGAAGACATCACTCTTAGATTCCTACATCTTTCAAAGCTACACTTTGACTTCAAAACTGTGCTAGAATATCATATGTATATTAAAGATTACAATCTGTGTTCAAACCCTCCGAAATTCCTGAAGACACTCTAAATAATGAGCAATCGAGATGATGATCCAACCACATGTTACCCACAGTTATGTACCTGAAAAACACTCGAAACCAAAGTCATAGTTTAACACGTATCCGTGTCAGACCCTTTGGCATTTACTAGCTAAAACAACTTTTCAATCTCTTTTCAAAATAGACAGTTTTGTCACAGCTCCAGCAAATCGCCTTCAATTGTTTATTCGAATAAGCCTTACTATAACGATTACCCTTCGTCATTATTACCGGGGAACCTTTCATATCTTGCCACATTAGCAGAAAACTTATCAGCAACTTCATTGATCTTTAAGCCTCTCCGAATAATCACGATACTTATTCATTGAAACTTTATCAGGTACTCATCTACATCTTGTAACAATAATTGCCATATCAAGTACCGGGAAATCAGCAAATCAGTATTTTGAATCTCACAGCATTTCTACATCAACAGTTATATGTATACATATAACATTTATCTTTTAGAATTATGATCTTCCAATCTGAAATTCTTGAAAAACACTCTAGTCTACGAATCAGTTCTTTAAATTTTGAGAAAACTAATAAAGCAGCGAAAACTGTTGATGACTTTAATAGTCAAAAGTTGATAATAAAGAATATTGTGTTAGCAAAGCACAGAAAAAGAGAAGGTTTGGAACTGGAAAATGGATTGAGCAAACCCTGAAGGAGGCTGTGGACAAATCACAAGGATGAAATATACCTTTAAAGAATCTAAATGATTCAGTGTCTGCTAAAATCCTTAGCAAATACATTACTCCTTACTCTAAAACCCTTGCGGACAATATTCTTCATCATCCTCTTATCTTAAATATTCTAAGATATCATCGTATCTTTCATTATAAATATCCTTCATATTTCTGAAGATATTTTCATAACCATTCTTATCTGAAATTATTTATTCCTTCGCGTTATCTGTATCACATCATAAAGAAAACTATTTTAGTTTCTAAATATCTGAAACCTCTGAGTGTAAAGTATGAATGTTTTTGAAGTAATGTTGGGAACTGAAGCATGAGTTAGGATAATATAATGACACTTGATCAACGTGATTATATTACAGTAAGTCATGCTGAGTTTCTAAATGGAACGTAATGATTCACAGACCATAACGTCATCATGTGCCATGTTACATGACTCTTACATTCAATCTAATCTCTAAACATATCAAGAACATATTCTATTGATAGTTCTATCTTTTCCTTTGGATTCTGGTAATTTCACAAGTCAAATTGTGCTATTACAATTTTTCTCTTAGAGCATTAGCTATGTCCATTCCGAATTTCATATCTATGAATTCTAGACCATTATTCGCTTAAATTGAAGTCGGGAAAAGAAGACGGAAGCATGAAACTCCAAAATATAAGAAAAATATAACCACGAAGACAACGCAGAAATTACAAACCGTGTATATCGATGCGTATAGCAATATAAAGACACGGGAAAACTAAGAACACTATAAACCCAAGAGCATAGTAGAAATTAACGAATTCCTCCAGTGGAAGATGAAAAAGAAGAATGACAGATGTGATAGTCAATAATATATCAAGAATTAAAACTGGATGGAGCATATTGACAAATGTTTTAGAAGTACGAAGAAAGGAAGAAAGTATAAAAGATGGGAGATGTGGAAATAAGGAAACGTAGGAGGTTGATTTATAGTAAAATATCCGACAGAGAAATCGAGACAGATTATTGCATTAAATCGAAGAAGATCATAATTTCCTTAATCACCGAAGAATCAAATCTTATATAGATTACAAAGATTTTCTTTAATCCGGAGATCAACCGTGATGACGTCAAAAGATAAGACGAATCCCTATTTTCTCATTTCACTCTTTTACGATAGCTTCACTCATACATTTCGAGTAATCGAATTATTTTATCCATATTTCTCAATCATGATAAAACCCTATGAATCAACTTATATTCATCATAATAACATTCTTATTGTTAGCCATGACGACCTCGATCAAATTTTGGGACGAAATTTCTTTAACGGGTAGGTACTGTGACGACCCGAAAATTTCCGACCAAATTTAAACTTAATCTTCATATAATTCCGACTTGATAAGCAATGAATTTTAATAAATCTTGAACCTCCAGAAAGAGTTTTACACAAGCTTTTGGTCACCTTTTTATTCCGACGATCCACAAACGTCATAACTTGATTTAATTGTTTAATTGTTTAATTATTGTGTATATATATGGATTTATATATATTTAACTTGAAAATATGATAATTAAATATCTCATTAAGTATATTAACAAAGTATTATATATATATTTTCATACTACTAATTTAAAGAGTTTTCAAACAATATATATATTACTATTTAAACGACGTACTTAACTTATGTTAAAATGTATTTACATATAATGTATTACGAGTGTAAATACATCCTTACAAGTATTGAATACACTTCATAATATATCAATACATATAAAGAATAGCTATACTCATATTTTTGTTCAATTTCCTCAAAGAATTCTACTCGCATTCATACGGTATTTTTACCCGTATTATACACAGCTTCTAGAAGTATTTACTATTGGTATACACTAATAAAAATATGCAATTATTTGTGTAATATTTCATTCATGACCTAATCAATTTAATATTTCATGCATGACTTAATACAATTTAACTTATCTTAGATATTTTCACTAAAAGCCAAAATTATAAGCTTATAAATACGGACCATTTTAACTCATTTTTACTCCACATTTTCTTAAACTAAAAACACACACTTGAATGCTCTCATATCATACTTTAATCTCAGCAAAATTCCTCTTCATAATCAAGGTAAAATACTTCTCAAAATCCTTGTTCAATTCCTTGTATAGTTGCTATCTTATTATACTTATAAAACTTGTAAAAACTAGAACTTGTTTTGGTGAACACCAAGCTTGTTTGAAAAACTAATCTAATCTTTCTAACTTAACTCTAATAAAACTTATTTATATGTATTATGATGTTATATTAAGTTAATATAAGAACTTATAACTTGTACATATGAAGAACACCTTGAAACTTAACATATATCCTTTAATCTCCATTCGGTAAAAAGCACGCTGTTTTGGGTTGAGAATTAAAAACCTATCTTAGACTTTGAGTTCAAGGCTAAGACTTTGGAAATATGTTAATATAATTAAATACTACTTCCAGTATTTTTTTTCATGATTTTAGACAAAGTGGAAGTATTTTATCAAAAATCATATATTGGGTGGATACCGGGATTTTTTCAAATCTGTCCACCGACACAAAAAGAGGGTAAAGCTCTAAAAATCACTACTTGGGATGAAATTTTTGAATTGGTTTTCTAAAATTTACTTCTTAATGAATCCATAGCAATTTGATTCACTTTAAACGGAGTTGTAATTAATATTTGGCGAGCAAAACAAAATCTGCTAAAATTAACGTTGTATGGACGAAATTTATATTATAAAAACTATATTAACCATATCCTTGTTAACTTATCCTATATCCTATATATATTTGGACATTTTATCAGTAGTATAATAAAATATTATAATCTTGGTTAATTCTGTGATTGTATATATGTATAATAATATTCTTGGTACATCCTAACACAATAAGTATACAATACGTTTTGATAAATCCTAAGACAATACGTACACAATACGTCTTAGTTAATTCTAAGACAATATGTATACAATACGTCTATGGGTTGATGCAAAGATAATACGTATACAATACATCGTGGGGTAATTCTAACAAAGGACTACTAACAATGGACTACTAACATAAAATGTTAAAAATTATTATATAAGTATTCTATGAACTTGCTTTATTTTATTCATATGTCGTATTATTATCTGAATTGTTATTATTGTTATAGGTTCGTGAATCTAAGGACGACGGTCATATTTTTAATAAGTTGAAAACTTATTATTAATATACTTTTACTACTGTGAGTATATAGTCCCATTTTTAAACTCTACAAATATTTTGGGATGAGAATACATGCATTTTATGTTTTACGCCATATACACAAGTACTTAAAATATATTCTACGTTGAGTTGTACCACATTGCATATCTTCCCTAATAGCTTGGTAACTAATATTTACATGTTGTAAGAACATGTAAGCGCGAATCCTATTGATAGATCTATCGGGTTTGACAACCCCAACCGGGCTAGTCGCTCTAGCATCGTAAACGGTTGCATAGTACTTCGTTTTTACTACACTTGGTACAGTGTAGGGAGATTTCATAATAAAGGGAATATGTCACATTAATGGTTAAGTATGGTTACCGAAGCGCTCAACAACTTATAGAATACTTTTATACACTTGCGAGTGTACATATATTTATAACTATGAAATCTTGTGGTCTATATTTATAACGATGATAAACCTATATATCTAACCAACCTTTGTGTTGACTGTTTACGCATGTTTATTCTCAGGTCCTTAAGAAAGTCTTCCGCTGTTGCATTATCTGAGCAAGCTGTGCATGGAGTCTCATACTTTTATTTAAATAAAGTGTTGCATTCAATAAAACCTTTTTCATGTATTATATTCGATTGTTACGTCACGTATGTAGTATTTGGAAACCAAAATATTTTGGGGATTATTTCTTAAATAATCGCCCACTTGTTTAAAACATACATTATGTATAATAATGATGTGCTTTTTATGAAACGAATGCAATATTTTCTAAAACGTATTGTATAGAGGTCAAATACCTCGCTATGGGACCAATGAGAACGTACTGCGTTTATAGTAATATGGACGAGTCCTTTCACGAGAAGAAAAAACAAGAGCATAGAGCTCCGACATATAAGGGAAAATATAAAGCCTGATAATAACACGAAAATTACAAACCGTGTATATCAATACATATTGCAACGTAAAGACACAGGAGAATTAAAAACATTATAACCCCAAGGGAATAGTAGAAGAAATCAAATTCCTCTGGTGGTAAATGAAAAAGAAGAATGACTGTATATATGGTCAAAATAATAACAAGGATCAGAACTGGATTAAGCATTTCCTAAATCTTTTGGAATTATGAATTGAGGAAGAAAGTATAGAAGTGGTGAAGATAATGAAACGGAAGAAGCTAATTTATAACGAAATCCCAGACACAGCAATCGAGGCAATTCACCGCATTTAATCGAAGAAAATCCTAATTTCCTTAATTACAGGAGAATCAAATCTTATAAAGATTTACGAAGATTTCTTAAATCCCTTGAATTCCAAAAATCAACTGTAACCATGTCAAAAGTTAAGACGACCAGTTATTTCCTCATTTCACTCTTTTGTGATAACTTCACTCGTACTCTTCGAGTAATCGAATTATTTTATCTATATTACTCAATAGTGATAAAACTCTATTTATCAACTCATATTTCGTCATGAAAACATTCTTATTGTTAGTCATAATGACCACAATCAAATATCGGGACGAAATTTATTTTAACGGGTAGATACTGTAATGACCCGGAAAATTTCGACTTATTTTGAACTTAAATCTATAAATGATTTCATAATTCAGACAATAAGCAAAGTCTGTTATCCTGAATATCAAAATTTTTGAACTGTTTATTTGGATTCAATTATCCTTCGACTGTTTCCAACGACTCACGAACAATTGTTATAAATAAATATGTAATATATATATATATATATATATATATATATATATATATATATATATATATATATATATATATATATATATATATATATACCTATTATATAGTACATAAATAATAACTTGCAATATTAATATATCAAATTACAAGTTAAATCATTTAATGACCCGTCCTAATCCATCTGGACGAATACACTACATTTGGTTACATCGCGAGGTACTTGACCTTTATATGATACATTTTACAAACATTGCATTCATTTTAAAAAAGACAAATTCTCATTACATCAAAAGTTGACGGCATGCATACCATTTCATAATATATCCAACTATGAATGACTTAATATTAATCTTGATGAACTCAACGAATCGAATGCAACGTCTTTCAAAATATGCCATGAATGACTCCAAGTAATATCTTTAAAATGAGCTAATGCACAACGGAAGATTTCTTTAATACCTGAGAATAAACATGCTTTAAAGTGTCAACCAAAAGGTTGGTGAGTTCATTAGTTTATCATAATCAATCATTTCCAATTATATAATAGACCACAAGATTTCCTTTATTCAATAATCATACACTCGCAAGTGTTTAAAAATCATTCATATGGATTGAACACCTGGTAACCGACATTAACATCATGCATATAGAATATCCCCAAAACAGAAATCCATCTGTATAATATAAACGCGAAGTACTAAAGCATACCATTTTCCAGTATTGGGGGTGTTAGTGCCCGTAGATCTACCTTTAGGATTCGCGTCAATTAGGGTGTCTGTTCCTTAATTCTTAGGCTATCAAGCTAAAAGGGGTGATATTCGATTCGATAATCCAACCATAGAATGTAGTTTCGATTACTTATGTCTATATCATAAAACATTTATAAAAGCAGCGCATGTATTCTCAGTCTGAAAAATATATATTGCAAAAGCATTTAAAAAGGGAGCAAATAAAACTCACTATACTGTATTTTGTAGTAAAAATACATATAACGATACTGAACAATGCAGGGTTGGCCTCGGATTCACGAACCTATATCATTTGTATATATTAATACATATCCTTGTAGTCGTACAATTATATATATATATATATATATATATATATATATGTTATTATTAATGATATAATTTCTATATTAGTAACTTATATATTACTTTATTAATATATATTCATTTTTATTATTAAAAATATGAATTTTGTTATGTTATATGTATTAAATATTTTATATATATATTTCATTTAATTGTTAAAATAGTAATTATAATAATACCGAAATGTTATTTGTAATGGTAAAAATGATAATACTTAATGTTACTAAATAAAAATATTAAAGTTAGTAATTTTGTTAATAATTTTGTTAATAATAGTTTTTAATTATAAATCTCATAATGATGATATCAGTAGTTTTTGATAAAATGAATAATTTAATAGTAGTGGTAGTGAAAATAATAATTTTTGATATTAGTACTTAATACTTAATAATAATAATTATAACAATCTTATTACTAATGGTAATCTTAATAATAATACTTTTAATAATAATAATAATAATAATTCCTAAATGTTTCTAATACTAATATTAATGATAATAATAATAATTTTTAAAAAAAACACTTTTACTACTAATGCTAATAATGATATTAATTATAATACTAGTAATAATAATAGTAATACTATTAATTATAAAATGATACAAGCATTAATTGTAATGAAAATAATAATAAATTGTAGTATAATAGTAACAATTTTTCCTAACTTAACAATAATAGTAATCATAATTGTAATTTTAATTATTAATATTAATAAATGATAAGTAATATTTTTATTAGTATTAATAATAGTAATAACTATAATATTAGTCATAATTAACAATTTCTAATAACAACAACAATAATAACAATAATACTAATTATAATGATAATAGAAATGAAAGGTAAATGTATATACCCTTTTAAAATGCTTTGCTAAAAAGAATTGCCCATACGAGACTCGAACCCGCGACCTCTCGCTCACCCGACACACACCTAACCATTCGATCCGTCTCAGTTTTTCTGATTAAACTTACTAATATAAATCTATAACCCGTCTGTTTTTATTCTCCCTTCTTCTTCATAAGAACAATCGACCCAGAGCAAAATCAATACACACAATAACACACACAATAACACGTTGAATTTATTTTTTTGGATTTATAAATGACTCAGAAACAATATTGAATTGATCAAATTATTTAAAACAGAGAAAAAATCAAAATAAAAAAAACTAACAGGTCGTATGAACATCATGAACTCGATGAGCAATTTCGAATTTGAGACTGTTTTAAAAGAAATTTCCTACATGAAAAAGATTATATAGCATTCCTAGAAACTTTAGGAATTCTCAATTGATCCTGAAACTGTAACGACCCGACCTCGTTATACCAAAAACACACCTAAAAAAAACATTTCTGGGTCACTACATCTGGAAGGCGTCCAGATTCCTGGACGGCGTCCAGTACTGAAGACTTGGACGGCGTCCAAACAATTGGGACGACGTCCAAACAATTGGGACGGCGTCCCAATGAACTGTCAGGTTCTGATCTCGGGTTCCAAATTACACGAGCGGAAATCCCGCTTCCCGATACTTTCAAAAGAAAACCTTTTCACAACATGTTATAATAAGTAAAACTAAGAGATTTCCATCATCAAAACAAGTTTTACAACACCGGGCCCACAATGTCCCGTTTTATGAATTTCGTTCAAAATACAAGTTTCGACCATAAGAGTTTAAATTCCAAACGACACCTAGAGCATGGTGTTTGGGGTTAAACTACCCACATCTTGGCCGAACTTCCAAAAGCTAACCCAAAAGCATCCCCTATCAAAATAAGCGAGAGACCACTAATTCAACCGAATATCTTTGCCTTTGTCCACGCCGGAGCCTAAAAAGGTAAACAATGAGAGGGTAAGCTAAAGCTTAGTGAGTGCAACAATTATACATACATATATATAACCCATCTACTTGCAATCGCACCCACCAAATACCTCTTACGAAAATATAACTCAATAGCATGCCGTCATACTCATAATGCTAACAACTCGTACACTAACACAACACCACATTAGCATACACTCAATACAATATATATATATATACATATATATAGCATGCTTATCTAACGTTCAACAACATAATATGGTTAACCATAACGCTATGGTGCTACCGGCACGTGGTTCACACCATACGCATTTGAGTCTCACTCTTTTATAGTGCTACCGGCACGTGGTTCACACTTTGGCGCTACTGGCACGTGGTTCACGCCTCATTTTATAGTGCTACCGGCACGTGGTTCACACTTGATGCTACCGGCACGTGGTTCACATCATAATACCCGTCACACACATGTTATGGTACTACCGGCACGTGGTTCATACCATAACATTCACAAATAAATACGCCATATACATGTACGCATAATTATTCCACTCACCTTAAAGTCTTTGTGAGAGTTAACCGAGCTTGCAACCTTCAATGTAATGTACCTATTACATTAGGCACATAATCAATCACACAATCGAATTGGTTAACCTACTCACTCACCCAACTAGCGTCATTTTGACCCTTGGTGCAATTTTGACCCATTTGCACATTTAACCCTAAGATTAGGTCAACTTCGCCAAAACCCTAACGCTAGCCCATTATGGTCTTAATACACTTTATAATCACAAGTTTAGTGTGTTTTCATACTCATTTAATAACCTAGGTCGCCCAAGACCCATTCGACCCATTTCAAGTTCAACACACCCATTTGGGTCACCCATAACCCAAATGACACCCACTAACATTAACTACAAGTGTGCTAGTGATTTACTAAGACTTTAAGACCCATTTACACACTTTGACTTTTCAAAAACCCTAGGTTAGTCATCTTTGAGTCTTCATGACCCAAACTTACCCAAAAACCCCCAAATCACTAACAAATGGGTTTTATACACATCACTAACCCAAACCCTAACCCTTAAACAATTAGTAGTAAGGAAATCAAGGTTAAGACTTACCAACACAATCACCACGTAGCTAGAGACTAGATGAACAACTTTAAAGCTTGCACTAAAACCCGATTCAACCTTCTTCTTCCTTTATCGGAGCTCTCTCACTCTAGAACTTCTTCTCTCTCTAGAATTTAAGTAGAAATGGATAAGGGTGGATGGAATGGAGTAAATGAGGCCCCACAACCTGATCTAGGGCCTTAAAGTCGTTTCCCAAGTGCAATTACCAAAATACCCCTTCAAAATATCTAAAAATAGAACAGCTGGCCCGCCAGAACATTTGGGCGGCATCCAAACTCTCTGGAAGGCGTCCAGTCCTTCACACTGGGACGGCGTCCAACCCATCTGGACTTCGTCCCAACCACCTGGGAAGCAGGACCTTACAACTCTCCCCCACTTGAACCGGATTGCGACCTCGCAATCCAAGCCGCATGACAAGCAGGAAGATACACTAGGATAAACTCTTCGAGTTCCCACGTAAACTCGGAACCTATTCGGCGACGCCATTGAACCATGAAAGTTCTCACCTCTTTATTCCTCAACCTTTTCACCTTTTCATCGAGTATAGCAATCGGCTCCTCAACATACTCTAGCTTGTTGTTTAGCTCAATCTCATCTAAAGGCACCCATGATGAATCATCCGCAAGACACTTACGGAGATGGGAAACATGAAATGTATTATGGATCCCCGTAAGTTCTTCGGATAACGCAAGTCTATATGCGACCTCACCCACACGATCCAAGATCTTAAAAGGGCCAATAAATCGAGGGGCTAACTTTCCCCGTTTTCGAAACCGAATAATACCCTTCCATGGCGAAACCTTAAGCATTACCATATCCCCTTCTTGGAACTCAATCGTTTGCCTACGTTTGTCGGCATATGACTTTTGTCTATCTTTAGCCTTTTTCAAGTGAGCCCGAATCATATCAATCTTGCTATTCGTCTCTAAAACCAAATCGGTACTCTCGATTTCCTTTTGTCCCAATTCACCCCAACAAATTGGAGTTCGACACCTCCGCCCATAAAGCATCTCATACGGTGGCATCCCGATACTAGTATGATAACTATTATTGTACGAGAATTCCACCAAATGTAAGTGCCGGTCCTAACTACCACTGAAATCAATAATACACGCCCGTAACATATCCTCCAATGTTTGATTCGTACGTTCGATTTGACCGTCCGTTTGAGGATGATACGCCGTGCTCAATTTTAATTGTGTACCCATATCTTCATGAAACTTTTCCCAAAACCAAGATGTAAAACGGGTATCTCGATCCGAAATAATAGATATAGGAATCCCATGTCTCGATATTACTTCCTTGATAAACAACTTGGCCAAGGCCTCCGACGATATCGCTTCCCGAATGGGAAGAAACAAAACACTTTTCGTCAATCGATCAACTATTACCCAAATCGAGTCAAATTGGGTTCTCGCCATCTTTGGTAACTTTTTGATGAAATCCATGGTAATGTGCTCCCATTTCCATTTTGGGATTTCTAAAGGTTGTAA
The DNA here is from genome assembly GCF_046630445.1 of Rutidosis leptorrhynchoides. Taxonomy (NCBI): domain Eukaryota; kingdom Viridiplantae; phylum Streptophyta; class Magnoliopsida; order Asterales; family Asteraceae; genus Rutidosis; species Rutidosis leptorrhynchoides. The sequence continues at coordinate 474,616,346 of NC_092335.1, forward strand.
TGTACCATACGACTTTTGGTGTTCGGCTTTAACTTGCAAACACGTGACGCATTGTTCAACATATTTAACAACATCACGTTTCATGCCCGGCCACCAATACTCTTACCTCAAATCAAGATACATTTTCGTCGCGCCTGGGTGAATGGAATACTTTGACTTATAGGCTTCATCAAGTAGCACTCATCGATAATCCCCCATCTTAGGCACCCACACTCGTCCTTGAAAGGATAACAACCATGCGGACCTAAGGTAATAGACTCAGTTTGTCCCACGATTCGTTCCTCATACTTATTGTTAACAAAAGCTTCGATTTGAGTCTCGCCAAGCTTTAGAAGAAAATCGTTGATAATAACCATGCGTAACGATCCTACTCGTATCGCCGGATGTTGACTCTTTCGACTTAACGCATCCGCGACCACATTCGCCTTACCCGGATGATAAAGTATTTCACAATCATAGTCTTTCACCACATCCATCCATCTACGTTGGTGATAGTTCAAATCTCTTTGATCAAAAAGGTGTTTTAAGCTCTTGTGATCCGAATAAATCGTACACTTGACACCATACAAGTAATGGTGCCAAATTTTCAACGCATGAACAACCGCCGCTAACTCTAGATCATGAGTCAGATATCTCGTTTCGTGTTCCTTTAATTGTCGAGAGGCATAAGCAATGACTTTACCCCTTTGCATTAGAACACACCCGAGCCCATTTAAAGAAGCATCACAATAAACCGTCATGTCTTCCACCCCTTCCGGCAACACTAACACCGGAGCTTGACACAACATCTCTTTTAACAATTGAAAAACAATTTCTTGCTCATTCTCCCAATTAAATCTCGCGTTCTTTCTTGTTAACTTCGTCAATGGAGAAGCAATCTTGGAAAAGTATTGGATAAACCGACGATAATAACCGGCCAATCCGAGAAAACTTCGGATTTTCGTAGGCGTAGTCGGTCGCCCCCAACTCTTCACCGTCTCTATCTTCCCCGGATCTACTTGAATACCATCCTTGTTCACAATGTGGCCAAGGAATTGAACTTCTCTTAGCCAAAATCCACATTTGGAGAATTTAGCATACAACTTCTCCTTTCGTAACGTCTTCAACACACCCCGCAAATGATGTTCATGTTCCTTCATACTCTTCAAATAGACAAGTATGTCGTCAATGAACACAATTACTGACTTGTCCAACATAGGTTGGCACACTCGGTTCATAAGATCCATGAATACCGCCGGTGCATTCGTAAGACCAAAAGGCATTACCACAAACTCAAAATGCCCATAACGCGTTCGAAAAGCCATTTTCTCAATATCTTCCTCATGGACCTGCATTTGGTGATAGCCGGACCGTAGGTCGATTTTAGAGAAATATGTTGCACCTTGGAGTTGGTCGAACAAATCGTCAATCCGAGGCAATGGATAATGATTCGTGATCGTCACTTTATTCAATTCCCGATAATCGATGCACATCAGCATACTACCATCCTTCTTCTTCACAAATAAAACCGGAGCGCCCCATGGCGAAGCACTCGGTTGAATGAAACCCTTAAGCAACTCTTGGGTTTGATTTAATAACTCTTACATTTCCGTTGGCGCTAAACGATAAGGAGTTTTAGCAATGGAGGTAGCCCCCGGAACCAACTCAATGCGAAATTCTACTTGTCTTTCCGCCGGAACACCCGATAACTCATCCGGAAAAACGTATTCAAATTCATTCACCACCGGAATTTCACGAATGGGTGGTGGCTCATCACGAGTATCAACAACATGGGCAAGAAAAGCCATGCCACCACTAACAAGAAAACGACGTGCCCGTGCAAAAGTGCATATCGGCACAAGTCTTCTCCGCTTATCGCCATGAATAATTAACTCTCCCCCACTAGGGGTCTTCACTCAAATAGATTTTTCATGTCATGCAATATCAGCTCTATTATGATCGAGCCAATCCATACCAACAACGATATCAAAATCACCCAAGGTCATCGGGATGAGGTCGATTTTAAAGTTTTTGGCACCAAACACAACATTACAATTTTTACACACATCAACCACTAGCACCATCTTGCCATCCGCTATTTCGACTTCTACCGGGCGACTTAACTTAGCTAATGGTTTATTAAGTTTCGGCACAAATTTTGGTGACACAAACGACAAGTTAGCACCACTAACAAAAAGTATCCTTGCCGGATTAGACTTAACCATGAAAGTACCTGAGACAACTTCATTAGATTGCTTGGCTTCCTCATTGGTCATCAAATAGTTTCGCTCCCTAGCCGTACCCGCCGCCTTCTCTAACCGCTTAACATGATCATTATTCAAATCGGGGCATTCCGGCCTCTTGTGCCCTTCTTTACCATAATTATAGCAAGTAAATTTATTCGGGGCATTGGTACAATCACGAGCCATGTGTCCTTTTTGTTTACAATTGAAACACGTGGGTCCGAAACCCCCGGAAGTACCCTTCTTCACACTATTAACACTTTCAGAGCCTTTCTTATTTTTCTTGTTGGAAAAGTTCGAATGACTTGACCCCTCAAACTTCCTCTTAGAAAAAGAGAAATCACTTTTCCTTGGAACTTCCGGCTCGAAACCCCGAGCCAATTCAAATAACTCTTCAAAAGACTTAGCCATTCCCCGACTAATCTTACCCTTCAATTCATCATTCAAGGTACGGCAGAAATCTTTCATCAACTTGTGATCGTCACCAACATATTCTGGACAAAAACGAGTCTTTGCCAAGAAGGTAGACCTGAGAGTAACCAAGTCCATTGAACCTTGTTGCAAATTGTGCAACTCGTCCCGGATTCTATCGAGGTCGGAAGAAGTTCGGTATTCTTTGAAAAATTCCTTCTTAAACTCCTCCCACGTCAAGCTCATGCATTGCTCTTCACCATATAATTGGATTTTATCATCCCACCACAACTTTGCCTCTTCTCGTAATATGCTAGAACCATACCTCGCCTTCTTCTCGGGAGGACATTCCGCGGTACGAAAAGCTCCCTCGATATCGGAAATCTAACATGTGCTTTTTAACGGATCTCGTACCCCATTAAACATCGAGGGTTGAGCATCCTTGAAATTTTTGTAATAGAAGTCTCGCCTTCCATAACCACCATTACCATCACCCCCTTCACCACGAGGATGAATGTTTCTAGCTTCTAATGCCTCCTCGATCGCGGAATTCATTAGCTCATTGATCATTTTGGTTACTTTCCCATCAACCGATTCTTGGAAAGCCTTTCGGACATCGTCAAGAAATTCCGTTTTTAGCCTTTTAAAGATGGCCTCAACCTTGCCCGTGAGTTCAACGTCCTCGCTCGTGCCTCCTTCATTGGTATCATGTCCATTTTTCATCTTCATTCTATAAAACGAAGTAAATTAAATAACGAACGAAAAGACATGACACAATATACATGAACACCTCACCGCCCCATCTTGCTCAACAATCGTCGTACATCGCTTGTTCGACACAATTTGAACCCGTAACAATGGTAGCTAATCATTGTTACGCGACCACGTCGCATTAACTTGCTAGTACAACGTCTATCTCGCTTGATGATTGCAAAACACAACACAAAACAATTATCGCATAGTTAATTCACCTAAAACTAGGCACTAACCAATCCCCGGGCCGACCCGTCTCCTACAAGTCCCGCATAACGCACATACACAATAAAGTATAAGTCTAGGCACCTATCTCAAATCGCCTAAATCCCTTAGACCATGCTCTGATACCACTTGTAACGACCCGACCTCGTTATACCAAAAACACACCTAAAAAAAAATTTGGGTCAGTACATCTGGACGGCGTCCAGATTCCTGGACGGCGTCCAGTACTGAAGACTTTGACTGCGTCCAAACAATTAGGACAGCATCCCAATGAAATGTCAGGTTCTAATCTCGGGTTCTAAATTACACGAGCGGAAATCCCGCTTCCCGATACTTTTAAACAAAAACCTTTTCACAACATGTTATAATAAGTAAAACTAAGAGATTTCCATCATCAAAACAAGTTTTACAACATCAGGCCCACAATGTCCCATTTTACGAATTTTGTTCAAAATACAAGTTTCGACCACAAGAGTTTAAATTCTAAACGACACCTAGAGCATGGTTTTTGGGGTTAAACTACCCACATCTTGTCCGAACTTCCAAAAGCTAACCCAAAAGCATCCCCTATCAAAATAAGCGGGAGACCACTAATTCAACCGAATACCTTTGCCTTTGTCCACGCCGGAGCCTAAAAAGGTAAACAACGAGAGGGTAAGCTAAAGCTTAGTGAGTGCAACAATTATACATACACATATATAACACATCTACTCGCAATCGCACCCACCAAATACCTCTTACAAAAATATAACTCAATAGCATGCCGTCATACTCATAATGCTAACAACTCGTACACTAATACAACACCACATTAGCATATACTCAATAAAATATATATATATATATACAATATATATATAGCATGCTTATCCAATGTTCAATAACATAATATGGTTAACCATAATGCTATGGTGCTACCGGCACGTGGTTCACACCATACGCATTTGAGTCTCACTCTTTTATAGTACTACCGGCACGTGGTTCACACTTTGGCGCTACCGGCACGTGGTTCACACTTGATGCTACCGGCACGCGGTTCACATCATAATATCAATCACACACATGTTATGGTACTACCGGCACGTGGTTCATACCATAACATTCACAAATAAATACGCCATATACATGTACGCATAATTATTCCACTCACCTTAAAGTCTTTGTGAGAGTTAACCGAGCTTGCAACCTTCAATGTAACGTACCTATTACATTAGGCACAAAATCAATCACACAATCGAATTGGTCAACCTACTCACTCACCCAACTAGCGTCATTTTGACCCTTGGTGCAATTTCGACCCATTTGCACATTTAACCCTAAGATTAGGTCAACTTCGCCAAAACCCTAACGCTAGCCCATTATGGTCTTAATACACTTTATAATCACAAGTTTAGTGTGTTTTCATACTCATTTAACAACCTAGGTCGCCCAAGACCCATTCGACCCATTTCAAGGTCAACACACCCATTTGGCTCACCCATAACCCAAATGACACCCACTAACATTAACTACAAGTGTGCTAGTGATTTACTAAGCCTTTAAGACCCATTTACACACTTTGACTTTTTCAAAAACCCTAGGTTAGTCATCTTTGAGTCTTCATGACCCAAACTTACCCAAAAACCGCCAAATCACTAACAAATGGGTTTTATACACATCACTAACCCAAACCCTAACCCTAACCCTTAAACAATTAATAGTAAGAAAATCAAGGTTAAGACTTACCAACATAATCACCACGTAGCTAGAGACTAGATGAACAACTTTAAAGCTTGCACTAAAACCCGATTCAACCTTCTTCTTCCTTTATCGGAGCTCTCTCACTCTAGTACTTCCTCTCTCTCTAGAATTTAAGTAGAAATGGATAAGGGTGGATGGAATGGAGTAAATGAGGCCCCACAACTTGATCTAGGGCCTTAAAGTCGTTCCCCAAGTGTAATTACCAAAATACCCCTTCAAAATATCTAAAAATAGAACAACTGGCCCGCCAGAACATTTGGACGGCATCCAAACTCTCTGGACGGCGTCCAGTCCTTCACACTGGGACGGCGTCCAACCCATCTGGACGGCGTCCCAACCACCTGGGAAGCAGGATCTTACAGAAACGCCAAGTTGAATTCAAATTTTAAGATGAACTAAACGTTTGACTTTTGGTTTTCAAAACTTTGACTCACGAATTCGCATTTGTTAAATGAAATTGGAATTTGAAACTTTACAAGAAGTTCGACTAGAATAATCCTAACACAATGGCATTATTAGTTTTTGAAATAGAAATTGAATTCGAGTTTTGGCAATAAAGTTTCAAGAACAGAGGGTATCGACATTTTTCTTTATGTTTTCTGTTTTTAATTCTAAATTCGCAGAGGTGGTAGCATTATATAGAGATGATAAATGAATAAATTAAGAAGAAATCTTGAATGTTTGTATTATTATTTGATTTGGATGTCTAGCAATAAATAGACAGTAATTTCAATCAGATATAAATAAAAATATTTAAAAGTTTTAAGAAGGATTGCTAACAGCTTTTTTTGTTTGTATTGCATATCTGATTTCAACGTGGATCAAGCATGGTACAATTATGAGTAGAAGAAAGTCGACCAAAGGAATCAAATAAAAGAAAAAAAGTAGGATCAGATGGCGACATGAACAGATTTATTTAATTGAATATGATTTTGTAATTTATTTATATAATTTATATTAGTATTTAATATGTATAAATATATTAATAATAATAATAATTCTATTAATAATAATAAATAATAATAATAATAATACAAATAGTAATAATTATATTAGTAATAATAATGATAATAAATAATAATGATAATATTATTATAAAAGTATCAATAATGATATTCTTAGTGATAAAAAATGATTTGTATTATTTATAATAATACTAATAATAATAATTTTAATGATAATGGTAATTATAAATAATAATAATCTTAATCAGAATTTTACTACTCATTATAATCTACTAGTGATATTAACAATGATAACAATAATCATAATATTTATAATTCCTAATAATAACTAAACTAACAATAATTATAATACAATACATAATAACAATTATAATAATTGATAATATATATACATAAAACTAATATTGATATTGATATTAGTATTAGTATTAATAGTGAAAGTAATAATAAAGTTATTATAATGACTATATTCTTAACTTGTATTTACATTTAATATATACAATTTATTATTTATGTAATTTTTTATGATTATATATATAGTACCTACATTAAGTATTAAATTCTTATATATATATATATATATATATATATATATATATATATATATATTACAATATACATACTATAATAATTATCTATAGGGATCCTATATTTATTTATAAATTTATTTTAAGTACAACTTAGTTATTTTATATCTTATCTTACATATTTAGTTTTAATGTTTAAATTCTATTTTATAATTTCAAATTATTATATATACTAAATTATGTATATATACATATTTATTTACAAACAATTGTTCGTGAATCGTCAGGAATAGTTAAAGGGTAATTGAATATATGAACGTAGTTCCAAAATTTTTAAGACTCAACATTATAGACTTTGCTTATCGTGTCAAAATCATATAAAGATTAAGTTTAAATTTAGTCGGAAATTTTTGGGTCGTCACAGTACCTACCCGTTAAAGAAATTTCGTCCCGAAATTTGATCGAGGTCGTCATGGCTAACAATAAGAATGTTTTCATGACTCATATGAGCTGATAGATAGAGTTTTATTACTATTGAGTAATAAGGATAAAATAATTTGATTATTCGAAGAGTACGAATGAAGCTATCGTAAAAGAGTGAAAGGAGTAAATACATATTCGTCTTAACCGATGATGTAGTCACAGTTGATTTCCGAAATTCAAGGGATTCAAAAAAAAATCTTGGAAATATATAAGATCTGGTTCTTCGAGATTTAAGAAAATTAGGATTTCTTTAATTTAATGCGATCATCTGTCTCGATTGCTACGTCTGATATTTCCATTATAAATTTACCTTTTTCGTTCCATTAGTTTTCTCCACTTCTATACCTTCTTTCTCAGTTCATATAACCAAAAGATTATAATAATGCTTAATCCGGTTCTAATCCTTGTTCTTATTCTGACTATCGTAATGATCATCGTTCTTTTCCAACTCCCACCAGAAGAATCTGTTTATTTCTACTATGCTCTAGGGATTATTGTATTTATAATCCTCCCGTGTCTTTATATTGCTATACGCACTGATATCTACGGTTTGTAATTTCGGTGTTGTTGGGTTTTATATTTTTCCTTATACTTCCGAGCTCTTTGCCTTTTTATTCTCTTCTAGACTCTAAGTACAACAAGTAATGGTCCAGAATTCGTAGGTATGGTGTTTCGAATGAACTTGACTAATGTTCTAAGAGAGAGATTGTAATAGCACGATCTTGATTGATTAAATTACCAGAATTCATGAGAAAAGATAGAATTATCAGGAAGATATATTGATGTGTAATTTCGTACTCTAAATTATTAGCTAAATACCTAACGATTATCACACAATACAGGCAACTATAACCAGTTCGTGTAGTAATTAAACGAGTATTTGACCAATTCGTTCCACAGAGAGCAGGTATTTGAAAACTTGAACTATTAATTATTCTAAAATTTAAAGGGGGGTTTTGTTGTAAAACTAGTTAAACGCGAAAGTAAATTAAACTTAATTCAATAAGATGCAAAGGTATCCACTTAGCTACAATTCCCTAGGCTAGGATTGCTCGTTTAAACTCGTTAAGTAAACAATTACAAAGATGTGACACTGTATTTATCTGTCGATTCCTACAGTTTAAGACTAATAACCTAAGTATAACTGTCGTTAACCTAGAGTTACTAACCAATTCACAATGATATTACTCAAGATTATAATCTAACTTAGGTTGGTTTGGTGTCCCTTACAACCTCATAATTATTGCAACTAATTTCAAGTTCAACAACTATACGATTAATTTTATTATCGGTGTCCCTCATAAAATCTCACGTATTCCTAAATTATTCACGTTCAATAATCTAGTAAAAGCTATTAATCAATTTAACTGTCATTAGTTAATCAATAACTTCCGTGATTTAATAATCAATAAGCTTTAATAACGGTGGATCTTAGCTAGATATAAACTTGTGTAATTTTAATTAATTGTTACTAACCAAAAGATCGCAATCCATGACCTAGGTTCATGCATCTAAGTGAATACTAAATATTTAGCTACTCATGGTAAAGCAAAGAACAAGTAAATAATAAGAACAATTAAACATAATCATTGAATTGAATGAAGAACAAATTAATAAAAGTAATAAAAGTTAATACAAAGATTAAACTGACCAAGAATGATATTGTAGCTTAAACCCTTGTAAAACAATGAAGAAAGAAAAAGAAATTCGTAACTATGTTGCTGTGGAAGAAAATTCGTAAATAAAACTGGATCCCCTAAATTGGGGTAAAATTCGTCTATTTATAGAATCTAAAAATATGCTGAAACCGACTCAGGTCGCGTTCCGCGACATACCATCGCGATCCGCGACCACCTCATCGCGTTTCGCGATGACCAGGACGCGACAAAGGTTGTTTAAACGCGATAGATTGGTCAGAACACCCTTTTTTCCATGTCGTGTTCTGATGCACTTTGTCACGTATCACGATGACCAAAACGCGATAAACATCATCCTGAAGCGATGGAAACTGACTTTTTCACCCGAGACGCGTTTATCTTCAACTCTAACTCCGTTTTGGCTATATCTTCAATAAAAATCATTGTTAATGAGCCAACAAACCATAACTTGACACTTTCTTCATATTAAGCTCAAATAACTCGATATCTCCATCAAAGTCTTTAAAATATCAACAAATGGACCAAGATAACGCCCAAAATATATGTATGAAAATGGCGTTATCAAAATCCCCCACACTTGAACCTTGCTTGTCCTCAAGTAAGCTTATCTTCAAAATAGTAAAATCCAATGTAAGAGCAAACATACCCGAAGCATCTTCAACAATAATAGGAAGCAAGATACACCAATACTATCTTCATGAGCAAATAAAACCAATGTGTGGTGATCTTCAACAAGCAATCGCAAGGTCAAGCCTTCAATCAACCATCAAATTAACCACAATTCAAGCCTAAATCTACCCATCACTACCATTTCCCCGGCCAAAGTCAACTCCATCTTCTAAAAAGTCATCAATCATTAATCATCAAGTATACAATTTTTTCACAAACTCGAACTTTTGACCTCCTTGACTTTGACCAATTATGTAGGATTCACGGGATAGCCATCAATTTACCAAAATTAACTCAAAATTATCAACAAGATATAAATCATAAGCTCCAATCACCATGAAAATCACAATGTAAACCCCCAAAATGAACAAGACTATAAATATCACAAAAAATTACCGTTCACCAAGGAATCTGTCATGCACAAAGTATATACCTTCAAAAAGTATGCTTCTTACACCAACCCGCTATGGCTATCCCTCTTTCACCTCCATGCCCCCAAAACACCAATGATTCGTTAATTCCATTATAAAATCGTCAATTCCAAAAATTAGGTTAAGGTGGGTGCGCCAAAGCGTAGGGGACTGGTTACCCCTATCTTTATGGTCAATCCGGGCACTGGATGACCGGCACTCATCAAGTTTTCTATCACAACTCTATGGTTTCTCTCATAGTAGGGCGAAAGCATTGACGGAGGTTCGTGGAATTAGTGCCCCACGTGGCTAATTAAGAGGTCCATCAATTCCATGATTTGGCTCAAAAGCCGGTGTGCATACAAGCCTTCCCAATTATGGGACAGCCGCACGGGTAGTTGCACTGAAGCGAACTACCTTGGGTGTAAATTTTTCGGAGGGTCTATTACACGAAACCTGAAAGACTTTACTTTCAAGCAATGGTCTTTTGAAACAAACTTTACTTGTAAGGCTTTACTTACAAGTTCGGAAGACTTTACTTCATAAGAACAACATGGGAGGACTCGATTCTCCCGGAAGTGTTTAAACACTTGGTTAAAGTTTTATTTAAGGTCCTTGGACCCCACTTCCCACGCATCTTAGCTTTTATGCTAATTTTAAGAAAATGTAGGAAGCAGATACTACATTCCTGTATTTTAAGGGTTACCATGGCTTTTGGCCATGGTGTGCGTTGTCTAAGTAAACGCTAGCACGAAGCCATTGCTCTTCCTCAAGAAGACAGCATAGGTTGAAGCTCAAAGCTCCTCTTCCCACAGTACGATACATCGGTGTAATACATCGTGAAATGAAATATTAACCAATGTCAGTATGAAATGATGTAGATTAGGAAGTCTCCTACACCAAGTAAGACGGGCATTCGGAAGACTTAACTTCCTTCATGGATGCACTTGAATCATCCTACAATTTTAACTTACAAAAGTGATAACATTTGTTTTCATAAAACAACTACACTTGGCTTTTTGAATGAGTCAAAAATTTTAAAATTTCTCAAATTTTTCAATAATTTAATCAAAAATAAGACTCAAGCCAAGTGTATTACATCCGCGAGAATTTATATCTCTCCCCCCCACACTTAAGATCATGTAATGCCCTCATTTATATGAAATCAGAAAATCAAAAATAAATTCAAGAGGACAAAATAGTGAAAAAGGGAAAAGAAAAGAAAAGAGAAACCCGGATTTTTAGATCCGTAGATCGCGAAAAGACGGTGCACGATGACGCTGAACTTACTGCCAGCATAAGAACATCGGCATCTACTCGATCACCAAAACATCATAATCAAGTAAGGTGCTGAACTTACTGCCAGAGTTTGAAAAATAATAAAGCACAACCACCGTGAAACCTGAAACGAAAACATAAATACCACAACCACAATTAATGGGGTGGTACCACCACGGTACCGAAACGCCCCATATAATATCCAAAGTATTAAGTTTAAATACTAACAACTACCATCATCCTAATTAATATTACAGTCATCCAAAATAAAAAACAACTAAACGATATTAAAAAGTGTTTGTTTTGCTTGCCACCACCGCATCCAATCACCAAGGGTTATACCCTCCATAAGAGCCATCATACTGCCCACCATAAGGACCTCCACCACCTGACTGACCTCCCTGGTTTCCTTCATCATACTGAGAACTAGAACCTGCTCCTCTTCGTCGAACCATATCCTCCCAAACCTCCTGAGCTGCTGTGCGATCATAAACCCAATAAGGACCCGTCGACTCCGGAGTCCATGGAACACGAGTGCCATAAGGAGTAAAGATGGTATTAGGAGAAACAAGCTCCATGTTGTGTCGATGCCAATCGTGATGATACGTAACCTCACTAATGCCATATGCAATCTGACTTTCCGAGCGTGCTCGGGTTTCCTCATTATAGAGCTGCATAGTACGCATCTGTTCCATCAAATCCCGGTTGGTAAACCGCTGACCCCCGACACCATGACCTGCATCTTGACCACCCTCAGCCATCTCTTCATCCTCCTCCTGTGCCCCCTGCGCATCTCGAGGACGGCGACGATGAACCCTATACGGAATAACCTGACCGTGCTCAATAGATATTACTCTTGCTCCTCGAAAAACATTTTCTCCTAACACAACCGCCTCAGTAATAATTCGCTCCATATCCAATCTATCAATCTCAAAAACCGATGCAATCCTTGTGATAAAATGACCACCTCGAATCGGACTTCCCACAGAATGAAGTCCACTACCCTGATGTTTAAGAAAATAAGCCACTCCATAAGCAACCGAAGTAGGTGTTTTGGTTCGGAATTGGTTCACATACCAAAGGTCCGGTAAAGAGACCTTCTCGTTCCCACTTCTTCTATGTGTAATAGTATGCGCAACCATTCATTGAATTGCACGAAGAGCGAGATCCATGATATGAACACAAGGGCAGTTACTCGGGCTCCATTCAGAATCAGAAGAAATATCCCCCCAAACTCTAGCTGCATCAAATTCACGAGGATCAATCATATCAATAACTCTTTCAGCACTCCAAAGATAATCTCGAAAACTAACTCGTGTGAGTTCTTCATCAGTATAAATTCCCAAACAAATAGCCAATTGAAATAATGACATAGAGCGGTTAACCCCACCCAATCGAAAAGTCATAAACGTTGGATCATCAACATTTTCAGGGTGAAGATTCATCACATATGTAGCGTAAAACTCAATAACTAACTCCCGGTAAACTGTTTCATGAATACCAAAGAAAGCAACCCATTCATTATACACATTACCACGCCATTCCAATTGCAAATACTCTATAACCGTAGCATGTAAACCACCCCGTTGTAAAACATTCCAATCAACCACCCGGTGTGGTTCAAATTCTTTCCGAATCAATTCTTGAACATCCGCCTTTCGTTGCTTAATAACCTCCGATCGACCATTAAACCTTAAGTTAACATGCAACTCTGATTGAGCAATTGGAGGTTGCGGTTCAACCTCCTGAGCTGCACCGGCCGCAGTACCGGAACTTGAAGCACCCCTAGCACTACCACGTCCTCCTGTCTGAAAAACAAACATAATAACAAACCAAAACGATATATCCCAAAGGACATGTTAGCGTTAGCTATATCCTGCATTCCTTCAAAAGTAAACTTAAGGCACACAATGTCAATGGTCACGTAAAAATATGTCAAAAGCATAGATTATATAAGACTCCAACAACTATCATGCACTTATAACAAATTCCCAAGTATCATCCTTAATCATCATACAAATCCTCACAGTTATAAACAATACAAAGCCTGGATGTCAAATCAACACAAATCAATCTACTAACATCGTCCTCTTAGTAACATATGCAACTTTAACTAAGTAAATCAACAATCCAAACACGTAATCAAAGCATACATATCATCAGCACATGTTAAACACAATCCAAAAGTCAAACTGAGTCAAACCCAGTTAACCAAGTCAAAATCCCTAATTACACATGAACCCTAGAATTCAAAATCAAAATCTAGACAATTTAAACATGCATTCATGGTAATCATACTCAACTAACAACCTTTTACAACATTCAAAACATATCAATTTAACTCACAAATTCAAAAACCCCAATTAATCATACCTAAGAACCCCTTAGAAATCAAAGAATGAAATTATAGAACAATAGGCATGAAATCGAAGTAATAACATGTTAAGCATACATAATCTCCAATAAAAAAATCAAACAATAACACATAAACACACCCCCACACTTGTTTTTGCACTTAAACCCTAATGAAATTCGAATTTAATCATGAGAAATTAAGAAAAACAAGCAAGAAAATGTTAAATCATACCCTAGCCATGATGTTAGTGTTGATTAAATGAAGATTCGTGAGTAAATTGAAGGTTTAATTGATGGGTTATTAGGGTGTTGAGAGCAGAAAATGAGAGGGATAAAGAGAATGGGAGTGGTGGTGTTAAAAACAGGCTGGAAACATTTAAACCAACCCGTCTGTCTGAACGCGTCGCGTTTCGCGACAAGCTGTCGCGTTACGCCACAAAATGGATTCAAACGCGATAAGTGAGGCCCAAACGCGACAGCCTATGGGGTCCGTTCTGACTAATCTGTCGCGTTTTGGTGGGTTTTGTCGCGTTTTATGACTTTTTTTTTTTTGAATTTATAATGTTTCTGGATTTTTCAAGGTTTTCAAATTAAAGCAAAAATACACACAATTTACCTAACAAAGATACAAAACTCTACACGATTTGATTTTTTAACGAGTCGTTTTCTCGACTCATCCCCATGCTCATGTGTCTCTCGGGTAGAGGGTGAGGTTCTCCCTCTCGGCGTTATCGAATGCCTAGTGATATAATTTTAACCTATGACCATTCACCTTAAAGCTTCTACCCTCATTATCTATCAATTCCACGTGCCCAGCCGGAAAAGCCTTCTTCACCACGAATGGACCGGACCATCGTGACCTAAGCTTTCCGGCGGAGAATTTGAACTTAGATTGAAATAACAAAACTTTATCACCCGGTTCAAATTCTTTTCTCATCTTCAAACGCGCATCATGCCATAACTTCGTTTTCTCCTTATAAATGCGCGAATTCTCATAAGCGTGGTTTCACAATTCCTCAAGTTCATGAATTTGCAAAAACCGATGTTCTCTCGCTTTCTTAAGGTCCGTATTACACTGCTTAAGTGCCCAATACGCCTTATGCTCCACTTCAACCGGCAAATGACACGCTTTTCCATAAATGAGACGGAATGGTGTAGTACCAATGGGCTTTTATACGCAGTTCGAAATGCCCATAACGCGTAATTCAACTTCCGGTTCCAAATCTTAGGATTGTTTTTCACCGTTCTTTCAAGAATGCGTTTTAGTGCGCGGTTAGTATTCTCAACTTGGCCACTCGTTTGAGGGTGGTAAGCCGTGGAGAAACGGTGGGTTACTCCATACTTCTTAAGCACCTTCTCGAGTAGTTGATTTGCAAAGTGCGTACCGCGATCACTAATCAAGGCTTTTGGAAGCCCGAAACGCGAAAAGAGATTTTTAAGGAGTCAACAACGACTCTTGCGTCATTAATAGGCAAAGCTTTGGCCTCCGCCCACTTTGACACATAGTCAACCGCCACAAGGATGTATTTGCATTTGTTGGATGCGGGAAAGGGTCCCATGAAGTCTATCCCCCAAATGTCAAATATCTCACAAACTTGAATACTCGTTTGGGGCATCTCATCTCTTTTGGAGATGTTTCCGGCCCTTTGGCAAGCATCACAAGTTTTGATAAAGGCACTAGCATCTTTGAAAATGGTAGGCCAATAGAATCCCGAATCGAAGATTTTCTTAGCCGTATAATTAGCTCCAAGATGCCCACCTGTGGGTCCTTGGTGACAATGCTCTAAAATTTGTTGAACTTCCTTCCTATAAACACAACGGCGAATCACTTGATCCGCCCCAATTCGAAAAAGATATGGGGCATCCCAAAAGTAGAACTTAATATCCGCAAAGAATTTCTTCTTTTGTTGGTAAGTTAAACCTTTGGAAAGAATGTCCGCGGCTAGATAATTAGCAATATCGGCGAACCAAGGAGTTCCGGATTCAATTTCGATACCCATAAGGGACTCATCGGGGAATGTATCATGAATGTCCGATATATTGAGTTCCTCTAGGTTTGGATTTTCAAGACGAGATAAATGATCCGCGGCTAAATTTTCGGCACCCTTTTTATCCTTGATCTCAATGTCAAATTCTTGGAGAAGAAGAATCCAAGAATGAGTCTAGGCTTAGCATCTTGTTTGGAGAACAAGTACTTAAGGGCCGAATGATCGGTGTAAACGACCGTTTTAGACAACACCAAATAGGACCTAAATTTATCAAACGCAAAGACAACCGCAAGAAGCTCTTTTTCTGTGGTGGTATAATTCAATTGAGCCCCCGTAAGTGTCTTACTCGCGTAGTAAATAGGTTTAAAGTGATTAACGTGGCGTTGACCTAAAACCGCGCCTAGCGCGAAATCACTAGCATCACACATGAGCTCGAAAGGTTGAGACCAATCGGGAGATACCAGGATAGGAGCGTGTGTGAGCTTCTCTTTTAAGAAGTTGAAAGCGTTCTCGCATTCGATATTAAAGTCGAAAGGAACGTCCTTCTCAAGGAGTTTAGTCATTGGTCGGGCAATCTTAGGGAAGTCCTTAATGAACCGTCTATAGAATCCCGCATGACCAAGAAAACTACGAATGGCTTTAACGTTTGTAGGTTTGGGAAGGCCCGAAATAACATCAATTTTGGCCTTATCAACCTCAATACCTGCACGAGAGATTTTGTGCCCTAAGACAATGCCTTCCTTCACCATGAAGTGGCATTTTTCCCAATTAAGAACAAGGTTTGATTCCTCGCACCTTTTAAGCACTTTTTCAAGATTAGCAAGACACGAATCGAAAGAGTCTCCAAAGACAAAAAAATCGTCCATGAAAACTTCCATGAAGTCCTCGATCATGTCATGAAAGATGGCGACTGTCATATCCTGACCTTAACCATAAGGACGAATACAATAACATATGATTTCATCACGAGGTATTGACCTCTATATGCGACATTTTTCAAAAACTGCATTCGTTTTTACAATACAAACCATAGCTTTTATTACAAATACAATGTTTAAACAACTTAATAATGATTATCGTTTAGCGATAATCTTAGACTTACAAACTTTACATGTGATAATAACAATACAACTTCCAACATATTTTACATTACAAATCCTCCGATATGCAGTTTTATTTTTGACACAAATATGCATACTCAAGATCTTTCTTAAATTCAACATGTTGCAGCGGAAGCTTTTAGTTATCACCTGAGAATAAACATGCTTAAAACGTCAACATAAAGTTGGTGAGATATAGGTTTAATGCCGGAAGCGTTATAAATATAGACCACAAGATTTCATATATAAACGTTCTAATAAAAATATTCTAAGTTGTTGAGCACTTGATAACCATACTTAACATTTAATCAACGTCGCATATTCCCTTTATTATGAAATCTTACTACACCGTACCAAGTGTAGTCACCGAAACGAAGTACTGTGCAACCGTTGAATACTGGTCGTCCAGTCCGGTTGGGGTTGTCAGGCCCGATAGATCTATCAACAGGATTCGCGTTTACAATACTCATGTAAATAGTAGTTACCAAGTTACAGGGAAGTATGCCAGTGGTACAACTCAACGTAGAATATATATTTTTAATCACTTGTGTCCATAACGTAAATCATAAAATGCATGTATTCTCATCCCGAAATATTTAGAGTTTAAAAGTGGGACTATATACTCACTTTTGTCTTGAAGGTATTTAACTCGACTTGGTCTCCGATAGATATCACGAACCTAACCATATATATAATATATCAACATATTTTCTTTTTAAGTAATCGTTACATATATATATATATATATATATATATATATATATATATATATATATATATATATATATATATATACTTTTAATACTTTTAATATTTTCTTAGTCCGTAGTTAGCAGTCCGATGTTAGTGGTCCACAATTAGTTGCTTAAATAAAATAAATAAAGACCCCATCGTATTCGTATTGATCAGAATTAATCTCGACCCATGGTACCATGTTGTCAAGTGACGTGTTGCGTACATAAAGTACCGTGTTGTCAAATGACGTGTTGCGTACAATCATGAGGTCTTATAATTAATCTTCTCGTGTTGTTTACGGGTGGTCCTGAAATATATAAAATCAAATCATAAGTAAATATATATTAAATATTATGTTAATTAGCCAAGATATGATTAATCCGATTTTGTCATAATATGATATATTACAGGTCTTGAAGTGTTTTTAAAAATCAAATTAGAAGGATCTATTTAGTTTGCGAACAAGTTTGAAATCACTCAAACTATGTTCTTGTTGTTCAAATTTTACAACACAAAATAAGATAGCTATATAAATATGAATCGAATTAGGTTATGAATAAGGTTACTACCTCAAGTTACTTGGACAAAGCTACTGGAAAAGGTAAGAAAAATCTTGGAATCAAAAGAGTGGTGGAGTGGGATTGAAAGATTGGAAGTAATCTCCTTGAAATCGGATGACTATATTGATACGTTCTTGAGTAGGTAAATGAAGAGAGATTAGGGAGTGAATTAACTTGAAAGAAAATTGGAAATGAAATTGTATGTGTGTGTATGTGCAAAATAGCATGATTATGGGATGGATATATAGGAGATTTAGTTTGTTTTCTTGCACAAAAGTCACACATGAGGTTAAATGGCTGGTTCCCACATGTAACATCATGTCTAGTGGCTGATCATTGAAGTTTATTGTTGATATATACCAATAGTAAATACGTATAGAAGCTGGGTATGATACGATTACATATACCCTAGATATACTTGTAGAAATTTTGAGGAATCGGAATGAGAATTCAAATATGGACGGGTTTATAACTGTAAAAGAGGCTCAAAACTGGGCTTTTATTTTTGGGTCAAACCGGGCCAAAATAAAATTTTAAGACATTTTTAATAAAGCAATGTTAGCCCAGCCAGGGGCTCTGCCCCTTGGACCCCGCCAGGGGTTGCCACCCCTTGGACCCCGCTTATCGGGGGCGCTGCCCCCGAACCCCCGTCATAATCAAGATAAGTTTAAACAAGTGTGCACTCCACACTTCCCCAAACTTGTTCGATATTTATCAAGATTATTTTGGTTACAAATTAATCCCATTACACTTAAATCATATTGGTGACATAGATCACCAACACATTATAGATTGTAAGTATATATGTCAAAGAACGTTACATATAGTTATCGTTTTGAAAACTTAATTTAGTGGTCTCAAAGTATACTTATAACTCATTGTTGTTAGTTCACAACGAAATGTTAAACCATCCTTAAATCATGTTAAATATGTATAGATATGTACATATACATAATCGTATAATTATCGTGTGTTATATAGTTCGTGATATCATCGATCAAATTGGATAGTCAAACGTTGTGTGAAACTCTTTTCAAAAACATAAGTCTCAACAATTTGGATTGCTTATCATGTTGGTAAGGTTTATTTTATGTAAATATTAATCACATAAGTATAAAACGATCGGAAAAATCCGGGTCGTTACAGCGACCATACACCTTTGAAAGGTGCTCGGGGCATTGCATAGCCCGAATGGCATTCGCCGATAAGCAAAGGTACCGAAAGGACAAGTAAATGTGGTTTTTCTTGGTCCTTCGGATCAATGGGGATTTGGAAGTAGCCTGAAAATCCATCTAGAAAACAATAGAATTCCCTTCCCGCTAAACGCTCAAGCATTTGATCAATAAATGGAAGCCGGAAGTGGTCCTTCCTAGTGGCGTCGTTCAAATGACGATAATCGATACAAACTCTCCATCCCGTGACGGTACGAGTAGGAACAAGTTCATCCTTCTCATTGAGAACAACAGTCGTGCCTCCCTTTTTGGGCACAACTTGAACAGGGCTTACCCACGGGCTGTCCGAGATGGGATAAATTAACCCGGCATCGAGCAATTTAACCACCTCTTTTTTAACGACCTCTTTCATATTCGGGTTTAGACGACGTTGCCTTTGTACCACTGGTTTAAAATCATCTTCCATTAGGATTCGATGAGTACAAAAGGCAGGATTGGTGCCCGGTGTGTCCGAGGTTTTCCAAGCTATTGCCCTTTTGTGGGATTTGAGAACGGAAACCAACCGACCCTTTTGGTCACCGGTAAGTGTCGAAGAAATAATAACCGGCAATTGGGACGTACCTTGAAGATAAGCATATTCCATGTGAGGTGGAAGCTCCTTAAGCTCCAAGGTGGGCGGTTCTTCGAGAGATGTTTTAATACAGAATTCATTTTTCAACCGGATAGTTTCAAATGATTCCGATTCTTTAAGCTCATCCTCTTTTAAAAATTCGTCCAACTCAACTTCCGGGTCGAAGTCACCGTTGACCTCACCCATCATGATTACATCCGACGTGTCTACACTTAACAATTCCTGCAAATCATGCTCAACACAATCGTCAATAACATCAATAGCAAAACATTCATCATCGGTTGAAATAGGGTGTCTCATGGCTTTATTAATGTGACAAATCACCCTCTCATTCCCAACACCTAAGCTAAGTTGTTCTTTTTGAATGTGGATAATAGCATCCGCGGTGTTAAGGAATGGTCGACCTAGAATAATGGGCACCTTAGTGTCCTCTCTCATCTCTAAGATCAAGAAATCAACTGGAAATACAAGTGAATCAACCTTTACCAATATGTCCTCGGCTATTCCAATGGGGGTATCAAAAGAGTGGTTCGCTAAGCGAATCCCCATCCTCGTAGGTTTCAAGTCACCTAGACCGAGTTTAAGATATAAAGAATATGGCATAAGGTTAACACTAGCACCTAAGTCGGCAAGTGCATCGTACACTTCCGAATTACCCATAGCGCAAGGGATAAGAAAACTACCCGGGTCGCCCAATTTTGGAGGCATCTTGCTCTTTTTCAAGATGGCCGAACATTCCTTTTGGAGGAATGCGGCGGATACCTCATGGTACTTACCTTTCTTGGAGATAAGATCTTTGAGAAACTTTCCATAGTTAGGCATCCCTTGAAGCACTTCCGCGAGTGGCATGTTCACGCTAATCTGCTTAATCATATTTGCAAATTTCTGATATTGACTAGCGAGCTTATCCTTTTTCAACGCTTTTGGGTTAGGAATTGGTGCTTTGTATTCCTTCAACGGCGGTGATTTAGTTATGATCTCCGGCGGATCATCTTCCTTTTTCTCTTCGTCAAGCGACTTTTCTAACTCGAGCTCTTCCTCCTTTTTCTCCTCATTAATAGGTACCTGCAAAACATTAGAAGAAACAATAGGAGAAGATTTCGGAGTCTCCTTGTTAGTAACCAAACCACTTCGAGTGGTTATAGCATTCACGTGTTCATTTCTAGCCGGCATCTTGTTGTTGGGATTAGATTGCGTATTACCTGGGAGAGCACCCGGTGGTCTCTCCGATAACGATTGAGCAATACGTCCTACATCCTGTTCCAAGTTCTGAATAGAAGCCTTCTGATTTCTAACTTGTTGTTTTGTCGATTCCCCATCTTGCCTCAAAGCAGTGATACTCTCATCTGTTTTCATGATAAAACCCCTTAGCAATTCCTCCAAAGGAGGCATCTTATTTTCTGGCTGCTGAACTGGTGGCATAGGCTGCTGGAAATTCCTAGGTGGTGCTTGCGGATTTCTATTATTAAAACCAGGCGGCCTGTACGGATATACCTTCTTATTGCCCTGATAACCCTGATTACCTTGATAAACTTGATTACCACTCTGATAATTGTTACCACCCGTATTGCTCGCCTGATTGAAAAACTGCCTTCCACCCGAAAATTCACCAAGGGCAAAATCACCCTTCTTAACATAACCCAGATAATTAGCCTGTTCCTCCATTGACGCTTGATCACAATCTTTGGTAAGAAGCGGTCCTTGGCATAATTCACAACCCACCTTCATAGCATGCATCTCTTTAGTCATCGATTCCATTTGTCTTTTAACAGTTGCTAGTTGTGCTCTAACCGATGCGAGCTCATCACTAGTTTTGGTACTAGCAACATGAGAAGAGCGAGAAACATCTAATTCTTGATGCCAATCATACGAATGCGTGGCAGTATCTGAGATGATTTCGTAAGCGTCATCTGGAGTCTTCTTCATCAAAGAACCACCTGCAGCAATATCAAGTTCTTTCCTCGTCGGCACATTAACACCTTT
The DNA here is from genome assembly GCF_046630445.1 of Rutidosis leptorrhynchoides. Taxonomy (NCBI): domain Eukaryota; kingdom Viridiplantae; phylum Streptophyta; class Magnoliopsida; order Asterales; family Asteraceae; genus Rutidosis; species Rutidosis leptorrhynchoides. Next base: position 474,638,211 of record NC_092335.1, read on the forward strand.
GTAGAAAATTTGGACCTTATTGAAGTTGTTCAACCCGTGTTGAGGACAATTACGTAACATTTTTCCGAATCGTGTTCAAGCATCATAAAGTGTCTCATGTGGCTTCTGAAGAAAGTGATTAATTCCGCTCTGCAGTTGAGCGGGCTTTGCAGCTGGGAAGAAACGTTGCAAAAATTTATCTTCCATTGTAGCCCAACTATCAATTTCACCTTCAGGCAATGAGTCTAACCAATCCTTGGGGTCATCTTTCAAAGACCAAGGAAAAACCCTCAAATAGATAACTGTTTCTGCAATATTTGCAATCTTGAACAAGTTGCAAATGCTTTTAAAGTTCCGAAGATGCTCGAATGCATCCTCTTTCGGTGTACCCCTGAACTGACATTGATGAGTTATCATATTAAGAATCTTTCCCTTGACTTCAAAATCTGTAGTGACTGGTGGTTGCCTGATGGCGTGTCCGTTACCAGCCCTTGTGGCTTTCATCAACGCTTCCATAGTCTGTCCTGCTGCTCCTTCAGCCATGTTAACTTCTTCCTTAATATACTCAAAATCCGGAATATAAAAAGTTAACTCAGCGAAATCCTCGGCGATTTCCTGTTCTTCTTTAGCTTTGCTACGTGTGTAGTAAACTCTAGACGGTTCCAGAGTTATTGGTACCTAACCTGCGATCACAACACAACAAAAACTGCACGTAAATCCAAACAAAAAAAATAAAACAGAAAAATAACTTTTGCAAGAATTTCTTCTCACAAAAGGATCAAATAATCAAAAGCGTAACCAAATTTCCAATAATTACACCGCTCCCCAGCAGCGGCGCCAAAAAGTTGATGTGTAATTTCGTACTCTAAATTATTAGCTAAATACCTAACGATTATCACACAATACAGGCAACTATAACCAGTTCGTGTAGTAATTAAACGAGTATTTGACCAATTCGTTCCACAGAGAGCAGGTATTTGAAAACTTGAACTATTAATTATTCTAAGATTTAAAGGGGGGTTTTGTTGTAAAACTTATTAAACGCGAAAGTAAATTAAACTTAATTCAATAAGATGCAAAGGTATCCACTTAGCTACAATTCCCTAGGCTAGGATTGCTCGTTTAAACTCGTTAAGTAAACAATTACAAAGATGTGACACTGTATTTATCTGTCGATTCCTACAGTTTAAGACTAATAACCTAAGTATAACTGTCGTTAACCTAGAGTTACTAACTAATTCACAATGATATTACTCAAGATTATAATCTAACTTAGGTTGGTTTGGTGTCCCTTACAACCTCACAATTATTGCAACTAATTTCAAGTTCAACCACTATACGATTAATTTTATTATCGGTGTCCCTCATAAAATCTCACGTATTTCTAAATTATTCACGTTCAATAATCTAGTAAAAGCTATTAATCAATTTAACTGTCGTTAGTTAATCAATAACTTCCGTGATTTAATAATCAATAAGCTTTAATAACGGTGGATCTTAGCTAGACATAAACTTGTGTAATTTTAATTAATTGTTACTAACCAAAAGATCGCAATTCATGACCTAGGTTCATGCATCTAAGTGAATACTAAATATTTAGCTACTCATGGTAAAGCAAAGAACAAGTAAATAATAAGAACAATTAAACATAATCATTGAATTGAATGAATAACAAATTAATAAAAGTAATAAAAGTTAATACAAAGATTAAACTGACCAAGAATGATATTGTAACTTAAACCCTTGTAAAACAATGAAGAAAGACAAAGAAATTCGTAACTAATGTTGATGTGGAAGAAAATTCGTAAATAAAACTGGATCCCCTAAATTGGGGTAAAATTCGTCTATTTATAGAATCTGAAAATATGCTGAAACCGACTCAGGTCGCGTTCCGCGACATACCATCGCGATCCGCACCACCTCATCGCGTTTCGCAATGACCAGGACGCGACAAAGGTTGTTTAAACGCGATAGATTGGTCAGAACACCCTTTTTTCCATGTTGTGTTCTGATGCACTTTGTCACGTATCACGATGACCAAAACGCGATAAACATCATCCTGAAGTGATGGAAACTGACTTTTTCACTCGAGACGCGTTTATCTTCAACTCTAACTCCGTTTTGGCTATATCTTCAATAAAAATCATTGTTAATGAGCCAACGAACCATAACTTGACACTTTCTTCATATTAAGCTCAAATAACTCGATATCTCCATCAAAGTCTTTAAAATATCAACAAATGGACCAAGATAACACCCAAAATATATGTATGAAAATGGCGTTATCATATATTCTTGCTATGTTTGAAGATTAAGTAGAATGTAAGAGTCGTGTAACATGGCACATAATGACGTTAAAATCTGTGAATCATCACATTCCATTAGAAACTTAGCATGACTTACTGTAATATAATCACGTTGATCAAGTATCATTATATTATACTAACTCATGCTTCAGTTCCCAACACTACTTCAAAAACATTCAAATTTTAAATTCGAACTTTCAGAATTTAGAAACTAAAATAGTTTCCTTTCTGATGATATACTAATATCGCAAAGAGATGAATGATTTCAGATAGAATAGTTTTGAAAATATCTTCATAAATATGGAGGATATTTATAATGAAAGATAAGATGGTATCTTAGAATTTCTAGTATCGATGGATGATGATGAAGATCTATCCGTAAAAGTGTAGAGTCAGGAGTAAGGTATTCGTTAATGACTTTAGCAGGTACTGAATCATTTGGATTCTTTGAAGGCAGGTTTAGTCTTTGTGATTTGTCTACAGCCTTCTTCATAGTTTCGCATAATCCGCTTTTCAGTACTAAATTTTTTTATTGAGCATTTTCAACACTCCATTCTTTATCATCATACTTTTGACTGATAAGGTCATTTACAGTTTTTGCTGCTTCATCAGCATTTTTCAACGTTCAGAGTATTGGATAGACTGGGTGCTTTTCAGAATTTCAGAATGGAAGATCGTAATTCTAAGAGATAATTGTTATATGTATACATATAACTGTTGATGTAGAAACGCTGCGAGATTCAAAATACTGATTTGCTAATTCACGGTAGTTGGTATGGCAATTCTCGTTACAAGATGTGGATGAGTATATGATAGGGTTTTAATGAACAAATATAATGATTCTTCGAAGAAACTTAAGTCGATGAGTAATGAAGTTGCTGGTAAGTTTCTGCTAATGTGGTGGAATATAAACGGTTCTCCTGTAACGATGATGAAGGGGCAAACGTATATATCGAGGTTATAATAAGGCAAATCCGAATGAAAAGTTGAAATTGATTTGTTGGATCTGTGACAAAATTGGCTATTTTGAAAAGGGATTGAAAAGTTATTTTTGGTAATAACAATGCCAAAGGAGTTAGCACAGATACATGTCAAACGTTTACTCAGGTTCCGAGAGTTTTTCAGGTGCATAACTATATGCATAAATCTTTCCTTTCGTAGATGAAGTGCGGTTGGTTCATCCCCTCGATTGAGGTGTTTTCAAGAATCATGAAAGGTTTGAACGCAGATTGTAATTGTTAAGATATAAATGAGGTTTAAGATGAAATCAAGTGGCAAACTTTAAGAGATGTTTAGTTTCATATGTTATAATCAATATTTTAATTCATTTTATTTGTCCAATGTTGGTAGTCCACAGTTAGTAGTCCACAGTTAGTAATTCAATAATTCATATATAATATTCGAATTAATTAATACGTATCGTGACCCATTGTATACATGTCTCAGACTCGATCATAACTCAAAGTATATATATTATTGTAGAATCAACCTCAAACCTGTATAGCTAACTCGAGCATTATTGCATATAGAGTGTCTATGGTTATTCCAAATAATATATATAGATGCGTCGATATGATATGTCAAAACCTTGTATACGTGTCCCGATATTTAATATGCGTAATTAACAGTATTTAAATGAAGATAAATAAAGTGCGTAAAATAAATAATAGAAATTAAATGACAACAAATAAAATTGCGAGAATTAAATTGCAATAAAATAAATTGCGATAATTAAAATGTAATAAGGAATTTTCAGTTAGCTAGGAACAGTTAGCTGGAAACAGTTAGCGTAGATTCTTAACAAATTTTTTCTAATAGTTAATTCGTTTGTTTCTAACAAATTTTATTTTGTCCAATGTTTTCTTCATTATGCCACTTGTTGGATTCTGATAAGTCAAAATCCAAATATGAATTTGAATGAAAATGGTTATTCTGCGGTGAACGGATACGTATATCTGTGGATGTAAGTAGGATAGTAAATGACTGTTGAATCAGATTGGAAGAATGTACAGTGTAACTTATTAATGTGAAATCCAAATATTTCTAGGGTATTACCTACCCGTTAAAATATTTTCACCATTAACAGTTTGTACAAAAGAATTTTTAATTACTATCTTTATGAAAACATATATACGTATATATTTTCTTCAGATGTAATCATGGATTTAATGAGTTAACATAATATTAATCTCATTTGCTTTTAGGTTTGAGCTAGAATAAATAATCTCTAAGACTTTAGAGATTACATAATCGCCATGAAGAACGAAGATAATTGATGTAGAACGATACGTAGAACGATGATTATACTCGAGGTACAGAATGAGATGTTGAGGCATGGATTGTTGATGGTATTGGTACTGTTACTGATGGAACTGTTGGTGCCGATGATGTTACTGAAGCTGGTAGGTTTTGCACCATGTTTTCCAAATTGATTACTCGAGCGCGAAGCTCATTGACTTCTTCCATTACTCCATGATGATTGTCGATCGGAACGAGCAGATAAATATGGTTTAGAATCTGAGTTATGATATAGTCGTGGCGAGATACTCTGGAATGAGAGAGAAAATGGCGTTTCAAACAGGTTTTCCAGTAAGTGCTTCAGGTTATTTGCCAAGAGGGAAAGTCGGTTGATGGAAAAAATCGCTTTCTTCTGGTCTCCAATGATTAAGTAGGCTACGAACCCATAAGATGAATTGGGGATGGCTGATTGGTTAATTCATTCTGGTGACGCTGCTTCCGGAGCTTAGGTGAACATCCATGTCGAAATAGCTGTCGGATTTCGAAGAACTTGAACTAGTGGCGAGTTCTATTTCGTACGATTGAGTAAAGGGTTTTTTGGTATGAAATGATTTTCGGCTATCGGATGGTATTCTAAATACATAGAATATCTATATATATAGAACAAAAGATTTCGTAGAATATGGAGGAATTTACGGAATATGTCAGACAAAGTTTATAGTAACAGATACGCTAAGATATGAATTTTGTCTATACACTATTCATGCAATCAATGCAGTAAGATGTGTCTAGACTAAGAAAGATAAGCAATTAATTCCCTAAGAATGATAAGCAGGTAATTTTTGACACGACATGATAAGCAAAACTTTTGACATGCAGACACGGTCGAAGTCCAGACTCACTAATGCATCTAAATAACTACTAGTTAGACACACTAATGCAAGACCTGGTTCACTAAGACCACCGCTCTGATACCAACTTTAATGACTCGTCCTAATCCATCTAGATGAATACACTACATTTGGTTACGTCGCGAGGTACTTGACCTTTATATGATACATTTTACAAACATTGCATTCATTTTTAAAAAGAAAAACTCTCATTACATCGAAAGTTGACGTCATGCATACCATTTCATAATATATCCAACTATGAATGACTTAATATTAATCTTAATGAACTCAACGAATCGAATGCAACGTCTTTAAAAATATGCCATGAATGACTCCAAGTAATATCTTTAAAATGAGCTAATGCACAGCGGAAGATTTCTTTAATACCTGAGAATAAACATGCTTTAAAGTGTCAACCAAAAGGTTGGTGAGTTCATTAGTTTATCATAATCAATCATTTTCAATTATATAATAGACCACAGGATTTTCTTTATTCAATAATCATACACTCGCAAGTGTTTAAAAATCATTCATATGGATTGAACACCTGGTAACCGACATTAACATCATGCATATAGAATATCCCCAAAATAGAAATCCATCTGTATAATATAAACTCGAAGTACTAAAGCATACCATTTTCCAGTATGGGGGTGTTAGTGCCCGTAGATCTACCTTTAGGATTCGCATTTATTAGGGTGTCTATTCCCCAATTCTTAGGCTACCAAGCTAAAAGGGGTGATATTCGATTCGATAATCCAACCATAGAATGTAGTTTCGATTACTTGTGTCTATTTCATAAAACATTTATAAAAGCAGCGCATGTATTCTCAGTCCCAAAAATATATATTGCAAAAGCATTTAAAAAAGAGAGCAAATGAAACTCACTATACCATATTTTGTAGTAAAAATACATATGACGATACTGAACAATGCAGGGTTGGCCTCGGATTCACGAACCTATATCATTTGTATATATATTAATACATAATCCTTGTAGTCGTACAATTATATATATATATATATATATATATATATATATATATATATATATATATATATGTTATTATTAATGATATAATTTCTATATTAGTAACTTATATATTAATTTATTAATATATATTCATTTTTATTAATAAAAATATGAATTTTGTTATGTTATATGTATTAAATATTTTTTATATATATTTCATTTATTTGTTAAAATAGTAATTATAATAATACCAAAATGTTATTTGTAATGTTAAAAATAATAATATTTAATGTTACTAAATAAAAATATTAAAGTTAGTAATTTTTTTAATAATAATATTAATAATAGTTTTTAATTATAAATCTCATAATGATGATATCAATAATTTTTGATAAAATGAATAATTTAATAGTAGTGGTAGTGAAAATAATAATTTTTGATATTAGTACTTAATACTTAATAATAATAATTATAACAATCTTATTACTAATGGTAATCTTAATAATAATACTTTTATTAATAATAATAATAATTCCTAAATGTTTCTAATACTAATATTAATGATAATAATAATAATTTAAAAAAACACTTTTATTACTAATGCTAATAATGATATTAATTATAATACTAGTAATAATAATAGTAATACTATTAATTATAAAATGATACAAGCATTAATTGTAATGAAAATAATAATAAATTGTAGTATAATAGTAACAATTTTTCCTAACTTAACAATAATTGTAATCATAATTTTAATTTTAATTATTAATATTAATAAATAATAACTAATATTTTTATTAGTATTAATAATAGTAATAACTATAATATTAGTCATAATTAACAATTTCTAATAACAACAACAATAATAACAATAATGCTAATTATAATGATAATAGAAATGAAAGGTAAATGTATATACCCTTTTAAAATGCTTTGCTAAAAAGAATTGCCCATACGTGTAATGACCCTGAATTTTCCAACTTATATTATTAATACTTGCGTTTTAATAAATGTATTCTTATACATTTTCCTTCTCATCATAATTGACTTTCCATGTCCCGACTCGTCTTCTCGACACGTGCTTTTCACGAATAATATTTCGAATATTATTTACGTTCATAATTAATTATTATTAATTATTTCTAATTAACTAATGTAAGTAGTTAATTACTTGGGCTTGTTACTAAGTTGTTGCATACTTATACGTGGGCTTTTAATATTAGACTTGGTGGTGTTATGCGAGGTGTATACAAAATAGTTATTTTTTTTACTATAAAATACTATTAAATACGATACAATTTTACACAAGTTATTTATTTATTTATAGAGTGGATATACCTAAACCTTGCTACAACACTTATAGACAGTGTACCTAATCGTACAGTAGTGTAGTTTTTAGTAAGTCCGGTTCGTTCCACAGGGATCTTACCAAGTTTAACGCTATATTTTTAACTTATAATTGTAAAAATACAAAAATATATATAAGTAGTATTATTATTATAAAAAGGGGGTTTTTACCGTTTAATGACCGGTTTGTCGATTTTAAAACTTTAGTCACAGTTAAAACCTAATGTAAAATATTAAAAATAAATACAACTTAATTTAAAGCGTAAAGTAAAAGACAATAATGAAATTGCGATAAAAGTGCGTAAAGTAAATGACAATAAATAAAGTTGCGATAATTAAAAAGTACGATAATTAAAAGTGCAATTAAATATGAAATAAAGGAATTATGCTTATTTAAACTTCCGTAATCATGATGTTTGACGTGTTGATTTTAGTTTATTACCATGGGTTAATTGTCCTTTGTCCTGGATTACTTAATATGTCCGTCTGGTTTTTGTCCATAACAGTCCATCAGTCATAAATATAAAGTGCGAGTGTCCTCGTCAAATTATCCTTATATCCGAAGTCAAATATTCCAACTAATTGGGGACTTAAACTATAATTACACCAAGTGTACTTGTATATAATTCACCCCTGTTTTAATAAGTCCATAGACTATTAATCCATTCCCGTGTCCGGTTAAATGAACGATTATTAGTACTTATAAATATCCCGCCCATCGTGTCCGATCGAGTGTATATGGTTATTTATAGGTACGTCCAATTGTAAATCTTTATATTAAATTAACAAACTATCATTTAATTAAAAAAATATAAATCCCATTAATAGCCCATAGTCTAATTTCCACAAGTGTCGTTCTTTTGTCCAAACCCCAATTATGGTACAAAGCCCAATTACCCAATTTTAATATTTAGCCCAACATCACGATTACTTCGGATTAAATAAGCATAATAATAACTTAGCTACGAGACATTAATTTAAAAAGGTTGAACATAACTTACAATGATTAAAAATAGGGTAGCGTTACACGGATAGAATTTCGACTTACACCCTTACAACATTCGCTAACATACCCTTATTATTATTAAAATTAAAATTAAAATTTAAATTATAATATATATATATATATATATATATATATATATATATATATATATATATATATATATATATATATATATACGTGTGAGATGAAGAGAAGAAAAAGATGTCTTTATTTTGGCCAAAACACGCGAAATTTATAGATGTGGCCTGGCAATTGGGGCCATGCGATCGCATGGAAATTACTCTTCCAGGCCATGCGATCGCATGGCCAGCTGGGAGAGTTCACATGTGCTTGTTTTCTTCTTGCCGACGGTTTTAAATAAATATATATAATATATAAATAATTTTAAGAATTATTAAAATATTATATTATATTTATGTGCATAGTTGACTTGTAATTTTCACTTCGTTGCGTCGCGCGTTGAGAGTTGACTCTGGTCCCGGTTTTGGATTTTCGAACGTCCTTTCGTACAATTTAATATCTTGTATTTTACGTTTGGCGGCTTGTACTCTTGTAATTTTGAGACGTTTCTCATCAATAATTTGAACCACTTTGATTGTACTTTGTACTTTTTAGCTTTTTGGTCGTTTGCGTCTTCAAATCGTCGAATCTGTCTTTTGTCTTCACCTTTTATTATTTAAACGAATATCACTTGTAAATAGAATAATTGCAACTAAAAGCTTGTCTTTTTTGAGGGATAATGCTGTGAAATATATGTTCGTTTTTAGCATTATCAAATATTCCCACACTTGAGCGTTGCTTGTCCTCAAGCAATATAGTCTTGAAATATAAATACTAGAATCACTTCTTTATTCTTCACACTTTGTACATCAGTGATTTTAATACTGCGGTATGAACAATGGTAGTAGCGATGTGGTTTACAGTCCCACATGACTATGAAAATTTAGATCCTTAAGGAAATTGGATCTTTATGAAAACATTTGATCTTTTGAAAATACAATCTAGCTTTTACCATAGATAAGTTTTCCGGAATAACCCTTCACCGGTGTTTGCAAATTGTTTTTGTGGGTTTGGTGGGTTTCATATTTAAAAATTTTAGCTCAAAACTTGCGGTTTTGTGTCACCCACTTGCTAACCTTGTATTGGGAAAGCAATACGTCCAGTTTACTTGCTCCGTATATTACCTTTCGGTAAACTACCGTCCGGTTGTAAAGGAAAGCGTTGAACAAGCAACTGTTAAGGCAATGTCCCGTGACATGCTTTTTTATTATGGTCTATAACGTGTCGAATGCAATTACTATCCTTTGTAAGAGCAATAGTAAAGCTCACCCTATAGTTTTTTCGGTCTGGCACAAGGTCCTGTCTTTGACCATGCTATGCAACCACCGTTCTTACGGTTGACACCCGATTTGGTTCAGGTGACCTAATGAATTCCAGGTGAATTCCTAGAATTTTACGTTCAATGGTAATGAACGCATTAAAAATGGGTTATTCAGAAAACAAATCGGTTTGTAATTTTGATCAAAATATTTTCTCGTTCAAGCTCGAGTTTAGATATCATCGAATTCCATGAGTTTGAATTCTCAATCTCTAAAAGTCAATCTCAAGGATTGAGTAATATCAGTATTAAAAGCTGGTTTTTGATCTTTAAGGAGATTATCCTCCTGGGGATCTGATTCATTAGTCTTATCAAACTAATTTGCACGGCGCCCTCCCCATTTTACGAGACAGATCCTCTCATGGTTAGGATAAGTCTGACCACTTGGCGACCCTGTTTGATGCTGAGGTCCGTGGATTTCCAGCTGATTTTCGAGAAAACTTTTCAAGGTTTTTCGTAGACTCTACAACTGGTCTGGATGACAACTTCCTAACCTAAATCAAGAAGCGCGTGTCTTTTTTGGAAGACTTTACTTCCTTTTAATGATGGAATTGATTTATCGTGTAGATCCATCTTTCTTTCAAATATATTACAATTTACCGGGTAAAATAGTTAATTTTGTCCAAAACAAAAGTATCTTCAATTATTTGTACAAAAATATGTGATATATGTTTTAAATAACTTGGTAAATTTTTCCCACACTTGGCTTTTATTTTCATTTCTTTGCCTTTTTATTGTCCTCTATTCCATTTTAAATGAATTCTAACATTTTGGGTTGTTTCTCAATTTATGTCCTTTCCGAGGTAACAATAATTTCGATGTTAACACCTAGTTTTATCGTTCATAAATATGTATAAACATGATTTTGAATTCATTTATTTGAAAATTTTGAAATTTTTTACTAGAATTGGGTAGTCAGTATATAAGACTAGGGCTGTTCTTTATTATCAGAGAGCACTAGATTCTAATACAACTACTGCGTTACTAGTATTTTCAATGGTAACCAAGTGTTTAAATTAAAATTTTAAAAATTCGAAAGAATTTAACCCCTTCCCACACTTAAGATCTTGCAATGCCCTCATTTGCAAGAAATCAGTAATAAATTAAATTATTGAGGGTGATTAGCGTAGAAAAATGATTAAATTTTACCAAAGTTTCCAAAAATATTGGCGTTTGTTTGCTGAATGATAAATGGTGCACATCATTTGTTCATTCCGTCTTGTTGTTACATCACATTTGTTTTTCGTTTTGTCATCAAAATTAGTAGTTTTTGCTGAACTTAATGCCAGTATTTGAAAATGCGCTGTTTTACCCTGTTGTGTATATGAAATAAAATACATACAATACAAATATAAACATGCATGGTAATTTGAAATGGGACTTAAAATCCCACTTTCAAATCAAATATGAAATATTAGTACAAAATAATAAAAATTTTAAACAATACATTAATGTATCACAATATCATATGTTTAAACATAAACAAATAAAAATAATAAAAAGATAAAAATCATAAAAATACCAACGGGAACTATATCAATTTGGATAGGGGTTCCAGTTCATGTCGTCGGTCGGGTTCCATGGTTGGTGATAGGTGTACTGGTAGGCCTGATTAGGGTCGTAGAGAGTAAATGGTGGTCTCATCTCAGGCTGGTGTGGAGGATAGTAAGTGGGTCGGGTCGGTACGTAGTGATCCTGAGGTGATAGTCGACTCATGATTTGACGCTGATGATAGTCCCATCTATCATGATGTCGTTGCCTAGAATGCTCGTACTCATTCCGGGCTTGCCACTGCTCGTATCGATTATGTCTATCCTGGTTTGTCATTTCTACCTCATCTATACACTGGTAGACATCAGTCATAGCCTCCCTAATGATATCCCTAATGTCATCTGCTTCCTCCATTTCCTCATCTGAACCTCTCTCTACCTGTGGATGACGACCAACATAGGGTACTGCCTGATTGCGTCTGCTCTTCAATACCTTAGCACCCTGATAGACCTTCAATCCTAAAGTATCATCCTGTTCCCTACAAACCAAGAGTGGACCCCCTTGATCCCTATCTACACCCAAATACTCTCCAATGAGAGTAACAAAAATACATCCTTTTATTATTCCCCCTTCCTGTATTCCTTCCACTATCTTAGACAAATAAAAACTAACACAGTAGGAGATATTAATAAAGCCTCTTGGGTCACAAATACACTTAAGGTAAAATAAATTATGTAAGGTCATTTTCTCCTTGTTGTGACCTCTCTGTGTAATTAAGTTAGCCAGAAATCTATGAATTATACGAAGCTCGGCTCTGTTAATATGTAAGTAGGTATGTGTTCCTACCCGTCCAAAAACATTAAAATCTGACATACGCCTCCAGACGGTGTTAGCATTAAAATTCCTATATACCCTTTCACCATGATAAATCAAATTCATACAATCGGGTAGTAGTAATTCAGCGGGTATATATATCTGTAAAGCCCTGGCCATGTCCAGCATGGACATCCTGGACATCCTATAGCCAAGTATAAATCTAAGAAAACTTCTATCATCTAATCTAACTACATCCGCATTAAGTGAAATAGTACTCATAAGCTCAACGCACCATTCCTTATATACAGGCCTACGAATGGTGAATAAACGTTCTCAATCGGGAAAAGAAGACCTGCCATACCTTTGGATCAAATGCTTTCTAACTGAGTTAGCTAGTTGGATCCTTTCCAAAGGCTCCCAATCAATTACCCTTGGCACTTCTACATTTTTCGTCACCAATTTGAATTTGTTACTTTGATATGTCGGGTAATCTCTCCAACTCCGATCAAATCTCAAATTGGGATGCAACTGTTCTTCATGAATCGTTGGGTATTGTACTATTGGATGCATCGGAAATACTACGTATGCATCAATATATTCTTGTTGCGGATCATAATAAGGTACGTGTTGATCAGGTTGTTGTTGTTGTTCCTGTTGTTGCGCCGGTTCATATTGCATTTCCGGTTCAGGTTCTGGAGCAGGTTGTCTAGATGATGATGATGCACCATTAGTATTAGTAAATCTCTGCAAAACACATTAAACACAAATTTTGTGCATCCAAATATGCATTAGTGTTAGCAAAATAACAACTTGAAACAATTGCAATAACATGTTTAATCAAAATTAAACTTATACACATTTTCACAATTTTAACAATTCTACAAATTAAGCATATATGAAAATGTTTACAAAGTTCATAAGCATTCAACTCAAATAACATGTTAAAACAACCATTACTAGCAATTAAACAAGTTTCAAATGGCATTTACATCAATTTAATCAAGTTCATGAATTTTAGACCTAAAAAGTCCACTTTAATTCTCAAAAATCATGTTTAGGATCAAAGTTTGGATCATTTAGCTACCTAAACATGTTACACTACTTAATTTAGCAATATTTCATAAAAAAAATCGGCCATAACCTGTTTATATCAAAAAGCCCCAAATTTGCTAAAGAACACAAACCCTAGATTCCTAAAATTTTTGAAATTTTTGGCTTCAAATCATGTTAAATAGCATCAATCTAGGTTATACATGCATAATATACTAACAATTTAACTCTAATTACACTAGAAATTAACAAAATCAAATTAGGTAAAATATAGCTCAAGAACACTAAAAATCAAATTTAAAGAGGTTTAGGGGTGAAATTGTTACCCTTCTTGATAAACTTCTTATCAAATTCATGATTAGAGCGGATTATAGCGAGAAATTTGGTTGATTTTGGTGAAAAATTGATGAAATTAGGGGTGTTTATGTGTGTATGTTCGTATGTGTGTGTGTTGGAGTGGACAGAAGCAGTAGCTCGCTGCCTTTTGATCCTGAGCTATTTTTAGCCTCCATGCGATCGCATGGACTTGAAGGCCAAACCCCATGCGATCGCATGGGGTCTGCTATTTTTTTTTATAAAAACCATTACTAATAAAACATATAATTAATTTAAAATTTAAAATTTTTTTTCTTTTTAGGATGAGGGCGTTTCGGATCGTTGTCCTAGTCCGTCCCTCGACAAAATTTTAAAAATTTGTCACGTTTTAAGCGCGGTTTTAAAAGTAAAGATTTTTGGATTTTTTTAATGTTTTTGGCTTACTTTAATTCAATAAGATTAAAAATAATGATAATAAAAGTTTTCGTCCCTCCCTTGGGTAAAGCAATTTCGGTTCAATGACCTAGTTTTCAACTCACGACGAATTTTTTAGAAATCACTTTTTTAACTTAATGAAATAAAGTAAATTTTTGTTTTTAAATTCACACAAAACTTAAATTTAAAATGCATAAAATTAAAAATTCATATTATTAAAATTAAAAATTCACACCAAACTTATTTTATATTTTTGTTTTTAAACATACAAACTTATATTAAAAATATTAATTTTTCAAGTATTTACAAACTTAAATATATTGATTTTAAAAAGTTTAAAATATTAATTTAATATTTATATATTAATTTTAAAAACAAGGTAAAAAATTAAAAATTAAAATTTTTTTTGGTCTTTTATCCCACTTTAATAATCAAATATTATCAAAAATATACGCTCCTCTTTTGCGGTAAAGTAATTTCGGTTATATTACCTAGTTTTACTCCTGACGAATTTCTGAAATATTTTGGGTTGATTGATTAAAGATATTTATACCTTAAGAATAAACGGTAAATTTCGCAGTGATGTAATAAATTTTTGTATGATATCAATAATTTCGGTTACGTATACCTAATTTTATTGAATACCAATTTAATACTTTTTAGCGAACGATTCAGCGTTTATTATCAAAAGGTTAAAAGCAATAAAAATAAAAATAAAAACTGTACATACTTACCTGTGAGAAAGAATTCTCAGAGACCTGCTTTAGCCTACTCATAGGAGAGTTGTGTGATTTGATTTTCCATAGCTACGTAAGCATAACCTCGAATCTTCAATATATTTTCTTCTAAACATATAAACGGTCCTTCTCTGCATAGATTAACAAATTCGGTATTTGAATATATTTGATTATTTGAACATTTACCTTCGTGTGACCATTTTCCGCATTTATAACATCTTTCAAGGTGTCGTGCTCTTCTTTTTGTTGCGGATTTTGATTTTCCTTTACCAAAATGTATCTTATGATGATCTTTTCTGAGTTCTTTTTTTACTCCGTCCATTTTGGATCTTATGAATGATACCAGTTCACTCGGAAGTGTGTCATTATTATGTTTAGTAATCATAGCATGTAGCATTAGACCATGGTTCAGATCAAAGGAATTCTTCATCTCGTAAAACCTAAAAAAAAAAAAAATTCAGAATGGGGGGAGAAGACTAGTTCTTTAGGGTCTGCTAGGGAAAGACCATTCGAATTCCATTCTCGAAAACTACACGAAAACAGAATATCTAACTCTAACAGAAATACATATTACCCTAAAAAGATTCAAACCTTCCTACACTTAGTTAGCTGTGGTGTCGAAATTGTGATTAACTTCATCTTCAACTTCCATTGGATTATTCATGTAATGTTTAACTCTGTGACCATTAACTTTAAATTCAATCCCATTTGAATTTATTAATTCTACTGTTCCGTACGAAAAAACTCTTTTGACTATGAATGGTCCAGACCATCTTGATTTTAATTTTCCAGGAAATAGCTTGAATCGTGAATTGAAAAGAAGAACTTTGTCTCCTTCCTTAAATTCTTTTGAACTTCTGATTCTTTTATCATGCCATTTCTTCGTTCTTTCTTTATAAATTAACGAATTTTCATATGATTCATGTCTTAATTATTTTAATTCGTTTAGTTGGCTTAACCGTAGACGTCCAGCTTCATGTAAATCAAGATTACATGTCTTCAAAGCCCAAAATGCTTTGTGTTCAATTTCTACTGGAAGATGACATGCTTTTCCGTAAACGAGTCTAAAAGGTGTGGTTCCAATTGGAGTTTTGTAGGCTGTTCTAAAAGCCCATAGTGCATCCTACAATTTCATGGACCATTCCTTCGGATTTGATCCTACGGTTTTCTCTAGAATACGTTTTAAAGCTCGGTTGGTATTTTCAACTTGTCCACTTATTTGTGGATGATAAGCGGTTGAGATTTTATGAGTTACACCATATCTTTTGAGAACTTTCTCAAGTTGATTATTACAAAAATGAGTACCCCGATCACTTATTAAAGCTTTCGGTGTTCCGAACCTTGCAAAAAGACGTTTTAAAAAGTTGACTACAACTCGTGCATCGTTAGTTGGGAGAGCTTGTGCTTCCGCCCATTTGGATACATAATCAATGGCAACGAGAATGTAGAGATTATTATGAGATTTTGGAAATGGACCCATAAAGTCAATACCCCAAATGTCAAATACTTCACATACTTGAATGACATTTTGTGGCATTTCATCACGTTGACTTATTTTTCCGGCCCTTTGACATGCATCACAGGATTTGCAAAGAAGGTGTACATCTTTGAAAATTGTAGGCCAATAGAATCCAGCATCGTAAATTTTTCTTGCTGTGAGTTGAGGCCCATAATGCCCTCCTGTTGGTCCTGTGTGACAATGGTTTAAGATTTGACTAGCTTCATCTCCGAATACACATCGGCGTATTATTCCATCGGGACAACTTTTAAACAAATGTGGATCTTCCCAGAAATAGTGTTTTATATCACTAAAGAATTTCTTTCGTTTTTGGTACGACAATCCTTTTTCAAGGAATCCACATACTAAGTAGTTTGCATAGTCTGCAAACCATGGAATTTCACTATAATCTATCTTCAATAGATATTCATCAGGAAAGTTGTCTTGTATAGCCGATTCATTTAGAACTTCTAATTCGGGATTTTCAAGACGAGAAAGATGATCAGCGGTGAGATTTTCTGCTCCCTTTTTGTCTCGAATTTCAATATCGAACTCTTGTAAGAGTAAGATCCAACGAATTAATCGTGGTTTAGCATCTTGTTTCGAAAATAGGTATCTAAGAGCAGAATGGTCGGTATAAACCACCGTTTTAGCTAGAACGAGATATGAACGAAATTTGTCAAAAGCAAAGACAATAGCAAGGAGTTCTTTTTCAGTAGTTGTGTAATTTGTTTGTGCTCCTTGTAATGTCTTACTAGCATAATAAATAGGTTGAAATAGTTTTTCAATCCTTTGTCCTAAAACGGCTCCCATTGCAAAATCACTTGCATCGCACATGAGTTCAAACAGTAGACTACAATTTGGAGTTATCATGATCGGTGCATTAGTGAGTTTTTCTTTAAGAATATTAAAAGATTTGATGCATTCATCCGAAAAGATGAATGGAGCATCCTTTTCTAGGAGTTTATTCATAGGAGTGGCATTTTTAGAAAAATCTTTTATGAAACGTCGGTAAAAACCGGCATGCCCTAGAAAACTCCTAACTCCTCTAACATTGGTGGGATGTGGAAGTTTAGCAATTACATCTACTTTAGCTCTATCCACTTCAATTCCTTCTTTTGAAATTTTATGTCCAAAAACGATGCCTTCTTTAACCATGAAATGGCATTTCTCCCAATTAAGTACTAGATTTGATTGTTCGCATCTAATAAGTATTCGTTCAAGATTAACTAGACATGATTCAAAAGTATCACCGAAGACTGAAAAGTCATCCATGACAACTTCCATGCATTCTTCTATCGTGTCGTGAAAAATCGCCATCATGCACCTTTGAAAGGTTGCAGGGGCGTTGCAAAGTCCAAATGGCATGCGTTTGTATGCAAAAGTACCATAAGGGCACGTGAACGTGGTTTTCTCTTGGTCCTCGGGTGCTATTGGAATTTGAAAGTATCTGGAAAAACCATCAAGAAAACAATAGTAATTATTTCCGGCTAATCTTTCCAACATTTGATCAATGAAAGGTAAGGGAAAGTGATCTTTTCTGGTGGCGTCATTTAATTTTCTATACTCAATACAAACACGCCATCATGTTACAGTCCTAGTAGAAATAAGCTCATTTTTCTCATTTGTGATGACAGTCATGCCACCCTTCTTAGGTACGCATTGAACTGGGCTTACCCATGGACTATCAGAGATTGGATAAATTAAACCTGCATATAGCAGTTTAATAATTTTTTTTTTAACAACATCTTGCATATTAGGATTTAGTCTTCTTTGGCATTGCACATACGTTTTATAACCTTCTTCCATAAGGATTTTATTTGTGCAATACGAAGGACTTATACCTTTAATGTCATGAATCTTCCATGCAATAGCTGGTTTATGAGCTTTTAGCACAGTAATGAGTCGAGATTTTTCATTTTTAGTAAGAGAAGACGATATTATTACAGGTAATTCAGATTCACCATGTAAATAAGCGTATTCCAAATGGTTTGGAAGTGGCTTTAACTCTAATGTCGGTGGTTCTTCTATCGATGATTTGTATAGATATCTGTCTTCCTCTTTTAGCATTTGAATTTCTTCTGTTGTTGGTTCATATCCATTAGCCATAAGTGTAGCTAACATTTCAGTTTCATCAATTGGTTCAGTTCCTTTTCCTAAAGAACATTCTCCTGTTCCTTGTAATTCTGGAAATTCTTCTAACAATTCTGCATGTGAATCTATATTTTGAATATAATAACATGTATCATCTGCAGATCGGTTGTTGCATGGCTCTATCAACTGAAAAAGTAACACTCTCGTCCTCTATACTTAGGGTCAGTTTCTTACCAAACACGTCTATTATTGCTTTAGCCGTGTTTAAGAATGGTCTTCCTAATATGAGAGGAACTCGAGAATCTTCTTCCATATCCAGAATAACAAAATCTACTGGAAATACTAAAGTACCAACTTTAACTAGCATGTTCTCCATTATCCCTCTAGGATATTTTACTGATCGATCGGCTAGTTGTATACTTATTCGTGTTGGTTTCAATTCTCCAAGGTCTAGTTTAGCGTATAGTGAATATGGCATTAAATTTATACTAGCACCTAAGTCTGCCAATGCTTCTATTGAACTAAGACTACCCAGAAAACATGGAATTGTGAAACTTCCTGGATCTGAAAGTTTTTCTGGTATCTTATTCAACAGCACTGTAGAACAATTAGCATTCATAGTAACAGCCGAAAGTTCTTCCATTTTCTTTCTATTTATGATTAGATCTTTCAGAAATTTAGCATATCTCGGAATTCCTGAAATCACATCAATGAAAGGAAGATTTAAATTTATCTGTTTAAACATATCCAAGAATTTGAATTGCTCGGCTTCAAGTCTCTCTTTTCTCATTTTACTCGGGTAAGGAAGTGGTGGTTGGTATGGTTTAACATAAGGTTTTGCCTTAATTGTGTTATCTTCATTAACCTTTTCAACTACCGGTGCTGTTTCCTTATCTTGCTCAGGTTGTGGTTCTTGTGGAGTAGGAATAGAGTCATCAGAAATTATAGGTATTTCAGGTGGTTTAAGTGTAATACCACTTCTTGTGGTAATGGCTTTAGCTGTTTCATTCCAGGGGTTAGCATTTGTATCACTAGGAAGACTTCCCGGTTTTCTTTCACCTATTAACCTTGCTAGGTTACTTACTTCTTGTTCCAAATTTTGAATAGAAGCTTGTTGATTTCTAAATGCTTGAGCATTTTGTTCATTGGTTTGTTTCTGAGATGTGAAAAACTGCGTTTGAGATTCAACTAGCTTCGACATCATATCTTCTAAATTTGGCTTTTTATCATCGGTTTGTGGTGTTTTATTTTGAAAAATAGGTCTTTGCTGATTGTAAGTATTATTATATACTTGTTGATTGCTAGGACCTTGTTGGTTGTTGTATGGAACATTTCAGTTATAATTCTGGTTTTGATTGTAGATCGGTCTTGGCGGTTGATAATTATTCTGATAATTATTTCCAGGCCTTTGGTTCATGTATGAAACATTCTCTCTTTGTTCCATTGTTTGTTCAATACTGAGACAATCTTTTGTCAAATGTGGTCCTCCACACTGCTCACAACTAATTCTTATTGAGTGAATATCCTTAGTCATCTTTTCTATTCGTCTCTCGACAGCATCTATCTTTGCAGAAATAGAATCAAAGTCATGGCTAGAATCGGCTCTAGCCGCTTTAGATGATCTAACGATATCTTTTTCTTGGTGCCACTCATGTGAGTGGGAAGCAGTGTTATCAATAATTTTGTAAGCGTCAGTTGCGGTTTTCTTCATAATGGAACCACCAGCTGCTATATCGATGTCTTTTCTTGTAGTGATGTCACATCCTTGGTAGAATATTTGTACTATTTGACAAGTGTCTAAACCATGTTGTCGACATCCCCTCAATAACTTTCCAAATCTTGTCCACGCTTCATATAGAGTTTCATTTGACTTTTGTGTGAACGTAACAATTTTTCCTTGAAGTCTCACGGCTTTAGATGCCGAAAAGAATTGTTTAAGAAATTTTTCAACTAAAACGTCTCATGTATTAATCGCCCCTTCAGGTAACGATTCTAACTAATCTTTGGCTTCTCCCTTTAAAGTCCAGGAAAATAACATGAGATATATCTGTTCATCCTCAACTTCTCGAATTTTAAATAAAGTACAGATCCTATTAAAGGTTCGAAGATGTTCATTTGGATCATCCTTCGGCGCACCACTAAATTGGCACTGATTAGTTACCATGTGTAGGATTTGTCCTTTGATTTCATAATTTGGCTCATTAATGTCTGGTTGAGTAATTGCGTGACCTTGGCCAGTGCGTTTAGCTCTCATTCGGTCTTCCATACTTAGAGGTTCCAGATTTTCCATGATTGAATTTATTGAATCTGAATCACTAGAGGATTCCAATTTAATGGGTTGTTCCTCGACAATCTCCGTTTGAATGATTGGTGGTTCTGGAGGAAAGATTAGTGGTTCAGGATCTCTGAATTGTCCCTGAATATCCTCTGGATTCTCAATTATGAGGTCGGGTTCAAAAAATAGATTATCGGAAATTTGAATTGGAGTACTTGGTCGACTAGATGACGGTTCTAAAGAAAAATCAACGGCGACAATATTGGCTAGATGTCTTGATCGAGTTACAGGTGGTGAACGTATAAAAGGTGGTGAACGTTTTGCTCGGTGCATTCACTGAATATCCTATTAGTTATAAAAGATAAAAATTATATAAGTTATCAAATTAATAGACTTTTCTGATTTTGCCCACGTTTCGAATAGCCAAAAGATGTAGCAGGTAGCCAGGACCCTTTAAATCGGAAGCCCACAACTCGCTACTAACAAATCCAACTATTACTACGAACCAGAAAATTTTGGATGTCTATCAATTTAACCGCTTAAAATAATTTTTCATTGAAATTTAAAGAAATTTTAGAGAAGAAATAGAAAATTCTGCATAATATAAACTCGAAGTACTAAAGCATACCATTTTCCAGTATGGGGGTGTTAGTGCCCGTAGATCTACCTTTAGGATTCGCATTTATTAGGGTGTCTGTTCCCCAATTCTTAGGCTACCAAGCTAAAAGGGGTGATATTCGATTCGATAATCCAACCATTTGTGTCTATTTCGTAAAACATTTATAAAAGCAGCGCATGTATTCTCAGTCCCAAAAATATATATTGCAAAAGCATTTAAAAAGGGAGCAAATGAAACTCACTATACTGTATTTTGTAGTAAAAATACATATGACGATACTGAACAATGCAGGGTTGGCCTCGGATTCACGAACCTATATCATTTGTATATATATTAATACATAATCCTTGTAGTCGTACAATTATATATATATATATATATATATATATATATATATATATATATATATATATATATATATATATATATATATATATATATATATATATATATATATATATATATATATATATATATATATATATATATATATGTTATTATTAATGATATAATTTCTATATTAGTAACTTATATATTAATTTATTAATATATATTCATTTTTATTAATAAAAATATGAATTTTGTTATGTTATATGTATTAAATATTTTTTATATATATTTCATTTATTTGTTAAAATAGTAATTATAATAATACCAAAATGTTATTTGTAATGGTAAAAATGATAATATTTAATGTTACTAAATAAAAATATTAAAGTTAGTAATTTTGTTAATAATAATATTAATAATAGTTTTTAATTATAAATCTCATAATGATGATATCAATAATTTTTGATAAAATGAATAATTTAATAGTAGTGGTAGTGAAAATAATAATTTTTGATATTAGTACTTAATACTTAATAATAATAATTATGACAATCTTATTACTAATGGTAATCTTAATAATAATACTTTTATTAATAATAATAATAATTCCTAAATGTTTCTAATACTAATATTAATGATAATAATAATAATTAAAAAAAAAACACTTTTATTAATAATGATATTAATTATAATACTAGTAATAATAATAGTAATACTATTAATTATAAAATGATACAAGCATTAATTGTAATGAAAATAATAATAAATTGTAGTATAATAGTAACAATTTTTCCTAACTTAACAATAATAGTAATCATAATTGTAATTTTAATTATTAATATTAATAAATGATAACTAATATTTTTATTAGTATTAATAATAGTAATAACTATAATATTAGTCATAATTAACAATTTCTAATAACAACAACAATAATAACAATAATACTAATTATAATGATAATAGAAATGAAAGGTAAATGTATATACCCTTTTAAAATGCTTTGCTAAAAAGAACTGCCCATACGTGTAATGACCCTGAATTTTCCAACTTATATTATTAATACTTATTATTAATACTTACATTTTAATAAATGTATTCTTATACATTTTCCTTGTCATCATAATTGACTTTCCATGTCTCGACTCGTCTTCTCGACACGTGCTTTTCACGAATAATATTTCGAATATTATTTACGTTCATAATTAATTATTATTAATTATTTCTAATTAACTAATTTAAGTAGTTAATTACTTGGGCTTGTTACTAAGTTGTTGCATACTTATACATGGGCTTTTAGTATTAGACTTGGTGGTGTTATGCGAGGTGTATACAAAATAGTTATTTTTTTACTATAAAATACTATTAAATACGATACAATTTTACACAAGTTATTTATTTATTTATAGAGTGGATATACATAAACCTTGCTACAACACTTATAGACAGTGTACCTAATCGTACAGTAGTGTAGTTTTTAGTAAGTCCGGTTCGTTCCACAGGGATCTTACCAAGTTTAACGCTATATTTTTAACTTATAATTGTAAAAATACAAAAATATATATAAGTAGTATTATTATTATAAAAAGGGGGTTTTTACCGTTTAATGACCGGTTTGTCGATTTTAAAACTTTAGTCGCAGTTAAAACCTAATGTAAAATATTAAAAATAAATACAACTTAATTTAAAGCGTAAAGTAAAAGACAATAATGAAGTTGCGATAAAAGTGCGTAAAGTAAATGACAATAAATAAAGTTGCGATAATTAAAAAGTACGATAATTAAAAGTGCAATTAAATATGAAATAAAGGAATTATGCTTATTTAAACTTCCGTAATCATGATGTTTGACGTGTTGATTTTAGTTTATTATCATGGGTTAATTGTCCTTTGTCCAGGATTATTTAATATGTCCGTCTGGTTTTTGTCCATAACAGTCCATCAATCATAAATATAAAGTGCGAGTGTCCTCGTCAAATTATCCTTATATCCGAAGTCAAATATTCCAACTAATTGGGGACTTAAACTATAATTACACCAAGTGTCCTTGTATATAATTCACCCCTGTTTTAATAAGTCCATAGACTATTAATCCATTCCCGTGTCCGGTTAAATGAACGATTATTAGTACTTATAAATATCCCGCCCATCGTGTCTGATCGAGTGTATATGGTTATTTATAGGTACGTCCAATTGTAAATATTTATATTAAATTAACAAACTATCATTTAATTAAACAAATATAAATCCCATTAATAGCCCATAGTCTAATTTCCACAAGTGTCGTTCTTTTGTCCAAACCCCAATTATGGTACAAAGCCCAATTACCCAATTTTAATATTTAGCCCAACATCACGATTACTTCGGCTTAAATAAGCATAATAATAACTTAGCTACGAGATATTAATTTAAAAAGGAACATAACTTACAATGATTAAAAATAGCGTAGCGTTACACGGACAGAATTTCGACTTACACCCTTACAATATTCGCTAACATACCCTTATTATTATTAAAATTAAAATTAAAATTAAAATTATAATATATATATATATATATATATATATATATATATATATATATATACGTGTGAGATGAAGAGAAGAAAAAGATGTCTTTATTTTGGCCAAAACAAGCTAAATATATAGATGTGGCCTGACAATTGGGGCCATGCGATCGCATGGAAATTACTCTTCCAGGCCATGCGATCGCATGGCCAGCTGGGAGAGTTCACATGTGCTTGTTTTCTTCTTGCCGACGGTTTTAAATAAATATATATAATATATAAATAATTTTAAGAATTATTTAAATATTATATTATATTTATGTGCATAGTTGACTTGTAATTTTCGTTCCGTTGCGTCGCGCGTTGAGAGTTGACTCTGGTCCCAGTTCCGGATATTCGAACGTCCTTTCGTACAATTTAATATCTTGTATTTTGCATTTTGCGGCTTGTACTCTTGTAATTTTGAGACGTTTCTCATCAATAATTTGAACCACTTTGATTGTACTTTGTACTTTTTAGCTTTTTGGTCGTTTGCATCTTCAAATCATCGAATCTATCTTTTGTCTTCACCTTTTATTATTTAAACGAATATCACTTGTAAATAGAACAATTGCAACTAAAAGCTTGTCTTTCTTGAGGGATAATGCTATGAAATATATGTTCGTTTTTAGCATTATCACTTGGACTATCAAAGCCCACCCTACATTACTTAATGAACTAGTTAGTGAGCCCATCATTATGCTAGTGATTCATTTAGGTTAAGAACAAGATTAATTAGTTAAGTGAGGAGACAAGAATGTTTCAAGCATGCATGACCACCTTCCCAGGTATTTAACATTATACTCCTTCCTAGCATACACCACTCTCCCACACTTGAAAGATGAACATTGACTTCCCCTTTTAGACCCCAAAACCGTCGGCCTTTTCGGCTAGGGGAGGGAGTTCAAAAAAAAATTTTGTTACTTATATGCTAGTATTGAACTTCATTTTTCACATATCTTCATACATTACTTTTTCTCTAGACCTTTTCTATCTAACTTGTAAGTAAAACTCTTTTTTTTTCTTCTCCTTTCTTCCTTTGAAAACCGCTTACTAGCACATCATCATCAAACTTGTTTGTTGTTTGTTATTAAAGATCAAACTTTCTAGTCTGTATCTTCATGAATCTTGCTTCTTCAATCCTTTATTTGATGAGTAATCAAGAACAAGGATCTAAGCTTGTTAGCTTATGGTTCTACACTTGAAATATTATAAAGATCTAAAGTTCATAAGCTTTAAAATCTTACTTGTGTTCATGTTTTGGAAACTTAAGATTTATTGTCTTAAGATACAAGCTTTGACATGATGTTATTAATTTGGTCAAGTATTCTTAGTTAAACTTGATCTCATTTTTCTTGAAACTAAAGTTTAAACTTTGTAAGTTCAAGAACATGGAAGTTAAACTTTATAGTTATAACTTTATATACTTATGTTGGATCTAAGTTTCTATAGCTTATGATCTTCCAATTTTGTCTAAAACAAAAGCTTATAAGCTTATATACATGCTACAAGATAAAAATCTAAGTTTCATAACTTTTAGTTTTATTAAAGTAAAGATCCAAGTTCCATAACTTAGGGTTTAACTTAAGAACACTAGATCTAGAATTTTTAGTGTAGGATCTTCAAGATCTAACTAAGATCTAAGTTCTACAACTTATGATCTTGTTTATTTAGTTTACATTCAAGTTTATAACTTAATATTACTATTAGAACTCATGTATGTGTCAGATCTAAGATCTTGATGTAACTTTGGTTCATCAACCTTCTTACAACCTTTAAATGAGTTGTGCTATTTATCTTAGACATACACTAGTGTTATGATGGTCAAAACTTGGTTAAGGTGATGTAAACACATCAACAAGTTGTACACTTGAAGCTACAAGCATCAAGGATGAGAACCGTGATGAACATCAAGCACCAAGAACCCCACCGGAGCACTTTACTTAATGTTTTATGGGTCTGATCAAACTTCCTGGGCTATGAAAAGTTGATTTCCAGTTATTTCGGTTCGATTAAATGATTTTCCGTTTAGGCCTCGTCTTAATCCGATTTACGGTTTAGGATTTATAGCCTTCCGAAAGTCACTACGCCCTTTTAACGTTGTGCTGAAATTTCTGACCTACTCGCACTTAAACCGTCGCCACGGTCAAACGAAGATGAGTTTGGTTCTGAAAATTGGTCAGTGGTTAAAGGACTCATATATGGAGCCATGGCCACTGGTCTCACCTCATTTCAGTTTGTATATAGGTCGTGTAAGCTGAACGAAGTCAGCCTTTGTTTCGATCTCTATTCTTGATTAAAACTTACTTTATTTTTTACTTATGTTGTTGAATGATGATGATACTTAAGATCTAATTTACATACTTTTAAACCTTTGGGAACGATTTACTGACTTAGTAACTTTTGACTTAGGTTGAGGACCTTTCGGACCAACTACTTGCTTACTTATCTCGTACCGACTTTACTACTTTTCACTGTGAGTTATAGCATCCTTTTTTTACTTTAACTATTTTGGGAACTGAGAATACATGAGCTTTTTATGATTTACATACTAGGAATGAGTACTGAAACTTTATATATGTGTGGGTTATATAACGGCATAAACTTTCCCCTTAGCTCGGTAAAGTTTAGTCATTGGTTTTTGAACCGGTGAACGTGAATCTTAGATATAGATCCATAGGGTTTGACATCCCCACTCGGGCTAGTCGCGCTAGCATTTAACGGGTATTTAATGCTTCGTAAACTTACGCACTCGCCAAGTGTACTTTTAGGGGGTGATATTATGTTAAGTTAGTTACCAAGTGCCCACGGTTGAGCATATACTTTTCATACTGTTTTGAAATACTGAAATCTCGTGGCCTACCTTACATTACTGTTACATTTAAACTATAGATCACCAACATTCGTGTTGACTTTTTTAAGCATGTTTTCTCAGGTGCGTAGAGGTTTGATGCTTCCGCTGTAGTAGTCATGCTGTGTAGACTCCCGCTGCTTTTGTTAGAGATGTCTCTGCATGAAACGTTTACCTTGCATTCACAACTATGTTACTTTTGAAACAATGAATTTGTAATGACCTTCAGGTCTCGTACTTATGTTAATTGCTTCTATTCATAGAAGCATACTTTCGTTTGTAAAACTTTTGATGTAGGTTATGACGTCACCCTTTCTTATGAATGCAAACTTATTTTAAAACAGCATATAGTGTTTAATGATCCTGTTGTTGATGATCCGTACACGTTAATTTTGTACGGGGCATCACATTTGGTATCAGAGCCAGGTTGTAGGGAATTAGGTTGCATTAGTGAGTCTAGACCGGACCGAGTAGGATTCAGTAATAGGACTAATCTACAACTTGCTAGTTTACTTATTTCTGCGGAACTTGCTGCATGTTGCTGCTTACTTTTACTGCTATGTCGTATACTGCTACTTGTTTTCACTACTGCATGCTACTATCTGCATTCGATTGCATGATACTTCTGTAGGGTTTGTTATTATTGCCATGCTATTTACTGTTATAGATGATCTAGACTGTTGTAGTTACTTTGCCTAATACGTGCTTGCTATATGACTTACTGACATGGAAAAAGTTATTTTTCCTTGTTCAGATGTCGAATATCCCGCCCATCATCATTGACTTGGAGAGCGACTCA
The DNA here is from genome assembly GCF_046630445.1 of Rutidosis leptorrhynchoides. Lineage (NCBI taxonomy): Eukaryota > Viridiplantae > Streptophyta > Magnoliopsida > Asterales > Asteraceae > Rutidosis > Rutidosis leptorrhynchoides. Next base: position 474,666,187 of record NC_092335.1, read on the forward strand.
GATTCATCTGCCACCTCGCCTGCTACTGCTGCCGACTCACAGATCCCGCCATCGCTACCCTCCAGTGACTCTGGCGATTCGTCCTCTGGGGACAGTACCCACGCACCTGACCTGATGATCATCTCAGACGGAGACGAGGATCCAGAGGAGATTCCAGCTCCACCTAGCCCAGGACACCCGGAGCCACAGCACCATTCCGGTGGTGCTGTGATTCCTGGGGAAAATGGGGACGGTCCTTTTCGTAATGAGCATGGACATTGGGCTAGACGCCTTCCTGATGGACGTGTCGTGCCGATCCCGGGTGGCAGATACCGACTTATGACTACCGATCAGGCACATCCACCCTCAGATGATTCAGACGACTCATCATTCGATGACTCCGGCGAGAAGGATTCGGACGAGGACCTTCAGGAGGCGCCCGTGCAGCCGCCCTCTACCCTACCGAAGAAGCGGTATCGTTTCATTGATTGAAAGGACCCGTTCATATACATTATAAACGATTCACAATAGTTTATTACATTGCGAGGCATTTGACCTCTATATGATACATTTTACAAACATTGCATTCGTTTTTAAAAGACAATCTTTCTTTACATCAAAAATTGACAGGCATGCATACCATTTCATAATATCCACTATCCAACTATAAATTGATTTAATAATAATCTTTGATGAACTCAATGACTCGAATGCACCGTTCTTCGAAATATGCTATGAAAGACTCCAAGTAATATCTTTAAAATTAGCAAATGCACAGCGAAAGATTTCTTTAACACCTGAGAATAAACATGCTTTAAAGTGTCAACCAAAAGGTTGGTGAGTTCATTAGTTTATCATAATCATTTATTTTCATCATTTTAATAGACCACAAGAATTTCATTTTCAGTTCTCATAAATATACGTCCCATGCATAGAGACAAAAAATAATCATTCATATGGTGAACACCTGGTAACCGACATTAACTAGATACATATAAGAATATCCCCTATCATTCCGGGATCCTCCTTCGGACATGATATAATTTCGAAGTACTAAAGCATCCGGTACTTTGGATGGGGTTTGTTAGGCCCAATAGATCTATCTTTAGGATTCGCGTCAATTAGGGTGTCTGTTCCCTAATTCTTAGATTACCAGACTTTAATAAAAAGGGGCATATTCGATTTCGATAATTCAACCATAGAATGTAGTTTCAATTACTTGTGTCTATTTCGTCAAACATTTATAAAAACGCATGTATTCTCAGTCCCAAAAATATAAAGGGTAAAAAGGTAAATGAAACTCACGCATATAAATATTGTAAAACAGTTAATAAAACAGTACATGTATTCTCAGCCCAAAAATGTAATGAGTAAAAGGGAATAATGAAACTCACCATACTGTATTTCGTAGTAAAAATACATATAACGTCATTGAACAAGTGCAAGGTTGGCCTCGGATTCACGAACCTAAATTAATTATATATATTTATGTGTTGGTCAATATTTGTCTAACAAATTAGGTCAAGTCATAGTGTACCACAATCCTAATGCTCGAGACTAATATGCAAAAGTCAACAAAAGTAAATTTGACTCAAAATAATTTCCAAAAATCTATACATGATTAATATATAGTTTAAATATCGTCGTTTTATATTTTTAAATATTTTTAAAAGATTTATTAGAGTAAAAAATTTAATTTATTTATTAATAAATAAAATTTTATATTATATTTATATAATAAAATATACTTTTATATATATTAAGTAATAAAATTTATAGGGTTCATTTAATATTATAAAGATAATATGATAGGTATTATTAAAGTAAGTTATTACAGGTAGTAAAATATGTTTGTATCAAATATTTATTTGATAAAATAATATCTATAATGATAGTAAGTAAAAGTTGTATTATTTTGTAATAATAATCATTATTATAAAAATATCAATATTTATAATTACTAAGATGACATTATGATAAAACGATAATTCTAATTATGATAACTTTAATATTTACGATAATTTTTAATATTATCTTTAAAATAATAATTCTATTTAAAATAATAATAATAATAATGATATTTTATAGTAACAATGACATTTCTATTAAAATGATAATTTTTGTTAAAATGATAGTTTTAATACTAACGATAATTTTAATAATAATAGTAATGATAAAAATAATAAGAACGATAATTTTATCTAAATCAATATCTTATAATATTTTAATTTCATCATGATACTCGTACCCATTATTTCCTAATCGTTTCGTTTAATAGCTTTTAATCGTCTTTTATATCGTATTCGTAATAATGATAATAATAGTAATCAAAATAATTAGGTGTTACAAATATTTGTTTTAATTACAATAATATTAATAATGATAGTTACTATAACATTATTAACGATAATACTAATAATTATCTTAATGATAATATAGTAATAATAATAATAACAATAACAATAACCATTTTTAAATATTGATATATATATATTAATAATGATAATAATAATAATAATACCAATAATAATAATAATAATAATAATAATAATAATAATAATAATAATAATAATAATAATAATAATAATAATAATAATAATAATAATAATAATAATAATAATAATAATAATAATAATAATAATAATAATAATTGGATAATAATAATAATACTAATTATAACTTTACCGATAATAACGATAGTAATAATAAAAAAAATAACAATTTTTAATGATAAATCCTTTTATTGATAAAGGTAATAATAATAATAATAATAATAAGATAAAACTAGAACGACGATAATAACGACGATAATAATAATCATTTTTAATAATAATACAAAAATTCGATGGACTATAACTTCAAATCCGTTCATCGAAATCATTCGATATCTAAATGAAAAGTTCTTAATTTTTCGCTAGCTTTCCAACGACATGCATATCTTATACCTTATCTCAGTTGAATATATAACTAATTCAGGATTCAACATAACCTAACTAAAGTCAATATCAAAAGTACAAACATGCATAATCCTATATACTCGAGCACTAGTCAGGGATACACTATTAGTATGTAACAGTTAAATTATGAGTACTCACGTATCAATATTGATATTCAATATTGCAGGAAAGGTACGTAGACGCAACGGAGATGATAAACACTATATTGATCTCACGAGCATACCCATGAACCATACCCAATCACCTCCATAGCTATAACCCATAACTTCCTTAATCCAATCCCACTCGAAAAACAATTTCAAAATCACTAGGACAGCACTCTGACGTAATATTTTATGTATACTAATAATATCTTGAAATAATACGGAGTAACTATATATATGTAAATCGACTGAGAGAGTTTAGAGAAAAATATTTTCAAGTTTCTTATGAAATAATGAAACCTATTGAATTCTATTTATAATAGATTTTTAAATTATTAAAGTGAATTATTAAAATATGAATTATTAAAGTGAATTATTAAAGTATGAATTATTAAAGTGAATTATTAAAGTATGAATTATTAAAGTGAATTATTAAAGTATGAATTATTAAAGTGAATTATTAAAGTATGAATTATTAAAGTGAATTATTAAAGTTAAAGTAAAGTAAAAATAAAGTAAAGGTAAAGTTTAAGTATAGTAAAAGTATAAAACTATGTACGTATAATACACGTATAAATATATATAATATTAATTTAAATCGTTATATATATTTAATAAAATAAAATATAAATATCGTTATCTTTATCATACTGGTTAAGTAATGAGTTGTCAAAAGTGGTTCTAGATATTTATAAAAGTTATATACGTTTTAATAATAAAGTTATTTTTAAACTAAAAACGTTTTTGTACGTTTTAAACTAAATCAAATAAATATAATAATTTTGTTTTCCAAAACCAAATATATTTTTAAGAATCATTTTGTTTAAAGGTTAAAATAATGGAAATCGTTATATCATAAAATGTTTTAGAAAAGTAGAATCATATATATTCATAATAGGTTTCAAGTTTTTAAATTACAGTTTGTTGGTGAAGCATGGGATAAAGTTCAAAGGTTAAATAAACATATGAAATCATCTTAATGAAAAATGTCGAGTTACATAACTTGTCGATATCCAACATCTAAGTTATTTACACTTCACGTCCTTACTTATAAATCACTTTACCATTTTCCGAATGTTGTCAAAAAGAATGGATTTCTTAAATCACAGTGAACCTCATAACATAGACCCGTAATCATATCATAATGTATCTGATAAATCAATCATTTGATATTATCTTCTAATTCCATCGATAAACATATTGAAACAAATACGTTCATGTAAAGTATTATACGTTTAATACTTTATTAATATTCTCAAGTTATAATATATATATACATATATATACATATTTATTTATATATAACGGTTCATGAATCACCGGAATTTGGTCGAGGTTATAATGAATGTATGAACACAATTTAAAATTCTTGAGATTTAACTTAACAAACTTTGCTTATCTTGTCGGAATAATATAAAGATAAAGTTTAAATTTGGTTCGAAATTTCCGGGTTGTCACAGTACCTACCCGTTAAAGAAATTTCGTCCCGAAATTTGAGTGGAAAGGTCGCGAATGATAATAAGTATGTTTTCATGATGCATACAGGCTGAAAATTAGAGTTTTATCATCAGCGAATAATTTGGATAAACAATCCATTTATATGAAGAGTACGAATGAAGCTAACATAGAAGAGTGAAATGAGTAAGTTTAGATTCATCTTATCATTTGACGTAGATATGATTGATTTCCAGATTTCAAGGGATTTGAAGAAAATCTTTGTAATAAGATTTGATTCTCCGGTAACAAAAGGAATTAGGATCCGCTTTAAATGCGATCATCCATTTTAATTCTTCTGTCGGAGATTTTCTTATAAATTCACCTCCTTCGTTTTCTTACAACTCACACCTTCTGTTGATGCATTTTACGCAAGTTCCTAGACATCTACCCACGTCCATTGCAGGTACAACAGTTTACAGGCTACCATGATCGTTCGTTATTATCCTATCCGTGTTTGTATGTGGTTACAGCAACTGCAGGAACGAGATTTGGATGTTTGACTATGTTAGACTTAGTCAGACGTCCGAGTGAAGCCTCACTCGTACGGCTGACAGGCTCATACGCATGGTTGATGCTGAGATAAGTCACAATTACAACCTAAATGAGAAGACACGAGTGAGTGATCACCCGTATGGCTGATGAAGCCAACTCGTATGTGTGATGGATGAATCGTACGGGTGAGTTAACAGCAGGGGTATATAAAGTCTTATGTTCTTCATTTTAGGTTAAGCCTCTCATTTGTTACACACACTCAGATCTGGTGAGCTCCTCCGATTCTCTCTCAACCCAAATCACCCAGGTGGTGAATAATAGCTCTAGGTGTTGATCTAATCACACTTGATTTAGTTGTGGTATGACTAAATTAATCCCAAAAAGCTTAACCTATTCACTAGAGGATTTAATTTACTTATTCCGTCATTGTGTGTGTTAAATCTGTTGATTTCTAAGTTCCTAGTCATGTTTCATCACCTTCTATTCTTTCCCCCTCAACTCATATTTTAAAGTATTCATCAATATGCTCCATCCAGTTCTGATTCTCGATATCCTTATAACTTTCATATCGGTCATTCTTCTTTTTCATCTACCGCCGGAAGAATCTATTTACTTCTACTATACTCTTGGGTTTATAGTGTTTCTAGTTCTCCCGTGTCTTTATATTGCTATATGCATCGATATATATATATATGGTTTATAATTTTTGGTTTGTCGTTGGGCTTTATATCTTCCCTTATATTTCAAAGTCTCTGTTTCTATCTTCTATAATCATTGTCATCTACAGTTAATGCTCTCTTTTATTTGCTGCAATTTATACCCCAATTTCTATTTCGGAGTTTTGTCCTTTCGTTTCTTCTTCTTGCGATTAAGCACCGCTTGTAATGGTCTAGAATTCACAGATATGAATTTTGGAATGAACATTGTTAATGTTCTAGGACGGAAATTGTGATGGCACGATCTTGATTTGTCAAATTACTAGAATACCTTGTAAAAGGCCGAATCATCAAGAAATATTTTCTTGATATTTTAGAGGTTAAATAGAATACAATAGTCGTATAACATGGCACATGATGATGTTATGATCTGTGAATCATCACGTTCCATTTAGAAACTCAGCATGAATTACTGTAATATAATCACGTTGATCAAGTGTCATTATATTATACTAACTCATGCTTCAGTTTCCAACACTACTTCAAAACATTCATATTTTAAACTCAAAGGTTTACAGAGTATAGGAACTAAACAGTTTCCTTTTTGATGTAATACAGATAGCGCAAAGAGATAAATGATTCCAGATAAGAATAGTTATGGAAATATCTTTAGAAATATGGAGGATATTTATAATGAAAGATACGATGATATCTTAGAATTTCTAATATCAGAGGATGATGAAGAATATTGTCTGTAATGGTTTAGTGTCAGGAGCAAGGTATTCGTTAATGACTTCAGCAGACACTGAATCATTTGGATTCTTTGAAGGCAGGTTCAGTCTTTGTGATTTGTCCACAGCCTCCTTCATACTTTGCTCAATCCGTTTTCCAGTTCCAAAACTTCTCTATTTCTGAGCTTTGTTAATACACTAATCTTTATCGTCAAACTTTTTACTGCTAAGGTCGTTTACAGTTTTTGTTGCTTCATCAGCATTTCGAGAACTAGTTCGCGGTTCAGAGTGTTTTTCAGAAACTTCACATTCGAAGTATGTAAGCCTTGGAAATAGACGTTATGTATAACTGTTGGCGTCAACATGCTGTGAGATTTCAAAATACTGATTGCTAATTCCCAATGATTCGTATGGCAATTCTCGTTACAAGAGGCAGATGAGTAAATAATGAGGTTTCGATAAATATAAAGATTCTTCGGAATGCCCAAGATCAGTGAAGTTGTTGGTAAGTTTATTGCTAATGTGGTGGAATATGAAAGGTTCTCCGGTAACAAAAGGGTAATCACATATATCAAAATTATGATAAGGCTACTCCGAATGAAAAAATCGAAGTTGTCTTGCTGGAGCTGTGATATAATTTGCTACTTTGCAAAGGAATTGCAAGGTTATTTTGGCTAATAAATGCCAAAAGATCTGACACAGATATGTGTTGAATTATGACTTTGGTTTCGAGAGCTTTTTAAGTACATAACTGTGGGTAATATGTGGTTGGATCATCATCTCGATTGCTCATTATTTGAAGTGTCTTCAGAGATTTTCGAAGGGTTTGAACACTGATTGTACTCGTTTGTATACATTTGATGTTCTAACACACTTTTGAAGTCAAAGTATAGCTTTGAAAGATGTAGGAATCTAAAAGTGATGGTACCGGTTATATCTCGAATTGAATTCTGAGATTTTAAAATCAGAATATGTAATTGGGTTTGAATGAGTATGGTTGTTTTGATTTCTATGAAAGAATGTATATTATTGTGAAAGTAGGAAGTATAATTGATAATTTGCTTAATCTGATTCGAAGAATGTAACATATTAATTGTGAATTTATATATCTCTCTCGGGTATTACCTACCCGTTAAAAAATTTTCACAATTAATATTTTGTACATAAGAATTTTATTACAGTCTTTATGAAAATATATATGTATATATTCTCCTCAGATGTAACATAGATTTTAATGAGTTAATACTAAATTAAACTCATTCGATTTACGGTTGGAACTAGAATTGAATAATTCCTTGAAGGATTTAGAGGTTACATAAGTATTTCTTCAATAATATTGAAATTATGAATCAATACTTAGTTATTTGTTGAGATGTGATGTTGGTTTTCATTAAATTCTTGTGAACTTCGCAAAGTACGAATGATGTAATCTGAAAAGTTTCGGTTACATCAATGATGAAGTGTAAAATCAAATATATACTTGATTTATTAGGAATTGGAACTTGTTGAATTGAGACAGAGATTGTAGTTAACGATGGTTAAGTTGCGGGCGAGGGACGTACATTATTGCATATTTGTAATATGAATTAACCGAGTAGTTAAGATTCACACACAATAGCTTATTACGGAAAGATTTATTTTTTTATTTCAAAATATATATATATATATATATATATATATATATATATATATATATATATATATATATATATATATATATATATATATATATATATATATATATATATATATATATATATATATATAATTTCTTCAGAGGGAATGAGTTAATTCTTCATAACTTGTTGATACAATATACACGTTATTGATTCGTAATGATGTCCACAGTGATTCTTGAACTGACGGAGTTTGTGATGTTATAGGTGTTGTTGATTCTGGTGTTGACTGTACTGACGATGCTGGTGACGTTGACGGTACTGTTGATGCTGTTGGTAAAACAATTTTAACTTGTTAATTACACACCATTTTTGTCAGGGTTTCTACTCTTCCTTCTATCATTTTGGTTCGATTAACTGATTTATGGTTAGGGCTAGATTAGATAATCTCTAAGACTTTAGAGATTATATAATCGCTGCGGAATGTTTCTCCAATGAAGTTATGAATTAATACTTTGTCAGTTATTGTTGTTGGTACTCCATGGTATCTATGGTGGGTATGACGTTGATGCTCGTGGGACAGATTGTGAAGTTGAGGTTTACAACGTGGTTGTAGTTGGAGGTGGTAATGGTACTGTTGGCGTTGATGATGGTGGTACTGGTTATGCTGCTGGTGCTGCTGCTGGTGTTTGTAATCTCTGCAGCATATTCTCCAAAGCCACTACCCGAGCACGAAGTTCGTTGACTTCTTCTATTATTCCAGGATTGTCGGTCGAAACGAGCGGATAAATAAAATCTAGAATTTGATGTAGTATATAATCATGACGAGATACCCTGGAAATGAGAGAGAAAATGGTGTCTCGAACAGGTTCGCCGGTAAGTGCTTCAGGTTCTTCGCCAAGAGGGCAATGTGGTGGATGGAAAGGATCGCCTTCTTCTTGTTTCCAATGATTGAGGAGGCTACGAACACATCCCCAATTCATCCAGAATAGGTAATGACTGATTGGTTGATCCATTTCGGTCACACTGCTTTCGAAGCTTGAGTGATATTCCTTTTCGGAATCCGAGTGACTTGAACTGATGACAAATTCTATTTCGTACGATTGGATAAAGGATTTTCGATATAAAATGATTTTTCGACTATCGGGTGGTATTCTATTTACATAGGATATCTATATATAGAGATCAAAAGATTTCATAGATTACGGAGGAATTTGCGGGATATGTCAGGAAAAGTTTAAGTAACAGATACGATAAGATATGATTTAGCAGATACGCTAAGATATGAATTTTGTCTATACACTACTCATGCAATTAATGTAGCAAGATGTGTCTAGACTAATAATGATAAGCAGGTAATTTCCTATGGATGATAAGCAGATGATTTCTGACTAGAAATGATAAGCAAAACTTTTGACATGCAGACACGGTCGAAGTCCAGACTCACTAATGCATCCTAATGACTTATCAGTTAGACACACTAATGCAGAACTGGTTCTCTAAGACCACCGCTCTGATACCAACTGAAAGGACCCGTTCATATACATTATAAACGATTCACAATAGTTGATTACATTGCGATGTATTTGACCTCTATATGATACATTTTACAAACATTGCATTCGTTTTTAAAAGACAATCTTTCTTTACATCAAAAATTGACAGGCATGCATACCATTTCATAATATCCACTATCCAACTATAAATTGATTTAATAATAATCTTTGATGAACTCAATGACTCGAATGCAACGTTCTTCGAAATATGCTATGAAAGACTCCAAGTAATATCTTTAAAATGAGCAAATGCACAGCGGAAGATTTCTTTAACACCTGAGAATAAACATGCTTTAAAGTGTCAACCAAAAGGTTGGTGAGTTCATTAGTTTATCATAATCATTTATTTCCATCATTTTAATAGACCACAAGAATTTCATTTCCAGTTCTCATAAATATACGTCCCATGCATAGAGACAAAAAATAATCATTCATATGGTGAACACCTGGTAACCGACATTAACTAGATACATATAAGAATATCCCCTATCATTCCGGGATCCTCCTTTTGACATGATATAATTTCGAAGTACTAAATCATCCGGTACTTTGGATGGGGTTTGTTAGGCTCAATAGATCTATCTTTAGGATTCGCGTCAATTAGGGTGTCTATTCCCTAATTCTTAGATTACCAGACTTTAATAAAAAGGGGCATATTCGATTTCGATAATTCAACCATAGAATGTAGTTTCAATTACTTGTGTCTATTTCGTCAAACATTTATAAAAATGCATGTATTCTCAGTCCCAAAAATATAAAGGGTAAAAAGGTAAATGAAACTCACGCATATAAATATTGTAAAACAGTTAATAAAACAGTACATGTATTCTCAGCCCAAAAATGTAATGAGTAAAAGGGAATAATGAAACTCACCATACTGTATTTCGTAGTAAAAATACATATAACGTCATTGAACAAGTGCAAGGTTGGCCTCGGATTCACGAACCTAAATTAATTATATATATTTATGTGTTGGTCAATATTTGTCTAACAAATTAGGTCAAGTCATAGTGTACCACAATCCTAATGCTCGAGACTAATATGCAAAAGTCAACAAAAGTAAATTTGACTCAAAATAATTTCCAAAAATCTATACATGATTAATATATAGTTTAAATATCGTCGTTTTATATTTTTAAATATTTTTAAAAGATTTATTAGAGTAAATAATATAATTTATTTATTAATAAATAAAATTTTATATTATATTTATATAATAAAATATACTTTTATATATATTAAGTAATAAAATTTATAGGGTTCATTTAATATTATAAAGATAATATGATAGGTATTATTAAAGTAAGTTATTACACGTAGTAAAATATGTTTGTATCAAATATTTATTTGATAAAATAATATCTATAATGATAGTAAGTAAAAGTTGTATTATTTTGTAATAATAATCATTATTATAAAAATATCAATATTTATAATTACTAAGATGACATTATGATAAAACGATAATTCTAATTATGATAACTTTAATATTTACGATAATTTTTAATATTATCTTTAAAATAATAATTCTATTTAAAATAATAATAATAATAATGATATTTTATAGTAACAATGACATTTCTATTAAAATGATAATTTTTGTTAAAATGATAGTTTTAATACTAACGATAATTTTAATAATAATAGTAATGATAAAAATAATAAGAACGATAATTTTATCTAAATCAATATCTTATAATATTTTAATTTCATCATGATACTTGTACCCATTATTTCCAAATCGTTTCGTTTAATAGCTTTTAATCGTCTTTTATATCGTGTTCGTAATAATGATAATAATAGTAATCAAAATAATTAGGTGTTACAAATATTTGTTTTAATTACAATAATATTAATAATGATAGTTACTATAACATTATTAACGATAATACTAATAATTATCTTAATGATAATATAGTAATAATAATAATAACAATAACAATAACCATTTTTAAATAATGATATATATATATTAATAATGATAATAATAATAATAATAATACCAATAATAATAATAATAATAATAATAATAATAATAATAATAATAATAATAATAATATTAATAATAATTGGATAATAATAATAATACTAATTATAACTTTAACGATAATAACGATAGTAATAATAAAAAAAATAACAATTTTTAATGATAAATCGTTTTATTAATAAAGATAATAATAATAATAATAATAATAATAATAATAAGATAAAACTAGAACGACGATAATAACGACGATAATAATAATCATTTTTAATAATAATACAAAAATTTGATGGACTATAACTTCAAATCCGTTCATCGAAATCATTCGATATCTAAATGAAAAGTTCTTAATTTTTCGCTAGCTTTTCAACGATATGCATATCTTATACCTTATCTCAGTTGCATATATAACTAATTCAGGATTCAACATAACCTAACTAAAGTCAATATCAAAAGTACAAACATGCATAATCCTATATACTCGAGCACTAGTCATGGATACACTATTAGTATGTAAAAGTTAAATTATGAGTACTCACGTATCAATATTGAGATTCAATATTGCAGGAAAGGTACGTAGACGCAACGGAGATGATAAACACTATATTGATCTCACGAGCATACCCATGAACCATACCCAATCACCTCCATAGCTATAACCCATAACTTCCTTAATCCAATCCCACTCGAAAAACAATTTCAAAATCACTAGGACAGCACTCTGACGTAATATTTTATGTATACTAATAATATCTTGAAATAATACGGAGTAACTATATATATGTAAATTGATTGAGAGAGTTTAGAGAAAAATATTGTCAAGTTTCTTATGAAATAATGAAACCTATTGAATTCTATTTATAATAGATTTTTAAATTATTAAAGTGAATTATTAAAGTATGAATTATTAAAGTGAATTATTAAAGTATGAATTATTAAAGTGAATTATTAAAGTATGAATTATTAAAGTGAATTATTAAAGTATGAATTATTAAAGTGAATTATTAAAGTATGAATTATTAAAGTGAATTATTAAAGTTAAAGTGAAAGGACCCGTCCTAATCCACCTGGACGAAGTCATCAACATTTGGTCCCATTGCGATGATCGGCTCCAAGTAATGTCCTTATATTGAGCAAATGCACAGCGGAAGACTTAATTCGTACCTGAGAATAAACATGCTTTAAAGTGTCAACCAAAAGGTTGGTGAGTTCATAGGTTTATCTTAACAATCATTTCAATATGTTAATAAACTACAAGATTTCATAATCATAAACATAATACACTCGCAAGTGTATGTAAAGCATTCTAAGTGGTTGAGCACTTGGTAACCATACTTAACATTTAATCAACGTCGCATATTCTCTTTATTATGAAATCTCACTACACCGTACCAAGTGTAGTCACCAAAACGAAGTACTGTGCAACCGTTGAATACTGGTCGTCCAGTCCGGTTGGGGTTGTCAGGCCCGATAGATCTATCAACAGGATTCGCGTTTACAATACCCATGTAAATAGTAGTTACCAAGCTACATGGAAATATGCCAGTGGTACAACTCAACGTAGAATATATTTTTAAGTACTTGTGTCTATTTTGTAAACATTTATAAAAGCAGCGCATGTATTCTCAGCCCAAAAATATATATTGCAAAAGCAATTAAAAAGGGAGCAAATGAAACTCACTTTTGCCTTGAAGGTATTTAATTCGACTTGGTCTCCGATAGATATCATGAACCTAACCATATATATAATATATCAACATATTTTCTTTTTAAGTAATCGTTACATATATATATATATATATATATATATATATATATATATATATATATATATATATATATATATACTTTTAATACTTTTAATATTTTCTTAGTCCGTAGTTAGCAGTCTGATGTTAGTGGTCCACAATTAGTTGCTTAAATAAAATAAATAAAGACCCCATCGTATTCGTATTGATCAGAATTAATCTCGACCCATGATACCATGTTGTCAAATGACGTGTTGCGTACATAAAGTACCATGTTGTCAAATGACGTGTTGCGTACAATCATGAGGTCTTATGATTAATCTTCTCGTGTTGTTTACGGGTGGTCCTGAAATATAAAAAATCAAATCATAAGTAATTATATATAAAATATCATATTAATTAGAAAAGATATGATTAATTTACTTTTTCTCCAAATATTTTCGTAGCTAAACTAGCTTCGGATACCCAATCTTGTTTTAGTCGTAGTTTCTTCATTACAACTCCGTTTTTGTTGGTTCAACGTGCCACTTCCTTGGATCGAGTCAAATTTTAAGAATATGAACTGAAAATACCTTAGTTTGTATTCGAAATCATAGGTTATAGGTCAAACTTTGGTGAAACTTATGAAAGTGATCATTTTCCATCATAAAAACAACATTTAATGATCATTTTTCTAAAAATACTTGCACTTTGAGTTAAACCATGAAATTTTTATGTGTTAACATATTCGTAAGAAATATCATTTTTCCAGAACATGAACTTCCAATTCAAAGTTCAAGATGGTTTTTAATTATCCAACCCAAAACAGCCCCCGGTTGCACTTCGACGACGTAGATTCAGTTTTTAAGATGTTCTTTGTAAAACCAAGTTATATCTTGTTAGGTTAGCATATTATTATGATATATTACAGGTCTTGAAGTGTTTTAAAAGTCAAGTTAGAAGGATCTATTTAGTTTGCGAACAAGTTTGAAATCATTCAAACTATGTTCTTGTTGTTAAAATTTTATACCACAAAATAAGATAGCTATATGAATATGAATTGAATAAGATTATGAACAAGGTTACTACCTCAAGTTACTTAGACAAAGTTACTGCAAAAGATAAGAAATAATCTTGGAATTAAAGAGTGGTGGAGTTAAATCAAAAGGTTGGAAGTAAACTTCTTCAAATGGGTGGTTATTTTGATATGTTCTTGAAAGAGTTTTCTTATGGTGTTTAAGGCTTGTAATTGAAGCTAAATGATGGGGAAAATGCTTGGAGATGATCAAGTATGAAGTTAGGAGTATTTTGAGAGAGAAATGAGGGTGTAGGTATGAGAAAATGGAGTGAAGAAATGGTGTTCATTTATAAAAACGTTTTTAGTTTATAAAGAAAGAAAAGGATTCCTAATTTTGTTTTCTTACTAATAACTCATACTACTTGACAAATTCTAGTTACCTCATATCTAGGGCAGTAATAATGTTGATTAGGATGTTGATTTGATGTGTATATACCAATAGTAAATATGTATAGAAGCTGGGTATGATACGGGTACATATACCCTAGATATACGTATAGAAATCTTGAGGAAACGGAACGAGAATTCAAATATAGCTATCTTTTGTGAATATACTTATATTGTTTTATGTATTTAAGTCCTTAAAAAGTGATTAAATACATTATATATACGATACATGTATAAGCATTATTGATTATAAGTATATATATCAAAGAATGTTACGTATAGTTATCGTTTTGAAAACTTAAGTTAGTAGTTTCAAAATATACTTATAACTCATTGTCATTAGTACACAATGAGATGTTAAACCATCCTTAGATCATGTTTTATATATATATAAATACATATATATACATAAATGTATAATTATCGTATGTTATATAGTTCGTGATATCATCGGTCATATTGAACGGTCAAACGTTGTGTAAAACTCTTTTCAAAAACACAAGTCTCAACAATTTGGATTTCTTATCATGTTGGTATGGTTTAATTTATGTAAATATTAATCTCATAAGTATAATTTGGTCGGAAAATTCTGGGTCATTACAGTACCTACCCGTTAAAGAAATTTCGTCCTCGAAATTTGATAGAGGTTGTTATGGATAACAATAAGAAGGTTTTCATGAAAAATATAAGGTGATAATGGAGTTTTATCATCATTGAGTAATGTAGATAAAATGATTCGATTATGCGAAGAATATAAATGAGACTATCGTAAAAGAGTGAGATGAGTAAAATATATTCGTCTTAACCGCTGACGTAGTTATGATTGATTTCCGGGATTTAAGGGATTTAAAGAGAATCTTACGTAATAAGATTTGGTTCTTTGGTGATTAAGGAAATCAGGATCTTCTTTGATTATATGCAATAATCTGTTTCGATTGCTCTGTCGGATATTTCACTATAAATTCACCCCTTCGTTTCCTTATTTTCCACGACTCACACCTTCTATTCTTTCTCCCTTGATTCTTACTTTAAAGCATTCATCAATATGCTCCATCCAGTCCTGATTCTTGATATACTCCTAACTTTTATATCGGTCATTCTTCTTTTTCATCTACCACCAGAAGAATCTATTTACTTCTACTATACTCTTGTGTTTATAGTGTTTCTAATTCTCCCGTGTCTCTATATTGCTATCTGCATCGATATACACGGTTTGTAATTTCGGAGTTATTATCGGAGTTTATATTCTTCATTATTTTTCGGAGCTTCATGCTTTCGTTTTCTCTTCCCGACTTCGAGTCAAGCGAGTAATGGTCCGGAATTCGTAGATATGAAATTCAGAATGAACATAGCTAATGCTCTAAGAAGAAAATGGTAATAGAACGATTTTGATTTGTTAAATTACCAGAATACCCTAGAGAAGACCGAGTCATCTAGAAAAATATTCTCTTGATATGTTTAGAGATTAGATAGAATGTAAGAGTCGTGTAAATGGCACATGATGACGGTACTGTAAATCATCATGCTTCATTAGAAACTCAGCATGACTTACTGTAATATAATGACGTTGATCAAGTGTTATTATATTATACTAATCCATGCTTTAGTTCCCAACACTACTTCAAAACATTCATATTTTAAACTCAAAGGTTTCAGAATTTAGAAACTAACACAGTTTCTTTTATGTTGCAGATATTACGGGGAGATAAATGATCTCAGATAAAAATAGTTGTGAAAATATCGCCAGAAATATGGAGGATATTTATAATAGAACATACGAGAATATCTTAGAATTTCTAATATCAATGGATGATGAAGAAGATTTGTCTGTGAAGGTTTAGAATGAGAAATAAGAAGTTTGCTAATGATTTCAGCAGGTACAGAATCATTTGGATTCTTTGAAGGCAAACTTATTCTTTGTGATTTGTCCACGGCTTTCTTCATAGTTTCACATAATCCGCTTTTCGGTACTAAATTTTCTATCGAGCGTTCCTAACACTCCTTTCTTTATCATCAAACTTTTGGCCATTAAGATCATCTACAACATGCTGCTTCGTCAGCATTTTCAAAGTTAACTGATCTGGGTCATCGGTTATCAAACCGAGGTAGTTTCAGGAGAATTGTGTTTTTAGAATGATTAATCGCTGATGGTAATATTGTGGAATATAAAAGGTTCCCTAGTAACAATAAAGAGTACGCATATATATCGTGGTTATAATAAAGTTATTTCGGATGAAAAGTCGGAGTTGACTTGCTGGAGCTGTGACAAAATTAGCTACTTTGGAAAGGGACTGCAAAACGATCTTCGGTAATAACAATGTCAAAGGAACTAGAACAGATACGTGTCAAACGTTTACTCAGTTTCCGAGGGTTTTTCAGGTGCATAACTATATGCAACAATCTTTTCTTCCGTAGATGAAGTGTGGTTGGTTTATCCTCTCGATTGAGGTGTTTTTAAGAATCATGATAGATTTGAACGCTGATTGTAATCGTCGAGATACAATGAGGTTTAAGATGAAATCAAGTGGCAATCTTGAAGAAATGTTTAGTTTCATATGTTATAATCAATATTTTAATTCATTTTAATTGTCCAATGTCATTAGTCCACAGTCGATAGTCCACAGTAACAGTCCAATAATTCATATATAGTTTAATATATAATATACGAATTAATTAATACGTGTCGTGACCCGCATACCTCTCAGACTCGATCACAACTCAAACTATATATATTATTGTAGAATCAACCTCAACCCTGTATAGAGAACTCGATCATTACTGCATATAGAGTGTCTATGGTGATTCCAAATAATATATATAGATGCGTCGATATGATATGTCAAAACATTGTATACGTGTCCCGATATTTAAAGTGCGTAAAATAATTACAGAAATTAAATGACGATAAATAAAAGTGCGATAATTAAATTGCGATAAATAAACTGCGATAAATAAAATGTAATCAGTTAGCTAGGAACACTTAGCTGGAACAGTTAGCGTGGATTCTTAACAAAATTTTTCATAGTTAATTTGTTTGTTTCTAACAGATTTTATTTTGTCATATGTTTTCTTCATATGCCACTTGTTGGATTCTGGGAAGTCAAAATCCAAATATGAAATTGAATGAAAATGGTTATTCTGCGGTGAACGGATACGTATATCGGTGGTTGTAAGTAGGATAGTAAATGACTGTTGAATCAACTTCGACGAATGTACAATGTAACTTATTAAGATGAAATCTAATTATTCCTCGGGTATTACCTACCCGTTAAAAAAAAAATTTCACCATTAATATTTTGTATAAAATAACTTTTAATTACAATCTTTATGAAAACATATATACATATATATTTTCTTCAGATGAAATCATGAATTTAATGAGTTAATATGATATTAATCTCATTTGCTTTTCGGTTTGAGCTAGAATAAGAAATCTCTAAAACTTTTTGAAACCACATATTCTTCGCAGAATATCAATGAAGTTATGGATCAATACTTCATCGTTCATTATTGTTGGTACTCCTTGGTATCTATGGTGCGTATGATGTTAATGTTTGTGGGATAGATTATGATGTTAAGACGTGTGATGCGGATGTTGTTTGTTAGTGGTGATGATGGTATTGTTGATGTTATTGATGGTGGTGCTGATTATGCTGCTGGTGCTGCTGCTGGTGTTTGCAACCTTCGCACCATGTTCTCCAGAGCCGTTACGCGAGCGCGAAGTTCGTTAACTTCTGCTAGTACACCGGGATGATTGGCGGTTGGAGCGAGCGAATGAACAAGATTTGTAATATGCGATAGTATATAATCGTGATGAGATACTCTAGAAATGAGAGAGAAAATGGTATTTCGAATTGGTTCGTCGGTAAGTGCTTCAGGTTCATCGCCAAGAGGGCAATTTGGTGGATGGAATGGATCACCTTCTTCTTGTCTCCAGTGATTTAGTATATTACGAACCCATCCCCAATTCATCCAGAATAGATGATGGGAAATTGGTTAATCCATTCCGGTGACGCTGCTTTCGGAGCCCGAATGGAAATCCATATCGGCATAACTATCGGAATCTGAAGAATTCGAACTAGATGCGGAATCCATCTTGTATAATGGGGAAAATGAATTTTTTGTATGGAATAGATTATAGGAGTTAGATTTGGTACTCTTCAATACATAATTTACATATGTATATATAATACCAAAATCCCGTAAATTACGGAGAATCTTTGAAAAGATATCAGTCAAAGTTCGCAATAACAGATATGCTAAGATAAGAATTCGTCTATACACTATCAATGCAGTAAATGCAGTAAAACGTGTCTAGACTTATGAATGATAAGCAGGTAATTTCCTAAGGATGATAAGCAGATGATTTCCGACTAGAAATGATAAGCAAAACTTCTGACATGTAGACACGGTCGAAGTCCAGACTCATTAATGCATCCTAACAACTACTAGTTAGACACACTAATGCAAGACCTGGTTAGCTACGACCACCGCTCTGATACCAACTGAAAGGACCCGTCCTAATCCACCTGGACGAAGTCATCAACATTTGGTCCCATTGCGATGATCGGCTCCAAGTAATGTCCTTATATTGAGCAAATACACAGCGGAAGACTTAATTCGTACCTGAGAATAAACATGCTTTAAAGTGTCAACCAAAAGGTTGGTGAGTTCATAGGTTTATCTTAACAATCATTTCAATATGTTAATAAACTACAAGATTTCATAATCATAAACATAATACACTCGCAAGTGTATGTAAAGCATTCTAAGTGGTTGAGCACTTGGTAACCATACTTAACATTTAATCAACGTCGCATATTCTCTTTATTATGAAATCTCACTACACCGTACCAAGTGTAGTCACCAAAACGAAGTACTGTGCAACCGTTGAATACTGGTCGTCCAGTCCGGTTGGGGTTGTCAGGCCCGATAGATCTATCAACAGGATTCGCGTTTACAATACCCATGTAAATAGTAGTTACCAAGCTACATGGAAATATGCCAGTGGTACAACTCAATGTAGAATATATTTTTAAGTACTTGTGTCTATTTTGTAAACATTTATAAAAGCAGCGCATGTATTCTCAGCCCAAAAATATATATTGCAAAAGCAATTAAAAAGGGAGCAAATGAAACTCACTTTTGCCTTGAAGGTATTTAATTCGACTTGGTCTCCGATAGATATCACGAACCTAACCATATATATAATATATCAACATATTTTCTTTTTAAGTAATCGTTACATATATATATATATATACTTTTAATACTTTTAATATTTTCTTAGTCTGTAGTTAGCAGTCCGATGTTAGTGGTCCACAATTAGTTGCTTAAATAAAATAAATAAAGACCCCATCGTATTCGTATTGATCAGAATTAATCTCGACCCATGGTACCATGTTGTCAAATGACGTGTTGCGTACATAAAGTACCGTGTTGTCAAATGACGTGTTGCGTACAATCATGAGGTCTTATGATTAATCTTCTCGTGTTGTTTACGGGTGGTCCTGAAATATATAAAATCAAATCATAAGTAATTATATATAAAATATCATATTAATTAGAAAAGATATGATTAATTTACTTTTTCTCCAAATATTTTCGTAGCTAAACTAGCTTCGGATACCCAATCTTGTTTTAGTCGTAGTTTCTTCATTACAACTCCGTTTTTTGTTGGTTCAACTTGCCACTTCCTTGGATCGAGTCAAATTTTAAGAATATGAACTGAAAATACCTTAGTTTGTATTCGAAATCATAGGTTATAGGTCAAGCTTTGGTGAAACTTATGAAAGTGATCATTTTCCATCATAAAAACAACATTTAATGATCATTTTTCTAAAAATACTTGCACTTTGAGTTAAACCATGAAATTTTTATGAGTTAACATATTCGTAAGAAATATCATTTTTCCAAAACATGAACTTCCAATTCAAAGTTCAAGATGGTTTTTAATTATCCAACCCAAAACAGCCCCCGGTTGCACTTCGACGACGTAGATTCAGTTTTTAAGATGTTCTTTGTAAAACCAAGTTATATATTGTTAGGTTAGCATATTATTATGATATATTACAGGTCTTGAAGTGTTTTAAAAGTCAAGTTAGAAGGATCTATTTAGTTTGCGAACAAGTTTGAAATCATTCAAACTATGTTCTTGTTGTTAAAATTTTATACCACAAAATAAGATAGCTATATGAATATGAATTGAATAAGATTATGAACAAGGTTACTACCTCAAGTTACTTGGGACAAAGTTACTGCAAAAGATAAGAAATAATCTTGGAATTAAAGAGTGGTGGAGTTAGATCAAAAGGTTGGAAGTAAACTTCTTCAAATGGGTGGTTATTTTGATATGTTCTTGAAAGAGTTTTCTTATGGTGTTTAAGGCTTGTAATTGAAGCTAAATGATGGGGAAAATGCTTTGAGATGATCAAGTATGAAGTTAGGAGTATTTTGAGAGAGAAATGAGGGTGTAGGTATGAGAAAATGGAGTGAAGAAATGGTGTTCATTTATAAAAACGTTTTTATTTTATAAAGAAAGAAAAGGATTCCTAATTTTGTTTTCTTACTAATAATTCATACTACTTGACAAATTCTAGTTACCTCATATCTAGGGCAGTAATAATGTTGATTAGGATGTTGATTTGATGTGTATATACCAATAGTAAATATGTATAGAAGCTGGGTATGATACGGGTACATATACCCTAGATATACGTATAGAAATCTTGAGGAAACGGAACGAGAATTCAAATATAGCTATCTTTTGTAAATATACTTATATTGTTTTATGTATTTAAGTCCTTAAAAAGTGATTAAATACATTATATATACGATACATGTATAAGCATTATAGATTATAAGTATATATATCAAAGAATGTTACGTATAGTTATCGTTTTGAAAACTTAAGTTAGTAGTTTCAAAATATACTTATAACTCATTGTCATTAGTACACAATGAGATGTTAAACCATCCTTAGATCATGTTTTATATATATATAAATACATATATATACATAAACGTACAATTATCGTATGTTATATAGTTCGTGATATCATCGGTCATATTGAACGGTCAAACGTTGTGTAAAACTCTTTTCAAAAACACAAGTCTCAACAATTTGGATTGCTTATCATGTTGGTATGGTTTAATTTATGTAAATATTAATCTCATAAGTATAATTTGGTCGGAAAATTCCGGGTCATTACATAAAGTAAAGTAAAAATAAAGTAAAGGTAAAGTTTAAGTATAGTAAAAGTATAAAACTATGTACGTATAATACGCGTATAAATATATATAATATTAATTTAAATCGTTATATATATTTAATAAAATAAAATATAAATATCGTTATCTTTATCATACTGGTTAAGTAATGAGTTGTCAAAAGTGGTTCTAGATATTTATAAAAGTTATATACGTTTTAATAATAAAGTTCTTTTTAAACTGAAAACGTTTTTGTACGTTTGAAACTAAATCAAATAAATATAATAATTTTGTTTTCCAAAACCAAATATATTTTTAAGAATCATTTTGTTTAAAGGTTAAAATAATGGAAATCGTTATATCATAAAATGTTTTAGAAAAGTATAATCATATATATTCATAATAGGTTTCAAGTTTTTAAATTACAGTTTGTTGGTGAAGCATGGGATAAAGTTCAAAGGTTAAATAAACGTATGAAATCATCTTAATGAAAAATGTTGAGTTACATAACTTGTCGATATCCAACATCTAAGTTATTTACACTTCACGTTCTTACTTATAAATCACTTTACCATTTTCCGAATGTTGTCAAAAAGAATAGATTTCTTAAATCACAGTGGACCTCATAACATAGACCCGTAATCATATCATAATGTATCTGATAAATCAATCATTTAATATTATCTTCTAATTCCATCGATAAACATATTGAAACAAATATGTTCATGTAAAGTATTATACGTTTAATACTTTATTAATATTCTCAAGTTATAATATATATATACATATATATACATATTTATTTATATATAACGGTTCATGAATCGTCGGAATTTGGTCGAGGTTATAATGAATGTATGAACACAATTTAAAATTCTTGAGATTTAACTTAACAAACTTTGCTTATCTTGTCGGAATAATATAAAGATAAAGTTTAAATTTGGTTGGAAATTTCCGGGTTGTCACATTGGTACTGTTATTCCAGGGGTTAACGGAGGTAGACCATTCGTGGACGCACGCGGATAGTTGGTTAGGGTTACCGCCCGTAAGCGGGTTGTGCCTTACCCTGCCGATCCATTCTTGCGTAAGGCTTCCCGTTATGCACCGTCTACTTCTGGTGCTGGACTGTCTGCACCACCAGCTCCACCAGCATCATCTGCACCACCAGCTCCACATGAACCATCTGAACCGCCTGCCCCACCAGCATCCCATCATCGAGGAACTGACGAGGGAAATGCATATCCTCCGTGCTCGGGTAACTGAGCTCGAGGACCAGGTGTCCCACATAATGGACATCCTTTACCCACCGTCACCATAGGGCTATTGTATTAGATTTCATTATGTAATCCCGTTTGTAGTTTCATGTTTTACTCATGTATTGTACGAACCTTATGCGAATGTATGCAACTTTCTAATTTAATGAATGGAACTTAGTGTTGTTTAATTTCTGCACGGTGTTCTAATTACGTTACTATATGATGATTTTGTAGTATCTGTATCTAGTTGCATTACTTAATTAGCATGTGTTGTGTTGATTCCATGTTGGTTACCATATACCGTATTATTATTTATTGAATGCTGGATTTTGACTTAAGTCAAAATTTTTGTTCAGAAGAACAATGGCAAATGAAAAAGTTTCACGGGAAATGCCCACAACGGCACAGATTGAGGAAACGATAACTGCTCGAGTAGCCGAAGCAATTGCGAATGTCAACCTCCAAGCTCCACCTGTTAACCAGCACAATCATAACGGGTGTACTTATAAGGAATTCCAGAGATGCATGCCCCACAATTTCAGTGGTACTGAGGGGCCGGTTGGACTGACGAGGTGGTTTGAGAAATTGGAAGCTGTATTCCATGTGAGTAACTTCTCAGAAATGAACAAAACTAAGTGTGCCTCCTGTACACTGTCGGATGGCGCTTTAACCTGGTGGAACACACTTGCTCAGGCTAAGGGAATTGACGAGGCCTATGCTACACTGTGGGAGGAATTTAAGGGGGCTATGATCGAGGAGTACTGCCCCAGAACAGAGATTCAGAAAATGGAAGCTGAGTTTTGGGAGTTGAAGGTCATGGGAACCGATCTTGATGGTTATAACCGAAAGTACCTGGAATTAGCTCTGATGTGCCCCACGATGGTTACCCCGGAATTTAAGCGAATGGAACGGTATTTGTGGGGACTTCCCAAGTCCATTCAGGGAAATGTCACCTCTTCAAAACCAGCTGATGTCCCGAAAGCTATGCGCATGGCGCACACCCTGATGAACCAAATTACCAGCAATGAACCAGAAAAGGCGAAATCCGAATTGGGAACTAGTAATGAGAAACGTAAGTGGGACAGCAACAAGGGAAGGGTCTTTGATCAAAACCCAGCTAAGAGACATGAAATTTTCAAGGGAAACAATGACGGGAGGAACCCCAACCCAAACCCTAACTACAAGGGTAGTCTTCCGCAGTGCAAGAGATGCTACAAGCATCATACCGGGTACTGCAACGTGGTCTGTAAAAAGTGTAAAGGGACTGGGCATATTGGCAAAGACTACAAGATCACTACCCCAACTATGAAGACAAACCCTACTGGACCAAGGAAATGCTATGAGTGTGGACAACAGGGCCACTTTAGGAATGAATGTCCCAACAAGAGAAAGGACGGCGGGCCAGTGCGTGGAAGAGCTTTCAACGTAAACGCAAGGGATGCCCGTGAGACCCCCGACTTGGTTACAGGTATATTCACTATCAACAATCTATTAGCTTCTGTTCTGTTTGATACTGGTGCCGATAGAGTTATGTATGTAGACACTTTTGCTCTAAGATAAATTGGTCGTTAGTTCCTTTAAAGGAGAGTATGCTTGTTGAGGTAGCCAATGGAAAACTTGAGAAAGTTGACCAAATTAGCCGAGGAGGTATTATCAACATAGCTGGTGTGGATTTCGAGATTGACTTGATACCCATCAAATTGGGAAGTTTTGATGTGATTGTTGGTATGGACTGGTTGACCAAGGTAAGGGCGGACATTATCTGTGGAGATAAAGCTATTCGTATACCACACAGAGACGGTGAGCCACTGATTATTTACGAAGAGAGATGTAACTCGAAGCTGAACCTCATTAGTTGCATGAAAGCACAAAAGATCATGAAGAAAGGACGTCTTGCTGTTTTAGCACATGTAAAAACATTAGAAACCGAGGTGAAGAGCGTGGATGATGTATAAATTGTGAATGAATTTCCCGATGTTTTCCCAGAAGAATTGCCTAGATTACCGCCAACGAGGGAAGTGGAGTTTCAGATCGATTTAGTGCCAGGAGCTGCACCTGTAGCTTGCGCACCTTATCGACTAGCACCTTCCGAAATGCAAGAGTTGCAGAGCCAATTACAAGAACTGCTAGATCGTGGATTCATCCAACCAAGCTCCTCGCCTTGGGGCGCACCTGTTTTATTTGTGAAGAAGAAGGACGGATCTTTCCGCATGTGTATCGACTACCGCGAACTAAACAAATTGACGATCTTTTCGATCAGCTGCAAGGATCAAGCATTTACTCTAAGATCAATTTGCGATCCGATTATCACCAGTTGAGGGTGAAGGAGAGTGATGTGATGAAAACTGTGTTCAGAACTCGTTATGGTCACTATGAGTTTCTCGTGATGCCATTCGGTTTAACCAACGCACCTGCCGTGTTTATGGATCTCATGAATCGTGTATGCAAGCCATACCTGAATAAGTTCGTTATCGTCTTCATAGATGATATCCTCATCTACTCCAAAAGCAAAGAAGAACATGAGCAACATCTTCGACTAGTGCTTGAACTCTTGAGACAAGAGCAACTTTATGCCAAATTCTCCAAGTGCGAGTTTTAGTTGAAGGAAGTCCAATTCCTGGGTCATATTGTGAGCGATCAAGGTATCAAAGTTGATCCCACAAAGATCGAAGCTATCAGTAAATGGGAAACCCCCACTACTCCGACTCATATCTGCAAATTTTTAGGTCTTGCCGGTTACTACCGAAGATTTATTGAAGGTTTCTCTCTGATTGCGCGTCCTTTAACCGCGCTGACTCACAAAGGGAAGAAGTTCGTTTGGGAAACCGAACAAGAATCAGCATTTCAAACCTTGAAGCAGAAGTTAACCACCGCACCTATCCTATCCCTTCCTGAAGGCAGTGACGACTTCGTTGTGTATTGTGATACCTCGAAAAATGGTTTTGGTTGCGTATTAATGCAAAGAGCGAAGTTCATTGCTTATGCTTCTCGTCAACTGAAGATTCACGAGCGAAACTACACTACTCACGATCTCGAACTTGGAGCCGTTGTTTTTGCGCTCAAATTATGGAGACACTATCTTTATGGAACTAAAAGTACTATCTTCACCGACCACAAAAGCCTCCAACACATATTCGATCAGAAACAACTGAACATGAGACAGTGACGATGGATCGAGACGCTAAACGACTATGATTGTGAACTTCGTTACCATCCTGGCAAGGCCAATGTTGTAGCCGACGCTTTGAGCCGAAAGGAGAGGATGGCACCTCTTCATGTTCGGTCCCTGAACATCACCATTCATTCGAATCTCAATAGCCAGATCCGAGTAGCCCAAGATGAGGCTCTCAAAGAGGAGAATATTTCTCATGAACGCTTGAACATTCTGGTTTCTCGATTTAAGGTCAAGGAAACTGGACTCCGATGCTTTGCCGGAAGAATTTGGGTACCTAGTTATGGAGATCTACGGAGCCTTATACTAGATGAAGCCCATAAGTCGAGATATTCGATTCATCCCGGAGCTGGTAAAATGTACCACGATCTCAAGGAGTAGTATTGGTGGCCAAATCTTAAGAAAGATGTTGTAACTTACGTTGGAAAGTGTTTGACTTGTTCAAAGGTTAAGGTCGAACATCAAAGGCCATCTGGGTTACTCCAACAACCAGATATCCCGCAATGGAAGTGGGAAAGGATAACGATGAATTTCATCACGAAACTACCAAAGACGGTGGGCGGATACGATACCATCTGGGTTATCGTTTACTGTCTTACCAAATCTGCACACTTCTTAGCCATGAAAGAAATGGATACGATGGAAAAACTCGCTCAACTATACATAAAGGAAATTGTATCTCGTCATGGTGTGCCCTTATCGATTATTTCAGACTGAGATGCCCGTTTTACTTCTAGATTTTGGCGTTCCTTGCAAGAAGCCTTGGGGACACGTCTCGACATGAGTACTGCGTATCACCCGCAAACTGACGGATAAAACGAGCGAACGATTCAAACTTTGGAGGACATGTTGTGTGCTTGTGTTATTGATTTTGGAAAGGCTTGGGAAAGGCATTTTCCGCTAGCCGAATTCTCTTACAACAACAGTTATTATTTCTAATTAATTAATGTAAGTAGTTAATTACTTGGGCTTGTTACTAAGTTGTTGCATACTTATACATGGGCTTTTATTATTGGACTTGAACTATCAAAGCCCACCCTACATTACTTAATGAATTAGTTAGTGAGCCCATCATTATGCTAGTGATTCATTAAGGTTAAGAACAAGATTAATTAGTTAAGTGAGGAGACAAGAATGTTTCAAGCATGCATGACCACCTTCCCATGTATTTAACATTATACTCCTTCCTAGCATACACCACTCTCCCACACTTGAAAGATGAACATTGACTTCCCCTTTTAGACCCCAAAACCGTCGGCCTTTTTGGCTAGGGGAGGGAGTTCAATTTTTTTTTTTGTTACTTATATGCTAGTATTGAACTTCATTTTTCACATATCTTCATACATTACTTTTTCTCTTGACCTTTTCTCTCTAACTTGTAAGTAAAACTCTTTTTTTTTCTTCTCCTTTCTTCCTTTGAAAACCGCCTACTAGCACATCATCATCAAACTTGTTTGTTGTTTATTATTAAAGATCAAACTTTCTAGTTTGTATCTTCATGAATCTTGCTTCTTCCATCCTTTGTTTGATGAGAAAGCAAGAACAAGGATCTAAGCTTGTTAGCTTATGGTTCTACACTTGAAATATTATAAAGATCTAAAGTTCATAAGCTTTAAAATCTTACTTGTGTTCATGTTTTGGAAACTTAAGATTTATTGTCTTAAGATACAAGCTTTGACTTGAATCTCCTTAAGTATGAAACAAACATGAACTTGTTACTTATAACTTTAGTTTATTTCTTTTTTTTATTTCAATTCATGATGTTATTAATTTGGTCAAGTATTCCTAGTTAAACTTGATCTCATTTTTCTTGAAACTAAAGTTTAAACATTGTAAGTTCAAGAACATGGAAGTTAAACTTTCTAGTTATAACTTTATATACTTATGTTAGATCTAAGTTTCTATAGCTTATGGTCTTCCAATTTTGTCTAAAACAAAAGCTTATAAGCTTATATACATGCTACAAGATAAAAATCTAAGTTTCATAACTTATGGTTTTATTAAAATAAAGATCCAAGTTCCATAACTTAGGGTTTAACTTAAGAACACTAGATCTAGACTTTTTAGTCTAGGATCTTCAAGATCTAACTAAGATCTAAGTTCTACAACTTATGATCTTGTTTATTTAGTTTACATTCAAGTTTATAACTTAATATTACTATTAGAACTCATGTATGTGTCGGATCTAAGATCTTGATGTAACTTTGGTTCATCAACCTTCTTACAACCCTTAAATGAGTTGTGCTATTTATCTTAGACATACACTAGTGTTATGATGGTAAAAACTTAGTTAAGGTGATGCAAACACATCAACGAGTTGTACACTTGAAGCTACAAGCATCAAGGATGAGAACCGTGATGAACATCAAGCACCAAGAACCCCACTGGAGCACTTTATTTACTGTTTTCTGGGTCTGATAAAACTCCCTGGGCTACTGGAAAGTTGATTTCCAGTTAGTTCGGTTCGAGTAGCTGATTTTCCGTTTAGGCCTCGTCTTAATCCAATTTACGGTTTAGGATTTATAGCCTTCCGAAAGTCACTACGCCCTTTTAACGGTGTGCTGAAATTTCTGACCTACTCGCACTTAAACCGTCGCAATGGTCAAACGAAGATGAGTTTGGTTCTGAAAACTGCTCAGTGCTTAAAGAACTCATATACAGAGCCATGGCCACTGGTCTCACCTCATTTTAGTTTGTATAGAGGTCGTGGCAGCTGAACGAATTCAGCCTTTGTTTCGATCTCTATTCTTGATTAAAACTTACTTTACTTTTTACTTATGTTGTTGAATGATGATGATACTTAAGACCTAATTTATATACTTTTAAACCTTTGGGAACGATTTACTGACTTAGTAGCTTTTGACTTAGGTTGAGGACCTTTCGGACCAACTACTTGCTTACTTATCTCGTACCGACTTTACTACTTTTCACTGTGAGTTATAGCATCCCTTTTTACTTTAACTATTTTCGGAACTGAGAATACATGCGCTTTTTACATTTTACATACTAGGCATGAGTACTTAAACTTTATATATATGTGGGTTATATAACGGCATAAACTTTCCCCTTAGCTCGGTAACGTTTAGTCATTGGTTTTTGAACCGGTGAACGCGAATCTTAGATATGGATCCATAGGGTTTGACATCCCCACTCGGGCTAGTCGCGCTAGCATTTAATGGGTGTTTAATGCTTCGTAAACTTACGCACTCTCCAAGTGTACTTTTAAGGGTGATATTATGTTAAGTTAGTTACCAAGTGCCCATGGTTGAGCATATACTTTTCATACTGTTTTGAAATACTGAAATCTCGTGGCCTACCTTACATTACTGTTACATTTAAACTATAGCTCACCAACATTCATGTTGACGTTTTTAAGCATGTTTTCTCAGGTGCTTAGAGGTTTGATGCTTCCGCTGTAGTAGTCTTGCTGTGTAGACTCCCGCTACTTTTGTTAGAGATGTCTCTGCATGAAACGTTTACCTTGCATTCACAACTATGTTACTTTTGAAACAATGAATTTGTAATGACCTTCGGGTCTTGTACTTATGTTAATTGCTTCTATTCATAGAAGCATACTTTTGTTTGTAAAACTTTTGATGTAGGTTATGACGTCACCCTTTCTTATGAATGCAAACTTATTTTAAAACAGCATATAGTGTTTGACCTTGTAATGATCCTGTTGTTGATGACCCGTATACGTTAATTTTGTACGGGGTATCACATTTAGTATCAGAGCCAGGTTGTAGGGAATTAGGTTGCATTAGTGAGTCTAGACCGGACCGAGTAGGATTCACTAATAGGACTAATCTACAACTTGCTAGTTTACTTATTTCTGCGGAACTTGCTGCATGCTGCTTCTTACTTTTACTGCTATGTCGTATACTGCTACTTGTTTTCACTACTGCATGCTACTATCTGCGTTCGATTGCATGATACTTCTGTAGGGTTTGTTATTATTGCCATGCTATTTACTGTTATAGATGATCTAGACTGTTGTAGTTACTTTGCCTAATACGTGCTTGCTATATGACTTACTGACATGGAAAAAGTTATTTTTCCTTGTTCAGATGTCGAATATCCCGCCCATCATCATTGACTTGGAGAGCGACTCAGATTCATCTGCCACCTCGCCTGCTACTGCTGCCGACTCACAGATCCCGCCATCGCTACCCTCCAGTAACTCTGGCGATTCGTCCTCTGGGGACAGTACCCACGCACCTGACCTGATGATCATCTCAGACGGAGATGAGGATCCAGAGGAGATTCCAGCTCCACCTAGCCCAGGACACCCGGAGCCACAGCACCATTCCGGTGGTGCTGTGATTCCTGGGGAAAATGGGGATGGTCCTTTCCGTAATGAGCATGGACATTGGGCTAGACGCCTTTCTGATGGACGTATCGTGCCGATCCCGGGTGGCAGATACCGACTTATGACTACCGGTCAGGCACATCCACCCTCAGATGAGATGAGATGACTACCGATCCCGGGTGCTGTGATTCCTAGGGAAAATGGGGACGGTCTATTTTTATTCTCCCTTCTTCTTCATAAGAACAATCGACCTAGAGCAAAATCAATACACACAATAACACATTGAATTTATTTTTTTGGATTTATAAACCACTCAGAAACAATATTGAATTGATCAAATTATTTAAAACAGAGAAGAAATATATAAAAAAAAAAACTAACAGGTCGTATGAACATCATGAACTCGATGAACAATTTCGAATTTGAGACTGTTTTAAAAGAAATTTCCTACATGAAAAAGATTATATAGCATTCCTAGAAACTTTAGGAATTCTTAATTGATCCTGAAACGCCAAGTTGAATTCAAATTTTACGATGAACTAAACGTTTGACTTTTGGTTTTCAAAACTTTGACTCACGAATTCGGATTCGTTAAATGAAATTGGAATTTGAAACTTTACAAGAAGTTCGACTAGAATAATCCTAAAACAATGGCATTATTAGTTTTTGAAATAGAAATCGAATTCGAGTTTTGGCAATAAAGTTTCAAGAACAGAGGGTATCGACATTTTTCTTTATGTTTTCTGTTTTTAATTCTAAATTCGCCGAGGTGGTAGCATTATATAGAGATGATAAACGAATAAATTAAGCAGAAATCTTGAATGTTTGTATTGTTATTTGATTTGGACGTCTAACAATAAATAGACATCAATTTCAATCAGAATTTCAATCAGATATAAATAAAAATATTTAAAAGTTTTGAGAAGGATTGCTAACAGCTTTTTTTGTTTGTATTGCATATCTAATTTCGACGTGGATCAAGCATGGTACAATTATGAGCAGAAGAAAGTCGACCAAAGGAATTAAATAAAGAAAATAAATAGGATCAGATGGCGACATGAACAGATTTATTTAATTGAATCTGATTTTGTAATTTATTTATATAATTTTTATTAGTATTTAATATGTATAAATATATTAATAATAATAATAATAATTCTATTAATAATAATAAATAATAATAATACAAATAGTAATAATTATATTAGTAATAATAATAATAATAAATAATAATGATAATAATTATTATAAAAGTGTCAATAATGATATTCTTAGTGATAAAAAATGATTTGTATTATTTATAATAATACTAATAATAATAATTTTAATGATAATGGTAATTATAAATAATAATAATCTTAATCAGAATTTTACTACTCATTATAATCTACTAGTGATATTAACAATGATAACAATAATCATAATATTTATAATTCCTAATAATAACTAAAATAACAATAATTATAATACAATACATAATAACAATTATAATAACTGATAATATATATACATAAAACTAATATTGATATTGATATTAGTATTAGTATTAAATTAATAGTGAAAGTAATAATAAAGTTATTATAATGACTATATTCTTAACTTGTATTTATATTTAATATATACAATTTATTATTTATGTAATTTTTTATGATTATATATATAGTACCTACATTAAGTATTAAATTCTTATATATATATATATATATATATATATATATATATATATATATATATATATATATATATATATATTACAATATACATATTATAATAATTATCTATAGGGATCCTATATTTATATATAAATTCATTTTAAGTACAACTTAGTTATTTTATATCTTATCTTACATATTTAGTTTTAATGTTTAAATTCTATTTTATAATTTCAAATTATTATATATACTAAATTATGTATATATACATATTTATTTACAAACAATTGTTCTTGAATCGTCAGGAATAGTTAAAGGGTAATTGAATATATGAACGTAGTTCCAAAATTTATAAGACTCAACATTATAGACTTTGCTTATCGTGTCGAAATCATATAAGGATTAAGTTTAAATTTAGTCAAAAATTTCCGGGTCATCACAAATCATAGTTGTTATACTCATATTATATCATAATCCACCAGCCCTATTTTTATCTGCTTTTAAAATTCTTTTATCATAATCCTCTAGCCCTATTTTTTTAATTTATCTCGTGATATATTTTTTATTTTTACTACTGGTTATGATTCCGTTTTTATCTGCTTTTATTTTTTATTTTATCTACTTTTAATTATTTTATCTTGTTTGATCGTGATATTCATATGGACACCCACAATCGCATTATAAATTCAATATTATGGAATACCAGTCAAGTCTCAAATTATCAACTATCAGTTTTAATTCCCATTTTCAGCTTTTAAATTGTTAAAAAAAACATATATATATATATATATATATATATATATATATATATATATATATATATATATATATATATATATATATATATATATATATATATATATATAACAGTTTCCTGCTCTGCTCGAGCTTCATTTTTTAAAAAGCTTGATTTCGAATCTCATTTCAAAATCTATAATTGCAGTCATGTTAGGAATTATTTAGTCAATCTACCTGCAAAGTTTCAACTTCCAATTCCTTTTACCAAGTACGAATTTTTGAGTCAAAGTTTAGAAGTTAAAAGTCAAAAGAAGTTTTAAGTTGAATTGATGCTCCAAAAATTTTATAAGATTGATTTAGAAACTTTTTCATGTTATAATCTTAGCCTAAAACATTCGTATTTTCAAAATCATTATATTTTTTTGTGTAAACAGCGACGGCAGCAGCAGGCACACTCTTTCAATTTTTTTTATTTTTTTATTTACTTTCCTGTTAACAATCACGCAAGATGTTTTTGTTTCAATTCCAAGTCTTAATTCAAACCTTAAAGTCGCTATGATGTTTGTTAATTTGTCCCTGGTCGGTTTTTATTTGAAGAAGACGATATTCGAATACGGGTTATATATATTTATATGTGAGTAATAAATCAGAAAAATGTAATCGGTTGAATGGTTCAGAGGGTATTCGGGTATTCGAGAGGTCACGGGTTCGAGTTCGGTTCGGGGCATTATTTTTTTGGAAAAACATTTAAAGGTAGCCTTTTATTATTATTATTATTATTATTATTATTATTATTATTATTATTATTATTATTATTATTATTATTATCATCATCATTTTTATTATTATTATTAGTAATATTGTTATTATTATTATTATTATTATTATTATTATTATTATTATTATTGTTATTATAATACTAACATAAGAATTAAGGATCATTTATTATTTTGTAATTATAAGTATTATTAATATTATCATTAGTATTATTAATATGATATTTAGTATTATTATTATTAAACTAGTTATCATTATTATCATTAGTAGTAAATTATTAAATTCGTAGTTATTATTATCGGTATCATTATTTTAAATCTGTCATTATTATTAAAAATTAGTATTATCATTATTATTATTAATATTACAAAGTATCACTAATAAAATTGTCATTTAAACATTAGAATTAGTATTATTATATGATTACTGAAATTTCTATTAAAACTATTATTATTACTAAAATTACTTTTATTATTAAAAGTATTATTTTTATTAAAACTATCATTTATATTAAAGTTATTATTATTAAAAGAATTATTATTATCAAAATTATCATTTTAACATTTTTATTGAAAACATCATTTTTAATAAAATTATCATTTTTATTAAAGTTATCATTATTATCATTGTTATTATTATTAACAATACATTATCAAATAAATATTTATATATAGAATATATAGAAATATATATATATATATATATATATATAGAAATATATAACAATTGAAATAATATATATAAACTTGTTCGATTACGAGTATATGTGTTAATATATATACTTGATATAGGTTCGTGAATCCGAGGTCAACTCTGCACTTATTCAGTGCCGTCATACGCATAATTACCTACGAAATATAGTATCGTGAGTTTTCATAGCCCCCTTTTATATATATTTTTGGGCTGAGAATACATGCAATGTTTATATCTGTTTTACAAAATAGATACAAGTACTAAACTTAATTCTACTTGGGCTAGAATCACAAATATTCCCCTAGCTTGGTAACGTAATCTATTGGTCTCTGTACCGTAGGCGCGAATCCTATTGATAGATCTATCGGGTTTGACAACCCCATCCGGGCTAGTTGCGCTAGCAGTCAACTGATGTTTAGTACTTCGAGGGTATTTATCGAACTTGATTCGATGCTCTATAGACATCAGGGGTAATCATTATTATATTATTATCGTTAAGGCTTGTTACCAGGTGCCCATGGTTGTAGAATCTTTTTATTACACTGCGGTGTAAGGATATTTATTAAAACTGAAATCTTGTGATCTATTACTATCATTAGTTAAGATAAACCTATGAACTCACCAACCTTTTGGTTGATACTCTTAGCATGTTTATTCTCAGGTACTTTTTGCTTCCGCTGTAGAACCTTACTGTTACATAGAAGTCAAGCCAAGCACTGGGACCAGAGTTAACATTGCCGTTAATGGATTTTGACGGGGTGTTAAATGTACCTTGCACATTAATCCTACAGACTCCCACTTGTGCATGGCACAACACTAAGTAACTATACAAACAATGGTAAGCGTCTAGCAACACGTCATTGTCCCCAAATTCATGTGAGGGTAGTTTCATGAAACTGTTTATGGTAAGTTTTAAATGTCATTCGTCCTTTTGTTTCAGATACTTTAGTTAAACTTGAGATATGGATCATCGGTCATTCTCATTTGTTTAAAAATTTTGTTTCTCGTTCTTAGAACTGAATTAGATCACCAAATTAATTAAGTATCATCTTAATTACATCTGGGTGCGGCCACACAAATATCTTATTCATTCATCGAGGAGCTCAAAAAGTATCTAACTCCAAACATTTTAGAGGAACAAATCCTATATTGCATACACGTGTCTATCACGAGCTTTACATTATACCTAATAATGACCTTTATAACAGCCTTATTCAGGACAGCGTTTAACCATATCAAAGTACAATGCTACACTCATCAAGACGGGCGTGCATCTCAAATCTAAGGACACAAGGACATAATTATTAAAAGATTCACTACTGACTACGATCTTTGTAGTGACATCTCATGGTTGGGTCATTCCAATATTCATCATCAATGAATACATATGAATTTTGGTCTCAACAAGTTAACTATTCATCATCAATGAATATAACCAAAATTTCACATTAATCTTAATTCATGTTATTCCCATAACATGACCGATTATGGAGATTTTGAATAATCAACATATATTCATGGATTAAACATGCTAATATAGAACACAGTGATATAAATGAAAACGATCATACCAACTATATATCAATTCATTAATACAAAACTGCTTAATGTTCCAAAAATATCCAAATACTAAATTACAAATGAAAAAGATCAGCAGCATAACGAAGTCTAGTATTACTAGAATGATCATCATGCTTTTTGTGCATCATGGGCTTCATGAACGGGGCAGCCACATTATCATTTGTATGAATCTTTAAGAATACTAATATCATTCCTCTT
This sequence comes from Rutidosis leptorrhynchoides, assembly GCF_046630445.1. Classification (NCBI taxonomy): domain Eukaryota; kingdom Viridiplantae; phylum Streptophyta; class Magnoliopsida; order Asterales; family Asteraceae; genus Rutidosis; species Rutidosis leptorrhynchoides. The sequence continues at coordinate 474,702,575 of NC_092335.1, forward strand.
AATGACTTAATGAAATGTAGTCAAACTTTTGAAGAATGTGCCAGATACTTAAATGTACATGTGATTCTTTCAAAAGTATATTAACACTCGAACTATCACAGTACATATTATAGAAGATTAAATGTTGTGTACTACTCTGAGTATAACAACAAACTTCCTTATCCAGATAGCTTTCTGAGCAGCTTCTCAGTCAACAATGTATTCTGCTTTTGTTGTAGATTGTTTAATAGTGCTCTGCCTAGAGCTTTTCTAATCAACTGTCTTGCCCATCATGACAAAGAAACAACGTGACTGGATCGAGAATCATCTTGATCAGTTTGGAAACTAGAATCAGTATAAAACTTAATATTTAACTCTCCTTCCAAACCACCGTAAACCAAGAATATATCATTAGTACTCTGCAAATACTAAAGAATATTCTTAACAACAATCCAATATACTTCATCTGGATTATGTTGACAATGAATCGTCAAACTCAAAACTAATGAAACATCAAGCATAGTACATATCATGGCATACATAATGGATCATATAGCCGAAGCATATGTGATACATTTCATTTGTCTCATCTAATCTGATGTGATAGGACTTTTGAGACTTTCTCACAGTTATGCCCTTTTGCATTGGCAAAGCTCCATGCTTAGAGTTTTGCTTGCTAAATCTCTGCAAGATAATGTATGTACTTTGATTCAAACCAATAAGCCAATTGGACCTATTTTATAGATCCTCATTCCAATAATATAAGTAGCTTCATCAAGATCCTTTATGGAAATACATTTTTCAAGCCAAGACTTGACATCTTGCAAATTGGAATGTTATTTCTAATAAGTAATATGTCATCAACATATAAGATCAAGAAGACTACTCTGCTCTCACTAGCTCTAATGTAAACTCAGGGCTTATCTTGGTTTTGAGAAAAATTAAACACTTTGATTTTCTCATTAAACTTAAGATTCTAGCTCCCAGATGCTTACTTTTATCCATAAATGGATTTTAGAAGCTTGCATACTTTATTAGGATGCTTAGGATTCATAAACCCTTCCGGCTGAACCATATATACGTCCTCGCTTAGGTCGCCATTTAGGAAAGCGGTTTTGATATCCATTAGCCATATTTTATTATCATAAAAAGTAACCATGGCAATAAGTATCCTAACTCATATGGTATCTTTTCTACCTTCATATGGTATCTTTTCTACCTTCCCATGCCATAACTCATATGGTATCTTTTCTACCTTCATAGTTGGAATCACATTGAGTATGCCTGCAGCAGACTCTCATGCATATCCCTAAAAGACGATAGTAGAGAAATCAGACTCATCATAAATCAAACTATATCAAGTAAAGTTCGATTCCTCTTACTCAGACACACCATCGTGTTGTGGTGTGTAAGGTAGAGTGAACTATGAGACAATCCCACAATTCTTTAGGTGGTCCAAAAAACTCTAGACTCATAAACTTACTTACTCCATCGGAGCGTAGTGCATTAATGATCTTTCCAAGCTGATTATCTACTTCATTTTGGAATACTTTTGAATGTTAAAATAGCTTTATGTTTATGTTTCAGCAAGTGAACACAATCATAGCTACTGTACTCATCAGTAAATGTAATGAAGTAAAATTAACTAAATCTATACATTGTTCTTAAAGGGCTACATACAACAATATGTATTAGTCCTAAAAGATCTTTAGCTCTTTTACCTAAATCAGAGAAAGAAGCATTTGTCATCTTTTGACATAAACATGACTCGCATATATCAAATGACTCAGAGTCAATTGATTCCAAAAGTCCATTAGATTGGAGTTTTGCAATGCATTGTTTATTTATATGACCAATATGACAATGTCATAGATAGGTCTTATTCAAGTCTTGCTTGAAGACTTTGGCGATGTAGGTATACACAGAATTCTCATTTGAAATTACACTATTCATATCAATTTCAAAAATACCATCACATGGATAGGTATTAAGATAAATATATTATCCTTAGAAACTGAAATACCTAAGTGTGTAAATGCAAGTTCAATACTAACATCTTTCAAACTATGTCGCTCGCAGTATTGAGAGCATAATGCTATTGTTCCAACAAAACAATAAGACCACTTAGAGAAGTAAGTTCAGAGGTACCAATAACTTTAACAAAAACTTGATCCTCTTTGCCTACTTGCAAATCCAGTGTGTCTTTCTTCAGTCTATTACTTCTTCTCATTCTCTTCATATTGTTACAGGTGTGAAGACCACAACCAATTAACAAAGATCTAGGAATCACTAGAAGAAGTATATAACTATATATGGAATATACCTGATTTGCTAGTCTCACCAGCGTTACCTTTTCTCAGCTCAGATTGGAAAATAGGACAACTTCCTTCTCCAATTGCCAACTTTTCCACAATGGAAACATTCGGCGTCTTTTGTTGGGGTTTCCTTCTTGGAAGGTGGAATATTTTTCCTAGCAAATGATTTGTCATTTTCCTTCCACAAAGTATTCGGCTTATTATTTTTCACCCTTCAATCCTATTTCTTCCTGATCATCGAACAACAATCGATAATCATTTTGCTGAGCAGCAGCAACTGCCACAACATGAAGAAAGGATATGTGTTCTAAACTTTATTCAACTTCCAATTATGCTTGAGAATAATTCTCAGGTTGCAGTGCCAGTCTAGGAAGTTTGAACATTGAGTTTATCCTTCTCCAACAAAGAAGGAAGTGTGTTTTGGTTTACGTTTTGATTATTTGACATCTACAACAGATATAAGATTCAATTTGGTTTTTTCGATATTGAGCTTTAATAAATTAACTACCCAAGTTTTTATAATATTTTTAAAAAACAATTAATTTACGAAAGCCTACGATCCACATAGAGGTTTCATAGCCACATCTGTTGATCAGCTAGCAGTTATGGAGTCTATTGGTAGGTAGAAGGTACCAATTGCATTACAAGTACAACTCTTATATCTTTATGGGACCTAGAGATATATGTAGTCTAACAAACCACTATTATCTAATGGCATGTTTGTCCCATCATTGCCTCGAACGCAGGTCTCACCGTGAATACGATTAAGTCGTCTAATTTGGAAACAGTGAAAATTCACGCTAGTATCACTAGATCGAAAAATCCACCTCGTGGCTATAATTCAGCCTAGTCTCACTAGATCAGAAAAATAACGAGGAGTGTTTGCAAGCTTATTGGATGGCATGACTTAAATTTGACGGGTATTTTGAAAAAAGTTTGTGTCAGCGAATAATGCATGCACACAAGATTCGCTACATTATTAGTTAAAAAAATTTTCCAAATGTATATGTTGTTTATGTTTGTGATCTAATTTGTTATTTAATTTATAGGATATAAAAATAACAAATACACAAACGTGTATTTTTTTTAAAACAGTTTTAAAAGATGTCGTCCATATATATTATTTGACTTTCAAAATCATTTAACATTAAACTCGTTAGAGTTTAACTTATTTTAAAATCATCAATTTTAATCTTTGAAACTCGTTTAGAGTTTTATTTAATGTTTCCATAAAAAACATATGTAATTTAAGTCTCAAAATTATTTAACTTTAAACTCGATAGAGTTTAACTTTTTAAAATCATCAATTTTAATATTTGAAACTCGTTACTTGTTTTATTTAATGTTTTCATCAAAAACATTTAGCATATATTATAATCAATAATTAAATATAAATGCGTAAAATAAAACACAATCATGCATCACACACACACACATAGCCTAGCCCAAAAATCCTATGCTTGATCCCATGAGCCGACATGGGATCAAGATGTCAAACTAAGGGTAATATCGTAGCTCCCACTTAATTCAAGAATCAAGTGAAACCTGACAAACGTCATCGTTGTCAACTTGACCTGTTCGCCATCTTCTAAGTCAAAATCCACGTTGCATCTTTATCTTTAATCTTTATCTTATTACATTTATTTAAAATTAAAAAGTACAACTAATCTAATACTTTTACAATTTAGAATAAACTTAAATACAATACTATGAAAATTTAAAATAAATATAATACAACTTTGGCTTCAAAATGGCCTTTCTAATAAAATAAATAATCAACATGACATAATATTGTCGTAATCAAAAATCACATATAATCAAACACATACGTCGGCGCATTACGGGCTATGTATGCAATCACAATTTTAATAACTACATTATTAAAACCTATATATGGCTTGTCCATGGTTATAATGCATGTGTATAATCATGGAATATAACAATCAACAATTATAATAAATATTCAAGCCATAACAATTAAATCTACAATTTAAAATAGTGATATTCTTTCAATCATATTTGTGCTTCATGAGGTTAAGTCTAAACCAACCGCGTTGACTTTAAAAACCAAAAAGGTTTCGAATTTTACCAATTCACCACAGAGCTAAATCTAAAGAAAATCACGCGACAATTAAGATGGTGTAAAAGTGTAGTGACCCGTCCTAATCCATCTGGACGAAGTCTTCAATAGCTGGTCCCATTGCGAGGTTCTGACCTTTATATACCATGAACGACTCCATGTAATATGAGCAAATGCACAGCGGAAGATTTCTTTCATACCTGAGAATAAACATGCTTTCAAGTGTCAACCAAAAGGTTGGTGAATTCATAAATTTATCATAAGAAATAAAATTCATCATTTTGATAGACCACAAGATTTAAATACAGTACACCTATATCGTGTACAAAACCATTTTTCATAATCCTTAGCAGAGTAGGTTCGTATCCTTTTCTTCCGCGTAGGTTGCCTCACGATTTTTAAATAATCGTACACATATCTCGTGCACAAAAATAATACACATAACCCGTGTATAAAAAATCATTCTCTCGATACATAACATTCACTTTGCTTTCATCGTTTGGCTTGGTAACCGACCTTAACATATAATGCGCATAAATAATATCCCCAAAATAGAACATCTCGTCTGTATAATATATAAACTTCGAAGTACTAAACACCACGCCCACTAGCTCTTCCGTCTAGTGAACATTCTGGGTGGGGGTGTTAAACCCGGTAGCTACCTTTAGGATTCGCGTGAATTAGGGCCATACCCGTTTTCTAATTCTTAGGTTACCAAGCAATAATAATCAGGGGAAATATTCACAACAATTAGTGGCAATTATAACGTCCAACTAATTCAATAATAATCCACAAAACTTCTGTCTGCATAATAATTCATTCGAGGAATGTTTTGCTTGTGTCTATCTTGTCAAACATTTATAAAAGCATTTCATGTATTTGCAGTTCAAAATATATTTCAAAAGCATTTAATAAAGCAGTTATAAAAATAGCGCATGTATTCTCAATCCCAAAAATGTAAAGAGTAAAAGGGAATCAAATGAACTCACCATATTGTATTTCGTAGTAAAAATACATATGACATCATTGAACAATGCAAGGTTGGCATCGGATTCACGAACTTATATCAAGTATATGTATTAACACATATAATTGTAATCTAACAAATTTATATATATTTTAGTGATTTTTATTGTTATTTTAAATCAAGTGTTTCATTAATAACTTATATATTTATTTTATATACTTTAAATAATTTATAAGTAAAAATATTAATGCAGTTTTATTAAGTATATTTTTTTATATGATTAACTTTTATTGTAGTAATTATAATAATAATAATATAGTAGTTGTAATAATAATAGTAATAATAATAATGATGATAAAATGATAATAATACTTATAATAATTCTAATGATACTTGTATTACTAATAATTTTATTAATAATAATAATAATGATAATTTTTATAAAAATTGATATTTTTAATACTAATGATATTAATAATACTAGTTGGATAATAATAATAATAATAATAATAATGACAATAATAATAATAATAATAATAATAATAATAATAATAATAATAATAATAATAATAATAATAATAATAATAATAATAATAATAATAATAATAATAATAATAATAATAAAATTACCTTTTAAATCAAGCTTTTAAAAATAAAAACGTCATTGCTCGGGCATGAACCCGCGACCTCTCATTCAACACACAAACACCTAAACCCTTCCTCTGCTTCTGAATTTCTTGAATTCATTCGCGTTTATAAATATATATATATATATATATATATATGAACTGTTTTTCTCATCTTCTTCACTAACTAATGAATCATCATCATCCTTATGCATCATAGAATCTGTGACGACCCGGAAATTTCCGACCAAATTTAAACTTAATCTTTATATGTTTCGACACGATAAGCAAAGTCTGTAATGTTGAGTCTCAAAAATTTTTGAACTATTTTCATGAATTGGCCTTCGACTGTTCTTGGGGATTCACAAACGTTTATTTATAAAGAGAAATGTATGAATATAAATGTATATTATAATTACTATTTAACTCATTGTGTTTCACTTTCGGTTTCATTTCCTTATCTTTGACAGTAGGTATATTAATATTTTTCCTTTCATCTTCTCTTTTCTTATCTTTATATAACCACTTGCTCATTTTCTTATTTCATAACCAAGACAAAATATATATATTACTATTACGTTACTGTGCTAAATTGAATGATTATATTACTGTGTTTAAATTCAATGAATTGCACCTGCATGTTCTTTTGAAAATGAATATGATATTAAATATTAAAAATATTATATGTGTCATCTATCTCCATCTAGATATATATACGTGAACATACATTTATATATATATACATCACATGTGCACCTAGATATAAAGATATACTCACTATCTACCACCACTTTTGATTTAAAATACTAATATTATTGTTTTTCTTTTTAACAATGACTTCTATCTTTCCATATATTTCCATACCTAACCATCTACGTATACATATAGCTTAGATCACAGATTAGGAAATCAATTATCACCACTTTTATTAAACAACAATCCAAATTCTCTTTTCCTTGATTGATGCTCGTGGGACACCAACACAAAACAAGTGACTATTATAAACCCATTATTTCTGTTGTATACTAGTTGAACAAATCACATTCATTATCTCTTTCTCGATATAAATATATACACACGTATACACCCATTTGTGTTTTCTATCCTTATTTTAAGCACCACACATGACCACATTTACTACCCCAATAATCTTATTCGATCACTAAAACCTTAAACCCATTGGTTACTTAAATGTTCTAATCAAATTTCGAATTCTCTGTGCAAATCTCTCAAAACCACCACCATCTTCACAAAACCCACTTTGATCATCACCTTAACAAAACCTTCATCAAACCATCAACCAACATCAAACTCACCTACGAATTTTCTGTTTTTGTTTCGAGTCAAGAACAACAAAACAACCACAAACCATCATAAATTTGGTTGCTACTATCGCCTTGTCACTGTATGAAAACTACCACCAAACGAGCCATGATGAAAAACCATTATCTAATAATCTTGAACACCTACTACAACCATTAAACTGTACCGGCTGCAATGCTTAACATTTTCTGTACAAACCGCCACCACTCACTACTACTCGACTGTTTCCTGTCTCCTTGATCAAACACGTACATCCATCACCACCAATAACCACCATTTTCTCTTTATCTTTCTCTCTTTTCTATTCGTAACCAAGACAACCACCATTAAAACTCCCAAGTGAAACTTGCTGCACTTTATTCGGTTTTTCTGATGAACCCTATAACCCCACCTGCTATCACCTTCCAACACCACAACAAACCATCACAAACCATCCTCCTTTAACCTCTATACGAGACCACCACATGAACCCACTTATGTTTTATGTTTTGAACTATAGCTACAGCTACAGTTTACGTTTCTGTTTCTATTTACAACTTCAAACTATCAATTCCTACTATCTTTTTATTCGAACAGAGCCTAACCCAAACCATGAATCGATCAACTACTGATGTGTTTTATGTTGCCCCGCTATTCCCTGTTTGAACAGTATAAAGAAAGATGGTGATTAACGACTGCATACTTCCTATTCTATATTCGAAATCCAAACAATCTCGTGTGAATATTTAAACCCACCTACAAACCGGTTAAACCGGAAACCATTATCACCATAATCAAAACACCTATAACATCATGAATTAACTCCTCTTGTTCGAATAAATAAGTATACACAAGATATAGAGGAATTATAGAAATTAAAAGGATATCATTAAATTGATTACTTACTCGATCAATTGATGAACTATTTATTTAATCGATTGATGATGATGACGATTAATGATAATGATAAAGACTGATGATGACATTGAACAATGATGAAGATAAATCGATGGCCTACTAAGCGTTGATCGATTGGTTGATTAACGAATCGAAGAACCCTAGAACCCTAATTTTTCTCCTGCGTGTCTGTTCCGTTGTTCTCGATCTGGTTTGGGAGATAAACAAACCGCATATTTGTATATATTTATTAGGTACTCCGTAAAAATACTATTATTATTATTATTATTATTATTATTATTATTATTATTATTATTATTATTATTATTATTATTATTATTATTATTGTTATTAGAATTATTATTAATATTATTATAATCATTATTATCATAATATGAGAATTGTCATTTTTTTTAAGTAATATTTTTATTATCATTTTTTTTATTAAAATTATTATTAGTAATAAAATTATCATTATCATTAAAATTATCATTTATTATTAAATTTAATATTATTATTAAAACTATTATTTTTATTAAATTTATCATTATTATTAGAATTACCATTATTTTTATTTTTATTACAATTATCATTATTTTAGTATTATTATAATTATTATATTAGCAAACAAATAATGTTTTTATAAATCTATATTTATTATATATATCATATTACATACTAACATTTTTAAAACTAAAATATTATTATTATTTAAGTTACATATAATATTTAAAAATATCTTAATATAATGATATATATAAACTTTAATACAATATATATATTTTAGTTAAAACACTTTAATGTGAATCTAATATACAAATCAGGTATCTATTTAAAATACCTAATTAGATGTAACTAAGTTATTTATTAACAAATATTAATATACGAACTTGTTTAAATGTTATTATATGAGTTAATATATATACATATAAATGATATAGGTTCGTGAATTCGAGGCCAACCCTATACTTGTTCAATGTCGTCATATGTATTTTTACTACAAAATACATTAGGTGAGTTTCATTTGCTCCCTTTTTATATATATTTTTGGGCTGAGAATACATGCGCTGATTTATAAATGTTTTACGAAATAGGCACAAGTACTAAAACTAATTCTATGTGGGTTTAAACCAGAAATATACCCTTAGCTTGGTAACATTAAACTACTTTTCTATGTACGGTAGGCGCGAATCCTAAAGATAGATCTATTGGGCCTGATAAACCCCATCCTGACTATGGGATGCTTTAGTACTTCGAGGTTATTTTAAACACACCTGATTTGGTGTACTTCAGAGGGTAAAACATGAACGTTAAGGCTTGTTACCGGGTGCCTACAACTTATAGAATACTTTTATACACTTGCGAGTGTACATATATTTATAAACGGAAATCTTGTGGTCTATTAATATATTGAAATGATTGCTATGATAAACTTATGAACTCACTAACCTTTTGGTTGACACTTTTAAGCATGTTTATTCTCAGGTACGAAATAAATCTTCCGCTGTGCATTTGCTCGTTTTAAAGATGTTACATGGAGTCGTTTATGGCATATATAGGTCAGTACCTCGCAATGGAACCAAATGTTGAAGACTTCGTCCAGGTGGATTAGGACGGGTCATTTCAGTTGGTATCAGAGCATAGGTCTTAGTGAACCAGGTCTTGCATTAGTGTGTCTAAATGATAGTTGTTAAGATGCATTAGTGAGTCTGGACTTTGACCGTGTCTGCATGTCAAAAGTTTTGCTTATCATTTCGTGTCAAAAATTACCTGTTTATTATTCTTAAGTCTAGACACATCTTACTGCATTTATTGCATAGATAGTGTTTAAATAAATTCATATCTTAACGTATCTGTTACTGTAAACTCTGCCTAACATCTTCCGTAATTTCCTCCGTAATTTAAGGAATCCTGGTATTATATATATCTATGTATATCATGCATTGAGAACACCAACCAAATATTATTGCTGTCACCAATCTTTTCATACTAACAATCTTTTCTGTGATCGCGTAAGATGGCTTCTACAAATCGACCAAGTTCCTCTGACTCTGAAGACAGCGTAACGGGTGCACATCAACCAATCAACTACCGTGATTACTAGAGAAAATGGGGGTGGGTTCGCGACATACTCACCCTATGGAGAAGAGAAGAAGGTACTCCATATCATGAGCCGAATCTACCACCTAACGTCGGAGTACTCGACCCGCTCACCGGCGAACCTGTTCGCAACACCGTTTATACCCTTTTTGCGAGAATCTTTCGTCTGGAGGCTACCATTAATGAAACTAGAGAAGATATTCAACCTCCACCTCACACTGATAACCAGCCAGGGTTAGTAGAAGAAGTTAGAGAACTCGGAGCTCGAGTGTTAGCTTTAGAGAGCATGGTACAAAACTTACAAGCACCAGCAGCATCACCGGCACTAACTGTACCACCAGCATCACCAGTACCTGTACCACCAACAACAACTTCCTAATTCCAAACCTCAACCTCACAAACTATACCTCAAGTATAATCTTCGTTCTATCTATTGTTCTACCTATCGTTCTATATCAATTATCTTCGTTCTACGTATCTTCCTATATTGATTATCTTCATGCTACATATCATTCTACATCGTTTATCTTCGTTCTAAATGGCGATTATGTAATCTCTAATGTTTTAGAGATTATGTACTCTAGTTCTAGCCGTAAATCTAATGAGTTTAATATCACATTGACTCATTAAATCCATGATTACATCTGAAGAAAATACATATATATGTATGTTTTCATAAAGATTGTAATTAAAAATTCTTTCGTACAAACTGTTAATGGTGAAAATATTTTAACGGGTAGGTAATACCCGAGGAATATTTAGATTCCACATTAATAAGTTACACTGTACATTCTTCGAATCTGATTCAACGATCATTTTCTATCCCACATACAACCACCGATATACGTATCCGTTCACCACAGAATAACCATTTTCATTCAATTTCATATTTAGATTTTGACCTATCAGAATCCAACAAGTGGCATAAAGAAGAAATAATGGACGCAATAAAAAGTAATTAGAAACAAACTAATATTGTATGAGAAATTGTGTTAAGAATCCACGCTAACAATATCCTAACTAACTATTCCTATATCCGCTATGACTATTTCTTATAATTTATTAGTGTCGAATAATCCCGGGACAATATAATATAATCTTCGAATTAAATAAGCCAAATAAATCTTAAGACACATGTACACAATACGTCGAGATTACTTCAAAGACAACAGTTGTACAATGGGTCAAGATTGAGCCAAAGATAATACAATACGTCTTAATTAATTCGAAGATTATATATGAAACTATATATGGACTATTGGACTATATTTGGACTACTAACTGTGGACTACTAACATTGAACAATTAAAAGGTATTAAAATATTGATTATAACATATGAAACTAAACATTTCTTCAAGTTTGCCACTTGATTTCACCTTCAACACCATATGAATCTTGACAATTAAAATCAGCATTCAATCATCTAAAAACATAATCTTCTCGAAACACCTCGAATTGATAACCACTGATTCAGATGTGGAACATTAAATTCAGAGGAAACAATGATATTGCAGATGATCTTAATGGTCAAAAGTATGACGATAAAGAATGGAGTGTTAGGAACGCTCAATAGAAAATTTGGTACTGAAAAGCGGATTATGCAAAATTATGAAGGAGACTGTTGACAAATCACAAGGACTAAACCTGTGCATCAAGAATCCAGATAATTCCGTATCCGATGAAATCTTTAGAGAATATCTTGCTCCTTACTCATGTTAAATCTTGCGGAAAATCTTTCTTCATCAACCTTCGATCTTGAAAATTCTGAAAATATCATCATAAATATTTTCGATATTTCTGAGGATATTTTCATAAATATTCTTGCCGAAATTATCTACCTCTTCGTGCTTTCTGTATTTCATTATATTGGAAACTTCTGTATAAATTATGAATGAATTCTGGAGAAGTGTTAAGAATTTGAGCATGAGTTAGTATAATATAATGACACTTGGCCAACGTGATTATATTACAGTAAGTCATGCTGAAGTTCTAATGGAAAGTGATGATGATTCACAGACTATACCATCATCATGTACCATGTTACATAACTCTTTCATTCTACTTAACTTCTGAACATATCAAGAAATTATATTCTTGATAGTTCTATCCTCTGTGATTCTGGTAATTTGACAAATCAAATCGTGCTATTACGTTCCTCTCTGCTTAGAACGTTAGGATCATTCGAAACTTCATACTTACGAATTCTGGACCATTACTCGCTTTAATAGAGGTCGAGAAGAGAGTAAAAAGGGAAAGAGCTCCGAAATATAAGGGAAGATATAAAGCCCAACAACAACACTTAAATTACAAACTGTGTACATTAACATGAATAGCAATATAAAGACACGGGAGTGTGATAAACACAATAACCCCAAGAGCATAGTAGAAGTAAACAGATTCCTCGGGTGGTAGTTGAAATAGAAGAATGACAGATACAATAGTTAAGAAAATATTAAGGATTAGAACTGGATTAAGCATTTTCACAATCTTTTGGATGTATGAACGGAGAAAGAAAGTATAGGAATGGTGAGAATAATGGAACGGAAGAGTTTAATTTATAATGGAAGTATCCGACAGAGCAATCGAAGCAGATAACTGCATTTAATTATAGAGATTCTAATTTCCTTAAATCCCGGAGAATCAGATCTTATTTAGATTTCGAAGATTTCTCTAAATCCCTTGAATTCCGGAATTCAACCCTGACAACGTCAAAAGCTAAGGCGAATCTCTATTTCTTCATTTCAAATCTTTTGCGATAGCTTCTCTCATACGCTTCGAGTAATTTAAAATACTCATTTGTGATAAACTCAAATTTCAACTTGTATTCGTTACAAAAATATTCTAGTTGTTGATCATAACAACCTCGATTAAATTTCGGGGACGAAATTTCTTTAACGGGTAGGTACTGTGACGACCCGGAAATTTCCGACCAAATTTAAACTTAATCTTTATATGTTTCGACACGATAAGCAAAGTCTGTAATGTTGAGTCTCAAAAATTTTTGAACTATTTTCATGAATTGGCCTTCGACTGTTCTTGGGGATTCACAAACGTTTATTTATAAAGAGAAATGTATGAATATAAATGTATATTATAATTACTATTTAACTCATTGTGTTTCACTTTCGGTTTCATTTCCTTATCTTTGACAGTAGGTATATTAATATTTTTCCTTTCATCTTCTCTTTTCTTATCTTTATATAACCACTTGCTCATTTTCTTATTTCATAACCAAGACAAAATATATATATTACTATTACGTTATTGTGCTAAATTGAATGATTATATTACTGTGTTTAAATTCAATGAATTGCACCTGCATGTTCTTTTGAAAATGAATATGATATTAAATATTAAAAATATTATATGTGTCATCTATCTCCATCTAGATATATATACGTGAACATACATTTATATATATACATCACATGTGCACCTAGATATAAATATATACTCACTATCTACCACCAATTTTGATTTAAAATACTAATATTATTGTTTTTCTTTTTAACAATGACTTCTATCTTTCCATATATTTCCATACCTAACCATCTACGTATACATATAGCTTAGATCACAGATTAGGAAATCAATTATCACCACTTTTATTAAACAACAATCCAAATTCTCTTTTTCTTGATTGATGCTCGTGGGACACCAACACAAAACAAGTGACTATTATAAACCCATTATTTCTGTTGTATACTAGTTGAACAAATCACATTCATTATCTCTTTCTCGATATAAATATATACACACGTATACACCCATTTGTGTTTTCTATCCTTATTTTAAGCACCACACATGACCACATTTACTACCCCAATAATCTTATTCGATCACTAAAACCTTAAACCCATTGGTTACTTAAATGTTCTAATCAAATTTCGAATTCTCTGTGCAAATCTCTCAAAACCACCACCATCTTCACAAAACCCACTTTGATCATCACCTTAACAAAACCTTCATCAAACCATCAACCAACATCAAACTCACCTACGAATTTTCTAGTTTTTGTTTCGAGTCAAGAACAACAAAACAACCACAAACCATCATAAATTTGGTTGCTACTATCGCCTTGTCACTGTATGAAAACTACCACCAAACGAGCCATGATGAAAAACCATTATCTAATAATCTTGAACACCTACTACAACCATTAAACTGTACCGGCTGCAATGCTTAACATTTTCTGTACAAACCGCCACCACTCACTACTACTCGACTGTTTCCTGTCTCCTTGATCAAACGCGTACATCCATCACCACCAATAACCACCATTTTCTCTTTATCTTTCTCTCTTTTATATTCGTAACCAAGACAACCACCATTAAAACTCCCAAGTGAAACTTGCTGCACTTTATTCGGTTTTTCTGATGAACCCTATAACCCCACCTGCTATCACCTTCCAACACCACAACAAACCATCCTCCTTTAACCTCTATACGAGACCACCACATGAACCCACTTATGTTTTCTGTTTCGAACTATAGCTGCAGCTACAGTTTACGTTTCTGTTTCTATTTACAACTTCAAACTATCAATTCCTACTATCTTTTTATTCGAACAGAGCCTAACCCAAACCATGAATCGATCAACTACTGATGTGTTTTATGTTGCCCCGCTATTCCCTGTTTGAACAGTATAAAGAAAGATGGTGATTAACGACTGCATACTTCCTATTCTATATTCGAAATCCAAACAATCTCGTGTGAATATTTAAACCCACCTGCAAACCGATTAAACCGGAAACCATTATCACCATAATCAAAACACATATAACATCATGAATTAACTCCTCTTGTTCGAATAAATAAGTATACACAAGATATAGAGGAATTATAGAAATTAAAAGGATATCATTAAATTGATTACTTACTCGATCAATTGATGAACTGTTTATTTAATCGATTGATGATGATGACGATTAACGATAATGATAAAGACTGATGATGACATTGAACAATGATGAAGATAAATCGATGGCCTACTAAGCGTTGATCAATTGGTTGATTAACGAATCGAAGAACCCTAGAACCCTAATTTTTCTCCTGCGTGTCTGTTCCGTTGTTCTCGATCTGGTTTGGGAGATAAACAAACCGCATATTTGTATATATTTATTAGGTACTCCGTAAAAATACTATTATTATTATTATTATTATTATTATTATTATTATTATTATTATTATTATTATTATTGTTATTAGAATTATTATTAATATTTTTATAATCATTATTATCATAATATGAGAATTGTCATTTTTTTAAGTAATATTTTTATTATCATTTTTTTTATTAAAATTATTATTAGTAATAAAATTATCATTATCATTAAAATTATCATTTATTATTAAATTTAATATTATTATTAAAACTATTATTTTTATTAAATTTATCATTATTATTAAAATTACCATTATTTTTATTTTTATTACAATTATCATTATTTTAGTATTATTATAATTATTATATTAGCAAACAAATAATGTTTTTATAAAACTATATTTATTTTATATATCATATTACATACTAACATTTTTAAAACTAAAATATTATTATTATTTAAGTTACATATAATATATAAAAATATCTTAATATAATCATATATATAAACTTTAATACAATATATATATTTTAGTTAAAACACTTTAATGTGAATCTAATATACAAATCAGGTATCTATTTAAAATACCTAATTAGATGTAACTAAGTTATTTATTAACAAATATTAATATACGAACTTGTTTAAATGTTATTATATGAGTTAATATATATACATATAAATGATATAGGTTCGTGAATTCGAGGCCAACCCTATACTTGTTCAATGTCGTCATATGTATTTTTACTACAAAATACATTAGGTGAGTTTCATTTGCTCCCTTTTTATATATATTTTTGGGCTGAGAATACATGCGCTGATTTATAAATGTTTTACGAAATAGGCACAAGTACTAAAACTAATTCTATGTGGGTTTAAACCAGAAATATACCCTTAGCTTGGTAACATTAAACTACTTGTCTATGTACGGTAGGCGCGAATCCTAAAGATAGATCTATTGGGCCTGACAAACCCCATCCTGACTATGGGATGCTTTAGTACTTCGAGGTTATTTTAAACATACCTGATTTGGTGTACTTCAGAGGGTAAAACATGAACGTTAAGGCTTGTTACCGGGTGCCTACAACTTATAGAATACTTTTATACACTTGTGAGTGTACATATATTTATAAACGGAAATCTTGTGGTCTATTAATATATTGAAATGATTGCTATGATAAACTTATGAACTCACCAACCTTTTAGTTGACACTTTTAAGCATGTTTATTCTCAGGTACGAAATAAATCTTCCGCTGTGCATTTGCTCGTTTTAAAGATGTTACATGGAGTCGTTTATGGCATATATAGGCCAGTACCTCGCAATGGAACCAAATGTTGAAGACTTCGTCCAGGTGGATTAGGACGGGTCATTTCAGAATCACATAACCATCATCATCATAATATCATCATCATCACTAAACATCACGGTTTTTCTTATCATCTTCAACTTCACTGTTATCATTTTCATGATCATCTACTAGTTATTTCTTCATCTTAACACTAATCATCATAATCATACCTTGTTCTTATTATCCCCAAGACTTCGATCATCATTATCATTAAACCCATCGGAATCATCATCATCATAACTATTAACTCTATTTATCATACCCGTATCCCTCATACCTTATTGTTACTATCATCGAATTACATGATCATAACTTTATACTCTCTTTCGTTTTCCTTTTTCATAAACATGTTCATAATCTATCCTATTAACCTCTATTTATCCTAACCGAGAATCTATACTAGAGTTTGGCCCAATTACTAATTATGTACATGGCCTACATGAAATAGGGACATGGCATTCTAATGCCAATAAAATACGCAGCCCACAATCAGTATTGTATACCGTCCAAGTAGGCTCAACTATGATTTGCATCGGTTGTTTTTAAAACAAAGAAACCGCATGATTTGGAATCCAAGGATAAAGTTTCTCATCCGGTCCCTCCCTCAAAACTTCGATGTATTATTTATGAAACCAGCAGGGTCTTCGCCATACATCATCATCTTTGTATCCTATTATCATGTCATCATCGACTTCCATCAATCGGTTATCCATCATCATCATTTTCATTTCATGATCATCAATTTTATTATCATATCCACGAATAATATCATTATTATTACACAACATCATTATCACCTTCATAATCATATACTTCCAACCATGAGAAAATAAAACGTCTCCCTAAGTGGCCTACTTCCTTTATTTTTGTCGACCATCTTTTTTGCCCTACTAATCATTTGATAACTTTTCTTATTAATATACCATATCTATGTAGCCCAACACATTTTCATATTCTATCATCTTCATGTACATTCACTTACCCAATAAAAGAAAAACAAAATAGTAATATAAATGATGATGGTAGTAATCAGTGGCCTGGACAGAACAGGATCAAACTAGTTGCAGCAGTGATAGTTCGATAGAGAAAAAAATAATATAGAAAACACATACATATTACAGCAGAAGTGAAGACAAAATGGTGACGGTGGTTCGGTCTAGATTACCGAGTATTAGCATCATGGTTTTAGATTGTTGTTGTGGTGTCTTAGTGATTGAAAATAAATGCAACAACAGAATGGCTCTAGATGGGTTTCTAAGGGTGATAAAGGGTTTTCTTGTAGGGTTCTGATGATTTCAGTTGGGAGTCGTTTAAAATAGAAAGAGACAAATGCAGTAGCAAGATGATTAATATTTAATGTGTGATCGAAACAGAAAACAAAAGGAAATAGCAGACAGCAGGAGGTTACGAAAGTGATGGAGGTTATTGTAGTTGAGCCTTGGTGGTGATGATAAATTTTAGATTTGAAGATAGTAGTGGTCATTGTTTGAAAAGTGGTAATAATACCTACAAGTGAATCGGAGATGGTGTTTGTTTGATGGTGTTTAATTATGGTAGGTGGTGGGTGATTCTAATGAAGATGGAAGGTTGTTGAAATACTAAAGGGAGAAGAAAAAAGAAATGTTTTGATTTCATTGCATATATATTTAGATATTAGATTGATAGATATTGATATATATAAAAATAGATAGAAATTGATAGATTGAGATAGGTACAGAAAGTAAGTGATCAAATTCATTGATTGAAGGATGTGTTTGATATTTGCTGGCTTGATTTCGACAGGTAACAGAAGCTAGACAGGAAGAATCAATTAAAAGAGAAAATAATAAACAGACAATGGAATATATCTGATTTGTACGATCCTGATATCTATAATTATCAAGAAACAAAAATCGTAAAGCTTGAAAGTGATCTGCGACTGAATTCAATAATTTGAATATGCTGTTATATGTATTTGATATCAATAATAAATAAGTATAAAATTCATTAATAATTATAATACATTTATTAATATTAGAAGTAATAAAAATTACAAATATTAATAGTAATAGTAATAGAAATAATAATAATACTATTAATAATTATGATAATACTAGTAATAACAATAATAAGATTAATAATAATATTAATAATAATATTGAAATTATACTAATAATGATAAAATAAATAATGATAATAATTTTAAATGAAAATGGTTATTTTTAGTAACCATGATAACATATTAATTTAATTGTATCAAATTTTATATATATAATAATGTTCATAATACTGTTATTAATATTAATATTTATAATACCCATATTAATATAATAATTACATATACAGATATTAATATTCAACTTATTAATTATGTAACACTTAATAATTATATAATATATATATATATATATATATATATATATATATATATATATAATAATATATATTGAATGATTAATATTTATACATTTTAGTATATACATATAACCATTAAATATGTATATTAATCATATATATATATATATATATATATATATATATATATATATATATATATATATATATATACATTCATTTTAATAACCACTTAATGATTTTTGTATTTTCTTTTACATTCTTAATTCTAATTGGTTAAATTGTATTTTATTATTTTAAATTATTATATATATACTTTTGTTATATTTAATTATATACATACATACATACATATATATATATATATATATATATATATGTTTTTACTTACACACAATTGTTCGTGAATCGTCGGGCATTGCCAAAGGTTAACTGAATCCATGTAAATATTTCAAAAATTTTGAGACTCGGTTTAATAGACTTTGCTTATCGTGTCAGAAACATATAAAGATCAAGTTTAAATTTGGTCGGAAATTTCCGGGTCGTCACAGTACCTACCCGTTAAAGAAATTTCGTCCCGAAATTTGATTGGGATGGTCATGGTTGACAATAAGAATGTTTTCATGACGAATATGAGCTGATGAATAGAGTTTTATCACCATTGAGTAATATGAATAAGATAATTCGATTACTCGAAGAGTACGAATGATGCTATCACTAAAAAGTGAAATGAGAAAGACATGTTTCATCATAACTTTTTGACTAGTCATGGTTGAATTTGGTTGATGGAAAGGATCGCCTTCTTCTCGTCTCCATTGATTAAGTCGACTACGAACCCATCCCCATTTCGTCCAAAATAGGTGATGACTAATTGGTTGATCATTTCCGGTTACACTGCTTTTGGAGCTTAAGTGAATATCCATATCAGAATAGCGGTCGGAATGACTATCGAAATAGCTTATTGGAATTCGAAGGACTTGAACTGGTTGAGGGATCCATCTGGTGCGATTAGGGAATTGATTTTCGATATGCAATAGATTATAGGACTTAGTTTGATATTCCAAAATCTCATAAGTTACGGGGGATTTTTCGGAACTGACAGGCAAAGTTTATAGTAACAGATACACTAAGATATAGATTATTAGATACGCTAAGATATGAATTTTGTCTATACACTATTCATACAATCAATACAGTAAGATGTGTCCAGACTAGGAATGATAAGCAGGTAATTTCCTAAGGATGATAAGTAGATAATTTTCGACACGAAATGATAAGCAAAACTTTTGACATGCAGACACGGTCGAAGTCCAGACTCACTAGTGCCTTTAAACAACTATCAGTTAGACACACTAATGCAAGACCTGGTTCGCTAAGACCACCGCTCTGATACCACCTGTAGTGACCCGTCCTAATCCATCTGGACGAAGTCTTCAATAGCTGGTCCCATTGCGAGGTTCTGACCTCTATATGTCATGAACGACTCCATGTAATATGAGCAAATGCACAGCGAAAGATTTCTTTCATACCTGAGAATAAACATGCTTTCAAGTGTCAACCAAAAGGTTGGTGAGTTCATAAATTTATCATAAGCAATAAAATTCATCATTTTGATAGACCACAAGATTTAAATGCAGTACACCTATTTTGTGTACAAAATCATTTTTCATAATGCTTAGCAGAGTAGGTTCGTATCCTTTTCTCCCCCGTAGGTTGCCTCGCGATTTTTAAATAACTGTACACATATCTCGTGTACAAAAATAATACACATAACCTGTGTATAAAAAATCATTCTCTCGATACATAACATTCACTTTGCTTTCATCGCTTGGCTTGGTAACCGACCTTAACATATAATCTGCATAAATAATATCCCTAAAACAGAACATCTCGTCTGTATAATATATAAACTTCGAAGTACTAAACACCACGTATAAACTTCGAAGTACTAAACACCACGCCCACTAGCTCTTTCGTCTAGTGAACATCATGGTTTTAGAATGTTTTTGTGGTGTCTTAGTGATAAAAAATAAATGCAACAACAGAATGGCTCTAGATGGGTTTCTAAGGGTGATAAAGGGTTTTCTTGTAGGGTTCCGATGATTTGAGTTGGGAGTCATTTAAAATAGAAAGAGACAAATGCAGTAGCAAGATGATTAAGATTTAATGTGTGATCGAAACAGAAAACAAAAGGAAATAGCAGACAGCAGGAGGTTATACGAAGGTGATGGAGGTTATTGTAGTTGAGCCTTGGTGGTGATGATTAATTTTAGATTTGAAGATGGTAGTGGTCATTGTTTGAAAAGTGATAATAATACCTACAAGTGAATCGGAGATGGCGTTTGTTTGATGGTGTTTAATGATGGCGGGTGGTGGGTGATTCTAATGAAGATGGAAGGTTGTTGATATACTAAAGAGAGAAGAAAAAGAAATGTTTTGATTTCATTGCATATATATTTAGATATTAGATTGATAGATATTGATATATATAAAAATAGATAGAAATTGATACATTGAGATAGGTACAGAAAGTAAGTGATCAAATTCATTGATTGAAGGATGTGTTTGATATTTGCTGGCTTGATTTCGACGGGTAACATGTAGTGACCCAAACTTTTCCATGTTTATATATATATATATTAAATGAAATTGTTATTTTACATGATTAAGTGTTTCCAACATGTTAAGCAATCAAACTTGTTAAGACTTGATTAATTGAAATAGGTTTCATATAGACAATTGACCACCCAAGTTGACCGGTGATTCACGAACGTTAAAACTTGTAAAAACTATATGATGACATATATATGGTTATATATATAGTTAACATGATATTATGATAAGTAAACATATCATTAAGTATATTAACAATGAACTACATATGTAAAAACAAGACTACTAACTTAATGATTTTGAAACGAGACATATATGTAACGATTATCGTTGTAACGACATTTAATGTATATATATCATATTAAGAGATATTCGTACATCATAATATCATGATAATAAAATAATTTAAAATCTCTTTTTATATTATAAACATTGGGTTAATAACATTTAACAAGATCGTTAACCTAAAGGTTTCAAAACAACACTTACATGTAACGACTAACGATGACTTAACGACTCAGTTAAAATGTATATACATGTAGTGTTTTAATATGTATTCATACACTTTTGAAATACTTCAAGACACTTATCAAAATACTTCTACTTAACAAAAATGCTTACAATTACATCCTCGTTCAGTTTCATCAACAATTCTAATCGTATGCACCCGTATTTGTACTCGTACAATACACAGCTTTTAGATGTATGTACTATTAGTATATACACTCCAATGATCAGCTCTTAGCAGCCCATGTGAGTCACCTAACACATGTGGGAACCATCATTTGGCAACTAGCATGAAATATCTCATAAAATTACAAAAATATGAGTAATCATTCATGACTTATTTACATGAAAACAAAATTACATATCCTTTATATCTAATCCATACACCAACGACCAAAAACACCTACAAACACTTTCATTCTTCAATTTTCTTCATCTAATTGATCTCTCTAAAGTTCTATCTTCAAGTTCTAAGTGTTCTTCATAAATTCCAATAGTTCTAGTTTCATAAAATCAAGAATACTTCCAAGATTGCAAGTTTACTTCCAAGTTTTCTAAATCCATTCCAAGTAATCATCCAAGATCAATAAACCTTTGTTATTTACAGTAGGTTATCTTTCTAATACAAGATAATAATCATATTCAAACTTTAATTCAATTTCTATAATTATATCAATCTTATTTCGAGTGGAAATCTTACTTGAAATTGTTTTCGTGTCATGATTCTGCTTCAAGAACTTTCAAGCCATCCAAGGATCCTTTGAAGCTAGATCCATTTTTCTCATTTCCAGTAGGTTTATCCAAGGAACTTGAGATAGTAATGATGTTCATAACATCATTCGATTCATACATAAAAATCTGTCTTATTCAACGTTATAAACTTGTAATCACTAGAACATAGTTTAGTTAATTCTAAACTTGTTCGCAAATAAAGTTAATCCTTCTAACTAGACTTTTAAAATCAACTAAACACATGTTCTATATCTATATGATATTCTAACTTAATGATTTAAAACCCGGAAACACGATAAACACCATAAAACTGGATATACGCCGTCGTAGTAAAACTGGGGGCTGTTTTGGTTGGGATAATTAAAAGCTAAGAAGAACTTTGATTTAAAAGCTATACTTCTGGAAAAATGATTTTTCTTATGAACATGAAACTATATCCAAAAATCATGGTTAACCTCAAAGTGAAAGTATGTTTTTCAAAATGGTCATCAAGATGTCGTTCTTTCGACGAAAATGACTACCTCTTCCAAAAACGACTTGTAACTTGTATTTCTGACTATAAACTTATACTTTTTATGTTTAGATTCATAAATTTAAGTTCAATACGAAACCGTGGCCACTGGAATCACTCAAAACGGATTAGAAACGAAGAAATGGCGAGTAAAACAAGATTGATAAAAACTACTCATTTTACCTACGTGAAAGTTAGTAATAAATCTATTCCAACCATAACCTAATCAACTTATATTGTATATTATGTAATCTTGAGATACATTAGACACGTATACAATGTTTCAGCCTATCATGTCGACCCATCTATATATATATTGCGGAACAACCATAGACACTCTATATGTGAATGTTGGAGTTAGCTATACAGGGTTGAGGTTGATTCCAAAATATATATATATATATATATATATATATATATATATATATATATATATATATATATATATATATATATATATATATATATATAGTTTGAGTTGTGATCAATACTGAGATACGTATACACTGGGTCGTGGATTGATTCAAGATAATATTTATCGATTTATTTCTGTACATCTAACTGTGGACAACTAGTTGTAGGTTACTAACGAGGACAGCTGACTTAATAAACTTAAAACATCAAAATGTATTAAAAGTTTTATAAATATATTTTGAACATACTTTGATATATATGTATATATTGTTATAGGTTTGTGAATCAACCAGTGGCCAAGTCTTACTTCCCGACGAAGTAAAAATCTGTGAAAGTGAGTTATAGTCCCACTTTTAAAATCTAATATTTTTGGGATGAGAATACATGCAGGTTTTATAAATGATTTACAAAATAGACACAAGTACGTGAAACTACATTCTATGGTTGAATTATCGAAATCGAATATGCCCCTTTTTATTAAGTCTGGTAATCTAAGAATTAGGGAACAGACACCCTAATTGACGCGAATCCTAAAGATAGATCTATTGGGCCCAACAAGCCCCATCCAAAGTACCGGATGCTTTAGTACTTCAAAATTTATATCATATCCGAAGGGTGTCCCGGAATGATGGGGATATTCTTATATATGCATCTTGTTAATGTCGGTTACCAGGTGTCACCATATGAATGATTTTTATCTCTATGTATGGGATGTGTATTGAAATATGAAATCTTGTGGTCTATTGTTACGATTTGATATATATAGGTTAAACCTATAACTCACCAACATTTTTGTTGACGTTTAAAGCATGTTTATTCTCGGGTGAATACTAAGAGCTTCCGCTGTTGCATACTAAAATAAGGACAAGATTTGGAGTCCATGTTTGTATGATATTGTGTAAAAACTGCATTCAAGAAACTGATTTCGATGTAACATATTTGTATTGTAAACCATTATGTAATGGTCGTGTGTAAACAGGATATTTTAGATTAACATTATTTGATAATCTACGTAAAGCTTTTTAAACCTTTATTTATGAAATAAAGGTTATGGTTTGTTTTAAAAATGAATGCAGTCTTTGAAAAAAGTCTCATATAGAGGTCAAAATCTCGCAACGAAATCAATTAATATGGAACGTTTTTAATCAATAAGAACGGGATATTTCAGTTGGTATCCGAGCGTTGGTCTTAGAGAACCAGAATTTTGCATTAGTGTGTCTTATCAAGTTTGTTAGGATGCATTAGTGAGTCTGGACTTCGACCGTGTTTACTTGAAAAATGATTGCTTAACAAATTTTGTTGAAAACTATATATTTTTAACATGTGAATAATATGTGATATATTAATCTCTTAACGTGTTTGATATTATGTGATAGATGTCTACCTCTAGAACAAGTCCCATTGACTCACCTAATAATAATGAAGAGTCAAATGTAAATTGGAATAATTCGTGGACTGATTCACAAGTTCCCGGAGAGGAACCGGAAGAAGAGTCGGAACCGGAAGAAGAATCGGAACCGGAAGAAGAATCGGAACCGGAAGAAGAACCAGTGGGGGAAATAATAAAACGGTTAAGTAGAAGAAAATCCTCAACCAACCGACCAAAGTTAATTATGGTCAACGGTGTTTCCGCCAAGGAAG
This sequence comes from Rutidosis leptorrhynchoides, assembly GCF_046630445.1. Taxonomy (NCBI): domain Eukaryota; kingdom Viridiplantae; phylum Streptophyta; class Magnoliopsida; order Asterales; family Asteraceae; genus Rutidosis; species Rutidosis leptorrhynchoides. The sequence goes on from NC_092335.1 coordinate 474,728,045, forward strand.
CAAAATATTGGGAGGATTACCAATTCTCTGATGAATCGGATCCCGACGAGGATTCCGATGATGTTATAGAAATTACCCCAACTGAATTTAAAAAGGCAAAAGAGAACAATAAGGGAAAGGGCATAAAAATAGAGAAATCTGATTCCAACCCCGATGAACTTTATATGTATCGTCAACACCCGTATTTCTTAAGTTGTAACAATAACCCGGGAACCTCTAAACCACCAGGTTTTTCTAGACCAATGTGGAAAACGACGGCTCGTATTAGGGGAACATCATATATCCCTAAAAACTTAGCAAAAAGAACCAAGTTCGAAAAAGAAGAAACGAGTGAGTAGGAATAAGATAGTTGTATTTGTGCGGTGTAATATATGTAATATAGTGTGCTTATACTTTACGATATATGTAAAAATTGCTTGTATTAATAATCTTTTTTGAATCTAACTCTTGTCTATTTTACAGTATAAAAACACAAAATGGATAGAAAACCCAATATTTTAGAAGACTTACCCGGAGACATGATTGATGAAATCTTGTCTAGAGTCGGTCAGAATTCCTCGGCACAACTATTTAAGGCGAGATCAGTTTGTAAGACATTCGAAGAACGTTCCAAGAATTCCTTGGTTTATAAAAGGCTTTCGTTCGAAAGATGGGGGATATCACATTGGGAAATCCATAACTTACGATGTGTTTACTTTGACGCATATATTGCGGGGAACCCAAATGCTATTTTACGCAACGGGTTAAGAAATTATTTTGACTCAATATATCCGAATATAGGACTTCGTGATTTAGAAAAAGCGGCTAACATGCAACATAAAGAAGCATGTTATGCTTACGGCTTAGTAATGTTCGCTTCTCACCAAAGTGAGAACAAGAACATCGGGCTACAACTATTAAACAAAACGTTCCCACAAGTGACGGAGTCGGTAATTGGAGTAAGAAATGAGGTTTTTAGATTGTTAAGGGACTGTTGGATATTACGTAACCCTCGTCCCTTTGACGACGTTACAACACGCTGTCTTATCAACGGCCATAATGGTTATGTTCCACAAGACCAAGGATGGGAAGTAGTCCTAGTAAAACCAGAATGCATGACTTGTTTCTGGACGTATGAATTACGTGTCTTTATTGCCTTTGCTGAATGACTTGTGTACTAGCTAGAATTATCTTCACAACCATCTTGTATCAAATTTATTGTGTGCTATATTTCATGCTATATGTAAAATAAGCGGTATTCTAAGTTTGTAAAATATTGTGTAAAAGTTTGAACGCGAAATATTATTATAATCAGTTTTTCATATAGAATTGTAGTAGTTGAATTGTATATTAGCTACTAAGTATGAACTTAACGGGTAGGTACTACCCGAATTTAAACTTATAAAACGCTAATATGAAGAAAAAGCTTTTATAAATGAGTTCATATTATGCTACGAGATACTATTGACTACTCTTAATATTCTGTATGATTAACTTGTTTCATTTGACTATTTGAAGGAAATGGCACCGACTACTCGACAAACCTTGAATATGAGCGAAGGGGAATTTCGTGCCTTTCTTGCTTCAAACATAGCCGCAGTACAGGCTGCGCTACATACCAATAATAACCTTGGATCTAGCAGTACAGGAAATCGTGTAGGATGCACCTACAAAGAATTCACGGCCTGCAAACCTTTGGAATTTGATGGAACCGAAGGACCAATCGGATTGAAACGGTGGATCGAGAAGGTCGGATCGGTGTTTTCCATAAGTAAGTGTACTGAAAAGGACAAAGTGAAGTACGCTACGCATACCTTCACATGTTCTGCGTTAACATGGTGGAATACCTATCTAGAGCAAGTGGGACAAGATGATGCTTACGCACTACCGTGGTCAGCATTCAAGCACTTGATGAACGAGAAGTACCGTCCTAGAGCCGAGGTCAATAAGCTCAAGACAGAACTTAGAGGGTTACGAACCCAAGGATTTGATATTACCACGTATGAAAGACGATTCACAGAATTGTGCCTATTGTGTCCGGGAGCGTTTGAAGATGAGGAAGAGAAGATCGACGCGTTTGTGAAAGGATTACCGAAAAGAATCCAAGAAGATATAAGTTCACACGAGCCCGCCTCCATACAACAGGCATGTAGAATGGCTCACAAACTAGTGAACCAGATTGAAGAAAGAATTAAAGAACAGACTGCTGAAGAGGCCAATGTGAAGCAAGTCAAAAGAAAGTGGGAGGAAAACGGTGATAAAAATCACCAATACAACAACAACAACAACAATTACAACAATAATCGCAACAACTATCCCAACAATCGCAACATCAATCGCAACAACAACAACAACAACAACAACAACAACAACAACAACAACAACAACAACAACAACAACAACAACAACAACAACAACAACAACAACAACAACAACAACAACAACAACAACAACAACAACAACAACAACAACAACAACAACAACAACAACAACAACAACAACAACAACAACAACAACAACAACAACAACAACAACAACAACAACAACAACAACAACAACAACAACAACAACAACAACAACAACAACAACAACAACAACAACAACAACAACAACAACAACAACAACAACAACAACAACAACAACAACAACAACAACAACAACAACAACAACAACAACAACAACAACCGCAACAACTGCAACAACCGCAACAACAACAACAACAACAACAATCATCCCAACAACAATAACAACCGCAACAACAACAACAACAACCGCAACAACAACAACAACAACAACAACAACAACAACAACAATCATCCCAACAACAATAACAACTGCAACAACAACAATAATTAGAAGCAGCTATGCCAAAGGTGTGAAAAGTATCACTCGGGGTTCTGCACCAACTTTTGCAACAAGTGTATAAGAAATGGTCATAGCGCGGCGAAGTGTGAGGTCTATGGACCAGGGGTTAACAGAACGAAAGGAACAAATGGTGTCGGAACGAGTAATGGCGGAGCAAGTACTGTCAAAGCAAGTTATGCCAATGTAGTTTGTTATAAATGTGGAAAACCGGGCCACATTATTAGAAATTGCCCAAACCAGGAGAACACGAATGGACAAGGCCGTGGAAGAGTTTTCAATATTAATGCGGCAGAGGCACAGGAAGACCCGGAGCTTGTTACGGGTACGTTTCTTATTGACAATAAATCTGCTTACGTTTTATTTGATTCGGGTGCGGATAGAAGCTATATGAGTAGAGATTTTTGTGCTAAATTAAGTTGTCCATTGACACCTTTGGATAGTAAATTTTAACTCGAATTAGCAAATGGTAAATTAATTTCATCAGATAATATATGTCGGAATCGAGAAATTAAACTGGTTAGCGAAACATTTAAGATTGACTTGATACCAGTAGAGTTAGGGAGTTTTGATGTGATAATCGGTATGGACTGGTTGAAAGAAGTGAAAGCAGAGGTCATTTGTTACAAAAATGCAATTCGCATTATACGAGAAAAAGGAAAACCCATAATGGTGTACGGAGAAAAGGGCAACACGAAGCTACATCTTATTAGTAATTTGAAGGCACAAAAACTAATAAGAAAAGGTTGCTATGCTGTTCTAGCACATGTCGAGAAAGTACAAACTGAAGAAAAGAGCATCAATGATGTTCCCGTCGCAAAAGAATTTCCCGATGTATTTCTGAAAGAATTACCGGGATTACCCCCACATCGATCCGTTGAATTTCAAATAGATCTTGTACCATGAGCTACACCAATAGCTCGTGCTCCTTACAGACTCGCACCCAGTGAGATGAAAGAACTGCAAAGCCAATTACAAGAACTTTTAGAGCGTGGTTTCATTCGACCAAGCACCTCACCGTGGGGAGCTCCTGTTTTGTTTGTCAAGAAGAAAGATGGTATATTTAGGTTGTGTATTGACTACAGAGAGTTGAACAAACTTACCATCAAAAACCGTTATCCACTGCCGAGAATTGATGACTTATTTGATCAACTACAAGGCTCGTCTGTTTATTCAAAGATTGACTTACGTTCCGGGTATCATCAAATGCGGGTGAAAGAAGATGATATTCCAAAGACTGCTTTCAGAACACGTTACGATCATTACGAGTTTATGGTCATGCCGTTTGGTTTAACTAATGCACCAGCTGTGTTCATGGACCTTATGAACCGAGTGTGTGGACCATACCTTGAAAAGTTTGTCATTATTTTCATTGATGACATACTTATTTACTCAAAGAATGACCAAGAACACGGTGAACATTTGGGAAAGGTGTTAGAAGTATTGAGGAAGGAAGAATTGTACGCTAAGTTTTCAAAGTGTGCATTTTGGTTGGAAGAAGTTCAATTCCTCGGTCACATAGTGAACAAAGAAGGTATTAAGGTGGATCCGGCAAAGATAGAAACTGTTGAAAAGTGGGAAACCCCGAAAACTCCGAAACACATACGCCAATTTTTAGGACTAGCTGGTTACTATAGAAGGTTCATCCAAGACTTTTCCAGAATAGCAAAACTCTTGACTGCATTAACGCATAAAGGGAAGAAATTTGAATGGAAGGATGAATAAGAGGAAGTGTTCCAGTTATTGAAGAAAAAGCTAACTACGGCACCTATATTGTCATTGCCTGAAGGGAATGATGATTTTGTGATTTATTGTGACGCATCAAAGCAAGGTCTCGGTTGTGTATTAATGCAACGAACGAAGGTGATTGCTTATGCGTCCAGATAATTGAAGATTCAAGAACAAAATTATGCGACGCATGATTTGGAATTAGGCGCGGTTGTTTTTGCATTAAAGACTTGGAGGCACTACTTATATGGGGTCAAAAGTATTATATATACCGACCACAAAAGTCTTCAACACATATTTAATCAGAAACAACTGAATATGAGGCAGCGTAGGTGGATTGAATTGTTGAATGATTACGACTTTGAGATTCGTTACCACCCGGGGAAGGCAAATGTGGTAGCCGACGCCTTGAGCAGGAAGGACAGAGAACCCATTCGAGTAAAATCTATGAATATAATGATTCACAATAACCTTACTACTCAAATAAAGGAGGCGCAACAAGGAGTTTTAAAAGAAGGAAATTTAAAGGATGAAATACCCAAAGGATCGGAGAAGCATCTTAATATTCGGGAAGACGGAACCCGGTATAGGGATGAAAGGATTTGGGTACCAAAATTTAGAGATATGAGAGAAATGGTACTTAGAGAAGCTCATAAAACCAGATACTCAATACATCCTGGAACGGGAAAGATGTACAAGGATCTCAAGAAACATTTTTGGTGGCCGGGTATGAAAGCCGATGTTGCTAAATATGTAGGAGAATGTTTGACGTGTTCTAAGGTCAAAGCTGAGCATCAGAAACCATCAGGTCTACTTCAACAACCCGAAATCCCGGAATGGAAATGGAAAAACATTACCATGGATTTCATCACTAAATTGCCAAGGACTGCAAGTGGTTTTGATACTATTTGGGTAATAGTTGATCGTCTCACCAAATCAGCACACTTCCTGCCAATAAGAGAAGATGACAAGATGGAGAAGTTAGCACGACTGTATTTGAAGGAAGTTGTCTCCAGACATGGAATACTAATCTCTATTATCTCTGATAGGGATGGCAGATTTATTTCAAGATTCTGGCAGATATTACAACAAGCATTAGGAACTCGTCTAGACATGAGTACTGCCTATCATCCACAAACTGATGGGCAGAGCGAAAGGACGATACAAACGCTTGAAGACATGCTACGAGCATGTGTTATTGATTTCTGAAATAGTTGAGATCGACATCTACCGTTAGCAGAATTTTCCTACAACAACAGCTATCATTCAAGTATTGAGATGGCGCCATTTGAAGCACTTTATGGTAGAAAGTGCAGGTCTCCGATTTGTTGGAGTGAAGTGGGGGATAGACATATTACGGGTCCGGAGATAATACAAGAAACTACCGAGAAGATCATCCAAATTCAACAACGGTTGAAAACCGCCCAAAGTCGACAAAAGAGCTACGCTGACATTAAAAGAAAAGATATAGAATTTGAAATTGAAGAGATGGTCATGCTTAAAGTTACACCTTGGAAAGGCATTGTTCGATTTGGTAAACGAGGGAAATTAAATCCAAGGTATATTGGACCATTCAAGATTATTGATCGTGTCGGACCAGTAGCTTACCGACTTGAGTTACCTCAACAACTCGCGGCTGTACATAACACTTTCCACGTCTCGAATTTGAAGAAATGTTTTGCTAAAGAAGATCTCACTATTCCGTTAGACGAAATCCAAATCAACGAAAAACTTCAATTCATCGAAGAACCCGTCGAAATAATGGATCGTGAGGTTAAAAGACTTAAACAAAACAAGATACCAATTATTAAGGTTCGATGGAATGCTCGTAGAGGACCCGAGTTCACCTGGGAACGAGAAGATCAGATGAAGAAGAAATACCCGCATTTATTTCCAGAAGATACGTCAACACCTCCAACTTCTTAAAATTTCGGGACGAAATTTATTTAACGGGTAGGTACTGTAGTGACCCAAACTTTTCCATGTTTATATATATATATTAAATGAAATTGTTATTTTACATGATTAAGTGTTTCCAACATGTTAAGCAATCAAACTTGTTAAGACTTGATTAATTGAAATAGGTTTCATATAGACAATTGACCACCCAAGTTGATGGTGATTCACGAACGTTAAAACTTGTAAAAACTATATGATGACATATATATGGTTATATATATAGTTAACATGATATTATGATAAGTAAACATATCATTAAGTATATTAACAATGAACTACATATGTAAAAACAAGACTACTAACTTAATGATTTTGAAACGAGACATATATGTAACGATTATCGTTGTAACGACATTTAATGTATATATATCATATTAAGAGATATTCGTACATCATAATATCATGATAATAAAATAATTTAAAATCTCTTTTGATATTATAAACATTGGGTTAACAACATTTAACAAGATCGTTAACCTAAAGGTTTCAAAACAACACTTACATGTAACGACTAACGATGACTTAACGACTCAGTTAAAATGTATATACATGTAGTGTTTTAATATGTATTCATACACTTTTGAAAGACTTCAAGACACTTATCAAAATACTTCTACTTAACAAAAATTCTTACAATTACATCCTCGTTCAGTTTCATCAACAATTCTACTCGTATGCACCCGTATTTGTACTCGTACAATACACAGCTTTTAGATGTATGTACTATTGGTATATACACTCTAATGATAAGCTCTTAGCAGCCCATTTGAGTCACCTAACACATGTGAGAACCATCATTTGGCAACTAGCATGAAATATCTCATAAAATTACAAAAATATGAGTAATCATTCATGACTTATTTACATGAAAACAAAATTACATATCCTTTATATCTAATCCATACACCAACGACCAAAAATACCTACAAACACTTTCATTCTTCAATTTTCTTCATCTAATTGATCTCTCTCAAGTTCTATCTTCAAGTTCTAAGTGTTCTTCATAAATTCCAAAAGTTCTAGTTTCATAAAATCAAGAATACTTCCAAGATTGTAAGTTTACTTCCAAGTTTTCTAAATCCATTCCAAGTAATCATCCAAGATCAAGAAACCTTTGTTATTTACAGTAGGTTATCTTTCTAATACAAGGTAATAATCATATTCAAACTTTAATTCAATTTCTATAACTATAACAATCTTATTTCGAGTGGAAATCTTACTTGAAATTGTTTTCGTGTCATGATTCTGCTTCAAGAACTTTCAAGCCATCCAAGGATCCTTTGAAGCTAGATCCATTTTTATCATTTCCAGTAGGTTTATCCAAGGAACTTGAGGTAGTAATGATGTTCATAACATCATTCGATTCATACATAAAAAGCTGTCTTATTCAACGTTATAAACTTGTAATCACTAGAACATAGTTTAGTTAATTCTAAACTTGTTCGCAAATAAAGTTAATCCTTCTAACTAGACTTTTAAAATCAACTAAACACATGTTCTATATCTATATGATATGCTAACTTAATGATTTAAAACCCGGAAACACGATAAACACCATAAAACTGGATATACGCCGTCGTAGTAAAACCGGGGGCTGTTTTGGTTGGGATAATTAAAAGCTAAGAAGAACTTTGATTTAAAAGCTATACTTCTGGAAAAATTATTTTTCTTATGAACATGAAACTATATCCAAAAATCATGGTTAAACTCAAAGTGAAAGTATGTTTTTCAAAATGGTCATCAAGATGTCGTTCTTTCGACGAAAATGACTACCTCTTTCAAAAACGACTTGTAACTTGTATTTCCGACTATAAACTTATACTTTTTCTGTTTATATTCATAAAGTTAAGTTCAATACGAAACCGTGGCCACTGGAATCACTCAAAACAGATTAGAAACGAAGAAATGGCGAGTAAAACAAGATTGATAAAAACTACTCATTTTACCTACGTGAAAGTTAGTAATAAATCTATTCCAATCATAACCTAATCAACTTATATTGTATATTATGTAATCTTGAGATACCATAGACACGTATACAATGTTTCGACCTATCATGTCGACCCATCTATATATATATATATATATTGCGGAACAACCATAGACACTCTATATGTGAATGTTGGAGTTAGCTATACAGGGTTGAGGTTGATTCCAAAATATATATATAGTTTGAGTTGTGATCAATACTGAGATACGTATACACTGGGTCGTGGATTGATTCAAGATAATATTTATCGATTTATTTATGTACATCTAACTGTAGACAACTAGTTGTAGGTTACTAACGAGGACAGCTGACTTAATAAACTTAAAACATCAAAATGTATTAAAAGTTTTGTAAATATATTTTGAACATACTTTGATATATATGTATATATTGTTATAGGTTTGTGAATCAACCAGTGGCCAAGTCTTACTTCCCGACGAAGTAAAAATCTGTGAAAGTGAGTTATAGTCCCACTTTTAAAATCTAATATTTTTGGGATGGGAATACATGCAGGTTTTATAAATGAATTACAAAATAGACACAAGTACGTGAAACTACATTCTATGGTTGAATTATCGAAATCGAATATGCCCCTTTTTATTAAGTCTGGTAATCTAAGAATTAGGGAACAGACACCCTAATTGACGCGAATCCTAAAGATAGATCTATTGGGCCCAACAAGCCCCATCCAAAGTACCGGATGCTTTAGTACTTTGAAATTTATATTATATCCGAAGGGTGTCCCGGAATGATGGGGATATTCTTATATATGCATCTTGTTAATGTCGGTTACCAGGTGTTCACCATATGAATGATTTTTATCTCTATGTATGGGATGTGTATTGAAATATGAAATCTTGTGGTCTATTGTTACGATTTGATATATATAGGTTAAACCTATAACTCACCAACATTTTTGTTGACGTTTAAAGCATGTTTATTCTCGGGTGAATACTAAGAGCTTCCGCTGTTGCATACTAAAATAAGGACAAGATTTGGAGTCCATGTTTGTATGATATTGTGTAAAAACTGCATTCAAGAAACTGATTTCGATGTAACATATTTGTATTGTAAACCATTATGTAATGGTCGTGTGTAAACAGGATATTTTAGATTATCATTATTTGATAATCTACGTAAAGCTTTTTAAACCTTTATTTATGAAATAAAGGTTATGGTTTGTTTTAAAAATGAATGTAGTCTTTGAAAAACGTCTCATATAGAGGTCAAAACCTCGCAACGAAATCAATTAATATGGAACGTTTTTAATCAATAAGAACGGGACATTTCTTAACAGAAGCTAGACAGGAAGAATCAATTAAAAGAGAAAATAATAAACAGACAAGGGAATATATCTGATTTGTACGATCCTGATATCTATAATTATCAAGAAACAAAAATCGTAAAGCTTGAAAGTGATCTGTGACTGAATTCAATAATTTGTATATGCTGTTATATGTATTTGATATCAATAATAAATAAGTATAAAATTCATTAATAATTATAATACATTTATTAATATTAGAAGTAATAAAAATTACAAATACTAATAGTAATAGAAATAATAATAATACTATTAATAATTATGATAATACTAGTAATAACAATAATAAGATTAATAATAATAATATTGAAATTATATTAATAATGATAAAAGTAATAATGATAATAATTTTAAATGAAAATGGTTATTTTTAGTAACCATGATAACATATTAATTTAATTGTATCAAATTTTATATATATAATAATGTTCATAATACTGTTATTAATATTAATATTTATAATACCCATATTAATATAATAATTACATATACAGATATTAATATTCAACTTATTAATTATGTAATACTTAATAATTATATATATATATATATATATATATATATATATATATATATATATATATATATATATATATAATATACTATAATATACTGAATGATTAATATTTATACATTTTAGTATATACATATAACCATTAAATATGTATATTAATATATATATATATATATATATATATATATTCATTTTAATAACCACTTAATGATTTTTGTATTTTCTTTTACATTCTTAATTCTAATTGGTTAAATTGTATTTTATTATTTTAAATTATTATATATATACTTTTGTTATATTTAATTATATATATATATATATATATATATATATATATATATATATATATATATATATATATATATATATGTTTTTACTTACACACGAATAGCCAAAGGTTAACTGAATCCATGTAAATAGTTCAAAAATTTAGAGACTCGGTTTAATAGACTTTGCTTATCATGTCAGAAACATATAAAGATCAAGTTTAAATTTGGTCGAAAATTTTCGGGTCGTCACAAAAAGCGGCTCGGATACCACTGTTGGATAATCGTGTGTACTTTTACCAATTCAGATTAACGCAGCGGATAGTTAAAATAATAATCTTTTAATACTTCATAAAATATTTACAAGATTAAATATTCATATATTTAATAAAATATGCACACGATTAATTTATCCCAATGAGATCCAGTTACACCACTAATCATTGTCAAAATATGTAATTCACAAAGTGAGTAAACGATATAACTTTCTTGAAGAAACTGATTGAAGGAGAGAAACATACGATCAAAAATATGAGCGTATCTTAGGATAGTCCACACTACACTTCAAACGACCGTCAATGGATGCTAGTCCAAACCCAAGTAACTTATTATAATTATTAAATTATTATAATAAAACAATATATAATACTCCGTATAACTCTTGTTTGCAAGAACACTTAAGCATCTCTTCATGCTAATTAATTTCACGAATTAAAGAGCCAAGGATGAGATAAAAAGGGTTCATTTGATTTGCGATGTATGTGTTTCCTTTTCTTTTTTCTGACTTACTCTTCCAAAAAAGCAATCAATGCTTATATTTATAATATATGTGTAAAAGTAAACATTGAATTGTGAAGTCCGTAAAACAAAACGCGTACAAAGTTATTTTGTTTCTATCTATATTTAGATTCCCAATTGATTTTATTTTAAAAAGTCGTATTTCTCAAATACTTTAGGGGTATGTTATGTAACTTATAATTAATAATTTCTATCATGTCGCTTTCATGTGAATAGTAAATTAATTAATTTCGTTTCATTTACTATTCATATAAATAGTAAATGAATTAATTTCGATTTACTATTTTGTTAGTTGAGTAATATATATACATCATATATATATATATATTTTATTTGTCTCGGTGTATATGTGTGTGACTCCGAAAGCTCAAATGAAGTTGACCATATAGTTATATGTTGTACCTTGCAAATTAATTCTACATTTGTTACCGCATTAAAATTATTAAGTACCTTTTCAATCAATTGCAGGCTACTTAGAGGTATCGATTCTTTGCCAGCGAAAATGACAGAGATGGTAAATTCCTTATATTCTTTTTTACTTTTATTCTTCCTTAAATGCTTACTAGACTTTTTATCATCTGAGCTTTTGTGGTTATCTATTTCTACACTATCAGAGCTCCTTCTTTTACTACCCATTATGCCGTACAAAAAGCGTATCAAATCAAATCATTAAATCAAAAACAACAAAAAAGGATCTATACAACACAGAGATTGTAGATACAAAATCAAGCTAATTGAAAGTTACAGGATACAAACCTAATATGCGAATGACGAAGATGCCCTAGGTTTACAACACTAAAAACCCGCGCCGCTGTGTTATATTATTAATGTTACACTTTCACCCCTTATATTTTGGAGAAGTTTCAATATTTACAAGATATTATAAAAATTGGAAATATAAGAAACACGTATGAATGTATGATGGTAAAATTTTATCGTTCGATGATCTTGTTTTTCGCTGATCAAATGCATCATCAGTAGAAAGTGGGTTGATAAATGGTATGTGTTGGAAGGTGATTTATTAGCCACATGTTTGGTGGCTCAAATTTGTTGGTAATTTTAGTATTATCTAATAACAATTATTTTAGGTATTGGAATTATTTAAAAGTACGAGTTTGCTAGTTATACTTACAAACGAGTTTGGAGAGTGTGAAGTGCATGCTCGTAACGATTGACTAGACATTGTCGTAGAAATTGCAGGGGTCAAGGGAGTTGCGCCCCCTTGGGGGGTCCTAGGGCAGCGCCCCTGTATACCGAAAAATTACATCCCAACGAATTTTCCCGCCAACTGTTACATCTTTTCGGTTAACAGATTTTCCTGCCGCAAACATTTACTTGTTTTTTTCCCTCCAGGAAACATTTGCTTGTTTTTTATACGAAAAACGGAAACATACATTCTATGATACTCATAGATTTGAATCTTCTTGTCTGGAATCAAATCTCGTTCTTGTCTTATTTCAATTAGGATTTCGTGATACCGGAGGCTTGTAGGGACGAAATACAAAATTGAAAAAGTGATTACATGACTCAATAACCAATCGGATTATCAGTTACAACCATATTTTCTAACAAAATTACCATTCAATATTTACATGCCAATGGTATGTATTTGACGGTGCCTTATTGGCCACATCTTAAAAGAATTTTATTTTGACTTAAATTAATTTTTTCGTTATGAAAGAATTCAATTCTACGGCAAATTCAATATCTTGCCTTCAACCCTAGGAATTGAAAAGGGGACCATGTAGATGTGTTGTAATCATATAAGTCTCACCAACCATTTTTAGTATAAAAGAGGATGGATGTTGTTGCATTCTCTTCATCACATACTTAGAAAGAGTTTAATAACTTTTGTGACATTATTATAGGAAAAAAAATGAAGTATAGAATTGTTAATCTTCTTATAGAAGTGAGTTACGAGTGAAGTGTTATAATTTGGTGAGTGGTTTAAATATTTTGTTAGTATTTTCGGAGCTTAAATTAGAGTGATAGATTATAACCTCGGATTGTCATATTTGATGGTAAAATCCTTCTCCGCTTCTGTTCGTGGACTAGGCCTCACATCAAACCATGTAAATCCTTACATCTTTATTTATTGCTCAAGTGTTCTTATATTTCTCGATCTTGCAAGTACACAAACATCAATGTTTATATGAGAATTGGTGGGTATTTATATGCAAATGATGTTTTTTTTTAAAGGCAAGACGCCGAAATATAGCTAGTAGAAATAAAACATTGGTCTCTTTTTAAGAATCTCAAACACCCAACCAATAAGCTACCCATTAGAGTGCTCTCAATGGTGACATACTTCCTCTCAAGGACTAGTCAGCACATCAGCGTCACATCGACACTTCTTCAACATGACTAAACCATAACTAAACACTACCAACCATAGCATACTTCGTCATAAATTTGAGACTCACTATATTAATTTATTATTGCATGGTACAAATATTATAACCAAATGTACAAGTCAATTTACCCTTTTTTGTTTCCAATAGCTCTTTTTGGCCATACACTCCCGTCCACAAAAATATTTGAACAAGAAACACGCCAAGGCGAAAAGGAGGGCATCAAGGAGGGCGGCAGGCGGGGCGCTTTGCTACCAACGCTGCCCTGCTGGGTGACTAGATGGGTGGCCACAAAGACCTAATCGTTGAGATCTCTCTTAGAGTTATAGAGGAATGATGTTATAACATGTTACCTGTTATAATAATAATAATAATATAGATATGGATAGTCAATTTTGGTGTATACATATAGTCAATTTTGGTACACAAAGTATGTATTTTTATATTGAGATTTTAGGCTATAAATACTCATGAATGCAAGCATTAAACTTGCACCATTTCACACACTTACAAAGTGTTTCTTTCTTTCTCCATTATCATCTTTGTTCTTACACTTTATTATTAGTATTCTTAATCAAGAATCAAATCACTAAAGGTAGTTATAAGCCTACTGAATTATAACATCAAGAATCAAACCACTAAAGGTAGTTATAAGCCTACTGAATTATAACACGTTATCAGCACGATAATCTTAATACTAAATATGGTTGGCTCTGCCACCAAAATGATATATGGTCGGTTATACCACCAAAATGATATATGGTCGGTTATACCACCAAAATGATATATGGTCGGTTATACCACCAGAATGATATAGGTCGGTTATACCACCTGAAAAATATATGGTCGACACTGTCGCCAAATTTTCATTTATGTTTACATTTATATTTTTGTTATATAACATTTATTTATGATTGCTTACACATGGTCGACACTGTCACCTACTTATCATTTATGTTATATTAAATTTATGTTTAATGTTTATATACTTATGAATATAAATTGACTCTAATTTATCATGATGTTTGTTTTAATTTTTGATAATAGAAAATGTCGAATCTGGAAAAGCTTAAATTTACTCCTTTAGAATCAACTGGAAACAACTACATGCCATGGGTTATAAAAGTAAAAATGCATCTTAAATCAATGGGCATTCTTGAAACCATAAATGAAAACAACACTTGTTCTGAAAAAGAACAAGCTACGGCATGTTGCTTTATTCATCAACATATTGATGAATGCTTACAAAATAATTATGTGACTGTAGAAGATCCCCATGTTTTATGGGAAGGTCTCAAAAGCAGATTCAATAATCAAAGAGAAATTTTACTTCCAGCTGCAATGGAACAATGGAGAACATTAAGGTTCCAAGACTTTAAGAAAGTAAATGAATACAGCTCAGCTCTGTATAATACATGTTCACAACTTAAATTCTGTGGACATGAAATTAGTGATGCAGACATGATGGAGAAAACTTTCTCCACAATGAATGCTGCAAACATCACAGTGCAAAGAAATTTGAGAATGCTAAAGTTCAAAACATATCCTGAACTTAATTCATATCTCTTAGTTGCAGAGCAAAATGATGAGCTATTAATGAAAAATCAGCAATCCCGTCCTACTGGTACACTTGCAATCCCTGAAGCAAATACTGCAAATAATTATAAACAGGGACAAGGACGCGGGCAAGGTCGTGGTTATAATAACCATCACCATCATCATGCCAAAAGCCATAACTATGGTAGAAACCATCCTTATGGTAATGGTAATGGGCGTGGACGTGGTCGTGGTCGTGGCCGTGGTGGTCAAAGAAATAGTAATCCACGAAAATATAAATATCAACCACAAAACAAGCCCATTAAACAAGATGTTGAAGAAAATTCTTCTAAAAATTCTGAAGAATCTTGCTACAGATGTGGTAGAATGGGCCACTGGGCTAATACTTGCCGAACATCTAAACATCTTGTTAAGATGTATCAGGATTCACTGAAAGATAAAGAAAAGGAAGTAAACTTTGTGGATAACGTCGATCCAACAGTCACTGAGAAACCATCTGATTTATATGAAGATTTTTTGAATGTTTAAGTTGTGTGTCTTTCGAAAAATAAACGATTTAATATGGTCTGTCTTTGTCATTATGTTTGCTAAATGTTTCAGTACTATCTATTTGCGTTTAAAATATTGTGTAATATTAATGTACTCACTATTTATTTCTTATATATGAAGTTCAATATGAATTTTGCTGGAATACAACATCAATCAAGTGGTGGAGATCTCTGTATAGCAGACAGTGGAACTACACACACTATACTTAAATCCGAGAAATATTTTATTGATCTAAAACCAACGGAAGGAACTATACATACAATATCAGGACCTGCTAACTTGATAAAAGGGATAGGAAAGGCAAATTTCATACTACCAAATGGTACAAAATTTTTAATAAATGATGCCTTATTTTCTCCCAAGTCAAGCAGAAATTTATTGAGTTTCTCCGACATATACCTTAACGGGTATGATTATCAGTCAGTGACAACAGAAAATGAGAAATATTTAAGTATCACTGACAAGAGTCATGTGGTTGAAAAACTGCCAAGACTTAGTTCTGGATTACATTATACACATATAAATGTACCAGAAATACATATGGTAGTTAACGAAAAATATATTGATCCTGGTGTATTCAGTTTATGGCATAACAGATTAGGCCATCCAGGATCAACAATGATGAAAAGGATTATTGAATGTACTCATGGACATCCACTAAAGGATAGAAAAATCCATCATGATACAATGGTTCCATGTACATCTTGCTCTCTTGGAAAATTGATAACTAGACCCTCACCACTTAAGGTTGAGAAAGAATCACCAATGTTTCTTGAAAGAATTCAAGGTGATATATGTGGACCAATTCATCCACCATGTGGACCATTTAGATATTTCATGGTTCTAATAGACGCATCTAGCAGATGGTCTCATGTTTGTCTGTTATCAAGCCGTAATGTGGCATTTGCAAAATTTCTTGCCCAAATTATTAAAATGAGAGCTCATTTTCCTGATTACACCATTAAAAGGGTGAGACTTGATAATGCTGGTGAATTTACATCTCAAGCATTTAATGACTATTGCATGTCTATAGGAATTGTTGTTGAACATTCTGTTGCTCATGTGCATACACAAAATGGTTTAGCCGAGTCATTGATTAAACGTTTACAGTTAATCGCTAGACCATTGATAATGAGAACAAAACTCCCTGTATCTATATGGGGTCATGCAATTTTACATGCTGCTGCATTGATTCGCATCAGACCAAGTGCAAGTCATAAATATTCCCCCCTACAACTTGCTTTTGGTCAAGAGCCAAATATTTCCCATCTTAGAACATTTGGTTGTGCAGTGTATGTTCCAATTGCGACACCACAACGTACAAAAATGGGTCCTCAAAGGAGGTTGGGAATATATGTTGGATATGAAACATCTTCAATATTAAGGTATATTGAACCTATGACAGGTGACGTTTTTACAGCACGTTTTGCTGATTGTCATTTTAATGAAACATTGTTCCCTAGATTAGGGGGAGAAATGAAAAATAAAGAAAATGATGTTTCATGGTGTGAACCTCAATTAAAGTATCTTGATCCTCGCACAAAAGAATGCGAGACAGAAGTTCAAAAGATAATGCATATACAAGAACTTGCAAATCAATTGCCTGATGCATTTACAGATACAAAAACGGTGACAAAATCATATATACCAGCAGTAAATACTCCAGCTCGAATTGAAATTCCAAAAGCTGGCAGTAACGTCACTCATGAATCTTTGCCACGTCAGAAACGTGGAAGACCAATTGGTTCAAAGGATAAAAATCCTCGAAAAAGAAAATCAGCTGATAATGAAGTAAAAGAAAGTGTTCAAGAAGAACCACAAATCAGTACTCCTACTGCAGAGGAGATTGATGATGTCAATACAGAAATTGCAATCAATTATGCATATTCAAAAATATTATGGAACCGAAATGAAATGAAAAATCTTGATGAAAAATTTTCATTTAATGTTGCGTATGACATCATGAATAATGATGATGATCCAGAACCAACATCTATGGTTGAATGTCAAAATAGACATGATTGGGCTCAATGGAAAGAAGCAATACGAGCTGAATTAGAATCACTCAATAAAAGAAAGGTTTTCGGATCCATCATTCTCACTCCTAAAGATGTGAAACCTGTAGGATACAGATGGATTTTTGTCCGAAAAAGAAATGAGAAAAATGAAGTTACAAGGTATAAAGCTAGACTTGTAGCTCAAGGTTTTTCTCAAAGACCAGGAATTGATTATGAAGAAACTTATTCCCCTGTTATGGATGCAATTACTTTTAGATACTTAATCAGCCTGGCAGTTTCTAAAAATTTAGAAATGCATCTCATGGATGTTGTGACTGCTTATCTATATGGATCACTTGATAGTGATATATATATGAAGATACCTGAAGGATTTAAGGTACCAGAAGCATCAAATGCAAAACCCAAAGAAATGTATTCGATTAAATTACAAAGATCTTTATATGGGTTAAAACAATCGGGACGTATGTGGTATAACCGATTAAGTGATTACTTGATAAGCAAAGGGTATACAAATAATCTTACTTGCCCTTGTGTTTTCATTAAGAAAACAACATCCGGATATGTGATCATAGCTGTTTATGTTGATGATCTTAACATCATAGGTACAAATAAAGAGATCCATGAAGCCATTCAACTTCTAAAGAAAGAATTTGAAATGAAAGATCTCGGAAAAACCAAGTATTGCCTTGGTTTACAAATTGAGCATATGCCTAATGGTTTACTTGTACATCAAACAACATATACTGAAAAGATTTTGAAACGTTTCAATATGGACAAGGCAAAACCATTAAGTACTCCTATGGTTGTTAGATCACTCAATGTTGAAGCTGATCCATTTCGTCCATGTGAAGATCAAGAAGACATTCTTGGACCAGAAGTACCATATCTTAGTGCAATTGGAGCTCTTATGTATCTTACAAATTGTACAAGACCTGACATTTCTTTTGCAGTTAATTTGTTGGCAAGGTTCAGCTCTGCTCCTACCAAAAGACACTGGAATGGGATCAAACACATATTTCGATACCTTCGAGGAACTACTGATTTAGGATTATTTTATTCTAACGAATCAAAACAAGATTTGGTTGGTTATGCAGATGCAGGTTATTTATCTGATCCACATAAAGCTAAATCTCAAACTGGATATGTATTCCTAAATGGAGGTACTGCAATATCATGACGTTCTCAAAAACAAACACTTGTTGCTACATCGTCAAATCATGCCGAAGTGATTGCATTACATGAAGCTACTCGGGAATGTTTTTGGTTGAGATCAATGACACAAATCATTACTGATTCTTGTGGACTAGAACGCGATAAAAGTCCAACAATTATCTATGAAGATAATGCAGCTTGCATAGCACAGATGAAAGAAGGGTATATCAAAAGTGACCGAACCAAACACATACCTCCTAGATTCTTCTCATACACTCAAAATCTCATTAAGGACAACGAGATTGAAATGAGATATGTTCAATCCAGCAAAAACTCTGCTGATCTTTTCACGAAAGCACTTCCAACTGCTATTTTCAGAACACACGTTCATAACATTGGCATGAGACATGTTCAAAAGATGTAACAGCTGAAGCGATGTCTACTTGAGGGGGAGTCAACTCCATGCTGCACTCTTTTTCCCTTAGCTAAAGTTTTTTCCCACTGGGTTTTCTTTAGCAAGGTTTTTAACGAGGCAGTAATCTATAGTTGATCTTCAACAAAATAAAATTGCTATCCAAGGGGGAGTGTTATAATAATAATAATAATATAGATATGGATAGTCAATTTTGGTGTATACATATAGTCAATTTTGGTACACAAAGTATGTATTTTTATATTGAGATTTTAGGCTATAAATACTCATGAATGCAAGCATTAAACTTGCACCATTTCACACACTTACAAAGTGTTTCTTTCTTTCTCCATTATCATCTTTGTTCTTACACTTTATTATTAGTATTCTTAATCAAGAATCAAATCACTAAATGTAGTTATAAGCCTACTGAATTATAACATCAAGAATCAAACCACTAAAGGTAGTTATAAGCCTACTGAATTATAAATTACCTTTAAATATTGAAGTATGGAAGAGTTAAAGAACACATGACATATAAGTTGTTATGTAATCAATTTTTTATTTTTTATTTTGTCTATTTATTGCTTAACTTCACTAACCAAGCCTTCAACTTTGACAATTTAAGCATCATAGAGCAGCACTTCGCAAACTTATTTATGTATCCTAAACTAATTATTTTCTCCTGTTGTACTACTAATAGTTAAATAGAATGTTGGTGAAATTAGTCTTTTAAAAACCACAAATAAAGATTTAAATAGAATGTTGGTGAAATTAGTCTTTTAAAAACCACAAATAAAGATTAATGTTTATGCTTCCAATCATTAAAGGATTGGCCTGGTGTTATCAAGGTGTTTCTTTGACCTTGAGGTCATCAGTCCAAGTCCTACTCATTTTTACTTTTCTATGTTAGTGAAACGTTTATTTCATTTGCATATAATTCTATTATTGAAGTTTTCCACATTGATGTTTATGATTTTTGTATATTTCATTATTATGGGTATATTAAATCAAATTATTATTAGCATTTTGCTTTCCAACAGGGTCACTTTTATCCGCATATACTAAATACAAAAGATTAATATTTAATGAACTAATAACATTTGTAGTGAAGGTTTATTATAAATAAATAGCTTACATTTAGTTTGATAACTTTGACTACATTACACGGAGTGAATTATTGCAATCTCTTGCTGTTGGTCCCTTAAATAAATAAAAAAGTATTGTAGATGGGTGAATAGAATTCTTTTTAATTAAGCAAGTAATATAGTAGATAAGTGTATTCAAGCAGATAATTAAATAAGAGTTTTGGGTAATTTTCAACGTTATTATTTTATTGATATGAATCTTAAAGAATCACAACTGTTCAAAGGCGGAAAAACAGTTGGTTGATACAGATTACACCCAGAGGCGAAACTAGGATTTTTTTCACCGGGGGCAAAAAAAAAATTTAACCGTAGCAATTTTTTTGGACAAAATTTGAAGATTTTTGGGCAAAAGTTGGAGATTTTGGGGCAAAATTTGAAGATTTTGGGGCAAAAGTTGGAGAATTTGGGGCAAAATTTGAAGGTTTTGGGGCAAAATATGTAGGTTTAGGGGCAAAAAAAAAATCCACCGGGGGCAAAGTCGAAAAACCCAAAATTTTTACACTGAAAAAAAAAATCCACCGGGGGCGTCCGCCCCCCCTGCCCCATACCATCTTCGCCCCTGATTACACCTAAGTATAGCTAAAGAGAATATCTTAAGGCTATTACAAGTTTGGACTCTATTTAAATAAACTCACACCACTAAATATTACAATAGTGAAAACATCTATTTATAGGAGTCCTATTATCCATGTAATTGATCTATTGTCTACTGGTACATAGCATGTCTGTACTTGTGTAGACAACTGCATTAGAGAGCGTGCTCTCTTTCTTTCCTCTTTGGTAGCTATTTGCAGGAATACCCTAATTCGGTTTGGCACCACTATTTGAATAAACAAATAGAATGTTGGGTTCCCTAGGCGTTGACAAAGTATTACACATGTCTGCACATGCGTTAAACTTCTGCATTCCCACGTGGTCTTGTAAGGTTACTTGTCAGCCGCCGACGCGTGTCCTTTTCTGTTCAACTTTGTCTTCGACTTCTGTTGAATAGTACAATTGATGTAGACCACACAGAAAAGTATTATGCTTGTAATGGAGCATAACTGTCTAAGTGTTGTATGCTGCTACCAGCTATGCTGGTTCTTCTACTGGTTCACTTAATCTTCATACTTTGCTGGGCACTCATCATGTGCTGGTTGAAGAATAATGTATACCTTGTGCTGGTATACCAGACAACATACTAAGATACTTGACACAACAACAAATGCTGTCTATAAATAAATAAACCTATGATGGCTGCACATAATATCTTAGTGTACATAATTGTTGTTTTGTCATAATTAAATTTTTAATTATTTTGGGGACTCAACACTTACTATGTCTTTTTGGCTGCTAAAGGGATGATTTTACTCTTTTTCATGATGTATTGCATGGGCGACTTTATTAGAAATTGTAGATATGAAATTTTAACCATTTTTATAATAAAATTAGCTCCATCTGTATGTATAGTTTGGATTTCATTATGTAGTGATAAACTATGTTACTTTATGTTTGGATAGTGAATACATGTGACAACCCGGAAATTTTTGACCAAATTTAAACTTTATCTTTAAATGATTTAACGTTTCCGACACGATAAGCAAAGTCTATGAAGTTGAATATCAAAATTTTAGAACTGTTTCATTACATTTGACTGCTCTCGACGATTCATGAACAATTATATGTATGTATATATATATATATATATATATATATATATATATATATATATATATATATATGTACAAGTAAAAACGACTTTCCTACAGTAAAATACTATTTGCTACAGTAAAATAACTTTGCTACAGTAAAACACTATTTGCTACAGTGAAACCTTATTTTGCTACAGTGCTACAGTGAAAACGGCTACAGTGATTTGCTACAGTAACCACTATTTGCTACGGTAAACACTATTTGCTACAGTACACTATTTTGCTACAGTAAAACACTATTTGATGTCGACGAACTAGCAAACAAAAACAGATAAGGCGGCCATGCGATCGCATGGCAAAAACACTGAAAACTCATGCGATCGCATGAGGTACTGTAGCAGGCCACATACTATAAAAGCTCGATTCATTCCTCCGTATTATTATTTTTTTATATTATTATTATTATTATTAATATTATTATTATTATTATTATTATTATTATTATTATTATTATTATTATTATTGTAACATCCCGTTTTTCCCGTACGTATTGAAAGGTACATACTTGATCATTTGTACGTTTATAACTCGCTAGCTTATGTGTAAATGTATGAATATACGTATAGATATATATAAACGTATACTTGATAATGTGTGCATATGCAAGTCTATACGTGGGTTTAGTTAGCGTTAAGTCTTGTGAGACTATTGTTGAAGGCTAGGTGAAAATAGGAAGCGGGTTTGGAATGTACAAATTAAATTAAGTCGAAACTTGTTTTTGATGGTCGAACTGTTCAGATGCAGTCTTATTCCGCGCCGCGACAAATGGGTCCGCGCCGCGGCATTTCAAACATTTCCATATCAGAAGTCAGGTTAACAAGGGTCATTTTTCCTTCGATATGTCGCGCCGCGACAAATGGGCCGCGCCGCGGCAATGCTGCTGGACAGACTCCGGTTTTAGCTCAATTTAAATGACTTTAAGGGGCAAATTGGTAATTTGGCGTATAAATCTTATGGGAGCATTAAACCCCAACCACTCATCCATTTCATTTAATTTCTTTTCCCTTTTCTTTCTAATTTCTCTCCCAAAACTTAAAACCCAATTGAATTAAAAGTGAGTTTTGAGAGTGAAGGATTGAGGGTTGATCTTTGGAGCAAGAATTAAAGTTGTTCCTCTTGTCTCTAGCTACGCGTTGATAGTCTTGGTAAGTTCTAACTCTATGTTTTAAGTTTTAATTGGTTAATGGCTAGGGTTTTGGTTACTAGAGACTTGTTTGACCCATTTGAGGGTAAAATGGGTGAATTTGGGTTATGTTGTTGTAATGAAACCCTAATGGCCACAAGCTAGGGTTTTGGTCTTATGATTTGAGGTTGTAAGTGTCAAATGGTATTGCTAGTCACTAATACAATTTTGGATTTATGGAAGAAGTGTTAATGGGTAAGTTTGACTTGATTGAGAGGCTAAGTAATTTAAAATGGGTCAAAATGTACTAGTTGACCTAGTTTGGGTGAAATGGGTATGAATTACCCTAAGTTTGTGTTAATTGAAGTTAATAGACTTTAATTCACTAGTCTTAGTGATTAAAGTCGAGTCTTGTCCATTTATGGCGGTTGTGAGTAGTTGAGTCATTTAATGCAAATTGGGTCATTAAATGCTCAAGTGGGAGTATTGTGGTTAGTCCCACTAGTTGTGAAATTGAATGTGCACTTAATGATTTAGGTACATTGCATTGAAGCTCGGAAGTGCTAAATCACCATCCTTGTGACAAGGTGAGTGGAATAAGTATACTTGTACGTGTATGATGTGCTTATTTGTACGTAAGGATATGTGTTGTCCTAGTTAGTGATATATGTGTTGTACACTAACGATTTATGAACGGATATGTGTTGTCTAATTTAGCAATATATGTGTTGTATGCTAACGGTTTATTAAATGGATATGTGTTGTCCAAATTGGTGTTATATGTGTTGTACACTAATGATCTTATGAACGGATATGTGTTATCCAAGGGTTGGTGATATATGTGTTGTGCACTAACGGTTGTTATGAACACCGATGGGAATTTTGAGTACCATTCCTTTTTGCTATTGGTTAACCATGGTTGTGTGATTGTGTAATTAGCATATTAAATTATGAACTATATGCTATTGTCGGTTGCTAGCTCCTTATGGATTGTGGATTGTAGTTTATGCATGATGTTTGCATGTTTGTCGAATAGCTAGCTTGTATGCGGTATTGTGTAAGTGATTGCAAGTAAGTAGGTTATATATGAACATGTATAATTATTGCATTCACTAAGCATTAGCTTACCCCTCTCGTTGTTTATCTTTTTAGATGCAGGTGTGGATAAGGGCAAAGGGGTTATCGGGCATTAGGTGTCCTTTGATGGCGTTTTGTTGGAGCTTTTGGAAGTTGGCCTAGCGTTTTGGGTAGTTTAGTCCCAAACCATGCTCGATGTGTTGTTTGGTTTAAAACTATCATTTTTGTATTGGTCAAACTTGTGCCTCATTCGTTAATGGCCTTTGTGCCTTTTGTAAACACTAAAACTTGTTGTATGTTCCAACGAACGTGTGGAATGGTTACATATTTGATTGGCGCATAAATGTGTATTATTATGAAGAAAAAAAAATTTATCGTATGGAATACGGGTTGGGTGGTTTCAAGTGGTATCAGAGCATGGTCTAAGGGATTTAGGCGACTTGAGATAGGTGCCTAGACTTGGACTTTATTGTGTGAGCGCTTTATGCGGGACTTGTAGGACTTTGGGTCTAATCGGGAATTGTTAGTGCTTTGGTTTATGTGAACTAACCTGGTGCTAATTGTTTTGTATTGTGTTAAGCAATCATCAAGCATGACGGACGTTGTACTAGCAAGTTAATGCGACGTGTTCGCATAACAATGATTAGCTACCATTGTTACGGGTACAAATCGTGTCAAACAAGTAATGTACGACGATTGTTGAGTAAGATGGAGTAGTGTGGGGTATATGTATATGCATACGTGTTATGTCCTTTTGTTTCGTTCGTTGTTTAATCTTTTCTGTTTTATAGAATGAAGATGAGAAACGGACACGACACCGAAAATGGGGGTACGAGTGAGGACGTTGAGTTCACGGCCAAAGTTGGGGCCATCTTTAAACGTCAAAAGGCGGAGTTCCTTGAGGATGTTAAGAAAATGTTTCTATATACGATTGACGAGCAATTAGTCAATGTAGTCAAGGAGCAAGTGAAGGCCGTTCATCAAGAGGATAATGTGGGGAGACGGGACTTCGTTTATAAGAATTTTAAGGATTCTCAACCTCCCACCTTTGAAGGTGAACGAGACCCTCTCAAGAGTGCCCGATGGATCTCCGATATGGAGGGGGCTTTTCGTACTTGTGAATGTCCTCTTGATAAGAAGACAAGGTATGGTTGTAGCATGTTAAGGGGTGACGCCAAGCTATGGTGGGATGCGAAAATCCAAGTTTATGGTAAAGAACAATGCATGGATTTTACTTTGGATGAATTCAAGGTAGAGTTTTTCGATGAGTACCGAACTTCGGCCGATCTAACTAGGCTTAAGGATGAGTTAGGTTCCTTGAGGCTAGGGTCGATGGATTTGAACACTCTCAAATTCGTGTTTTTGTCCAAGACCCAATTTTGCCTGGAGTATGTCGGGAACGATAAGATGTTGAAGGAAGATTTCTATCGAATCTTGAATGATAACTATCAAGAGAAAATTAGTGTGAACGTAGTGAAGTGCTTTGATGAATTGTTCAATATGGCGAAGGGTTTTGAAGCGCTTGTGTTGAGAAAGAATAGTTTTACTTTTGGAAAGAGGAAGTTCGAGAATTCGAGTCAATCGAGCTTTTCCAACAAAAGGAACAAGAAGGGCTCCGAAAATGTTAACAGTGTGAAGAAAGGTAGCTCCGGTGATCATGTACCCACTTGCTATACTTGTGGGCAAAAAGGTCACATCTCTCGTGATTACCCCAACTCACCTTCCACACCCAAATTTACTTGTTTCAATTGTGGTAAAGAAGGGCATAAGAGGCCCTAGTGTCCCGAGTTGCGCAATGATAATGTTAAGCGGTTAGAAAAGGCGGCGGGTACGGCTAGAGGTCGAAATTATTTGATGACCAATGATGAAGCCAAACAATCGAACGAAGTTGTCTCAGGTACTTTCATGGTTAACTCTAATCCGGCAAGGATTCTATTTGATAGTGGTGCAAATTTGTCTTTTGTGTCACCTCGATTTGTACCTAAACTTAATAAGCTACTAGCTAAATTAAGTCGTCCGGTAGAAGTCGAAATAGCGGACGGCAAGACGGTGCTAGTGGTTGATGTGTGTAAAAATTGTGATGTTGTGTTTGGTGCCGAAAACTTTAAAATTGATCTCATCCCTATGACTTTGGGCGATTTTGATATCATTGTTGGTTTGGATTGGCTCGATCGAAATAGAGCCGATATCGCATTCCACGAAAAGTCTATTCGAGTGAAGACCCCAAGTGGGGAAGAGTTAGTTATTCACGGTGATAAGCGTAGGAGACTTGTGCCGATATGCACTTTTGCACGGGCACGTCGTTCTCTTGTTAGTAGTGGCATGGCTTTTCTTACCCATGTTGTTGATACTCGTGACGAGCCACCACCTATACGTGAAATTCCGGTGGTTAGTGAGTTCGAAGATGTTTTTCCGGATGAGTTACCGGGTGTTCCGGCGGAAAGACAAGTAGAATTTCGCATTGAGTTAGTTCCGGGAGCTACTTCCATTGCAAAAACTCCTTATCGTTTAGCCCCGATGGAAATGCAAGAGTTGTTAAATCAAACCCAAGAGTTGCTTGAAAAGGGTTTCATTCGACCGAGCTCCTCGCCATGGGGTGCTCCGGTCTTGTTTGTGAAAAAGAAAGATGGAAGTATGCGGATGTGCATCGATTATCGGGAGTTGAACAAAGTGACGATCAAGAATCGCTATCCATTACCTAGGATCGACGATTTGTTTGACCAACTCCAAGGTGCAACGTATTTCTCTAAGATCGACCTACGGTCCGGCTATCACCAAATGCGGGTCCGTGAGGAAGATATTGAGAAAACGGCTTTTCGAACGCGTTATGGGCATTTTGAGTTTGTAGTTATGCCTTTTGGTCTTACGAATGCACCGGCGGCATTCATGGATCTTATGAACCGAGTGTGCCAACCTATGTTGGATAAGTCGGTGATCGTGTTCATTGACGACATACTAGTCTACTCAAAAAGTATGAACGAACATGAACGCCATTTGCGTGAAGTGTTGAAGACATTGCGGAAGGAGAAGTTGTATGCAAAATTCTCCAAATGTGAATTTTGGCTAAGGTAAGTTCAATTCCTTGGCCATATTATGAATCAAGAAGGAATTCAAGTAGACCCGGGGAAGATAGAAACGGTGAAGGTTGGGGACAACTGACTACGCCTACAGAAATCCGAAGCTTTCTCGGATTGGCCGGTTATTATCGTCGGTTCATCCAAGACTTTTCTAAGATTGCTTCTCCTTTGACTAAATTGACGAGGAAGAACGTAAGATTCAATTGGGAGAACGAGCAAGAAATCGCTTTTCAACTGTTAAAAGAGAAATTGTGTCAAGCTCCGGTGTTAGTGTTGCCGGAAGGGGTAGAAGACATGACGGTTTATTATGATGCTTCTTTAAATGGGCTCGGGTGTGTTTTGATGCAAAGAGGTAAAGTCATCGCTTACGCCTCTCGATAATTAAAGGAACACGAAAAGAGATACCCGACTCACGATCTTGAATTGGCGGCGGTGGTTCATGCGTTGAAAATTTGGCGCCACTACTTGTATGGTGTCAAGTGTACGATTTATTCGGACCATAAGAGTTTGAAACATCTCTCTACTCAACGAGATTTGAATTATCGTCAACGTAGGTGGATGAATGTGGTAAAGGATTATGATTGTGAGATACTTTACCATCCGGGAAAGGCGAACATGGTCGCGGATGCGTTGAGTTGAAAGAGTCAACATCCGGCGATACGAGTAGGATCGTTACGCATGATTATTACTAACGTTTTCCTTGTAAAGCTTGGTGAGATTCAAATAGAAGCGTATGTTCACAGCAAGCATGAAGAGCGGATTGTGGGGCAAACGGAGTTCATTACTATGGGCTCGCGTGGTTTGTTGTCGTTTCAAGGAAGAGTATGGGTACCTAAGATGGGTGGTAACCGACAAGTGCTACTAGATGAAGCACATAAGTCAAGGTATTCCATTCATCCGGGTGCAACAAAGATGTACTATGATTTGAAGAAAGATTATTGGTGGCCCGGTATGAAACGTGATGTGGTTAAGTATGTTGAATAATGCGTCACGTGTTTGCAAGTTAAAGCCGAACACCAAAAGCCGTACGGTAAGTTACAACCCTTGGAAGTCCCGAAATGGAAATGGGAGCACATTACCATGGATTTCATTACTAAGTTACCAAGGACGGCGAGAACCCAATGTGATACGATTTGGGTGATAGTTGA
Source organism: Rutidosis leptorrhynchoides (assembly GCF_046630445.1). Classification (NCBI taxonomy): domain Eukaryota; kingdom Viridiplantae; phylum Streptophyta; class Magnoliopsida; order Asterales; family Asteraceae; genus Rutidosis; species Rutidosis leptorrhynchoides. The sequence continues at coordinate 474,756,768 of NC_092335.1, forward strand.
TCGATTGACGAAAAGTGCTTTGTTTCTTCCCATTTGGGAAACGATATCATCGGAGACTTTATCCAAGTTGTTTATCAAGGAGGTGATATCGAGACATGGGGTTCCTATATCTATTGTTTCGGATCGAGATACTCATTTTACGTCCCGGTTTTGGAACAAGATTCATGAAGATATGGGTACTCAATTGAAAATGAGCACGGCGTATCATCCTCAAACGGACGGTCAAACTGAACGAACGAATCAAACTTTGGAAGATATGTTACGAGCGTGCGTTATTGATTTCGGTGGTAGTTGGGATGAGCATTTGCCTTTGGTGGAATTCTCGTACAATAATAGTTATCATACTAGTATCGGGATGCCGCCATATGAGATGCTTTATGGGCGTAGGTGTCGAACCCCGATTTGTTAGGGTGAAGTGGGATAAAAGGAAATCGGGAGTTCCGATTTGGTTTTGGAGACGAACAGTAAAATTGAGATGATTCGGGCTCGACTTAAAGCGGCGCAAGATCGACAAAAGTCTTATGCCGATAAAGGTAGGAGAACGATTGAGTTTCAAGAAGGTGACATGGTAATGCTTAAGGTTTCTCCATAGAAAGGTGTTATTCGGTTTCGAAAGCGAGAAAAGTTAGCTCCTCAGTTTATTGGTCCTTTCAAGGTTTTGGCACGTGTTGGTGAGGTTGCTTATCGACTAGAGTTACCCGAAGAACTTGCGGGAATCCATAACACGTTTCATGTTTCCCATCTTCGTAAGTGTCTTGCGGATGACTCGACTTGGGTGCCTTTAGATGAAATTACGTTGAATAACAAGCTAGAGTATGCTGAAGAACCGGTTGCAATCCTTGATGAGAAGGTTAAGATGTTGCAGAACAAGGAAGTTAGAACTTTCAAGGTGCAATGGCGACATCGAAAGGGTTCCGAGTTTACATGGGAATCCGAAGAGTTTGTCTTGGTCTATCTTCCGGCTTGTCATGCGGCTTGGATCGCGAGGACGCGCTCCGATACAAGTGGGGGAGAGTTGTAACATCCCGTTTTTCCCGTACATATTGAAAGGTACATACTTGATCATTTGTACGTTTATAACTCGCTAGCTTATGTGTAAATGTATGAATATACATACAGATATATATAAACGTATACTTGATAATGTGTGCATATGCAAGTCTATACGTGGGTTTAGTTAGCGTTAAGTCTTGTGAGACTATTGTTGAAGGCTAGGTGAAAATAGGAAGCGGGCTTGGAATGTACAAATTAAATTAAGTCGAAACTTGTTTTTGATGGTTGAACTGTTCAGATGCAGTCTTATTCCGCGCCGCGACAAATGGGTCCGCGCCGCGGCATTTCAAGCATTTCCAGATCAGAAGTCAGGTTAACAAGGGTCATTTTTCCTTCGATATGTCGCGCCGCGACAAATGGGCCGCGCCGCGGCAATGCTGCTGGACAGACTCCGGTTTTAGCTCAATTTAAATGACTTTAAGGGGAAAATTGGTAATTTGGCGTATAAATCTTATGGGAGCATTAAACCCCAACCACTCATCCATTTCATTTAATTTCTTTTCCCTTTTCTTTCTAATTTCTCTCCCAAAACTTAAAACCCAATTGAATTAAAGGTGAGTTTTGAGAGTGAAGGATTGAGGGTTGATCTTTGGAGCAAGAATTAAAGTTGTTCCTCTTGTCTCTAGCTACGCGTTGATAGTCTTGGTAAGTTCTAACTCTATGTTTTAAGTTTTAATTGGTTAATGGCTAGGGTTTTGGTTACTAGAGACTTGTTTGACCCATTTGAGGGTAAAATGGGTGAATTTGGGTTATGTTGTTGTAATGAAACCCTAATGGCCACAAGCTAGGGTTTTGGTCTTATGATTTGAGGTTGTAAGTGTCAAATGGTATTGCTAGTCACTAATACACTTTTGGATTTATGGAAGAAGTGTTAATGGGTAAGTTTGACTTGATTGAGAGGCTAAGTAATTTAAAATGGATCAAAATGTACTAGTTGACCTAGTTTGGGTGAAATGGGTATGAATTACCCTAAGTTTGTGTTAATTGAAGTTAATAGACTTTAATTCACTAGTCTTAGTGATTAAAGTCGAGTCTTGGCCATTTATGGGCGGTTGTGAGTAGTTGAGTCATTTAATGCAAATTGGGTCATTAAATGCTCAAGTGGGAGTATTGTGGTTAGTCCCACTAGTTGTGAAATTGAATGTGCACTTAATGATTTAGGTACATTGCATTGAAGCTCGGAAGTGCTAAATCACCATCCTTGTGACAAGGTGAGTGGAATAAGTATACTTGTACGTGTATGATGTGCTTATTTGTACGTAAGGATATGTGTTGTCCTAGTTAGTGATATATGTGTTGTACACTAACGATTTATGAACGGATATGTGTTGTCTAATTTAGCAATATATGTGTTGTATGCTAACGGTTTATTAAATGGATATGTGTTGTCCAAATTGGTGTTATATGTGTTGTACACTAATGATCTTATGAACGGATATGTGTTGTCCAAGGGTTGGTGATATATGTGTTGTGCACTAACGGTTGTTATGAACACCGATGGGAATTTTGAGTACCATTCCTTTTTGCTATTGGTTAACCATGGTTGTGTGATTGTGTAATTAGCATATTAAATTATGAACTATATGCTATTGTCGGTTTGCTAGCTCCTTGTGGATTGTGGATTGTAGTTTATGTATGATGTTTGCATGTTTGTCGAATAGCTAGCTTGTATGCGGTATTGTGTAAGTGATTGCAAGTAAATAGGTTATATATGAACATGTATAATTATTGCATTCACTAAGCATTAGCTTACTCCTCTCGTTGTTTATCTTTTTAGATGCAGGTGTGGATAAGGGCAAAGGGGTTATCGGGCATTAGGTGTCCTTTGATGGCGTTTTGTTGGAGCTTTTGGAAGTTGGCCTAGCGTTTTGGGTAGTTTAGTCCCAAACCATGCTCGATGTGTTGTTTGGTTTAAAACTATCATTTTTTTATTGGTCAAACTTGTGCCTCATTCGTTAATGGCCTTTGTGCCTTTTGTAAACACTAAAACTTGTTGTATGTTCCAACGAACGTGTGGAATGGTTACATATTTGATTGGCACATAAATGTGTATTATTATAAAAAAAAAATTATCGTATGGAATACGGGTTGGGTTGTTTCAATTATTATTAATCTTATTATAATATTATTATTAGTAGTATATATACCTAAAATACTACGACGAGGTTATGAGCGTGTCACCTTCAAAATGGGTTTTTGAGCGGGATAGAGCTAAGGAAATTATGGGTTATTGCCAAGGAGGTTATGGGTAATGTTCGAGGGTATATTTGTGAATCAAATCTAGTGTTTATCATCTCTGTTGCGTCTACGTACTTTTCTACAATATTGAATCTCAATATTGATACGTAAGCACTCATATTTTATCTTTTATACATTAATTGTGTATCCATGTCTAGTGCTCGAGTATATATATTTATGCATGCTTGTATGCTAAATTTCGTCGTTAAACAGTTTATAATGAATCACGAATTAAATACATATATTACTGGTAAAAGGTATATGATATACATGTTTTTGGAAAGCTGGCGAAAAATCAATAACTTTTCATTTAGAAATCGCGTAATTTCGGTGAACGAATTAAAAGATATGATCAACTGAATTATGATTGACATTGATTGGAATTGCTTTTGAAACTTGTTTGTAAGAATGATAAATTGGATTTTTAAATATTACCAGCCAAGTAAATGAATCCATATATAAGGCACGTCTCGTTTTGTTGAATTATTGTCAAAATTGACTTTTTGAAACAACTTTGGATAACTTTTGTATGTCGATCTCGAGCATTAGGATTGTGATACACTATGACCTGACCTAGCTTGATAGACATTTATTGACCAACATATATTCTCTAGGTTGAGATATACGGTTATTTGGTAATCCGAGTTTCAGTCACATTTTGGTGAACGACTTTATATGCTGCTAAGGTGAGTTTCATTTGCTCCCTTTTTAATTGCTTTTGCAATCTATACTTTTGGGCTAAGAATACATGCACTTTATTTTAAACGCAATGGATACAAGTACATACTAAATTCTATACTGAGTTTGAATCGAAAATCCCTTAGCTTTGGTAACTAGTAACTGCCAGTTATAAGAACTGGTCGGCGCGAATAGTTGTATATGGATCCATAAGGCTTGACATCCCCGTCTGTTCCAGGTATAGAAACCCCAGCCTGAACTATAAAACAGACGTATACTATTTGAGTTTAGTACACGTTGGTTTGCGTGTATTGTACATGTTGGTTGCATGTATGTTAAAATAGGGGTACTTATTATATAAACGTTAAAGTTTAGTTATCAGGGTGCTCAATTTCGTAGAATATTTTGATAAACGTTTCTGGATGAAACAACTGAAATCTTGTGATCCACCTTTATGTACAGATTATGCAAAATATTAAAACTATGAACTCACCAACCTTTGTGTTGACACTTGTTAGCATGTTTATTCTTAGGTTCCATAGAAGTCTTCCGCTGTTTGCTTATATGTTAGACAAGCTATGTGCATGGAGTCTTACATGGCATATTTTTCAAGGAAACGTTGCATTCACCAAATCATCACCATGTATCTTATTTTGACTGCATTGTCAACGGAAGTACTATTGTAAACTATTATTTACGGTGATTGTCTATATGTAGAAATCATCAGATGTCAAAAACCTTTGATTTAAATATTCATTTATGGTGTGCCTTTTCAAAAGAATGCAATGTTTACAAAATGTATCATATAGAGGTCAAATACCTCGCAATGAAATCGATGAATAACGTGTTCGTCCATATGGATTTGGAGCGATCGTCACAATACACTACTTTACTTCTTCATATTTCGCCTCGAGTGTAGTGACCCGAAAAATTTCGACTAATTTTAAACCGAACTCTCGATACGATTTAATATTTTGACACGATAAGCGAAGTTTGATAGGTTGAGTCTCAAATATTTTGAACTATTTTTATGAATGTAAATTAGCTTCGACCATTTCCGACAATTCGTGAACATTGTTTGTAAATAAATATAAATATATAAATATTAAATATTTTATATATTAGATAACTAGTGATGATGATATAATTAACAAATTGTAAAAAATATAAATTTTAAATGTAATTACAAGTTAGAAATAAATGTTATAGTAATATTAGCATTATTTTCAATAGTAATATCAAAATTAGTATTATCAATATAATATACAAATATGAAACTTGATATATATAAACTGTTATAGTATTATTACTAATAATAATATTATCATAAATAATTATTATAATTAATATAGTATTATTGAAATTATTAAGTGTATTTTTTTATTTGAAATATATGAATATAATTTGTTTAGCATTATAAGTAATGGTATTATTACTATACTAAAATCATTATAATTATTATTAAAATTAGTAATCTTATTAATATAAATGTAATGTAATAATATTAATATCATTAATACATTAACACTTATTAAGAATAGTTAAAATTAAATGATATATAATTATAGATATGTATATAAATACATATACATATATAAAAATACAAAATTATATATATATATATATATATATATATATATATACATATATATATATATATATATATATATATATATATATAATTGCAAATACAGGTATAGCTACACATATATATATATATATATATATATATATATATATATATATATATATATATATATATATATATATATACCAAGATATACCTAAATAAATAAGTATCTGTTAATATCACAACCAAATCTTTTTCATATATGTGACCTATTACTCACGAAATCAGATAAACAGATGCAACCAAAAAAATCTATTGAATGTCTCTATCCTAGTTTGATTTTTACACTCTAAATTTTGGTTCTTTCATCTGAGATTGATTCCTTATGTCGACATACAGTTACCAGTCAATTCAATTGCCAAAATACAAGCAATCGTGATCAAGTATATTACTACATCACCACCCAGTCACCAAGGACCACCCTATTCTTCCTCTCTTATTCTCTTTAATGTATCAAAACTCCCATGATCACCTTCAATCAACTTCACGAATACTCTAACTTGCAAATCATATGATACTTAATGTTTTATGTCCATACACCTTCGAAACCCACCTTCGGTTGCTATCCATCTGTTTCCACTATCAACAAAGGTTGAAGCCATCATCAAGGTAAACACCTACTTCTGCTTATTCGCCTTTGATCAACACCACAAATGACCATGGAACATAATTGTTGTGCTAAATGCTTCCTGTCTTAACCTCATATCACACCATCACAAGTCAAACACGACCATCACCTTCGAATATTAATCACTACTACAACCACCATGAACCCATCTTTATATAACAACACCATTTGGAAATCATGCTTCTGTTTTCTTTAGTTTCTAACAAGGCACCATCACAACCACTATTGCCACTTTCCTTGTTCTTTTCTTTTCAATTACACTTGCAAACACGACCACCTTGAATCACCATAAACAACCGTCAAACTCTTTCTCCCTCTTTCTGTTTTAAAACCGTAATTCAAACTTTAGTTACATCATTACGATGTTACTGATTTCGTCATCTTGAAAACCACCGTCAAAAGCAATTATGATATTATTTCTATCGTGTGTTGAAACCAAACTTAAACACCATCGACTATCATGTTTTCTTTTTCTGTCTACTGCACGAACAACCACACACCACCTTTCGCCCTCTCTCTCTATAATATTCGACTTAACAATTTTTTTTTCCTGCTTAAATATTTGAAAACCCGACATTTTTTTAACCACTCCACATTATCCCCACTAATCGCCTTTCTGTTTTAAAATCCTAAATGTTATAGACACCTGTTAACAATCGAGCCATCGTGAAATCTCACTGTAAAGTTGAAGTTAACTAGTGTGTTTTTTTTCTTTATGACCACCTACTAGTAAAGTGATAATCCACTATGGAATGTTAGGATTTCATAATACAAATACACGTCCCTTTTCTTTTCTTGTAGCCGACATTTTCCTAATATAAACCCCACTTACATGATTAAAGGAGATAGTGGGATAACATGATTGTGTTACTTTATTTCCTTCCTCTACTGTTCGATTACACCATCCAAAGCCCTTTTGTTTCTTTTCTCCCTAAACTTCAACGTGTTTGCAAAGTTGGGAGAGGACTTAATTACACTTTACACGTAAGTCTTGAGTGTGTTGAAGGATCGGCCATTTACAAATAAACAAGGAATGCAAAACAATTAGATATGTGGGCCGTGGATATTTAAAGTATTAATAAAAAAAAATAATAATAATAGTCGAGTTGGTTACGTACTGTAGGACGAATGAGAAGACTATATTGATGAATATAGTACTACGCGTATGATAAAGATAGAAAAGAGATCGATGATGTTAGATTCGATGACAATGATACAATTTCGAACGTAAGGTGATTATGATTATGATTATAGATGATGATAGTTATGATAATGGTTTATGATCCAGGTGATGAGTAGAGAATAAATATGATAATTATGGCTTAGGTTAAAGATGATAATTAAGATGATAATGATTACGAAGTGAAAAGAATTTAGATGTTATAAATATGAATGAATGATGTCGATTGCAGAAGATTATGATAGTGAAGGAGATGATGTACATATGTTAGGTTAGGAGTAGATGAAGATAATAGATGATGAAGAAGAAGAAAAGGGAAGCAGAAAATAAACGGGTTAAAAGGTTTTAGGCAGGGATTAAAAACAGAAAAACAGAAATGGTCAAGTGGTTTAGAGGGTTGGTGTTTACACGGGAGGTCTTGGGTTCAATCCCGGGCTAGGGCAGTTTATTTTTATTAAGCCTTTCCAATTCAAGGTAGTTATTTTATTTATTATTATTATTATTATTATTATTATTATTATTATTATTATTATTATTATGATTATCATTATTATTATCATTAAAAGTATTATTATTAGCATTAAGATTACTATTAGTAATATCATTATGAGTAAAGTCATTATAGTTATTATTATTATCAAAAGTAGTATTATTATGATCCTTATTACTAAAAGTATTTTTTATTTTTTATATTTTTATTAGTATTAATATTGAAATCAATATTTTATTTAAAATATCATTTTTATTTTATTTTAAAAGTACCACTTTTATTATTATTTGAATTATCAAAATTTTTATCATAATTAGTATTATTTTTATCATTATTATTATTGGTACTATTAGTATATCAAATAAAGATTTTTTTTATATAAAAATATACTTATGACATAAAACCTAACCCTATTAATACTTTAGTAATAAATGTTAACTATATATATAGAAAATAAATATATCTAATTAAGTTATTAATAAAATAAACGATATAAAATAACAATTAAAATCACTAATAAAATATATTTTTTGTTGGATTACCATTACATGTAATAATATACATGATTGAATATAGGTTCGTGAATCCGAGGCCAACCTGCATTGTTCAGTTCTGTCGCATGCATATTTTTACTACAAAATATCGTACAGTGAGTTCATTTGATTCCCTTTTACTCTTTACATTTTTGGGACTGAGAATACATGCGCTGTTTTTACAATTGCTTTATTAAATGCTTTTGAAAGATATTTTGAATTGCGAATACATGAAATGTTTTTATAAATGTTTGACGAGATAGACACAAGCAAAACATTCCTCGAATGAATTATTATGCAGACAGAAGTTCTGCGGATTATTATTGAATTATGTGGACATGATAATTGCCACCATTGAATTATGAGGACATGATAATTGCCACCATTGAATTATGTGGACATGATAATTGCCACCAGTTGATGTGAATGTTATATATCGAGAGAATGGTTTTATACACAGGTTATGTGTATGTTATTTTTGTGCACAAGATATGTGTACGGTTACTATGATTTATGAAAATGGTTTCGTACATGAGAAAGATGTACTGTATTTAAAAGATATAGCATGTACATTACAGGTGGGTATAGGATTCGGGCCCATTTGTACCATGCAGCATTTAAATTTTGTGGTCTATCAAAATGATGAATTTATACTGTTTACAATAAACTTATAAACTCACCAACCTTTTAGTTGACACTCGAAAGCATGTTTATTCTCAGGTATGAAAGAAATCTTCCGCTGTGCATTTACTCATTTTAAAGACATTACATGAAGTCGTTCAAGGCATATAGAGGTCCATTCATGACATATTTCAAAAGACGTTGCATTCGAGTCGTTGAGTTCATCAAGATTATTATTAAGTCAATTATAGTTAGATATATTATAAAATGGTATGCACGCCGTCAACTTTCGATGTAATGAAAGATTGTCTTTTCAAAAACTAATGCAATGTTTGTAAAATATATCATATAGAGGTCAAGCACCTCGCGATGTAATCAACTGTTGTGAATCGTTTATAATCGATATGGACTTCGTCCGGATGGATTAGGACGGGTCTTCACAGTTGGTATCAGAGCGGTGGTCTTAGCGAACCGGGTCTTGCATTAGTGTGTCTAACTAATAGTCGTTAGGATGAATTAGTGAGTCTGGACTTCGACCGTGTCTGCATGTCAAAAGTTTTGCTTATCATTTCGTGTCGAAAATTACCTGTTTATCATTCTTAGAGAATCACTTGTTTATCACTCTTAGTCTAGTTACATTTTACTGCATTGATTGCATGAATAGTGTATAGACAAAATTCATATCTTAGCGTATCTGCTGCCTTATATCTTAGCGTATCTGTTACTGTAACATTGCCTGAAAAATTCCGTAGATTCCTCCGTAACTTATGGGATTTTAGTATTAAATATACGTATGTAAATTATGTATTGCAGGGTACTAATCTACATCCTATAGTCTATTTCTTATCGAAAATCCTTCATTCTGATCATACGAGATGAATCCCTCAACCAGTTCGAATTTCTCGGATTCCGACAGCTATTCTGACATCGAGTTTCACCTAAACTCCGAAAGCTATGTCACTAGAATGAAAACAACTAATCAGCCATCCCCAATTCATCTGATGGGTTCGTTGTCGCTTAAATCAATGGAGACACGAAGAAGGCGATCCTTTCCATCAACCGAATTCACCTTTTGACGAAGAACCTGAAACAATTACCGGCGAACCTATTCGAGACACCATTTTCTATCTCATTTTCAGAGTAGCTCGACACGATTATATTCTATCCACAATTTTAAACCTTATTCATCCGCTCGTTCCGACCGACAATCATCCCGGAATAATAGAAGAAGTCAACGAACTTCGCGCTCGAGTAATCAATTTAGAAAATATGGTGCAAAACGTATCAACTTCAACAACATCACCGGCACCAACCGTACCATCAATAACAGCACCAGTACCATCAATAATTCATGCCTCAACATCTGTACCTCGAGTATAATCACCATTCTACGTATCGATCTACATCAATTATCTTCATTCTTCATGGCAATTATGTAGTCTCTAAAGTCTTAGAGATTAATTATTCTAGCTCAAACCGAAAATCAAATGAGTTTAATATCATATTGACTCATTAAATCCATGATTACATCTGAAGAATATATATATATATATATATATATATATATATATATATATATATATATATATATATATATATATGTTTTCATAAAGATTGTAATTAAAAATTCTTTCGTACAAACTGTTAATGATGAAAATATTTTAACGAGTAGGTAATACGCGAGGAATATTTAGATTTCACATTAATAAGTTACACGGTACATTCTTCGAACCTGATTCAACGGTCAATTACCATCCTACTTACATCCACAGATATACGAATCTGATTCACCACAGAATAACCATTTTCATTCAATTTCATATTTGGATTTTGACCTATCAGAATCCAACAAGTGGCATAATGAAGAAATAATGGACACAATAAAAATTGTTTAGAAACAGACTAATTAACAATATGAAATTCTGTTAAGAATCCACGCTAACAAGATCCTAGCTAACTGTTCCTAGCTAACTGTTTATTCCGTATTACATTTTATATTATCGCAATTTATTTATCGCAGTTTATTTATCGCAATTTATATTCTCGCAATTTTATTTATCGTCATTTAAATTCTGTTATTTATTTTATGCACTTTAAATATCAGGACACGTATACAAGGTTTTGACATATCATATCGATGCATCTATATATATTATTTGGAATCACCACAGACACTCTATATGCAGTAATGATCGAGTTCTCTATACATGGTTGAGGTTGATTCTATAATAATATATATACTTTGAGTTGTGATCGAGTCTGAGACATGTACACGGGTCACGATACATATTAATTAATTCGAATATTATATATTAAACTGTATATGAATTATTGGACTGTCAATGTGGACTATCGACTGTGGACTAATAATATTGAACAATTAAAATGAATTAAAATATTGATTATAACATATGAAACTAAACATTTCTTCAAGTTTGCCACTTGATTTCATCTTAAACCTCATTTGTATCTTGACGATTCCAATCTGCGTTCAAACCTTTCATGATTCTTAAAAACACTTCAATCTAGAGGATAAACCAACCGCACTTCATCTACGGAAGAAAATATTGATGCATATAGTTATGCACCTGAAAACACTCGGAACCTGTGTAAACGTTTAACACGTGTCCGTTCTAGCTCCTTTGGCGTTGTTATTACCGAAAATAACTTTGCTATCCCTTTCCAAAATTAGTCAATTTTGTCACAGCTCCAGTAAGTCAACTTCGATTTTCATTCAGATTAACCTTATTATAATCTTGATATATATGCGTGCTCTTTTGTTATTACCGGGGAACCTTTTATATCCCACCGTATTATCAGTAGACGTACCAGCAACCTCGTTGCTCCTTGGCTTAAATCTCTCCGACAAATCACTATATTTATCTATTGAAGTCTTATCATATACTCATCCGCATCTTGTAATGAGAACTGCCATACCAATTATCGGGAATCAGCAATCAGTACTTTGAAAACTCACAGCATATCTACATCAACAGTTATATGTATAACATTTATCTCTTAGAATTATGATCTTTCATTCTGAAAAACACTCAGTCTACAAATCAATACTCTGAATGTTGAAAAAGCTGAATGAGGCAGCAGAAACCGTAGACAACCATAAACGACCTTAATCATCAGAAGTTTGATGATAAAGAATAGTATGTTGGAAAAGTTCAGAAAAGTTGGAACTGGAAAACTGATTGAGCTAATCACGAAGGAGACCAAGGACAAATACAAGGACCATACCCTATATTCAAAGAATCCAGGTAATTCTGGATCTGTTGAAATCTTTAGAGAATATCTTGCTCCGAAGTCATGTTAAAATCTTGCGGAAAATTTTTTCTTCATCAACCTTCAAACTTATAAATTCCAAAATATCATCATAAATATCTTCGATATTTCTGAGGATATTTTCATAAATATTATCGTCTGAAATTATATACCTCTTCGTGCTATCAGTGTTACATCATATAGAAACTGTTAGTTTCTATATTCTGTAAACTTTCGAATTTAAAATATGAATGTTTTTGAAGTAGTGTGGGAACTGATGCATGAGTTAGTATAATATAATGACACCTGATCAACGTGATTATATTACAGTAAGTCATGCTGAGTTTCTTATAGGACATGATGATTCACAGATCATAACGTCATCATGTGCCATGTTACATAGCTCTTTCATTCTGCTTAACTTCTGAACATATCAAGAAAGTATATTCTTGATAATTCTATTCTCAGTGAATCTGGTAATTTGACAAATCAAATCGTGCTATTACGTTCCTTCTTATTTAAAACATTAAGTTCATTCGAAACTTCATACTTACGAATTCTGGACCAATACTCGCTTTACCAGAGTTCGAGAGGAGGATAAAAAGGCAAGGAGCTCCAGAAAAAAAAAATTTAAAAAAAAAAAATAAAGCCCAATAACAACTTAGAGGTCACAAACCGTGGATATTAATACGAATAGAAATATAAAGACTCGGGAGAACTAAAAACACTATAAACCCAAGAGCATAGTAGAAGTAGACAGATTCCTCCGATGGTAGATGAAAAAGGAGAATGATCAATATGAAAGTCAGGAATATATCCAGAATTAAAACTGGATGAAGCATATTGATTGATGATTTGGAAGAATGAATTAAAATATTGAAATTGGAAGTGATGGGAAATAATGAAACGGAAGAAGTTCATTTATAGTGAAAATACCAGACAGAGCAATCGAGACAGGTGATCGCATTTAATTATAGAGATCTTATTTCCCATAAATCCCGAAGAATCAAATCTTATAGATTTCCAAGATTTTCTTTAAATCCCTTTAAATTTCGGAATTCAACCAAGACAACGTCAAAAGTTAAGACGCACCTTATTTTTTAAATTCAACCATGACTAGTCAAAAGTTATGGTGAAACTTGTCCTTCTCATTTCATTCTTTTGTGATAGCTTCGGTCGTGCGCTCCAAATAATCGAATTGCTTATCCATATTACTCAATGATGATAAAACTTTATTTATCAGCTCATATTCGACATGAAAACATTTTTATTGTTAGCCATGACCACCTCACTCAAATTTCGGGACGAAATTTCTTTAACGGGTAGGTACTGTAGTGACCCGGAAAATTTCGACTAATTTTAAACCGAACTCTCGATACGATTTAATATTTTGACACGATAAGCGAAGTTTGATAGGTTGAGTCTCAAAGATTTTGAACTATTTTTATGAATGTAAATTAGCTTCTACCATTTCCGACAATTCGTGAACATTGTTTGTAAATAAATATAAATATATAAATATTAAATATTTTATATATTAGATAACTAGTGATGATGATATAATTAACAAATTGTAAAAAATATAAATTTTAAATGTAATTACAAGTTAGAAATAAATGTTATAGTAATATTAGCATTATTTTCAATAGTAATATCAAAATTAGTATTATCAATATAATATACAAATATGAAACTTGATATATATAAACTGTTATAGTATTATTACTAATAATAATATTATCATAAATAATTATTATAATTAATATAGTATTATTGAAATTATTAAGTGTATTTTTTTATTTGAAATATATGAATATAATTTGTTTAGTATTATAAGTAATGGTATTATTACTATACTAAAATCATTATAATTATTATTAAAATTAGTAATCTTATTAATATAAATGTAATAATATTAATATCATTAATACATTAACACTTATTAAGAATAGTTAAAATTAAATGATATATAATTATAGATATGTATATAAATACATATACATATGTAAAAATACAAAATTATATATATATATATATATAATTGCAAATACAGGTATAGCTACACATATATATATACGAAGATATACCTAAATAAATAAGTATCTGTTAATATCACAACCAAATCTTTTTCATATCTGTGACCTATTACTCACGAAATCAGATAAACAGATGCAACCAAAAAAATCTATTGAATGTCTCTATCCTAGTTTGATTTTTACACTCTAAATTTTGGTTCTTTCATCTGAGATTGATTCCTTATGTCGACATACAGTTACCAGTCAATTCAATTGCCAAAATACAAGCAATCGTGATCAAGTATATTACTACATCACCACCCAGTCACCAAGGACCACCCTATTCTTCCTCTCTTATTCTCTTTAATGTATCAAAACTCCCATGATCACCTTCAATCAACTTCACGAATACTCTAACTTGCAAATCATATGATACTTAATGTTTTATGTCCATACACCTTCGAAACCCACCTTCGGTTGCTATCCATCTGTTTCCACTATCAACAAAGGTTGAAGCCATCATCAAGGTAAACACCTACTTCTGCTTATTCGCCTTTGATCAACACCACAAATGACCATGGAACATAATTGTTGTGCTAAATGCTTCCTGTCTTAACCTCATATCACACCATCACAAGTCAAACACGACCATCACCTTCGAATATTAATCACTACTACAACCACCATGAACCCATCTTTATATAACAACACCATTTGGAAATCATGCTTCTGTTTTCTTTAGTTTCTAACAAGGCACCATCACAACCACTATTGCCACTTTCCTTGTTCTTTTCTTTTCAATTACACTTGCAAACACGACCACCTTGAATCACCATAAACAACCGTCAAACTCTTTCTCCCTCTTTCTGTTTTAAAACCGTAATTCAAACTTTAGTTACATCACTACGATGTTACTGATTTCGTCATCTTGAAAACCACCGTCAAAAGCAATTATGATATTATTTCTATCGTGTGTTGAAACCAAACTTAAACACCATCGACTATCATGTTTTCTTTTTCTGTCTACTGCACGAACAACCACACACCACCTTTCGCCCTCTCTCTCTATAATATTCGACTTAACAATTTTTTTTTTCTGCTTAAATATTTGAAAACCCGACATTTTTTTAACCACTCCACATTATCCCCACTAATCGCCTTTCTGTTTTAAAATCCTAAATGTTATAGACACCTGTTAACAATCGAGCCATCGTGAAATCTCACTGTAAAGTTGAAGTTAACTAGTGTGTTTTTTTTTCTTTATGACCACCTACTAGTAAAGTGATAATCCACTATGGAATGTTAGGATTTCATAATACAAATACACGTCCCTTTTCTTTTCTTGTAGCCGACATTTTCCTAATATAAACCCCACTTACATGATTAAAGGAGATAGTGGGATAACATGATTGTGTTACTTTATTTCCTTCCTCTACTGTTCGATTACACCATCCAAAGCCCTTTTGTTTCTTTTCTCCCTAAACTTCAACGTGTTTGCAAAGTTGGGAGAGGACTTAATTACACTTTACACGTAAGTCTTGAGTGTGTTGAAGGATCGGCCATTTACAAATAAACAAGGAATGCAAAACAATTAGATATGTGGGCCGTGGATATTTAAAGTATTAATAAAAAAAAATAATAATAATAGTCGAGTTGGTTACGTACTGTGGGACGAATGAGAAGACTATATTGATGAATATAGTACTACGCGTATGATAAAGATAGAAAAGAGATCGATGATGTTAGATTCGATGACAATGATACAATTTCGATCGTAAGGTGATTATGATTATGATTATAGATGATGATAGTTATGATAATGGTTTATGATCCAGGTGATGAGTAGAGAATAAATATGATAATTATGGCTTAGGTTAAAGATGATAATTATGATGATAATGATTAGGAAGTGAAAAGAATTTGGATGATATAAATATGAATGAATGATGTCGATTGCAGAAGATTACGATAGTGAAGGAGATGATGTACATATGTTAGGTTAGGAGTAGATGAAGATAATAGATGATGAAGAAGAAGAAAAGGGAAGCAGAAAATAAACGGGTTAAAAGGTTTTAGGCAGGGATTAAAAACAGAAAAACAGAAATGGTCAAGTGGTTTAGAGGGTTGGTGTTTATACGGGAGGTCTTGGGTTCAATCCCGGGCTAGGGTAGTTTATTTTTATTAAGCCTTTCCAATTCAAGGTAGTTATTTTATTTATTATTATTATTATTATTATTATTATTATTATTATTATTATTATTATTATTATTATTATTATTATTATTATTATTATTATTATTATTATTATTATTATGATTATCATTATTATTAACATTAAAAGTATTATTATTAGCATTAAGATTACTATTAGTAATATCATTATGAGTAAAGTCATTATAGTTATTATTATTATCAAAATTAGTATTATTATGATCCTTATTACTAAAAGTATTTTTTATTATTTATATTTTTATTAGTATTAATATTGAAATCAAAATTTTATTTAAACTATCATTTTTATTTTATTTTAAAAGTACCACTTTTATTATTATTTGAATTATCAAAATTTTTATCATAATTAGTATTATTTTTATCATTATTATTATTGGTACTATTAGTATATCAAATAAAGATATTTTTTTATATATAAAAATATACTTATGACATAAAACCTAACCCTATTAATACTTTAGTAATAAATATTAACTATATATATATATATAGAAAATAAATATATCTAATTAAGTTATTAATAAAATAAACGATATAAAATAATAATTAAAATCACTAATAAAATATATTTTTTGTTGGATTACCATTACATGTAATAATATACATGATTGAATATAGGTTCGTGAATCCGAGACCAACCTGCATTGTTCAGTTCTGTCGCATGCATATTTTTACTACAAAATATCGTACAGTGAGTTCATTTGATTCCCTTTTACTCTTTACATTTTTGGGACTGAGAATACATGCGCTGTTTTTACAATTGCTTTATTAAATGCTTTTGAAAGATATTTTGAACTGCGAATACATGAAATGTTTTTATAAATGTTTGACGAGATAGACACAAGCAAAACATTCCTCGAATGAATTATTATGCAGACAGAAGTTCTGCGGATTATTATTGAATTATGTGGACATGATAATTGCCACCATTGAATTATGTGGACATGATAATTGCCACCATTGAATTATGTGGACATGATAATTGCCACCAGTTGATGTGAATGTTATATATCGAGAGAATGGTTTTATACACAGGTTATGTGTATGTTATTTTTGTGCACAAGATATGTGTACGGTTACTATGATTTATGAAAATGGTTTCGTACATGAGAAAGATGTACTGTATTTAAAAGATATAGCATGTACATTACAGGTGGGTATATGATTCGGGCCCATTTGTACCATGCAGCATTTAAATTTTGTGGTCTATCAAAATGATGAATTTTTACTGTTTACAATAAACTTATGAACTCACCAACCTTTTGGTTGACACTCGAAAGCATGTTTATTCTCAGGTATGAAAGAAATCTTCCGCTGTGCATTTACTCATTTTAAAGACATTACATGGAGTCGTTCAAGGCATATAGAGGTCCATTCATGACATATTTCAAAAGACGTTGCATTCGAGTCGTTGAGTTCATCAAGATTATTATTAAGTCAATTATAGTTAGATATATTATAAAATGGTATGCACGCCGTCAACTTTCGATGTAATGAAAGATTGTCTTTTCAAAAACTAATGCAATGTTTGTAAAATGTATCATATAGAGGTCAAGCACCTCGCGATGTAATCAACTGTTGTGAATCGTTTATAATCGATATGGACTTCGTCCGGATGGATTAGGACGGGTCTTCACATCGAGTGTCTGATTACCACCTCCGGACACCTCCGAATCACCCCTAGACCCTGAACCACCCTGCATGTGTTGTCCAAACTTCGATTGTGCCTTATTTGCAACATCAATCTTATTTTGAATCTCAACAGCGTTCTCACCACCAGCAGCTTTCCTCAAATCTGACAACATCACTAGGAAATTTATTCTCAGTACTCGTTCAAATTCTTCTCGAAACCATAAATGGTAGTGTCAGCATAGTTTTTGGCATCTATGAGTGCTTTCCTCTCAGCATCCTTTTGAGCATGGAGTTCATCATCCTTAACCATATTCTCAATCTCGGAACGGGAAGTGGTGTTTCCAGTGGCGGATATGTGAGTAACGCGTAAGAACCTTCCCTTGGGAGGGGAATAACAGCTGGAAACGGCTGCTAATACCCCGTAGGCTGAGGAGCAAAAGGAGGAATCCGTCCGAGGAGGGGCTCGCATCTGATTAGCTAGTAATTGTATTTTTTTTATTTACCAGTTGCTTTATCTTTGGCTGATACTGTGATGATATCATTGACATCGATATCGAATATTACATCTACTTTAGGAATGCCTTAAGTTCGAAATCACCCAATAGCTTATTGTCGGATCCATTTCACGCTCTTCTTGTAGCAACTTGATCCTTACTTGAGTTTGATTGTCTGTTGCCGTTCAAAATACCTGCAAAATAAAACAACAATTACCAAATTAATTAAATACAATAATTAATGTGCTTCTGAGCATTATATGTTCAATTTGGGCACTCTTACACTTTTCATATTAAAGATCAAACCTAAGAAAATTTGACCCATTCCTAACTAAATGTGTTACAATTGCCACTTTATAAATAAAGATTTTTCTAACGACAACATGAACTTGTGGTTAGCATGCATAAGTGTATTGTATATAGCGTTAATAGTGACTTTTTGTAGTAGTTTTATTTAAGCACTTTAACGACGTAAAGAGACATTGTAATCTTTACCTGAATTTTCTATGTTGGGATTGTTGTGTTCCGATCAACGAGCACTAAACAAGATTTCAGTAATAACTTCTTGAACTTTTTGTAGCAGTTATATCTAACATGTTTTTTTAATAAATTCTACAAATATGCACTAAACAAAATTTCAATAACAACTTCCTGAACATTAGGAACACGTGGCGGAACTTGAACAAAACTTTTACACAAATTACTCTTAAAGACAACTGTCATTAGCATTTTTCTTTTTCTTTTTTTTTAAAAAAAAATTCTACAAATATACACTAAACATTATATAACTGTATATGAAACTATTACTATGGGACAATCCAAAATAAAATGCTGAACTATCAATATGGGACGGAAAGTATATAATCTTCTCTTCTCTTTATATATTATATCAAAGGCTATATTTGCAAAGCAATTTGATAAAATGATGACATGTCAAAAGTTACACCCATAGATTAAAAAGTAATAGGATCTAGAACCGTTAGATCAAATGTTATCGAAATATTAGCTCATAATTCAGTCTCATCAAAGATGTATACTACGGAGTATTTTAGAATTACGTCACTCCCGTACCTAAATTAAGGACAGCTTTCAACGAATCATAATTTTCCCTAACTGTAATCTTAAACCAAAAATCCCCGATTACCAATTATCCATTCAAATCATGTTTAGAAATCGTGAATAAACAATTTTCCCTAACCCTAATCCCAAACCAAGTTTAACCGTTTCCTGTTATCCCCTCAAATTATGTTATAAAATCGTTTATCCACAATTACTCCTCGCAATTGAGAGTTTAAGAAAGAGGACATGTTCGAATACATGACAGGTAATATGAATTTGGCTTTTTTGTTTCTGACCACTATTGATGTTGCTGATATTCTTTCCACTATACATAAATGCATACATGGCAAACTTTGAGGTAAAATGGGAAAATTATTTGAAATGCATTGAACTTTTACCAAATTCATATTGTATGCATTCAACTTTCAGATCTTCTATTGTATGCATTCAGCTTTCAGATCTTTAGATTTGGTGGAGCAAATTGTGATGGCCATTATCCAGATGATCTTAATGCTGACATCAAGGTAACATAAAGTAATATGACTTATCTTTGAAGACCATTGTGTATTTTGTGTATAAATGATAGTCATCTTTAATGTGATTTGTGTTTTCCTTGACAATCGTTGCAGGTGAAAGAAGACGTTATCATCTCAAGAACTGGAGCCCACATTCATGTTAGTGCCACTCTAAATTTCACTCAGCCCATCGAAGCTGCGAATATTATCGACTCCATTGGAGTTAGTGTTCCACATGATTCTAATCTTAGTTTAGAGGGTAACAACGAGGTTTATGATTTGGTGCAATCATCGCCGAGACCCCTTTATAAAGATATTTTGGTTGGGGGTGTTCTTAACTCCTTTCCGAGTTTTGATTCACTGTATAATTTGGAGGACGAAATTGACAATTGTGGCCCGAGTGCTGTAGTTGGCGTTGGTATCCTAGATTCAGGGTTTGAAAAGGATGTTGATTATGTCGATGGGGAACATGGAGTAAATGCCTCGGTGGTTCAAGTGGTATTGGTTAAAGTTTTAACAATGTAGCACCAAAGTTTGACATCATCATTTCTATATAATTTGTATCAAAAATATATATACAAATCCGCGAATTCGCTGGTTATAATCTAGTAATGATATATAAGAATATAAGAATGATCAAGTTATACAATTAACAAGTTACTAGATCTATAGTTTTGTGTCATATTACAATAAATAGAAAATTTTAAAAATCTAAAAATAGAGATGTTGAAAAAAAATGTTAAATAAGATGGCAATTAGATGTGTAAGTTGCATTCTTCAACCACTCAACCACTCAAAACTTATCTATAGCTTTTCCAAATACAATATATAATTTATTTATACCACTGAAAATGGTTTCAGGGGAGATGGGTGCCCCTTCTTGCCTTAATTATGTTCCGCCTTTGAACACGAGTCATCCCTCCCACAAGAAGAACTTCATCAACCTCCTTGGTTGTGATTCCTACATCCTTAACACAAATCTTACATGGGTTCTTGTTTCTCTCAATCAAATGGTTAACCAAAGCTTCAAACTTGGATCTTGTAAGGGTGATGTTGAGATGCTTAGCACCATATGCATCAGCTGTAATAAATGGTAAATTGATATTAGTTTGAGTTGTTGATGACAACTCGATCTTAGCTTTTTCAGCAGCTTCCTTAAGTCTTTCAAAGGCAAGCTTGTCCTTTGACAGGTCAATTCCCTCTGTTCGTTTGAATTCACTAACCAAAAAGTCCAAGATAGCATTGTAAACCTCCTTCGTTGTGATTCCCGCACCATTTACACAGTTCTTACATGGGTTCTTGGTTCTCTCAATCAAATTATTAGTCAAAGCTTCAAACTTGGATCTTGTAAGAGTGATGTTGAGATGCTTAGCACCAGATGCATCAGCTGTAATGAACCGCAAATTAATATCAGTTTGAGCTGTTGACGATAACTCGATCTTAGCTTTTTCAGCAGCTTCCTTAAGTCTTTGAAAGGCAAGCCTGTCCTTTGACAAGTCAATTCCCTCTGTTTTTTGAAATTCACTAACCAAAAAGTCTAAGATAGCGTTGTAAACCTCCTTAGATTTGATTCTCGCATCCTTAACACAGTCCTTAGATGGGTTCTTGGTTCTCTCAATCAAATGGTTAACCAAAGATTCAAACTTGGATCTTGTAAGGGTGATGTTGAGATGCTTAGCACCTGATGCATCGGCTGTAATAAATGGCAAACTGATATCAGTTTGAGGTTTTGACAATAGCTCGATCTTAGCTTTTTCAGCAGCTTCCCTAAGTCTTTTAAAGGCAAGCATGTCCTTTGACAAATCAATTCCCTCTGTTTTTTTGAATTCACTAACCAAAAAGTCCAAGATAGCGTTGTCGAAATCCTCTCCACCAAGAAAAGTATCATCATTCGCTACTTTAACCTATACAAACAATATACTCCCTCCGTCCCACTTAAAGTGTCCACATTTCCATTTTGGGACGTCCCATTACAAGTGTCCACTTTGTGTTTCAACCAATCAGAAGAGGTTATTCTGGAGAGAGAAGAATTCTGATTGGTGGAGAATGAAGTTAGTGAGATTTCCTAAAACTGTGTGCAAAAAGTAAGTGGACACTTATAATGGGACAGAGGGAGTAATAATCACTTTTATCTATCATATATCATAGCTAATAAATGATGGGTCATACAAAAGGCCTCTTAACATATTCTTGTAGCACCCTTGGATTAGGGATGACATCGGGTCGGATAGGGCCGCATAAAGGTGATCATGGACCCGAATCTAATTAAGAAAACCCGACGGATCCCAATTTACAAACTATCTAGCGGGTAAACGGGTATCCCCGGATATCTGGGTCCCCATTTACATACTAATATATGTATATTATCAGTTTTACAAATCTTATTGTCAGTAAATAAAATAAATATATTATAAAAAAATATATGTATATGTATATATTATTGTAATATAAACGAGTCGGGTATATGAATTCGGGTATTTTTCAGGTATATGGGTTGGGTAATCAGATTTTTATTTATGACCATCTCCGTACCTCTATTTTCTTTCACATAGATCATATCGATAACTAAACATTATATGCTTACCCTTTAGTTAAATATTTTGTAGGTACAAAGGTAAAAGAATAGAACGGGGTCATCGAGAAGGGAAGGAAAAAACAAGGATCAATTCTTCCAACGTCGAATCGTACAATATCAAATCTTGTAGAGGAAAAAACGTCCACTATGTTAAAGTTGACGGAATCACAAATCGTCTCGATGAGAGAAACGGTAAAGGTACTTCATAAGTTGGTTTTTTATACACTTTCCTTGTTTTGTCAGTTTGGTAGGTTTAGTGGTGTGTTTCTTGTATTCGCTATATTTGCATCCAGGGGCAGATTTGTGTAGGGTCAAGGTGGGTCAGTTGACCCCTATGGCCCATCAATTTTTAGTGTTAAAAATTTTAATTTTTTTATTTGACCCAGGTCCAAAAAGTTCATGACCATTAAAAATTAGATTGATGATCCATATTAGATTTTAGGCCCAAAAAACCATACTTTTTTACTTCCTGGAAGCTACAACTTGCTTTATCGTTGGTTAACTTGGCTCCCATTCTTCAAATTCAAGACTGTAGAGTTCATATGTTTAGCAATACATGTGAGAGATCTTCACCAATTACCACTACATTTCTAGTCTCAATAACTTCCTTGGACCAAATCAAGTGATTTTTTCACTTAACTAATTTAGGGTTTTCAAAATCTAGGTTATAATTAACTTGTGTAGTTGTGATTTTGTGTGTATGTTTGAAGATAGGTACAAGGCTGACTTGCGAATGAATGAATGATATGTTCTTAAATGTGTAGGATTTTGTGTTTATGTATTATGTTTGAGTGATAGTTCCGAACTGGAGTACCTATTTACATGGTTCTTTTTTGTGTTATCTATTACTCCGTATTATTTTTAATGGCAAGTGTATTTTGTATATATATGATGTATGATTAATCAGTTAGACATCATTTGTGTAGTTGAAGGAGAAGCACTGGCGAATGTTAAAGATGAAGATGTAATTCAATGTTTTCAAAAGATGCGATTCCATAAAGGAACAATGTAGTTTTTTGGGTAGTTTTCGTGCAATTTTTTGGGTAGTTTTGTGTGGTTGTTTTACCACTGTTTTTGTGCACTTTTGTTTGTCGTATTTAAGCCGTTTTTTATTTACTCCGTATATTATAATAGTAAACTTCGTTTTTTATAATCACGTTTGCAAATTTTTTGCCCCCAGTGTTTTATATTCCTGGATCCGCCACTGTTTGCATCGGTGTTTGGTAGTTTATCCATTGTGATCTTGGTAGTGTTTGTAGTGGTTTGGCTCGGTTGGAGATATTGTCGAGTTGTGTTGATTACTTGTTTCGAGCCGGCCCGGTTTATGGTTGTATGTATTGGTTTAGAATCTTCAGTATTCGATGAAGGTCCCGTTATTTTTGCACACAAAAAAAAAAAAAAAAAAAAAAAAAAAAAAAAGGGAAGGAATTAGAAGTGGATTGTACTCTTTTGTAAGTGACCCACGTTGCTCTTAAAACTCACTAGTTGTAGCTATAACAGCCCATGTTTTATTTTGAAGTCACTTGTGTTTGACAATTCATTGTTAGAAAATTATACTTGTCAATGTAATTAGCCATGATCACAATTATAAAAATTAAGGTAATTAATACCCGAAATCATAAAAAAATAACATAGAAACAGTGTTTCCCGAATTCAATAATACGCCAAGTAACAAAAAACTTCAAACACTAATAAAAAAGCACCATAGTATCAAAATCCATTGTTCATTGATACTTCCAAATCTAAGTCTGCCATCTTCTCTTATTAGTTACACGTAACAAAGAAGTTAATATTGATACTTTGGTGGTTTTTTTTTTTTTGTGTGTGAAGTTTTTTGTTACTTACTTACTTGGCGTATTATCTAATTCAAGCAACATTGTTTCTATGATATTTTCTATGTTTTCGGGTACTAATTACTTTAATACGGAGTATTTATTATTGTGACCATGGCTAGGTACATTGACAAATGACAAGTTTAATCTTCTTGTTTGAAGATTAACTATACTCTTTAATTCAAGTGTCAATCTTTCATCAAAAAGTGAAAAAAAATGGCCAATGGTTGGTAGAAAGTGAAAGATAGCTACTAACTTGGCTATATATGATTAACAGAGTTAGACTTGACTAGACCACACTTTTAGCATTCGGTGTGAGGGAAGGGCTTTGACCCAAAACATGTGGTTCGTCGAAGCGTGAGAAACATGTGCATACAGTGATCAAACAATTCAAGTGGGATAAATATAAGGCCTATAAAATTTTTGCTTTAGTTTTATTAAGATTTGTTACTTCTTTTGTAAGGATGACCATTTCGAAGATCTACATAAAGAATTCCATTTATTTGATAATGTTTGTTATAATATATAAATATATATATATATATATATATATATATATATATATATATATATATATATATATATATATATATATATATATATATATATATATATATATATATATATATATATATATATATAAATGGATAGTGAATTATTGATACACAAAAGTAATATTATTGTATTACCTAAACTTGTGATATTTTTGCTATAAATAGCCATGAATGCAAGCATTAAACTTGCACCATTTCTCACACTTACAAAGTGTTTCTTTCTTTCTCTCCATTATCATCTTTGTTCTTACACTTCATTATTAGTATTCTTAATCAAGAATCAAATCACTAAAGGTAGTTATAAGCCTACTGAATTATAACATCAAGAATCAAACCACTAAAGGTAGTTATAAGCCTACTGAATTATAACACGTTATCAGCACGATAATCTTAATACTAATTATGGTTGGCTCTGCCACCTAAATGATATATGGTCGGTTATACCACCTGAATAATATATGGTCGACACTGTCGTCTAATTATCATTTATGTTACTAACATTTATATTTCAATTATCTAACATTTATATGGCCGACACTGTCGCCTAATTATCATTTATGTTACTAACATTTATATTTCTATTATCTAACATTTATATGGCCGACACTGTCGCCTAATTATCATTTATGTTTACTAATATTTATATTTATGTTATATAACATTTATTAATGATTGCTTACATATGGTCGACACTGTCACCTACTTATCATTTATGTTATATTAAATTTATGTTTAATGTTTATATACTTATGAATATAAAGTGACTATAATTTATCATGTTGTTTGTTTTAATAGAAAATGTGAATCTGAAAAAGCTTAAATTTACTCCTTTAGAATCAACTGGAAACAACTACATGCCATGGGTTATAAAAGTAAAAATGCATCTTAAATCAATGGGCATTCTTGAAGCCATAAATGAAAACAACACTTGTTCTGAAAAAGAACAAGCAACGGCATGTTGCTTTATTCATCAACATATTGATGAATGCTTACAAAATAATTATGTGACTGTAGAAGATCCCCATGTTTTATGGGAAGGTCTCAAAAGCAGATTCAATAATCAAAGAGAAATTTTACTTCCAGCTGCTATGGAACAATGGAGAACATTAAGGTTCCAAGACTTTAAGAAAGTAAATGAATATAGCTCAGCTCTGTATAATACATGTTCACAACTTAAATTCTGTGGACATGAAATAAGTGATGCAGACATGATGGAGAAAACTTTCTCCACAATGAATGCTGCAAACATCACATTGCAAAGAAATTTGAGAATGCTAAAGTTCAAAACATATCCTGAACTTAATTCATATCTCTTAGTTGCAGAGCAAAATGATGAGCTATTAATGAAAAATCAGCAATCCCGTCCTACTGGTACACTTGCAATCCCTGAAGCAAATACTGCAAATAATTATAAACAGGGACAAGGACGCGGGCAAGGTCGTGGTTATAATAACCATCACCATCATCATGCCAAAAGTCATAACTATGGTAGAAATCATCCTTATGGTAATGGTAATGGGCGAGGACATGGTCGTGGTCGTGGCCGTGGTGGCCAAAGAAATAATAATCCACGAAAATATAAATATCAACCACAAAACAAGCCCACTAAACAAGATGTTGAAGAAAATTCTTCTAAAAATTCTGAAGAATCTTGCTACAGATGTGGTAGAATGGGCCACTTGGCTAATACTTGCCGAACATCTAAACATCTTGTTAAGATGTATCAGGATTCGCTGAAAGATAAAGAAAAGGAAGTAAACTTTGTGGATAACGTCGATCCAACAGTCACTGAGAAACCATCTGATTTATATGAAGATTTCTTGAATGTTTAAGTTGTGTGTCTTTTGAAAAATAAACGATTTAATATCGTCTGTCTTTGTCATTATGTTTGCTAAATGTTTCAGTACTATCTATTTGCGTGTAAAATATTGTGTAATATTAATGTACTCACTATTTATTTCTTATATATGAAGTTCAATATGAATTTTGCTGGAATACAACATCAATCAAGTGGTGGAGATCTTTGTATAGCAGACAGTGGAACTACACACACTATACTTAAATCCGAGAAATATTTTATTGATCTAAAACCAACGGAAGGAACTATACATACAATATCAGGACCTGCTAACTTGATAAAAGGGATAGGAAAGGCAAATTTCATACTACCAAATGGTACAAAATTTTTAATAAATGATGCCTTATTCTCTCCTAAGTCAAGCAGAAATTTATTGAGTTTTTCTGACATATACCTTAATGGATATGATTATCAGTCAGTAACGGCAGAAAATGAGAAATATTTAAGTATCACTAACAAGAATCACGTGATTGAAAAACTGCCAAGACTTAATTCTGGATTACATTATACACATATAAATGTACCAGAAGCACATATGGTGATTAAAGAAAAGTATATTGATCCTGGTGTATTTAATTTATGGCATAACAGATTGGGCCATCCAGGATCAACAATGATGAAAAGAATTATTGAATGTACACATGGACATCCACTGAAGGATAGAAAAATCCTTCATGATACAATGGTTCCATGTATATCTTGCTCTCTTGGAAAATTGATAACTAGACCCTCACCACTTAAGGTTGAGAAAGAATCACCAATGTTTCTTGAAAGAATTCAAGGTGATATTTGTGGACCAATTCATCCACCATGTGGACCATTTAGATATTTCATGGTCCTAATAGACGCATCTAGTAGATGGTCTCATGTTTGTCTGTTATCAAGCCGTAATGTGGCATTTGCAAAATTTCTTGCCGAAATTATTAAATTGAGAGCACATTTTCCTGATTACATCATTAAAAAGGTGAGACTTGATAATGCTGGTGAGTTTACATCTCAAGCATTTAATGACTATTGCATGTCTATAGGAATTGTTGTTGAACATTCTGTTGCTCATGTGCATACACAAAATGGTTTAGCCGAGTCACTGATTAAACGTTTACAGTTAATCGCTAGACCATTGACAATAAGAACAAAACTCCCTGTATCTATATGGGGTCATGCATTTTTACATGCTGCTGCATTGATTCGCATCAGACCAAGTGCAAGTCATAAATATTCCCCCCTACAACTTGCTTTTGGTCAAGAGCCAAATATTTCCCATCTTAGAACATTTGGTTATGCAGTGTATGTTCCAATTGCGACACCACAACGTACAAAAATGGGTCCTCAAAGGAGGTTGGGAATATATGTTGGATATGAAACATCTTCAATATTAAGGTATATTGAACCTATGACAGGTGACGTTTTTACAGCACGTTTTGCTGATTGTCATTTTAATGAAACATTGTTCCCTATATTAGGGGGAGAAATGAAAAATAAAGAAAATGATGTTTCATGGTGTGAACCTCAATTAAAGTATCTTGATCCTCGCACAAAAGAATGCGAGACAGAAGTTCAAAAGATAATGCATATACAAGAACTTGCAAATCAATTGCCTGATGCATTTACAGATACAAAAACGGTGACAAAATCATATATACCAGCAGTAAATACTCCAGCTCGAATTGAAATTTCAAAAGCTGGCAATAACGTCACTCATGAATCTTTGCCACGTCAGAAACGTGGAAGACCAATTGGTTCAAAGGATAAAAATCCTCGAAAAAGAAAATCAGCTGATAATGAAGTAAAAGAAAGTGTTCAAGAAGAACCACAAATCAGTACTGAGACGACCCGACCCAATCCATAGGGACGAATACAATAACATATGATTACATCGCGAGGTACTTGACCTCTAAATGATACATTTTACAAACATTGCATTCATTTTTAAAAGACAATCTTTCATTACATCGAAAGTTGACATGTATGCATACCATTTCATAATATCCAAACTATAAATGACCTAATCTGTCATTTACTTAATAATAATCTTTAATGAACTTCAACGACTCGAATGCAACGTCTTTTGAAATATGTCATGAATGACTCCAAGTAATATCTTTAAAATGAGCTAATGCACAGCGGAAGATCTCTTTCAAACCTGAGAATAAACATGCTTTCAAGTGTCAACCAAAAGGTTGGTGAGTTCATCAGTTTATAGTAATCATTTCATTTTCATCATTTTAATAGACCACAAGATTTCATATTTCCAATTCTCATAAATAAACGTCCCATGCATAGAGACAAAAATATCATTCATATGGATTGAACACCTGGTAACCGACATTAACAATATGCATATAGAATATCCCCATCATTCCGGGATCCTCCTTCGGACATGATATAAATTTCGAAGTACTAAAGCATCCGGTACTTTGGATGGGGCTTGTTGGGCCCGATAGATCTATCTTTAGGATTCGCGTCAATTAGGGTGTCTGTTCCCTAATTCTTAGATTACCAGACTAAATAAAAAGGGGCATATTCGATTTCGATAATTCAACCATAGAATGTAGTTTCACGTACTTGTGTCTATTTTGTAAATCATTTATAAAAATTGCGCATGTATTCTCAGCCCAAAAATATAAAGGGTAAAAAGGCAAATGAAACTCACCATACTGTATTTTGTAGTAAAAATACATATAACATCATTGAACAAGTGTAGGGTTGGCCTCGGATTCACGAACCTATATTAATTATATATATTTATATGACGGTCAATATTTGTCTAACAATTTAGGCCAAGTCATAGTGTACCACAATCCTAATGCTCGAGTCTGACTCAACAGTATAGTAACATGTTATATTACCCATGCTCAGTTAGGTCAAAAGTCAAAGGTTAAAGTAAAAACGAGGTCGCATGCAAAAATACAATAACTTATACAAAAAAAAAGATTTTTCGGTCAAACATGACTAAACGACCACTTCAGCGATTTTTAGAAAAATTATCGGAACTCCGATTGATAAACGGTCCAAGGATAAAAGTTACACATTACCAAAAAGATTAAGCATAAATTTTACAGAAGTAAACTAAAACTAGACAACTCGTAGTTGCCAACGCGGTTTCGGCGTTTCAAAGTTAATTTTTCAGCTTTAATAAAATTTACAAAAGTGACCGAGTAGCCTACTTTGGAGATTTTTAGAAAATTCCTCGAAACTCGGATTGACAAACGGTCAAAGCCTTCAAATTCTCGTTACCACAAAGATATAACATGATTTTTGGTAAAAGTAAACATACATCAGGCCGACCATGACAACTGATACAAAACTGACATTTTTAATAAAAAGTTTCAGCTCTTTTTAGAATTTTAAAATGTGATCAAACAGTCAACATTGACGATTTTTAGAAAAATCGTCGAGACTCAAATTGACAAACGGCCAGAGTCGTTTGTTAGACCTTACAGCAAAGAATTCAGTGGTATTTTTGTTTTAATCTGAAACAACGCAGATCATCGAGAATTTCAGTTTCCGTATCGACGTTTCATCAAAATTTACAAAACTTCTTTTATCCATAACTTGACAACCGTTCAACGAAACGAGACGTGCTTTATATGAAAATTCATCTACTCGACGAGTAGAATCCAAATAACCACTTTTTATTACCCAGAAAATTAGTTCACTAATTATTAACAGCATTTTTAATTACGAAATTAATTGTTTAATTAATAACTTTCTAACCGTTCATCGAATTCATTCGATATCTAAATGAAAAGTTCTTAATTTTTCGCTAGCTTTCCAATGACATGCATATCTTATACCTTATTTCATCCCTAGTATAACAACCTTTAAGATTCAACATAACCTATCTAAGGGCAATATCAAATGTACAAATAAGCATAATCCTATTTTCTCGAGCACTAGTCAGGGATACACTATTAGTATGTAAAAATTAAATTAGGAGTACTCACGTATCAATATTGAGGTTCAATATTGGAGGAAAGGTACGTAGACGCAATGGAGATGACAAACACTAGTTTAACCTCACAAGCATACCCATGAACAATACCCATCACCTCCATAGCCATAACTCATAATTTCCTTAGCCCTATCCTACTCATAAAACTTGTCTTGAAATGACCCGCTCATGACCTCGTCGTAGTATTTTAGGTATAAATACTAATAATAACACTAATAATAATAATAATAATAATAATAATAATAATAATAATAAATATATTAATAATAATAATAATAATAATAATAATAATAATAATAATAATAATAGTAATATAATTAATCTAAATGATACGTAGTATTATGAAGTGAATGAGAATGAACTTGTGCATTTATAGAAGTTTGCCATCTCATATTGCCTTACAGCTTGCATCCGTTGTTTTAATCTTGCCGACACCCTATTTTACATATTACGTATCACTTATAACTTTATATATATTTTATATATAATATATTTAATCTTTAGAATTAATTAAATATTATATTATATTTACGTTCATGATAAAAATATAATTTTTACAAAAATGACACGGTCGTGGTCTCACGACTCATGTACCACTTTCCGTTTTTCGGGCGCACTTTCGTACGTTTAGAAAACTAGCCCTTTATATTACGTGACGTGTACCTTTTACAAAAATTAGACTTACATAACAATAAATTACCTTTATAAAAATATAACTTATAAAGTTGAGCGTTGTGGTCATTTCCTTCTATAAATCCAAGTCTCGTTGTTTGTCAAAATATTTTATTTTAAATTAAACGTTTTGTGACATGTACCTTTATTAATAACTAGACTTAAATTAATTAAAAACTAACCCACTCGGAGTGTAACTTAATCTTTTGAGTGTTTTGGTCATTTACTTTTATAATTCATACCCTCGTTAGTTATCAAAGTATACTTAATAACATTAACTTAAACCAAAACGTCTTTTGAATAAATTAAAATATATTTATAATATATAGGTTTGAAATACTTTAATAAAATATTTAGATTTTAATTATATTTCAAAGTATATTTGAAGATCGTTTATAATATTATATCCTATAACGTTTATACTTTAAAAAAAATATAATTTCCTTATGCGTCAACGTTTAGTTTGTTTTCCTTAAACTTTCTAAATAATATAACTATATTCCCAAAGTTTCACTTTCACTCTAAATAATAGGAAGGTTAACTAGTTAACGTTTATATAGAAAGTCGAACAGAAAACTCCACTAACATTTGGCTAGTTCTCGTTAATTGACACATTTGTCTTTACTTATAACTCACTTTACCATTTTTCGAATACGGTTAATAATAAGGGTTACCTAAGTTACTCTTAATCATAATTCAATGTATCTGATAATTCAATCATTTGATATTATCTTTTAATCTCGTCGATAAACTTACATCGAACAAATATATTCATGTAAAGTATTATCTATTCAATACCTTAATAGTACTTCCAGGTTCATAAAATAGATCTCATAGCTTATAATCATATCCACTAATCCGTTCGATGTTTTATATAATATATCTCAATTTAATAATCACACATATGTATATGTATATATAATTGTTCGTGAATCGCTAGGCATGGTCAAAGGGTAATTGATTATATGAATATAGTTTTCAAAATTTCGAGACTCAACATTACATATTTTTGCTCATCGTGTCGGGAACATATAAAGATTAAAGTTTAAATTTGATCGGAAATTTCCGGGTCATCACAGTACCTACCCGTTAAAAGAAATTTCATCCCGAAATTTGATAGAGTTCGTCATGACTAACAGTAAGAATGTTATTATGACGAATGTAAGCTGATACATAGAGTTTTATCATCATCGAGTAATATAGATAACCCAATTTGATTATGCGAAGATTATAAGTGAAGCTAGCAAAGAGTGGAATGAGTAAATATAGAAGCGTTTTAACTGATGACGTAGTCATGATTGATTTCCGGAATTTAAGGGATTTAAAGAAAATCTTCGTAATAAGATTTGGTTCTTCGGTAATTAAGGAGATTCAGATCTTCTTTGGTTAAACGCGATAATCTGCTTTGATTTTCTTTGTCGAATATTATTCTATAAATCCACCCTCTCCATTTCCTTACAACTCACATCTCCTATTCTTCCTTCCTCAATTCATACTTTAAAGTATTCATTAATTATGCTCCATCCTATCCTGATCCTTGATATACTCCTAACCTTCATATCTTTCATTCTTCTTTTTAATCTGCCACCGGAAGAATCTATTTACTTCTACTATACTCTTGGGTTTATAGTGTTTCTAGTTCTTCCATGTCTTTACATTGCTATATGCATTGATATATACGGGTTGTAATTTCCGGGTTGTTGTTAGATTTTACACCTTCCCTTATATTTCGATGTCCCTGCTTCCGTCTTCTATAGTCATCGTCATCCCCAGTTAATGCTCTCTTCTATTTGCTGCGGTTTATACCCCACATTTCCATTTCGAAGCTTTGTCCTTTCGTTTCTTCTTCTTGCGATTAAATAGCTCTTGTAATGGTCCGGAATTCATATGTATGGATTTAAGAAGGAATATAGTAATTGTTCTAAGAAGGAAAGGGTAATGGAAAATCCTGATTTGTTAAATTACCAAAATACCCTGAAAAAGACCGAATCATTAAGAAATATTTTCTTGATATATTTAGAGATTAGATAGAATGTAAGAGTCGTGTAAATGGTACATGATGATGGTATGTCCTGTGAATCATCACATCCATTAGAAACTCAGCATGAATTACTGTAATATAATGACGTTGATCAAGTGTCATTATATTATACTAACTCATGCATCAGTTCCCAACACTACTTCAAAAACATTCATATTCGAATTTTTCAGAATTTAGAAACTAACACGGTTTCTTTTATGTTTGCAGATATTACGGAGGGATAAATGATACTTGATAAGAATAGTTGTGAAAATATCTCCAAAGATATGGAGAATATGTATAATGGAAGATACGAAGATATCTTATAACATTTAAGATATGATGATGATGAAGAATATCTGTCTGTGAAGGTTTAGAATAAGAAGTAAGGTGTTTGCTAACGAGTTTAGCAGGCACTGAATCATTTGGATCCTTTGAAGGCAGATTCAGTCTCTGTGATTTGTCCACGGCTTCCTTCATACTTTGCTCAATCCATTTTTCAGTACCAAATCCTTTCTTTTTCTGAGCTTTACCATCTCACTATCTTTTATCATCAAACTTTTGACCGTTTAAACCATCTACAATTTTTATGTTTCCTCTGCATTTAATGCTAATATCTGAATCTTTGGTTAGCAATCCGAGGTGGGTTCAGAAGAATCGTGTTTTAGATGATTAAACGCTGGTGGTAATAGGGTGGAATATGAAAGATTCCCCAGTAATAATGACGAAAGGTCAACGTATCTATCAAGGTTATAATAAGACTGGTCCGACTGAAAAATCGAAGTTGACTTGCTGGAGCTGTGACAAAATTGGCTACTTTGAAAAGGAATCGAAATGTTGTTTTTGCTAATAAATGATAAAGAATTCGACGCGGGTACATGTTAGATTATGACTTTGGTTTCGAGAGTTTTTCAGGTACAAAACTTCGGGTAACGTGTGGTTGGATCATCATCTCAATTGTTTATTATTTGAAGTGTCTTCTAGAATTTCGAAGGGTTTTAATTGCAGATTGTCATAGTCAATATCTAAATGATGAAATCGTCTTGAATCCCGAATGATTTTCATATTCATCTGAGTGTTACGATTAAAAGTGATGTTCTATCACAGTTTTGAAGTCAAGGTATAGCTTTGAAAAATTGTAAGGATCTAAGAGTGATGATTTTAGTTGTATCTCGAGTTGAATTCTGAAATTCCCAAAAATCAGAATATGTAATTAGATTCGAATGAGTATGGTTGTTTTGATTTCTATAAAAGAATGTATATTGGTATAGTTGATGATTGTCGAATCAGAATTGAAGAACATAACATATTAATTGTGATTTTATATATCTCTCGGGTATTACCTACCCGTTAAAAAAATTTTCTCAAATAATATTTTGAACAAGAATTTTCATTACAATCTTTATGAAAATATATGTGAGTATATTTTCTTCAGATGTAATACAGATTCAATGAGTTAATATCATACTAAGCTCCTTTGATTTTCGGCTTGAATTAGAAATGAATTTTCTCTAAAACATTAGAGATTTCATAATCTTTGCGGAGTATTTCACTAATGTAGTCAATACTTCAATATTTATAGGTATTTCCTTAGTGAATCATGCTGATGCTAATAGAACTCTTGCTAACTTCGCAAGGTACGAATGTTGTTTTCCAGTAAGTTTCGAGTGCATCGAAGATGAAAGTGTAAAATCAAACATGTTATTGAATGATACACTTGACTTATTATGAGACGGAATTCGTTGAATTGAAGCAGAGATTGTGGTTAACAATGATTAAATTGTTAACGAAGACTGTACATCATAGCATATTAGTAATATGAATTAACCGGATAGTTAAGTTCCATACATAATAGCTTAGTACAGAAAGATTTATTATGGTTAAAAAATTTTTTTTTTTATTTATTTATTTATTTTTTTATATATATATAGGATATACATATAAATTCTTTGGAGGAACTGAGTTAATACTTCATAACTCGTTGATACAATATACTCGTTATTAATTCGTAATGATTTCCACAGTGATTCTTGAACTGGCGAAGCTTGTGAGGTTGGAGGTGTTGACGATTCTCACGATGTTGACAGCATTTGACTGTGTTGGTGAGGCTATTGGTACTGCTGATGTTGTTGGTAAAACAAGTCTAGCTTGTACCTTACGCACTAGTCTTGTTAGGGTTTCGGTTCTTCTCTCTATCATCTCTGTCCACTCATCTAGTTTTTGATTAAGGCTGAGATAGATAATCTCTAAAACTTTAGAGATTACATAATCACCACATAATGTTTCTCTGATGAAGTTATGAATCAATACTTCATCATTTGTTGTTGTTGGTACTCCTTGGTATCTTTGGTGCGTGTGACGTTGATATCCGATATATAGATTGGGATATTGAGGTGTGTGATGCGGATGTGATTGTTGGTGGTGGTAATGATCCTGTTGTTGATGGTGGTGCTGTTGATGCCGGTGATGCTGCTGGAGCTTATGGTTTTGAGGCTTGCGATGTGGATGTTACTGGTGGTACCGGTTATGCTGCTGGTGCTGCTGATGATGTTTGTAACCTCCGCACCGTATTTTCCAAAGCCACCACCCGAGCACGAAGCTCGTTGACTTCTTCTATCACACCGGGGTGATTGTCGGTTCGGACGAGCGGATAAATATAATCTAAAATTTGGTGTAGTATATAATCGTGGCGAGATACTCTGGAAATGAGAGAGAAAATAGTTTCTCGAATAGGTTCGCCGGTAAGTGCTTCAGGTTCATTGCCAAGAGGGCAATTTGGTGGATGAAAGGGATCACCTTCTTCTTGTCGCCAATGATTGAGGAGACTACGAACCCATCCCCATTTCATCCAGAATAGATGATGGCTGATTGGTTGATCCATTCCGGTCACACTGTTGTCAGAGCTCGAATGAAACTCCATATCGGAATAGCTGTCGTAATCTGAGGAGTTCGAACTGGTTGAGGGCTCCATCTCGTATGATCAAGGGAATGAATTTTTGATATGAAATAGATTATAGGAATTAGATTTAGTATTCTTCAATACATAATTTACATATGTATATATATTACCAAAATCCCATAAATTACGGAGGAATCTTTGAAAAATGTCAGTCAAAGTTCACAGTAACAGATATGTGAAGATAGGATTTCGTCTATACACTATTATGCAATAAATGCAGAAAAACGCGTCTAGACTTAAGAATGATAAGCAGGTAATTTCCTACAGATGATAAGAAGATAATTTTCGACACAATATGATAAGCAAAACTTTTGACATGCAGACACGGTCGAAGTCCAGACTCACTAATGCATCCTAACGACTTATCAGTTAGACAAACTAATGCAGACCTGGTTCGCTAAGACCACCGCTCTGATACCACATGAGACGACCCGACCCAATCCATAGGGACGAATACAATAACATATGATTACATCGCGAGGTACTTGACCTCTAAATGATACATTTTACAAACATTGCATTCATTTTTAAAAGACAATCTTTCATTACATCGAAAGTTGACATGTATGCATACCATTTCATAATATCCAAACTATAAATGACCTAATCTGTCATTTACTTAATAATAATCTTTAATGAACTTCAACGACTCGAATGCAACGTCTTTTGAAATATGTCATGAATGACTCCAAGTAATATCTTTAAAATGAGCTAATGCACAGCGGAAGATCTCTTTCAAACCTGAGAATAAACATGCTTTCAAGTGTCAACCAAAAGGTTGGTGAGTTCATCAGTTTATAGTAATCATTTCATTTTCATCATTTTAATAGACCACAAGATTTCATATTTCCAATTCTCATAAATAAACGTCCCATGCATAGAGACAAAAATATCATTCATATGGATTGAACACCTGGTAACCGACATTAACAATATGCATATAGAATATCCCCATCATTCCGGGATCCTCCTTCGGACATGATATAAATTTCGAAGTACTAAAGCATCCGGTACTTTGGATGGGGCTTGTTGGGCCCGATAGATCTATCTTTAGGATTCGCGTCAATTAGGGTGTCTGTTCCCTAATTCTTAGATTACCAGACTAAATAAAAAGGGGCATATTCGATTTCGATAATTCAACCATAGAATGTAGTTTCACGTACTTGTGTCTATTTTGTAAATCATTTATAAAAATTGCGCATGTATTCTCAGCCCAAAAATATAAAGGGTAAAAAGGCAAATGAAACTCACCATACTGTATTTTGTAGTAAAAATACATATAACATCATTGAACAAGTGTAGGGTTGGCCTCGGATTCACGAACCTATATTAATTATATATATTTATATGACGGTCAATATTTGTCTAACAATTTAGGCCAAGTCATAGTGTACCACAATCCTAATGCTCGAGTCTGACTCAACAGTATAGTAACATGTTATATTACCCATGCTCAGTTAGGTCAAAAGTCAAAGGTTAAAGTAAAAACGAGGTCGCATGCAAAAATACAATAACTTATACAAAAAAAAAGATTTTTCGGTCAAACATGACTAAACGACCACTTCAGCGATTTTTAGAAAAATTATCGGAACTCCGATTGATAAACGGTCCAAGGATAAAAGTTACACATTACCAAAAAGATTAAGCATAAATTTTACAGAAGTAAACTAAAACTAGACAACTCGTAGTTGCCAACGCGGTTTCGGCGTTTCAAAGTTAATTTTTCAGCTTTAATAAAATTTACAAAAGTGACCGAGTAGCCTACTTTGGAGATTTTTAGAAAATTCCTCGAAACTCGGATTGACAAACGGTCAAAGCCTTCAAATTCTCGTTACCACAAAGATATAACATGATTTTTGGTAAAAGTAAACATACATCAGGCCGACCATGACAACTGATACAAAACTGACATTTTTAATAAAAAGTTTCAGCTCTTTTTAGAATTTTAAAATGTGATCAAACAGTCAACATTGACGATTTTTAGAAAAATCGTCGAGACTCAAATTGACAAACGGCCAGAGTCGTTTGTTAGACCTTACAGCAAAGAATTCAGTGGTATTTTTGTTTTAATCTGAAACAACGCAGATCATCGAGAATTTCAGTTTCCGTATCGACGTTTCATCAAAATTTACAAAACTTCTTTTATCCATAACTTGACAACCGTTCAACGAAACGAGACGTGCTTTATATGAAAATTCATCTACTCGACGAGTAGAATCCAAATAACCACTTTTTATTACCCAGAAAATTAGTTCACTAATTATTAACAGCATTTTTAATTACGAAATTAATTGTTTAATTCATAACTTTCTAACCGTTCATCGAATTCATTCGATATCTAAATGAAAAGTTCTTAATTTTTCGCTAGCTTTCCAATGACATGCATATCTTATACCTTATTTCATCCCTAGTATAACAACCTTTAAGATTCAACATAACCTATCTAAGGGCAATATCAAATGTACAAATAAGCATAATCCTATTTTCTCGAGCACTAGTCAGGGATACACTATTAGTATGTAAAAATTAAATTATGAGTACTCACGTATCAATATTGAGGTTCAATATTGGAGGAAAGGTACGTAGATGCAATGGAGATGACAAACACTAGTTTAACCTCACAAGCATACCCATGAACAATACCCATCACCTCCATAGCCATAACTCATAATTTCCTTAGCCCTATCCTACTCATAAAACTTGTCTTGAAATGACCCGCTCATGACCTCGTCGTAGTATTTTAGGTATAAATACTAATAATAACACTAATAATAATAATAATAATAATAATAATAATAATAATAAATATATTAATAATAATAATAATAATAATAATAATAATAATAATAATAATAATAATAATAATAATAATAATAATAGTAATATAATTAATCTAAATGATACGTAGTATTATGAAGTGAATGAGAATGAACTTGTGCATTTATAGAAGTTTGCCATCTCATATTGCCTTCCGTTGTTTTAATCTTGCCGACACCCTATTTTACATATTACGTATCACTTATAACTTTATATATATTTTATATATAATATATTTAATCTTTAGAATTAATTAAATATTATATTATATTTACGTTCATGATAAAAATATAATTTTTACAAAAATGACACGGTCGTGGTCTCACGACTCATGTACCACTTTCCGTTTTTCGGGCGCACTTTCGTACGTTTAGAAAACTAGCCCTTTATATTACGTGACGTGTACCTTTTACAAAAATTAGACTTACATAACAATAAATTACCTTTATAAAAATATAACTTATAAAGTTGAGCGTTGTGGTCATTTCCTTCTATAAATCCAAGTCTCGTTGTTTGTCAAAATATTTTATTTAAAATTAAACGTTTTGTGACATGTACCTTTATTAATAACTAGACTTAAATTAATTAAAAACTAACCCACTCGGAGTGTAACTTAATCTTTTGAGTGTTTTGGTCATTTACTTTTATAATTCATACCCTCGTTAGTTATCAAAGTATACTTAATAACATTAACTTAAACCAAAACGTCTTTTGAATAAATTAAAATATATTTATAATATATAGGTTTGAAATACTTTAATAAAATATTTAGATTTTAATTATATTTCAAAGTATATTTGAAGATCGTTTATAATATTATATCCTATAACGTTTATACTTTAAAAAAAATATAATTTCCTTATGCGTCAACGTTTAGTTTGTTTTCCTTAAACTTTCTAAATAATATAACTATATTCCCAAAGTTTCACTTTCACTCTAAATAATAGGAAGGTTAACTAGTTAACGTTTATATAGAAAGTCGAACAGAAAACTCCACTAACATTTGGCTAGTTCTCGTTAATTGACACATTTGTCTTTACTTATAACTCACTTTACCATTTTTCGAATACGGTTAATAATAAGGGTTACCTAATTCAAAGTGGACCTCCTAACAGATACTCTTAATCATAATTCAATGTATCTGATAATTCAATCATTTGATATTATCTTTTAATCTCGTCGATAAACTTACATCGAACAAATATATTCATGTAAAGTATTATCTATTCAATACCTTAATAGTACTTCCAGGTTCATAAAATAGATCTCATAGCTTATAATCATATCCACTAATCCGTTCGATGTTTTATATAATATATCTCAATTTAATAATCACACATATGTATATGTATATATAATTGTTCGTGAATCGCTAGGCATGGTCAAAGGGTAATTGATTATATGAATATAGTTTTCAAAATTTCGAGACTCAACATTACATATTTTTGCTCATCGTGTCGGGAACATATAAAGATTAAAGTTTAAATTTGATCGGAAATTTCCGGGTCATCACAAGTACTCCTACTGCAGAGGAGATTGATGATGTCAATACAGAAATTGCAATCAATTATGCATATTCAAAAATATTATGGAACCGAAATGAAATGAAAAATCTTGATGAGAAATTTTCATTTAATGTTGCATATGACATCATGAATAATGATGATGATCCAGAACCAACATCTATGGTTGAATGTCAAAATAGACATGATTGGGCTCAATGGAAAGAAGCAATACGAGCTGAATTAGAATCACTCAATAAAAGAAAAGTTTTCGGATCCATCATTCTCACTCCTAAAGATGTGAAACCTGTAGAATACAGATGGATTTTTGTCTGAAAAAGAAATGAGAAAAATGAAGTTACAAGGTATAAAGCTAGACTTGTAGCTCAAGGTTTTTCTCAAAGACCGGGAATTGATTATGAAGAAACTTATTCCCCTGTTATGGATGCAATTACTTTTAGGTACTTAATCAGCCTGGCAGTTTCTAAAAATTTAGAAATGCATCTCATGGATGTTGTGACTGCTTACATATATGGATCACTTGATAGTGATATATATATGAAGTTACCTGAAGGATTTAAGGTACCAGAAGCATCAAATGCAAAACCCAAAGAAATGTATTCGATTAAATTACAAAGATCTTTATATGGGTTAAAACAATCGGGACGTATGTGGTATAACTGATTAAGTGATTACTTGATAAGCAAAGGGTATACAAATAACCTTACTTGCCCTTGTGTTTTCATTAAGAAAACAACATCCGGATATGTGATCATAGCTGTTTATGTTGATGATCTTAACATCATAGGTACAAATAAAGAGATCTATGAAGCCATTCAACTTCTAAAGAAAGAATTTGAAATGAAAGATCTCGGAAAAACCAAGTATTGCCTTGGTTTACAAATTGAGCATATGCCTAATGGTTTACTTGTACATCAAACAACATATACTGAAAAGATTTTGAAACGTTTCAATATGGACAAGGCAAAACCATTAAGTACTCCTATGATTGTTAGATCACTCAATGTTGAAACTGATCCATTTCGTCAATGTGAAGATCATGAAGATATTCTTGGACCAGAAGTACCATATCTTAGTGCAATTGGAGCTCTTATGTATCTTACAAATTGTACAAGACCTGACATTTCTTTTGCAGTTAATTTGTTGGCAAGGTTCAGCTCTGCTCCTACCAAAAGACACTGGAATGAGATCAAACACATATTTCGATACCTTCGAGGAACTACTGATTTAGGATTATTTTATTTTAACGAATCAAAACAAGATTTGGTTGGTTATGCTGATGCAGGTTATTTATCTGATCCACATAAAGCTAAATCTCAAACTGGATATGTATTCCTAAATGGAGGTACTGCAATATCATGGCGTTCTCAAAAACAAACACTTGTTGCTACATCATCAAATCATGCCGAAGTGATTGCATTACATGAAGCTACTCGGGAATGTTTTTGGTTGAGATCAATGACACAAATCATTACTGATTCTTGTGGACTAGAACGCGATAAAAGTCCAACAATTATCTATGAAGATAATGCAGCTTGCATAGCACAGATGAAAGAAGGGTATATCAAAAGTGACCGAACCAAACACATACCTCCTAGATTCTTCTCATACACTCAAAATCTCATTAAGGACAACGAGATTGAAATGAGATATGTTCAATCCAGCAAAAACTCTGCTGATCTTTTCACGAAAGCACTTTCAACTGCTATTTTCAGAACACACGTTCATAACATTGGTATGAGACATGTTCAAAAGATGTAACAACTGAAGCGATGTCTACTTGAGGGGGAGTCAACTCCATGCTGCACTCTTTTTCCCTTAGCTAAAGTTTTTTTTCCCACTGGGTTTTCTTTAGCAAGGTTTTTAACGAGGCAGTAACTTACAGTTGATCTTCAACAAACAAAATTGCTATCCAAGGGGGAGTGTTATAATATATAAATATATATATATATATATATATATATATATATATATATATATATATATATATATATATATATATATATATATATATATATATATATATATATATATATATATATATATATATATAAATGGATAGTCAATTATTGATACACAAAAGTAATATTATTGTATTACCTAAACTTGTGATATTTTTGCTATAAATAGCCATGAATGCAAGCATTAAACTTGCACCATTTCTCACACTTACAAAGTGTTTCTTTCTTTCTCTCCATTATCATCTTTGTTCTTACACTTCATTATTAGTATTCTTAATCAAGAATCAAATCACTAAAGGTAGTTATAAGCCTACTGAATTATAACATCAAGAATCAAACCACTAAAGGTAGTTATAAGCCTACTGAATTATAACAATGTTATCTCTTTTAAATCATGTGATAAACGTTAATAACAGAAAGAAGCAAAATATTGATATTGATTGATAAACACATTAAATTAAGTGTTAAATAGAAAAATTAACTTACCTTTAGCATTTTCTTTATAAACTCTTTTCGTGCCCCTTTATGTTTTTCGCCTCTCTTCTGCTTCCTTTTTTTTTTCTTTTCTTTCTTTTGACCTAAAAACTAAAACATCAAATTGCAAGTATATTAAGACAAGTTGTACCAAGTATATACTGGTGATATTATAGGATTTCTGTTTTTTT
The DNA here is from genome assembly GCF_046630445.1 of Rutidosis leptorrhynchoides. Classification (NCBI taxonomy): domain Eukaryota; kingdom Viridiplantae; phylum Streptophyta; class Magnoliopsida; order Asterales; family Asteraceae; genus Rutidosis; species Rutidosis leptorrhynchoides. The sequence goes on from NC_092335.1 coordinate 474,800,427, forward strand.
TTTCACCACTCATTAAAATATACAACAACAAAAAAACCACATTCCTCTCTCTATTTGACGAATAAGTAGATTGTTGAGTGGACCCCCGGCCAATAATTAGAAAAATAAAATCAATTTAAAAAAATAAAAATAAAATAATAATAATAATAATAATAATAATAATAAATAAAAAATATGGATAAATAAATAAATAACCAAAAAAACATAGTAGAGATAAAGAAAAAAAAAAGCCAAACTCCATGGAAATGGTTGTGTCAAATTTTCATGAATTTAACGTCTGCCCGATTCGATAGGCTCTAAGCGGCAATCAAGATGACAATGAATCGACATTTGCTGTTGCCTCAATCAGTTGAGGGCAAAGGTAATGGAGACATAACTCGAAAGGCCTGTCAGGTGACAGTTGTTGCGCAAGCAAAGAGCCAACCACCCATGACAAAAACCAAAACACCACTCATGCACACCTTTACGATAGACATCCCCGAAACCACTCATTACAATATGAAAATATAAAACTTGAAACCAATCTTCAAGTATAGTGTGTGAACATTTGAGATAGATTTCTAAACACCCCCAACTTGATAAATTTGATCAAAGATCACTATTACTCATCAGACATCAGTTGTTTTAATTTTATACAAAAAGAGAGGAAGGAATAAAATTATAAGGTGGACCATCAGTTGTACGTTAAACGTTATATGGCCAATTGGCCATAACGAAATTGATTTGTTCAGGGTCCCAGGGCGATTGAAGGTGGACCAATCAACGTAAATAGAACAAAGTATAAACCCTAATTACATAACATACCTGATAATTGAATTACGGAGTATTAACACTTTTCGATTAACAAAATCAATCAATTAAAATAATGATTCAAATGGCGCATCTGAAACTTATATATAATTTTTTTTCTTTTTTTAATATAATAATGGCGTAGCTTTTCCATCAAGTATTGTATTTGTATTAGATTACGAATCATATATATATATATATATATATATATATATATATATATATATATATATATATATATATATATATATATATATATATATATATATATATATATATAAACGAAAAAGTTATTCTTGATTGTGGTTGAAAGTTATTTTAGATATTTGTATCTATATATTATATTATATTATATTATATTATAATTGGGCCTGGAGCAGAAATCTAACTGGGAGATTAATCGGTGAACTAGACCTCCTGACCACTGCAATCTCAAACTCAAATATTGTTTGTGGGATAGGACCTACGAAGTGGAAGTGCAAGATGGGCAACAACAACGAGTATTCTTCCAAAACTATGGCGGCATTGATTGATAAATTCACTATCCCAAGAAATTGTGTAAGTCCACAAACTCTTCGTGATAATTTGATACCTCAAAAAATAGGTATCTTTATTTGGAGATTATTGAAGGGAAGAATTACGGTTAAAACGGAACTCGGTAAACGTGGTATTGAAGTAGGCACTCTCTTATGTCCTATGTGTTCCAAGGCACCAGAAACAATCAAACACGCCTTCTTGTCATGCGATCATGCTAAAAGCATATGGGCGGGTATCCATAATTGGTGGCAACTTGATATCCCTCCCAACAGCAACTTAGATGTTTTACTTGGAGGTGCTAAACAAGGGAAAATACCGACAAACCTCTCAAAGACGTGGCAAGCAACAACGTGGGTAACGTGTTATCTTATTTGGAAAAGCAGAAACCAAAAAGTATTCAATGATGACTCGTGGTCTATCCCAAAAACCATATGCGAAGTTCAAGTCAAAACATTCGAATGGATTAGTAATCGCTCTAAGAAGATTAACAAGGATTGGCTTCAATGGCTTCTTAACCCCATCAATTCGGGAACAACAATGATCAGCAACGTAGATCCGGGTTAAAACGTTTTACAATTTCTTGTTCGAGTAGTCCAGTCATGTATTGTTTTCGTATATCGTGAGTGTCTCATGTGTAGCAGGCAACATGTATAGTATAGGCTACTCATTTGTATAGCGTGAATATCTGGTGTAATACACACCTGACTTGTACATATTCATATATATATAATACATTATTGCTTTAATATATATATATATATATATATATATATATATATATATATATATATATATATATATATATATATATATATAACACAAATTTTTTCTTGATTGTGGTTGAAAGTTATTTAAGAAAATATATATATATATATATATATATATATATATATATATATATATATATATATATATACTAATAATGGTATTTGTGTAAAAAAGATTCGATATTTTTTGAGTAATCCAAACAAATTTCTAATCTGTTCACCCGCTTCCATTTAATTAGAATACCAATAGTCCAATACTAATTTCTTTGGTCACAAAGCGAATAACAAGGCGCTTCGCTTCCTCTTCAAATTCTTATTATTCATTTTATTATTCAGATAGTTTAAACTCCCTTCAAAATTCATTTGAAAGACTTGAATTGCTTACTAAATTTTCATGTGGCCTCATTTATTCAGTCAACGGATTATATTAATATAAATATAAATTCATATAATTAGAGGCTAATAAATATGTATATATTTTTTAATTCATCCATACATTGTCATCCGAAAGGTAGAACAAGTTTATTCTAAAATGCTATTGAAAAGAATTATTCATATCATTATGGACTATAACATCTACTATCTACTATGTGTTATTATTATTCTTTTCATATCAACTCATTTTTTATTATTATTATTATATATATATATATATATATATATATATATATATATATATATATATATATATATATATATTACAATTATTATTATTATAATTATATAAAATGAAATATATATAAAATCTAAATATAAAATCTAAATGTCGACTTTCTTTGTTTTTTTTTTCAATTACAATTTACACCCCTCACACTTGGGTACTAATTGTAATTTATCAGAGGTATAAAAGATAATTTCAGAGGTATAAAAAGTAAATTCACTATTTAATATAAACCCATAAAAAAAATCCACCAAAATTTTTGAACGGATTTACCTTTATAAATATGGAAGTGATTTGAATTTACAGTTCAAGTCTTTAAAATATTTATGAACATGCAAATATAACTATTATAATATTAATTATACATGACGACTCCACCGAGTACCTTATACTAACAACTTTTCTAAAATTAAACTCGTGGGTCACACTTTTATTAAAAAATAATTGTACATATTAATTGTAAAATATATAACTTTTACGTCGTATATAATTTATATATAATTAAAAAATATTAAACGCACGGGCTCTAAAACCAACACCACGGGCTCTTAAATAATTCTTATACTTTTTCTTAAAAATATATTAAACGCACGGGCTCTAAAATAATTGTATCGCTATTTACATACCAATATGAACTGCAAATTACACTTTTTTGCACGGTTTTTTACACACCCGTGCAACGCACGGGCTCAAAAACCTAGTGTATATATATATATATATATATATATATATATATATATATATATATATATATATATATACACACACATTAAAAGAGAGTCTCAATTAGCTAATAATTGTTTTCAAAACCCCCTTAATTACCGTTAGATTAGATAATTACAGCATAATACCCCTTGATCCAACGGTCCCTGATCATCCATTTAAAATATTAGCTAATAAATCATTCCTAATCAAAATTATACCCTAAATACCCTAAAAAAAACGCGGACCTTAAATTTTTCTTTTCGGATCCTTCCCCACCAAACTACGGACTAAATCCCCCAAATCAATTCATCTTCTTCATCTACCTACGAATTCATTATCGAGTCTTCTAATAATAGGAAAGGAATTGCAGGAAACATTCACCCAGTTATGGCCTAAATGGATCGTCAGATACAGATTAATATCGAATAATGAAATAGGGTTCTAGGGTTATGGTTCGCAAACGCAAACGCAAACAGCAAAGCGAAATACAATTGGAGATTAGGGTTTCACAAACTCTTCAAGTTTTGTACCTAGGAAATTTTCATGGGGTACTCCATTAAATTTTGTTCATATTAGGGTTATGGATGAATCCAAGAAACATGAACGAAAGAACTGTGATTGGGCTGCTAAAGGAGATTTAACAAATGGATAACTTGATTAATTTGGTCACGGGTTTTGTTAAATTAGTCATCCAGTTTTTATTGATTGCATAATAGAAGGAAGAAGTGCAAACATGCATTCAAGAAGTGTCTTGGGTTTGTAACAGATTTAAGGATGGATTGGATTCATACAGTAAAGATACTAATCATATATTGTTGTTTTGTGAAGTTTAATGTATCAAGGTAGTGATTGCTTTTCTTAATATGGTTTTTATGATCATCCAATTTTAATTTAGTTGTATGGTATTACTTATTCTTTCAAAGAAGAAGTCAAACAGAAGTAAGAATCATAACTTATTGTTATTTGATGATAAACAGGAGTTTGGTTATATCATCATTCATGAGGTTGAGAGTGTCAAACCCGAATTCAATAGAATGCCACATGCTCTTCAAGGACGTGCAATTGAATCGGTGACAGAAGTATGGGACAATCTGAAATGTCCCGTTCATATTGATTATAAACGTTCCATATTAATTGATTTCGTTGCGAGGTTTTGACCTCTATATGAGACGTTTTTCAAAGACTGCATTCGTTTTTAAAACAAACCATAACCTTTATTTTATCGACAAGGTTAAAAAGTCACCACCTAGATTATCCAGAAATGATAGTCTAAAAATATCACACTTACATACTACCAATACATATTGGTTTACAATATTAATATGTTACAACAAAGTAAATCTCGAATGCAGTTTTAAACAATATTATACAAGCATGCTGACACCAAATCTTGTCCATATTTTAGCATGCAACAACGAAAGCTCTTAATAATCACCTGAGAATAAACATGCTTCAAACGTCAACAAAAATGTTGGTGAGTTATAGGTTTAACCTATATATTTATCAAATCGTAATAATAGACCACAAGATTTCATTTTTCAATAATATACAATCTGTATAAAAATCATTCATATGTTGAACACCTGGTAACCGACATTAATAAAATGCATATAGAATATCCCCAAAACAGAAATCCATCTGTACTAATAACTCGAAGTACTAAAGCATACCATTTTCCAGTATGGGGGGAGTTAGGGCCCGTAGATCTACCTTTAGGATTCGCGTCAATTAGGGTGTCTGTTCCCTAATTCTTAGGTTACCAAGCTAAAAGGGTGATATTCGGTATTCATAATCCAACATAGAATGTAATTTCAAGTACTTGTGTCTATTTTGTAAAACATTTACAAAGCTGCATGTATTCTCATCCCAAAAATATTAGATTTAAAAGTGGGACTATAACTCACTTTCACAGATTTTTACTTCGTCGGGAAGTAAGACTTGGCCACGGGTTGATTCACGAACCTATAACAAATATGTACATATATATCAAAGTATGATCAAAATATAATTACAACATTTTTTATTACGTTTTAATGATTTGAGTGTTTTAAGTCAGTAGTCCTCGTTAGTAACCTACAACTAGTTGTCCACAGTTAGATGTACAGAATTAAAGCAATATATTTTATCTTGAATCAATCCACGACCTCGTGTATACAAGCCTCAGGCTAGATCACAACTCAAAGTATATATAATATTTTGGAATCAACCTCAACCCTGTATAGCTAACTCCAACATTACTGCATATAGAGTGTATATGGTTGTTCCGAAATATATATATAGATGGGTCGATATGATATGTCAAAACATTGTATTCGTGTCTATGGTATCCCAAGATTACATAATATATGTTAGAATACATGTGATATTGCTCTAAACATACATATTATTCGACGCAATATCACTTATATTTCATAGGTTTTTTATCATCTACAAAGACATTCAATTCGCATTTCACAAGAAAAACGACAAAAGTGGGTAAGAGCTTGCTATTTGAAGATTCGACGATAAAACGATAGTTGTAACCAAATTTATATCAAGAAACGTTTATCCGAATTAAAGTACAAGATAAAAGAAGAAAAGAGTTCAAATAAGAAGTGCCAAATCAGTACACGTCAATACGGGATCAACAAAGAACAAACGAAAAAGAAAAATAAAGAAAATTGCTGATTACTCTTACACGAATCGTGTATAGCTACACGAATCGTGTAGATTATTGTTCTTACATGAATCATGTATCCCTACACGATTCGTATAATGTTAGGCCGAGATAATGATAAGACTGAAATGGGGCGGCTGCTTTTGATGTTTTAAAAATAATTCTTTTCTCAAATTGAAGACAGCAAAGACTCCATCCAATTAAGTTCAACTACTACTTCTATTCAGTTTAAATACGGAGTACGTTCAGAAGATCAGGAGACACATTATTACAACACAAAAATTACTATACACACACATATTTCCATACAATTATTATACGCAAGTTATTATTCTGTAATTTTTATTACTCTATTAGTTCAAGGTTAAAAATAGTTGTAATATTAAAGGTGTATTGTTCGTGAAAGGGGTGTTATTATTGTAATTTTTCTACCATTTGAAGTTAATGCAAGTGAAGATATTTTAGTAAGTTTACTCTGTTAAAATTAGCGTTGTTATTATGTTTGCATATCTATATTTTTATGTCTCCCCTAGTGTAATGAATAGCTAAATTTCCCTAGTGTTTGCTTAAATGTAGAGCCCCTAGTGAAATGGATTGTTACCATTAGTAAAGTTAAAATGTAACTTTAGTATTTTTAATATTGAGCCTAGTTAAAAGAACCATTTTTATGTAATTAGGTATTTAACCCTTGCCACTTAATTTAGTAAATGTAAATAACGAAAGTTATATTTATTTACCTAAATTAAGCTTCAACATTAAAAATGATCTAGACGAATTTATGGATAAGTTATTGACACCAATTTAGAAATAAACTTCGGTGGTTTGGGTGATATCAATAAATTATATGAAGGTGAAATTATAAAAAGGGAAACCGTTATAATTTGGGTGTTGGCGAAGGTCAAAACTAGGCTAGGTCTCAATTTAAATGCTTAGGGAATAGTAGCTTTCTAAAAAGAATCCAATGAAAATTAGATTTTATTTAGTTAAGTTGTAACTTTATATTTATTCGAGAGAAAAATGTAAAGTTTGATACTAGAACATTTTAATAGGGCGTAAAACTTAAAACAATCCATGGACCTAGGGGTGACACAATTAAGTAAACACTCCCTTTTACCTCATTTATACTTCTTATAAAAGTTTTATCATTTTTATTTACGAATACTATTTTTAAAAATATAAAAAGAAACCATAAAAATATTTCTTTTTCGAACAGTTAATTGTCACATAATTTTAGCCGTACACGAATCGTGTAGCCTCACACGAATCGTGTAAGACCTGGACGCGGCTACAGTACCAGTAGGTCAAAAATTAGGGTTTTTAATTAATTAATATTATATAATTAGGTTATTAGTTATTTTTATTATATAATTAGTTTTAATTAGTATAAAATACTAAAATACATGTTTTAATCTTAAAAATTAGTATTTATTATAGGTTTATAAATTGTAACTAGTTTATAGTTAGTAAATTAATTAATTTTCCTTTTAATTTGTATTAGTTTTATTAAAAATGTCATTTAGTTAATTTAATTAAGTTTATATAATAAATGCTCAAAACAAAATTCTAAATATATAGTTTCATTAAAAATTACTATTTTACTAATTACCATTTAGTAACATAATTAATGCATCATAATTAGTTTATTTTCATTTAGTACCTTTTTAAGTTAATTTTTGTAATCTTGTAATTTTATTTAGTAATTTAGTTTAAGTTATTTTCTTTTACTGTTATTTTACAATTGCCTAATCCAAAACCCCCTTTAATTAAGTTTGACATCAAAGACTATTAAAAACCATTAAACACTCCATCTCCCTGTGGAACGAATCGGATTTACCAACAAACTAAACTACACGGATAGGACTAGTTGCCTATATATATGTGTGAAATCAACCTAAAATCTATAAAATACCACATATACAATAAATCAATTCGTGTAACAAAACAACTCAAATCCGTTCATAAATAAAGGTCTCGATCGCACACATCAACTTTTTGGCGCCGCTGCCGGGGAGTTGGCAGTAAATAAATAGATAATTTTTCTGGTTCGTAGTAATAGTTGGATTTGTACGTGGACCGGGTTGTTGGATCACCAATTTTATTGGTCTTTGAAGGATCCTGCCCCTCTGCTGCATCTTTTGGCTATTCGAAACGTGGGCAAAAATCAGAAGGATAATCTGTTTGTTTAAAGGTTTTTATCATTGTTTTTATGTTATTCGATCCTCTCGAGGAAATTTATTTCCAAGAAAGTTCAAAGTTTTTGAATAAATCCTTTAGTTCTTTGTACAATTTCCCAAATTGTATGATCCGTTCAATCTTAAACTCATTAAACTTAATCCGGAATCTCAAAGAATTGATAAAGGACAAAAACAACAAAAAGAAATAGGAAGTACTAGTAATTTTAAAACACCGAAAAATACGAAAAAAAAAGAGAGAAACAAATAGGTAACCCTAGATAAACCTTCAGTGTTGTGATTTCATAAAAGAAATTAATGTATGAACTTACGTTCCTCCAACGCTGAATTAACACCTTCACATCCTGAACCCGAAAGAAAATTCCACGAACGCTTAAGAGCTCAAGAAGTAGATACTCTTGCTAAAAATTTAGAGTCACTTTTCTTAGAATCCGACTCTGAACCAATAATTCAACCAATCATAGAGCCGATTATTAAAGAAGAAGAAGAAATGGCTGATACAAATCAAACGATGGAAGCATTAATGAAGGCCACAAGAAAAGGTCAAGGCCACGCAATCATCCAACCCACGATGAGTGATGGCTTTGAAATAAAAGGTCAATTTTTACACATGGTAACTAATACATGCCAATTCGGTGGAGCTCCAAATGAGGATGCTAACGAGCATCTTCGTAAGTTTGTAAGCATTTGCAAACTATTCAAAATTAAGGATGTCACCGATGATGTCGCATGTTTAAAAATCTTTCCATGGTCATTAAAAGATGAAGCTAGAGATTGGCTAGACTCATTACCTGAAGGCTATATTGAAGACTGGAATGATATGATGGACAAATTTTTGTCAGAATTCTTTCCTGCTTCAAAAGCAGCAAAATTACAAAGTGACATAAATCACTTTAAACAAAAGCCTAATGAAACTCTTTATGAAGCTTGGACTCGATTCAATAAAATGCTTCGAATATGTCCTCAACACGGGTTGAGTACATTCCAAAAAGTCTGTGTATTTTATAAAGGAGTCAATGTTGCAACTCGAAAAGATATAGATGTTGCAGCCGGAGGTTCGGTTATGAAGAAAACACCTGAAGACGCTCATACAATCATTGCTGATTTAGCGTCCCATTCTCATAACTGGCATCAAGAAATAGAATTTTCTAGATCATCAAATGTTGCTAGTATTGAAAGCAATGATGAAATTGCTTCATTAAAAGTTCAAATAGCAAATCAAGCAAGGCAAATCGAGAAAGTAACCAAGGAAATGCATGCTATCAGAGTAGGATGTGAACTGTGCCAAGGTCCCCATCTTACTAGAGATTGTGATCAAAGTACAATGGAAGAACAAGCAAATTTCTTAGGATACTTACGAAAAGGTGAAATGAACTTTAGTGATTTTCCAGCTATAGAAGCAAACAACCGAAAATATCCTCCTATAAACAGCTATCAAGTAGGAGGACCTTCAGGATCAAATAATAATAACTATCAAGGAGGAAATCCAGGTTACCAAAATAACCGGAATTTCCCAAATCAAAATCAAAGAATTCCGCCACCAGGTTATAATAACCGAAATCAACCTCAACGAAATTATCAAAATAATTTCCAACACACACAACCACTAGCATTCAATCAACCACAACCATTAGCAATTATGCAACCTCAACCTGAGAGGAAATCTGGTTTAGAAGATCTCTTAAGAGATTTTATGGTTAAGCACGAGCAAAATGCAGAGCTCCAAACTCAGCAAATCCGAAATCAACAAGCTACAATACAAAACTTAGAAAGAGATGTTGGAAGGATCTCACAGTTACTATCAGAGAGACCACCAGGTACTCTTCCCTCAAATACTCAAGTAAATCCCAACAACCCTCAAACAAGGAACGAGCATGTAAATGCTATAACTACTAGAAGTGGTTTAACTACTAAACCGGAGACTACAAAATCCCCGGAAGTTCCTTTATCTCCTTCTATTTTACAAATACCGGTTGATGAAAATGAGCAAGATAACAAAGAACAAGAGAAAGATGATCCACCTGAGGTCATGCCAAAGAAAAACGAAGAACCACCAGTAAAGGTGCATAAGGAACCTATTCCTTACCCGAAAGCATTAAAGAAAGACAGACTCGCAAGGCGGTATGAGAAATTTGCGGACATGATTAAGCAAATTAGCATTAACATGCCACTCGCGGAGGTTCTTAGGGATATGCCCAATTACGGGAAGTTTTTAAAGGATCTCATATCCTCGAAGGGTAAATACCACGACGTTTCTGCCACATTCCTCCATGAGGAATGTTCGGCCATCTTAAAGAAACAAAATGTACCTCCAAAATTAGGAGACCCTGGTAGTTTTATCATACCATGTATGATGGGTGATTCGGTAGTGTACGATGCACTAGCCGACCTAGGTGCAAGTGTTAACTTAATGCCTTACTCGTTATATTTAAAACTTGACTTAGGAGACTTAAAACCAACCCGAATGGGTATTCGATTAGCAAACCAATCATTTGATACTCCAATAGGTATAGCCGAGGATATACTTGTAAAAGTTGGCTCACTCATCTTTCCCGTCGACTTTGTTATTCTAGAAATGCAAGAGGACACAAAAGTTCCTATCATTTTAGGACGTCCTTTCCTAAATACTGCAGATGCTATCATCAATGTCCAAAAAGAACAATTAAGTCTAGGTGTGGGAAACGAGAGAATTATTTGTCACATTGACAAAGCCATGAAAAGACCCACTTCTACCGATGACTCTTGTTTTCAAATTGATGTTATAGATCTTTGTGTCGAGAATGAATTGAAGGAGCTACTTGAAATTGATATCCCGGGGTTAGCCCCGGTAAGTGAGAATGAATACCTCAATATTGATAAAGATTTTGATGAGTTAATGAAGGTGGTCACGGATGACGAGACCATAATAGAAGAAATTCCCATGGAAGAGGAATCGTTTGAGGAAATCAAAAATGAAGATAGATTTCGTATAAAAAATTCCTTAGAAGAACCACCCGTACTAGAGCTTAAAGAGCTACCCAAACACTTGGAGTATGCTTATCTCGAAGGTACATCTAAATTACCAGTAATTATTGCTTCACATCTTTCAGATAATGAGAAGGATAAGCTAATTTCTGTATTAAAAACCCATAAAAAGGCTATAGCCTGGAAAACAACCGACATTCCGGGAATAAACCCGTCTTATTGTACACATAAAATTCTCCTTGAGAATGACTACAAACCCGTAGTGCAAAGACAACGCAGGCTAAATCCCAACATGAAAGAGGTTGTTAAAAAGGAGGTCGTCAAGCTTCTTGACGCCGGGTTAATCTACCCCATCTCCGATAGTCCATGGGTTAGTCCAGTACAAGTAGTAACCAAAAAGGGGGGTACAACCGTTATATTAAATGAAAAGGACGAACTCGTCCCAACTAGAACAGTTACCGGCTGGAGAGTCTGTATTGATTACAGACGTCTAAATGATGCCACTAGAAAGGATCATTTCCCTTTACCTTTTATTGATCAAATGCTTGAACGATTAGCGGGAAAAGAATATTATTGCTTTTTAGATGGTTTCTCCGGTTACTTCCAAATTCCAATTGATCCCAACGACCAAGAAAAGACCACATTCACTTGTCCTTTCGGTACCTTTGCCTATCGCCGCATGCCGTTTGGTTTATGCAATGCACCCGGAACCTTTCAAAGGTGCATGATGGCAATCTTTGATGATATGGTAGAGGATTGTATGGAAGTCTTCATGGATGACTTTTCCGTGTTTGGAGACTCCTTTGAATCGTGTCTTTTCAATCTAGAACGTATGCTTATCCGATGTGAGAAAGCAAACTTGGTCCTAAATTGGGAAAAATGCCACTTCATGGTGAAGGAGGGCATTGTACTTGGTCACAAAATATCTCGTGCGGGAATAGAGGTAGATAAAGCTAAAATTGAAGTTATCTCTAAGCTACCTAAACCATCAAATGTTAAAGCAATTAGAAGCTTTCTTGGTCACGCAGGATTCTATAGGCGATTTATCAAAGATTTTTCTAAAATCGCCCGCCCATTGACCAAGCTTCTTGAAAAGGATGCTCCATTTGACTTTGACACTAATTGCGAGAATGCATTCTCGATTCTTAAGTCAAAACTCACACAAGCTCCCATTATGGTATCTCCAGATTGGAGTATGCCATTTGAGCTAATGTGCGACGCAAGCGACTATGCTTTAGGTGCTGTTTTAGGACAACGTCCCGATAATCATTTTCTTCCGATTTATTATGCAAGTAAAACTCTAACGGGAGCCCAAATTAATTATACCACCACGGAAAAAGAACTCCTAGCGGTTGTTTATGCATTTGATAAATTTCGGTCATATTTGGTGTTGTCTAAGACCATTGTTTACACGGACCATTCGGCACTTAGGTATTTATTCTCGAAACTAGATGCAAAACATCGTCTCATACGTTGGGTTCTTTTACTTCAAGAATTTGACATTGAGATACGTGACAAGAAAGGAGCTGAGAATCTAGCTGCCGATCATTTATCCCGACTTGAAAACCCCGAATTAGATAAACTTGATGACACAATCATCAAGGACACATTTCCTGATGAATCTCTAATGAGGGTTGAAAAAGAATCTGAAATCCCATGGTTTGCCCATTTTGCAAACTATCTTGCTTCAGGCATACTACAAAAAGGACTTACTTATCAGCAAAAGAAGAAATTTTTTGCGGATTTAAAATCTTATTTCTGGGAATACCCAGACCTATTTCGTGTTGGTGTGGATCAAATAATTCACCGTTGTGTGTACGGACAAGAAGCTCAACAAATTCTTGAGCATTGCCATCAAGGGCCAACCGGCGGTCATTTCGGACCAAACCACACTGCAAGAAAAATCCTTGAATCGGGCTTTTATTGGCCCACGATCTTTAAAGATGCCCATGATTTCGTTCGGACTTGTAACGCATGCCAACGAACGGGTAACATCACGAAAAAGGATGAGATGCCTCAGACCGGCATCCAAGTTTGTGAAATCTTTGACATTTGGGGAATCGATTTTATGGGACCCTTTCCAAGTTCACATAAGTGCAAGTACATACTAGTAGCCGTTGACTATGTATCCAAGTGGGCTGAAGCAAAAGCTTTGCCTACAAATGATGCTAGGGTGGTGATAAACTTCTTGAAAAATCTCTTCTCACGCTTTGGAATCCCAAAAGCACTCATATCCGACCGAGGAACACATTTTACCAACAACCTTCTTGAAAAGGTGTTGAAGAAGTATGGCGTAACTCATCGTTTCTCTACTCCGTACCACCCGCAAACAAGTGGTCAAGTGGAGAACACGAACCGTGCCTTAAAACGCATACTTGAGAAGACGGTTAATAACAACCCTAAAATCTGGCAACGCAAGTTAGATGACGCGTTGTGGGCTTTTAGGACTGCGTATAAAACACCAATAGGTACCACACCATTTAGACTTGTATACGGTAAAGCGTGTCATCTACCTGTTGAAGTTGAACACAAGGCGTACTGGGCTATGAGAGAATGTAATACCGACCTTGTACAAGCCGGAGAAAATAGGTTATCACAACTTAACGAACTAGATGAATTAAGATTACAAGCCTACGAAAATTCTAAAACATATAAAGAAAAAACTAAAGTATGGCACGATGCACGATTAAAAAAGAAAGAATTTGAGCAAGGGGATAAAGTATTGGTATTCCAATCACGTTTCAAGTTTTCACCTGGTAAACTTAGATCCCGATGGAATGGGCCATATATAATAAAACAGGTTTTTCCATCTGGATATGCAGAGTTGTATGGTAAAGACGGCGGAACTTTCAAAGTGAACGGACACAGACTCAAGTTATACTTTGAAGAAATCAATACTACGGAAAGAGACGAAACCACCTTCTACCCTAAGGACAAATAAATTCAGGGTAACTCTAAGGTTTTAAACTCCATTCTCAATTTTTATTCTTATCTTTAAGAGTGGGGTTAGATTGGTCTTTCCCTAGCAGACCCTAAAGAACTAGTCTTCTCCCTCCATTCTACCTTTTTAATTTCTTTTGGTTTGTTTTTATTGTTTATTTTCAAGATGCGAGGTCAATATATCTACAACCACTTCATTTTAATATGCGATAAGATTTTACCAAGAGATGTGGTGTTAGATATTAAGAAAAGATGCGATGCGACGAGAAAAGGAGAAATACAAGATTATAATGAGAAAAATTATGGAAAAGGCAAATCAAAATGCGCTAAAAGGCGTCGGGCACGTCAATTGGGTAAATGTGAAAAATGTGGAAAACCAGCTCACTCAGGAGATTGCCCAAAGAACCAAACGGACTCTAATTTCGAATACGTAACTTTATGCCGAGAAGGGCCTTTCAAATGTTTAGAAGAAAACCTCTTAAACCCACGAGGTTACGCCTACGAGGCAATGGGAAGCGAAATTTCGCGACTCGACTACGAAGCGAGTCAACGTGGGTTCACTATCTAACTCTTTTTCTCGTCGATTGTATGTATGTGCATATTTTATTTTTATTTTTTTTTATTTTGTGTGTATTTTGGTTTATATTTGTTTGCAGTGAGTTTTATAAAAAGGTCTACTATTTAAAATTGATTAAACTTGAATTTAACCTGTTTTCATTGAAAACGATAATGTTAAAGTGTTAAAACTGAATTATTGTTGTTCAAATTGCACGAAATTAATTGTTAAATTTTTAAGATATCATTTAAATAGTAAATCACGAAAAAAAAATAAAAAAAAAATCCTTTCTACTAAATTGAGGTGAAACGCCTTGAGTTTAACTTGTTTCTTTGAAAATAAAAATGTTAGGTGTCACAACTGAATTTTTATTTTTCAAAAATTGTACAGAATATTTGTTAAATTCTAAAAGTCTATAGTAGATTGCAAAAATATACTCTTTTATCAATAACCGTAAAAATATATAACTTGTAAATCTTTGTCGTGGATAATGATAGGTTTGACAACCGAAATTAATCTCTACCTAGACGATAGGAAACAAAGTTTTAAGTTTGAAAATTAGTTGATTTAAGGGTATATAACAAAAATAGAGTGAATTTTTATTTATTTAATTTTTATTTTTCATGTACTTGTTTTTATTTTATTTATTTTCGATAAAATTATAAAAACTTTAAACTTTTAATTAATTGAATTTTATAAATTGAAATTAAAAATTTATAAACGGATTAAGATCAGGTGTAAAAACCGAATTTCCGTTACAAATATAAATTTATAAAAGATATTTTGAATTCAATTGATTTTAAGTTAAATAAAAAATAGAGTGTTTTTATTTTATTTTAAATTTGTTTTCGAAAAATATTTAAAAACTTTAACTATTAATGAATTGAATTTTATAAATTTATTTTTAAGATTTATAAACGGATAAAGAACAGGTGTAAAAACCGAATTTCCGTTACAAATATAAATCTATAAAAGAGATTTTAAATTTAATTAATTATAAGTTATATATAAAAAAAAAAAAAAAAAAAATACAACTGGAAATTAAGCCTTACACGATTCGTGTAGCCCTACACGATTCGTGTAAGGCCAAAAACACTGAACATATCAGACGGGGCAGGGGCTGCTTCTCACACCCTATCCCTCCCCAATTTTTCTGCTTTGACGAACCACACACCCAAAAATCCTCAAATTCGCACCAAATCAATAAATTAACACCTCCAATCTCCTCTAATTCTTCAATCTTTCATCATGCCAAGAGTGGTAAGGATTTTTAACCCATTTTAATTAGTGTTCTTCAAGTTTTTCATTATTTTTCTTTATAGTTATAATCCGAATTTTGTGCATGTTTTTGTTGATTTTAGCTAAATTATTGCTATATGTATGTTGTTAGTAGCATAATAAACCCGATTAGCATACAGAAATTGATGTTTAATTGGTGATTGCAAATTAGGGTTTATACCAAATTGGGAAAATTGAGAAATTAAAACTGAGATGTGTTAATTTGGTTATAATTAGTTGTTTTTGAGTGTTTTGTTAGTAGATAGAACTTGTGAACATGATTTTGATTGCTTGATTGTGTGATTTTTAATTTTAGCCTAAAATTGTTAACTTTTGATACTTTCATGAATCAAGTATGCGTTTGAATGATGTTAAGGATGATTTAGAAGCTGAGATATGTGCAATGTGATTGAATTGAAGTAGATATGTTTAGAAAAAATTGCGTGTTTTCACTTGTGAATTAGACTTTTTATATGAAACTTGATTTTTGATTTGTGATTTTTGGTTTGTTTTTGCTTTGTTTTGGATAATAGAACTAAATATCCCAAGTTTGTTGAATTAAATTGATTAAGGTGGTGTTGAAAACAAGTTGTTTGTTGAAGTTAAAATCTTTGCTAACATTTACACATTCTATTGGGATGATTTCCTTGTTTTTAAAATGTTATGCAGGGACCAATTAGAATGAGGGCAGTTAACCAACAAGAGGAAGTTACGCCCGAAATGGAACAACAAATATTGCAACTACACCCGATTCTACATTTCCCTATTGAAATAAGCCAAAGGGTACAAAAAGTTAAGGATTTACTTACTCTGGTAAATCGAACAATCAATCAAGTTTGCGTTGTTGATTGGACTCCCTTAGGTCACCCAGTTAATTTAGATACACAGATAAGGAATATTTTAACCCAAAGCTACACGGATGAATTTGGGGTAATTAGGTATTTTAATGACTGGGAGAGATTGTTTGGTTTGACTGCTCCTGTATATAGGGATTTGTGTTTAGAATTTTACTCTACTGTTAGGATGGATAAAAGCCCCGCAAGTGTCCAAGATACTAGTTTCCTACAATTCCGACTGGGTGGGGTTGATAGAGTAATGTCCCTAGGCGACTTAACTATGGCCCTAGGGATTTATGAGGGTGATGATATGATTGCTCCAGGTTTTTGGGAATTTATATTTACAGGAGCTAGGTATTCAGGAGATTATGATTCTGTCAGCGTCTGGCGATCTTTTTCCGGAAGAAATTCATATACAGCAGGCCGAGAATCATACCTTAAGATCCAAGATATTCGCTATCGATTAATTCATAAATTTATAGCGAACACGATTAACCAAAGGGCATTCCTTACTACAGATAGGATTAATTATGTCGACCTTTGGTATTTGGATGTTATTAGAGATAGGGAAACTAATATTAGTATACCCTATGGAGTGGCCTACTTTTTGGCCAATGTAGGTAAGGGTGCTCGAGGAGACAGTGACATATCGGGGGGTCACTATATCACATGTTTGGCATCCTGGTTCGATATCAACCCGAACGACTTCGCACCTCCAATCCAACCGATAAATCAACAGGTTCGTACCTTAGGATTGGATGTGTATAGGACAGCTAAAGCTATACGGGTGAAGGCTGGGGTGATTAGTTTAAGGCCACAGGAAGTTGCGCCTCAAGAACCGATGGAAGAGGATGACGAACCCGAGAGAGAAGGCAGGAGGAGACGACGAGAGACAGATCAGGCTAGCTCGTCTCATACAGGTACTTCTGATTTCGATATGCTCCAAAACTCGTTTAACGCATTGAGTTTAGATGTACGTAATTCATATCAAAACTGGGGAGCGAGATCATAAGATCAGTACACTGCTTTATCTCGGCAATTAGGGGACATTAGGCATACCCAGCTAGATCAATATAATATGCTGTCCAACATCCGATATGATCAGAGGGGAATGGGAAATCAATTAGAGTGGGCGCACCAACAGGCATATCTATACGCGTCTAACCCGCAAGCTTACACACCCTCAGCCTTTCCATCATATCCCCCATGGCAATCACCCGATGACCCTCTACCTCCACCCTATGACCATAACGCCGCAATAGCCGCGAGTCAGGATGCATATAGGCGTTTCTACGAGGAACAACGCCTAAACGAGCAACGGCAGCGACAGCAACAGGAGGAGGGCGAACGAGGAGGACCATTTTGGAGCCCATTTGACTAGTTCTATTGTTTTAATTTTTTTTTTAGTTTGTAATAACATAATTGAATGGTGTGTATTGATTTTTTTTTTCTTCTAATGTTTTATTGTATATTAGTAAGAAATAAGTGTGGGGTAATATTGTTTTGTATGATTGAAGTACAACCCCATATTTTGTGTGTTTTTAACATGGTTTTGACAGGTACAGACGAAAATGCAATTAGACGAAATGAAACATCAAATTACATTGTGATACAAACATTGGATATGATCATAGGTAAAACAATTTGAAAATCCAAATCGGTTAACAAAGGAAGTTCCAAATACTTCACACTAATTGTCCTCTCAAATTTATGCATTATTATCTGATTTTTATGTAATGAGGGCATTACATAATCTTAAGTGTGGGGTGGGAATATATAAATTCTCGAGAACTTATAATTTGGTGATTTTTATCAAGATTTATAAAAAATTTTAAACAAATGTATCTAATCAATTTTTAAGGTAACTACGAGCAATTAAAGATCAGGTGTAAAAACCGAAATTGTTGTCTCCATACATTAAAAATATATAAGTTTATTTGTTTAAAACTTATAAAAGAAAAACCATTTATAACAAGAATTTATAAATCCTTATATTGAGAACCATTTATCACATGTTTCTTTGAAGTTTATTGCAGATATCATTGCTAAGGAACGTATAAACCTGAATATTCCATTAAACACGAGTAATAGAGGATGAATCAAGTCCATCCCGTAAGGAAGTAAAGTCTTCCGAATTGACACACTTGCTAACTTATGTTAGAAGATGTAGTCCAGAACAGCTGTAGGTTGACGAAAAATCTTGAAAAGTCATCCCTAAAATCGGCTGGAAATCCACCTAACCTCAGCATCAAACAGGATTTTTGGTGGTCAGACTTATCCTAACCATGAGATGGATCTGTCTCGTACAATGGGGGGGCACAATGCAAATTAGCTTTTAAGACTAATGAATCTAATCCCCAGATGGATGATCTCCGTAAAGATCAACTGCATCTATGTTTGACCGCGGTCAACATACATATGCCATAACAAATTAAGGTGTGCAAACTCATGGTTCACCGATGATATTTGGACACGATATAATTTTGTTCTAAAACTTATGCTATTTTATGAATTATATTTGTGTAAAACCATTTTTTGGACATTCGGCTTCAAGTTCCATGATACTACAATCATGGGGGCGAATAGCTTGCTAATCGCCGACTGAGACTTCGGTTTTCAGTTACCCTCAACCGGAATTTGAGGTTAAAACCGGAAAACGTGTCTAGTGTAAAAACTAGCCTGACATTTTATAAAATCATAAAACGTTTTCACAAGGTCCAATTTTCCCTAAGGATCCAAATTTTTAAACCCTAATCACGAGTTTCATGTTTGTTTCTGTTGTCAGAATTTCATTTCGTGTAGTGTGCGTGTGATCCAATAAATACTGTGTTGTGTAATATATTTCATATAGCGTGTGTTTCATTTCGTGTAGTGTGTGTTGTGTGATATATAATGTTCTAACTCTGTTAAAAGATGTAATTGCTTGAGGACAAGCAACGTTCTAGTGTGGGGTATTTTGATATTGCTCTAAACATACATATTATTCGACGCAATATCACTTATATTTCATAGGTTTTTTATCATCTACAAAGACATTCAATTCGCATTTCACAAGAAAAACGACAAAAGTGGGTAAGAGCTTGCTATTTGAAGATTCGACGATAAAACGATAGTTGTAACCAAATTTATATCAAGAAACGTTTATCCGAATTAAAGTACAAGATAAAAGAAGAAAAGAGTTCAAATAAGAAGTGCCAAATCAGTACACGTCAATACGGGATCAACAAAGAACAAACGAAAAAGAAAAATAAAGAAAATTGCTGATTACTCTTACACGAATCGTGTATAGCTACACGAATCGTGTAGATTATTGTTCTTACACGAATCATGTATCCCTACACGATTCGTGTAATGTTAGGCCGAGATAATGATAAGACTGAAATGGGGCGGCTGCTTTTGATGTTTTAAAAATAATTCTTTTCTCAAATTGAAGACAGCAAAGACTCCATCCAATTAAGTTCAACTACTACTTCTATTCAGTTTAAATACGGAGTACGTTCAGAAGATCAGGAGACACATTATTACAACACAAAAATTACTATACACACACATATTTCCATACAATTATTATACGCAAGTTATTATTCTGTAATTTTTATTACTCTATTAGTTCAAGGTTAAAAATAGTTGTAATATTAAAGGTGTATTGTTCGTGAAAGGGGTGTTATTATTGTAATTTTTCTACCATTTGAAGTTAATGCAAGTGAAGATATTTTAGTAAGTTTACTCTGTTAAAATTAGCGTTGTTATTATGTTTGCATATCTATATTTTTATGTCTCCCCTAGTGTAATGAATAGCTAAATTTCCCTAGTGTTTGCTTAAATGTAGAGCCCCTAGTGAAATGGATTGTTACCATTAGTAAAGTTAAAATGTAACTTTAGTATTTTTAATATTGAGCCTAGTTAAAAGAACCATTTTTATGTAATTAGGTATTTAACCCTTGCCACTTAATTTAGTAAATGTAAATAACGAAAGTTATATTTATTTACCTAAATTAAGCTTCAACATTAAAAATGATCTAGACGAATTTATGGATAAGTTATTGACACCAATTTAGAAATAAACTTCGGTGGTTTGGGTGATATCAATAAATTATATGAAGGTGAAATTATAAAAAGGGAAACCGTTATAATTTGGGTGTTGGCGAAGGTCAAAACTAGGCTAGGTCTCAATTTAAATGCTTAGGGAATAGTAGCTTTCTAAAAAGAATCCAATGAAAATTAGATTTTATTTAGTTAAGTTGTAACTTTATATTTATTCGAGAGAAAAATGTAAAGTTTGATACTAGAACATTTTAATAGGGCGTAAAACTTAAAACAATCCATGGACCTAGGGGTGACACAATTAAGTAAACACTCCCTTTTACCTCATTTATACTTCTTATAAAAGTTTTATCATTTTTATTTACGAATACTATTTTTAAAAATATAAAAAGAAACCATAAAAATATTTCTTTTTCGAACAGTTAATTGTCACATAATTTTAGCCGTACACGAATCGTGTAGCCTCACACGAATCGTGTAAGACCTGGACGCGGCTACAGTACCAGTAGGTCAAAAATTAGGGTTTTTAATTAATTAATATTATATAATTAGGTTATTAGTTATTTTTATTATATAATTAGTTTTAATTAGTATAAAATACTAAAATACATGTTTTAATCTTAAAAATTAGTATTTATTATAGGTTTATAAATTGTAACTAGTTTATAGTTAGTAAATTAATTAATTTTCCTTTTAATTTGTATTAGTTTTATTAAAAATGTCATTTAGTTAATTTAATTAAGTTTATATAATAAATGCTCAAAACAAAATTCTAAATATATAGTTTCATTAAAAATTACTATTTTACTAATTACCATTTAGTAACATAATTAATGCATCATAATTAGTTTATTTTCATTTAGTACCTTTTTAAGTTAATTTTTGTAATCTTGTAATTTTATTTAGTAATTTAGTTTAAGTTATTTTCTTTTACTGTTATTTTACAATTGCCTAATCCAAAACCCCCTTTAATTAAGTTTGACATCAAAGACTATTAAAAACCATTAAACACTCCATCTCCCTGTGGAACGAATCGGATTTACCAACAAACTAAACTACACGGATAGGACTAGTTGCCTATATATATGTGTGAAATCAACCTAAAATCTATAAAATACCACATATACAATAAATCAATTCGTGTAACAAAACAACTCAAATCCGTTCATAAATAAAGGTCTCGATCGCACACATCAACATGTATAATACAATATAAGTTAATTAAGTTAGGATTTGTATAGATTTGTTACAAATTTCACGTAGCTACAACAAGCAAAATTATCTAATCTTGTTTTACCCATAACTTCTTCGTTTTAAATCCGTTTTGAGTGATTCAAGTTGCTATGGCTTCATATTGAACTTAAGTTTATGAATCTAAATAGAAAAAGTATAAGTTTATAGTCGAAAATACAGGTTATAAGTCATTTTTGTAAAGGTAGTCATTTCAGTCGAAAGAACGACGTCTAGATGACCATTTTGGAAAACATACTTCCACTTTGAGTTTAACCATGATTTTTGGATATAGTTTCATGTTCATAAGAAAAATTATTTTCCCAGAAGAACAACTTTTAAATCAAAGTTTATCATAGTTTTTAATTAACTAAGCCAAAACAGCCCACGGTGTTACTACGACGGCGTATATCTGGTTTTACGGTGTTTTTCGTGTTTTCAGGTTTTAAATCATTAAGTTAGCATATCATGTAGATATAGAACATGTGTTTAGTTGATTTTAAATGTCAAGTTAGAAGGATTAACTTTGTTTGCGAACAAGTTTAGAATTAACTAAACTATGTTCTAGTGATTACATGTTCAAATCTTCGAATAAGATAGTTATACATATATGAATCGAATGATGTTATGAACATCATTACTACCTCAAGTTTAGTAGGTAAACCTAATTAAAATGATGAAAAAATAACTTGAGCTTCAAAGGATCTTTGATGGCTTGGAAGTTCTTGAAATAGAATCATGACACAAAAACAAGTCCAAGTAAGATTATTACTCGAATTAAGATAGTTATAATTATAGAAATTGAATCAAAGCTTGAATATGAATATTACCTTGATTTAGAAAGATAACCTACTGTAAATAATAAAGGTTTCTTGATCTTAGATGATTGCTTGGAATGGATTAGGAAACTTGGAAGTAAACTTGTAAACTTGGAAGTGTTCTTGATGTGTTCTTGAGTAATTGTTTTTATGATGATTATAGGTAATAACCAAAGCTTGTATTTGATGATTTTTGCTGAAAAAATAGTAACTTAGACATTCATGGAAGAGAGTGTGTGTTTTGAGAGAGAATTGAGAAGAAAATTGGAAGTGAAATGGAGTAGGTGGTAAGTGGTGAAGGTGAGTGGGGTTAAAAGGAGTTCTTATTTTTGTTTCCTTGCTCATAAGTCATGCTAGTTGTCTAATTATTGGTTCCACATGTTTGTTGACTATCTAGGGATTCTAAGAGCTGAATTATTATGTGTATATACCAATAGTATATACTTCTAGGAGCTGGGTATTGTACGAGTACGAATACGGTTGCATACGAGTAGAATTGTTGATGAAAATGAATGAGAATGCAATTGTAAGAATTTTTGTTAAGTAGAAGTACTTTGATATGTGTCTTAAAGTCTTTCAAAAGTGTACTAATACATCTAAATACACTACATGTATATATATTTTAACTGAGTCGTTAAGTCATCGTTAGTCATTACATGTAAGTGTTGTTTTGAAACCTTTAAGTTAACGATCTCATTTAATGTTGTTAACCCATTGTTTATTATATCTAATAAGATTTTAAATTATTACATTATCATGATATTATGATGTATTAATATATCTTAATATGATATATATACATTAAAATGTCGTTACAACGATAATCGTTACATATATGCCTCGTTTCAAAATTCTTAAGTTAGTAGTCTTGTTTTACATATGTAGTTCATTGTTAACATACTTAATGATATATATAATTATCATTTTATCATGTTAAATATAATGTAACAATATCTTAATATGATACATATGTATTTAGTAAGACGTTGTAATAACGATAATCGTTATATATATCGTTTCGAGTTTCTTAACTTAGTAGTCTTATTTTTATGTATATAACTCATTGTTAATATACTTATGGAGATACTTACTTATCTTAATCTCATGTTAACTATATGTATTGTAGCGACCCCGACAAATCGTCAAATGACGGCGTCATCTACGTATGGTCCCATTACATGGTCGTAAGTCTTTATAACAAAGTTTGACCGAAAAGTATGTCGCATTCATTTCATAAATAAGGGTATTTCAAAGTTTACAAAAGTAGTTTCCATAGCAAGTACATAACAATGTTTAAAGTTTGTATGAAACACGTGCGACACGATTAAAAGTAGTCAAAAAGACGCTCCACGTATGCAAGTATACTCGACATCCAATGCAAGTATCAATAGTATGAGCGGAAGCATGTATCACCTAAGTTCAAGGACCTGAGAAAAACATAGAGAATCTGTCAACGAAAACGTTGGTGAAATCATAGGTTTAAATAAGTAAATGAGTAATAGTAAGTTGAACCACAAGATTTGCAACATCGATAAAGCCATAGTACATTCTAAAAGTTAATATTCACGAGCACCCAATTATCAAAGCTTAACGTTCCGTCCGTTGAATACCCCATCAATTAGTGCTAGAACAACACTGTTCCCGAAAATATATTTCATTCGTAAACGGTAGCGAACCGTTTGAATGAGGGTTTGTCAAACCCATATGGCCATATAACATAAGTTCTCGCTTACACCATCTGATGTAATTAATGATAATCGGATTGAGGATTTTCGTTCTAAACTCGTATGTAGAATGTTTGTTTTCCCGTTCTTGTGTTCACTTAGTTCAAAAGTATCGTTTATGTTTTCTCATCCCAAAAGTAAGTTTAAAAGAGTAAAAGTGGGACTATGATCTCACCTTTGATTGCAAGAGTGAAATAGTACTTCAACAAGTAAACGTGCAAAGAACAATGCTAGTCTCGACCTAAACAATTAGGTTGTATCAATAACGATAGTCACGAAGGGTCAAAGATGTGCAATTAGTCCTATGGCTCAATACGACTCGATTAATATAGCATGTGAAGCAAATTGTCAAGTTTCATGCAAGATACAAGTATAAAAGTATGTTAGGAAGATTGCAAAATCATTTGGTTAAGTTTGACAAAAAAAGTCAAACTTTGGTCGGTCAAAGTCAACGAAAAGTCAACACGTTCGGGTCGTGTCCCGAACTATTTTTCTGAGGTTTTTAATCATGTATGAGCATGTTAGGACAAGTTACATGTGAATCGGAGGTGCGTAGCATAGCAAACATTATTCGAAAATTGACCAAGTTGGACAGACCCAAACGGCGCGCCGCGCGGGTATATGGCGCGCCGCGCCAATACCTGTGCAGAGAATTCTGGCAGTTTTTAAGTTTTATGCACGAACCTAACTTCAAACAATCACCATTTATGATCCGCAAACAATCAAGACAAGTATCTTATACCGTTGGGAAGGTAATTTGACGAGGAAAACAACTAAACACATTTCATCAATCAATCTACCTATTACAATAACCAAAACCGCATCTAATGCTTAACATTAACCGCATACAAGTTCATAAATGCAATTCAATGATTCGGGCAACCAATTTACATGAATGATATGCCGTTTCGAAGGTAATCAAGCATACAATCCAACTAAACACTTACCAATAATAATCCATGGCATTCAATGCATCAAAAGTCCATTTCAAGTTCATCAAACCCTAACCCAAATTCACCAAAATCAATAATCAAGTTCATGAAGTTTTCTAAGGCAACCTACACATCAAATTGAAGCTAGTGATGCTAGTAACACAATTAAAACATCAACTTTTAACATCTAACAACATATGATCATCCAAAATTCAAGAACAACACACCAAAATTCAAGTTCATGCTAGTTACACTAAAACAACGAGATCGAGCATATAAATCATATATTCATGTTAGACTTGAGCCATAGACACTAATTAACAACCTTTTAATTCAAAAATCTCAAGAACACATAAAATTAGTGATTTTAGAAAGTTACCCAAATTTGATGAGGTCGGTATGGAATCGAAGAGGAGATCACGAGGAGTTCAAAAATGTAATTTGTTTGGCAAGATGACCGCTAGCTCGATTTTGGATGATGAATCTTTGTATGGAAGTTGAGAGAAAAGTTGAAGTAGTAAGAGTGAAAGAGATGAGATTGAATGGATGAGGATGAGGGTTGACTCTTTGACCTAGTCAAAAGTTTCAACCCTTGGCAAGTTTGGTCCCTTAACTTTAAACCGGGTGCGGGAAATACCTAAACGAGATAATTCAACGCATATTAACGGGGTGTGTTATAAACATATAACGGAACTTAAATAGTTAAATGGAAAAGTAAACGGAAAAAGGCGGGATGTTACATTACCTACACCTTAAAAGAAATTTCGTCCCGAAATTTAGGTAGGCGTAGTAGTCGTTGTTTCTTCCTCGGAATCTGACGTTTCCGGAACCGGGAATAGATGAGGGTGTTTCTTTCGCATTTGATCTTCTCTTTCCCAAGTAAACTCGGGTCCTCTTTTGGCGTTCCAACGAACCTTAACTATCGGGATCCGGCTTTGTTTTAATTCCTTCTCGACGTAGTCCACAATTTCAACCGGTTCCTCCACAAAATGGAGTTTGTCATTAATAGTAAGTTCCTCGAGAGGAACGACGATATCGGGCTCGGCAAGACATTTCTTCAAGTTAGATACATGAAAAGTAGGGTGGACGGAGCTTAGTTGAGGTGGAAGATCCAAACGATACGCAACGGTTCCAACACGTTCTAAGATTTCGAAAGGACCAACGTACCGCGGATTTAGTTTTCCACGTTTCCCAAAACGGATGACACCTTTCCAAGGTGCGACTTTTAACATGACGCGGTCACCGACTTGAAATTCGAGGTCTTTGCGTCTTTTGTCGGTATAGCATTTTTGACGACTCCGGGCCGTCCGAAGCCTATCTCGGATTTGAAGAATCTTCTCGGTGGTTTCGTGAATGAGGTCGGGCCCGGAAATTTGCACGTCACCCACTTCGGCCCAACAAAGAGGAGAGCGACATTTTCGACCATATAACGCTTCAAAAGGTGCGGCCTTAATACTCGCGTGATAACTATTGTTGTAAGAGAATTCGGCGAGAGGTAAGTGATTGTCCCAAGCTTTCCCAAAATCAACAACGCAGGCTCGTAACATATCCTCTAAGGTTTGTATTGTACGTTCACTTTGCCCATCTGTTTGGGGATGATATGCGGTGCTCATGTCCAAACGCGTTCCCAACGCTTCTTGTAACGTACGCCAAAATCTAGAAACGAAACGACCATCTCGGTCAGAGATAATCGATAAAGGCACACCGTGTCGGGCTACAATCTCCTTAATGTATAGTCGTGCAAGTTTCTCCATTTTGTCGGTCTCTTTCATGGCGAGAAAGTGCGCGGATTTGGTGAGGCGATCGACAATGACCCAAATAGTATCATAACCGCCTGACGTTTTCGGTAGTTTGGTGATAAAATCCATCGTGATCCTTTCCCACTTCCATTGCGGGATCTCGGGTTGTTGAAGTAACCCGGACGGTCTTTGGTGTTCGGCTTTGACTTTAGCGCAAGTCAAACATTTGGCAACGTAAGTAGCGACTTCCTTTTTGATGTTCGGCCACCAATATCGTTCTTTAAGGTCGTGGTACATCTTATTGGCGCCGGGATGAATCGAGTATCGTGATTTGTGGGCTTCGTCTAGGATGAGGTTTCGTAAGTCGCCATATCTAGGCACCCAAATTCTTCCGGCGTAATATCGAAGTCCGGTCTCCTTAACTTCGAATCGGGAGACGAGAATGTTTAAAAGTTCGCGTGCGATGTTGTTGTCTTTAAGAGCCTCCTCTTGGGCTACACGAATTTGGCTATTAAGGTTGGAGTGAATGGTGATGTTTAAAGCTCGGACACGAAGAGGCACTGCTCTTTCTTTTCGACTTAAGGCATCGGCCACTACATTTGCCTTTCCGGGGTGATAACGAAGCTCGCAATTATAATCGTTCAAGGTCTCAATCCACCTTCGTTGTCTCATGTTTAGTTGCTTTTGATCGAAGATATGTTGGAGACTTTTGTGATCGGTAAAGATGGTACTTTTGGTACCAAGAAGATGATGTCTCCATAACTTAAGTGCAAAGATGACGGCACCGAGTTCAAGATCATGTGTCGTGTAGTTTCGTTCATGGACTTTGAGTTGTCGAGAGGCATAAGCAATGACTTTCTTTCGTTGCATTAATACGCATCCATAACCGTTTTTCGAGGCATCACAATATACAACAAAATCATCATTGCCTTCGGGAAGTGACAAGATAGGAGCGGTGGTTAGCTTAGTTTTCAAGATTTGAAAAGCGGTTTCTTGTTCGGATGTCCAAACGAATTTTCGTTCCTTGTGAGTTAACGCGGTTAGAGGGCGAGCGATTAAGGAGAAATCCTTGATGAATTTACGATAGTATCCGGCGAGACCCAAGAATTGACGAATTTGAGTAGGAGTAGTAGGAGTCTCCCATTTACTAATGGCTTCGATTTTTGCGGGATCGACTTTAATGCCTTGATCACTTACAACATGACCAAGAAATTGAACTTCCTTTAACCAAAATTCACACTTGGAGAACTTGGCATATAGTTGCTCTTTTCTCAAGAGCTCGAGCACGAGTCGGAGATGTTCTTTGTGTTCCTCTTCGTTTTTAGAATAGATCAAAATATCATCGATGAACACGATAACGAATTTGTCGAGGTAAGGTTTGCACACGCGGTTCATGAGATCCATGAACACCGCCGGTGCGTTAGTGAGACCGAAAGGCATGACAAGGAACTCATAGCTACCATAACGAGTCCGGAAAGCGGTTTTGGAGACATCTTCCCCCTTAACCCTTAGTTGATGATAACCCGAACGGAGATCGATTTTTGAGTATACACGAGAACCTTGTAGTTGATCAAAAAGGTCATCAATGCGAGGAAGGGGATATCGGTTCTTAACCGTCAATTTGTTTAGTTCACGATAATCAATGCACATTCGTAGGGATCCGTCTTTCTTCTTGACGAACAAAATCGGAGCGCCCCATGGTGAATGGCTAGGTTGAATGAAACCACGGTCAAGTAATTCTTGGATTTGACTTTGTAATTCTTGTAATTCGGATGGAGCGAGTCTATACGGTGCACGCGCTACGGGTGCGGCTCCTGGAATAAGATCGATTTGAAATTCAACCGGTCGATGAGGTGGAAGACCCGGTAATTCGTCGGGAAATACATCGGAAAAGTCACTAACAATTGGCACATCTTCGATGAGCTTTTCGTCGGTCTCGACTTTCTTAACGTGAGCAAGAATCGCGAAACAACCCTTGCGAAGTAGCTTTCGAACTTTAAGGCACGAAACGAGATTGAGTCCGGTGCAATTTTTGTCGCCATAGACAATCAATGGTTCACCATTCTCGATAGGAATTCGGATTGCGTGAAGATCGCAAAGAATGTGAGATTTATTTTTGACCATCCAATTCATACCGATTATTACATCAAAACTCCCTAGTTCCATGGGTATCAAGTCAATTTCAAATTCATTACCCAAAATGTTTAAAGTACACCCCCGGTAATATGTGTCGGCACTTAAGAGTTTTCCGTCGGCCACTTCGATAGAATAAGTAGTATCTAAGGGGTGTGGTGGAGTGCAAAGAGTAGGAGCCAAAGTCTTAGACACAAAACATTTATCGGCACCCGAATCGAATAAGCAAGTAACATAAGTGTTGTTGAGAAGAAACGTACCCGTGACTAGTTCATTGTCATCTCGGGCTTCCTCGGTGTTGATGTTAAAGGCTCGGCCTCGGTTGTTGGGGTTGGTTTTCTTTTTCGGGCATTCGTTCTTATAATGGCCCGTTTGGCCACATTCGTAACAAGTGACCGTTTTTGGAGGATTGGGCCCCTTTCGAGAGACGGGGGCGGTGCTTGTGCAATTGTTGGCCCTATGACCAACTCCTTGGCAACGGTGACAAATTAGCTTGTTACATTCGCCGTAATGATGTTTGTGGCACTTGTTGCACAAAGGTAAGTTTCCGACATAACCCTTCTTGCCGTCGTTGTTGAAGGGCTTTTTGGTGAAGGTGTTGTTGTTGTAGTTAGTTGATGGAGTGGCTTCCCATTTCCTTTTGTTGCCACCCGACTTGTCCTCGGCCTTAGGAGCCGGTACTACGATTTCGTCAACCGTTTCAATTAATTGGCGAGCCATGTTCATAGCGGCTTGATGAGTAGTGGGTTTGGATGACATCACCCCTTGTTTGATGCTTTTTGGAAGACCGAGCATGTAGAGCTCAATCCTTTGAGATTCGGGGTTAACAAGATTAGGACACATCAAGGATAGTTCGGCGAAGCGTTGATTATAAGCCTTAAGATCGTTTCCGACCGCTTTCAAAGCTCTTAGTTCTTCCTCGAGCTTTCGGGTTTCTTCGCGCGGAAAGTATTCGACAATCATCTTTTCCTTCAAATCGGCCCAAGAGAGGGCATGAGCTTCATCGGTACCCACCGATTGAACATAGGTGTTCCACCAAGTGAGAGCAACACCGGAGAACGTGTGGGTGGAGTATTTGACCTTGTCTTGATCCCGACAACCGCTTATGCTAAAGACGGCCTCGGTTTGTTCAAACCAACGAGTAAGCACAACCGGTCCACCGGTTCCATCATAAGTGTGAGGTTTGCACCCCATGAAAGCTTTGTAGGAGCATCCATCGTTTGAGTTACCGGCCCCATTGTTGTTGTTGTTGTTGTGGTTGTTGTTATTGTTATTGTTGTTGGAAGAGTGACCGGCCATGGCCGCATCTACGGCGGTAGCTATCATCCGTTCGAGAGCTTGTTCGGGAGTTTCATTGCGGCGTACACGACGAGGAGCCATTGTTCCTTCAAAACAAAAGAATACCGTTGGTTAGTATTCTAAATAATACTAACCGTGATATGGGATAAAGATAGAGAGAAAATTATCCTTGACCCGCCTTAAATTCTTTATGTCATAATGTCGGTATGTTCATATGAGTCACCGTAATATAATTTCCGGGAATTATATTACCCTAATTCATATGTGCATTCGACATTACATCATATAGTCAAGGTGGCGTGTCAATTAAATTATACAACGCAAGATTTAGATAGGATAAGAGTAGATATGAGTAAGAGAGTTCGAGTATAAATGCACAAATAGTCAAGTAATTCCTACGTCAAGTCTATATGCCGGTTGTAGTCTAGACTCACCAATGTACCCTAAGACTCGGGGTTGACACCAATGAACTCTAAATCCCTACAACCAAAGCTCTGATACCACTTGTAGCGACCCCGACAAATCGTCAAATGACGGCGTCATCTACGTATGGTCCCATTACATGGTCGTAAGTCTTTATAACAAAGTTTGACCGAAAAGTATGTCGCATTCATTTCATAAATAAGGGTATTTCAAAGTTTACAAAAGTAGTTTCCATAGCAAGTACATAACAATGTTTAAAGTTTGTATGAAACACGTGCGACACGATTAAAAGTAGTCAAAAAGACGCTCCACGTATGCAAGTATACTCGACATCCAATGCAAGTATCAAATAGTATGAGCGGAAGCATGTATCACCTAAGTTCAAGGACCTGAGAAAAACATAGAGAATCTGTCAACGAAAACGTTGGTGAAATCATAGGTTTAAATAAGTAAATGAGTAATAGTAAGTTGAACCACAAGATTTGCAACATCGATAAAGCCATAGTACATTCTAAAAGTTAATATTCACGAGCACCCAATTATCAAAGCTTAACGTTCCGTCCGTTGAATACCCCATCAATTAGTGCTAGAACAACACTGTTCCCGAAAATATATTTCATTCGTAAACGGTAGCGAACCGTTTGAATGAGGGTTTGTCAAACCCATATGGCCATATAACATAAGTTCTCGCTTACACCATCTGATGTAATTAATGATAATCGGATTGAGGATTTTCGTTCTAAACTCGTATGTAGAATGTTTGTTTTCCCGTTCTTGTGTTCACTTAGTTCAAAAGTATCGTTTATGTTTTCTCATCCCAAAAGTAAGTTTAAAAGAGTAAAAGTGGGACTATGATCTCACCTTTGATTGCAAGAGTGAAATAGTACTTCAACAAGTAAACGTGCAAAGAACAATGCTAGTCTCGACCTAAACAATTAGGTTGTATCGATAACGATAGTCACGAAGGGTCAAAGATGTGCAATTAGTCCTATGGCTCAATACGACTCGATTAATATAGCATGTGAAGCAAATTGTCAAGTTTCATGCAAGATACAAGTATAAAAGTATGTTAGGAAGATTGCAAAATCATTTGGTTAAGTTTGACAAAAAAAGTCAAACTTTGGTCGGTCAAAGTCAACGAAAAGTCAACACGTTCGGGTCGTGTCCCGAACTATTTTTCTGAGGTTTTTAATCATGTATGAGCATGTTAGGACAAGTTACATGTGAATCGGAGGTGCGTAGCATAGCAAACATTATTCGAAAATTGACCAAGTTGGACAGACCCAAACGGCGCGCCGCGCGGGTATATGGCGCGCCGCGCCAATACCTGTGCAGAGAATTCTGGCAGTTTTTAAGTTTTATGCACGAACCTAACTTCAAACAATCACCATTTATGATCCGCAAACAATCAAGACAAGTATCTTATACCGTTGGGAAGGTAATTTGACGAGGAAAACAACTAAACACATTTCATCAATCAATCTACCTATTACAATAACCAAAACCGCATCTAATGCTTAACATTAACCGCATACAAGTTCATAAATGCAATTCAATGATTCGGGCAACCAATTTACATGAATGATATGCCGTTTCGAAGGTAATCAAGCATACAATCCAACTAAACACTTACCAATAATAATCCATGGCATTCAATGCATCAAAAGTCCATTTCAAGTTCATCAAACCCTAACCCAAATTCACCAAAATCAATAATCAAGTTCATGAAGTTTTCTAAGGCAACCTACACATCAAATTGAAGCTAGTGATGCTAGTAACACAATTAAAACATCAACTTTTAACATCTAACAACATATGATCATCCAAAATTCAAGAACAACACACCAAAATTCAAGTTCATGCTAGTTACACTAAAACAACGAGATCGAGCATATAAATCATATATTCATGTTAGACTTGAGCCATAGACACTAATTAACAACCTTTTAATTCAAAAATCTCAAGAACACATAAAATTAGTGATTTTAGAAAGTTACCCAAATTTGATGAGGTCGGTATGGAATCGAAGAGGAGATCACGAGGAGTTCAAAAATGTAATTTGTTTGGCAAGATGACCGCTAGCTCGATTTTGGATGATGAATCTTTGTATGGAAGTTGAGAGAAAAGTTGAAGTAGTAAGAGTGAAAGAGATGAGATTGAATGGATGAGGATGAGGGTTGACTCTTTGACCTAGTCAAAAGTTTCAACCCTTGGCAAGTTTGGTCCCTTAACTTTAAACCGGGTGCGGGAAATACCTAAACGAGATAATTCAACGCATATTAACGGGGTGTGTTATAAACATATAACGGAACTTAAATAGTTAAACGGAAAAGTAAACGGAAAAAGGCGGGATGTTACATGTATATCCATATATATATATCGTCATGTCGTTTTTACAAGTTTTAACGTTCGTGAATCGCCTGTCAACTTGGATGGTCAATTGTCTACATGAAACTCATTTCAAATAATCAAGTCTTAACAAGTTTAATTGCTTAACATGTTAGAAATATTTAATCATGCAAATATAGTTTTCAATTAATATATAATCATGGAAAAGTTCGGGTCAGTACACAATCCATTTGAGTGGAAGTTCACCCACTGGATTTACAAGCTGCGGAACAATCCTTTTTTTTTGCTAGGATACTGCAGGACAGGAGAAGTTTGATGGCCTTCGAGATGGTTATTAGTAAGTGATTTAACGTTGAGTAGTAAGAAAAAAAACGGATTTATTATATTTGTGTTGCTTGTAAAGTTGTAGTACTTTACAGCATTAGTGTGTTAATTTCATAAGTGTTTGAAATGTTGAATCAGAATATGCTCAAAATCACATTTCACTTTTACGAAGTAGCCATATTTAATCAACTCAACTCAGCAAGGCAACTCCTTATTCCATGGCCATTTTTGAAACCGTCATCATACCCATCTATACAATTTTTCAAAACCGTCAGAAAGACCACCGCCATTTTCGAATTCACCAGTTCCTTCCCACAGTGTTTTCATGTATATCATATCTTATAGTGCAGTCAGGTATGATATATCCAAGGCCACATGCTATCATGAACATTTTTTTTTATTTGATGATATTAATTTTTGAATTTTGCATTATCACTACATTTTGTTTCAGAAAAGTAAAGATAATGAGAAAGATTATTGGGATGAAAGAACTTTGTTCACTAAAGGTCTATTTACTTTCAGTTAAATATATATGTATACATATTCCGTTTTCATGTGAAACTTACAAGTCTTTTCATGTAGAAATTTGGTCTAAAAACTCACCATGAAGAGCTGACTGTGAAAGATGCACATCTTCGTGTTGGTATTGATGAACTTTGGGTTTACTCTATTTGTTGTTTTGCTAGATATTGTCACATGTAGGATTTGATGTTGTGCTCAAGACTTCGGGTCTCATCGCAAAATGTATTGCAGGTGTATCCATTTGCATGTAAAAATTTGGTTACCATGCCAGATAAGTACCATGGTTATCTTACTTCCAAAAGGGTATTAATATACAATATATAATACTATAATGTGTAGACTTGAATACATTTTGGTACAGTTGGGTTTTTTGTATTTTACCAATAATATCTATTAAGATAGTATGAAGTTAGATTAGAACTCTACCTTACATTTCTGCAGGCTAGCTGCACGAGAAACATGCCCGCTTAAAGAAGCAAAAGATAAGCTTGAACTAATGGAAAAGCAATTAAGGGTATTAAATATAAACTAACGGAAGCATTCCAAAGTTTTCTTAACTATTGGGTCGTGCAGGGCGGGTGACGGGTCAATGAGAGTAATATAGAAATATTATGTCCGTGAATATATTTTAGGTGTTAGGTGGATGGACTCTATAAAAATCATATGTCTGGGATTTTCTCTGACTTTGGCTTTTTTTTATTAGGTCAGCCCCTCACAATTTAAAGCTTTTGCGGGTTAGGCTTTACGACGCAAACCGTAAGTGCCTTTGTAGTCACCTAATGAATATCTTGCAACATTTTCATATTTTGTTAAGCCAATTGGTTAACCTGTATTTTTGGCAGTTATCTACTCATATTCATATCCATTATCGTGTCTCTCCATGGGCCTGCCACATACATGAAGTTTCAGATTGGGTCTGCAGCTCAGTTGAAAACTATGAAACAAGACTGCGGTAGTTCAAAACTGGAATTGGCACAATTACGTTTATTAGAAGCGGACAATCGAGTGGTTGTACCAGCCAAAAGTCATCTACGTATTATTGACTACAACTGAGATATAGTGGAAACATTTTGTTATGGTGGAGAGTGGCGAGTGAAAACACCAATGCAGCAGAGAACGAACACATGAATCTGGGCCCGATCATGATCTTTGCTCCAAGAGTTTTCCACCTTGGTGAGATATTCTTGACTTTGTTTCATTTAAATTTTTTGTTGGATACATATAATATTGTTTAGTGATGCTCTTTGCAACGTAAAAGTATACGATTCATACTTACGTGTGTATATAATTTAGATCATGTTGTACTCTAGCCTTTCTTTAAGTACTTCATCAAAGGGTAAACTGCATGTTAACTATTTACTCCAAGTCTACGTGAACCCCTCTTTTGTGAGCTTTACCAATCAAGATCTTTGATACCAACAAGTGGACTCTCGACTGGTGGTTCTGGAAAGTAACGAGACATTTGGGCTATGGTCCTGTTTATCACAAAAGTCAGTCTGCACTACAAGAAAAATGTTCATTTGTGACGATCTTTTAGTGACGACTCAATATTTGGTCACTAATAATGCTATTTAGTTACCATTAAAAAAGTGGTCACTAAATTTTGGTCACTAAACGATATTAGTGACCAAACAAATGGTCACTATAGTGATCAATTTTGGTATTTTGGTCTCTAAAAATATTTTGTGACGGATCTATAGTGACGAGAAGTGACCAACCTATTTTGGTCATTAACTTGATTTAGTGACCATTTTAGTGTTATTAGTGACCAATAGTCTTCGTCACTAAAACTCATAATCACTTTATTATAATATATAAGACAGATAGCCTAATACAAGACATAAGTAACTGCACCCGAAGAGACCCTTTCAAGTGCTTATCATACAAACACATGGAAAAATCCCGGTTTCAATTACAACAAATTACAGAGATACACTTACTAACCTGGTGGCTGTGAATTTGGTTGCTCATCTCCAACTACAAGCTTTGCTCTTCGATCTACAACTTCAAACAAATCTGCTTGAAATGACTCAAATACTTAATCAAGAGTCATGCTTGAAATGAAATTATTATTAAGATATAATATAATTAATTTATCAAGTAGTTTTGATACTTTAAAGAATTGGTTTACCTCTTTAAAGTAATCCCTAAGAGAGCTAATCTACCTATTGAAAGTCAATTACCTATCTTTATTTACTATTTTTATTCGTTTTATCATTTTACCAGAAATCGGTTCGTATCACAAAGCTAACACGAGGTCTCCTTACCATTGCACAAAGACCTCGAAAAGCATCCTCCTTTTCAACATCATCCCGAATCATGTCCACATAAGGTTCTTAATAAACTTTAAAGCCACAAAATGACAAACATTTAACTCTTAGTCTCTTACACATAAAGAACGTGTTTTCACGATATGCAGGACATAAACATACATAGCTAAAGCAATACACCATGATTGCATGAAATGCTCCATGTGGGGGGGCTAAAATACACCTAATATACTGTTTAACAGCTTTTTAAACTCCTAAAATACACCTAAAACCAATTGTTCACTCATATTTAATTTCCTTAAAGACTCTCGCTAGTTATAATAAGGAACCACGGAAATTCATTGAATAGTTGTAAGCATACCTGGAATGCAGATACTATGTCGTATGTGTGGCCTTGAAAATGACCAGGTTGCAAGAAAATGCAAATACAATACAAAAATCAACATATAATGAAATACGATATAAATGAAGTGATAGTTTCAACCAAGTTGTGAATCCTATCACGTTACTACTAACATCATGCCTTGAGAAATTGAGGAATTCTTACTAGTATAACTTGTTTTATAACGGGCAATGGTTAACAGGGACATCACACAATATCTTATGGTGAAAAAAAAAAAAAAAAAACAAGTTTCATTAACCATCAAGATAACATCCTGACCTTAATAGTTCCACCATAGATCATTATGTTTGGCTGGTTCAAGCGGCCCATTGCCATAATAGTACCTGGCATCTGAAAAAAAATAGTAAAAAATAGAAAATGTTTGCATGCATTTGATCACTACTCATGAAATAGTTTTACAACAGAACTACTTGGTACAATACTGCAAGTAACTGTTACAGTGATGTCATATACAAAAACTTCATGTGATTTAACCCTTAAATAGATTCAGAAATTCAATAGAAGTTCATTAGAAACAATATACCCTTTTCACATATGTGTATCAAGATTCCTAGACATAAGACGCCGCCTACAAATAGTAGTTTGGACAGAGATGATTTGATTCAACCCAAGCCATACAAAGAGTTGCCATTTTGATCCTAGCTCACCCACTATGCTACCTAAATTCACATATACGTAAGCATATATACATATAGAGAGAACGAAGAAACTCACAAATTATGACTAAATCAAGGTGTCAACATCACATTCGCTTTAGATTGATTAGTAACAAAACCTGGGGTGCAGCATCTTACAACACTCGGATCCCATTCTGCATCAAACGTAGTCAAAACATCGTCCTAGATATGGTTGGGACCTATGAAGTCATGAGTCTGCACCACGTTTTATGTCAATCCACAAATCAAAACCTGATCAACTTAAGTATATTTGTGGATTAACATCAGCTATAATGATTAATGAAATGCAT
This sequence comes from Rutidosis leptorrhynchoides, assembly GCF_046630445.1. Classification (NCBI taxonomy): domain Eukaryota; kingdom Viridiplantae; phylum Streptophyta; class Magnoliopsida; order Asterales; family Asteraceae; genus Rutidosis; species Rutidosis leptorrhynchoides. The sequence goes on from NC_092335.1 coordinate 474,838,485, forward strand.
CTTTTAAGCTACAATCCTTGTTCACAAATACAACACTCGTAATATCATTCATTACTCTATGATTCAAACCAATTCAATCTAAAATCATATTAAGGCTAATACAAACTAAACGATAATGCATTACTGTACAACATTATGCAAAATCAACAAACAACGTTATGGACTTAACAAAATCAGCAAATAGCTTTATAAACTCAGCAAACAGTTTTTTATAAAAATCAGCTATAGCTTCATAACAAATTTTATACAAAGAAAATGAAAACAACAAAGCATTGAAACTTTTCACATTGTGACCAACACCTAGTAGAGGCATTTTATCAAACAGTTGGAATGCATTATCTAACAGCACAAAATTTGCTTTATCAACATTTTGCTTTTACGTTACTTGATCCAAATAACAAACAATATCACCTTTCCTTTGAATTATTACTTGTAATCTAGAAGTAATCAAGTAATTAACAAACTTATGCCTTTGTAAGATCAAAAAACCAAATTGGCCTAACCAACTTCTTACCATCGAGTAAACTAGTCATGAGCTTAAAGTAAGTTGATGCTAATAAAATTATAACACTTTAACATTGGTTAGAAAGCAATTACAGCCATATAATTTAGATGCTCCAAAAAATCATGAATTCTACAATCTACACAAATACATAATCCTATAATTGTAAATCCAAATTCAGTAGCAACACAACTAGATATATAATTAAAGGAAGAAAAGGCACAATACCAATTCTTCTGTCTGAACGACTCTTAAAGTGTACAAAGAGTTGCAAATAAAGTAAAACAGTTAACATTATAACAATTACACCCTACTTGAATTTACTGTCATCGATGTTGGCTATTTTAGTTAAACTAGTTAACATTTACATACAATATCAAGTAAATTGTGCAAGCTTTCACAATAATAGATCAAAGACATGAATCGGATAGTATTTGAGTTGCTAAATACTTAAATGTAAGAGTACCTCTTTTGTTCAAAATTCAACCGTTGACATGATTAGATGAAGAGATGAAGATGCGGTGAAGATAGAAGACTAAATCGACGTCGACGGTCAGAGAGAAAGTAGTTAGATCACCATGTAAACTAGAAAGATTATGATTGAGATGAGTTAGGGTTAGCTGCTCTGGATCTAATTTGATTTTAATTTAGCGTGATTGCAAATGGAATGTAGTTAGATCCCTTGCTGAAAAATCCACACAGAAATTGAATTATGAAATTACCAAGTACCCCTCCGCGTTTTTGTTTTAGAATTTAAGAATTATGAAATGAAATGTGAGTGCCATATTCACTTATCCAGTTTGTACTAAATTTAGTGTTTATCCATGGATTGGTCCAATATATATATATATATATATATATATATATATATATATATATATATATATATATATATATATATATATATTATTTATTTTTCAACCCAACTTCTAATCATATTTTATCACACCACTCAATTTTTTTTCGCGCACTTGACATTCCTTGCTAGGGAAGGTCACACAACATGACATTTACCACATCACAATCAGGAAGTCAAAAAGTGCAGTCCCTGACTCTAACTCCATGTCAGTATCAATCAAGGTCACGATTAGAAGTGGTCTTAACTTTTTTTTTTTTTTACAACGAATTTGCATCAGCGGATCATTTATTTCAACGACCCTCATCATTTGCACCCACACACACGCTAGAAGGAAACTCCTGCCCGGGTTGGGCAACTAATCGAGGGACCTGAGTTACTTGACAACTAATCGCAAGAAATTGGAGAGAAAACTTTCCGCCCTCAGAAATTGAACTCGGGTTACTTGTCAACTAATCGCGGGCCCTTCCACACTGAGATATGATAATATTGAAGCAAACGTTCGTTGGTATGGTCTTAGCTTATATCTTGGGAACAGCTATTAAAATTAATATTTCTCACAAAGAATATAGCTTAGTTACATTTAAAATTTGAAGTTTTCAGCCGGCTTCATGAAAGACCATTTCTAAACCGACAAAAAACACTAACCTATTCAATCAATAGTTAACAGTTGTCGTGTGCACAATGCCGACTAAAACTTACAAATCTCATATGACCAATCAATCTCTAAACCTTCTCCCAAACCATGGTTGTAACAAGCTTATGGTCTCTTTCACTCATCACCATCATCCTAACACTTCCTTATGCATCATCGCTATCGTTTTCAAAAAACGGTTTCAGCCCTAACGATGGTGATATTACATACGAAAGAGACGCTTATCCTTCAAACAACGCAATTCAACTGACTACAAATCAACGCGACGTTAATGCAGCAGTTAGCATCGGTCGAGCCACATATTCTAAACCGTTGCACCTTTGGGACCAAGCCACTAGAAACCTAACCGATTTCTCCACAAAGTTTACTTTTACGATTAATTCTCTTAACAGTTCAACTTATGGAGACGGGCTCGCTTTCTTTCTTGCACCAAATGGGTCCCGGGTTCCTGATAATCTCACGACTAGTGGCACGCTAGGACTCACCAGTGACGCACAAGCGTTGAACTCGACTAGCAAGCCATTCGTTGCGGTTGAGTTCGATATTTTTAAGAATAAGTGGGACCCGAATAATGAACATGTCGGGATTGATATCAGTTCAATGCTTTCAGTTGGGAATTTGACGTGGCGGTGTAGGATTGAAGATGGAGAAACATATGACGCTGTAATAAGGTATGATTCTAGTATGAATAACCTTAGTGTCGTGTTTAAAGGTTTTGGTGCGGGTGGTAGTCTGCATCAGCGGACTTATTGGATCGTCGATTTAAGGGACCACCTTCCGGAATGGGTTACGTTCGGGTTCTCCGGTGCAACCGGGCGAACCGCAGTCATACATAGTATATACACATGGGATTTTAGTTCAAATCTTAGTATCAATGAGAATGAAACTGATACGGGTCCAGTGATTGTAGCAAACCCCGGTCCATTGGCTAGAAACGGACCCCGAAAAAATAAAAGTAAAGTCGGGTTAGCGACTGGTTTTGTGATTGGGTGTCTTTTGGTAATTGGGACAGGCGTGGCGTTGTTTATGTTGCGAAGAAGGAAGAAAAGAACCGAAACTAAAGACGATACGTTTGTATTGGATAGCGAATTCGAAAAGGGTACGGGAGCGAGAAAGTTTTCGTACAAAGAGCTGGCTCGAGCCACTAATAACTTCGATGAAAATGAAAAACTTGGCGAGGGCGGTTTTGGTGGGGTCTACAAAGGCTTTGTGAAAGAAATGGACTCGTTTGTTGCGGTTAAGAGAGTGTCTCAGCAGTCGAACCAGGGGATAAAAGAGTACGCGTCAGAAGTTAAAACCATTAGCCGACTGCGCCATCGTAACTTGGTGCAACTAGTCGGTTGGTGCCACGAACAAAAAGAGTTACTTTTAGTGTACGAGTTCATGCTAAACGGTAGCCTAGACTCGCATTTGTTTCACGGAAAAAGCTTGTTAACGTGGCCCACGAGGTATACGATTGCTAAAGGTTTAGGGTCGGCGATTCTTTATTTGCACGCGGAATGGGAACAATGTGTGGTGCATCGGGATATAAAGTCGAGCAACGTTATGTTAGATTCATGTTTTAGCGCATCGGGATATAAAGTCGAGCAACGTTATGTTAGATTCATGTTTCAACGCTAAACTTGGTGATTTTGGACTGGCTAGGTTAGTTGACCACGATAAGGGTACACAGACGACTGTAATCGCCGGGACCATGGGCTACATGGCTCCAGAGTGTGTCATGACCAGTCAAGCAGTAGAGAAACAGACGTGTACAGTTTTGGGGTCGTGGCTCTAGAAATAGCGTGTGGTAGGAAACCGATGGAGCTCAATGCTAAAAAAGGGATGGTTAGAATGGTGGAGTGGGTTTGGGAACTTTACGGTCAACAGAAGGTTCTAGAAGCAGCTGACCGAAGACTCGAGGGGGTCTATGATCAGAGAGAAATGGAATGTTTGATGACGGTTGGGCTATGGTGTGCGCATCCGGATAGTAGTTTTCGGCCGACGATTAGGCAAGCGCTTAACGTCCTTAATTTTCAGTCTCCGGTGCCTAATTTGCCTGTAAAGATGCCTGTACCGACTTATTATACTCCCTATACAACCATGACTATGTCTTCACAAAGCAGCCATACACAGAGCTCGAGCTATGGTTATACTACAGAGTATACAAAGTAACTAGTTTTCGGCTATATCGGTTTAAATTCTTTTTATGTAGAAACTAAATGTTATAACAGAATATGGCATTTACTTTATTTAATTGTTTTTCTAGTGGGTTATTTATCAAGTTGTGTAATTCATAAATTCATGTTCTTTAAGACTTTTTTTTTTTTTTTCTTCTTTTGGATTTTATAGGTGTAGGGTATGTTTGGTAAGGAGTTTTTTTTTAGCTTTTAGGAGTTTTTAGCTTTTAACTTTTATGAAAAAGCTCGTATTTAATAAAAAACTTCATTTAGTTAAGAAAGCTTAAAGCTTTAGGACAAAAAGACAAAGCTAGAAGCTAATAAAACTAGCGTTTGAAAAAAAGCTTCTAGCTTTTAGTCATTTTACTCTATTTTGCCGGACACTTAAATACATCTAAAAAAACTACCAACTACCCGCTCGTTCTACCAAACATACCCGTAATAGGTGATTTATTACTAGCTTATTAGTGGTGCATTTGTATAAAGTATAAAATTACAGGTCACCTATGTTGGGTAACTAATCCAACATTCAGAAAGAAAGTACTGGTTTCCTACATTTTCATATTACAATTACAATAACCACTTAAAAGCAAATATAAATATCTAGAATTACAATATTCTTGAGCTCTACAAGAATCAAGCATTTTATTCTAAAACTACACCAAGATTTATTGAATGGTTTGAAACTACAAAACCTGGAGGGTTGTTCGACGAATCATCTTTCTCACTTGTAAAGCTCCTTGAATCTCCGACAGGCTTCCAACACATTGTTTCGGTGACCAAACGCACTGACCCTAACAAACCCTTCACCAGCGGGTCCGAACCCACTACCAGGCGTGGTCACGACATGGGTCTTCTCTAGAATCTCACTGAACACGTCTCATGAGCTTTGACCCTGGAAGTGAACCCACACATACGGGGCGTGTATTCCTCCGTAAACTTTAAACCCTAGTGATGTAAATGTATCCACTATAATCTGAGTATTTTCTTTGTAGAACCAAACCACTTCATGCAAAGCCTTTAAGAATTAGAAGCACAATAATGATCTAACCAACCAAAAATACTAGCGTTCGTGTGTTACCATTGCAAAAATCACCACTCGGGTAGTACTCAATCAGGACTTTTTAGGAAGTACTCGGCAACTCGGGGGAGCACTCGGATGTTGACCAAATTTGACTTTAACTGATTTTGACCAATTCTCCGAGTTTTGGCTATAATTTTGACCGATTTTCCAAGTAATTCAGAGTTCTGGCCAAGTTTGACTGATTTTTGACCGGGTTGACTAACTTTGACTGAGTTCTGCAACACTAGGTTCCACCATAAACTGACCTTAAGACCCGCAGGAGAAAGGCATGCAAGGCCACCAGCTTGGGCGATGTTTTATGCAGCCTTTGAATCCAGTACAAACAATATGGTTAAAGTCCTTTGCAACAGGATCCATCTGAATACTTGAGTTCTTTCGGGACTACGGTCCAACCTAAACGAACTCCGGTAAATCCGGCGTATTTCGAGAAAGATGACGTTTCAATTGCAACCTGTCACACTCGAAAAGGCAAAAAAAACAAGTTATCTTTATGCATTTTGGTTGAGTAAGATGCAATCAATACTTCTATTGTGAGAAAATTAATGAAGAATAATTTTATATGAGAATCCAGTTTGTACAAGTGAACAATACAGATGGCAAAGTTTATGGCTTTGCTAACAGGTCAAACCGGGTCATTTTTATAGATGTCCAAATGGGCCCGGATGGTCCAGTTTCCTAGCTATATGTGTAAGGTTGTGATTGTACCTCTTTGGCCCCGGGAATTTCAAAGATTGATTTAGGAGTGTCGCCCGACACATACATGGCGTACGCTGAATCATAAACTATGATGGACCCATTGTCCTTGGCAAATTAAACTAGCTGTATCAATTGTTCCCTTGATGCAGCAGAACCCGTTGGATTGTTAGGTGAACAGTAAAATATCATGTTTGTTCGAGAAACTTTAGATAAATCAGGAAACAAATCGTTCTCTGGAGTACATTTAATGTATTCGATTTTCCTAATTTTCTCAGTTTTTTTGATATTGCCCTGTCTGACCCATTATGAGTCTTTTATGACACTTGAATCAACAATGCCTGCAAACCAAAATGAAGTTCGGAAATAAATTGCAAGTGTAAACTGCTCGTTGGTACTTTTTGAAATGCTTATCAAATTACTTAATGTCCAAATTCTTTTACATTTTTAATAAAGATTTTTTTTATATCAAATGTGGTTACATATATATGTTATTTAAATAATAGTACAATTCCTAGAACTAATACATGTAATAGGCTTTATGGATAAATTATACTTCGGGCTACTTTCAACCCAGTGAAACTGTTTCGTGTGAAACTAATTTTCTGATTTAATCGATGCATGTTATTGATTGACCAATTTGCCAACTCTTATAGTTAAAATAGTCAAATGAAAAGCTTTATTGGTTACCGGATATGATCAGTACTTTTGCACCATTTCAACGTCCCAATACAGGCATATGATGGATACGTACAAAGACCGACATCATCTACTTAAATATTTCTAGAGTTTAACACCAATTAAATATAAGTGTATTTTGGTTAAAACATAGTTAAGCCATCACAAGATGGCCTAGTGGTTGGCGTCATGGTATAAATCTCACTGACAGCACATCTTGGGGTGACCAAGAAAGGGTCAAAAAGGTCATTTGATATCCCAGTTAGGGCACGTACATCTGAATAAATATGAAAATTTCTCCATTTTTTCATTTCAGTGTTAACCAATTCAAATGAACATTTTTGAAGTTTAACACCGATTCAAAATAAGGGTAATTGATTGTTTTAGAATCAATCATAGCTATGATATGACCAACAAAGACTATCGAGTACGCATACCTTTTCACCTTGTTCAGCTCCATATCCGCTGTAACCCTCAACGCTCGACAAGCCAAGAGTGCTTTGTGGCAAACATAAAAATGAAAGATTTCGACATATAGGCATAGAATGGCTATGTTTGGCAACTAGCTTATTGGAGCTTTTTGAAGCTTTTAGCTTTTAGTTTTTATGAAAAGGCTCATATTTAATAAAAAGCTCTGTTTGGTTAGAGGAGCTTAAAACTTTTAGACGGAGGAAAAAAGCTAAAAGCTACCTGAAGTAGCGTTTAGCTTTTAGCTTCTAGCTTTTTGTCATTTTACTCTTTATTTAAAGCTACTCTGCTAAGCGCTAAAATATATTTAAAAAGCTAAAAGCTACCAACTATTACCTAAAAGCTACCAACTATTACCTAAAAGCTACCAGCTACCAGCTACCGGCTAGTTTTGCCAAACATACCCAATATAGGAAATGGAAATGCTCATTCTAATGAACAAGTAGGTTATTATCATGAGTGAGATAAAATTAACTTTTTGTTCTAAATCAAAAGCAACTAACATACACGAGTTACTAAATGTGGCTGCGTTTAAATCCTATCCTATCATCAATAAAAGTAAAACTACCGCAAAGAAAAATACAGTAACGTGAAACCGTACCTTCGCCATTGCAGAAGTAATGACTTCTGGAATGGGCTCGGCAGTATCACCGATTCCCAGACTAATCACTTGAACATCAGGATATTTCAACATATGCGCAGCCTTCCTTCTACCAATCTATGATTCGACAATAAAAAAATCTTTTTAAAAAAATATCATTCCCAAATACAACATAAAAACAACAGCCAACAACATCATAATTGATCAGTTGGATACCTCTGGAAAAAGATAACCAGCTTGAAGTTTTGCAATGTTACCATTGCGAGACACTTTCGTCTTGTAATCTACAAATACAGTAACAGATTATTACAATAACAATTGTTAACTATTACTTTTAGTTAAGATTCAGTAATAACATTGTGCATTTGTGCTACAAGTGTAATTAGGTTAATTACCAATTTGTTCAGGAGCAGGGGAAGTAGCTACTTATTTACAAACACCTATTTTCTGAGAAGAAGGTAATGGTATGGTTACAATCTGAGTCCTATAAACAATAAACGATAGTTTTCGTATCGAATATCAATCAACTAATTGATATATATAATTGAATGATATGATAATAGAATGAAGAAGTAATGTACAAATACGTTACAGCATCGAAGGTGTTTTGAGCTAAGAAAGAAGAGGTTGAAGATGAAAGTGAAGTCGCAACATGATTATTGAGAAGTGCAGACATTTCAGGGCAGGTTTGGCAAGTAGCTTTTAGAAGCTTTTTGAAGATTTTAGCTTTTTATTTTTAAGAAAAAGTTGATATCTAACAAAAAAAAGTTTTAGAGCTTTTAATTTGATGAAAAAGCTCCTATGTCAAAAGCTAATAAGAGAAGCGTTTAAGAAAAGAGGAGAGCTTTAATGTTTAAATTACTTACATACCCATATTAATTATTACGGATACTATATAATATTGGCTCTCGTAAATTCATGTATATATCTAATACAAAATGGGAGATGATATTTCCAAATGCAATTTCCAAATGCAATTTTGATATATCCACAACTCTTTGAACATATCTCCCTAAAATACCCTCAAATAAATTCTAACATGAAACTTGTATAACACATCATTTAAGGGCATTGCAGTAAACTTATGTGGATTTATCAAAAATGAATTTGGAAATATCAGTTCCCATACAAAATAGATAAACCCATTTGAGATTATCCGATACAATAGTAGATTGCTATTATCGGTTATTAATAAAAACCAATATTTTAATCATATATTCATACTTAGTGAAATGACAAGGTTTAGTGTGCAAATACAAATTGATGTTATTATGGCTACATTTGCATTGCATAACTACATTCGTACTAATAGTTAAGAAGATATCATGTTTGCAATAATCGATGAACATCCAAATTACATACAACGAGATTAGCTTAATGATGTTAATAATCATGACACACGCACCGAAGGACTATTTGAAGGAAGAAGGAATGAGATGAAACATGTTCATAACAATATTGCTACTTCAATATGGAATGATCGTCATTAATAATTTAGTAGTATTATATATGTTTTCGGTTATTAGTAGTATTATATATGTTTTCGTTTATTTGGTAATGACTATGTTTTATAAAACTAAAATAATGATATTTAAGTATTTTTTCTAGTGTCCATTTTTGTCATTTTACTTAGTTTATAACAGCTCCAGCTACTTTGCCAAACAATTAAATACATTTAAAAAGCTTCAGCTAAACGCTTTCAGTTAAACGCTTTCAGCTAAACGCTTGCAGCTTTCATCTAGTTTTGCTAAACATACCCTTAGTGATAATCAGGATATGATTTGCCTGGCACAACCTACACGAAGAATGGTGCTCGAGTTTAGTGGCAAGAAAAACCTAGCTATAACTTTTACTTAAATTAAATAATAATGTGGTTAATTATGGAGTTATAGATTAAACACTCTTAGGCCAGCTGTCTTCCTAAGTTATTAATTGAAAGGAAGTGAAATGAAGAGGAAGGAAAATAAGAAATGGTGTTATCAAGTTTGTTAATTACCCTTATATACTAATAGCCACTAGAGTTTTGGTCGTTTTGTTTTCAAAAACCCCCAAAACGACAATTTATTACCCCTTAAAAGCCCCACACTTAAAAAAAAAAAAAATTAGGGTTTCTCTTCGCTGCTTTGATCCGCGACTTGGGCGACTCATCTTTCTTCTTGATTTCTACTCACTAATCCACTAATAGCCACTAGAGTTTTGGTCGTTTTGTTCTCAAAAACCCCCAAAACGACAATTTATTACCCCTTAAAAGCCCCACGCTTAAACAAAAAAAAATTAGGGTTTCTCTTCGCTGCTTTGATCCGCGACTTGGGCGACCCATCTTTCTTCTTGATTTCTACTCACTAATCCCTTGGAATCGTGTACAGTTGCTTGTGGATTCTATGATTTCACTCTGATTTCTTACAATCGATTCGAGGTTCGGTCATATCTTGGTTTCCTGTGTTGCAAAACCAGCTTCTTTTCGCTGATTCGTTTGAATCTGGCAAAGTTCTTGGCCAGTTATCCGTTTTTTTCCTCTGATTCCTTATAATTAATTCAAACATGGGTGAAAAGATTACCGCCATAGCCACCACCGTTGTAACCATCGTTGCCGCAATCTGAGATATTTCTGTCCTTCCAAGCATTATAAGGTATGCCTACTATTTTTTACTTAAGCAATTACGTTGTTGCAGGTGTAAAAAAATTACATTGTTGACTTTATGGATTTTTTTATTTTTTTTTTTAGTTTTGCACCAAACATGCTGGAAATCGGTTTGCAATGGTGTGGTTGATGGTTGTCATGGTTAGCATTAAACGGTCAGTTTCGTTTACTGTTTTATGCACTTCGGTTATTATGGTGGATGTTTTGATATACGAATGCTTGAAATTGTGGCTACTTTTTTATGACTTATGACTATTTTCAGATATTTTTCGATTGTGGCTACGATCGGAGAAAATGAGTTGTAACTTGGAAAGGCAACTGAGTTGCAGCCATGGCAGCTCATGTACTTCTCGATGATAAACAATAAGTTGTATGTAGGCAGTCTTATATACTAATAGACATCCGAGTTTTGGTCGTTTTGTTCAAAAAAAACTCCAATAATGACATTCTGATGATCAATGGAATAGATATGTCATATCTTGGCAGGGCAACCAATTAGTTGCAGCCATGACAATTTATTATTCTTTGCTTGGAGCTACATATATGCATTTGACTGTCAATTTAGCCTGCAGTGACATTTCAGTATTGCAAAAGATTGTATGCGAGTTTTTTTGTTTTGAAAAGTTTTACAATGAGAGACTGTGATGATAAATTTGTGACAGCTTGATTGACTAATGAGAATAAATGGCTAATATATTGGCAGGGGTTAGCAGCCATGGAGTGGCGTGGCAACCTACAAGTTGCAGCCATGGAGTGGCATGGCAACCTACGAGTTGCAGCCATGGCGTGGCGGGGCAACTTACGGGTTGCAGCCATGACATTTCATGTTCTCATGCTTGGATGTATGCAAATTACTGAGCCTTAATTATCTTTTTTCTTATTTGATACTATTTGTTTCAAAATTAAATTTCACTGTTACTGTGAGCACACGCTTTTTACTGTTGTCCCATTCTTAACAAAAATGAAAACCCTTTTGGGATTTTGATAATGTTTGAAATTTTTTAATTTTGTGTCGCCAAAATGATGAATCTGTGATGATTGTAAGAAATCGTTGTCGTACTTTCTATGACCGTTGATGACGCTATCTTCGCTGTCTCGATCAGTCAATGGTATTCATCCCGTTTCTTCTAAGGTTATCTAATTTATGCTTAGATTTCCTAGGTTTTTTATTTATAAATTAATTTTCAAAGTTTAACCCTTTGAATAATAACTAAATAACTATATTTCACATTGTGCTTTATGTAGGCTGATGTGACGATCGCTCCAAATCCATATGGATTAATACGTCATTCATTGATTTCATTGCGAGGAATTTGACCTCTATATGATACGTTTTATAAACATTACATTCTTTTGAAAAGATATACCATAAATGAATATTTAAATCCAAGGTTTTCGACATCTGATGATTTCTATATATAGACAATCATCGTAAATAATAGTTTACAATAATACATCCGTTGACAATGCAGTCAAAATAGATACATGATGATGGTTTTGTGAATGCAACGTTTTCTTGAATAAAGCATGTATGACTCCATGCACAAAGCTTGTCTAACATATAAGCAAACAGGGGAAGACTTCTAGGAACCTGAGAATAAACATGCTTGAAAGTGTCAACACAAAGGTTGGTGAGTTCATAGTTTTAATGTTTCGCATAATCTGTATATAAAGGTGGATCACAAGATTTCAGTTGTTTCATCCAGAAACGTTTATCAAATTATTCTACAAGATTGAGCACCCTGGTAACTAAGCTTTAACGTCTATAATAAGTACCCCTGTTTTAACATACATGCAACCAACATGTACAATATACGCAAACCAACGTGTACTAAACTCAAATAGCATACGTATGTTTTATAGTTCAGGCTAGGGTTTCTATACCTGGAACAGACGGAGATGTCAAGCCATATGGATCCATATACAACTACTCGCGCCCACCAGTTCTTATAACTGACAGTTACTAGTTACCAAAGCTAAGGGATTTTCGGTTCAAACTCGGTGTAGAATTTAGTATGTACTTGTGTCCATTGTGTTTAAAATAAAGTGCATGTATTCTCAGCCCAAAAATATAGATTGTAAAAGCAATTAAAAAGGGATCTATAAACTCACCTTAGCAGCACATAAGGTCATTCACCGAAATGTGGCCGAAACTCGGAATGCAAAGTAATCATAGATCTCAACCTAGAGAATATATGTTGGTCAATAGATGTTTAACAAGCTAGGTTGGGTCATAGTGTATCACAATCCTAATGCTCGAGACCGACATGCAGAAGTTAACAAAAGTCATCTCAAAAGTCAACCTGACCCAATATGATCTTTAAATGTATACATGTTTATTAACATAGTATAAGTCTTGATAATTGAACAAATTTATAGTTTATCAAACTCAAACTATTATTTATTTCAGGAGCTATATTATACTTGAATTATCATGGCAATTGAACATATTTTACTATTTCACATAGCTTTCCAATACTTGTAAAATCAGATTATAGTGTTTATAAAGCTTTAAAACATGATAAGACAGTCAACTTTGACAATTGCTCAATAAGACGAGACGTGCCTTATATAGAAATTCATTTACTCGATTAGTAATATTTGAAAATTCAATTTATCAATCTCATAGACAAGTTGTTTAAATATTAGTTTACAGTTTCAAACATAATTTCAATTAACGTCAACCATAATTCAGTTGATCATATCTTTTAATCCGTTCATCAAAATCATGTGATTTCTAAATGAAAAGTTATAAATTTTTCGACAGCTTTCCAACGACATGCATATCATATACCTTATATCAGTAATATACGTATTAAATCCGTGATTCAACATATACTATATAATGACGAAATTAAATATACAAGCATGCATAATCAAATATACTCGAGCACTAGTCAGGGATACACTATCAATATATAAAAGATAAAATATGAGTTCTCACGTATCAATATTGAGATTCAATATTGCAGGAAAGTACGTAGACGCAACGGAGATGATAAACACTAGTTTGACTCACGAGCTATACTCCCGAACTATACCCATAATCTCCATAGCTATAACCCATAATTTCCTTAGCTCTATCCCGTTCTAAAAGCTTGTTTTGAAATAATTCGCTCATGACTCCGTCGTAGTATTTTATGTATATTACTAATAATAATACCTATACTACTAGTTAAGATTAATAATAATATTAATCTTAATAATAATAATAATAATAATAATAATAATAATAATAATAATAATAATAATAATAATAATAATAATAATAATAATAATAATAATATAAAGAGAGATTGAGAGACAGAGGTAAATATGTGTGTGTATATGTGAACGAACTCGTTTGATTTATAGATGTGTCCTGAGATTCCAATCCATTCGATCGCATGGATGTTGTGTGTGGTCTTCATGCAATCGCATGGCCACAACTTACAGCTCATAAACTTTTGTTTGCTACCTCGTCGACATATTATTATATTTATATATAATATATATAATTTATTTTAATTAATTATATATTATATTATATTCTCGTGTATAGATGACCTGCAATTTTAGTTCCGATAACTTGTTCGTTGACGCTCGACTTATGTCCCGGTTCCGGTTTTTCGAACGTCCTTTCGTATGCTAAGAAAACTAGCACATTACGTTATGCCACCTGTACCTTTATTAATAATTCCCAATCACCGATAGATTATATTACTCAAAGTATAATCTTTACATTTAAGTGTTGTGGTCATTTGCTTCTATAAATCTATCACACCCCCAGTTAGGGCCTGGGCGAAATGTGACTTAATATCAAATAAACCAACATATTATAATATACGAGAATAATACTAAATGATAAAATAAACTTTATTGAGAGTACGCAGCGGAAAATGAAATGTCGTTACAATGATGGAAGTAACAATAATGTAAATGTTCAAATGCAAAAGTAAATAATGCGATATCTCTTGATCCTATGTCCAAGTAGCATCACATAAGTAGTAAGTAAGAAAGCTTGAATCAATCAGCACCTGAGACAAAACATGCTAAAGTGTCAACCAAAAAGGTTGAGTGAAGTTCATAAGTTTAACAAATAAGTTTGACCGTTATTTTAGACCACAAGATTTAGTTTGTAAAGTTGATCTCCCGCAGGATCAAAAAGTTATGTCAGTGCGTGATATTTAGACTAAACGTTCAAGTTTGCCCCAAAGACAAGTTGTAGTTTATAATTGTCGGTTTAATTTCATTATTAAGTAATACAATGACTTAGTGAAATGTATCGGGGACGTTACTTCCGATAGACCTACCCCCAATAATTAAGCATGCATTCAATGAGCAATTAAAAATATCACTGTAGGGACTTAGTCGGACATAGCCGGGTATAGCATAGTTTAACAGTTGGTACTTGTGTCTAAATTGTAAAATGTAAAAACAGCATGTGTCTCACCCCAAATTAAGTAAGTTTGCTAGCAATAAAGAGAGGGGCTATGAGTACCTTAGTAAGTAGAGAGAGAGAGTTATTCCTCGAAATAGAAAGTTGGATGAGTGAGCAGAAAAGTCAACCTATTGACATTTAAGAGTAGTAAGTGTTTTTGCCCAAGTTTAAGTAGATGTTTAAGTATGATAGTGTTGTAAGTATAGTTCGTTTTACTAAGTTTCCTTTCCTAGTAGGTTTCTATTTTTAGAAAGTTTCCACTTTTAGTAGATTTCTTATCTTAGTAAGTTTCTATAACTAGAAAGTTTCTACTTTAAGAGTGTTTTCCATTTTAGGATACTTGCCGTATTAGATAAGCTTCCAATCACCCCTTTCCCTTCGAATGGCCATTTCAGGTCTAGGGGCTTGAGCTATAGGATCCTTTAAATCGAAAATCCAAACCCTTCTGCCTAGAGTTTCGTAGAAACCATTCGTCAAGAAAGTTCGAAGATCTATACATCTCTAATACATATCCCAAAATGTTTTTATGTGTTATAATATAAGTAGTAGGTTATAGGTGTTAGTAATAGTAATAGTGTATACATGTTAATTAATAGTATAAGTAGTATTAGGGTTTCATTAATTAGGGTTAGTTAATTAAAGTAGTATTTTAATGATTAGGGTTTAGGGTTTTGAGGATCTAAATAATATGAATGTTAAGATCATGCACGAATATGATTATGAATATAAACATGAATTGAAAGAAAGATTTAAAAGTTTTAAGATTTTGGATCATACCTTGTTAATGATGATGAAGATTAACAAGAAACAAGAAGAAAACTTGGTGACGAAGATCAAATAACCCAAATAATGAAGAACACGCTTGAAAATCTTGATGAACACGAAGAACAAGCTTGAAGATCCGAATACAACAAGAGAGGGAGAGGGAGAGATTATTTTTAGAGAGGATTTTGGTGTGATTTGTGAGTGAGAAACTAGGAGTCTAGGGGTGTTTATATAGTGCAAGTATTAGAGTGTTAGTCAACATAAGGATGTTCTAATTAATGATTTTATTTTATTTTATAATTTTTAGTCAACAATAGGTGGTACTAGTATATATATATATATATATATATATATATATATATATATATATATATATATATATATATATATATATATATTTATTTATTTATTTTTTAGTCAACATAAGGATGTAATTGTTTAAGATTCTTTAGTCTCATTATTATTATTATTATTATTATTATTATTATTATTATTATTATTATTTATTATTTTTACATTTACTACATGATAAGTATTATTTTCTTTTTACTAATTCATGACTTGCATATATATATTTTTTTATTTAGTTCCCAATTGTTTTATTATTTATATAAATGTCACTTTTTATTTATTACTTATAGGTTATTAGTTATAATATTACATAAATGCATAAATTTTAATTAGCAGTGAGTGTCGACTAACAGTTTATTATTTTCATCTTTTATTAACTTGTCAATTATTGCACAAAGTTAATTAATATGTTTTATAACTCTTAACACTTAACAATTGTTGATTAAAGTTTAATCATTAAGTTTTAATTATATTATTTGGGCATTTAATATTGGAAAAATATAGAATGGAAAAATGAGGGTCGTTATAAAATCAAGATCTCGATATTCATTAACGTGATAATATTAATTAAAATCCAAAATATTTTTGTATCCAATTAAAATCATATATATATATATATATATATATATATATATATATATATATATATATATATATATATATATATTTATATATATTAAAAATAAAAATTGTACATTTATATATAGTTGAAATATTTAAAATATTTAGTTTTTCAAAAACAATTATATTTCGAAATATAAATTAGATCGTTTACGTAATAGAAAATATTATATCATATAACGTTTTCAATTTAATATTTATAGTTTATTTATGTACTAGCGTTTTAAATATCAATTGCATCACTAAGCCAGTGTTACTATCGTGTGTATAACAAATTTGAAAACATATATATTTAATGAACACGTTTTAAATACACGTTGCAAGTTCTTCATACAATTAATTCTTAACAACAATATTCTAACTTATCGTATTTATCCATGCACAATATCATATACTTAATACTTTGTTAACGTTTTCAAGTTATAGTGCATATATGTATCTATTTACATATAATTGTTCGCGAATCGTCGAGAACAAATGAAGTGTATTTGAACATATGAAAGTAGTTTAAAATATTGAGATTCAGTTTTACAGACTTTGCTTATCATGTCAAAAACATTAAATCATTTAAGGATTAAGTTTAAATTTGGTCGGAAATTTCCGAGTCATCACAGTACCTACCCGTTAAAGAAATTTCGTCCCGAAATTTGATTGGAATGATCATGGCTGACAATAAGTATGTTTTCATGACGCATACGAGCTGAAATTTAGAGTTTTATCATCATTGAGTAATATAGATAAAACAATTCAATTTTGTGAAGAGTACGAGTGAAGTTATCACAAAAGAGTGAAATGAATAAATGTAGATTCGTCATATCTTTTGACGTAGATAAGATTGATTTCCGGAGTTTAAGGAATAGAAAATCTTCATAATCTAAATAAGATTTGATTCTTCGGAAATTAAGGAGATTAAGATTTTCTTTAATTAGATGCGGTCACCTGCCTCGATTGCTCTGTCTGTTATTTTGCTATAAATTAACCTCTTCTGTTTCATTTATTTTCACCACTCCTATAATCTTCTTCCTTATTTCATACTTCTTAATAGATTGTGAAAATGCTTAATCCAATTCTGATTCTTGATATTTTCTTGGCTATCGTATCCTTCATTCTTCTTTTTCATCTGCCACCAGAGGAAGTTATTTTCTTCTACGATTACCTTGGGGTTATAGTGTTTTTCATTCTCCTGTGTCTTTATATTGCTATACGTATTGACATACACGGTTTTTAATTTCGCGGTTGTTATCAAGCTTTATATTCTTCATTATATTTCTTAGCTTCATGCTTTCGTTTTCTCTTCCCGACATTAAGTCAAGCGGATAATGGTCCAGAATTCGTAGGTATGAAGTTTCGAGTGATCATAATATACAAAGCAGAAAGGAAAGGTAATAGCATGATTTAATTTGTCAAATTACCAGAATATCCGGAAAAGACCGAATCATCAAGAAAAATATTTTCTTGATATGTTTAGAGGTTAAATAGAATAAAAGAGTTATGTAACATGGTTCATGATGAGGGTATGATCTGTGAACCTTTATCACGTTCCATTAGAAACTCAGCATGAGTTACTGTAATATAATCACGTTGATCAAGTGTCATTATATTATACTAACTCATGCTTCAGTTTCCAACACTACTTCAAAAACATTCATATTTTAAATTCGAATTTTCAGAATTTAGAAACTAAGACAGTTTCCTTTCTAATGTAATATTGATATCGCGAAGAGATAAATGATTTCAGATAAGAATAGTTATGAAAATATCTTCAGAAATATTGAGGATATTTATAATGAAAGATACGATGATATCTTAGAATTTCTAATGTCGAAAGATAATAAAGAAGGTTTAGAGTCAGGAGCAAGGTATTCGTTAATGACTTTAGCAGATACTGAATCATTTGGATTCTTTGAAGGCAGGTTTAGTCTTTGTGATTTGTCCACAGCCTCCTTCATAGTTTGCTCAATCTGTATTCCAGACCAAACCTTCTCTTTTTTCGAGCTTTGCCAACACACTATTCTTTTTCATCAAACTTTTGACTGTTACGGTTGTCTACAGTTTCTGCTGCTTCATTCAGCTTTTTCAAAGTTCCAAGAACTAATTCGAAGTTTAGGGTGTTTTTCAGAAACTTCACATTCAAAGTATGTAAGTCTCGGAGATAGACGTTATATATATATATATATATATATATATATATATATATATATATATATATATATATATATATATATATATATATATATATATATATATATATATATATATATAAAACTGTTGGTGTAGAATTGCTGCGAAATTCGAGAATAATGATTCAAGCTTTTTGGTATGGCAACTACCATTACAAGATGCAGATAAGTACACGATAGAGTTTCAATAAATAAGTATAGTGATTTTTCAGAGAGGCTTAAAGATCAATGAAGTTGTTGGTAAGTTTACTTCTAATATGGCAAGATATAAAAGGTTCCCCGGTAACGATGACGAAGGGCAAACTTATATATTAAAGTTATAATAAGGCCTATGAAAGGTCGATGTTGATTAGCTGGAGATATGACAAAATTGACTACTTTGGAGAGGGATTGTAAAGTTATTTTCGGTAATAACAACGCCAAGGGATTATAGACGCGTTTTAAACTTCTACTTAGGTTCCGGGAGTTTTCTAGGTGCATAACTGTTCTATAACATGTGGTTGGATCATCATCTCGATTGTTTCTTAATGGAGATGTTTTCAAGAATTTTGCAGGGTTTGAACGCAGATTGTAATCGTCATTATTTTTCTGGGTTTTATGAATAGGAGTGATGTTCTAGCATAGTTTTGAAATCTAAGTACAGCTTTGAAAGATGTAGGGATCTAAGAGTGATGATATCGGTTATATCTCGACTTGGATTCTGATACGTTAAAATCAGAATATGTAATTGAATTTGAATGAGTATGGTTGTTTTAATTTTTATGAAAGAATATTTCTCGTTATGAAAATAGTGAGTATAGTTGATGATTTGTTGAATCAGAATCGAAGAATGTAACATATTAATTGTGAATTTATATATCTCTCGGGTATTACCTACCCGTTAAAATATTCTCACCATTAACAGTTTGTACAAAAGAATTTTCTTAATTACAATCTTTATGAAAATATACCTACATATATATTTTCTTTTAGATGTAATCATGGATTTAATGAGTTAACATAATATTAATCTCATCTGGTTTTCGACTAGGACTAGAACATATAATCTCTAAAACTTTTAGAAACTACATATTCTCTGCAGAATATTTCTTTGATGAGGTTATGAATCAATACTTTATCATTTGTTGTTGTTGGTATTCCTTGGTATCCACAAGGCGTATGACACTGGTGTTCGTGGGACGGATTGTAAAGTTGAGGTTTACGACGCGGTTGTGGTTGGTGGTGGTAATGGTACTATTGGTGTTGGTGGTACTGTTGATGCCGGTGATGCTGTTGGTGCTTGTAGCCTTCGCACCATATTCTCTAAAGCCACTACCCGAGCGCGAAGCTCATTGACTTCTTCTATTACACCGGGGTGGTTGTCGGTTCGGACGAACGGATGAATAAGATTCAGAATTTGAGATAATATATTATCGTGACGAGATACTCTGGAAATGAGAGAGAAAATGGTGTCTCTAACAAGTTCACCGGTAAGTGCTTCAGGTTCTTCGCCAAGAGGGAAATGTGGTGGATGGAAGGGATCACCTTCTTCTTATCTCCAATGACTAAGCAGACTACGAACCCATCCCCAATTCATCCAGAATAGATGATGGCTAATTGGTTGATCCATTCCGGTCACACTACTTTCGGAGCTTGAGTGGAAATCCATATCGGAATAGTTTTCGGATTCTAAGGAATTTGAACTAGATACGTGATCCATCTTGTATAATTAGGGAATTGATTTTTGATATGAGATAGATTATAGGATTTAGTTTGGTATTCTCCGATACATAATTTACATATGTATATATGATACCAAAATCCCATAAATTACGGAGAAATTTTCGGAAGATGTCAGGAAAAATTTACAGTAACCGATATGCTAAGATATGTATTAGCATATACGCTAAGATATGTATTTTGTCTATACACTATTCATGCAATAGTTGCAGGTAAATGTGTCTAGACTTAAGAATGATAAGCATGTAATTTCCGAAAAGAAATGATAAGCAAAATTTTTGACATGCAGACACGGTCGAATTCCAGACTTACTAATGCGTCCTAACAACTATCAGTTAGACACACTCATGCAAGACCTGGTTCGCTAGGACCAACGCTCTGATACCAACTATGACGATCGCTCCAAATCCATATGGACGAATACGTCATTCATCGATTTTATTGCGAGGTATTTGACCTCTATATGATACATTTTATAAACATTGCATTCTTTTGAAAAGGTATACCATAAATGAATATTTAAATCCAAGGTTTTCAACATCTGATGATTTCTACATATAGACAATCATCATAAATAATAGTTTACAATAATACATCCGTTGACAATGCAGTCAAAATAGATACATGATGATGGTTTTGTGAATGCAACGTTTTCTTGAATAAAGCATGTATGACTCCATGCAAAAAGCTTGTCTAACATATAAGCAAACAGAGGAAGACTTATAGGAACCTGAGAATAAACATGCTTGAAAGTGTCAACACAAAGGTTGGTGAGTTCATAGTTTTAATGTTTCACATAATCTGTATATAAAGGTGGATCACAAGATTTCAGTTGTTTCATCCAGAAACGTTTATCAAAATATTCTACAAGATTGAGCACCCTGGTAACTAAGCTTTAACGTCTATAATAAGTACCCCTGTCTTAACATACATGCAACCAACATGTACAATACACGCAAACCAATGTGTACTAAACTCAAATAGCATACGTCTGTTTTATAGTTCAGGCTAGGGTTTCTATACCTGGAACAGACGGGGATGTCAATCCCTATGGATCCATATACAACTACTCGCGCCCACCAGTTCTTATAACTGGCAGTTACTAGTTACCAAAGCTAAGGGATTTTCGGTTCAAACTCGGTGTAGAATTTAGTATGTACTTGTGTCCATTGTGTTTAAAATAAAGTGCATGTATTCTCAGCCCAAAAATATAGATTGCAAAATAAATTAAAAAGGGATCTATAAACTCACCTTAGCAGCACATAAGGTCATTCACCGAAATGTGGCCGAAACTCGAAATGCAAAGTAACCATAGATCTCAACCTAGAGAATATATGTTGGTCAATAAATGTTTAACAAGCTAGGTTGGGTCATAGTGTATCACAATCCTAATGCTCGAGACCGACATGCAGAAGTTAACAAAAGTCATCTCAAAAGTCAACCTGACCCAATATGATCTTTAAATCTATACATGTTTATTAACATAGTATAAGTCTTGATAATTGGACGAATTTATAGTTTATCAAACTCAAAATATTATTTATTTCAGGAGCTATATTATACTTGAATTATCATGGCAATCGAACATATTTTACTATTTCACATAGCTTTCCAATACTTGTAAAATCAGATTATACTGTTTATAAAGCTTTAAAACATGATACGATAGTCAACTTTGACAATTGCTCAATAAGACGAGACGTGCCTTATATAGAAATTCATTTACTCGATTAGTAATATTTGAAAATCCAATTTATCAATCTCATAGACAAGTTGTAACATCCTCAATCGGGCCTAGATGTAAGATTACTAGATTGCCTTAAGTTTGTATTGCGTTATTATATGCTTTTATTTTTATTTAATATTTATTTTTATTTAATTATGTGTTTAGGACCAGTTGGTGATAAGGGTCACAGGACAGGTTTGTTTATTTAATTTGGACTCCATTTGGGTTTCCAAATGACGTACGAAAGATATCAGATAACTGATAAATACCCGTGAGTTACATAGTATGGGATTTAATCCCAAATAATAGACTGATGTCTATCCCCTTCTTGCATTTTCCAGAAAATTCCCAAAACACTCCCATACCTTCCTTTCACCTACAATCAAACCCTAATTTCTAATCCTTGTTTTAGAGCTCGAATCATTTACATCTTTGTGTTCCTTGTGATTCACTGATTCTTTCAAGGTAAGAATCACAAGTTTTCATGCTTTAATCTTCAAGAAAACGGGGTTTTTGTGTTAGTTTTTATAAAGTGTGTATTTTGGGTCAAAGTGGTTAGATTTGATGTTGTTTGAGTTCAAATCTTGTGGGTTTATGTTTCTTAATGTATAGTGTCTTTGATTTGGTCAGTTTTGAGGTCATAATCGAGCTTTAGAGCAAGAATTGGGCGATTTTGGGTGAAACCCGTCACTTTGATTTCAGCTTCTGCAGATGAACACGGTCGGCCGAGTGTCACCTGACACTCGACCGATCGACGAGACCATCGACCGAGTGTGTATGACCCACGGCCGAGTGTGTCTGTGTAAGACCATCGACCGAGTGACTAGACACTCGGCCGAGTGAGTGAAGACAGTCGGCCGACTGTCTCTGACAGTCGACCGAGTGTCTCTGACAGTTGACCGAGTGTCTTGGGCAGTGAAATATTTTACCAAGGGTTGATTTTTAGCCGTTATGCTGCCCGTTTTTATTTTGATGATTTTGATGTAAATTTTGAAAGTGCACAAGTGTTAAGCAAAAATATTTAGCGGATAGTTTTTGATACAAAAATTTATATATTGTGTTATTTGATGTTAACGAACACAAACTAACTTGTGTATATGTTTTTCTCAGGAGAAAAGGAGAAAGAGAAGGTTCAGTGATTAGATAGCTGAATACCTTCTCGTTTGCTGGTATTTGGTGAGTGAAACTATTTGGAGAATATAGTATATAGAAGCATGTTATATTATGATTGCCATGCTTGTTAGATATAGTTACTAATACTGTTAGTTAGTCTGTGGTGATGACTGCATGTTAGTTGATGCTTGTTTGCTGGAGCCCAGTGCGTCCCTATTGTGTGGTAGCCTCGGTAGGAGAGATCAACCTGCGGGTTGGGTTCCTCTGTGATAGCCTAGTCAACCGTGGTGTATATATATGTGAATGACGCGTCCATCGCGTGTGGATTATGTATATACATACGGTGGTGGAGGAACTTCTGGTAAGCCCCAGTCCGATCAGCTGGTGGTTAATGGTTTGACCGAGCTGTCGGAGTCTCTGTAGACGGCACTTGAGTGATGTTTGTGTGTTAAACTATGTGACATGATTAGTATAACACTGATGTATGATATGGCCTGTAGTTAGTCGTACTCACTTAGCTTCGTGCTAATTCCCCTCCATCTCCTCCCTGCAGGTTATTAGCTTTTGTAGATAGTGCTTTTTGGGAGAAGACGAGCATGGCGATGTTATGTTTGACAATGAAGAAACTCTGATGTGTCTTTTTCGTCAAAACTGAATTTTGTTATAATGTCACGTGACACCAGATGTATTAGTTTAATGCTAGCTGTCAGATAATTTGGATATGTAAATACGGTTATGTTATTATAATGGTTTAATTAATGTTAATGCTTCCGCCACGTATTTAAAAAAAAAAAATTAGCGGTGTCACAAGTTGGTATCAGAGCTGAGTTTGGCAGCATGTGCATTGTGATCTACATGTCATGTTCCCAAACTTAGAAGAGTCATGTCAAACATAACATGCTGGGGATGGGTTAAGTGAGTATTAGGACATGATATGTGTTAGTTGTTAGTACTAACAGAATTTATACTAAGCTTTGGTGTGAGTGTTGTGGTAGTGCAGTAATGGCAGATAATCAAGCAACCGCTACTGGCCCTACTGTCCCTGGAACTGGTACTTTTAGAGCCCCTGACAAAGATGGACATGTGTCATCAGAAGAAGAAACTTCTCAAGAAGTAATAGAACTTCAAAGTCGGTTATTAGAAGCTCAAGAGAAAATTAAAGAATTAGAACAAGAACAGGCGTAATGGAACCCTAATACCACTGCGTTGAACACAACCTTTCCTCTGAACTTTTATACTCAAGCTGGTGGCAGTTCTCAGTCACAGTTTCCTCAAACCACCTGTCAAAACCTCGCAGTGCCATTTCCGTTTAACCAGACTTTTCCTAATCAAATGATGTACCCATTTCAAGTCCCTGAAATAAGAAGGAAGTGTACCTATAAACAGTTTATGGACTGCAAACCTCCTGAGTACAGTGGTCACACAAACCCTACAATTGTGATGACCCGGAAATTTCCGATCAAATTTAAACTTCAATCTTTATATGATCTCGACACGATAAGCAAAGTCTGTAATGCTGAGTCATAAAATTTTTAGAACTGTGAGATAGATTTATTTAACCTTTGATTAGTCCCGGCGATTCACGAACACCTGTGTGTAAATAAATAATTACATAAATTTATATATGTATA
Organism: Rutidosis leptorrhynchoides; assembly: GCF_046630445.1. Lineage (NCBI taxonomy): Eukaryota > Viridiplantae > Streptophyta > Magnoliopsida > Asterales > Asteraceae > Rutidosis > Rutidosis leptorrhynchoides. Next base: position 474,863,348 of record NC_092335.1, read on the forward strand.
AGTGTATATATTAAGTTGAATTAATATTATACCCTTTAATCATTCGAATTAAATATGTAGAGTAATATACAAAATAATTAAGATAAATATATATATATATATATGAATTCGATATACAATTAATATAAATTACAAGTAAGAATATAAATAATATATTAATATTATAATTACTACTTTCATTATTATTACTAATGTTAATATTGATATTAATATTTGTATTATAAATATTATTAAAAGTTGTTACATGTAACTTATTACATTATTATTATTAGTATTATTATTATTATGATTATTATTGTCATTAATGTTGGTTAACAATAATATCATATTATTAGTATTATCTTTTACAATATTATTATCATTATTAAAATAACATTATAATTCTTATAGTATTAAAATCATATTTTTTTATAATATTAGTATTATTATAAATGCTATTATTAAAATTATTAAAAATTTAACTATTAATTAATATATGACCTCATATGAATCAATTAAGAATCTGAATTAGTTTCAATTACCTATCATACTGTAAGTGATTGGTTTCATGTCGTACAAAATGATTCCACTTATCTCAATAACAAACAAGAGTTGTTAGAGTTGAGTTTATCTTTTGTTATTTTTTCCTTCTGACACAATATATGCTTGTCTAACGAATCAAGCTAAGAAACAAGTTTCAATTAAGTCAAATTAACTGTAAAGATATTATTTAACATTTATCTATCTTTAATCTATAGATATATATTTATATAGTATACATATTATACACATATATTTTTCCTCCTAACTTATGAACCACTACAACTAGTATTTATCTTTTGAACACATTGCAAATCCATATTCCATCATCACCTTCGATCACATTTACTTTCCAACAATCGTCAGCCAACAAACATCAAACCACCATTGAAGCTAACTAAGGCTGAGCCATATCGTTTTGTGTTGAAGTCCCACCATCACCGAAGTCTTCCAACATAATACATCACCCCACAGACTACTCATCGAATACCACCATCGAAGACCACTTACAACCATCATTAAGCTCGAGTTTGGCTCGATATGAGCACGTGTTCCTTGAATAAATCTTTAGCCTACTTAAGTTCGAACTAAACTCAATTGGGCAAGAATAACTTGAACTTATTTATATGTTGTAATATAACTATATGTAAGAATATTGATTATTTACAAAATAACTATATATAAAATATAACTGAAGATATAAAATATAAATAAAGTATATATTTATATAACTACAACACTTAATATATAAATAATATGTAGGAGGAATTATGTGAATATATGTGTTAATATATATACTTGATATAGGTTCGTGAATCCGAGGTCAACCCTATACTTGTTCAATGTCGTTCTATGTATTTTTACTACAAAATACATTAGGTGAGTTCATTTGATTCCTTTTTAGTCTTTACATTTTTGGGACTGAGAATACATGCGTTACTTTTACAACTGCTTTATTAAATGCTTTTGATATACATTTTGAACTGCGAATACATGAAATGCTTTTATAAATGCTTTACGAAATAGACACAAGTGATCAAAACTACATTCTATGGTTGGATTATCAAATCGAATATCACCCTATATAGTCTGGTAATCTAAGAATTAGGGAACAGACACCCTAATTGACGCGAACTCTAAAGATAGATCTATCGGGCCCAACAAGCCCCATCCAAAGTACCGGATACTTTAGTACTTCGAAATTAATATCATGTCCGAAGGAGGATCCCGGAATGATGGGGATATTCTTATATGCATATTGTGAATGTCGGTTATCAGGTGTTCAATACATATGAATGATATTTTTGTCTCTATGCATGGGACGTATGTTTATGAGAAATGGAAATATGAAATCTTGTGGTCTATTAAAATTATGAAATGATTATTTATGTTAAACTAATGAACTCACCAACCTTTTGGTTGACACTTTAAAGCATGTTTATTCTCAGGTATGAAAGAAATCTTCCGCTGTGCTTTTGCTCATCTTAGATATATTAATTGGAGTCATTCTTGACATATTTCAAAAGACGTTGCATTCGAGATGTTGAGTTCATCAAGATTATTATTAAATCAATTATAGTAAGATATGTTATGAAATGGCATGCATGTCGTCAACTTTAGATGTAATGAAAGATTGTCTTTTCAAAATGAATGCAATGTTTGTAAAATGTATCATATAGAGGTCAAGTACCTCGCGATGTAATCAACTGTTGTGAATCGTTTATAATCAATATGGACTTCGTCCGGATGGATTACGACGGGTCCTTTCAGTTGGTATCAGAGCGGTGGTCTTAGCGAACCAGGTCTTGCATTAGTGAGTCTAACTGATAGTCGTTAGGATGCATTAGTGAGTCTGGACTTCGACCGTGTCTGCATGCCAAAAGTTTTGCTTATCATTTAGTGTCGAAAATTAATTGCTTATCATCCTTAAAGTCTAGACACGTCTTACTGCCTCTATTGCAAAGACAGTGTATAGATAAATTCATATTTTAGCGTATCTGCTAATCCATATCTTAGCGTACCTGTTACTGTAAACTTTGCCCGTCGTATTCCGTAGATTCCTTCGTAACTTATGGGATTTTAGTATTATATATGCATATGTAAATTATGTATTGCAAGGTACTAATCTATAACCTATAATCTATTTCTTATCGAAAATACTTCATCTGATCGTACGAGATGAATCCCTCAACCAGTTCGAGTCCCTCAGATTCCGATAGCTATTCCGATAGTTATTCCGACAGCTATTTCGACATAGATGTTCACCTAAGCTCCGAAAACAGCGTCATCGGCATGAATCAACCAATCAGCCATTATCAATTCATCTGATGGGTTCGTAGTCAACTTAATTAATGGAAACGCGCAGAAGGCAATCCCTTCTACCAACCGAATTCACCTCTTGACAATGAACCAGAAGCGTTTACCGGCGAACCTGTTCATAACACCATTTCACCCTCATTTCCCAAATATCTCGCCACGGCTAAATCATAACTCAGATTCTAAACCTTATTCATCCGCTCGTTCCGACCGACAATCATCCCGGGGTAATCGAAGAAGTCAACGACCTTCGCGCTTTAGTAATCAATTTGGAGAACATGGTGCAAAACTTACCAGCTTCAGCAACATCACCGGCATCAACAGAATCATCAGTAACAACACCAGTACCATCAACAATCCATGCCTCGACATCTCATTTTGTACCTCGAATATAATTATTGTTCTACGAATCGTTCTACATCATTTATCTTCGTTCGACATGGTGATTATGTAATCTCTAATATGTTAGAGATTATATATTCTTGTTCTAACGATAAATCAAATGAGTTTAATATCATATTGACTCATTATATCCATGATTACATCTGAAGAAAATATATATGTATATATATTTTCAAAAAGATTGTAATTAAAAATTCTTTTGTACAAACTGTTAATGGTGAAAATATTTTAACGGGTAGGTAATACCCGAGGAATATTTAAATTTCACATTAATAAGTTACACTGTATATTCTTCGAATCTGATTCAACAGTTATTCACTATCCTATTTACAACCACCGAGATACGTATCCGTTCACCAAAGAATAACTATTTTTATTCAAATTCAATTTCATATTTGGATTTTGACCTATCAGAATCCAACAAGTGGCATAATGAAGAAATAATGGACACAATAAAAATTGATTAGAAACAGACTAATTAACAATATTAAATTTTATTAAGAAACCACGCTAACAAAATCCTAGCTAACTGTTCCTAGCTAACTGTTAATTCCGTATTACATTTTATTTATCGCAATTTAATTATCGCAATTTATTTTATCGCAATTTATATTCTCGCAATTTTATTTTTTGTCATTTAATTTCTGTTATTTACTTTACGCACTGTATTTATCATCATTTAATTTCTGTTATTTATTTTACGCACTTTAAATATCGGGACATGTATACAAGGTTTTGACATATCATATCGACGCATCTATATATATTATTTGGAATCACCATAGACACTCTATTTGCAGTAATGATCGAGTTCTCTATACAGGGTTGAGGTTGATTCTATAACAATATATATACTTTGAGTTGTGATCGAGTCTGAGACATGTACACGGGTCACGATACGTATTAATTAATTCGAATATTATATATTAAATTATATATGAATTATTGGACTGTCAACCGTGGACTATCGATTGTGGACTAATAACATTGGATAATTAAAATGAATTAAAATATTGATCATAACATATGAAACTAAACAATTCTTCAAGTTTGCCACTTGATTTCATCTTAAACCTCATTCGAATCTTGACAATTCCAATCTGCGTTCAAACCCTTCATGATTCTTGAAAACACCTCAATCGAGAGGATGAACCAACCGCACTTTATCTACGAAAGAAAAGATTTACGCATATAGTTATGCACCTGAAAAAAAAACACTCGGAACCTGAGTAAATGTTTAACAAGTATCTGTGCTAGTTCCTTTGACGTTATTATTACCGAAAATAACTTTGCAACTGCTGTTCGAGTAGTCAATTTTGTCACAGCTCCAACGAGTCAACTTCAATTTTTCAGACGGATTAGTCTTATTATAACCTTGAATTATAAGTCTGCCTTTCGTAATCGTTACCGGAGAACCGTTTACACCCTATCACACTATCAGAAAACTTAGCAGTAACTTCATTACTCATTGACTTAAGCTTCTCCGAAGAACCATTATATTTGTTCATTAAAACCTTATACTCATCCACATCTTATAATGAGAATTGCCATATCAATTACCAAGAATCTTCAATCAGTATTTCGAATCTCGCAACTTTACTACATCAACAGTTATAAGTATACATATAACCCTTATCTCTTAGAATTATGATCTTCCACTTTGAAATTTTGAAAAGCACCCAGTTTACGAATCGATACTATGAATGTTGAAAAAGCTGAATGAAGCAGCAGAAACTGTAGGCAACCGTAAACGACCTTAGTCATCAGAAATTTGATGATAAAGAATAATATGCTGGAAAATTTCCGAAACGTTGGAACTGGAAAACGGAAAGAATTAACCATGAAGGAGACCAAGGACAAATACAAGGACCACACCCTATATTCAAAGAATCCAGATAATTTTGGATCCGTTGAAATTTTTAGAGAATATCTTGCTCCGAAGTCATGTTAAAATCTTGCGGAAAAATCTTTCTCCATCAACCATCGAACTTAGAAATTCCAAAATATCATCATCAATATCTTCGATATTTCTGAGGATATTTTCATAAATATTCTCGTCCGAAATTATATACCTCTTCGTGCTTCCTGTGTATCATTATATTGGAAACATTCAATAGAAAATTTAATACCGAAAAGCGGATTATGCGAAACTATGAAGGAAGCCGTGGACAAATCACAAAGAATAAGTTTGACTTCAAAGAGTCCAAATGAATCAATGTCTGCTGAAGTCTTGAGCGAATATCTTGCTCCTTACTCTAAACCCTTGCGGACAATATTCTTCATCATCCTCCGATCTTAGAAATTCCAAGATATCATCGTATCTTTCATTATAAATATCCTCCATATCTCTGAAAATATTTTCGTAACTATTCTTATCTGAAATCATTAATCTATTAGTGCTATCAGTGTTACATAATATAGAAACTGTTAGTTTCTATATTCTGTAAACTTTCGAGCTTAAAATATGAATGTTATTGAAGTAATGTTGAGAACTGATGCATGAGTTAGTATAATATAATGACACTTGATCAACGTGATTATATTACAGTAAGTCATGCTGAGTTTCTAATGAGACGTGATGATTCACAGATCATAACGTCATCACGTGCCATGTGACATAACTCTTTCATTCTGCTTAATTTCTGAACATATCAAGAAAATATATTCTTGATAGTTCTATTCTCAGTAATTCTGGTAATTTGACAAATCAAATCGTGCTATTACGTTCTTTCTTGTTTAGAACATTAAATTCATTCGAAATTCTATACCTACGAATTCTGGACCGTTATTCGCTTGATTTAAAGTCGGGAAGAGAAAACAAGAACAAGAAGCTCCGATATATAAGGGAAAATATAAAGCCCAACAACAACACCGAAATTACAAACTGTGGATATCAGTGCGTATAGCAATATAAAGACACGGGAGGATTATGAATACAATAATCCCTAGAGCATAATAGAAATAAACAGATTCTTCAGGTGGGAGTTGGAAAAGAAAAACGATCATTGCGATAGTTAGAATAAGAACAAGGATCAAAACAGGGTTAATCATTTTCATAAATCTTTTGAATTTGAGAATTGAGTATAGAAGTAGTGAAAACAAATGGAACGGAAAAGGTAAATTTATAATGGAAATATCAGACAGAGTAATCAAAGTAGATCACCGTATTTAATTAAAGAGATCTTAATTTCCGTAAATCCCGAGGAATCAGATCTTATAGATTTCCAAAATTTTCTTTTAAATCCCTTGAATTCCGAAATTCAACTTTAACCACGTCAAAAGCTAGGGCGCACCTTATTTTCTAAATTCAAACCTGACTACGTCAAAAGTTAAAAACAAATCTTTGTTTCTCATTTCATTCTTTTGTGAATAGCTTCATTCGTACTCTTCGATTAATCGAATTATTTTATCCATATTACTAAATAATGATAAAACTCAATTGATCAACTCATATGCGTCATGAAAGCATATTTATTGTTAACCATGACCACCTCACTCAAATTTCGGGACGAAATTTCTTTAACGGGTAGGTACTGTGATGACCCGGGAATTTCTGATCAAATTTAAACTTCAATCTTTATATGATCTCGACACGATAAGCAAAGTCTGTAATGCTGAGTCATAAAATTTTTAGAACTGTGAGATAGATTTATTTAACCTTTGATTAGTCCCGGCGATTCACGAACACCTGTGTGTAAATAAATAATTACATAAATTTATATATGTATAAGTGTATATATTAAGTTGAATTAATATTATACCCTTTAATCATTCGAATTAAATATGTAGAGTAATATACAAAATAATTAAGATAAATATATATATATATATATATGAATTCGATATACAATTAATATAAATTACAAGTAAGAATATAAATAATATATTAATATTATAATTACTACTTTCATTATTATTACTAATGTTAATATTGATATTAATATTTGTATTATAAATATTATTAAAAGTTGTTACATGTAACTTATTACATTATTATTATTAGTATTATTATTATTATGATTATTATTGTCATTAATGTTGGTTAACAATAATATCATATTATTAGTATTATCTTTTACAATATTATTATCATTATTAAAATAACATTATAATTCTTATAGTATTAAAATCATATTTTTTTTATAATATTAGTATTATTATAAATGCTATTATTAAAATTATTAAAAATTTAACTATTAATTAATATATGACCTCAGATGAATCAATTAAGAATCTGAATTAGTTTCAATTACCTATCATACTGTAAGTGATTGGTTTCATGTCGTACAAAATGATTCCACTTATCTCAATAACAAACAAGAGTTGTTAGAGTTGAGTTTATCTTTTGTTATTTTTTCCTTCTGACACAATATATGCTTGTCTAACGAATCAAGCTAAGAAACAAGTTTCAATTAAGTCAAATTAACTGTAAAGATATTATTTAACATTTATCTATCTTTAATCTATAGATATATATTTATATAGTATACATATTATACACATATATTTTTCCTCCTAACTTATGAACCACTACAACTAGTATTTATCTTTTGAACACATTGCAAATCCATATTCCATCATCACCTTCGATCACATTTACTTTCCAACAATCGTCAGCCAACAAACATCAAACCACCATTGAAGCTAACTAAGGCTGAGCCATATCGTTTTGTGTTGAAGTCCCACCATCACCGAAGTCTTCCAACATAATACATCACCCCACAGACTACTCATCGAATACCACCATCGAAGACCACTTACAACCATCATTAAGCTCGAGTTTGGCTCGATATGAGCACGTGTTCCTTGAATAAATCTTTAGCCTACTTAAGTTCGAACTAAACTCAATTGGGCAAGAATAACTTGAACTTATTTATATGTTGTAATATAACTATATGTAAGAATATTGATTATTTACAAAATAACTATATATAAAATATAACTGAAGATATAAAATATAAATAAAGTATATATTTATATAACTACAACACTTAATATATAAATAATATGTAGGAGGAATTATGTGAATATATGTGTTAATATATATACTTGATATAGGTTCGTGAATCCGAGGTCAACCCTATACTTGTTCAATGTCGTTCTATGTATTTTTACTACAAAATACATTAGGTGAGTTCATTTGATTCCTTTTTACTCTTTACATTTTTGGGACTGAGAATACATGCGTTACTTTTACAACTGCTTTATTAAATGCTTTTGATATACATTTTGAACTGCGAATACATGAAATGCTTTTATAAATGCTTTACGAAATAGACACAAGTGATCAAAACTACATTCTATGGTTGGATTATCAAATCGAATATCACCCTATATAGTCTGGTAATCTAAGAATTAGGGAACAGACACCCTAATTGACGCGAACTCTAAAGATAGATCTATCGGGCCCAACAAGCCCCATCCAAAGTACCGGATGCTTTAGTACTTCAAAATTAATATCATGTCCGAAGGAGGATCCCAGAATGATGGGGATATTCTTATATGCATATTGTGAATGTCGGTTATCAGGTGTTCAATACATATGAATGATATTTTTGTCTCTATGCATGGGACGTATGTTTATGAGAAATGGAAATATGAAATCTTGTGGTCTATTAAAATTATGAAATGATTATTTATGTTAAACTAATGAACTCACCAACCTTTTGGTTGACACTTTAAAGCATGTTTATTCTCATGTATGAAAGAAATCTTCCGCTGTGCTTTTGCTCATCTTAGATATATTAATTGGAGTCATTCTTGACATATTTCAAAAGACGTTGCATTCGAGACGTTGAGTTCATCAAGATTATTATTAAATCAATTATAGTAAGATATGTTATGAAATGGCATGCATGTCGTCAACTTTAGATGTAATGAAAGATTGTCTTTTCAAAATGAATGCAATGTTTGTAAAATGTATCATATAGAGGTCAAGTACCTCGCGATGTAATCAACTGTTGTGAATCGTTTATAATCAATATGGACTTCGTCCGGATGGATTAGGACGGGTCCTTTCAACAATGACCCTCAATTGGCTAAGAGAAGTGGAGAGGGAGTTAGAAGCATATTTTTGTGAGCCAGAATACATGGTTTTATTTGCTAGTAGGCTTCTTAAAGGTGAAGCAATGGAATGGTGGGACTCTATCACTGCATATTTACCTAAAGAACAGATCAGTCAAATTACCTGGAAACAATTTGCTGCTAAAGTTCGTGAGCAGTATTGTTCTGGGTATGAGATGGAAAGATTGAAAACCGAGTTTCTGAGTATGAAGATGACAGAAAGTATGACGATTGATGAGGTTTTCAGAGATTTTACATCGAAGTTAAGGTTTGTTCAACAGTGGGTACCGACTGAAAAGGATAAGATTCAGCATTTTATGCGGGTGATTAATCCAGAATATAGAACCGTTGCGAGATTTGCAACCACATTGGCACAGACTCATGAGATGGCTAAAGTTACAGAAGGTGATATAATGGCAGCAAAAAGAGAAAGTTCGAGAAGTGGATCTTTTGGAGGAAAATCAGAAAGTCAATCGGGTGGTCAGTCTGTTCAGCAATCAAGTAAGCAATCAGGATTTTGTGGTAAGAAGTCCGGTGGGTTTAAACAGAAAAGTAAGTCTGGTATTAGTGGATCGGGTTCAAGTCAGTCTGGGTGGTGTCATGTTTGTAAGTCAACCCATGTTGATCTGTGTTCTCCAATGACCAGAAGGTGTTTAAAATGTGGAGTGTTAGGTCATGAATCAACAACTTATTCTTTTAAGTCTAATGTTTGTTAGAGTTGCCATCAAGAGGGACATAGATCAGCAAATTGTCCATCTGCGACGAGAGCCGGTTCTGGGGCAGGGTCAGGGGCGAGGTCTGTAACTTCTGGGGGATCTTCTGCTTCTACTGCCGGGCAGAAGAGAAAGAATCCTCCAACAGCAGAGGCAAGGGCATTTCAGATGACGGTAGACGCTGCAACCGCTATCGATGATGCCATTACCGGTATGTTCTTGGTTAATTCCTTGCCAGCTCGTGTGTTATTTGATTCAGGAGCGAATCGTTCTTTTATGTCCTTAGACTTTTGTGATAAGTTGAAGTTGCCTATTAGGATGTTAGATGAGCCTTTGGGAATAGAAGTAGCTGATGGTAAAATGGTTCCATGCACATCATCTGTGTCTGGAATTGCCATCGAAATCGACGGCCATTTGTAGTGACCCGAACTTTTCCATGTTTATATATATATTAAATGAAATTGTTATTTACATGATTAAGTATTTCCAACATGTTAAGCAATCAAACTTGTTAAGACTTGATTAATTGAAATAGGTTTCATATAGACAATTGACCACCCAAGTTGACCGGTGATTCACGAACGTTAAAACTTGTAAAAACTATACGATGACATATATATGGTTATATATATAGTTAACATGATTTTAGTATAAGTATGTATCTCATTAGGTATTTTAACAATGAGTTATATACATAAAAATGAGACTATTAATTTAAGAAACTCGAAAACGATATATATAACGATTATCGTTATAACAACGTCTTACTAGGTACATATGAATCATATTAAGATATTGATACACTTGGTTAATTATGTTAAATGATAAGTAAATATATTATTAAGTGTATTAACAATGAAATACATATGTAAAAATAAGAGGATTTCGAAACGAGACATATATGTAATGATTATCGTTGTAACGACATTTAACTGTATATATATCATACTAAGATATATTATATATCATAATATCATGATAATATAACAATTTAACATCTCATTTGTTATAATAAACAATGGGTTAACAACATTCAACAAGATCGTTAACCTAAAGGTTTCAAAACAACATTTACATGTAACGACAAACGATGACTTAACGACTCAGTTAAAATGTATATACATGTAGTGTTTTAATATGTATTCATACACTTTTGAAAGACTTCAAGACACTTATCAAAATACTTCTACTTAACAAAAATGCTTACAATTACATCCTCGTTCAGTTTCATCAACAATTCTACTCGTATGCACCCGTATTCGTACTCGTACAATACACAGCTTTTAGATGTATGTACTATTGGTATATACACTCCAATGATCAGCTCTTAGCAGCCCATGTGAGTCACCTAACACATGTGGGAACCATAATTTGGAAACTAGCATGAAATATCTCATAAAATTACAAAAATATGAGTAATCATTCATGACTTATTTACATGAAAACAAAATTACATATCCTTTATATCTAATACATACACCAACGACCAAAAACACCTACAAACACTTTCATTCTTCAATTTTCTTCATCTAATTGATCTCTCTCAAGTTCTATCTTCAAGTTCTAAGTGTTCTTCATAAATTCCAAAAGTTTTAGTTTCATAAAATCAAGAATACTTCCAAGATTGCAAGTTTACTTCCAAGTTTTCTAAATCCATTCCAAGTAATCATCCAAGATCAAGTAACCTTTGTTACTTATAGTAGGTTATCTTTCTAATACAAGGTAATAATCATATTCAAACTTTAATTCAATTTCTATAACTATAACAATCTTATTTCGAGTGGAAATCTTACTTGAAATTGTTTTCGTGTCATGATTCTGCTTCAAGAACTTTCAAGCCATCCAAGGATCCTTTGAAGCTAGATCCATTTTTCTTATTTCCAGTAGGTTTATCCAAGGAACTTGAGGTAGTAATGATGTTCATAACATCATTCGATTCATACATATAAAGCTATCTTATTCGAAGGTTTAAACTTTTAATCACTAGAACATAGTTTAGTTAATTCTAAACTTGTTCGCAAATAAAAGTTAATCCTTCTAACTTGACTTTTAAAATCAACTAAACACATGTTCTATATCTATATGATATGCTAACTTAATGATTTAAAACCTGGAAACACGAAAAACACCGTAAAACCGGATTTACGCCGTCGTAGTAACACCGCGGGCTGTTTTGGGTTAGTTAATTAAAAACTATGATAAACTTTGATTTAAAAGTTGTTATTCTGGGAAAATGATTTTTATTATGAACATGAAACTATATCCAAAAATTATGGTTAAACTCAAAGTGGAAGTATGTTTTCTAAAATGGTCATCTAGACGTCGTTCTTTCGACTGAAATGACTACCTTTACAAAAATGACTTGTAACTTATTTTTCCGACTATAAACCTATACTTTTTCTGTTTATATTCATAAAATAGAGTTCAATATGAAACCATAGCAATTTGATTCACTCAAAACGGATTTAAAATGAAGAAGTTATGGGTAAAACAAGATTGGATAATTTTTCTCATTTTAGCTACGTGAAAATTGGTAACAAATCTATTCCAACCATAACTTAATCAACTTGTATTGTATATTATGTAATCTTGAGATACCATAGACACGTATATAATGTTTCGACCTATCATGTCGACACATCTATATATATTTCGGAACAACCATAGACACTCTATATGTGAATGTTGGAGTTAGCTATACAGGGTTGAGGTTGATTCCAAAATATATATAGTTTGAGTTGTGATCAATACTGAGATACGTATACACTGGGTCGTGGATTGATTCAAGATAATATTTATCGATTTATTTCTGTACATCTAACTGTGGACAACTAGTTGTAGGTTACTAACGAGGACAGCTGACTTAATAAACTTAAAACATCAAAATATATTAAAAGTGTTGTAAATATATTTTGAACATACTTTGATATATATGTATATATTGTTATAGGTTCGTGAATCAACTAGTGGCCAAGTCTTACTTCCCGACGAAGTAAAAATATGTGAAAGTGAGTTATAGTCCCACTTTTAAAATCTAATATTTTTGGGATGAGAATACATGCAGGTTTTATAAATGATTTACAAAATAGACACAAGTACGTGAAACTACATTCTATGGTTGAATTATCGAAATCGAATATACCCCTTTTTTATTAAGTCTGGTAATCTAAGAATTAGGGAACAGACACCCTAATTGACGCGAATCCTAAAGATAGATCTATTGGGCCTAACAAACCTCATCCAAAGTACCGGATGCTTTAGTACTTCTAAATTTATATCATATCCGAAGGGTGTCCCAGAATGATGGGGATATTCTTATATATGCATCTTGTTAATGTTGGTTACCAGGTGTTCACCATATGAATGATTTTTATCTCTATGTATGGGATGTGTATTGAAATATGAAATCTTGTGGTCTATTGTTACGATTTGATATATATAGGTTAAACCTATAACTCACCAACATTTTTGTTGACGTTTAAAGCATGTTTATTCTCAGGTGAATACTAAGAGCTTCCGCTGTTGCATACTAAAATAAGGACAAGATTTGGAGTCCATGTTTGTATGATATTGTGTAAAAACTGCATTCAAGAAACTGATTTCGATGTAACATATTTGTATTGTAAACCATTATGTAATGGTCGTGTGTAAACAGGATATTTTAGATTATCATTATTTGATAATCTACGTAAAGCTTTTTAAACCTTTATTTATGAAATAAAGGTTATGGTTTGTTTTAAAAATGAATGCAGTATTTGAAAAACGTCTCATATAGAGGTCAAAACCTCGCAACGAAATCAATTAATATGGAACGTTTTTAATCAATAAGAACGGGACATTTCAGTTGGTATCAGAGCGTTGGTCTTAGAGAACCAGAATTTTGCATTAGTGTGTCTTATCGAGTTTGTTAGGATGCATTAGTAAGTCTGGAATTCGACCGTGTTTACTTGAAAAAAAAAAGATTGCTTAACAAATTTTGTTGGAAACTATATATTATTAACATGTATATATTATGTGATATATTAATCTCTTAACATGTTTGATATTGTGTGATAGATGTCTATCTCTAGCACAAATTCCATTGACTCACCTAATAATAACGAAGAGTCGAATATATATTGGACTGATTCACAAGTTCCCGAAGAAGAACCGGAAGAAGAATCAGAACCGGAAGAAGAATCAGAACCGGAAGAGGAGGAACCGGAGGAGGAAATAGAACCGGTGGGGGAAATAATAAAACGGTTAAGTAAAAGAAAATCATCAACCAACCGATTAAAGTTAATTATGGTCAATGGTGTTTCCGCCAAGGAAGCAAAATATTGGGAGGATTACCAATTCTCCGATGAATCGGATTCCGACGAGAATTCCGATGATGTTATAGAAATTACCCCAACTGAATTTAAAAAGGCAAAAGAAAATAATAAGAGAAAGGGCATAAAAATAGAGAAATCTAATTCCAACCCCGATGAACTTTATATGTATCGTCAACCCCCGAAGCCCTTAAGTTGTAACAATGACCCGGGAACCTCTAAACCACCAGGTTTTTCTAAACCGTTGTGGAAAACGACAGCTCGTATTAGGGGAACATCATATATCCCTAGAAACTTGGCAAAACGAACTAAAACCGAAGAAGAAGAAACGAACGAGTCGGAATAAGATAGTTGTATTCGTGTGGTGTAATATATGTAATATAGTGTGCTTATGCTTTATGATATATGTAAAAATTGCTTGTATTAATAAGTATATTTTTTTTTATGAATCTAACTCTTGTCTATTTTACAGTATAAAAATACAAAATGGATAGACAACCCAATATTTTAAGAGACCTACCCGGAGACATGATTGATGAAATCTTGTCTAGAGTCGGTCAGAATTCTTCGGCACAACTATTTACGGTGAAATCAGTTTGTAAGACATTCGAAGAACGTTCCAAGAATGTCTTGGTTTATAAGAGACTTTGGTTTGAAAGATGGGGGATATCACATTGGGAAACCCATAAGTTACGATGTGTTTACTTTGACGCATATATTGCGGGGAACCCAAATGCTATTTTACGCAACGGGTTAAGAAATTATTTTGACTCAATGTATCCGAATATAGGACTTCATGATTTAGAAAAAGCGGCTAACATGCAACATAAAGAAGCATGCTATGCTTACGGGTTAGTAATGTTCGCTTCTCACCAAAGTGAGAAAAAGAACATCGGGCTACAACTATTAAACAAAACGTTCTCACAAGTGACGAAGTCGGTAATTGGGGTAAGAAATGAGGTTTTTAGGTTATTACGAGACTGTTGGTCATTACGTAACCCTCGTCCCTTTGACGACGTTACAACATGCTGTCTTATCAACGGCCATAACGGTTATGTTCCACAAGACCAAGGATGGGAAGTAGTCCTAGTAAAACCAGAATGCATGACTTGTTTCTGGACGTATGAATTACGTGTCTTTATTGCCTTTGTTGAACGACTTGTGTACTAGCTAGAATTATCTTCACAACTATCTTGTATTAAAGTTATTGTGTGCTATATTTCATGCTTTATGTAAAATAAGCGGTATTGTAAGTTTGTAAAATATTGTATAAAAGTTTGAACGCGAAATATTATTATAATCAGTTTTTCATATAGAATTGTAGTAGTTGAATTATATATTAGCTACTAAGTATGAACTTAACGGGTAGGTACTACCCGAATTTAAACTTATAAAATGCTAATATGAAGAAAAAGCTTTTATAAATGAGTTCATATTATGCTACAAAATACTATTAACTACTCTTAATATTCTGTATGATTAACTTGTTCCATTTGACTATTTTGAAGGAAATGGCACCGACTACTCGACACACCGTGAATATGAATGAAGAGGAATTCCGTACTTTTCTAGCTTCAAACATAGCCGCAGTACAGGCTGCGCTACATACCAACAATAACCTTGGATCTAGCAGTACAGGAAATCATGTAGGATGCACCTACAAAGAATTCACTGCCTGCAAACCTTTGGAATTTGATGGAACCGAAGGACCGATCGGATTGAAACGGTGGACCGAGAAGGTCGAATCGGTGTTTTCCATAAGTAAGTGTACTGGAGAGGACAAAGTGAAGTACGCTACGCATACCTTCACAGATTCTGCGTTAACATGGTGGAATACCTATCTAGAGCAAGTGGGACAAGATGATGCGTACGCACTACCGTGGTCAGCATTCAAGCACTTGATGAACGAGAAGTACCGTCCCAGAACCGAGGTCAATAAGCTCAAGACAGAACTTAGAGGGTTACGAACCCAAGGATTTGATATTACCACGTACGAAAGACGATTCACAGAATTGTGCCTATTGTGTCCGGGAGCGTTCGAAGATGAGGAAGAGAAGATCGACGCGTTTGTGAAAGGATTACCGGAAAGAATCCAAGAAGATATAAGTTCACACGAGCCCGCCTCCATATAACAGGCATGTAGAATGGCTCACAAACTAGTGAACCAGATTGAGGAAAGAATTAAAGAACAGACGGCTGAAGAGGCCAATGTGAAGCAAGTTAAAAGAAAGTGGGAGGAAAATGGTGATAAGAATCACCAATACAACAACAACAGCAATTACAATAATAATCGCAAAAATTATCCCAACAATCGCAACATCAATTGCAACTACAACAAATGGCCCAACAACAACAACAACAACAACAACAACAGCAACTACAACAATCATCCCAACAACAATAACAACCGCAACAACAACAACAATCAGAAGCAGCTATGCCAAAGGTGTGAAAAGTATCACTCGGGGTTCTGCACCAAATTTTGCAACAAGTGTAAAAGAAATGGTCATAGCGCGGTGAAGTGTGAGGTCTACGGACCAGGGGTTAACAGAACGAAAGGAACAAATGGTGTCGGAACGAGTAATGGCAGAGCAAGTAGTGTCGAAGCAAGTTATGCCAATGTAGTTTGTTATAAATGTGGAAAACCGGGCCACATTATTAGAAATTGCCCGAACCAGGAGAACACGAATGGACAAGGCCGCGGAAGAGTTTTCAATATTAATGCGGCAGAGGTACAGGAAGACCCGGAGCTTGTTACGGGTACGTTTCTTATTGACAATAAATCTGCTTACGTTTTATTTGATTCGGGTGCGGATAGAAGTTATATGAGTAGAGATTTTTGTGCTAAATTAAGTTGTCCATTGACGCCGTTGGATAGTAAATTTTTACTCGAATTAGCAAATGGTAAATTAATTTCAGCAGATAATATATGCCGGAATCAAGAAATTAAACTGGGTAGCGAAATATTTAAGATTGATTTGATACCACTAGAGTTAGGGAGTTTTGATGTAATAGTTGGCATGGACTGGCTGAAGAAGGTGAAAGCAGAGATCGTATGTTATAAAAATGCAATTCGCATTGTACGAGAAGAAGGAGAACCCTTAATGGTGTACGGAGAAAAGGGAAACATGAAGCTACATCTTATTAGTAATTTGAAGGCACAAAAACTAATAAGAAAAGGTTGCTATGCTAATCTAGCACACATCGAGAAAGTACAAACTGAAGAAAAGAGCATCAATGATGTTCCCGTCGCAAAAGAATTTCCCGATGTATTTCTGAAAGAATTACCGGGACTACCTCCACATCGATCTGTTGAATTTCAAATAGATCTTGTACCAGGAGCTGCACCAATAGCTCGTGCTCCTTATAGACTCGCACCCAGCGAGATGAAAGAACTGCAAAGCCAACTGCAAGAACTATTAGAACGTGGTTTCATTCGACCAAGCACATCACCATGGGGAGCTCCTGTTTTGTTTGTCAAGAAGAAGGATGGTACATTTAGGTTGTGTATTGACTACAGAGAGTTGAAAAAACTTACCATCAAAAACCGTTATCCACTGTCGAGAATTGACGACTTATTTGATCAACTACAAGGTCGTCGGTTTATTCGAAGATCGATTTACGTTCTGGATATCATCAAATGCGAGTAAAGGAGGATGATATTCCAAAAACTGTTTTTAGGACGCGTTATGGTCATTACAAGTTTATGGTTATGCCATTTGGATTGACTAAAGCACCAGCTGTGTTCATGGACCTTATGAACCGAGTGTGTGGGCCATATCTTGACAAGTTTGTCATTGTTTTCATCGATGACATACTTATTTACTCAAAGAATGATCAAGAGCATGAAGAACATTTGAGAAAAGTGCTAAAAGTATTGAGGAAAGAAAAACTGTACGCTAAGTTTTCAAAGTGTGCATTTTGGTTGGAAGAAGTTCAATTCCTCGGTCACATAGTGAACAAATAAGGTATCCACGTGGACCCGGCAAAGATCGAAACCGTTGAAAAGTGAGAAACCCCAAAAACTCCGAAGCATATACGTCAATTTTTAGGATTGGCTGGTTACTACAGAAGATTCATCCAAGATTTCTCTAAAATAGCAAAACCCTTGACTGCATTAACGCATAAAGGGAAGAAATTTGAATGGAAGGATGAACAAGAGAAGGCATTTCAATTATTGAAGAAAAAGCTAACTACGGCACCTATATTGTCATTGCCTGAAGGGAATGATGATTTTGTGATTTATTGTGACGCATCAAAGCAAGGTCTCGGTTGTGTATAATGCAACGGACGAAGGTGATTGCTTATGCGTCTAGACAATTGAAGATTCACGAGCAAAATTATACGACGCATGATTTGGAATTAGGCGCGGTTGTTTTTGCATTAAAGACTTGGAGGCACTACTTATATGGGGTCAAAAGTATTATATATACTGACCACAAAAGTCTTCAACACATATTTAATTAGAAACAACTGAATATGAGGCAGCGTAGGTGGATTGAATTGTTGAATGATTACGACTTTGAGATTCGTTACCACTCGGGGAAGGCAAATGTGGTAGCCGACGCCTTGAGCAGAAAGGACAGAGAACCCATTCGAGTAAAATCTATGAATATAATGATTCACACTAACCTTACTACTCAAATAAAGGAGGCGCAACAAGGAGTTTTAAAAGAGGAAAATTTAAAGGATGAAATACCCAAAGGATCGGAGAAGCATCTTAATATTCGGGAAGACGGAACCCGGTATAGGGCTGAAAGAATTTGGGTACCAAAATTTGGAGATATGAGAGAAATGGTACTTACAGAAGCTCATAAAACCAGATACTCAATACATCCTGGAACGGGAAAGATGTACAAGGATCTTAAGAAACATTTTTGGTGGCCAGGTATGAAAGCCGATATTGCTAAATATGTAGGAGAATGTTTGACTTGTTCTAAGGTCAAAGCTGAACATCAGAAACCATCAGGTCTACTACAACAACCTGAAATCCCAGAATGGAAATGGGAAAACATTACCATGGATTTCATTATTAAATTGCCAAGGACTGCAAGTGGTTATGATACTATTTGGGTAATAGTTGATCGTCTCACCAAGTCAGCACACTTCCTGCCAATAAGAGAAGATGACAAGATGGAGAAATTAGCACGACTGTATTTGAAGGAAGTCATCTCCAGACATGGAATACCAATCTCTATTATCTCTGATAGGGATGGCATATTTATTTCAAGATTCTGGCAGACATTACAGCAAGCATTAGGAACTCGTCTAGACATGAGTACTGCCTATCATCCACAAACTGATGGGCAGAGCGAAAGGACGATACAAACGCTTGAAGACATGCTACGAACATGTGTTATTGATTTCGGAAACAGTTGGGATCAACATCTACCGTTAGCAGAATTTTTCTACAACAACAGCTACCATTCAAGCATTGAGATGGCGCCGTTTGAAGCACTTTATGGTAGAAAGTGCAGGTCTCCGATTTGTTGGAGTGAAGTGGGGGATAGACAGATTACGGGTCCGGAGATAATACAAGAAACTACCGAAGGTAATATAATGGCAGCAAAAAGAGAAAGTTCGAGAAGTGGATCTTTTGGAGGAAAATCAGAAAGTCAATCGGGTGGTCAGTCTGTTCAGCAATCAAGTAAGCAATCAGGATTTCGTGGTAAGAAGTCCGGTGGGTTTAAACAGAAAAGTAAGTCTGGTATTAGTGGATCGGGTTCAAGTCAGTCTGGGTGGTGTCATGTTTGTAAGTCAACCCATGTTGATCCGTGTTCTCCAATGACCAGAAGGTGTTTAAAATGTGGAGTGTTAGGTCATGAATCAACAGCTTATTCTTTTAAGTCTAATGTTTGTTGGAGTTGCCATCAAGAGGAGCATAGATCAGCGAATTGTCCATCTGCGACAAGAGCCGGTTCTGGGGCAGGGTCAGGGGCGAGGTCTGTAACTTCTGGGGGATCTTCTGCTTCTACTGCCGGGCAGAAGAGAAAGAATCCTCCAACAACAGAGGCAAGGGCATTTCAGATGACGGTAGACGCTGCAACCGCTATCGATGATGTCATTACCGGTATGTTCTTGGTTAATTCCTTTCCAGCTCGTGTGTTATTTGATTCAGGAGCGAATTGTTCTTTTATGTCCTTAGGCTTTTGTGATAAGTTGAAGTTTCCTGTTAGGATGTTAGATGAGCCTTTGGGAATAGAAGTAGCTGATGGTAAAATGGTTCCATGCACATCATCTGTGTCTGGAATTGCCATCGAAATCGACGGCCATTTGTAGTGACCCGAACTTTTCCATGTTTATATATATATTAAATGAAATTGTTATTTACATGATTAAGTATTTCCAACATGTTAAGCAATCAAACTTGTTAAGACTTGATTAATTGAAATAGGTTTCATATAGACAATTGACCACCCAAGTTGACCGGTGATTCACGAACGTTAAAACTTGTAAAAACTATACGATGACATATATATGGTTATATATATAGTTAACATTATTTAATTATAAGTATGTATCTCATTAGGTATTTTAACAATGAGTTATATACATAAAAATGAGACTATTAATTTAAGAAACTCGAAAACGATATATATAACGATTATCGTTATAACAACGTCTTACTAGGTACATATGAATCATATTAAGATATTGATACACTTGGTTAATTATGTTAAATGATAAGTAAATATATTATTAAGTGTATTAACAATGAAATACATATGTAAAAATAAGACTACTAACTTAATGATTTCGAAACGAGACATATATGTAACAATTATCGTTGTAACGACATTTAACTGTATATATATCATACTAAGATATATTATATATCATAATATCATGATAATATAACAATTTAACATCTCATTTGTTATACTAAACAATGGGCTAACAACATTCAACAAGATCGTTAACCTAAAGGTTTCAAAACAACATTTACATGTAACGACTAACGATGACTTAACGACTCAGTTAAAATGTATATACATGTAGTGTTTTAATATGTATTCATACACTTTTGAAAGACTTCAAGACACTTATCAAAATACTTCTACTTAACAAAAATGCTTACAATTACATCCTCGTTCAGTTTCATCAACAATTCTACTCGTATGCACCCGTATTCGTACTCGTACAATACACAGCTTTTAGATGTATGTACTATTAGTATATACACTCCAATGATCAGCTCTTAGCAGCCCATGTGAGTCACCTAACACATGTGGAAACCATCATTTGGCAACTAGCATAAAATATCTCATAAAATTACAAAAATATGAGTAATCATTCATGACTTATTTATATGAAAACAAAATTACATATCCTTTATATCTAATCCATACACCAACGAACAAAAACACCTACAAACACTTTCATTCTTCAATTTTATTCATATAATTGATCTCTCTCAAGTTCTATCTTCAAGTTCTAAGTGTTCTTCATAAATTCCAAAAGTTCTAGTTTCATAAAATCAAGAATACTTCCAAGATTGCAAGTTTACTTCCAAGTTTTCTAAATCCATTCCAAGTAATCATCCAAGATCAAGAAACCTTTGTTACTTATAGTAGGTTATCTTTCTAATACAAGGTAATAATCATATTAAAACTTTAATTCAATTTCTATAACTATAACAATCTTATTTCGAGTGGAAATCTTACTTGAAATTGTTTTCGTGTCATGATTCTGCTTCAAGAACTTTCAAGCCATCCAAGGATCCTTTGAAGCTAGATCCATTTTTCTTATTTCCAGTAGGTTTATCCAAAGAACTTGAGGTAGTAATGATGTTCATAACATCATTCAATTCATACATATAAAGCTATCTTATTCGAAGGTTTAAACTTGTAATCACTATAACATAGTTTAGTTAATTCTAAACTTGTTCGCAAATAAAAGTTAATCCTTCTAACTTTACTTTTAAAATCAACTAAACACATGTTCTATATCTATATTATATGCTAACTTAATGATTTAAAACCTGGAAACACGAAAAACACCGTAAAACCGAATTTACACCGTCGTAGTAACACCGCGGGCTGTTTTGGGTTATTTAATTAAAAACTATGATAAACTTTGATTTAAAAGTTGTTATTCTGGGAAAATGATTTTTATTATGAACATGAAACTATATCCAAAAATTATGGTTAAACTCGAAGTGGAAGTATGATTTCTAAAATGGTCATCTAGACGTCGTTCTTTCGACTGAAATGACTACCTTTACAAAAACAACGTGTAACTTATTTTTCTGACTATAAACCTATACTTTTTCTGTTTAGATTCATAATATAGAGTTCAATATGAAACCATAGCAATTTGATTCACTCAAAACGGATTTAAAATGAAGAAGTTATGGGTAAAACAAGATTGGATAATTTTTCTCATTTTAGCTACGTGAAAATTGGTAACAAATCTATTCCAACCATAACTTAATCAACTTGTATTGTATATTATGTAATATTGAGATACCATA
Source organism: Rutidosis leptorrhynchoides (assembly GCF_046630445.1). Classification (NCBI taxonomy): domain Eukaryota; kingdom Viridiplantae; phylum Streptophyta; class Magnoliopsida; order Asterales; family Asteraceae; genus Rutidosis; species Rutidosis leptorrhynchoides. Next base: position 474,886,144 of record NC_092335.1, read on the forward strand.
GACACGTATACAATGTTTCGACCTATCATGTCGACACATCTATATATATTTCGGAACAACCATAGACACTCTATATGTGAATGTTGGAGTTAGCTATACAGAGTTGAGGTTGATTCCAAAATATATATAGTTTGAGTTGTGATCAATACTGAGATACGTATACACTGGGTCGTGGATTGATTCAAGATAATATTTATCGATTTATTTCTGTACATCTAACTGTGGACAACTAGTTGTAGGTTACTAACGAGGACAGCTGACTTAATAAACTTAAAACATCAAAATATATTAAAAGTGTTGTAAATATATTTTGAACATACTTTGATATATATGTATATATTGTTATAGGTTCGTGAATCAACCAGTGGCCAAGTCTTACTTCCCGACGAAGTAAAAATCTGTGAAAGTGAGTTATAGTCCCACTTTTAAAATCTAATATTTTTGGGATGAGAATACATGCAGGTTTTATAAATGATTTACAAAATAGACACAAGTACGTGAAACTACATTCTATGGTTGAATTATCGAAATCGAACATACCCCTTTTTTATTAAGTCTGGTAATCTAAGAATTAGGGAACAGACACCCTAATTGACGCGAATCCTAAAGATAGATCTATTGGGCCTAACAAACCCCATCCAAAGTACCGGATGCTTTAGTACTTCGAAATTTATATCATATCCGAAGGGTGTCCCGGAATGATGGGGATATTCTTATATATGCATCTTGTTAATGTCGGTTACCAGGTGTTCACCATATGAATGATTTTTATCTCTATGTATGGGATGTGTATTGAAATATGAAATCTTGTGGTCTATTGTTACGATTTGATATATATAGGTTAAACCTATAACTTACCAACATTTTTGTTGACGTTTAAAGCATGTTTATTCTCAGGTGAATACTAAGAGCTTCCGCTGTTGCATACTAAAATAAGGACAAGATTTGGGGTCCATGTTTGTATGATATTGTGTAAAAACTGCATTCAAGAAACTGATTTCGATGTAACATATTTGTATTGTAAACCATTATGTAATGGTCGTGTGTAAACAGGATATTTTAGATTATCATTATTTGATAATCTACGTAAAGCTTTTTAAACCTTTATTTATGAAATAAAGGTTATGGTTTGTTTTAAAAATGAATGCAGTATTTGAAAAATGTCTCATATAGAGGTCAAAACCTCGCAACGAAATCAATTAATATGGAATGTTTTTAATCAATAAGAACGGGACATTTCACCATTCCTTCCCTTTAACCTGTTTTGTTGATGCCTATACCTAGCTTTGATGTAGTCATAGGTATGAATTGGTTAAGAGCTAATAGGGCTAATATTAAGTGTGATAAGAAGATGATTTGTTTCCGTTTGGTCGACGGATCCCGAGTGATAGCTAGGGAGAGCGCAGTGGATTTAACTTCCCTATGGTTTCCCTAATGAAAGCTTAGAAGGCAATAACAAAAGGGTGTGATTCATTCTTAGCCTACGTGATTGATGTTAAGAAAGAGAAGAAGCAGGTGACCGATATTCCCGTTGTGTCAGAATTTCCCGAAGTGTTTCCAGATGATTTACCAGGGTTGCCTCCAGTACGTGAAGTAGAGTATAAAATTAATTTGGTTCCAGGTGCTACGCCAGTTGCAAAAGCTCCTTACAGATTAGCTCCGTCAGAAATCCGAGAAATGATATCTCAGATTCAGGAATTGTTAGATAAGGGGTTTATCCGACCAAGTTCTTCACCGTGGGGTGCTCCTGTGTTGTTTGTTAAAAAGAAAGATGGGTCGCTTCGTATGTGTATAGATTACCGCGACTTAAATAAGAGAACAATCAAGAATAAGTATTCGTTACCAAGAATCGATGACTTATTTGATCAGTTACAGGGTGCTTCCTACTTTTCAAAGATTGATTTACATTCAGGGTATCATCAGGTACGTGTTGCAGAGAGTGATATACCGAAAACAGCGTTTAGAACTAGATATGGTCATTATGAATTTTTAGTTATGCCATTTGGGTTAAAAAACGCGCCAGCAGTGTTTATGGATCTCATGAACAGGGTGTGTCGTCAGTATCTTGACAAGTTTGTGATTGTCTTCATAGATGATATCTTGATATATTCGAAAACCGAGAAAGATCATGCTACACATTTGAGATTGGTATTAGAACTTCTTAAACAGGAACAGTTGTATGCAAAGTTTTCTAAGTGTGAATTTTGGTTGCGGGAAGTACAGTTTCTGGGTCATGTGATTTGTGAACAGGGTATTAAAGTAGATCAGTCTAAGATAGAGGCCGTAATGAATTGGAACTCACCGAAAACGCCGACAGAAATTAAGAGTTTTCTGGGTTTAGCAGGTTATTACCGCCGATTTATCAAAGACTTCTCTAAAATAGCAGGTCCGTTGAATAAGTTAACTAGAAAAGATGTAGCCTTTCAATGGACTGATGAACAAGAAAAGGCTTTTCAGACTCTCAAACAATTGTTATGTCAAGCACCGGTTTTAGCTTTATCAGAGGGAACAGAAGATTTTGTGGTCTACTGCGATGCGTCACGTGCAGGTCTGGGTTGTGTTTTGATGCAGAGAAATAAAGTTATAGCGTATGCTTCACGACAGTTGAAGAATCATGAACAAAACTACCATACTCATGATTTAGAGTTAACTGCAGTTGTGTTTGCTTTGAAGCTTTGGAGACATTATTTGTATGGTACACATTGTGAAATCTATACAGATCATAAGAGTCTTCAATATATCTTTTCGCAGAGAGAATTAAATATGCGTCAACGTCGATGTTTAGAATTGATTAAAGACTACGATTGTGAAATTAAGTACCATCCGGGTAAAGCAAATGTGGTCGCAGATGCTCTGAGTCGCAAGAAAACCATCGAAAATGTTAGATTTATGAGAATTGAAATAGTTTCAAACTTGATTGATCGATTGAAAACCGTTCAGTTAGTAGCTTTGAATGACGAAAACCTAAAGACTGAACAAATGACTAAAAGAAAATTTGACCTATGCAATGATTCTAGAGGATTAAAGACCTATAAAGATCGAATTTGGGTGCCTATGCTTGGAGATTTGAGGGATTTAATCCTTACTGAAGCGCATAAATCGAGATTATCAGTGCATCCAGGTAGTACAAAGATATATAGAGACTTGAAAACATTGTATTGGTGGCCGACAATGAAGACAGATGTTGCGAATTTTGTCAAAAAATGTCATATTTGTGCGCAAGTTAAGGCAGAACATCAGAAACCGTATGGATCTCTAAGACAGTTAGAAATTCCTCAGTGGAAATGGGATCATATAACGATGGATTTTGTAACCAAGTTACCCCGAACCCATAAAGGTCATGACATGATCTGGGTGATAGTGGATCGTTTAACAAAGAGTGCTCACTTTTTAGCTACTCGTGAAACCGCTTCGTTGAATGATTTGGCATAGTTGTACTTGAAAGAGATCGTTAGTCGACATGGTGTACCATTGTCAATAGTTTCTGATAGGGATACTAGGTTTGTATCTAACTTCTGGAACAGTTTACAACAGAATCTGGGTACACGTGTGAATCTAAGTATAGCTTATCATCCGCAAACAGACGATCAGAGTGAACGAATGATTCAAATGTTAGAAGACATGTTGAGAGCGTGTGTCTTAGAATATGGTGGTTCTTGGGATTCGCATCTTCCATTGATAGAGTTTGCTTACAACAATTCGTATCATTCGAGTATCGGAATGCCGCCATATGAAGTGTTGTATGGTCGCAAGTGCAGAACTCCTACGTGTTGGTTAGAAGCAGGTGAGAAACAATTTGCAGGTCCTGAAATTGTTCAGATAACCGCAGAAAAGGTCAAAATTGCACGTGAGAAATTGAAAGCAGCCAGAGACCGACAAAAGATGTATGCTGATCCGCGCAGACGTCCTGTGACATTTAATGTAGGTGATCGTGTTTATCTGAAAGTTTCGCCATGGAAAGGGGTGATCAGATTTGGTAAACTTGGTAAACTAGCATCGAGGTTTATTGGGCCATTTCCGATCAAAGAAATTTTGAATGATCAGACTGTTGTTTTAGATCTTCCATCAGAGTTAGCAGGAATACACAACACATTCAACGTGTGCTATCTGAGAAAGTGCACAGTGGATGAGGAAAGTCAGATTCTTCCGTTGAAGGATTTGAAAGTTGATTTGACTAAGAAACTAGTAGAAGAGCCGGTTAGAATAGTGGACAAGAAAGTCACAAAGTTAAGAAAGAAACAGATTCCTATGGTGTTAGTGGAGTGGCGACACAGTTTAGGTTCTAACTTGACGTGGGAAACCGAGGAGTTAATGAGAGCGCGCTATCCCCAGTTGTTTGACCTTGACCAGATTTCGAGGACGGAATCTTTTTAACGGGGGTAGATTTGTAACATCCTCAATCGGGCCTAGATGTAAGATTACTAGATTGCCTTAAGTTTGTATTGCGTTATTATATGCTTTTATTTTTATTTAATATTTATTATTATTTAATGATTTAATGATGTGGTTAGGACCAGTTTGTGACAAGGGTCACAGAACAGGTTTGTTTATTTAATTTGGACTCCGTTTAGGTTGCCAAATGACGTACGAAAGATATCAGATAACTGATAAATACCCGTGAGTTACACAGTATGGGATTTAATCCCAAATAATAGACTGATGTCTATCCCCTTCTTGCATTTTTCAGAAAATTCCCAAAACACTCGCGTACCTTCCTTTCACCTACAATCAAACCCTAATTTCTAATCCTTGTTTTAGAGCTCGAATCATTTACATCTTTGTGTTCCTTGTGATTCACTGATTCTTTCAAGGTAAGAATCACAAGTTTTCATGCTTTAATCTTCAAGAAAATGGGGTTTTTGTGTTAGTTTTTATAAAGTGTGTATTTTGGGTCAAAGTGGTTAGATTTGATGTTGTTTGAATCCAAATCTTGTGGGTTTATGTTTCTTAATGTATAGTGTCTTTGATTTGGTCAGTTTTGAGGTCATAATCGAGCTATAGAGCAAGAATTGGGCGATTTTGGGTGAAACCCGTCACTTTGTTTTCAGCTTCTGTAGATGAACACGGTCGCATCGACCGAGTGTGTATGACCCACGGCCGAGTGTGTCTGTGTAAGACCATCGACCGAGTGACTAGACACTCGGCCGAGTGAGTGAAGACAGTCGGCCGACTGTCTCTGACAGTCGCCCGAGTGTCTTGGGCAGTAAAATATTTTACCAAGGGTTGATTTTTAGCCGTTATGCTGCCCGTTTTGATTTTGATGATTTTGATGTAAATTTTGACAGTTTTTGATACAAAAATTTTTAGCGGACAGTTTTTGATACAAAAATTTTTAGCGGATAGTTTTTGATGTTAACGAACACAAACTAACTTATGTATATGTTTTTCTCAGGATAAAAGGAGAAAGAGAAGGTTCAGTGATTAGATAGCTGAATACCTTTTCGTTTGCTGGTATTTGGTGAGTGGGACTATCTAGAGAATATAGTATATAGAAGCATGTTATATTATGATTGCCATGCTTGTTAGATATAGTTACTAATACTGTTAGTTAGTCTGTGGTGATGACTGCATGTTAGTTGATGCTTGTCTGCTGGAGCCCAGTGCGTTCCAATTGTGTGGTAGCCTCGGTAGGTGAGATCAACCTGCGGGTTGGGTTCCTCTGTGGTAGCCTAGTCAACCGTGGTGTATATATATGTGAATGACGTGTCCGTCGCGTGTGGATTATGTATATACATACGGTGGTGGAGGAACTTCTGGTAAGCCCCAATCCGATCAGCTGGTGGTTAATGGTTTGGTCGACCCGCCAGAGTCTCTGTAGACGGCACTTGGGTGATGTTTGTGTGTTAAACTATGTGACATGATTAGTATAACACTGATGTATGCTATGGCCTGTAGTTAGTCGTACTCACTTAGCTTCGTGCTAATTCCCCTCCATCTCCTCCCTGTAGGTTATTAGCTTTTGTAGATAGTGCTTTTTGGGAGAAGACGGGCATGGCGATGTTATGTTTGACAATGAAGAAACTCTGATGTGTCTTTTCTATCAAAACTGAATTTTGTTATAATGTCACGTGACACCAGATGTATTAGTTTAATGCTAGTTGTCAGATAATTTGGATATGTAAATACGGTTATGTTATTATAATGGTTTAATTAATGTTAATGCTTCCGCCACGTATTTAAAAAAAAAAATTAGCGGTGTCACACAAGTTGTTTAAATATTAATTTACAGTTTCAAACACAATTTCAATTAACGTCAACCATAATTCAGTTGATCATATCTTTTAATCCGTTCATCGAAATCACGCAATTTCTAAATGAAAAGTTATAAATTTTTCGATAGCTTTCCAACGACATGCATATCATATACCTTATATCAGTAATATACGTATTAAATTCGTGATTCAACATATACTATATAATGACGAAATTAAATATACAAGCATTCATAATCAAATATACTCGAGCACTAGTCAGGGATACACTATCAATATATAAAAGATAAAATATGAGTGCTCACGTATCAATATTGAGATTCAATATTGCAGGAAAGTACGTAGATGCAACGGAGATGATAAACACTAGTTTGACTCACGAGCTATACTCCCGAACTATACCCATAATCTCCATAGCTATAACCCATAATTTCCTTAGCTCTATCCCGTTCGAAAAGCTTGTTTTGAAATAATTCGCTCATGACTCCGTCGTAGTATTTTATGTATATTACTAATAATAATACCTATACTACTAGTTAAGATTAATAATAATATTAATCTTAATAATAATAATAATAATAATAATAATAATAATAATAATAATAATAATAATAATAATAATAATAATAATAATAATATAAAGAGAGATTGAGAGACAGAGGTAAATATGTGTGTGTATATGTGAACGAACTCGTTTGATTTATAGATGTGTCCTGAGATTCCAATCCATTTGATCGCATGGATGTTGTGTGTGGTCTTCATGCGATCGCATGGCCACAACTTACAGCTCATAAACTTTTGTTTGCTACCTCGTCGACATATTATTATATTTATATATAATTTATATAATTTATTTTAATTAATTATATATTATATTATATTCTCGTGTATAGATGACCTGCAATTTTAGTTCCGATAACTTGTTCGTTGACGCTCGACTTATGTCCCGGTTTCGATTTTTCGAACGTCCTTTCGTATGCTAAGAAAACTAGCACATTACATTATGCGATGTGTACCTTTATTAATAATTCGACCCAATCACCGATAGATTATATTACTCAAAGTATAATCTTTACATTTAAGTGTTGTGGTCATTTGCTTCTATAAATCAAGATCTCGATATTAATTAACATGATAATATTAATTAAAATCCAAAACGTTTTTGTATCCAATTAAAATCATATATATATATATATATATATATATATATATATATATATATATATATATATATATATATATATATATATATATATATATATATATATTTTTTAAAAATAAAAATTGTACATTTATATATAGTTGAAATATTTAGTTTTTCAAAAACAATTATATTTCGAAATATAAATTAGATCGTTTACGTAATAGAAAATATTATATCATATAACGTTTTCAATTTAATAGTTATAGTTTATTTATGTACTGGCGTTTTAAATATCAATCGCATCACTAAGCGAGTGTTACTATCGTGTGTATAACAAATTTGAAAACATATATATTTAATGAACACGTTTTAAATACACGTTGCAAGTTCTTCATACAATTAATTCTTAACAACAATATTCTAACTTATCGTATATATCCATCCACAGTATCATATACTTAATACTTTGTTAACGTTTTCAAGTTATAGTGCATATATGTATCTATTTACATATAATTTTTCGCTAATCGTCGAGAACAAATGAAGGGTATTTGAACATATGAAAGTAGTTCAAAATATTGAGATTCAGTTTTACAGACTTTGCTTATCGTGTCGGAAACATTAAATCATTTAAGGATTAAGTTTAAATTTGGTCAGAAATTTCCGGGTCATCACAGCTGACAATAATTGTGGACGACGGTTGTGGTTTGCTTCTCATAGCTAGCATCATTTACACAGACATGTTACTGCTGATAAGGTTCTTTTTGATGATTTTACTACTATTTCGTTATGTAAAACGTTCTTTTTCGTTTTAAGGAATACATTTATAACTTATATATAGAGTGTGGAACGCATGTTGTGTTGTTATTTGGTTTAATACATGTTGCTAAATGTCGTTCTTTATTGTCTTATCATCGCAGTAATGTAGTTTAGCTGCTTTCTTCAGACAACTTTATAGTGAATTTGATGTTGAGATACATTTGTAGATTTTTGAGCACTAGAACTATTGAAGAGAAAGTAGTAATTTTTTTTTATGTTCAATTTTTAAGCAAAGATAAAATCATTTGTGATAGGATATTGTATCATGCAGGTATATCAGCGTCAGATGTCAAAAGAAGGGCTTCAAAAAGTAATCCAACAATAGCAATCTGATTGCAAGATCCAGGTATATCATAACGAATAAATGCAGGGGAATAATCTCTCAACAGAGGATTTACGTGACCTATTTAGTAGTGTTTAAAGGTTTTTATCGTGCTTCAGGCTTCTTCTATTTTGCGATAATTTAAGAAATTTTTACGGCATTTTGGTGCATAATGTTTGAAAGTCATAGAGTTGAATGCAATCTAATGCCCATTTTGACCCTTTTGAACTGTAAGGCCATTTTGGTGTCAAATTGGGTATGATTGATTTGGACACGCCCACTATGTTGTATAAAATGTGTTTGCAAGTTTTGGTGTTTTAAATATGAGTTTTAGGTATATTTGGTTAAGGCGTCCATTTTGACCCATTTAAAATGTAATTGTGCATAAGTCGACCCGTTTGAGTAACTTCAAGAATTTAAAGCTACCAATACTTTTAAAGTGTGTTTTCGGAGTTGTAGAGTAATTTTTGGTCACTTGGATATATCGAACAATAAAATAGATCGTCAACCAATTTTGGTTTCATTCTGGGTAAAAAGGTGTCAATGACTTTCCGACCTACTTAATGGGTTTGTAAGTTGACAATAGTTACGTTTTGATGAAAAATAATATTTAAGATATAAAGACAAGATTAAATAGGTTTTAAATGACTTTTAAACAAGATCCAGAGTTGCAGTTGCTGGGGAAAAAAATGATGCAGGCTAGGCAATAATACAGATGCAGTCTTTGGACTTTTTAGATTTTTTTCCTTTTAAACATTACTTTTAGACCATAATTCCAGTTTATACTTATTTTTCTTCTTCGAATCGTATATCTTATGTTGCATTTCTAAAAGCATGAAGCTTCAATTTTATTAATTCAGTTAGTTCTATTTATGAAACTTAGGGACTTTGTACAAGAATATATTTATTGAGACAAAATATAGAGCTCCTGAGAACCAAGTGAAATGATCAAGTTTAACATTGCCGCTTCTTAAGGCTACTGACTATTACGTATTCAGAAATAGGTAATACGTTACTTCAGTCCTGGTTTTGTATATTTGTCGTGGTATATGTTGGCCTTCGTTCTCGACACTCCAACTAAGTTACTTTTGCCGTCAAAGTGCCTATTTGTTTGTCTGAGTTACTTGGCACTTTTTTATGTATGATTGTGTATGGTTTTGTTGAGCTGTAACTATGCTGTAACTATGTTATTTAATCAAGTATTTCTTCTCTGTTAAAATGCTAAGAGCTACCTTTGATGATTTCCCCTCTTGGTTCTACTGTATTTATGTTTCTTAATGTTGGAAATGTAGTTTTCTTTTGTTATGCTTATGTTTGTATTGGTTACTTTTTGATTTTAGTAATGTAAATAAATAGTTGTAATCGTCTCTAATACGTACAAAGATCACAAACACAACAAACCCGACTGACAACTCAAATAAAGCCGCCGCGACGCGCGGCCATACCGTTGCTAGTTGAAAGGAAGTAAAATGAAGGAAAAGTAAAATGTAGTGAAATTTCTCTTTGATTGATTCATTTTAAATTGAAAGAATTCTTTATCCCTCTTTTTCATTTCATTTCATTCACTTTTCTTTAATTTGAAATTTGGGAAAACACCCTTAGCATTTCAACTTTTTAAAAACCTTTTTATTTAATTTTAATTTGAATTTTTTTGTTTGTGTTAAATAATACGGAGTATACTCCATAAAGCTACAATGAAATGAATCTAAAATTTTATTCATTTAAAAAAATGCTTTATAAAAAAATATTTAAAAACTAAAATTTAACAATTATTTTATACTTGTAAAATTCCGTCTTATCAAACAAGACTGACTTCTTACCAACCTACAAAGAGTTGTGAGGCTGGACCAAACACGAAGAATGAATTTGGAGAAAATAGTATAAGGGTGTGTTTGGGTGACGAGCTTGTTGGAGCTTATGGGAGCTTATAGGAGCTTGAGCTTATGATTTTAATAAGCTCCAAGTCATAAGCTTCGTTTGGTAGAGAAAAAAAGTAGAGCTTATGAAAATCATAAGCTGTGAAAAAATAAGCTATGTTATAATTCGGTAGGCTTATAACTACCTTTAGTGGTTTGATTCTTGATGTTATAATTCAGTAGGCTTATAACTACCTTTAGTGATTTGATTCTTGATTAAGAATACTAATAATGAAGTGTAAGAACAAAGATGATAATGGAGAGAAAGAAAGAAACACTTTGTAAGTGTGAGAAATGGTGCAAGTTTAATGCTTGCATTCATGGCTATTTATAGCAAAAATATCACAAGTTTAGGTAATACAATAATATTACTTTTGTGTATCAATAATTGACTATCCATTTATATATATATATATATATATATATATATATATATATATATATATATATATATATATATATATATATATATATATATATATTATAACACTCCCCCTTGGATAGCAATTTTGTTTATTGAAGATCAACTGTAAGTTACTGCCTCGTTAAAAACCTTGCTAAAGAAAACCCAGTGGGAAAAACTTTAGCTAAGGGAAAAAGAGTGCAGCATGGAGTTGACTCCCCCTCAAGTAGACATCGCTTCGGTTGTTACATCTTTTGAACATGTCTCATGCCAATGTTATGAACGTGTGTTCTGAAAATAGCAGTTGGAAGTGCTTTCGTGAAAAGATCAGCAGAGTTTTTGCTGGATTGAACATATCTCATTTCAATCTCGTTGTCCTTAATGAGATTTTGAGTGTATGAGAAGAATCTAGGAGGTATGTGTTTGGTTCGGTCACTTTTGATATACCCTTCTTTCATCTGTGCTATGCAAGCTGCATTATCTTCATAGATAATTGTTGGACTTTTATCGCGTTCTAGTCCACAAGAATCAGTAATGATTTGTGTCATTGATCTCAACCAAAAACATTCCCGAGTAGCTTCATGTAATGCAATCACTTCGGCATGATTTGATGATGTAGCAACAAGTGTTTGTTTTTGAGAACGCCATGATATTGCAGTACCTCCATTTAGTAATACATATCCAGTTTGAGATTTAGCTTTATGTGGATCAGATAAATAACCTGCATCAGCATAACCAACCAAATCTTGTTTTGATTCGTTAGAATAAAATAATCCTAAATCAGTAGTTCCTCGAAGGTATCGAAATATGTGTTTGATCCCATTCCAGTGTCTTTTGGTAGGAGCAGAGCTGAACCTTGCCAACAAATTAACTGTAAAAGAAATGTCAGGTCTTGTACAATTTGTAAGATACATAAGAGCTCCAATTGCACTAAGATATGGTACTTCTGGTCCAAGAATATCTTCATGATCTTCACATGGACGAAATGGATCAGTTTCAACATTGAGTGATCTAACAACCATAGGAGTACTTAATGGTTTTGCCATGTCCATATTGAAACGTTTCAAAATCTTTTCAGTATATGTTGTTTGATGTACAAGTAAACCATTAGGCATATGCTCAATTTGTAAACCAAGGCAATACTTGGTTTTTCCGAGATCTTTCATTTCAAATTCTTTCTTTAGAAGTTGAATGGCTTCATAGATCTCTTTATTTGTACCTATGATGTTAAGATCATCAACATAAACAGCTATGATCACATATCCGGATGTTGTTTTCTTAATGAAAACACAAGGGCAAGTAAGGTTATTTGTATACCCTTTGCTTATCAAGTAATCACTTAATCGGTTATACCACATACGTCCCGATTGTTTTAACCCATATAAAGATCTTTGTAATTTAATCGAATACATTTCTTTGGGTTTTGCATTTGATGCTTCTGGTACCTTAAATCCTTCATGTATCTTCATATATATATCACTATCAAGTGATCCATATAGGTAAGCAGTCACAACATCCATGAGATGCATTTCTAAATTTTTAGAAACTGTCAGGCTGATTAAGTACCTAAAAGTAATTGCATCCATAACAGGGGAATAAGTTTCTTCATAATCAATTCCCGGTCTTTGAGAAAAACCTTGAGCTACAAGTCTAGCTTTATACCTTGTAACTTCATTTTTCTCATTTCTTTTTCGGACAAAAATCCATCTGTATCCTACAGGTTTCACATCTTTAGGAGTGAGAATGATGGATTCGAAAACTTTTCTTTTATTGAGTGATTCTAATTCAGCTCGTATTGCTTCTTTCCATTAAGCCCAATCATGTCTATTTTGACATTCAACCATAGATGTTGGTTCTGGATCATCATCATTATTCATGATGTCATATGCAACATTAAATGAAAATTTCTCATCAAGATTTTTCATTTCATTTCGGTTCCATAATATTTTTGAATATGCATAATTGATTGCAATTTCTGTATTGACATCATCAATCTCCTCTGCAGTAGGAGTACTGATTTGTGGTTCTTCTTGAAAACTTTCTTTTACTTCATTATCAGCTGATTTTCTTTTTCGAGGATTTTTATCCTTTGAACCAATTGGTCTTCCACGTTTCTGACGTGGCAAAGATTCATGAGTGACGTTATTGCCAGCTTTTGGAATTTCAATTCGAGCTGGAGTATTTACTGCTGGTATATATGATTTTGTCACCGTTTTTGTATCTGTAAATGCATCAGGCAATTGATTTGCAAGTTCTTGTATATGCATTATCTTTTGAACTTCTGTCTCGCATTCTTTTGTACGAGGATCAAGATACTTTAATTGAGGTTCACACCATGAAACATCATTTTCTTTATTTTTCATTTCTCCCCCTAATCTAGGGAACAATGTTTCATTAAAATGACAATCAGCAAAACGTGCTGTAAAAACGTCACCTGTCATAGGTTCAATATACCTTAATATTGAAGATGTTTCATATCCAACATATATTCCCAACCTCCTTTGAGGACCCATTTTTGTACGTTGTGGTGTCGCAATTGGAACATACACTGCACAACCAAATGTTCTAAGATGGGAAATATTTGGCTCTTGACCAAAAGAAAGTTGTAGGGGGGAATATTTATGACTTGCACTTGGTCTGATGCGAATCAATGCAGCAGCATGTAAAATTGCATGACCCCATATAGATACAGGGAGTTTTGTTCTCATTATCAATGGTCTAGCGATTAACTGTAAACGTTTAATCAATGACTCGGCTAAACCATTTTGTGTATGCACATGAGCAACAGAATGTTCAACAACAATTCCTATAGACATGCAATAGTCATTAAATGCTTGAGATGTAAATTCACCAGCATTATCAAGTCTCACCCTTTTAATGGTGTAATCAGGAAAATGAGCTCTCAATTTAATAATTTGGGCAAGAAATTTTGCAAATGCCACATTACGGCTTGATAACAGACAAACATGAGACCATCTGCTAGATGCGTCTATTAGAACCATGAAATATCTAAATGGTCCACATGGTGGATGAATTGGTCCACATATATCACCTTGAATTCTTTTAAGAAACATTGGTGATTCTTTCTCAACCTTAAGTGGTGAGGGTCTAGTTATCAATTTTCCAAGAGAGCAAGATGTACATGGAACCATTGTATCATGATGGATTTTTCTATCCTTTAGTGGATGTCCATGAGTACATTCAATAATCCTTTTCATCATTGTTGATCCTGGATGGCCTAATCTGTTATGCCATAAACTGAATACACCAGGATCAATATATTTTTCGTTAACTACCATATGTATTTCTGGTACATTTATATGTGTATAATGTAATCCAGAACTAAGTCTTGGCAGTTTTTCAACCACGTGACTCTTGTCAGTGATACTTAAATATTTCTCATTTTCTGTTGTCACTGACTAATAATCATACCCTTTAAGGTATATGTCAGAGAAACTCAATAAATTTCTGCTTGACTTGAGAGAAAATAAGGCATCATTTATTAAAAATTTTGTACCATTTGGTAGTATGAAATTTGCCTTTCCTATCCCTTTTATCAAGTTAGCAGGTCCTGATATTGTATGTATAGTTCCTTCCGTTGGTTTTAGATCAATAAAATATTTCTCGGATTTAAGTATAGTGTGTGTAGTTCTACTGTCTGCTATACAGAGATCTCCACCACTTGATTGATGTTGTATTCCAGCAAAATTCATATTGAACTTCATATATAAGAAATAAATAGTGAGTACATTAATATTACACAATATTTTACACGCAAATAGATAGTATTGAAACATTTAGCAAACATAATGACAAAGACAGACGATATTAAATCGTTTATTTTTCGAAAGACACACAACTTAAACATTCAAGAAATCTTCATATAAATCAGATGGTTTCTCAGTGACTGTTGGATCGACGTTATCCACAAAGTTTACTTCCTTTTCTTTATCTTTCAGCGAATCCTGATACATCTTAACAAGATGTTTAGATGTTCGGCAAGTATTAGCCCAGTGGCCCATTCTACCACATCTGTAGCAAGATTCTTCAGAATTTTTAGAAGAATTTTCTTCAACATCTTGTTTAGTGGGCTTGTTTTGTGGTTGATATTTATATTTTCATGGATTATTATTTCTTTGACCACCACAGCCACGACCACGACCACGTCCTCGCCCATTACCATTACCATAAGGATGGTTTCTACCATAGTTATGGCTTTTGGCATGATGATGGTGATGGTTATTATAACCACGACCTTGCCCGCGTCCTTGTCCATGTTTATAATTATTTGCAGTATTTGCTTCAGGGATTGCAAGTGTACCAGTAGGACGGGATTGCTGATTTTTCATTAATAGCTCATCATTTTGCTCTGCAACTAAGAGATATGAATTAAGTTCAGGATATGTTTTGAACTTTAGCATTCTCAAATTTCTTTGCACTGTGATGTTTGCAGCATTCATTGTGGAGAAAGTTTTCTCCATCATGTCTGCATCACTTATTTCATGTCCACAGAATTTAAGTTGTGAACATGTATTATACAGAGCTGAGCTATATTCATTTACTTTCTTAAAGTCTTGGAACCTTAATGTTCTCCATTGTTCCATAGCAGCTGGAAGTAAAATTTCTCTTTGATTATTGAATCTGCTTTTAAGACCTTCCCATAAAACATGGGGATCTTCTACAGTCACATAATTATTTTGTAAGCATTCATCAATATGTTGATGAATAAAACAACATGCCGTTGCTTGTTCTTTTTCAGAACAAGTGTTGTTTTCATTTATGGCTTCAAGAATGCCCATTGATTTAAGATGCATTTTTACTTTTATAACCCATGGCATGTAGTTGTTTCCAGTTGATTCTAAAGGAGTAAATTTAAGCTTTTCCAGATTTGACATTTTCTATTAAAACAAACAACATGATAAATTATAGTCACTTTATATTCATAAGTATATAAACATTAAACATAAATTTAATATAACATAAATGATAAGTAGGTGACAGTGTCGACCATATGTAAGCAATCATTAATAAATGTTATATAACATAAATATAAATATTAGTAAACATAAATGATAATTAGGCGACAGTGTCGGCCATATAAATGTTAGATAATAGAAATATAAATGTTAGTAACATAAATGATAATTAGGCGACAGTGTCGGCCATATAAATGTTAGATAATTGAAATATAAATTAGTAACATAAATGATAATTAGACGACAGTGTCGACCATATATTATTAAGGTGGTATAACCGACCATATATCATTTAGGTGGCAGAGCCAACCATAATTAGTATTAAGATTATCGTGCTGATAACGTGTTATAATTCAGTAGGCTTATAACTACCTTTAGTGGTTTGATTCTTGATGTTATAATTCAGTAGGCTTATAACTACCTTTAGTGATTTGATTCTTGATTAAGAATACTAATAATGAAGTGTAAGAACAAAGATGATAATGGAGAGAAAGAAAGAAACACTTTGTAAGTGTGAGAAATGGTGCAAGTTTAATGCTTGCATTCATGGCTATTTATAGCAAAAATATCACAAGTTTAGGTAATACAATAATATTACTTTTGTGTATCAATAATTGACTATCCATTTATATATATATATATATATATATATTATAACAAGCTACTTTTAGTAGCTTATGAAAAAAAGTAGAGCTTATGAACTGAAAAATAAGCTCCAGCTAGTTTACCAAACACTTATAAAAAATAATAAGCTCCACCTACCAGCTTAAAAAATAAGCTCCAGCTCCAGCTCTATCTCATAAGCTCCAGCTCCAGTTACAAGCTCCTGCTCCAGCTCCAGCTCCAGCTACTTTCATCCAAACACACCCTAAGGGTGTGTTTGGATGAAATTAGCTTGGAGCTGGAGCTGGAGCTGGAGCTGGAGCTGGAGCTGGAAGCTGAAGCTTATTGTTTAAGCTAGAAGTTGGAGCTTATGTTTTTTAAGTGTTTAGTAAATTAGTTGGAGCTTATGTATGTAAAATGACATAAAATGACAAAAAATAAATGATAAATAATGATTTAGTTGCTAATAATGTAATTTTACTTCCATAAGCTTTCTAACTTATTTATTTCAACTAGCTTATTTTTCCAGAGCTTATTTTTTGTCATAAGCTCTGGAATATTAGTATGCCAAACAAGGCTAAAAGCTGGAGTTTATGAAAAAAAAAATAAGCTTAAACTCCCATAAGCTCCTAGAAACTGCGTCGCCAAACACACCCTAAATCATAAAAGGTGCAAATTTAGTAACATTACAATTTGCAATTGCAATTATGTTAATACAAGACAGAATTACGCCTATAGTTCATGTGCTCTATATTATATTGTTAATTCGGTCCAAAAAATTTATTTTTTACTTGAAAATTCATATGATTATTCGATTAGTGCGTTATCAAATATTATAAGTAAAACACGGTTAATGATCAACACGTATTACTGTCTACAGTTGATTGTTCGATTCAAATTACTAAAGACGCATACTTAATTTTAAAAATATAAATACAAATATTCTTTAAGTAAAGTTTTTACAAATTAAGTTTCATATCTATTAAATTGACTGATGTGATTAGTTTTATAATAAAATGAACAATTATAAAGAGAGAATCCTAAAAATTATTAGAGAGGTCTCAATGGTGTATACTTGACCTCCGCCTAGCACTTAGTCCTCGAGGACACCGATGGCAGCACCTAGTCCACACTCCAGCCTAGGTTTAACCCAGCTTATACGCCCAGCTCTCAGCCCTTTTAAATCATAATTGAGGATGGAAATGAAGTATATATACGTGGTACTTTTTTGCTTTCAAACTTGTACATTTAATTAATTAATGGAAAGAAAAAGTGTCATTGTTGGGAGTGTTTAGTCGAGGTTAGTCCTGGGAAGGAAGTGCTGATGTGCACTGATATGGCACCCAAGAACATGGATGAAGTAGTTACTCCATTGGGACGTCTCTTATAGACACTTGTAATGTGTCATGGGGTAGAGTAATAAATCAAATTAAATTTAAATTATATTATTAACAAATAATAAATAATAAACGTAAACATAAATATATATAATAAATAATAAATATAAAAAATAGATTATTATTATTATTATCTCTTTTAAACATTAAAATATGAGCATTATCTCTCCTACTTATAAAATCAAACCCCTTTGTGACCTTAGGATCATTTTCAAGATTCAATCTAATCCATCCATTTGAGGTATTAGCTAACAATTAATCTACATTAGCTAATCATCATGTAAAAAGTCTAAATTACCCTTATTAGAACTTGTAAATTACCTCCACACACGCTCCAAAAACCTAAACCTTCTCCAGACGCAAGCTTCACAAATCAATCCCAAGAATCAGGATCTAAGATTGTTTACTGGTTAGTGTTTCTTTATCTTTTTGTTTCGATTTTCAGGTTCCAAGATAATTGCTAGGGTTATTCGATTCTCACCTCTTTCACAAACGATTAATGACGAATTCGATCTAAGATCATTGCTACTCCAGTTTATCGTAAAAGAAGAAGATGGAGATCGATTATCAGACCGCCATTATCCAAAAGTGTCAATGAAGATCGATTCATATACGTTTTTTGAAGCAGCTGTTTTTCATCACAAACATCTTCTTCTCATCACGAGTTTCTTCGATGGTAACTATTTCAGATTATGCTTCTTTTATGTTTATATTATTATTGCATACGTTATAGTTAAGGTTTTTAATTGCAAAATTTAGGGCTTTTGATTCATGTAGCCATTATATCAGACCGCCTTTATATATTTACTGGCGTGTTTATATAATTCAATTTTATTGATTTATTTCTTTAATTCTGTAGGTGTGTTACCATTAAAGAGTTATTTACCCTTTTTAGGCAAATTGCATTGTTTCATATATTGATCATGTTTCCTTCAAAAGTAAGTATTCATGTTAAAATGACTGTTCATGAACAAAGAACAAGGTGGGTGAATTTTGTAAAATAAGTTGATCAGGTTATTCTTATATGTATATATGGTTCATAAAAGGACCATAAAATGGTTTCTCTTTTATATATGGGTTGATGTGGGTTAGGACTAAACATAAGTTCTATTGTATTTCAAAAAGTTCTGTGAATAAATTGGTCTAATAAAACTACTTTTGTGACGACCTGGAAATTTCCGACCAAATTTAAACTTGATCTTTATATAATTTCGACACGATAAGCAAAGTCTGTAACGTTGAGTCTCAAAATGTTCGAACTGTTTTCACGAATTCAATTACCCTTTGACTATTCCGACGATTCACGAGCAACCGATTGTAATTATATATATATATATATATATATATATATATATATATATATATATATATATATATATATATATATATATATATATATATATATATATATATATATATATATATATATATATATATATATATATATATATATATATATATATATATATATATTATAATCTGAAATATATTAATAAAATATTATGTGATTTAGTTGTTGAAATTATAAATGTAAATAGTTTATGATTTAAAAATAAAAACTTGTTAAGTATTAAATATATACATAATATTTCAAATTTATATTAAAAACTTTGAACACAGTATTTAGAAATACTAGTTTTATTTTCTCAACGAACTTAATAACGATAAATATATATTAACAATGGTAGGTTGATATATGTAATATATATACATGGTTCCTATACATAATTATTATTATGTGTATATTGTAATATATATAATGTATAAATATTAAATATTAAATATTCAATATATATAATATATATAGTTATTACATAATGCATGATATTAAATACAAGTTACAATATAGTGGCTATAAGAATATTATTATTACTTTCATTATTAATATTAACATTAATATCGGATTTGATACATGTAATATGTTATTATTAGTATTAATATTTTTATCATTATTGTTACTAATAATATTAACATATTATTATTATTATTAATATTATCTTTAACAATATTATTATGATCATTAAAAATCAACATTTATCATTAATCTTATAAAAATAAAATTTTTAATAACCTTATTAAAACTATGATTTAAATAAATTATTGGTTATTATTATAGTTTTCAAAATTATCAATTTTATTATTTAATATCATTAATATTGCTATCATTCTTGTTATTAGTATTATTTTGATTATTAATATTATTATTATTTCAATTATTATTATTATTATTATTATTATTATTATTATTATTATTATTATTATTAATATAATTATTAATTATTAATATTAATAAAATTAAACGTATGATATTAGAATCAAATTCAGTGTTACATCCCTTTCAAACTGTAAGTGATTTGTACTCTCAATATCTGATTTGTTGGAACTAATCCATAACTATTATCAATTATATGAATCTGTTAGATATCACAATCATCTTTATCAGTAATATTTGCTTTTATTTATTTTGACCTCCTGCTCACGATTTTCCTGTCGACCAATCTGAACTAGAAAACAATAACGAACGAATTTTACTACTGTAGCAATCGTTTACAAGTACATTATATATATTTACTACTCTGATTCACGAAGAAAAATAGAAAAATAAAAAGGAAACGAAACCATTTCCCCTGTTCTTAAACCCAAATTACCATACTTCAAATTCCAAATCAATTTCAAAATCTATGAATGTAGTCCTGTTAGGAATAGTCCATTTAAACTTTCTGTAAGATTTCATGTCCTAATTCCGTCTTTTGCATTCAAATTTCGAAGTCAAACTTTCAATATATAAAGTCGAACTTTTTGTTCTTAGTAAAATTTGAACCCGTTTTGATGATTCATGTTAAATTGATGTTTCCAATAGGTTCTATAAGTAATTTGAAACTTAATTCGTGTTGAAGCCTTTATCTAAAAACAATCTTAAAATCAAGTTTGATAATTGAGTTTATTTTTTTTTTCTCGTGAACGAGTCGCTGCTATTTTCTTTTTTTTTTTTTTTTTTTTTTTGCGTTTAATAATGGTTTAACTCAATCATAAAAGGTTTATGAATCATTTTCACACCTTAAAGCAAACGATTTAAACCTCTGTTGGTAAGTTTGGAATTTTTGGTCGACTAGTCTGTTGGGAAGAAAATGATCATGGAAAACAGAAAGAATGAGTTATAAAAATTTAAAGGTATAATAAATCAGAAAAATAGAAATAGCCGGATGGTTTAGGAGTGTTTGGTATGAGCGGGAGGTCGAGGGTTTGAGCCTGGGCGATGGCATTTTTTTTAGAAGGCTTACTCTAAAGGTAGCAAACTTTTTTTTTACTACTTCTATATTTATTATTATTATTATCATTATTAATGTTATATTATTATTATTATTATTATTGTAAATGTTAATGATAATATTATGATATAGAAATAAATATGAGATTTGTATGATAAGTAATATTAACTTGTAATATAATGAACTTATAATATGAATATGAATGTAAATAAAAGATAAGTAGAATTGATCAGGATAAAAGTAACGATTATGAAGATGATATGAAATGCGAATGATGAGATGATGATAATGAGATAATGATATTAATTAGATGGTGTGATTCTTATTATTTTCATTAAAAGTATTATTTTTATCATTAATGTTAAAAATTATCAAAATCTACTTTATTATTAAAATTATCTTTTTCATTAAAAATTAGCATTATTATTATTATCTATTATTATTAGAATTATTATTATTATTAATATTATTATTTTTAATAAAGTTATTATTATTATTAGTAAATCATTAATATCAAAACTATCATTTTTGGAACAAATAAATATATTGTACATAAAACATACTTATTATATATAATACAATTATATTAATATTTCATATAACTATATATAAATCATATTAACATTACTTATATAAAAACTTACATAAAACAAATTAAGTATTTTTAATATAATACTAAATATATAGATATTAATATAACTATATTAATCACTTTAAATACATATACAAAATAAATAAATATATATATATATATATATATATATATATATATATACATATATACATATATCATATAATTTAAGATATAAAATAAAATATATGTTTTTTAAAAAAAAAAAGGAATCTGGTATAAACCTTATATAACTACAAAATATATAGAAATAATATATATATTAATAAATGAAATTATGATACTTCTATTATATGTTTTAATAGAAATACAAATGATATAGGTTCGTGAATCCGAGGCCAACCTTGCATTGTTCAATGTCGTTATATGTATTTTTACTATAAAATACAGTATTGTGAGTTTCATTACTCCCTTTTTAAATGCTTTTGCAATATATATTTTTGGGACTGAGAATACGTGCGCTTTTATAAATGTTTGACGAAATAGACACAAGTAATCTAAACTACATTATATGGTTGAATGGATCGAAGCCGAATATACCCCTTTTAGCCTGGTAATCTAAGAATTAGGGAACATCACTAATTTTGAGAATTAGTGCACCCCTAATTGACGCGAATCTTAAAGATAGATCTATGGGTCTAACAAACCCCATTCTGGAATTTGGAATGTTTTAGTACTTCGAGTTTATCATGTCCGATGGGTGTCCTGGAATGATGGATATATTCTATATGCATCTTGTTAATGTCGGTTACCAGGTGTTCAATCCATATGAATGATTTTTAAACACTTGCGAGTGTATGATTATTGAATAAAGGAAATCTTGTGGTCTATTAAAATTATGGAAATGATTGATTATGATAAACTAATGAACTCACCAACCTTTTGGTTGACACTTTAAAGCATGTTTATTCTCAGGTATGAAAGAAATCTTCCGCTGTGCAATTGCTCATTTTAGAGATATTACTTGGAGTCAGTCATGACATATTTCAAAAGACGTTGCATTCGACTCATTGAGTTCAACAAGATTATTATTAAGTCATTGATAGTTTGATATATTATGAAATGGTATGCATGCCTACCAACTTTCATTGAAATGAAAGTTTGTCTTTTAAAAACAAATGCAATGTTTGTAAAATGTATCATATAGAGGTCAGAACCTCGCGATGTAATCAACTATTGTGAATCGTTTATAATCGATATGAATGGGGTATTTCAGTTGGTATCAGAGCGGTGGTCTTAGCGAACCAGGTCTTGCATTAGTGTGTCTAACTGATAGTTGTTTAGATGCATTAGTGGGTCTGGACTTCGACCGTGTCTGCATGTCAAAAGTTTTGCTTATCATTTAGTGTCGAAAATATTTTCTTATCATCCTTAAAGTCTAGACACGTCTTACTTCCTCTATTGCATAGACAGTGTATAGATAAATTCATATCTTAGCATATCTGTTATTGTTACCTTTGCCTGACAGCTTTCGTAGATTCCTCCGTAACTTATGGGATTTAGTATTATATATGCATATGTAAATTATGTATTGCAGGGTACTAATCTACATCCTATAATCTATTTCTTATCGAAAATACTTCATCTGATCGTACGAAATGGAATTCGTCATTAGTTCAAGTCCCTCGGATTCTGAAATGGAATCCCACTCAAGCTCCGAAAGCAGTGTGATCGGAATGGATCAACCAATTAGCCATCATCTATTCTGGATGAATTGGGGATGGGTTCGTAGCTGACTTAATCAATGGAGACGCGAAGAAGGCAATCCCTTCCACCAACCGAATACACCTCTTGGTGAAGAACCTGAAGCACTTACCAGCGAACCTATCCGAAACACCATTTTCAGCCTCATTTCTAGAGTAGCTCGACACGATTATATTCTATCCACAATTCTAAACCTTATTCATCCACTCGTCCCGACCGACAATCATCCCGGAATAATGAAAGAAGTCAACGAGATTCGCGCTCGAGTAATCAATTTGAAAAACGTGGTGCAAAATGTACCAGCTTCAACAACACCACCGGCACCAACAGTACCACTAACAACCCAAGTTTCAACATCACATGCTTCAACATCGCAATCTATACCTCGAACATAATCTTCGTTCTACATCTTGTTCTACATCAGTTATCTTCGTTCTTCATGATGATTATGTAATCTCTAATATTTTAGAGATTATATATTCTTGTTCTAACGGTAAATCAAATGAGTTTAATATCATATTAACTCATTAAATCCACGATTTATATCTGAAGAAAATATATATGTATATATGTTTTCATAAAGATTGTAATTAAAAATTCTTTTGTACAAACTGTTAATGGTGAAAATATTTTAACGGGTAGGTAATACCTGAGGAATATTTAGATTTCACATAAATAAGTTACACAGTACATTATTCCAATCTGATTTAACAATCATTTACTATTCTACTTACATCCACAGATATACGAATCCGTTCACCACAGAATAACCATTTTCATTCAATTTCATATTTGGATTTCGACCTATCAGGATCCAACAAGTGGCATAATGAAGAAAACATTGGACAAAATAAAATTTGTTAGAAACAAACAAATTAACTATGAGAAAAAAATTTGTTAAGAATCCACACTAACTATTCCTAGCTAACTGTTCCTAGCTAACTGATTACATTTTATTTATCGCAATTTAAATTCTCGCAATTTTATTTATCGTCATTTAATTTCTATTATTTATTTTACCCACTTTAAATATCGGGACACGTATACAAGGTTTTGACATATCATATCGACGCATCTATATATATTATTTGGAATAACCATAGACACTCTATATGCAGTAATGATCGAGTTAGCTATACAGGGTTGAGGTTGATTCTACAATAATAAATATACTTTGAGTTGTGATCGAGTCTGAGACATGTATACAATGGGTCACGAATATGTATTAATTAATTCGAATATTATATATTAAACTATATATGAATTATTGGATTACTAATTATGGACTGCTAACTGTGGACTGCCAACATTGGACAATTAAAATGAATTAAAATATTGATTATAACATATGAAACTAAACAATTCTTCAAGTTTGCCACTTGATTTCATCTTAAACCTCATTTGTATCTTGACGATTACAATCTGCGTTCAAACCTTTCATGATTCTTGAAAACACCCCAATCGAAAGGATGAACCAACCGCACTTCATCTATGGAAGGAAAGATTTATGCATATAGTTATGCACCTGAAAAACTCTCGGAACCTGAGTAAACGTTTGACACGTATCTGTGCTAATTCCTTTAGCGTTATTATTACCGAAAATAACTTTGCAACTCCTGTTCGAGATAGCCAGTTTTGTCACAGCTCCAGCAAGTCAACTTCAACTTTTTGTTCGAAACAATCTTATTATAACCTTAATATATAAGTTTGCCTTTCGTCATCGTTACCGGAGAACCGTTTATATACCACCACATTAGCAGTAACCTTACCAATAACTTCCTTACTCATTGATCTAAGACTCTCCGAAAAACCAATATATTTGTTCATTAAAACCCTATCATACACTCATCTGCATCTTGTAACGATAGTTGCCATACCAAATACTGAGAAGCATTAATCATTAATTCTCGAATTTCGCAGCATTCCTACGTCAATAGTTATACATCTATATATAACGTATATCTTCTGGACTGATGAATTTCAATTTAGAATCCCTAAATTCCTAAAAAGCACTCTAGCTTACGAATCAGATCTCCGAATTCTGAAAAAGCTGATGAAGCGGCGAAAACTGAAGACTGCCTTAACAGTCAAAAGTTTGATGATAAAGAATGGAGTGTTGAAAAAGCTCAAAAGTTTTGATTCTGAAAAACGAATTGAGCAAACCATGAAAGAGGCTATGGACAAATCACAAAGTCTAAACCTGCTTCAAAGAATCCAAATGATCCAGTATCTGCTGAAGTCATTAACGAATACCATGCTCCTGACTCTACACTTTTACAAACAAATCTTCATCATCATCCATCGATATTAGAAATTCTAAGATATCATCGTATCTTTCATTATAAATATCCTCAATATTTCTGAAGATATCTTCATAAATATTCTCGTCCGATATTAATTATCTCTCTGCGCTGTCTGTGATATATCATAAAAGGAAACTATTTTAGTTTCTAAATTCTGAAAAATTCGAATTAAAATTATGAATGATTTTGAAGTAGTGTTGGAAATTGATGCATGAGTTAGTATAATATAATGACACTTGATCAATGTGATTATATTACAGTAAGTCATGCTGAGTTTCTAATGAAACATGATGATTCACAGACTATAACATCATCATGTGCCATGTTACGTGACTCTTACATTCTACATAATCTCTAAACATATCAAGAACATATTTTCTTGATAGTTCTATCTTTTCCGTGACTTCTAGTAATTTGACAAATCAATATCGTGCTACTTCAATTTCTTTTATAGAATATTAACTATATTCATTCCAAAATTCATATCTACGAACTCTGGATCATTATTTGCTACTTAAAATAGAGAAGAGAAAACAAAAGTATGAATTGAGGGAGAAAGAATAGAAGAAGTGAGCTGTAGAAATAAGAAAACGAAGAGGGTGAATTTATAGTGAAATATTCGACAGAACAATCAAAACAGATTATCGCATTTAACTAAGGAAGATCCTAAATTTCATTAATTACCAAAGAATCAAATCTTATTACGAAGATTTTCTCTAAATCCCTTAAACTCCGGAATCAACCCTATCTACGTCAAAAGATATGATGAAACTTTATTTTCTCATTCCACTCTTTTGCGATAACTTCATTCGTACTCTTCACATAATCGAGTTGTTTTATCCATATTATTCAATGATGATAAAACTCTAAATTCTAGCTCATATGCGTCTTAAAAACATACTTATTGTCAGCCATGACCATCCCAATCAAATTTCGGGACGAAATTTCTTTAACGGGTAGGTACTGTGATGACCCGAAAATTTCCGACCAAATTTAAACTTGATCTTTATATAATTTTGACACGATAAGCAAAGTCTGTAACGTTGAGTCTCAAAATGTTCGAACTGTTTTCACGAATTCAATTACCCTTTGACTATTCCGACGATTCACGAGCAACCGATTGTAAATAGATATGTAATTATATATATATATATATATATATATATATATATATATATATATATATATATATATCTGTATATATATTATAATCTAAAATATATTAATAAAATATTATGCAATTTAGTTGTTGAAATTATAAATGTAAATAGTTTATGATTTAAAAATATAAACTTGTTAAGTATTTAATATATACATAATATTTCAAATTTATAGTAAAAACTTTGAACACAGTATTTAGAAATACTAGTTTTATTTTCTCAATGAACTTAATAACGATAAATATATATTAACAATGGTAGGTTGATATATGTAATATATATATACATGGTTCCTATACATAATTATTATTATGTGTATATTGTAATATATATAATGTATAAATATTAAATATTCAATATATATAATATATATAGTTATTACATAATGCATGATATTAAATACAAGTTACAATATAGTGGCTATAAGAATATTATTATTACTTTCATTATTAATATTAACATTAATATCGGATTTGATACATGTAATATGTTATTATTAGTATTAATATATTTATCATTATTGTTACTAATAATATTAACATATTATCATTATTATTAATATTAACTTTAACAATATTATTATGATCATTAAAAATCACTATTTATCATTAATCTTATAAAAATAAAATTTTTAATAACCTTATTAAAACTATGATTTAAATAAATTATTGGTTATTATTATAGTTTTCAAAATTATCAATTTTATTATTTAATATCATTAATATTGCTATCATTCTTGTTATTAGTATTATTTTGATTATTAATATTATTATTATTTCAATTATTATTATTATTATTATTATTATTATTATTATTATTAATATAATTATTAATTATTAATATTAATAAAATTAAACGTATGATATTAGAATCAAATTCAGTGTTACATCCCTTTCAAACTGTAAGTGATTTGTACTCTCAATATCTGATTTGTTGGAACTAATCCATAACTATTATCAATTATATGAATCTGTTAGATATCACAATCATCTTTATCAGTAATATTTGTTTTTATTTATTTTAACCTCCTGCTCACGATTTTCCTGTCGGCCAATCTGAACTAGAAAACAATAACGAACGAATTTTACTGCTGTAGCAATCGTTTACAAGTACATTATATATGTTTACTACTCTGATTCACGAAGAAAAACAGAAAAATAAAAAGGAAACGAAACCGTTTCCCCTGTTCTTAAACCCAAATTACCATACTTCAAATTCCAAATCAATTTCAAAATCTATGAATGTAGTCCTGTTAGGAATAGTCCATTTAAACTTTCTGTAAGATTTCATGTCCTAATTCCGTCTTTTGCATTCAAATTTCGAAGTCAAACTTTCAAAATATAAAGTCAAACTTTTTATTCTTAGTAAAATTTGAACCTGTTTTGAAGATTCATGTTAAATTGATGTTTCCAATAGGTTCCTAATGTTATGCGAGGTGTATACAAAATAGTTATATTTTTATTGCAAAATACGATACAAATTACACAAGTTTTATTTATTTATTTATGGAATATACCTAAACCTTACTACAACACTTATAGGTAGTGTACCTAATCGTAGAGTAGTGTAGTTTTTAGTAAGTCCGGTTCGTTCCACAGGGAGCTAGTGATACGTACTATATTTTTAATAACAATATTTATATAATATATATATATATATATATATATATATATATATATATATATATATATATATATAAGCAGTAATAATATTATATAAAAGGGGGTTTTACCGTTTAATGACCAGTTTGTCGATTTTAAATAAAGCGTAAAAATAAATGACGATAATATAAATGACAGAATTTAAATTGTGATAAAGTAAATTGCAGTAATTAAAATGACAGTAAATAAAGGTACGATGAAATATGAAATAAAAGTATTATGCTTATTTTAACTTCCGTAATCATGATGTTTGACTTTTTGATTTTAATTTATTACCATGGGTTAATTGTCCTTTGTCCTGGATTATTTGATACCTATTTGGTTTTTGTCCATAATAGTCCATCGGTCATAATTATAAAATGCTCATCAAATTAACCTTATTCCCGAAGTCAAATATTCTAACTAATTAGGGATTCGAACTGTAACAAGGTTTTAATACTTTGTTTAATGATTACACCAGGTTATCGACTGCGTGTAATCCAAGGTTTTATTACTTTGTTAACAATTACACCAATTATCCTTGTATGTATCCCACACCTGTTATAATTAGTCCATGAATATTAATTTACCCACTTGATCAGAATGAATAATCAATTACCCAACCCGAATAATTAATTAAATGATTGTAAACGATGTCGTATAAACGTCACTAAATAGGACATTCGTAATCAATTTAATAATTATTAGTTTAGCTAATTTGAAGATAGGTTCGACAGGTTCCAATGAGTTGTCGTTCAATTAGACAATACCCCCTACCTATTAATAGTCAATAGTCCAATGTTCACAAGTGTCGGTCTTTTGTCCAAACCTTAATTATGGTACAAAATCTAATAACCCCGTCTTAATATTTAGTCTAACATCACGATTATTTTGGCTCAAATAAGCATAATAATAACTTAGTTACAAGACATTAAATTAAAAAGGAAGAACATAGCTTACAGTGGTGATTAATTGCGTAGCGTTGCACGGACAGAATTTCAACTTACAAAACCTTAAAACATTTCTTACATTAACCCAATTATTATTAAACTTAATTTAAACTTAATATTATAAATATATATATATATATATATATATATATATATATATATATATATATATATATATATATATATATATATATATATATATATATATATATATATATATATATATATATATATATATATGTTTTCGTTACAGAGAAGGAAAAGAAAAAAGATGTGTAAAACTCGTCCGAAAAATGCTGAATTTATAGACTTGGCCACCAATTCCCTGCCATGCGATCGCATGGGAATAAGGCAGCCAGGCCATGCGATCGCATGGCCAGCTGGATCCAGCTCAATCATTTTGTTTTCTAGTTTTGCCGACGTTTTATATATATAATATATATAATTTATATAAAATGATATATATTATATTATATTCTTGTATATAGTTGACTTGTAATTTTAGGTCCGTTGTGTCGCGCGTTGATAGTTGGCTCAGGTCCCGGTTCCGGATTTTCGAACGTCTTTTTGTACGTGGAGATATCTTGTACTTTGCGTTCCGCGGCTCGTAATCTTGTAAATTTTAGACGTTTCTCATCAATAATTCGAACCACTTGGATTGTACTTTGTACTTTTTAGCTTTTTGGTCATTTGCGTCTTCAAATTGTCATTTTCTTCTTTTGTCTTTTCACTTATTTATTTAAACGAATATTAAATAAAAATAGAACAAGTGCAACTAAAAGCTTTACATAGTGGAAGGATATCGTGCCTAAATATTTGTTCATTTGGAGCACTATCAAATATCCCCACACTTGAACGTTGCTTGTCCTCAAGTAATACAGAACTTAAAATAAAATCACACTTCACTCGAATCACTTTTTTTATTCTCACACTTTATACATCAGTGATTTTGATACGGCGGTATGAACAATGATAGTAACGATGTGGTTTACAGTCCCACATGACTATGAAAATTTAGATCCTTTAAGGAAATTGGATCTTTATGAAAATATTTGATCTTTTGAAAATTCATTCTAGCTTTTACCCTAGATAAGTTTTCCGGAATAATCCTTCACCGGTGTTTGCAAAATGTTTTTGTGGGTTTTGTGGGTTTCAGATTTTAAAATTTTAGCTCAAAACTTGCAGTTTTGTGTCACCCACTTGCTAACCTTGTATTAGGAAAGCAACACGTCCAGTATACTTGCTCCGTATATTACCTTTCGGTAAACTACCGTCCGGTTGTAAAGGAAAGCGTTGAACAAGCAACTGTTAAGGCAATGTCCCGTGACATACTTTTGATTATGGTCTATAACATGTCTGATGCAATTACTATCCTTTGTAGGAGCAATAGTAAAGATCATGTAATGACCCGGAAATTTCCGACCAAATTTAAACTTTAACCTTTATATGATTCCGACACGATAAGCAAAGTTTGCAATATTGAGTCATAAAAAGCTTTGGAATTATATTCATCTGATTAATTACCCTTTAACTGTGCTCGACGATTCACGAACAATTGTTTGAAAATAAATATATAAGAATATATATAATTGTAAATACAAGTATAGTTATTAATATTGTTATTATTACTTTTATTATGATTAACATTATTGGAATCATTGTTATTAGTAAAATTATAAATTTAATTATTATTAGGATTATTAAAAGTATTATTATTAATTTGACTACAAAAATTCTCTATTTATTTAAAATTGTTATCATTATTCTTACTAGTATTATTAAGAGATTAATATTATCTTTATTATTAATTATTAATATTATTAGTTTTGTTATTAAAAATTAATATTAATGTTAAATATTAATATTTGTATTATTAATAATATTATGTTTCTTTAATATGTAAAACACAAATATAATTTGGATATACAAATATTCAGATAAATATATATACAAATATAAAATACGGGTATATAGAGATTACATGTGTACATATAGATATGTATATATATATATATATATATATATATATATATATATATATATATATATATATATATATATATATATAAATACATTATAAAGACGATAATACACATATAAAAATGTAGATAAATACGCAGTAGGATCCAAGACACTGTTTCATATCATTGTCAAATTATTGTTGATTTTTGTTCTATCTATGAAATTCGTTACACATACACATCAACTTTTAAAATTTTTCTGTTGCTTTTGATATTTACACCCGTGAGTTTCATTTGCTCCCTTTTTAATTACTTTTGCAATATATATTTTTGGGCTGAGAATACATGCGCTGCTTTTATAAATGTTTACAAAATAGACACAAGTACTTAAAAATATATTCTACGTTGAGTTGTACCACTGCATATTTCCCTGTAGCTTGGTAACTACTATTTACATGGGTATTGTAAACGCGAATCCTGTTGATAGATCTATCGGGCCTGACAACCCCAACCGGACTGGACGACCAGTATTCAACGGTTGCACAGTACTTCGTTTCGGTGACTACACTTGGTACGGTGTAGGGAGATTTCATAATAAAGGGAATATGCGACGTTGATTAAATGTTAAGTATGGTTACCAAGTGCTCAACAACTTAGAATATTTTTATTAAAATGTTTATGAATATGAAATCTTGTGGTCTATAGTTATAACGCTGCTAGCATTAAACCTATATCTCACCAACTTTATGTTGACGTTTTAAAGCATGTTATTCTCAGGACTTGAAAGAAATCTTCCGCTGTGCATTAGCTCATATTAAAGATATTACTTGAAGTTATTCATGACATATTTCAAAAGACGTTGCATTCGAGTCACTGAAGTTCATTAGAGATTATTATTAAGTAAATGATAGATTAGGTCATTTATAGTTTGGATATTATGAAATGGTAGGCGTACATGTCAACTTTTGATGTAAAGCAAGTTTGTCTTTTAAAAACGAATGCAATGTTTGTAAAATGTATCATATAGAGGTCAAGTACCTCGCAATGTAATCAACTATTGTGAATCGTTTGTAATCGATATGGACTTCATCCAGATGGATTAGGACGGGTTGCTTCAGTACTGTAATGACCCGGAAATTTCCGACCAAATTTAAACTTTAACCTTTATATGATTCTGACACGATAAGCAAATTTTGCAATATTGAGTCATAAAAAGCTTTGGAATTATATTCATCTGATTAATTACCCTTTAACTGTGCTCGACGATTCACGAACAATTGTTTGAAAATAAATATATAAGAATATATATAATTGTAAATACAAGTATAGTTATTAATATTGTTATTATTACTTTTATTATGATTAACATTATTGGAATCATTGTTATTAGTAAAATTATAAATTTAATTATTATTAGGATTATTAAAAGTATTATTATTAATTTGACTACAAAAATTCTCTATTTATTTAAAATTGTTATCATTATTCTTACTAGTATTAGTAAGAGATTAATATTATCTTTATTATTAATTATTAATATTATTAGTTTTGTTATTAAAAATTAATATTAATGTTAACTATTAATATTTGTATTATTAATAATATTATGTTTCTTTAATATGTAAAACACAAATATAATTTGGATATACAAATATTCAGATAAATATATATACAAATATAAAATACGGGTATATAGAGATTACATGTGTACATATAGATATGTATAAATATATATATATATATATAAATACATTATAAAGACGATAATACACATATAAAAATGTAGATAAATACGCAGTAGGATCCAAGACACTGTTTCATATCATTGTCAAATTATTGTTGATTTTTGTTCTATCTATGAAATTCGTTACACATACACATCAACTTTTAAAAATTTTCTGTTGCTTTTGATATTTACACCCGTGAGTTTCATTTGCTCCCTTTTTAATTGCTTTAGCAATATATATTTTTGGGCTGAGAATACGTGCGCTGCTTTTATAAATGTTTACAAAATAGACACAAGTACTTAAAAATATATTCTACGTTGAGTTGTACCACTGGCATATTTCTCTGTAGCTTGGTAACTACTATTTACATGGTTATTGTAAACGCGAATCCTGTTGATAGATCTATCGGGCCCGACAACCCCAACCGGACTGGACGACCAGTATTCAACGGTTGCACAGTACTTCGTTTCGGTGACTACACTTGGTACGGTGTAGGGAGATTTCATAATAAAGGGAATATGCGACGTTGATTAAATGTTAAGTATGGTTACCAAGTGCTCAACAACTTAGAATATTTTTATTAAAATGTTTATGAATATGAAATCTTGTGGTCTATAGTTATAACGCTGCTAGCATTAAACCTATATCTCACCAACTTTATGTTGACGTTTTAAAGCATGTTATTCTCAGGACTTGAAAGAAATCTTCCGCTGTGCATTAGCTCATATTAAAGATATTACTTGAAGTTATTCATGACATATTTCAAAAGACGTTGCATTCGAGTCACTGAAGTTCATTAGAGATTATTATTAAGTAAATGATAGATTAGGTCATTTATAGTTTGGATATTATGAAATGGTAGGCGTACATGTCAACTTTTGATGTAAAGCAAGTTTGTCTTTTAAAAACGAATGCAATGTTTGTAAAATGTATGATATAGAGGTCAAGTACCTCGCGATGTAATCAACTATTGTGAATCATTTGTAATCGATATGGACTTCGTCCAGATGGATTAGGACGGGTCGCTTCAGTTAGTATCAGAACGGTGGTCTTAGCGAACCAGGTCTTGCATTAGAGTGTCTATCTGATAGTTGTTTAGATGCATTAGTGAGTCTGGACTTCGACCGTGTCTGCATGTCAAATGTTTTGCTTATCATTTCGTGTCGAAAATTACCTGCTTATCATTCTTAGTCTAGACACGTCTTACTGCATTTAGTGCATTGATAGTGTATAGACAAAATTCATATCTTAGCGTATCTGATAATTTATATCTTCGCGTATCTGTTACCGTAGACTTGCCTGACATATGCCGTAAATTCCTCCGTAATCTACGAAATCTTTTACTCTATATATATAGATATTCTATGTAATTATAATACCATCCGATAGTCAGAAATCATTTCATATTGAAAAATCCTTTATTCAATCGAACGAAATGGAACTCGCCACTAGTTCAAGTCCCTCGGATTCCGATATGGAGTTTCACTCGAGTTCCGAAAGCAGTGTGACCGGAATGGATCAACCAATCATCCATCCCCAATTCATCTGATGGGTTCGTAGCCTACTTAATCATTGGAGACAAGAAGAAGGTGATTCCTTCCATCCACCAAATTGCCCTCTAGGCGATGAACCTGAAGCACTTACCGGCGAACCTATTCGAAACACCATTTTCTCTCTCATTTCTAGAGTATCTCGTCACGATTATATACTATCCCATATTACGAATCTTATTCACCCGCTCGCTCCAACCGCCGATCATCCAGGTTTACTAGCAGAAGTTAACGAACTTCGCGCTCACGTAACGGCTTTGGAGATTATGGTGCAAGGATTACAAACACCATCAGCAGCACCAGCAACATAATTGATACCGCTAGTAACATCTACATCGCAAACTTCAATACCCTAAGCACCAGCAGCATCACCGGCATCAACGGTATCAGCATCATCAACAGTACCATTACCACCACCAACAATCACATCTGTACCACGTGCCTCCATATCTCATTCTGTACCTCGAGCATAATCATCGTTCTACGTATCGTTCTATCTATTTTATCTTCGATCTACATATCATTCTACATCGATTATCTTCGCTCGACATGGCAATTATGTAATTTCTAAAGTTTTAGAGATTATGTAATCTAGTACTAACGATAAATCAAATGAGTTTAATATCTTATTGACTCATTAAATCCATGATTACGTCTGAAAAAAATATATATGTAAGTATATTTTCATAAAGATTGTAATTAAAAATTCTTTTGTACAAACTGTTAATGGTGAAAATATTTTAACGGGTAGGTAATACCCGAGGAATATTTAGATTTCACATTAATAAGTTACATTGTACATTCTTCGAATCTGATTCAACAGTCATTTACTATCCTACCTGCAATCACCGATATACGTATCTGTTCACCGCAGAATAATCATATTCATTCAATTTCATATTTAGATTTTGACCTATCAGAATTCAACAAGTGGCATAATGAAGAAAACATTGGACAAAAATAAAAATAAAAAAATTGTAGAAACAAACAATTTAATTATGAGAAAAATTTTGTTAAGGATCCACGCTAACTGTTCCTAGCTAACTGTTCCTAGCTAACTGGTTACATTTTATTTATCGCAATTTAATTATCGCAATTTACATTCTCGTAATTTACATTCTCGCAATTTTATTTATCGTCATTTAATTTCGGTTATTTATTTTACGCACTTTAAATATCGGGACATGTATACAAGGTTTTGACATATCATATCGACCCATCTATATATATATTTCGGAACAACCATAGGCACTCTATATGCAAATGTTGGAGTTAGCTATACAGGGTTAAGGTTGATTCCAAAATATATATAGTTTGAGTTGTGATCGAGTCTGAGACCGGTACACGGGTCACGATACGTATTAATTAATTCGAATATTATAAAACTATATATGAATTATTGAACTACTAACTGTGGACTATCAACTGTGGACTACAAACATTGGACAATTAAAAATGAATTAAAATATTGATTATACGGTTTTTTATTATCAAGTTGTCATTAGGTGTTACTTCATCTTCCCCACTCTTAGGCGTTTTATTATTGTTAAGCACTACCGTTGGAGTTGGTAAAACAATGTGGTTCTTTCCAATCATTTTTGTTGGTTCAACGGTTTTGGTTGGTGGAGATTTAGACTTTCGACTCACAAAGGTGATTGATTTTTCATCATTACTAAGTGTCATTCTACCCTCTCTTACATCAAATAACGCCCCGGTGGACGCTAAGAATGGTCGACCTAAAATTAGAGGAACGTTTGAGTCCTCTTCTATGTCAATGACAATAAATTCGACTAGAAAGGTTAAATTACCCACTTGAATGGGTAGGTTGTCAGCAATTCCAACTGGACGCTTAATAGTTTGATCAAAGAGTCGAACACTCATTTTCATTGGACTTAGCTCACATACTCCTAATCTCTTACATAATAAAAGAGGCATAACACTCACACTTGCACCTATACTGCTAGTGCATCATACATGACACAATCACTAAGTAGACAAGAAACAATAAATTCACCCGGATCACCCAACCTGGGTGGAACTTTTGGTGGAACTGTCTTCACCGGGTTTACTTTTACGGTTTTTGTTTCTTGCACTTTCTTATTCTTCTTCTTCTTCTTTTCAAAGGTATTACAAACTTTATTACCTATCATTTGCTTATACTCAACTCCTTTTCTTAGAAACGGGATGGGTGGTCTGTATGGTGCCACCACTGGCTTTAC
Organism: Rutidosis leptorrhynchoides; assembly: GCF_046630445.1. NCBI lineage: Eukaryota > Viridiplantae > Streptophyta > Magnoliopsida > Asterales > Asteraceae > Rutidosis > Rutidosis leptorrhynchoides. The sequence continues at coordinate 474,923,050 of NC_092335.1, forward strand.
ATACTCGGGTGGTGGTGGTGTTGTAACTTCTTCATTGTTACTCACATCAAAAACCTTCCCATCTTCTGATGCTGGTTTTTCAAAATTTGTTGAAACTATATTAACATTCTCATTTCGAGATTTACTTCAGTATTACTCGGTAGTTTTCCTTGTTCCCTCTCACTCATCATGCTAGCAAGAGTACCTACGTGTTTTTCTAGATTCAAAATGAAAGCTTGTTGAGTTCTTAATGACTGATCAAACCTCTCATTTGTTTGGGTTTGAGATGTTATAAATTGTGTTTGAGATTCCATTAGCTTTGCCATCATTTCTTCCAGATTTGGCTTTTTCTCTTCGGTTTATTGTGGTGGTTTATACAAGCTAGGTCTTTGTTGATTGAAAGTGTTGTTTTGAGTTGGTTGGTTATTCGGAATTTGTTGGTTGTACGAGTTATTGTTAGGCCCATTTGGATTGTAAAGAATGTTTTGATTTCGATTGAAGTTTGGCCTTGGCGGTTGATAATTATTCTGATAATTATTTCCCGGCATTTGGTTCATGTAGGAAACATTCTCTCGTTGTTCCATGGTTTGCTCAATGTGACAATCTTTTGTTAAGTGTGGTCCACCGCATTGCTCACAACTGATTCATATTGTGTGAATATCTTTAGTCATATTTTCCATTCGTCTCTCGAAAGCATCTATTTTTGTGGAAACGGAATCAAAGTCATGGCTAGAATCGACTCTAGCTGCTTTAGATGAACGAAAAATATCTTTTTCCTGATGCCACTCATGTGAGTGGGAGGCTGTGTTATCAATAATTTTATAAGCTTCAGTTGCGGTTTTCTTCATAATGGAACCACCAGCTGCTATGTCAATGTCTTTTCGTGTAGTAATGTCACATCCTTGGTAAAATATTTGTAATATTTGATAAGTGTCTAAACCATGTTGAGGACATCCTCTCAACAACTTTTCAAATCTTGTCCACACCTCATATAATGTTTCATTTGGCTTTTGCGCAAACGTAACAATTTCTCCTTGAAGTCTCACGGCTTTAGATGCCGAAAAGAATCTTTTAAGAAATTTCTCAACTAAGACATCCCATGTGTCAATCGCTCCTTCAGGTAACGATTCTAACCAATCTTTGGCTTCTCCCTTTAAAGTCCAGGGAAACAACATGAGATATATCTGTTCATCCTCAACTTCTCTGATTTTGAATAGAGTACAAATCCTATTAAAAGTTCGAAGATGTTCGTTTGGATCTTCTTTTGGTGTACCACTATATTGGCATTGATTAGTTACCATGTGTAGCATTTGTCCTTTGATTTCTTAATCTGGCGCATTAATGTCTGGTCGCGTAATGGCATGTCCTTGGCCAGTGCGTGTAGCTCTCATTCGATCTTCCATACTTAGAGGTTCTGTTATTTTCATATTTGAAATTGTTGAATCCGAATCACTAGAAGATACTGATTTAACGGTTTGTGGTTCAGGAGGAATGATTAGTGGTTCTGGATCTTGGAATTGTCCTTGAATATCCCCTGGGTTCTCACTTGTGAAGTCGGGTTCAAAAAATGGATTATTGGAAATTTGAATTGGAGTACTTGTTCGACTAGATGATGATTCTAAAGAAAAATCAACGGCGACAATGTTGGCTAGATGTCTTGATCGAGTTACAGGTGGTGAACGTATGAAAGGTGGTGAACGTTTTGCTCGGTGCATTCACTGAATATCCAATTAGTTATAAAAGATAAAAATTATATAAAGCTATCAAATTAATAGACTTTTCTAATTTTGCCCACGTTTCAAATAGCCAATAGATGCAGCAGGTAGCCAGGACCCTTTAAATCGGAAGCCCACAACTCGCCACTAACAAATCCAACTATTACTACGAACCAGAAAATTTAGGATGTCTATCAATTTAACCGCTTAAAATAATTTTTCGTCGAAGTTTTGAAGAAAAAAAATCTATGTCCTAAAAACTAGAGCGTCGAGAAATAAGAAAGAAAAAGAGTGCGTCGAAAAAAAGTCGAAAAATAAAAGGTCAAAAATAATCGTCGAAAAACAAACAGTCGAAAGATAAAAATAAGAAAATAAAGCATCGAAACTTAAAAGTCTAAAAATTAAATATTAAAAGTTGTGTCTAAAGGTATTAAAGCTTAAAGGAATTCTATATCCAAAACGGCAATAACTTAATTAGGCACTAAAATCTATAATATATTAAGGCGATAAGCGACGTCGTAAAATTCTAAAGCACCTAAATCTTAGTCTAAAGAAAAATCACTTAAGGGATTTTACGGCAAAGCTTAGAAATCTAGAAATATAAAAATAAACTACGGCAAAGTACTAAACTTAAAACTAATTACGAACGATAAAATATACAATATACGAATAAACAATTAAAAAGATACGAAATATAGAAATAAAACTTAAAGTTATGAAAATACAATTTTAATAAAAATATTATTTTTATATTAATATTATATAAAAATATTAAACTATATAATTAATAAAGATATTAAAACTTAATATTACTAATTAATATTAAATTAGATTTAAATATATTAATATGTAAAAACTTAACTAGGTTAAATAATAATAATAATTAATTAAAACCCTAATTGATATTAATAATAATATTAAAATTAAACCCTACGCGTAATAAATGCAGTTTAATGTTTCTGGCCTGTCCAGTCCACTCATGCGACCGCATGAAGTTATAGCCACCGGGTCATGCGATCGCATGGCCCAGGATACCAGAAATGATTCGGGCTTTTAAATCAGGTTCGGCCCAATATAATTTATTAATTACTCTTTTCTCTCTTTTTTTCAATAAAAGATAGCTATTTTTTTTATAAAATAAAAATAAACTTATATTTTAAAACTTAAAATAAAAATACTTTTTAAAGACAAAATCTTAAAAAAATATATATATATTTTTTTTATTTTTTTTAAAATTATTTTTAACACTTATTATAAATACAAAATATTTTTACGAAATAAGAAATATAGCGTTTCAAGCCTTCCCCGGCAGCGGCACCAAAAATACTTGATGTTATGCGAGGTGTATACGAAATAGTTATATTTTTATTATAAAATACGATACAAATTACACAAGTTTTATTTATTTATTTATGGAATATACCTAAACCTTGCTACAACACTTATAGGCAGTGTACCTAATCGTAGAGTAGTGTAGTTTTTAGTAAGTCCGGTTCGTTCCACAGGGAGCTAGTGATACGTACTATATTTTTAACAACTATATTTATAATATATATATACATATATATATATACATATATATACATATATATATATATATATATATACATATATATATATATATATATATATATATATATATATATATATATGGGGCAGGATCAATGGGAAAGTAACTAATCGAGGGGAAGCGGGGGGAAGCAAAAAAAAATTCATTTTTTTTAATTTTTTTTCCGGCATCAAGATCACACGAAAATATGAACATTTAGAAGAGACACTTCGTGATGAATGTTATTATTTAGGCGGGAAAACGATCGACAAAAATAACATTCAAGATAATATTGTTCGTGAAGAATATGAACATTTTTTTCATGTTTTGTGAAGTAAAATTTAGCCCCATTTAGAGTTTAGGGTTTAGGGTTTAGGGTTTAGGGTTTGGCGTTTTGAGTTTATTCCATAAACCCAAAACACCAAACCCTAAACCCTAAACCCTAAACTCTAAACCGTTCGTGTTAAAAACTCAATCTAAATCCTAAATCTAAACCCTAAACCCTAAATTTCTAAACCCTAACATTTAAACCCTATAAAACCTAATATCTAAACCCTAATATCTAAACCCCAATAGCTAAAACCTCAAAATACGCTCGAAAAACACGATAATTGTTATATATTACTTCTTCGAGCATTTTCCCGCCAAAATAAAAACATTTATCACAAAGTGTCTCTACTAAATGTTCATATTTTCATCTCATCTATAATGTTCGTGAAAGCCCAGAGTGCATCCTCCAATTTTATGGACCATTCCTTCGGATTTGATCCTACGGTTTTCTCTAGAATACGTTTTAAAGCTCGGTTGGTATTTTCAACTTGTCCACTTGTTTGTGAATGATATGCAGTGGAGATTTTATGAGTTACTCCATATCTTTTGAGAACTTTCTCAAGTTGATTATTACAGAAATGAGTTCCCCGATGTCTTATTAAAGCTTTCGGTGTTCCAAACCTTGCAAAAAGACGTTTTAAAAAGTTGACTACAACTCGTGCATCGTTAGTTGGGAGAGCTTGTGCTTCCGCCCATTTAGATACATAATCAATGACTACGAGAATGTAGAGATTATTATGAGATTTCGAAAATGGACCCATAAAGTCAATACCCCAAATGTCAAATACTTCACATACTTGAATGACAATTTGTGGCATTTCATCACGTTGACTTATTTTTCAGGCCCTTTGACAAGCATCACAGGATTTGCAAAGAAGGTGTGCGTCTTTGTAAATTGTAGGCCAATAAAATCCAGCATCATAAACTTTTCTTGCTGTGAGTTGAGGCCCATAATGCCCTCCTGTTGGTCCTGTGTGACAATGGTTTAAGATTTGATTGGCTTCATCTCCGAATACACATCGGCGTATTATTCCATCTGGACAACTTTTAAACAAATGTGGATCTTCCCAGAAATAGTGTTTTATATCACTGAAGAATTTCTTTCGTTTTTGGTACGATAATCCTTTTTCAAGGAATCCACATACTAAGTAGTTTGCATAGTCTGCAAACCATGGAATTTCATTATGATCTATCTTCAATAGATATTCATCAGGAAAGTTGTCTTGTATGGCCGATTCATTTAGAACTTCTAATTCGGAATTTTCAAGACGAGAAAGATGATCAGCGGCGAGATTCTATGCTCCTCTTTTATCTCGGATTTCAATATCGAACGCTTGTAAGAGTAAGATCCAACGGATTAATCTTGGTTTAGCATCTTGTTTCGAAAATAGGTATCTAAGAGCAGAATGGTCAGTATAGACCACTGTTTTAGCTAGAACGAGATATGATCGAAATTTGTCAAAAGCAAAGACAATAGCAAGGAGTTCTTTTTTAGTAGTTGTGTAATTTGTTTGTGCTCCTTGTAACGTCTTACTAGCATAATATATAGGTTGAAATCGTTTTTCAATCCTTTGTCCTAAAACGGCTCCCATTGCAAAATCACTTGCATCGCACATAAGTTCAAACGGTAGATTCCAATTTGGAGTTATCATGATCGGTGCATTAGTGAGTTTTTCTTTAAGAATATTAAAAGATTTGATGCATTCATCTGAAAAGATGAATGGAGCATCCTTTTCTAGGAGTTTATTCATAGGAGTGGCAATTTTAGAAAAATCTTTTATGAAACGTCGGTAAAAACCGGCATGCCCAAGAAAACTCCAAACTCCTCTAACATTGGTGGGATGTGGAAGTTTAGCAATTACATCTACTTTAGCTCTATCCACTTCAATTCCTTCCTTTGAAATTTTATGACCAAGAACGATGCCTTCTTTAACCATGAAATGGCATTTCTCCCAATTAAGTACTAGATTTGATTGTTCGCATCTAATAAGCATTCGTTCAAGATTAACTAAACATGATTCAAATGTATCACCGAAGACTGAAAAGTCATCCATGAAAACTTCCATGCATTCTTCTATCATGTCGTGAAAAATCGCCATCATGCACCTTTGAAAGGTTGCAGGGGCGTTGCAAAGTCCAAATGGCATGCGTTTGTAAGCAAAAGTACCATAAGGGTACGTGAATGTGGTTTTCTCTTGGTCTTCGGGTGCTATTGGAATTTGAAAGTATCCGGAAAAACCATCAAGAAAACAATAGTAACTATTTCCGGCTAATCTTTCTAACATTTGATCAATGAAAGGTAAGGGAAAGTGATCTTTTCTGGTGGCGTCATTTAATTTTCTATAATCAATACAAACACGCCATCCTGTTACAGTCCTAGTAGGAATAAGCTCATTTTTTTTATTTGTGATGACAGTCATGCCACCCTTCTTAGGTACGCATTGAACTGGGCTTACCCATGGACTATCAGAAACTGGATAAATTAAACCTGCATAAAGCAGTTTAATAATTTCTTTCTTAACAACATCTTGCATATTAGGATTTAGTCGTTGTTGGCGTTGCACATACGTTTTATGACCTTCTTCCATAAGGATTTTATGTGTGCAATACGAAGGACTTATTCCTTTAATATCATGAATCTTCCATGCAATAGCTGGTTTATGAGCTTTTAACACAGAAATGAGTTGAGATTTTTCATTTTCAGTAAGAGAAGACGATATTATTACAGGTAATTCAGATTCACCATGTAAATAAGCATATTCCAAATGGTTTGGAAGTGGCTTTAACTCTAATGTCGGAGGTTCTTCTATCGATGATTTATATCGATATCTGTCTTCTTCTTTTAGCATTTGAATTTCTTCTGTTGTTGGTTCATATCCATTAGCTATTAGTGTAGCTAACATTTCAGTTTCATCAATTGGTTCAGTTCCTTCTCCTAAAGAACATTCTCCTGTTCCTTGTAATTCTGGAAATTCTTCTAACAATTCTGCATGTGATTCTATAGTTTGAATATAATAACATGTATCATCTGCAGATTGCGGTTGTTTCATTGCTCTATCAACTGAAAAGGTAACACTCTCGTCCTCTATACTTAGGGTCAGTTTCTTACCGAACACGTCTATTATTGCTTTAGCCGTGTTTAAGAATGGTCTTCCTAATATGAGAGGAACTTGAGAATCTTCTTCCATGTCCAGAACAACAAAATCTACTGGAAATACTAAAGTACCAACTTTAACTAGCATGTTCTCCATTATCCCTCTAGGATATTTTATTGATATATCGGCTAGTTGTATGCTTATTCTTGTTGGTTTCAATTCTCCAAGGTCTAGTTTAGTGTATAGTGAATACGGCATTAAATTTATACTAGCACCTAAGTCTGCCAATGCTTCTATTGAACTAAGACTACCCAGAAAATATGGAATTGTGAAACTTCCTGGATCAGATAATTTTTCTGGTATCTTATTCAACAGCACTGCTGAACAATTAGCATTCATAGTAACGGCCGAGAGTTCTTCCATTTTCTTTCTATTTGAGATTAGATCTTTCTAGAATTTAGCATATCTAGGCATTCCTGAAATCACATCAATGAAAGGAAGATTTACATTTATCTGTTTAAACATATCCAAGAATTTGGATTGCTCGGCTTCAAGTTTCTCTTTTTTCATTTTACTCGGGTAAGGAAGTGGTGGTTGGTATGGTTTAACATAAGGTTTAGCTTTAACTGTGTTATCTTCATTAACCTTTTCAACTACCGGTTCTTTTTCCTTATCTTGTTCAGGTTGTGGTTCTTGTGGAGTAGGAATAGCTTCATCAGAAATTACAGGTATTTCAGGTGGTTTAAGTGTTGTACCACTTCTTGTGGTAATGGCTTTAGCTGTTTCATTCCGGAGGTTAGCATTTGTATCACTAGGTAAACTTCTCGGTTTTCTTTCACCTATTAACCTTGCTAGGTTACTTACTTCTTATTCCAGATTTTGAATAGAAGCTTGTTGATTTCTAAATGCTTGAGCATTTTGTTCATTGGTTTGTTTCTGAGATGTGAAAAACTGTGTTTGAGATTCAACTAGCTTCTTCATCATATCTTCTAAATTCGGCTTTTTATCATCGGTTTGTGGTGGTTTGTTTTGAAAATTAGATCTTTGCTGGTTGTAAGTATTGTTGGATACTTGTTGATTACTAGGACCTTGTTGGTTGTTGTATGGAACATTTCGGTTATAATTCTGGTTTTGATTGTAAATTGGTCTTGGCGGTTGATAATTATTTCCAGGCCTTTGGTTTATGTATGAAATATTCTCTCTTTATTCCATTGTTAGTTCAATACTGAGACAATCTTTTGTCGAATGTGGTCCTCCACACTGCTCACAACTAATTCGTATTGAGTGTATATCCTTAGTCATCTTTTCCATTCGTCTCTCGACAGCATCTATCTTTGCGGAAATGGAATCTAAGTCATGGATAGAATCGGCTCTAGCTGCTTTAGATGATCTAACGATATCTTTTTCTTGGTGCCACTCATGTGAGTGGGAAGCAGTGTTATCAATAATTTTATAAGCATCAGTTTCGGTTTTCTTCATAATGGAACCACCAGCTGCTATATCGATGTCTTTCCTTGTAGTGATGTCGCATCCTTGGTAGAATATTTGTACTATTTGAAAGGTGTCTAAACCATGTTGCGGACATCCTCTTAATAACTTTCCAAATCTTGTCCACGCCTCATATAGAGTTTCATTTGGTTTCTGTGTGAACGTAACAATTTTTCCTTGAAGTCTTACGGCTTTAGATGCCGGAAAGAATTGTTTAAGAAAATTTTCAACTAAAACGTCCCATGTATCAATCGCCCCTTCAGGTAACGATTCCAACCAATCTTTGGCTTCTCCCTTTAAAGTCCAGGGAAATAACATGAGATATATCTGTTCATCCTCAACTTCTCTTATTTTAAATAGTGTGCAGATCCTATTAAAGGTACGAAGATGTTCATTTGGATCTTCCTTCAGCGCACCACTAAATTGGCATTGATTAGTTACCATGTGTAGAATTTGTCCTTTGATTTCATAATCTGGCGCATTAATGTCTGGATGAGTGATTGTGTGACCTTGGCCAGTGCGTTTAGCTCGCATTCGGTCTTCCATACTTAGAGGTTCCAGATTCCCCTTAATTGAATTTGTTGAATCTGAATCACTAGAGGATTCTGATTTAATGGTTCGTTCCTCAACAATCTCTGTCTGAATGATTGGTGGTTCCGAAGGAAAAATTAATGGTTCAGGATCTATGAATCGTCCCTGAATATTCTCTGGATTCTCAATTGTGAGGTCGGGTTCAAAAAATGGATTATCGGAAATTTTAATTGGAGTACTTGGTCGACTGGATGACGATTCTAAAGAAAAATCAACGGCGACAATATTTGCTAGATGTCTTGATCTGGTTACAGGTGGTGAACGTACAAAAGGTGGTGAACGTCTTGCTCGGTGCATTCACTGAATATCCTATTAGTTTTTAAAAGGAAAGAAAAATTATATAAGTTATTCAATTAATAGACTTTTCTGATTTTGCCCACGTTTCGAATAGCCAAAAGATGCAGCAGAGGGGCAGGATTCGTTTGGTCTCAATATAATTGAGTACTGTTTGGCTCCAATAACCCGGTCCACGTACAAATCCAACTATTACTACGAACCAGAAAATTTTGATGTCTATCAATTTAACCACTTAAAATAAATTTTCGTAATTTTAAGAAATTTAGAGAAGAAGTATAAAAAAATTCTATGTCCTAAAAACTAGAATGGCGAGAAATAAGAAAGAAAAAGAAAGAGCGCGTCGGAAAATGTAGAAAAATAAAAGGGTTGAAAAATAAAAGGCGTCGAAAAATAAGAAAGAAAAAGAGTGACTATAAAACTTTAAAACACTCGACTAACCCAACCTTATTATTATTACTAACTTAAAATTAAAATTGCAAATTGAGATTACTAATTGGAGTGATAATTGATACATAGGTAAAAGGCGTCGAAAAATAAAAATAAGAAAGTAGCGCGTTAAAACTTAAAAAGGAACTAAAAACTAAAAAATTATCCCAAATGGCAATAACTTAAAAAAATACTAAAACTTAGATAGGCGTCGCAAAATTCTAAAGCACTTAAATCTTAGTCTAAAGAAAAAGCACTTAAGGGATTTTACAGCAAAGCCTAAAAATCTAGAAGTAAAAATAACTATGGCAAAAACTATGACTTAAAACTAAATACGAACGAAAAATTACAAAAATTACGCTAAAAACAAATAAAAAGGGACAAAATATAAAAATATACTAAAAGTTGTAAAAAGTACAATTTTTTATAAAAATATTATTTTTATATTATTTATTTAAAAGTATTAAGTTTATAATTTATATAAACTAAATAAACTAAATATACAAATTAATTAAAACTAAACTAAACTAATTAAAAATTAAAAACCTAATTAGGGTTTCTAATTAAATAATAATAATAATAAATACTCCGTAATTAATGCTTACTAGGGTTCTGGTCGTGTCAGACAGGGCGGCTCCGCGAGTTGCGGTTCCACCTGGCAACAAACTCCGCGAGTCGCGGAGGATGTAAATTCAAACCAGTAGCAGGTTTAAATTCGACAGTTTTACTTTTTTTTTATGTGACGTTTTGCTTCGGCGTTCCCCGGCAGCGGCGCCAACAATACTTGATGTGCGCAGAGGTGTATATGAAATAGCTTTATATTTTACTAGGAAAAACTATTAAATATGATACAATTTTACACAAGATATTTATTTATTTATAGAATGGATATACCTAAACCTTGCTACAACACTTATAGGTAGTGTACCTAATTGTACAGTAGTGTAGTTTTTAGTAAGTCCGGTTCGTTCCACAGGGAATCTTTTAAACAAAGCTTAACGCTATATTAGTTTTAATTTATAAAAATACAAATATATAAATAAGTAATATTATTATTATAAAGGGGGGTTTTTACCGTTTAATGACCGGTTTGTCAATTTTTAAAACTTTAGTCGCAGATAAAACCTAATGTAAAATATTAAAAATAAATACAAAACTTAATTTAAAGCGTAAAGTAAATAACGATAATGAAATTGCGATAAATAAAAGTGCGATAAAATAAAATTGCGATAATTAAAAAGTACGATAATTAAAAGTGCAATTAAATAACAATAAATAAAAGTGTGATAATTAGAAGTGCAATTAAATATAAAATAAAGGAAATTAAATATGAAATAAAAGAATTATGCTTATTTAAACTTCCGTAATCATGATGTTTGACGTGTTGATTTTAGTTTTATGCCCATGGGTTAATTGTCCTTTGTCCTGGATTATTCAATATGTTCGTCTGGTTTTTGTCCATAACAGTCCATCAGTCATAAATATAAAGTGTGAGTATCCTCGTCAAATTATCCTTATACCCGAAGTTAAATATTCCAACTAATTGGGGACTTAAACTGTAACAAGGTTTTAATACTTTGTTTAATAATTACACCAGATTATCGACTGCGTGTAACCCAAGGTTTTAATACTTTGTTATAAATTATGCCAAGTGTCCTTGTACATAATTTCACCCCTGTTTTAATAATTCTAGTGACTATTAATCCATTCCCGTGTCCGGTTAAATGAACGATTATTCGTACATATAAATATCCCGCCCATCGTGTCCGATCGAGTGTATATGGTTATTTATAGGGACGTCCAATTGTAAATATTTATATTAAAATTAACAAACTATCATTTAGTTAAACAAATATAAAGCCCATTAATAGCCCATAGTCTAATTTCCACAAGTGTCGTTCTTTTGTCCAAACCCCAATTATGGTACAAAGCCCAATTACCCAATTTTAATATTTTTAGCCCAACATCATGATTACTTCGGATTAAATAAGCATAATAATAATAATTTAGCTACGAGACATTAATGTAAAAAGGTTGAACATAACTTACAATGATTAAAAATAGCGTAGCGTTACACGGACAGAATTTCGACTTACACCCTTACAACATTCGCTAACATACCCTTATTATTAGAATTAAAATTAAAATTAAAATTAAAATATATATATATATATATATATATATATATATATATATATATATATATATATATATATATATATATATACGTTGATAGAGAGATTGATAAAAGGATATTTAAAACGGATCAAATGTGTTGGCTTTTATAGGCAGTTTCAGAATTTGGGGCTCCGCGAGTCGTGGTATTTTTGCACTACAAACTCTGCGAGTCGCGGAGTTCGTAAATCCAGCTCACACAAGTTTGGATCCTAGTCTGCCGACGGTTTTAATATATAAATATAATATATATATAATTTATATAATTAATTATATATTATATTATATTTATATACATAGTTAACTTGTAATTTTTAGTCCGTTGCGTCGAGCTTTGAGAGTTGACTCTGGTCCCGGTTCTGGATTTTCGAACGTCCTTGCGTACAATTTAATATCTTGTACTTTGCGTTTTGAATCTTGTACTCTTGTAATTCTGAGACGTTTCTTACCAATAATTGGAACCTCTTTGATTGTATTTTGTACTTTTGAGCTTTTTGGTCGTTTGCGTCTTCAATTCGTCGAATCTATCTTTTGTCTTCACCTTTTATTATTTAACCGAATATCACTTGTAAATAGGACAATTGCAACTAAAAGCTTGTCTTTCTTGAGGAATAATTCTATGAAATATATGTTCATTTTTAGCATTATCAAATATTCTCACACTTGAGCGTTGCTTGTCCTCAAGCAATATAGTCTTGAAATATACTAGAATCACTTCTTTATTCTTCACAATTTGTACATCAGTGATTTCTATACGGCGGTATAAACAATGGTAGTAACGATGTGATTTACAGTCTCACATGACTATAAAAATTTAGATCCTTTAAGAAAATTGGATCTTTATGAAAACATTTGATCTTTTGAAAATTAAATCTAGCTTTTACCCTAGATAAGTTTTTCGGAATAACCCTTCACCGGTGTTTGCAAATTCTTTTTGTGGGTTTGGTGGGTTTCAGATTTGAAAACTTTAGCTCAAAACTTGTGGTTTTGTGTCACCCACTTACTAACCTTGTATTGAGAAAGCAACACGTCCAGTTTACTTGCTCCGTATATTACCTTTCGGTAAACTACCGTCCGGTTGTAAAGGAAAGCGTTGAACAAGCAACTGTTAAGGCAATGTCCCCTGACATGCTTTTAATTATGGTCTATAACGTATCGAACGCAATTACTATCCTTTGTAGGAGCAATAGTAAAGCTCACCCTTATAATTTTTCGGTCTGGCACAAGGTCCTGTCTTTGACCATGCTATACAACCACCGTTCTTACGGTTGACACCCGATTTGATTCAGGTGACCTAATGAATTCCAGGTGAATTCCTAGGATTTTACGTTCAATGGTAATGAACGCATTGAAAATGGGTTCTTAGAAAACAAATCGGTTTGAAATTTTTATCAAAATATTTTCTCGTTCAAGCTCGAGTTTAGATATCATTGAATTCCATGAGTTTGTAATTCTCAATCTTTAAGGTCAATCTCTAGGATTGAGTAATATCAGTCTTAAAAGCTGATTTTTGATCTTTAAGGAGATTATCCTTTCTGGGGATCTGATTCATTAGTCTTATCCAGCTAATTTGCACGGCGTCCTCCCCATTTTACGAGACAGATCCTCTCATGGTTAGGATAAGTCTGACCACTTGGCGACCCTGTTTTATGCTGAGGTCCGTGGATTTTTTGCTAATTTTAGAGATGACTTTTCTAGGTTTTTCGTCAACCTACAACTGGTCTGGACGACAACTTCATGACCTAAATCAAGAAGCGCGTTTCTTTTTCGGAAGACTTTACTTCCTTTTAATGATGGAATTGATTCATCGTGTAAATCCATCTTTCTTACAGTAAATCGGGTAAAACTTTTTAGTTTAGTCCAAAGCAAAAGTATTTTCAGTTATTTGTTACAGAAATATGTGACATATGTTTAAAATAACTTGGTAAATTTTCCCACACTTGGCTTTTATTTTCCTTTTTATTGTCCTCTATTCCATTTTAAATGAATTCTAACATTTTGGTTTGTTTCTCAATTTATGTCCTTTCCGAGGTAACAATAATTTCGGTGTTAACACCTAGTTTTATCGTTCATAAATATGTATAAACATGATTTTGAGTTCATTTAATTGAAAATTTTGAAATTTTTTTACTAGAATTGGGTAGTCAGTATATAAGATTAGGGCTGTTCTTTATTATCAGAGAGCACTAGATTCTAATACAACTACTGCTTTACTAGTATTTCTAATGGTAACCAAGTGTATAAAGTAAAAATTTTAAAATCCGAAAGAATTTAACCCCTTCCCACACTTAAGATCTTGCAATGCCCTCATTTGCAAGAAATCAGTAACAATTTAAATTATTGAGGGTGATTAGCGTAGAAAAATGATTAAATTTTACCAAAGTTTTCAAACATATTGGATTTTTTTTTTATCTTTAACTTATAAAACAAATAATTAATTAATTTTAAAATTTTGTTTCTTTTGTTATTTAGAACGAGGTCATTTCGGATCGATGTCCTAGTCCGTCCCTCGACAAAATTTTAAAATTTGTCTTTTTGTAGCGATTGTTTTAAAAGCTAAGATTCTTGGTTTTTTTTTAAAAAAATTTTTTTTTTGGCATACTTTGGATCCAGCTCAATCACTTTGTTTTCTAGTTTTGCCGACGTTTTATATATATAATTTATATAAAATTATATATATTATATTATATATTAAATAAATCAAGCAGCCCATGTTTATTTGAAGGATGTATGCTGGCCAGCCTGTCCATGCAATCGCATGGAAATAACAAAGGGAACCCATGTGATCGCATGGCTCCTAAACTCAGATCACATCTATAAAAGGCCAGCGAATTGGACGAGTAATATACATCTTTTTCTTTTCCTTCTCTGTAACGAAAACACACACACACACACACACACACATATATATATATATATATATATATATATATATATATATATAATATTAAGTTTAATAATAATTGGGTTAATGTAAGAAATGTTTTAAGGTTTTGTAAGTCGAAATTCTGTCCGTGCAACGCTACGCAATTAATCACCACTGTAAGCTATGTCCTTCCTTTTTAATTTAATGTCTCGTAACTAAGTTATTATTATACTTATTTGAGCCAAAGTAATCGTGATGTTAGACTAAATATTAAGACGGGGTTATTAGATTTTGTACCATAATTAAGGTTTGGATAAAAGACCGACACTTGTGAACATTGGACTATTGACTATTAATAGGTAGGGGGAATTGTCTAATTGAACGACAATTCATTGGAACCTGTTGAACCTATATTCAAATTATCTAAACTAATAATTATTAAATTGATTACGAATGTCCTATTTAGTGACGTTTATACGACATCGTTTACAATCATTTAATTAATTATTCGGGTTGGGTAATTAATTATTCATTCTGATCAAGTGGGTAAATTAATATTCATGGACTAATTATAACAGGTGAGGATTACATACAAGGATAATTGGTGTAATTGTTAACAAAGTAATAAAATCTTGGATTACACGCAATCGATAACCTGGTGTAATCATTAAACAAAGTATTAAAACCTTGTTACAGTTCGAATCCCTAATTAGTTGGAATATTTGACTTCGGGAATAAGGTTAATTTGACGAGCATTTTATAATTATGACCGATGGACTATTATGGACAAAAACCAAAAAGGTATCAAATAATCCAGGACAAAGGACAATTAACCCAGGGTAATAAATTAAAATCAAAACGTCAAACATCATGATTACGGAAGTTTAAATAAGCATAATACTTTTATTTCATATTTCATCGTACCTTTATTTACTGTCATTTTAATTACTGCAATTTACTTTATCACAATTTAAATTCTGTCATTTATATTATCGTCATTTATTTTTAAGCTTTATTTAAAATCGACAAACCGGTCATTAAACGGTAAAACCCCCCCTTTTATATAATATTATTACTACTTATATACTTATATATATATATATATATAGTTGTTAAAAATATAGTACGTATCACTAGCTCCCTGTGGAACGAACCAGACTTACTAAAAACTACACTACTCTACGATTAGGTATACTGCCTATAAGTGTTGTAGCAAGGTTTAGGCATATCCCATTCAATAAATAAATAAATAACTTGTGTAAAATTGTATCATATTTAATCGTATTTCATAACAAAAATATAACTATTTCATATACACCTCGCATAACATCAAGTATTTTTGGCGCCGCTACCGGGCACACATCAAGCATCTATTTAATGATTACACCAGGTTATCGACTACGTGTAGTCCAAAGTTTTATTACTTTGTTAACAATTACACCAATTATCCTTGTATGTAATCCACACCTGTTATAATTAGTCCATGAATATTAATTTACCCACTTGATCAGAATGAATAATCAATTACCCAACCCGAATAATTAATTAAATGATTGTAAACGATGTCATATAAACATCACTAAATAGGACATTCGTAATCAATTTAATAATTATTAGTTTAACTAATTTGAAGATAGGTTCGACAGGTTCCAATGAGTTGTCGTTCAATTAGACAATACCCCCTACCTATTAATAGTCAATAGTCCAATATTCACAAGTGTCGGTCTTTTGTCCAAACCTTAATTATGGTACAAAATCTAATAACCCCGTCTTAATATTTAGTCTAACATCACGATTATTTTGGCTCAAATAAGCATAATAATAACTTAGTTACGAGACATTAAATTAAAAAGGAAGAACATAGCTTACAGTGGTGATTAATTGCGTAGCGTTGCACGGACAGAATTTCAACTTACAAAATCTTAAAACATTTCTTACATTAACCCAATTATTATTAAACTTATTTTAAACTTAATATTATAAATATATATATATATATATATATGTTTTCGTTACAGAGAAGGAAAAGAAAAAAGATGTGTAAAACTCGTCCGAAAAATGCTGAATTTATAGACTTGGCCACCAATTCCCTGCCATGCGATCGCATGGGAATAAGGCAGCCAGGCCATGCGATCGCATGGCCAGCTGGATCCAGCTCAATCACTTTGTTTTCTAGTTTTTGCCGACGTTTTATATATATAATATATATAATTTATATTAATTATATATATATTATATTATATTCTTGTACATAGTTGACTTGTAATTTTAGGTCCGTTGCGTCGCGCGTTGATAGTTGGCTCAGGTCCCGGTTTCGGATTTTCGAACGTCCTTTCGTACGCGGAGATATCTTGTACTTAGCGTTCCGCGGCTCGTACTCTTGTAAATTATAGACGTTTCTCATCAATAATTCGAACCACTTGGATTGTACTTTGTACTTTTTAGCTTTTTGATCATTTGCGTCTTCAAATCATCATTTTCTTCTTTTGTCTTCGCACTTATTTATTTAAACGAATATTAAATAAAAATAGAACAATTGCAACTAAAAGCTTTACATATTGGAAGGATATTGTGCCTAAATATATGTTCATTTGGAGCACTATCAGTTCCATAAGTAATTTGAAACATAATTCGTGTTGAAGCCTTTATCTAAAAACGATCATAAAATCAAGTTTGATAATTGAGTTTATTTTTTTCTCGTGAACCAGTCGCTGCTATTTTTTTTTTTTTTTTTTGCGTTTAATAATGGTTTAACTCAATCATAAAAGGTTTATGAATGATTTTCACACCTTAAAGCAAACGATTTAAACCTCTGTTGGTAAGTTTGGAATTTTTGGTCGACTAGTCTGTTGGGAAGAAAATGATCATGGAAAACAGAAAGAATGAGTTATAAAAATTTAAAG
Source organism: Rutidosis leptorrhynchoides (assembly GCF_046630445.1). Classification (NCBI taxonomy): domain Eukaryota; kingdom Viridiplantae; phylum Streptophyta; class Magnoliopsida; order Asterales; family Asteraceae; genus Rutidosis; species Rutidosis leptorrhynchoides. The sequence goes on from NC_092335.1 coordinate 474,940,464, forward strand.
GTATAATAAATCAGAAAAACAGAAATAGCCGGATGGTTTAGGAGTGTTTGGTATGAGCGGGATGTAGTGACCCGAACTTTTCCATATTTATATATATTAATTGAGATTGATACTTACATGATTAAATGTTTCCAACATGTTAAGCAATCAAACTTGTTAAGACTTGATTAATTGAAATATGTTTCATATAGACAATTGACCACCCAAGTTGACCGGTGATTCACGAACGTTAAAACTTGTAAAACTATATGATGACATATATATGGATATATATATAGTTAACATGATACTATGATAAGTAAACATATCATTAAGTATATTAACAATGAACTACATATGTGAAAACAAGACTACTAACTTAATGATTTTTAAACGAGACATATATGTAACGATTATCGTTGTAAAGACATTTAATGTATATATATCATATTAAGAGATATTCATACATGATAATATCATGATAATATAATAATTTAAAATCTCATTTGATATTATAAACATTGGGTTAACAACATTTAACAAGATCGTTAACCTAAAGGTTTCAAAACAACACTTACATGTAACGACTAACGATGACTTAACGATTCAGTTAAAATGTATATACATGTAGTGTTTTAATATGTATTTATACACTTTTGAAAGACTTAAATACACTTATCAAAATACTTCTACTTAACAAAAATGCTTACAATTACATCCTCGTTCAGTTTCATCAACAATTCTACTCGTATGCACCCGTATTCGTACTCGTACAATACACAGCTATTAGATGTATGTACTCTTGGTATATACACTCCAATGATCAGCTCTTAGCAGCCCATGTGAGTCACCTAACACATGTGGGAACCATCATTTGGCAACTAGCATGAAATATCTCATAAAATTACAAAAATATGAGTAATCATTCATGACTTATTTACATGAAAACAAAATTACATATCCTTTATATCTAATCCATACACCAACGACCAAAAACACCTACAAACACTTTCATTCTTCAATTTTCTTCATCTAATTGATCTCTCTCAAGTTCTATCTTCAAGTTCTAAGTGTTCTTCATAAATTTCAAAAGTTCTAGTTTCATAAAATCAAGAATACTTTCAAGTTTGCTAGCTCACTTCCAATCTTGTAAGGTGATCATCCAACCTCAAGAAATCTTTGTTTCTTACAGTAGGTTATCATTCTAATACAAGGTAATAATCATATTCAAACTTTGGTTCAATTTCTATAACTATAACAATCTTATTTCAAGTGATGATCTTACTTGAACTTGTTTTCGTGTCATGATTCTGCTTCAAGAACTTCGAGCCATCCAAGGATCCGTTGAAGCTAGATCCATTTTTCTCTTTTCCAGTAGGTTTATTCAAGGAACTTAAGGTAGTAATGATGTTCATAACATCATTCAATTCATACATATAAAGCTATCTTATTCGAAGGTTTAAACTTGTTATCACTAGAACATAGTTTAGTTAATTCTAAACTTGTTCGCAAACAAAAGTTAATCCTTCTAACTTGAATTTTAAAATCAACTAAACACATGTTCTATATCTATATGATATGCTAACTTAATGATTTAAAACCTGGAAACACGAAAAACATCGTAAAACCGGATTTACGCCGTCGTAGTAACACCGCGGGCTGTTTTGGGTTAGTTAATTAAAAACTATGATAAACTTTGATTTAAAAGTTGTTATTCTGAGAAAATGATTTTTATTATGAACATGAAACTATATCCAAAAATTATGGTTAAACTCAAAGTGGAAGTATGTTTTCTAAAATGGTCATCTAGACGTCGTTCTTTCGACTGAAATGACTACCTTTACAAAAATGACTTGTAACTTATTTTTCCGACTATAAACCTATACTTTTCTGTTTAGATTCATAAAATAGAGTTCAATATGAAACCATAGCAATTTGATTCACCCAAAACGGATTTAAAATGAAGAAGTTATGGGTAAAACAAGATTGGATAATTTTTCTCATTTTAGCTACGTGAAAATTGGTAACAAATCTATTCCAACCATAACTTAATCAACTTGTATTGTATATTATGTAATCTTGAGATACCATAGACACGTATACAATGTTTCGACCTATCATGTCGACACATCTATATATATTTCGGAACAACCATAGACACTCTATATGTGAATGTTGGAGTTAGCTATACAGGGTTGAGGTTGATTCCAAAATATATATAGTTTGAGTTGTGATCAATACTGAGATACGTATACACTGGGTCGTGGATTGATTCAAGATAATATTTATCGATTTATTTCTGTACATCTAACTGTGGACAATTAGTTGTAGGTTACTAACGAGGACAGCTGACTTAATAAACTTAAAACATCAAAATATATTAAAAGTGTTGTAAATATATTTTGAACATACTTTGATATATATGTATATATTATTATAGGTTCGTGAATCAACCAGTGGCCAAGTCTTACTTCCCGACGAAGTAAAAATCTGTGAAAGTGAGTTATAGTCTCACTTTTAAAATCTAATATTTTTGGGATGAGAATACATGCAGGTTTTATAAATGATTTACAAAATAGACACAAGTACGTGAAACTACATTCTATGGTTGAATTATCGAAATCGAATATGCCCCTTTTTATTAAGTCTGGTAATCTAAGAATTAGGGAACAGACACCCTAATTGACGCGAATCCTAAAGATAGATCTATCGGGCCCAACAAGCCCCATCCAAAGTACCGGATGCTTTAGTACTTCGAAATTTATATCATATCCGAAGGGTGTCCCGGAATGATGGGGATATTCTTATATATGCATCTTGTTAATGTCGGTTACCAGGTGTTCACCATATGAATGACTTTTATCTCTACGTATGGGATGTGTATTGAAATATGAAATCTTGTGGTCTATTATTATGATTTGATATATATAGGTTAAACCTATAACTCACCAACATTTTTGTTGACGTTTTAAGCATGTTTATTCTCAGGTGATTATTAAGAGCTTCCGTTGTCGCATACTTAAATAAGGACGAGATTTGGAGTCCATGTTTGTATGATATGGTGTAAAAACTGCATTCAAGAAACTTATTTTGTTGTAACATATTTGTATTGTAAACCATTATGTAATGGTCGTGTGTAAACAGGATATTTTAGATTATCATTATTTGATAATCTACGTAAAGCTTTTTAAACCTTTATTGATGAAATAAAGGTTATGGTTTGTTTTAAAATGAATGCAGTCTTTGAAAAACGTCTCATATAGAGGTCAAAACCTCGCAACGAAATCAATTAATATGGAACGTTTTTAATCAATAAGAACGGGACATTTCAGTTAGTATCCGAGCGTTGGTCTTAGAGAACCAGAATTTTGCATTAGTGTGTCTTATCGAGTTTGTTAGGATGCATTAGTAAGTCTGGACTTCGACCGTGTTTACTTGAAAAATGATTGCTTAACAAATTTTGTTGGAAACTATATATTTTTAACATGTGAATATTATGTGATATATTAATCTCTTAACGCGTTTGATATTATGTGATAGATGTCTACCTCTAGAACAAGTCCCATTGACTCATCTAATAATAATGAAGAGTCAAATGTAAATTGGAATGATTCGTGGACTGATTCACAAGTTCCCGAAGAGGAACCGGAAGAAGAGTCGGAACCGGAAGAAGAATCGGAACCGGAAGAAGAATCGGAACCGGATGAAGAAGTAGAACCGGTGGGAGGAAATAATAAAACGGTTAAGTAAAAGAAAATCCTCAACCAACCGACCAAGGTTAATTATGGTCAATGGTGTTTCCGCCAAGGAAGCAAAATATTGGGAGGATTACCAATTCTCCGATGAATCGGATTCTGACGAGAATTCCGATGATGTTATAGAAATTACCCCAACTGAATTTAAAAAGGCAAAAGAAAATAATAAGGGAAAGGGCATAAAAATAGAGAAATCTAATTCCAACCCCGATGAACTTTATATGTATCGTCAACCCCCGAAGTCCTTAAGTTGTAACAATGACCCGGGAACCTCCAAACCACCAGGTTTTTCTAAACCAATGTGGATAACGACGGCTCGTATTAGGGGAACATCATATATCCCTAGAAACTTGGCAAAACGAACCAAAACCGAAGAAGAAGAAACAAGCGAGTCGGAATAAGATAGTTGTATTCGTGTGGTGTAATATATGTAATATAGTGTGCTTATGCTTTATGATATATGTAAAAATTGCTTGTATTAATAAGTATTTTTTTTTTTTTTAATCTAACTCTTGTCTATTTTACAGTATAAAAACACAAAATGGATAGACAACCCAATATTTTAAGAGACCTACCCGGAGACATGATTGATGAAATCTTGTCTAAAGTCGGTCAGAATTCTTCGGCACAACTATTTAAGGCGAGATCAGTTTGTAAGACATTCGAAGAACGTTCCAAGAATGTCTTGGTTTATAAGAGACTTTCATTTGAAAGATGGGGGATATCACATTGGGAAACCCATAAGTTACGATGTGTTTACTTTGACGCATATATTGCGGGGAACCCAAATGCTATTTTACGCAACGGGTTAAGAAATTATTTTGACTCAATATATCCGAATATTGGACTTCGTGATTTAGAAAAAGCGGCTAACATGCAACATAAAGAAGCATGTTATGCTTACGGATTAGTAATGTTCGCTTCTCACCAAAGTGAGAACAAGAACATCGGGCTACAACTATTAAACAAAACATTTCCACAAGTGACGGAGTCGGTAATTGGGGTAAGAAATGAGGTTTTTAGATTGTTACGGGACTGTTGGACATTACGTAACCCTCGTCCCTTTGACGACGTTACAACACGCTGTCTTATCAACGGCCATAACGGTTATGTTCCACAAGACCAAGGATGGGAAGTAGTCCTAGTAAAACCAGAATGCATGACTTGTTTCTGGACGTATGAATTACGTGTCTTTATTGCCTTTGCTGAACGACTTGTGTACTAGCTAGAATTATCTTCACAACTATCTTGTATCAAAGTTATTGTGTGCTATATTTCATGCTTTATGTAAAATAAGCGGTATTGTAAGTTTGTAAAATATTGTATAAAAGTTTGAACGCGAAATATTATTATAATCAGTTTTTCATATAGAATTGTAGTAGTTGAATTGTATATTAGCTACTAAGTATGAACTTAACGGGTAGGTACTACCCGAATTTAAACTTATAAAACGCTAATATGAAGAAAAAGCTTTTATAAATGAGTTCATATTATGCTACGAAATACTATTAACTACTCTTAATATTCTGTATGATTAACTTATTCCATTTAACTATTTTGAAGGAAATGGCACCGACTACTCGACACACCGTGAATATGAATGAAGAGGAATTCCGTACTTTTCTAGCTTCAAACATAGCCGCAGTACAGGCTGCGCTACATACCAACAATAACCTTGGATCTAACAGTACAGGAAATCGTGTAGGATGCACCTACAAAGAATTCACTGCCTGCAAACCTTTGGAATTTGATGGAACCGAAGAACCGATCGGATTGAAACGGTGGACCGAGAAGGTTGAATCGGTGTTTGCCATAAGTAAGTGTACTGAAGAGGACAAAGTGAAGTACGCTACGCATACCTTCACAGGTTCTGCGTTAACATGGTGGAATACCTATCTAGAGCAAGTGGGACAAGACGATGCGTACGCACTACCGTGGTCAGCATTCAAGCACTTGATGAACGAGAAGTACCGTCCCAGAACCGAGGTCAATAAGCTCAAGACAGAACTTAGAGGGTTACGAACCCAAGGATTTGATATTACCACGTACGAAAGACGATTCACAGAATTGTGCCTATTGTGTCCGGGAGCATTCGAAGATGAGGAAGAGAAGATCGACGCGTTTGTGAAAGGATTACCGGAAAGAATCCAAGAAGATATAAGTTCACACGAGCCCGCCTTCATACAACAGGCATGTAGAATGGCTCACAAACTAGTGAACCAGATTGAAGAAAGAATTAAAGAACAGACTGCTGAAGAGGCCAATGTGAAGCAAGTCAAAAGAAAGTGGGAGGAAAACGGTGATAAGAATCACCAATACAACAACAACAGTAATTACAACAATAATCGCAACAATTATCCCAACAATCGCAACATCAATCGCAACTACAACAAACGGCCCAACAACAACAACAACAACAACAACAGCTACAACAATCATCCCAACAACAATAATAACCGCAACAACAACAACAATCAGAAGCAGCTATGCCAAAGGTGTGAAAAGTATCACTCGGGGTTCTGCACCAAATTTTGCAACAAGTGTAAAAGAAATGGTCATAGCGCGGCGAAGTGTGATGTCTACGGACCAGGGGTTAACAGAACGAAAGGAACAAATGGTGTCGGAACGAGTAATGGCGGAGCAAGTAGTGTCGGAGCAAGTTATGCCAATGTAGTTTGTTATAAATGTGGAAAACCGGGCCACATTATTAGAAATTGCCCGAACCAGGAGAACATGAATGGACAAGGCCGCGGAAGAGTTTTCAATATTAATGCGGCAGAGGCACAGGAAGACCCGGAGCTTGTTACGGGTACGTTTCTTATTGACAATAAATCTGCTTACGTTTTATTTGATTCGGGTGCGGATAGAAGCTATATGAGTAGAGATTTTTGTGCTAAATTAAGTTGTCCATTGACGCCTTTGGATAGTAAATTTTTACTCGAATTAGCAAATGGTAAATTAATTTCAGCAGATAATATATGTCGGAATCGAGAAATTAAACTAGTTAGCGAAACATTTAAGATTGATTTGATACCAGTAGAGTTAGGGAGTTTTGATGTGATAATCGGTATGGACTGGTTGAAAGAAGTGAAAGCAGAGATCGTTTATTACAAAAATGCAATTCGCATTATACGAGAAAAAGGAAAACCCTTAATGGTGTACGAAGAAAAGGGCAACACGAAGCTACATCTTATTAGTAATTTGAAGGCACAAAAACTAATAAGAAAAGGTTGCTATGCTGTTCTAGCACACGTCGAGAAAGTACAAACTGAAGAAAAGAGCATCAATGATGTTCCCATTGCAAAAGAATTTCCCGATGTATTTCCGAAAGAATTACCGGGATTACCCCCACATCGATCCGTTGAATTTCAAATAGATCTTGTACCAGGAGCTGCACCAATAGCTCGTGCTCCTTACAGACTCGCACCCAGCGAGATAAAAGAACTGCAAAGCCAATTACAAGAACTTTTAGAGCGTGGTTTCATTCGACCAAGCACATCACCGTGGGGAGCTCCTGTTTTGTTTGTCAAGAAGAAAGATGGTACATTCAGGTTGTGTATCGACTACCGAGAGTTGAACAAACTTACCATCAAGAACCGCTACCCACTACCGAGAATCGACGACTTATTTGATCAACTACAAGGCTCGTCTGTTTATTCAAAGAATGACTTACGTTCCGGGTATCATCAAATGCGGGTGAAAGAAGATGATATTCCAAAGACTGCTTTCAGAACACGTTACGGTCATTACGAGTTTATGGTCATGCCATTTGGTTTAACTAATACACCAGCTGTGTTCATGGACCTTATGAACCGAGTGTGTGGACCATACCTTGACAAGTTTGTCATTGTTTTCATTGATGACATACTTATTTACTCAAAGAATGACCAAGAACACGGTGAACATTTGAGAAAGGTGTTAGAAGTATTGAGGAAGGAAGAATTGTACGCTAAGTTTTCAAAGTGTGCATTTTGGTTGGAAGAAGTTCAATTCCTCGGTCACATAGTGAACAAAGAAGGTATTAAGGTGGATCCGGCAAAGATAGAAACTGTTGAAAAGTGGGAAACCCCGAAAACTCCGAAACACATACGTCAGTTTTTAGGACTAGCTGGTTACTACAGAAGGTTCATCCAAGACTTTTCCAGAATAGCAAAACCCTTGACTGCATTAACGCATAAAGGGAAGAAATTTGAATGGAATGATGAACAAGAGAAAGCGTTTCAGTTATTGAAGAAAAAGCTAACTACAGCACCTATATTGTCATTGCCTGAAGGGAATGATGATTTTGTGATTTATTGTGACGCATCAAAGCAAGGTCTCGGTTGTGTATTAATGCAACGAACGAAGGTGATTGCTTATGCGTCTAGACAATTGAAGATTCACGAACAAAATTATACGACGCATGATTTGGAATTAGGCGCGGTTGTTTTTGCATTAAAGACTTGGAGGCACTACTTATATGGGGTCAAAAGTATTATATATACCGACCACAAAAGTCTTCAACACATATTTAATCAGAAACAACTGAATATGAGGCAGCGTAGGTGGATTGAATTGTTGAATGATTACGACTTTGAGATTCGTTACCACTCGGGGAAGGCAAATGTGGTAGCCGATGCCTTGAGCAGGAAGGAAAGAGAACCCATTCGAGTAAAATCTATGAATATAATGATTCATAATAACCTTACTACTCAAATAAAGGAGGCGCAACAAGGAGTTTTAAAAGAGAAAAATTTAAAGGATGAAATACCCAAAGGATCGGAGAAGCATCTTAATATTCGGGAAGACGGAACCCGGTATAGGGCTGAAAGGATTTGGGTACCAAAATTTGGAGATATGAGAGAAATGGTACTTAGAGAAGCTCATAAAACCAGATACTCAATACATCCTGGAACGGGGAAGATGTACAAGGATCTCAAGAAACATTTTTGGTGGCCAGGTATGAAAGCCGATGTTGCTAAATACGTAGGATAATGTTTGACGTGTTCTAAGGTCAAAGCTGAGCATCAGAAACCATCAGGTCTACTTCAACAACCCGAAATCCCAGAATGGAAATGGGAAAACATTACCATGGATTTCATCACTAAATTGCCAAGGACTGCAAGTGGTTTTGATACTATTTGGGTAATAGTTGATCGTCTCACCAAATCAGCACACTTCCTGCCAATAAGAGAAGATGACAAGATGGAGAAGTTAGCACGACTGTATTTGAAGGAAGTCATCTCCAGACATGGAATACCAATCTCTATTATCTCTGATAGGGATGGCAGATTTATTTCAAGATTCTGGCAGACATTACAGCAAGCATTAGGAACTCGTCTAGACATGAGTACTGCCTATCATCCACAAACTGATGGGCAGAGCGAAAGGACGATACAAACGCTTGAAGACATGCTACGAGCATGTGTTATTGATTTCGGAAACAGTTGGGATCGACATCTACCGTTAGCAGAATTTTCCTACAACAACAGCTACCATTCAAGCATTGAGATGGCGCCGTTTGAAGCACTTTATGGTAGAAAGTGCAGGTCTCCGATTTGTTGGAGTGAAGTGGGGGATAGACAGATTACGGGTCCGGAGATTATACAAGAAACTACCGAGAAGATCATCCAAATTCAACAACGGTTGAAAACCGCCCAAAGTCGACAAAAGAGTTACGCTGACATTAAAAGAAAAGATATAAAATTTGAAATTGGAGAGATGGTCATGCTTAAAGTTGCACCTTGGAAAGGCGTTGTTCGATTTGGTAAACGAGGGAAATTAAATCCAAGGTATATTGGACCATTCAAGATTATTGATCGTGTCGGACCAGTAGCTTACCGACTTGAGTTACCTCAACAACTCGCGGCTGTACATAACACTTTCCATGTCTCGAATTTGAAGAAATGTTTTGCTAAAGAAGATCTCACTATTCCGTTAGATCAAATCCAAATCAACGAAAAACTCCAATTCATCGAAGAACCCGTCGAAATAATGGATCGTGAGGTTAAAAGACTTAAGCAAAACAAGATACCAATTGTTAAGGTTCGATGGAATGCTCGTAGAGGACCCGAGTTCATCTGGGAGCGTGAAGATCAGATGAAGAAGAAATACCCGCATCTATTTCCAGAAGATTCGTCAACACCTTCAACAGCTTAAAATTTCGGGACGAAATTTATTTAACGGGTAGGTACTGTAGTGACCCGAACTTTTCCATGTTTATATATATTAATTGAGATTGATACTTACATGATTAAATGTTTCCAACATGTTAAGCAATCAAACTTGTTAAGACTTGATTAATTGAAATATGTTTCATATAGACAATTGACCACCCAAGTTGACCGGTGATTCACGAACGTTAAAACTTGTAAAACTATATGATGACATATATATGGATATATATATAGTTAACATGATACTATGATAAGTAAACATATCATTAAGTATATTAACAATGAACTACATATGTGAAAACAAGACTACTAACTTAATGATTTTTAAACGAGACATATATGTAACGATTATCGTTGTAAAGACATTTAATGTATATATATCATATTAAGAGATATTCATACATGATAATATCATGATAATATAATAATTTAAAATCTCATTTGATATTATAAACATTGGGTTAACAACATTTAACAAGATCGTTAACCTAAAGGTTTCAAAACAACATTTACATGTAACGACTAACGATGACTTAACGATTCAGTTAAAATGTATATACATGTAGTGTTTTAATATGTATTTATACACTTTAGAAAGACTTAAATACACTTATCAAAATACTTCTACTTAACAAAAATGCTTACAATTACATCCTCGTTCAGTTTCATCAACAATTCTACTCGTATGCACCCGTATTCGTACTCGTACAATACACAGCTATTAGATGTATGTACTATTGATATATACACTCCAATGATCAGCTCTTAGCAGCCCATGTGAGTCACCTAACACATGTGGGAACCATCATTTGGCAACTAGCATGAAATATCTCATAAAATTACAAAAATATGAGTAATCATTCATGACTTATTTACATGAAAACAAAATTACATATCCTTTATATCTAATCCATACACCAACGACCAAAAACACCTACAAACACTTTCATTCTTCAATTTTCTTCATCTAATTGATCTCTCTCAAGTTCTATCTTCAAGTTCTAAGTGTTCTTCATAAATTTCAAAAGTTCTAGTTTCATAAAATCAAGAATACTTTCAAGTTTGCTAGCTCACTTCCAATCTTGTAAGGTGATCATCCAACCTCAAGAAATCTTTGTTTCTTACAGTAGGTTATCATTCTAATACAAGGTAATAATCATATTTAAACTTTGGTTCAATTTCTATAACTATAACAATCTTATTTCAAGTGATGATCTTACTTGAACTTGTTTTCGTGTCATGATTCTGCTTCAAGAACTTCGAGCCATCCAAGGATCCGTTGAAGCTAGATCCATTTTTCTCTTTTCCAGTAGGTTTATCCAAGGAACTTAAGGTAGTAATGATGTTCATAACATCATTCAATTCATACATATAAAGCTATCTTATTCGAAGGTTTAAACTTGAAATCACTAGAACATAGTTTAGTTAATTCTAAACTTGTTCGCAAACAAAAGTTAATCCTTCTAACTTGAATTTTAAAATCAACTAAACACATGTTCTATATCTATATGATATGCTAACTTAATGATTTAAAACCTGGAAACACGAAAAACATCGTAAAACCGGATTTACGCCGTCGTAGTAACACCGCGGGCTGTTTTGGGTTAGTTAATTAAAAACTATGATAAACTTTGATTTAAAAGTTGTTTTTCTGAGAAAATGATTTTTATTATGAACATGAAACTATATCCAAAAATTATGGTTAAACTCAAAGTGGAAGTATGTTTTCTAAAATGGTCATCTAGACGTCGTTCTTTCGACTGAAATGACTACCTTTACAAAAATGACTTGTAACTTATTTTTCCGACTATAAACCTATACTTTTTCTGTTTAGATTCATAAAATAGAGTTCAATATGAAACCATAGCAATTTGATTCACCCAAAACGGATTTAAAATGAAGAAGTTATGGGTAAAACAAGATTGGATAATTTTTCTCATTTTAGCTACGTGAAAATTGGTAACAAATCTATTCCAACCATAACTTAATCAACTTGTATTGTATATTATGTAATCTTGAGATACCATAGATACGTATACAATGTTTTGACCTATCATGTCGACACATCTATATATATTTCAGAACAACCATAGACACTCTATATGTGAATGTTGGAGTTAGCTATACAGGGTTGAGGTTGATTCCAAAATATATATAGTTTGAGTTGTGATCAATACTGAGATACGTATACACTGGGTCGTGGATTGATTCAAGATAATATTTATCGATTTATTTCTGTACATCTAACTGTGGACAACTAGTTGTAGGTTACTAACGAGGACAGCTGACTTAATAAACTTAAAACATCAAAATATATTAAAAGTGTTGTAAATATATTTTGAACATACTTTGATATATATGTATATATTATTATAGGTTCGTGAATCAACCAGTGGCCAAGTCTTACTTCCCGACGAAGTAAAAATCTGTGAAAGTGAGTTATAGTCCCACTTTTAAAATCTAATATTTTTGGGATGGGAATACATGCAGGTTTTATAAATGATTTACAAAATAGACACAAGTACGTGAAACTACATTCTATGGTTGAATTATCGAAATCGAATATGCCCCTTTTTATTAAGTCTGGTAATCTAAGAATTAGGGAACAGACACCCTAATTGACGCGAATCCTAAAGATAGATCTATCGGGCCCAAGAAGCCCCATCCAAAGTACCGGATGCTTTAGTACTTCGAAATTTATATCATATCCGAAGGGTGTCCCGGAATGATGGGGATATTCTTATATATGCATCTTGTTAATGTCGGTTACCAGGTGTTCACCATATGAATGACTTTTATCTCTATGTATGGGATGTGTATTGAAATATGAAATCTTGTGGTCTATTATTATGATTTGATATATATAGGTTAAACCTATAACTCACCAACATTTTTGTTGACGTTTTAAGCATGTTTATTCTCAGGTGATTATTAAGAGCTTCCGTTGTCGCATACTTAAATAAGGACGAGATTTGGAGTCCATGTTTGTATGATATGGTGTAAAAACTGCATTCAAGAAACTTATTTTGCTGTAACATATTTGTATTGTAAACCATTATGTAATGGTCGTGTGTAAACAGGATATTTTAGATTATCATTATTTGATAATCTACGTAAAGCTTTTTAAACCTTTATTGATGAAATAAAGGTTATGGTTTGTTTTAAAATGAATGCAGTCTTTGAAAAACGTCTCATATAGAGGTCAAAACATCGCAACGAAATCAATTAATATGGAACGTTTTTAATCAATAAGAACGGGACATTTCACGGGAGGTCGGGGGTTCGAGCCTGGGCGATGGCATTTTTTTTAGAAGGCTTACTCTAAAGGTAGCAATTTTATTTTTTTTACTACTTCTATATTTATTATTATTATTATTATCATTATTAATGTTATATTATTATTATTATTGTAAATGTTAATGATAATATTATGATATAGAAATAAATATGAGATTTGTATGATAAGTAATATTAACTTGTAATATAATGAACTTATAATATGAATATGAATGTAAATAAAAGATAAGTAGAATTGATCAGGATAAAAGTAACGATTATGAAGATGATATGAAACGCGAATGATGAGATGATGATAATGAGATAATGATATTAATTAGATGGTGTGATTCTTATTTTTTTCATTAAAAGTATTATTTTTTATCATTAATGTTAAAAATTATCAAAATCTACTTTATTATTAAAATTATCTTTTTCATTAAAAATTAGCATTATTATTATTATCTATTATTATTAGAATTATTATTATTATTAATATTATCATTTTTAATAAAGTTATTATTATTATTAGTAAATCATTAATATCAAAACTATCATTTTTGGAACAAATAAATATATTGTACATAAAACATACTTATTATATATAATACAATTATATTAATATTCCATATAACTATATATTTAAATCATATTAACATTACTTATATAAAAACTTACATACAATAAATTAAGTATTTTTAATATAATACTAAATATATAGATATTAATATAACTATATTAATCACTTTAAATACATATACAATATATATATATATATATATATATATATATATATATATATATATATATATATATACATATATCATATAATTTAAGATATAAAATAAAATATATGTTTAAAAAAAAGGAATCTAGTATAAAACTTATATAACTACAAAATATATAGAAATAATATATATATTAATAAATGAAATTATGATATTTCTATTATATGTTTTAATAGAAATACAAATGATATAGGTTCGTGAATCCGAGGCCAACCTTGCATTGTTCAATGTCGTCATATGTATTTTTACTACAAAATACAGTATTGTGAGTTTCATTACTCCATTTTTAAATGCTTTTGCAATATATATTTTTGGGACTGAGAATACGTGCGCTTTTATAAATGTTTGACGAAATAGACATAAGTAATCTAAACTACATTATATGGTTGAATGGATCGAAGCCGAATATGCCCTTTTAGCCTGGTAATCTAAGAATTAGGGAAAATCACTAATTTTGAGAATTAGTGCACCCCTAATTGACGCGAATCATAAAGATAGATCTATGGGCCTAACAAACCTCATTCTGGAATTTGGAATGCTTTAGTACTTCGAGTTTATCATGTCCGATGGGTGTCCCGGAATGATGGGGATATTCTATATGCATCTTGTTAATGTCGTTTACCAGGTGTTCAATCCATATGAATGATTTCTAAACACTTGCGAGTGTATGATTATTGAATAAAGGAAATCTTGTGGTCTATTAAAATTATGGAAATGATTGATTACGATAAACTAATGAACTCACCAACCTTTTGGTTGACACTTTAAAGCATGTTTATTCTCAGGTATGAAAGAAATCTTCCGCTGTGCAATTGCTCATTTTAGAGATATTACTTTGAGTCATTCATGACATATTTCAAAAGACGTTGCATTCGAGTCATTGAGTTCAACAAGATTATTATTAAGTCATTGTGTAGTGACCCGAACTTTTCCATGTTTATATATATTAAATGAAATTGTTATTTACATGATTAAGTGTTTCCAACATGTTAAGCAATCAAACTGGTTAAGACTTAATTAATTTAAATAGGTTTCATATAGACAATTGACCACCCAAGTTGACGGTGATTCACGAACGTTAAAACTTGTAAAAACTATATGATGACATATATATATATATATATATGATTATATATATAGTTAACATGATATTATGATAAGTAAGTATCTCATTAGGTATTTTAACAATGAGTTATATACATAAAATTGAGTTTATTGAATTAAGAAACTCGAAACGATATATATAACGATTATCGTTATAACAACGTCTTACTAAATACATATGAATCATATTAAGATATTGATACACTATGTTTAATCATGATAAATGATAAGTAAATATGTCATTAAGTGAATTAACAATGAACTACATATGTAAAAATAAGACTACTAACTTAATGATTTCGAAACGAGACATATATGTAACGATTATCGTTGTAACAACATTTAACTGTATATATATCATACTAAGATATATTAATATATCATAATATCATGATAATGTAATAATTTAACATCTCTTTAGATATAATAAACAATGGGTTAACTACATTTAACAAGATCGTTAACCTAAAGGTTTCAAAACAACATTTACATGTAACAACTAACGATGACTTAACGACTCAGTTAAAATGTATATACATGTAGTGTTTTAATATGTATTCATACACTTTTGAAAGACTTCAAGACACTTATCCAAATACTTCTACTTAACAAAAATTCTTACAATTACATCCTCGTTCAGTTTCATCAACAATTCTACTCGTATGCACTCGTATTCGTACTCGTACAATACACAGCTTTTAGATGTATGTACTCTTGGTATATACACTCCAATGATCAGCTCTTAGCAGCCCATGTGAGTCACCTAACACATGTGGGAACCATCATTTGGCAACTATCATGAAATATCTCATAAAATTACAAAATTATTAGTAATCATTCATGACTTATTTACATGTAAATAAAATTACACATCCTTTATATCTAATCCATATACCAACGACAAAAAACACCTACAAACACTTTCATTCTTCAATTTTCTTCATCTAATTGATCTCTCTCAAGTTCTATCTTCAAGTTCTAAGTGTTCTTCATAAATTCTATAAGTTCTAGTTTCATAAAATCAAGAATACTTCCAAGTTTGCTAGCTTACTTCCAATCTTGTAAAGTGATCATCCAACCTCAAGAAATCTTTCTTATTTATAGTAATATATCTTTCTAATACAAGGTAATACTCATATTCAAACTTTGATTCAATTTCTATAACTATAACAATCTTATTTCGAGTGAAAATCTTACTTGAACTTGTTTTCGTGTCATGATTCTGCTTCAAGAACTTTCAAGCCATCCAAGGATCCTTTAAAGCTAGATCTATTTTTCTCATTTTCAGTAGGTTTATCCACAAAACCTGAGGTAGTAATGATGTTCATAACATCATTCGATTCATATATATAACTACCTTATTCGAAGGTTTAAACTTGAAATCACTAGAACATAGTTTAGTTAATTCTAAACTTGTTCGCAAAAAAAAGTTAATCCTTCTAACTTGACTTTTAAAATCAACTAAACACATGTTCTATATCTATATGATATGCTAACTTAATGATTTAAAATCTGAAAACACGAAAAACACCGTAAAACCGGACATACGTAGTCGTAGTAACACCGCGGGCTGTTTTGGGTTTGATAATTAAAAACTATGATAAACTTTGATTTAAAAGTTGTTCTTCTGAGAAAATGATTTTTCTTATGAACATGAAACTATATCCAAAAATCATGGTTAAACTCAAAGTGGAAGTATGTTTTTCAAAATAGTCATCAAGACGTCGTTCTTTCGACTGAAATGACTACCACTTACAAAAATGACTTGTAACTTATATTTCCGACAATAAACCTATACTTTTTCTGTTTAGATTCATAAAATAGAGTTCAATATGAAACCATAGCAATTTGATTCACTCAAAACGGATTTAAAACGAAGAAGTTATGGGTAAAACAAGATTGGATATTTTTTGATTGTTGTAGCTACGGGAAATATTGTAACAATTCAATACAAATCATATCCTAGCTAACTTATATTGTATTATACATGTATTCTAATATATTATGTAATCTTGGGATACCATAGACACGTATGCAAATGTTTTGACATATCGTATCGACCCATGGATATATATTATTTGGAACAACCATAGACACTCTATATGCAGTAATGTTTGAGTTAGCTATACAGGGTTGAGGTTGATTCCAAAAATATATATACTTTGAGTTGTGATCTAGCCTAAGACGTGTATACACTGGGTCGTGGATTGATTCAAGATCATATATATCAATTTAATTATGTACATTTAACTATGGACAACTAGTTGTAGGTTACTAACGAGGACAGCTGACTTAATAAACTTAAAACATTAAAACGTATTAAAAATGTTGTAAATATATTTTGAACATACTTTGATATATATGTATATATTTGTTATAGGTTCGTGAATCGACCAGTGGCCAAGTCTTACTTTTCGACGAAGTAAAAATCTGTGAAAGTGAGTTATAGTCCCACTTTTAAAATCTAATATTTTTTGGATGAGAATACATGCAGCTTTATAAATGTTTTACAAAATAGACACAAGTACATGAAACTACTTTCTATGGTTGAACGATCGAAGCCAAATATGCCCCTTTTACTTGGTAACCTAAGAATTAGTAAACCAGTCTACTAATTGACGCGAATCCTAAAGATAGATCTATTGGGCCCAACAAACCCCATCCGTTATAGCGGATGCTTTAGTACTTCGAGTTTTTATATCATGTCCGATGGATGTCCCGGAATGATGAGGATATTCTTATATGCATCTTGTTAATGTTGTTACCATGTGTTCACCATATGAATGATTTTTATCTCTATGTATGGGATGTATATTGAAATATGAAATATTGTGGTCTATTATTATGATTTGATAATATATAGGTTAAACCTATAACTCACCAACATTTTTGTTGACGTTTTAAGCATGTTTATTTTCAGGTGATTATTAAGAGCTTCCGCTGTTGCATACTAAAATAAGGACAAGATTTGGAGTCCATGCTTGTATGATATTATGTAAAAACTGCATTCAAGAAACTTATTTTTGATGTAATATATTCTTATTGTAAACCATTATGTAATGGTCGTATGTAAACGGTATATTTTAGATTATCATTATTTGATAATCTACGTAATGCTTTTTAAACTTTTATAGATAAAATAAAGGTTATGGTTGTTTTAAAAATGAATGCAGTCTTTGAAAAACGTCTCATATAGAGGTCAAAACCTCGCAACGAAATCAATTAATATGAAACGTTTATAATCAATATGAACGGGACATTTCACATTGATAGTTTGATATATTATGAAATGGTATGCATGCCTGTCAACTTTCGTTGAAATGAAAGTTTGTCTTTTAAAAACGAATGCAATGTTTGTAAAATGTATCATATAGAGGTCAGAACCTCGCGATGTAATCAACTATTGTGAATCGTTTATAATCGATATGAACGGGGCATTTCAACTTTAGTGTATGATATTTCTTGTGTAATCATGTTGCAGTGAAAATGGGGGATTGAGAAACAACCGTTTCAGCTTCACGACTTCATTGCAACTACAATGATTGAAAAAATAAGACAAGTTTTTTGACTTCTGCTAGCATATATCAAAGTGACTTTTTGTTTCTTCTAATTATCTGAAACGTTATGATTTCATCTATTTGTGTAGACTTTATAAAAGTTCTATAAATATATTCAGAAACTTTAGTTTTATAAATGAATCAGTTTTTCACCCTTTGTAAAAATGCTAATTCTTTGTTTATTGTATATGTAATTAATTCAATTGTATACTAAACATGTTTTGAACAGTGAATCATTTTACTGGTCCAGATATATTAACTAATAACTACTCTTGATATGTTATTTTTTATGTATAATATGTTCATACAACTTACTAGCCCGTTGAAACTTTTTCTTGCATTTGTTGGCAGGCTTACCGTGAACAGGAGGACAATAGGAAGCTTTAACAGAAGCAGCGCTTGAGAATGCAACTGAAAATGGGACAATTTGGGTTTTTTTTATTTAAACTTCTCCTAATTAATGAATACTTTACAAGTGTTCTGTTTTTGATTGTTTTCATAATTTTTGCAGGTGCTTCATGACGCATTTATCAAATACCAGACCAAACGAAAGCTGACATGACATGGAGACCTGTGTCATGAATGGAAAGAGTTTGAGGTAATATACAGCCGCCTACTGTCTTAATAATTTGTGTGAGTTCTGTTTTTTATTTTTAGATTTTCACATATTTACGTTCTTATTTATACAGGTAAAGCTTAGAGATATGAAGCCAAGAATCTTGTCTGATAAACTAAAAGAAGCTGTAGGCATGCCAGATGGTGATCCACCTCCATGGCTTATTAACATGCAGGTAAAATGCCTTTTCTACTCTCTTTTTACTGGATTTTAATCTTCTCTTAAACTAGGCGGAAAATGGTAAATACGGGTTTTTGTGTGTGTTTGATCCAAAACACCAGTTTTAAATAAATGGTAAGTGGAAAACCAGAAATAATTGTTTTGCTGATGCTGGAATGTTCTTGGATGTGTAATTTTTACTCCGAGGTGGTAATTTTGACCCATTTACATGTAAATGGGTCAATTTAGGTTGAGCTCCACCTCAAACGGGTCAAATGGGAGAGCACGTCACGGGTTAAATGTTGTACGCAGTCCATTTGTTACATTTACATGAAAATCAGTAAGTAGCAAACAGGCAAGGGCTTAGATCAGTGGCGAAGGCAGGATTTTCAGTCAGCGGTGTCAATTGCCTTTTTCAGTCAGTGGTGTCAATTGCTTTTTGAAAATAATGGGGTCAATTGCCTTTTTTAGATATTAAAACTCAAACTTTAAAGCTAAAATTGATTCAAACTCAAACTTTGAGTGGTGTCAATTGACACCATAACCTTCTATGTGGCTACGCCACTGGATTAGATAGATGTTCAGTTTATAAACTCCATGAGACAACTACCATATGTTTTTTTATATTTGCTAGATTAAGCCTTTTATGAATTTCTTTTACAGATTCCGAGCCAACTATTTAAATTTTCTAGAAAAAATGACAAGAAAAGCACTGGTTGCCATGAACAATATACACTTTGAAAATCACTTATCCAATTAATGACAACAAGTAGGTTTCTCTAACTAACCCACCCATTTTGTAAGTAGACCTAAAGCGTTAATGAACATAGATGGGCATATGGATGACGATGGACTGCAACTTTGCGAGCTATAATTCATTGGCAATATCGGACCAGTTATAAGGAAGAAACATGAGAATATTTTGACCACTTATGAAATCTATTGATGAGGAAAAGCGAAATTCGATAGGAACCTGAAAGCGCCCCTCAACATCCGCGGTCAAGAAACATAAAATCTCGAAGGTTACTTTCAAATTTCAGTCTTACTATTTCAGGTGTCTAACTATTACTAGACTTTTACTATTTTATCAGTATACTACTAAACTATTATCACTATATTGTGACATAAAAAAGAATAATCGGTGATATCGTACCAATGTGGGTGATAAAAGATAACGTAGAAAAGTTTGCTAGAACCATTAGACCCGTAAATGTGGCCAGTATGAATCGTAAATAGACTTCATATCGATAATATGATCGATTGCAATGAAATACACAAATACTAAATTTTGTTATGTTCGTTATGTAGGCTGATAAAGTGTGTCAAAAGAGTTTAACAGATATGCGAAGGATATTGAAAGCAAAATAACAAGTTGCTTCATCAGTGTTGACACTAAATGACTACTTTAAACGCTTTGTTGCATTGAATAATATATGGTAAAGTCGTCGTCGCAGACATACTTAGTTACAAATTAATAGTCTACTATCATAAAATAATAGTACACCAATATATCCAACTTGGTGTTATCAATTATAATTTTTTACCCGGTTGAACTTTACTTATATTTAATTAATGTTTGCATTCTAATTTATACTCCGTATCTAATATTTTGTTTACTTACATTCTTTGCCTTCATTTGTCTATTATACATAATTGGTAGCGAATTTTTACATGAGTTGACACATAATTTATTATATTTAAAAATTTTATTGACGAAACCCGCGAATCCGCGGGTCTTAAACTAGTAAATAATAAATAATTAAAAAATATTAATACCCCGATATTAAGTAAGTAATAATAATAATTAATATTAATATTAAATTTATATTAATATTAATATTTGATTGATGTTAATAGTTTGAATTTTTTTTATAGCAAAAAAGAAGAAACGCATATTGATCATCTAGGCCCACCAACTGAGAGTTGCTTTGGCCCAATTATAAACAAAACCTACAGTATCCATTGTAAGACTAGATTTAGGCCCGGATACTATGAAAATTACAAATTACAAAATGTTACAAAACTTGATCCGGAAAAAAACAAAGAAAACGAAACATGTGAATGAATTTTGATATCTTCGTAGAACGTACGAAGATTCGAAGGATCATAACAGCAACACCCACGGGTTTGAATCCCAAACGTAATATTGATGGGAGTAACAAAATTTGGCGTTAATTGCCCATTCAAACGATTTTAATACTACCTTCAGTGGCGGAACTAGGATTTTTTTTCACCGGGGGAAATTTTTTTTGGAAAAATATGGAGGTTTTGGGGCAGAAAATTGAGATTTTTAGACAAATTATGAATGTTTTTGCGCAAAAGTTGAAGGTTTTAGGCAAAATTTTAAGGTTTTAGGGCAAAACTTGGAGAATTTTGAGCAAAATTTGAAAGTTTTGGAACAAAAGTTGAAGAACTTTGGGCAAAATTTGAAGGTTTTGAGACAAAAGTTAAAGAATTTTGGGCAAAATTTAAAGGTTTTGGGGCAAAAAAAAATCCATCAGGGATAAAGTCGAAAAATTCAAAATTTTTAAGCCGAAAAAAAAAAATCCACTGACGCATTCCAACATGTAAACTCATTGTTACATAATGATTTATTTGTTGCGAGTCAAATGTACCAAATCGTAACGGGGCCGATTAATCTCCAAAATTTGGCCGCTTTAAAACCCATACCCGAGCTCCACATGTAAAGCACCAAAAGCAACTAAGCAAGCCACACTTTAACCCTCGTGCAGAATACCAAATTAGTATAGGGACAATAATTGATGGTGGAAAATTAGTATAGGGACTATTAATGTAATTTTCATAAAACACAGTACTGTTTTCGAAGGATCAAAATCATTAGTTGCCAATTCTTTTTCATCAACCCAATCTCGGTTTCCCTCGTTTCACGATCCGGCAATTCACCGCGTTTCGTTCACGTCCGGCCACCGTCATCATAAATCTTCATCGCTAACGTCATCTTCGTTTAATCAGGTAATTTTCATTATTCATATCAATCGAAGTTCCTTTCTAAGATTTTACTCGCTAGGGTTTAGAAACATTTTATCATATACTGCACGAATTTCTAGTTGTTCGTAGTTGTAAATTATTAAACATAATTTTCAATTTTAGTTTACATGTTCAATGTTCAATTTTACATAATTAGTCTATATTGTTATATACCGTTGGTTTGATCACTTAAAATCGTTCGTTCTAATTTACAGGTTACAATTTGTTAATATTATTAGCTGATTGTGATGCTTGTTGTAGGAATGTAATCTTTTGAAGCTGATTTGATGCATTGCAGACTTTGTTTGTACTTGTGTATATTGATAAATTGCTTTTAACTTTAAAATGTTATACAGTTTTTGGATGGATCTAGAGACAGAGAATAGGATAGCTGCAATTCTAATGAAGGAGGCAGTGGAAATGCGTCGACGTGCCGAAAGAGATGGTGTTGATGCTTATTTTAAGCCTCCCAATGTTAGAGGTCGACCAAATTCACGTTTTCTCACTGCAACTGTTCTTGGTGTACAACAGGGTAAGATTCCAATCTTTTAACATTCAACGTATTGTTTAATGAGATCCATGTTACTTGATACGATTAAAGTGTTGTAGATTGGATTTTGGAGTACCTGCTGTTCAAAGTAATTGAATGGATTGCTCTCTGCAGTTATAGATTGAAACAAACTCTTATTCACTTTTTAAGATAAATTTAATCTTTAGCATGATTCTTCTCGTATATTAATTAAAGTATTTGCTTTCAGTGACTTCATTATATTACAGATGCTCCGTGTTTCGAAATGTTATATTACTCTTTATACGAAATTGACTTACTTTATTTAAGGTTGAAGAGTGTGTGGTAAATTAAAGCATGTAGACATTATAGCATTGTTGTTTTGATCTACTTGCAGCTAATAAGATTGTTGAAGTAAATGAGATGTGGCGAATATGTCAAAAAGAGAGAGAGCTGGATGACAGAATTAAGAAAAATGACAATAGATGTACAAGTCATAAGAGTGTTAGTAGCTCCCAAAAGAATATAAACACCACTCGGCTTGATGATTGTGAGCGGAACAACACTTTTCGGTGCTCATTAAGCAAAAGAGGAAGTGAAGATGATGGACTAAGGGACCAAGAGATTGAGGAATTCTTGCACTCGAGGTAACACCTTATTCTCTATCATCTGCATTTGGGTGTTCTTGACTGACAAGAACTTAAGGTGGCAAAATGGGCGGGGTGGGTCAGGTTGGTTCAACACTGTTTTTGTTAATGCTTCTCTTTTATATGTGGATAACAGATAACAGATAGATAATGTATTGAATGTGATTAACAAAATCATATTAGTTTCTTTTAAGCTGTTAAGACTTAAGCCCTCAATTCCACTCGTTTTATTTTTAGCCAGTTTCCTAAACCTGACCTGTTATTAATAAAAAGTACAACTTGAATGAAACTAATTTCCATATGAATGGGCTGAAATACCCACCTCTAATGTGAATGACATGTTTATACACGTGTTGACTTATCTTGTTTATTCTTCAGATTTGTGATAGTAGACTCACTTTCAACTTGTTTACGGTTTTCTGATGACAGGGTGAAGCGGGGAAGGGGTGCTGTGGGGTCCAGGATGGATGAGACGGGTCCATACCTTCTTGGTTGTAAGGAGAAACAAGAAGCAAGCCCTGATGAAGGATATAGAGAAAGTCAGGACAAACGTGTTATTCTTGGTCCAGAAAACCCTCTTAATCTGAAATCGGGTTCATATTCTGATGAAGAGTCTTCTAAAAGAAGGGAGAAGAGGTGCAAAAGAAATGACTCGAGCAAGCGAAGGCGCAGAAAACATAGCTCAGATGAAAAATCTGGAGATATAAAGAAGAAAAAGAGGAAGAAGAAAACTGGTGAACGTCGTAATTGACAGTCAATTGTTTGTATATGTTGTTAACATTCTAGTATGATGTGTTAGTTTTACACTTTTACTAGCAACTCATGTTGGTATCAATTATATCAATTATTATCATCAATTAAATGAATTATGAATTGTAGATGTTTAGAAGAGTTTGGTTGGGTTTATTGATCATTATCAGACTCAATGCTTGCAAATGGGTACATGTAATGCTGTAATATGGGCTTTTATTTATTCTGGACTTGGTATCCAATCCAATTCATAAATATGCTATAACCCACCATAAAAATTAGCCCATATCGCATATAAATAAACGCGTAATAACAGCCGATCCTACTATCATGCGCCTGGTGCTCAATAACCTATCTCGACTTCACCTAAAAACGCAGCAATTTTTTTTTGTACAACTTTAAAATTAATTAATTAATTAAAATTAAATTAATTAGTTTCTTAATCAGCCGTATCTGATAGAGACTATATAAACGGATAATATATATAAAGCCACTTGATCTCTTAGCTCAAGCTTCTTACAACAAAAAGAATAAAAACACAGATCTAGATCCAAACTACAACTAGCTAGCTCTCAGGTCACACACTATCCCTATATTCTTCACTCTTTTTACTATTTATTGAATTGTTTAATTAACTGATGATTTAATGCGTTTGAATTTGATCACTCTAGTAGTATGAACTATGAAGAATTAATCATAGTGTTGCTTTCGAAATTGATTTATTTTTGTTACTTATGTTTTCTGTTAGAATAATTTGGTTGATTGCTTGCTTTTCTAGGGCTTACTACGACGTTAAAAAAAAACCTAATTAGGTTTATAATTCTATACTAAGCGGTTAAGTTGCTGATCTATATTGAATTTTGGATGTTAGTTATGTGGTTTGAATGTATATGAGCGTGTAAACTGAATGCTAACTTAAGTTTGTTATAGCTGAATTGTAATACCGTGTTATATATGGATAGCTGTTCTGTAAATACAATTTCTATCTGCAGCTTGATTTACAAATATATATAAAGGATGTCAAGGAGGCCAGCTAGTTTATCTAGGAGATTGGGAGATGGAGCTAGCATTCCGTTTATGGGATCGTTGAATTCGAAATCACGTACATCGCCGTTTTTATCTGTTGGGCTTTTAGTACTGGTAAGTTTCTTAGAGCTATTGCATATCTGCATCTACACGTACTGTCTTGGATGTTTCAAATGATATAAATATTTGAGAATTTAGCATATTTTCTTCTATTTTATATATTCATCTGCTGATTCTGAGTGGGAATTTACTTTTGATGGTAACTTTCAGGGAGCTATTCTGATAATTGGTTACGTGTATAGTTCAGGTTAGTAAACATTTGGCAACATGAATGAACAAACACAGATATAGATGCTCTGATTTACACGCAAGTCTGGATTTTGTATTAGCTAAAAAACAGTCTTTTTTTTTTTTTTTTTTTTTTTTTTGCTATTTTCTTCACGAACTAACTGATGTTATTTTTGTCACAGGTGGAAGCAGTGGTGATAAAGCATATCTAAGTAGGCTTGAAGGTAAATCGCTAGTCTTTTGATATATACTAACATTTGATTGTGTAACACTACGGAACTTTTAACAAACATTTATTGATCAATTAAAAAATCATTTAAATTGTAGTAATATATGGGACTGTTGCTTTAGTCATGTGTTTACTATTAGTAGATTTGAGCATAGTACTGATACGAATGATCCGAATGATCCAGTGTTCCATACCTCGGAAATATTCGGGTAGTACTCGGAAAGTACTCGATTTTTGGAGAGGTCTGATCCGATCAATCAAAATCAGTCGAAAATGGGTCAACCTTTGGGCAACGGGGATTACTCGGCGCTTACTCTGAATTACTTGGTCAACATCCGATTAATCAGTCAAAATTAAACTTTGTCAACAACCGATTACTCTCCGAGTTTCTGATTACTCTCTCAAATGACCCAACTGAGTACTTCCTGAGTAGGCTTTTTTGCAACCTTGGAATGATCAGCTACATGGCGTGTTATTTTTAATCTGTAACATCATAAAAGAACACCTAATCTCAATGAGTTAATTTTCATTTGTTTATGCAGGTGGTGGTGTTTCATGTTCAACTGAGATTTATCAAGCATTACCTTATCTGAAAAAAGCATACGGTGATAGCATGCATAAAGTTCTGCATGTGGGTCCCGAGTCTTGTGCAGTAGTCTCCAAGTTATTAAAAGAAGAAGATACAGAAGCATGGGGTCTGGAACCATATGATTTAGATGAAACTGATGCCAACTGCAAAAACCTTATACGCAAAGGCATTGTTCGTGTTGCCGATATTAAGTTTCCTCTCCCTTATAAATCAAAATCCTTTTCTCTTGTTATTGTGTCAGATGCTCTTGACTATCTGTCTCCAAAGTACCTCAACAAGACTATTCCGGAATTAGCTAGAGTATCTTCAGATGGATTTGTTATTCTTTCTGGTATGTTTTTTGAGCTATCGTATTATTTGTTCTTGATTACTTACTCATGTATGTTGCACAAGGTGGTAATTATGATTTATGACCCACATTTATGAATGTGGTATTAGGATTTTGTAATGTTTCAAATCTGGGTAAAATCGTATTATTTGTTCTTGATTACTTACTCATCTTGCCACCCATCTTACATAAGCAGGTAAATGATAAAGTCAATATTAATATGTTCAATTTTTTGTATGCAGGTTATCCAGGTCAGCGTAGAGTTAAAGTTGCAGAGATGTCCAAATTTGGCCGCCCTGTAAGTTTTCTTTCACTGTTAATCCCGGGTTCAATTTTGATCTGAATTCAAACTTAATAATGAGAATTGAAACTCATTATGGTTAAATAATTATTTTAATTGTTGATCTTCATTTTGTGATGGTTCATTGCTTTACTGTCTTTATTGGTTGATTGTAAAACCCTAGTATCCAAATTAACTTTATAAATTAGAACCTAGATCATTGTATGTAAGGACCTTTTTTTGATTCGATGGTTTACATAATTATAATTATAATTAAATTGTATTAAAACACATCTCTGAACCATTAATCAAGTGATTGTTCATTAATAATCCAGTAAAATATAATGTAAATGATAAAAAATTAAAAAGATAAGTTTTCTAGCTAATATGATTTTGGGCCTTGTAACATTCGAGTATTTGACCCATTTCATTTTTGCTACATTTATAGTTTACCTAATTGATATGTTATCAAACAAGTACAACCTGAAATTGTCTGCTTCAATATACATGGGTTGAAGTTCTCTTATCTAATAGATAACTACTCCGATTTTGTGTTAGGCAAAACTACGAAGCTCTACCTGGTGGATTCGGTTTTTCGTTCAAACTAAATTAGAAGAGAACGAAGTCGCTACTAAGAAGTTCGAAATGGCTGCAGCCAAGAAGGCATACCAATCAACCTGTCAAATTTTCCATCTCAAATCACTTCATTGAGGTAGCCACTGGTTCCTCCATTGGAAGAAAAAAACCAGGAGTAAACATAAAACTACAAAGTTTTAAAAAACGTACACCATGTTCTAAAAACACAATCTGTCTGATTAATTTTTGGGTCGAGGGGTACTAACTCTCAACAAGTGCGGTCGTTAGCATACTCAAGATGTATATTTTTACACATTTCTTTTATTTCATGCTTTTTTTGTTTCATATTGTTGGAAGAGTGAAGAGTGATGTAATTTAGACTGCTTTACCCTTCACAATATTGCTTTTGCTTTATATAGTTTAAAGCTACAGATTAATCGTAATTGTAACATGAGCCTAGTTTGTTTAATCTAAAGTTACTTATCTTGATTTGGTGTTCCCTTGTTTGTTCATACATTTATAGATGGGCAAAAAAACCGGATCCAGATCCGATCCGGAACCGGACAGAAGCAGAACCGGACACAGCAAAAACCGGATCCGGCTCCGAGATCCGATCCGGTTCCAACCGGATCCAGATTTTCAAGAAAACCGGATTTTTTCCGGATATAAATCGGATTTTATCCGATCCGGTTTGGATCCGGATCCGATCCGGTTTTTCAAAAAACTAGTTTTTTTTTTTTTTTTTTTTTGTTTGCAGTTTCAGCCTTTTTTTTTTGCAGTTTTTTGAGTTTTTTTTGACCATTTTAACCCCACAAAGTCCATTATAAATACATGGTAATGCTTTGGTTGAAAATGCACCAACAAACATTCTCATAATTCTTTCTAAATCACTAAATATTCTCTAATCTCTAGTCTACTTACTTATCCCATAATGGATAATTCACAAGTTTCCGTTTCCGGTTCCGCTTCCGTTGGAACATCTTCACAAGGCTACACTACGGCCGATATTGATTACAAAAAAGAAACAAAGCGAAAAGGGGACGTTTGGTCCAAATTCGAGTTGTGTGTAATGAAGGATGGTGCGAAAAAAGCTCGTTGTACACAATGTATGAAGTTCATGGGTGTTTCGGGTAATACAACGTTAAGAAAACATTTTGACAAAAGTTGTAGTGCAAGGCAAGACCCGAGACAACAAACAATGCGGGCCGATGGTTCGATTTTTGAATACGATGCCGAAGCTCTTCGGCAAGATTTGTCAAGGTTTGTCATTCAACAAGCGCTTCCTTTCAACCACTTCGACAATCCAAGGCTTACGGAGCTAATTCGGAATCGACTACAACCGCGATATAGCAATGTAAGTCGTTCTACCTTAAGACGTGACGCCTTTAAATTATGGAAAAAAGCTAAAACTGAAATAATTGAAGGTTTTCGAACATATAAACATAGGGTTTCTATAACTTGTGATGTTTGGAGCGCACCACATGGAACGGCAAATTCTTATTTAGCCGTTACCGCTCATTGGTTTAATCCCGATTCGTGGCTTTTAATGAAACGTGTTATCGATTTTAAAATATTTGGTTATCCACATAACGGTAATAATATAAAAAAAGCGTTACAAGACACTTTAGAAGAATATAATTTAATCGATAAAGTTTTTACAATTTCGCTAGATAATGCATCTAATAATGATGCGGCCATGAGTGAGTTAAAAATTGCACTTAGACCGATTTTAAATGGTGCATTTATTCATACACGTTGTGTTGCTCATATTATAAACTTGGGAGTTCAAGATTGTTTAACTTTTTGTTCTTCATTAAAAGAAAAATTTGGGTCATTTGACGACTAAAGTATAACGGGTGATGGCCATGCCGAAGCTCGATATACTTTAGTCTTAATACATTATTGGGTGATGGTCATGGCGAAGCTCGAAATGTATTAATTATAATTGTATTGTTCGAATAAAAGTGTTTTTATTTTTATTATTGTATCGTTCGAATAAAAGTGTTATTTATATAATTGTATTGTTCGAATATTGTTATTTATATTATCTATTGTGTTGAGCACTTGAGTCTTGAGCATTATAACTTTTCTTTATACCGATTATATTATTGTTGTCAAACGTTAAAAAAAATAAAACCGGTAAAAATATAATTCGCAAAATCGAATCCTAGTCCAAGAAAAATCCGAAAAAATCCGATCGAGATCCGAAAAAGAACCGGTTCCGGAAAAAAATCCGAAAAAAATCCGACGCCGAGAACCGGAACCGGATCCGGAACCGGTTCCGAAAAATCCGGACAAAAAAATCCGGTTTTTTTTTGTCCGAATCCGGTTTTTTATCCGGTTTGTGCATCTCTACATACATTTGGTTGGTTAATCGGCCCTCAACTGAAATTGAAGATCCTTTTTATTATGATGCCCTATGGAAAGATGCATTGTGGCTATTGTGACATACGCCTTGAAATGCCCCGTTCATATACATTATAAACGATTCACAATAGTTGATTTTATCGCGAGTTATTTGACCTCTATATGATACATTTTACAAACATTGCATTCGTTTTTAGAAGACAAACTTTAATTTCATCGAAAGTTGACAGCATGCATACCATTTCATAATATATCCAACTATAATTGACTTAATAATAATCTTGATGAATTCGACGACTCGAATGCAACGTCTTTTGAAATATGTCATGAATGACTCCAAGTAATATCTTTAAAATGAGCAAATACACAGCGGAAGATTTCTTTCAAACCTGAGAATAAACATGCTTTCAAGTGTCAACCAAAAGGTTGGTGAGTTCATTAGTTTATCATAAACAATCATTTTCATTAGTTTAATAGACCACAAGATTTTCATTTCATTTCTCATAAATATCATGCATCTGCATAAAAATCATTCATATGGATTGAACACCTGGTAACCGACATTAACAAAAATGCATCTAGAATATCCCCATATATAAATATCGAAGTACTAAAGCAGTTCAAATTCTCTGACTGTGGCGTGTCAAAGCCCATAGATCTATCTTTAGGATTCGCGTCAATTGGTGGCAATTATAATAAACACCAATTCTTAGGCTACCAAGTTCAACAAGGGCGATATCCGGTATAACAATTCAACCATAGAATGTAGTTTCGATTACTTGTGTCTATTTCGTAAAACATTCATAAAAGCAGCATATGTATTCTCAGTCCCAAAAATATATATTGCAAAAGCATTTAAAAAGGGAGCAAATGAAACTCACAATACTGTATTTTGTAGTAAAAATACATATGACAACATTGAACAAGTGTAGAGTTGGCCTTGGATTCACGAACCTATATCATTCATATATGTATTAATACACATAATCGAAATCGAATAAGTTTTTTTTATATATATAACTTATTAAATATATCATTTTTATATTAATAATATACTTATGTTTCATATATTCCTTTTATATATATAAAAATATTTTGTTATATTATATGTGTTTTATTTAGATAATTTTAATATATTTACTTCATATATTTTATATATCAAATTTATCATTATAACATGTTAATAATAATAATTTATATTAAGGTTTATATATGATGGATATATATTTATATATTAATTGATATATTTTATATGTAACTTAATTAATATCATTTCTATAATAAAAATATAGTGATATGTAATATTAATATAATTGTAATGTATTTACATAGAAATATCTATTTGTAATGATACTAATAATGATAAGAATGATAATAATAATAATAATGATAGTAATAATATGATAACTTTAATGATAATAATAATAATAATTTTTACCAAAAATGATGTTTTTAAAATAATGATAAAAGGATAGTTTTTAATAATGATTTTTTTAATAATAATAATTACTTTATTAATAATGAATATACTAATAATAATAATAATAATATCTATAATACTTGTAATAATAACACTAAATAATAATATCAACATTTATAACAATAATAATAATAAAAAATAAAAGAAGCAAACTACCTTCAAGAAAATCGCCCAAAAAAATTACTGTCTCACCAGGGACTCGAACCCAAGACCTCTCGATTACCCACAAACACTCCTGACCATCCCGCTGAATTCGATTTTCTGTTTTTATAGACTTTCAATTATTTAAAACCCGTATTTCTTTTCTATTCTTCTTCTTCTATCACTCGACCGATCAGGGATCGAATCAACAGCAACAAAAATATTAGGATTTATATAGGTTATGAAAATGCACGTAATCAGTCAGTATGTGAATGAATTGTTTTTAAGAAAAAAAAAATATGAACTGCAGTAGCAGTATGTTCTTCACGAAACAAAAACAAAATAAAAAAAATAAACTCGAAATCAAATCTGTTGGAAACAAATTGAAAACCTAACAACTAAATCATGTTTGCTTTAGAATGTATAAACAAAACGGATTACCTAGTATCTGATTAGATTAATTAAAGAAAGAAAAATAAATAAAAAATTGCTCAGACATAAAAACCCGATATGAACTCAAAACTCATTCTCGAATTCAAGAAAGTTTTAGCTAACGATTTCAACATGAAACAAGTTTTAAATGACTCCTTAAAACTATCTGAATCATCAATTGTTACAAAAACTCAAGAACGAATTCTAATTTTGTCAAGAACACTTTGGTTGACATTTTAGATTTAAATTTTGACCTCAAAATTCGTAGTTGTTAAAAAGAATTGGAATGAGAAATTTTGCAGAAAGATCATTTAAAATATTCCTAACGAAACGGCATTTATACATTTTGCAAATTTGTTTTGAATTCGAGATTTAGCCAAAAAAAATTACATGTACAGAGTATATCGAGCTAATAATATAATTCTGTTTGATTTGTTATATAAAAAT
This sequence comes from Rutidosis leptorrhynchoides, assembly GCF_046630445.1. Lineage (NCBI taxonomy): Eukaryota > Viridiplantae > Streptophyta > Magnoliopsida > Asterales > Asteraceae > Rutidosis > Rutidosis leptorrhynchoides. Next base: position 474,972,929 of record NC_092335.1, read on the forward strand.
AGATGTAATTGTTACCTGATAATAACCAGGAATAAGTGAATGAATTTATGTCCAATATCACAAATTTATTTGGTTTGATTTATAGTCTGGAAAAGGTTGCCAGTAAATATTCGAATCAAGAGAAAAAGATAAAGAAAAGAATGAAAACAGATTGTGGCAGGTGACTGAATTCATTTATGTATAGGATCATTCGTACCAATTATCAGACAGAAACAAAAATTCATCACAGTTGATTGTGATGCAAAACAAAATACTTCAATTATATGTATAAGTTTAGTATTTACAGTAATTATATATATATATATATATATATATATATATATATATATATATATATATATATATTACATATCTGTAAATAATACAGATTCTATGTTCTGATTCTTAATATGTATCTATGTATTTAAATCGATATATCTGTTTTTTTTTTACTTTATATATTTAATAAACATTAATAATATATATATATATATATATATATATATATATATATATATATATATATATATATATATATATATATATATATATATTAATAATAATAATAATAATACTTTTTAATGATAATAATTAATAATAATAAATAATATTGATACTAATAAAAATGATAATAATATTATTAGCGTTAATAATAATAAAATGTATTATTTTCTAATAGATATTAATAATAGATATGCTAATATTACCAATAATAATTCTAATAATAATTATATTAATAATGATTATAGTTGATAAATATAATGATATTAACTATACATATGGTAATAATAATATTATTCATAATACTAATAATGATACTAATTGTAATAATATTAATAATATTAATGATAATAATAGTATGACAACTATATTGGTAATAAAATTTGATATATAAACCTTCCATAGTATTAATTATACAATATTTATTCATTATATAATATCTGTTATGCAGTAACACTTATTAAATATTTAATATTTATACATCGTAATATACATACACTTAGCAATTATGTATAGAAATCATCTAGATTTATATATAGCTTCATTTCAAATTAATACTTAATTGTTTTGTATATTAGTTTATATATATTAAATTCTTATTTTTAAATTATATTTTATAATTTCAATTTATTACATATACTCACATTATATATATATATATATATATATATATATATATATATATATATATATATATATATATATATATATATATATATACCTATTTATTTACAACAATTGTTCGTGAATCGTCGGGTACGGTCAAAAGGGTAATTGTTTACATGAATATAGTTTCAAAGTTTTGAGACTTGATTTAATAGACTTTGCTTATTGTGTCGAAATCATACAAGATCAAAGTTTAAATTTGGTCGAAAATTTCCGGATCGTCACAGTACCTACCCGTTAAAGAAATTTCGTCCCGAAATTTGAGTGAGGTGGTCATGGCTAACAATAAAAAATGTTTTCATGACGAATATGAGTTGATAAATAAGGTTTTATCACCGTTGTGTAATATAAATAAATAATTCAATTATTCGAAGAGTACGAATGAAGTTATCACAAAAGAGTGAATTGAAGAAATAAAGATTTGTCTTAGCTTTTGACGTAGCCAGGGTTGAATTCTGGAATTCAAGAGATTTAAAGAAAATCTTCGAAATCTAAAAGATTTGATTCTTCGGCGAATAAGGAAATTAAGATCTCTATAATTAAATACGTTGGTCTGCCTTGATTTCTCTGTCTGATATTTCCATTATAAATTAAACTCTTCCGTTTCATTATTCTCACCATTCCTATACTTTCTTTCTTAATTCATACATTCAAAAGATTGTGAAAATGCTTAATTTAGTTCTAATCCTTGATATTTTTCTAATTATCATTTCTGTCATCCTTCTTTTCAATCTTCCACCAGAAAAATCTGTTTACTTCTACTATTACCTTAGGTGATACTATTCTTAATTCTACCGTGTCTTTATATTGCTATTCATATTAGTAATATCAACGGTTTGTAACCTCCGTGTTGTTATCGGGCTTTATATTTTCTCTTATATTCTGGAGCTCTTTGCCTTTTTATTCTCCTCTCGACCTCTAGTAAAGCGAGTAATGGTCTAGAATTTGTAAGTATGGAGTTTCGAATGAACTTAATGTTCTAAACAAGAAAAACGTAATAGCACGATTTGACTTGTCAAATTACCAGAATCACTGAGAATAGAACTATCAAGAATATATTTTCTTGATATGTTCAGAAGTTAAGCAGAATGAAAGAGTTATGTAACATGGCATATGATGACGTTATGATCTGTGAATCATCACGTCCCATTAGAAACTCAGCATGAATTACTGTAATATAATCACGTTGATCAAGTGTCATTATATTATATTAACTCATGCTTCAGTTCCTATAACAACCCTCACTTTTTGACTTCTGAAATTACTGAAATGACCCTAGAGTTTACTGTCTGACTATACGTATTAATTATTTAAGGGTTGTTATATACACAATCAATTTAACGCTGACCAAATAATAAACTTTTATTCGACACTCACTGCTAATTAAAATTTATGCATTTCAATAATATTATTTATAACTATTAATCTATAAGTAATAAATAAAAAGTGACATTTATATAAATAATAAAACAATTGGGAACTAAATAAAAATAAATACAAGTCATGAATTAGTAAAAAGAAAATAATACTTATCATGTAGTAAATGTAAAAATAATAATAAACATAATAATAATAATAATAGTAGTAATAATAATGAAACTAAAGAATCTTAAACAATTACATCCTTATGTTGACTAAAAATAAAGTATAAACTAGTACATCCTTATGTTGACTAATTATAAACTAGTACCACCTTTTGTTGACTAAAAATTATAAAACAAAATAAAATTATTAATTAGAACATCCTTATGTTGACTAACACTCTAATACTTGCACTATATAAACACTCCTAGACTCCTAGTTTCTCATTCACAAATCACACCAAAATCCTCTCTCAAAAACAATCTCTCTCTTTTCCTCTCTTGTGGTATTCGGATCTTCAAGCTTGTTCTTCGTGTTCTTCAAGAATCTTCAAGGAGTTCTTCAAGATTTTTAAGGCTTTGATCTTCCATCTTCATTGTGTTCATCTTTTCTTTGTTAATTATCTTGAATCTTCAAAGGTATAACATAAACCCTAAACTATTTACATAAACTTTAATCTTTGTTAATTCATATTCAAATTATAAACTTGTTATTCATAAGTATATACATAAACACTCCTAGATTTATATATACATATATACATGTAAAAAACAATATTTTTATGTATATATACGAATTATATATACATATACATATTAAAACCTTAAACCCTAATACTACTTATACTAGTACTTAACATGTATACACTATTACTATTACTAGCACCTATAACCTACTACTTATATTGTAGCACAAAAACATTTTGGGATATGTATTAGAGATGTATAGATCTTCGAACTTTCTTGACGAATGGTTTCTACGAGATTCTAGGCAGAGGGTTTGGATTTCCGATTTAAAGGGTCCTATGGCTCAAGCCCCTAGATCTAAATTAGCCATTCGAAGGGAAAGGGGTGATTGGAAGCTTATCTAATACGGCAAGTATCCTAAAATGAAAAAAAAACACTCATAAAAGTAGAAACTCTCTAGTCATAGAAACTTAGTAAAATAAGAAACTTTCTAAAAATGGAAACTTTATAAAAATAGTAACTTACTAGGAATAGAAACTTAGTAAAACAAACTATACTTAAACACATACTTAAACTTAAACATGGGCAAAACACTTAACTACTCTTAAATGTCAATAGGTTGACTTTCCTGCTCACTCGTTCAACTCTTTATTCCGAGGAATAACTCTCTCTCTACTTACTAAGGTGAATTTCATAGCCCCACTTTTTACTATTTCATTACTGTTTTGAAACTATGGGGTGAGACACATGCTTGCTTTTAAATTTTTAACATGCAATATTTTAATAACTGTTTTACAATATTTATATACGTGAATTTCATAGCCCCACTTTTTACTATTTCATTACTGTTTTGAAACTATGGGGTGAGACACATGCTTGCTTTTAAATTTTTAACATGCAATATCTTAATAACTGTTTTACAATATTTATATACGTGAATTCATAGCCCCATTTTTTACTATTTCATAACTGTTTTATAACTTTTGGGGTGAGAATACATGCACAACTTTTATAACTGTTTTACACGTATTAACTATTAAACTGTGATATGTTGGGCTATGACCAGCTAGCCCCCAACCGATAAGTATAAACGATAACTTGTTACGGGGTAAACTTGAAAGTCTAGTCTAAATATCAGTACTTACACGTATCTACTATTAAACTGTGATATGTTGGGCTATGACCAGCAAGCCCCCAACCGACAAGTATAAACGATAACTTGACACGGGGTAAACTTAAAAGTCTAGTCTAAATATCAGTACCATCTGTTAAAACTATGCTATACCCGGCTATGTCCGACTAAGTCCCTACAGTGATATTTTTAAGTGCTGCGGCATGCTTATTTATTGGGGGTAGGCCTATCGGGAGTAACGTCCCCGATACATTTGACTAAGTCTTTGTATTACTTGATAATGAAATTAAACCGACAAGGACAGACACAACTTGTCATGGGGCAAACTTGAATGTTTAGTCTAAATATCACGCACTGGCATAACTTTTGGATCTGCGAGATCTACTTTTTGATCCTGCGGGAGATCAACTTTACAACTAAATCTTGTGGTCTAAAAACAACGATAACTACTTTTGTTAAACCTATGAACTTCACTCAACCTTTTTGGTTGACACTTTAGCATGTTTTGTCTCAGGTGCTGTTTGATTCAAGCTTTCTTATCTACTACTTATGTGATGCTACTTGGACTTAGGATCAAGAGATATCGTATTTATTACTTCTGCATATGAACAATTACTTTATCGTTATTTCCATTATTGTAACGACATTTCATTTTCCGCTGCGTACTCAATAAAGTTAAATTTTTTTCATTTAGTATTGTTCTCGTATTATAATATGTTGGTTTATTTGATATTAGTAACGTTTCTTCCAGACCCTATTGGGAGGACGTTACAGATTGGTATCAGAGCATAACCAGGCTGTTATAGAGAACCAGGATTGCATTTTTATGTGTGCCTTACTTGCTAGCTAGGGTGCCTTAGCAATCTAGGAAACTATAACCTTTCCTGCCTTAGACTTAAAGCATTTAGAATTGCCTTATAATCTTAACAATCATGCTTTACCAAACTTGACTTAAAGATTCTAATCAAAGTCTCTTTCCTAATGTAGGACTACAAATTTCCTTGCCCATAGTGCCTTTAATTGTTGCCTTTAACTGTTAAATGCTACACTATACTTTAGAAACTTTACTATCTTAGAATGCCGAGCTAATCTAAGAACTCTGCTCACTTTCATGAGTACTATCCAATTACACCACCGCATCTAAATGCGACACAATGATTTCAGAAATTCTTGACATTCATAAGTCATCTATCATGGTTATGTGTATTACATATGTATTACATGAAATATTATCCATGATTTTGAAATTCTTATAATTATTACTACTCACACTCAAACGTATATAACTCTCTGTTATATCACGTACCTATATGCCTTATGCCTTTATGCATCGGTTTGCGAATTGAAAAATGTCATCGGGTTATCACAGTATACGAATTGAAAGTCTTTAATCAAAAGATTATTAGATTACATACTTATCACTTTATGATCTCGACACGTCATACTGCCATTATTAAAGTAAAGACACATCATATCTTATTATATCTTATCGTATCTATCCTAATAGATTTTGTCTAACACTTTTCCTAAATTCCCTCCATAAATTACGGAAATCTTTTTGCTATATACACGTATTCGAGGAGACGAATATATCATCCAGTATTCAAAACTAATCTCATATCAAAAACCCTAATTCCAAACACATAATATGGATTCCTCGAACTCTTCGAGCTCCAATGGCAGCGTAACCGGAATGAACCAACCAATCAGCCATCATCTATTTTGGATGAATTGGGGATGGGTTCGTAGTAAACTTAATCAATGGAGACAAGAAGAAGGTGATCCCTTCCACCAACCGAATTCACCTCTTGGTGAAGAACCTGAAGCACTTACTGGCGAACCCGTTCGAAACACTATTTTCACCCTCATTTCCAGGATATCCAGTCACGAATATATAATATCTAAAATTTTAGATCTTATTCATCCACTTGTCCGAACCGCCAATCATCCCGGAATAATAGAAGAAGTCAATGAGCTTCGCGCTCGAGTAGTGGCTCTGGAGAATATGGTGCGAAACCTACGAACACCAGCAGCAGCACCAGCAGCATAACCAGTACCACCAGTACCATCGGCATCACCACCAACATCACCAGCTTCACCAACGAAAACATCCGCATTCCACGCCTCAACATCACACTCAGTACCTCAAACATCAACATCATATGCCCCATAGATACCAAGGAATATTAGTAATAATGAGTTAAGATGTATTGACTCATTCTTCCTGAAGAATTACATATGTATACTTTATATATATAGATTGGAACAATAATAAATCTTTTCATACTAAGCTATTACGTGTGAATCTTAACTAGTATGTACTACTTGATTAATTCATATCATTAATATGCTATGATGTACATCCTTCGTTAATGACTTAACAATCGTTAATCACTGCTTCAACACAATAAACTCCATTTCATAATAAACCAAGTGTATTACTCAAATACATGATTGATTGTATACTTTCATTTTCGATGTACTCGAAACTTTCTAGAAAACATCATTCGTGCCTTATGAATTTCACAAGAATTCCACGAGCACCAACATCATATACTGAGGTATATCAATAACAATGAACGATGAAGTATTGATTCATAACTTCATTAGCGAAATATTTCGCGACAATTATGAAATCTCTAAGGTTTTGAAGATTATTTATTCTCGTTTCAACCGCAAATCAAATGAGTTTAATATTATATTAACTCATTAAATCTATATTATATCTGAAGAATACATATATGAACGTATATCTTCTCTTTTGTACAAACTGTTAATTGTGAAAATATTTTAATGGGTAGGTAATACCCGAGAAATATTTATATCTCACATTAATATGTTACATTGTACATTCTTCAAATTCTGATTCAATAATCAGTAACTATACTACTTACATCCACATATGTATCCGCGCACCAAAGAACAACCATTTTCATTCAAATCAAATTACATATTCTGAATTTGACATATCAGAATTCAAGTAAAGCTATAGCAGATGTTATCTTCTTAAAGATCACTACATTCATGAATTATATTCATTCGTATTCTATGATGAATTATCACATCAAACCACCAAAATTATCATTAATTACTTTTGAAATCAACAACGCCTATTCGTCAACCATTAGATCCATTGACGATTACAATCAGCGTTTAATCATCTAAAAATAAAATTTCTTGAAACCATCTCGGGTTGTCAATCAATGATTCAGATTCGTTAACCTTGAGAATGCTGACGAAGCAGCAAATGCTATAGATGTTCTTAAGGGCTAACAGTTTGATAATAAAGAATGGTACGTTGGAAAAGCCCAAAAGAAAATTTGGAACTGAAAAACGGATTGAGCTAACCATGGAGGAGACCAAGGATAAACACAAAGGCCAAACCATATATTCAAAGAATCCAGGAAATTCTGAATCCGGTGAAATCTTTAGAGAATATCTTGCTCCAAAGTCATGTTAAAAGCTTGCGGAAAATTTTTCTTCATCAACTTTCGAACTTAGAAATTCCAAAATATCATCATAAATATCCTCTATATTTCGGAAGATATCTTCATAACGATTCATGTCCGCAATTAAGTATCTCTTTGCGATATCTTTATAAAGGAAACTGTTTTAGTTTCTATATTCTGTAAAATTCGAGTTTAAATTATAAATGCTTTGAAGAAGTGATTGGGAATTGAAGCATGAGTTAATATAATATAATGACGTCAGGCCAACGTGATTATATTGCAGTAAGTCATGCTCAGTTTTTAATGGAAGATGATGATTCATAGATTTTATAATCATCATTTGCCATGTTACACGACTCTTACATTCTATTTAACCTCTAAACATATCAAGAAAATATTTTTCTTGATGATTCGGTCTTTTTCGGATATTCTGGTAATATGACAAATCAAATCGTGCTATTACCTTTCCTTTCTACTTTATATATTATGATCATTCAAAACTTCATACCTATGAATTCTGGACCATTACTCGCTTGACTTGAAGTCGGGAAGAAGAAACAAAAACATAAAGCTCCGACATATAAGGGAAAATATAAAGCCCGATAACGACTCCGAAATTACAAACCGTGTATATCAATGCGTATAGCAATATAAAGACACGGGATAATTAAAAACACTATAACCCCAAGAGCATAGAAGAAGTAAACAGATTCCTCTGCCGGTAAAAGAAAAAGAAGAATGACTGCATAGATGGTCAATATAATAACCAGGATCAGAACTGGATTTAGCATTTTCTTAATCTTTTGGAAGTTTGAATTGAGAAAGAAAGTATAGAAGTGGTGAAGATAATGAAACGGAAGAAGCTAATTTATAGCAAAATTCCAAACACATCAATCGAGGCAAATCACCGCATTTAATCAAACAAATCTCAAAATTTCGTAAATACCGGAGAATCAAATCTTATAGATTACGAAGATTTCCTTTAATTCCTTGAATTCCGGAAATCAATCGTGACTACGTCAAAAGTTAAGGCGAACATTTAATTTTCTCATTTCACTCTTTTATGATAGCTTCGTTTATACTCTTCCTATAAACGAATCGTTTTATCCATATTATTCAATAGTGATAAAACTTTATTTTTCAACTTATATTCATCATTAAAATATTCTTATTGTAAACAATGAAGATCTCTATCAAATTTCATGACTGTGATTTTCACGAACTCCTCTCTGTTTGTCTGCCCTAATATTGTGGCATAAAATGCTCAAGGTTTTAAATGAGCTCAATACCATTCATAACACATTTCATGTATCCAATTTACTGAAATGACTTGTATAACATCATCATTTTGAATGATCTTCGCATTAATGATAAAATGCACTTCGTTGAAGAACCTATAGAAATCATGGAAGGAGAGGTCAAACAAACGCGTAAAAGCAACATACCTATCATTAAAGTCTGTTGGAATTCGCGTAGAGGCCCCGAATATACCTGGGAACGCAAAGACCATATGAAACAGAAATATCCCCATCTCTTCTCAACTGCTGATGCATCCGAGAAGTCTACCTAAAACTTCGGGACGAAGTTTTTATTAACGGGAAGGTACTATAACAACCCTCACTTTTTGACTTCTGAAATTACTGAAATGACCCTAGGGTTTACTGTCTGACTATACGTATTAATTATTTAAGGGTTGTTATATACACAATCAATTTAACGCTGACCAAATAATAAACTTTTATTCGACACTCACTGCTAATTAAAATTTATGCATTTCAATAATATTATTTATAACTATTAATCTATAAGTAATAAATAAAAAGTGATATTTATATAAATAATAAAACAATTGGGAACTAAATAAAAATAAATACAAGTCTTGAATTAGTAAAAAGAAAATAATACTTATCATGTAGTAAATGTAAAAATAATAATAAACATAATAATAATAATAATAGTAGTAATAATAATGAAACTAAAGAATCTTAAACAATTACATCCTTATGTTGACTAAAAATAAAGTATAAACTAGTACATCCTTATGTTGACTAATTATAAACTAGTACCACCTTTTGTTGACTAAAAATTATAAAACAAAATAAAATTATTAATTAGAACATCCTTATGTTGACTAACACTCTAATACTTGCACTATATAAACACTCCTAGACTCCTAGTTTCTCATTCACAAATCACACCAAAATCCTCTCTCAAAAACAATCTCTCTCTTTTCCTCTCTTGTGGTATTCGGATCTTCAAGCTTGTTCTTCGTGTTCTTCAAGAATCTTCAAGGAGTTCTTCAAGATTTTTAAGGCTTTGATCTTCCATCTTCATTGTGTTCATCTTTTCTTTGTTAATTATCTTGAATCTTCAAAGGTATAACATAAACCCTAAACTATTTACATAAACTTTAATCTTTGTTAATTCATATTCATATTATAAACTTGTTATTCATAAGTATATACATAAACACTCCTAGATTTATATATACATGTAAAAAACAATATTTTTATGTATATATACGAATTATATATACATATACATATTAAAACCTTAAACCCTAATACTACTTATACTAGTACTTAACATGTATACACTATTACTATTACTAGCACCTATAACCTACTACTTATATTGTAGCACAAAAACATTTTGGGATATGTATTAGAGATGTATAGATCTTCGAACTTTCTTGACGAATGGTTTCTACGAGATTCTAGGCAGAGGGTTTGGATTTCCGATTTAAAGGGTCCTATGGCTCAAGCCCCTAGATCTAAATTAGCCATTCGAAGGGAAAGGGGTGATTGGAAGCTTATCTAATACGGCAAGTATCCTAAAATGAAAAAAAAACACTCATAAAAGTAGAAACTCTCTAGTCATAGAAACTTAGTAAAATAAGAAACTTTCTAAAAATGGAAACTTTATAAAAATAGTAACTTACTAGGAATAGAAACTTAGTAAAACAAACTATACTTAAACTTAAACATGGGCAAAACACTTAACTACTCTTAAATGTCAATAGGTTGACTTTCCTGCTCACTCGTTCAACTCTTTATTCCGAGGAATAACTCTCTCTCTACTTACTAAGGTGAATTTCATAGCCCCACTTTTTACTATTTCATTACTGTTTTGAAACTATGGGGTGAGACACATGCTTGCTTTTAAATTTTTAACATGCAATATTTTAATAACTGTTTTACAATATTTATATACGTGAATTTCATAGCCCCACTTTTTACTATTTCATTACTGTTTTGAAACTATGGGGTGAGACACATGCTTGCTTTTAAATTTTTAACATGCAATATCTTAATAACTGTTTTACAATATTTATATACGTGAATTCATAGCCCCATTTTTTACTATTTCATAACTGTTTTATAACTTTTGGGGTGAGAATACATGCACAACTTTTATAACTGTTTTACACGTATTAACTATTAAACTGTGATATGTTGGGCTATGACCAGCTAGCCCCCAACCGATAAGTATAAACGATAACTTGTTACGGGGTAAACTTGAAAGTCTAGTCTAAATATCAGTACTTACACGTATCTACTATTAAACTGTGATATGTTGGGCTATGACCAGCAAGCCCCCAACCGACAAGTATAAACGATAACTTGACACGGGGTAAACTTAAAAGTCTAGTCTAAATATCAGTACCATCTGTTAAAACTATGCTATACCCGGCTATGTCCGACTAAGTCCCTACAGTGATATTTTTAAGTGCTGCGGCATGCTTATTTATTGGGGGTAGGCCTATCGGGAGTAACGTCCCCGATACATTTGACTAAGTCTTTGTATTACTTGATAATGAAATTAAACCGACAAGGACAGACACAACTTGTCATGGGGCAAACTTGAATGTTTAGTCTAAATATCACGCACTGGCATAACTTTTGGATCTGCGAGATCTACTTTTTGATCCTGCGGGAGATCAACTTTACAACTAAATCTTGTGGTCTAAAAACAACGATAACTACTTTTGTTAAACCTATGAACTTCACTCAACCTTTTTGGTTGACACTTTAGCATGTTTTGTCTCAGGTGCTGTTTGATTCAAGCTTTCTTATCTACTACTTATGTGATGCTACTTGGACTTAGGATCAAGAGATATCGTATTTATTACTTCTGCATATGAACAATTACTTTATCGTTATTTCCATTATTGTAACGACATTTCATTTTCCGCTGCGTACTCAATAAAGTTAAATTTTTTTCATTTAGTATTGTTCTCGTATTATAATATGTTGGTTTATTTGATATTAGTAACGTTTCTTCCAGACCCTATTGGGAGGACGTTACAGTTCCCAACACTACTTTAATAACATTCATAATTCAAACTTGAAGTTTTACATAATATAGAAACTAAACAGTTTCCTTTATGATGTAATATAGATAGCACGAAGAGATAAATAATTTCGGACGAGAATATTTATGAAAATATCTTCAGAAATATCGACGATATTTATGATGATATTTTGGAATTTCCAAGTTCGAAGGTTGATGAAGAAAAATTTTTCGCAAGATTTTAACACGAGAACAGAGCAAGATATTCGTTGGAGGTTTCATCGGATCCAGAATTACCTGGATTCTTTGAATATATGGTATGGTCCTTGTATTTGGCCTTGGTCTCCTTTATGGTTTGCTCACTCTGTTTTTCAGTACCAAATTTTCTATCGAGCGTTCCTAACACTCCCTTCTTTATCATCAAACTTTTGGCCGTTTAGACCATCTACAATTTTTCTGTTCCCTCTGCATTTAATGCTACGATATCTAAATCATCGTTTATCAGTCCGAGGTGGTTTCAGGAGAATTGTGTTTTAAAATGATTAAACGCTGATGGTAATATGGTGAAATATAAAAGGTTCCCGGTAACAATAAAAGAGCATACATATAAATCAAGGTGATAATAAGGTTGTTTCGAACGAAAATTCGAAGTTGACTTGCTGGAGCTGTGACAAAATTTGCTACTTTGAAAGGAATTACCAAGTTATTTTGGGTAATAATAATACTAAAGGAATTTGTGACGACCCGGGAATTTTCGACCAAATTTAAACTTAATCTTTATATAATTTCGACACGATAAGCAAAATTTGTAATGTTGAGTCTCAAAAAATTTTGTATTTGTTTATATGGATTCAGTTAACCTTTGACTACTCCCGACGATTCACGAACAATTGTGTGTGTATATATATATATATATATATATATATATATATATATATATATATATATATATATATATATATATATATATATATATATAATGAAAGTGTATATATATAATAATTTGAATTAATAAAATATACTTTAAACAATTGGAATTAAGAATGTAAAATGATAAATAGAATAATTAAGTTACTATTAGAATGAATATATATAAATATGTATATAATTTATAATAAGTTGTGATATATAAATAATAAATAAATGTTATCACATAATATAATATTGTATATTATATTAAATGTAATTACAAGTATAGTTGTTAAATTATTACATTCAATATTAATAGTATTATTAATATTAAAACTTATTATATAAAATTTGATACATTTAATTTATTATTAATATTACTAATATTATTGTTATCATTATTAACATCATTATTATTTTGATTAATAGTAAATTATAATTATAGACCTTATTATTATTATTATTATTATTATTATTATTATTATTATTATTATTATTATTATTATTATTATTATTATTATTATTATTATTATTACTAAGAATTATCATTTCTATTTAAAATTATTATTTCATTTTTTTTGTATTACATTTATCATTATTCTTAGTATTATTAACATTATTTTGATATTATTTTTAATAATAATAATACTAATTCTATTATTATTATTATTTGTATTTTTATCATTTTAATATACTTATATTTATTAATTATTAAAATTTATGATATATAAAATCATATAGATACAATTTCAGTTAGATGTCACGATTCAATCAACAATTTGATTCACTTTATGTCTCTATCTCTTATATTTCTTTCTTCCCTGCTCCTGATTGAAGAAAATGTCGACCCTATATCATTATAAAACAAACAAGTGAATCACATTTCAGACACAAAAGTCATTCGGTTGTTTCATCATCATTATCAAATATCAAATACACTGACTTCAATCCATTGAATTAAACAGAAATATCACAAACATCACCCATTTAAGCACCTGCAACCAAAAACCACATCACCTGAAGGTCCACTGCTGTTACTCTTGGTCTATCTCGAACGACATGGATGTTACTCTTATTTTCGGTTACTATCAAGAACACATCAAGAATCATCAACACCATCGAACTTTCAACCAAACCAATCACCATCATCATCCTTACTGCTACTATTGTTTTCCTGCTGTCTGTCGAACAATACCAGGTCACATCATCTCACCAACGAACAATCTATCTATCAAATCCTATCTTCTGTTTCTATTTTGTCAAAGAACTATCGACACTCACCTGCTCAATATTTCAAACCACAAATTCAAATTTTATAATTCAAATCACCATTTAAATTCATCTCACAAGTTCACAGCAACAATATCATAGGAGAATCACGAAAGAAATCTGCAACTGCATACCTTTTATTTCTTGTTCCTGTTTGGTTGTAACCCAAACAATCACCTTCTGTAGCCATCAGGTATTACTATTCTTGTTCGACTTACAACAAAACGAAACCATCATCAAACATATTACTAAATATTATAAAACTGCTACTGTGTGTTGCTGCATCGATCAAAACAACAATCCTCACCATTTATTTATTTTCTGCTTGAACCTCATTAAACCGCCAACGGATTTCTGCTGCACCTGCTATAATTCCAGTTCTCTATTCGCAGCCGGTTACCAGAAAACCGAAGAACACTTTACAATTCCTAACTCAATAAATCGAACTCGAATTCGTCAAGTAAAAACAATTATATTATTGGTCAACATTTCAATTGGAACGAATCAGAGGTCTTTAGATATTAAAAACAGTTTACGAGTGTTCTTTGAGATATTCTAAACACTTTTCAAGAAGAAATCAATACCTGAACCGCATTAGATCTCGATTTCTGATTTCCATCTTCATCATCACCATCGCCCTGTTCTTAACAAAAATTGGAGTTTGATTTTGTTATTTACTTTAATTTCCTTCATCAGAACTTCGTAAACGTGAATCTAGGAAATAAATTCGTTGATCCTGTGACAAGATTTCATGGAAACTAACCTGGATGAATGGGGTATCGTAATTATTGGGGAAAATAAATCAATCGGTGAAGAATGATTGGAACCGAATGCTTTATGTAGACAATTGGGCTGTTTAATGGGTTTAAACCCTTTGAAAGGCTCAACATTAAATGGACTGATTGTATGCTTTTAAGGCCTAACATTTAATAGACTGATTTTATGCTCTTATGGCCCAACAAACCTCATTTGAGGAACAGAACCAATGAAATCAGATGATAATTATCACGACCCGGAAAATTTTGACTAATTTTGAACCAAACTCTCAATACGATGTAATATTTTTGACACGATTAGCAAAGTCTGTTATGTTGAATCTCAAAAATTTTGAACTGTTTCATGAAATCATTTAACCTTCTACCATTCCTGACGATTTATGAACAACTATTTGTAAATATATATATATATATATATATATATACATATATATATATATATACATATATATATATATATATATATGTATATAAATATTATTTGTAAATATATAAAAGTATATTAAATCTATTTGGTTAAAATTGTATAACATATAGTTATGTGGTAAACTTGTTATTTAAAAACTAATTATATATATAGAGAGAGAAATTAGAAATATGAAAGATTTTGAGCTTAAATAGTAAACGTCTGTAACACTCGGTTGACATCTCGTTAGTGTTCATATAGATCTAATACGTATGTATGAGGATTTAAAATAAAAGTTGAACTGTAAATCGATTACAAATATTTTAGAATTGTTAAATATATATATATATATATATATATATATATATATATATATATATATATATATATATATATATATATATATTTTAAATATTAGTACTCCGTACATATTAATTGGAACAGAAAATAAATAATTTTTGAACCTTTTTGATCAGGTTTCTAACAAGTAACGAGTGAACTAATTAAATATGTTTAATCTAAAAATTTGTGATTTTTAGGAACACTTTTATACGTTAACTGTTTAGCAGTAGACACGATATAATACCCCAGAAAACTGTCGGCACTTTAAAACAATTTAAGAGCCGCTATAATTTTCTTTTAGACACGTTTAATAATTCTTAAATTTATTTATATTATATTATTAATTGTAACTACATTTGTAAGCTTATGTATATAATTATATGCATAGTTAGTTTGCAACCACAAATTCAACAATTTCATATCCGTAAATTTAGGGAGTGATTGATACTGTGTCCATTCTTAACTTTTCCATTCCCACTAATCATATTAAATATTATATTTACCTATTTGAGCTTATATATACAATATACATGATCACATAAATCATCAATTTGTATTGTTGATTGTAAACTAAACCACAATAACCATCACCCTCATTTGAACTTTGATGAACCATCAAATTCCAACAACCGTGAGCCACCACCACTCTACACCCTCAACCATGGCCACCCAACCACCACAAGATCACCAAAACCGAACCACCAATGAAACCCCTCACCATTTTATTTTATTTTTCTTATTTCATTCGTGAACTACCTCATCGAACCAAATGTTGTGTTCTCCTTCTGTTTCTTTTTGTTAAGTCACCACCATATTCGTCATCGTGAACACCACCACCGTTGTTAACCACCTTCACCCCACATGAATAAAACCGTCACCACTTTCTTTCTCTCTCCCTCATCTAAATTTAAGACTACTCCCGTCGCCAACCACCATAGTATCACCATCTCTAACCACTCACTGCTATGCTGCTGTCTTGTTCTACTTTGATCGAGAACCTGCAGCACCACAACTCACTAATTGTTGTTGCTAGTTACTTTTCCTGTTAAACGAAGAGTTGGAACCAGACCACTATTTGCTGCTACTCGTTTCGCTGAATAACCGAGAAACTCCATCACAAAACAACCATAAATCAACCCAAGTATCATCACCGATCAACACATAAATCACTTGGTTGCTGTTCGGTTTGTTGCAGCTGCAAAGATCACCAATGCTGTGATATTTTTCCATCGAACCCACCATCACAAACCAACATTTACTATTGAAACGCGTTTTCGTTTTATGTTTTCTATCATGAAAACCATAGCCAACACCGTAAACTTACTACTACACATGATGATTTTGATTCACGAAATAATGATAACATCATGAGGAAGGTGAACGGTGCTGCTATTAGGGATCTGTTATCGAATTACATATGATTAAGACGGCTAGTTCCTGGTTATAATTAAACCATTTAATTTTATTTGGGCCGAGAGGAATTAATTGCTTATTGGACCGAAAAATTTAGTTGGGCTCGTGAGACTGTTTGGGCCAGATTATCGAAATAAAAGATGAAAACAGTTAGATATATGTTAAATAAATAAAAATGCGAATTATGACAAGATTTCACGAGCGCTTCAGTGGTTTGGTAGTATTTTGTTGGACAATTGGTCCTGAGTTCGAGTCTAGCCTCCTGCATTCTTATTTTTTTTTTGTTACAACAGCAACCTGACTGCCTGTTCTGTTTGGCCAAATGATGAGAGGTGATGGGCTGTAAACTTAAGGAGAAAGAAAAAATATATATATATACGGGATTTATATAATTAAAAATCCGAAAATAATCTAAGAAACACGGAATGGAGGAATGCTGGGTTTGTTTGTTGGGTTAACGAGAGATCGCGAGTTAGAGTCTTGACAAAGACAGTTTTATTTTATTTTGGAAGATTATAACCTTAAGGTAGTTTATCTTTATTTTATTATTAGTATCATTATTATTATGATTATAATTATTATTATTAATTATTATTATTACTACTAACATCATTATAAGTACTTTTATTAAAATCACTAAGATTATTAGAATTATTTTTAAAATTATCATTATTATTATTATTATTATTATCATTAAACATAATTTTATTATTATTATTAATATTATTACAATCACTGATTATATTATTAATATTATCATTACTATAAGTATCATTATTTTCAATATATTATTATTATCATTATTATTATTACTACAAATAAAATAACTAGTATTATTGTCAAAAACTAATATTCTTATTATTACTCCTAATTATTATTATGATTACCAACACTATCTTAGTATTATTAAAATCATTATCTTAACAAATCAAAAGTTATTTATATAAAAATATATCAAATACATATATGATATCTATATAAATATTACATTACTATTTTCAATAAGTAATATATAATTAATATATACAAACAGGTTTGACTTTTATTACATGTTATATATATATATATATATATATATATATATATATATATATATATATATATATATATATATATATATATATATATATAGGTGTTAATATATATAAATGATATAGGTTGTGAATCCGAGGTCAACCCGACACTTGTTAAATGACGTCATATGTATTTTTACTACAAAATACATTAGGTGAGTTTCATTTGCTCCCTTTTTAATTGCTTTTGCAATATATATTTTAGGCTGAGAATACATGTGCTGCTTTTATGAAAGCTTTACGAAATAGACACAAGTACTTAAAATATATTCTACGTTGAGTTGTACCACTGGCATACTTCCCTGTAGCTTGGTAACTACTATTTACATGGGTATTGTAAACGCGAATCCTGTTGATAGATCTATCGGGCCTGACAACCCCAACCGGACTGGACGACCAGTATTCAATGGTTGCACAGTACTTCGTTTCGGTGACTACACTTGGTACGGTGTAGTGAGATTTCATAATAAAGGGTATATGCGACGTGATTAAATGTTAAGTAAGGTTACCAAGTGCTCAACCACTTAGAATGCTTTACATACACTTGCGAGTGTATTATGTTTATAAATAATGAAATCTTGTGGTCTATTAATATATTGAAAAGATTGTTATGATAAACTGATGTCGTGCGAGGTGTATATAAAATAGCTATTAATTTTAGCAGGAAATACTATTAAATACGATACATTTTTACACAAGATATTTATTTATTTATAGAATGGATATACTTAAACCTTGCTACAACACTTATAGGCAGTGTACCTAATCGTACAGTAGTGTAGTTTTTAGTAAGTCCGGTTCGTTCCACAGGGAATCTTTTTAAACAAAGCTTAACGCTATATTAGTTTACTTTTATAAAAATACAAATATATATATAAGTAATATTATTATTATAAAAGGGGGGGTTTTACCGTTTAATGACCGGTTTGTCGATTTTAAAACTTTAGTCACAGTTAAAACCAAACGTAAAATATTAAAAATAAATACAAGACTTAAATTAAAGCGTAAAGTAAATAACGATAATGAAATTGCGAATAATAAAAGTGCGATAAAATAAACTTGCGATAATTAAAAAGTACGATAATTAAAAGTGCAATTAAATAAAATAACAATAAAAATGCGATAATTAGAAGTGCAATTAAATATAAAATAAAGGAAATTAAATATGAAATAAAAGAATTATGCTTATTTAAACTTCCGTAATCATGATGTTTGACGTGTTGATTTTAGTTTTATGCCCATGGGTTAATTGTCCTTTGTCCTGGATTATTTAATATGTCCGTCTGGTTTTTGTCCATAACAGTCCATCAGTCATAAATATAAAGTGCGAGTGTCCTCGTCAAATTATCCTTATACCCGAAGTTAAATATTCCAACTAATTGGGGACTTAAACTGTAACAAGATTTTAATACTTTGTTTAATAATTACACCAGGATGTCGACTGAGTGTAACCCAAGGTTTTAATATTTTGTTATCAATTATACCAAATGTCCTTGTACATAATTTCACCCCTGTTTTAATTATTCTAGTGGCTATTAATCCATTCCCGTGTCCGGTTAAATGAACGATTATTCGTACATATAAATACCCCGCCCATCGTGTCAAATCGAGTGTATATGGTAATTTATAGGGACGCCCAATTGTAAATATTTATATTAACATTAACAAACTATCATTTAGTTAAACAAATATAAAGCCCATTAATAGCCCATAGTCTAATTTCCACAAGTGTCGTTCTTTTGTCCAAACCCCAATTATGGTACAAAGCCCAATTACCCAATTTTAGTAATTAGCCCAACATCATGATTACTTCGAATTAAATAAGCATAATAATAACTTAGCTACGAGACATTAAATTAAAAAGGTTGAACATAACTTACAATGATTAAAAATAGCGTAGCGTTACACCGACAGAATTTCGACTTACACCCTTAAAATATTCGCTAACATACCCTTATTATTAGAATTATAATTAAAATTAAAATTAAAATATAAATTATAAATATAAATATTACGTATATATTGAGAGAGAGATAGATATTAGATGATGAAAAATGATCAGAATTCGGTTGGCTTTATAGGGAATTGCAGAATTTGGGGCTCCGCGACTCGCGGCCCTTTTTGCCTTCAAATTCCGCGAGTCGCGAAGTTTGTAAATACAGCTCACACAATTTGGAGTCTTTCTTGCCGACGGTTTTTATTTATTTATATAATATATAAATAATTATAAGAATTATTTAAATATTATATTATATTTATGTGCATAGTTGACTTGTAATTTTTAGTCCGTTGCATCGAGCGTTGAGAGTTGACTCATGTCCCGGTTCCGGATTTTCGAACGTCCTTGCGTACAATTTAATATCTTGTACTTTGCGTTTTGAATCTTGTACTCTTGTAATTTCGAGACGTTTCTTATCAATAATTGGAACCTCTTTGATTGTCTTTTGTACTTTTGAGCTTTTTGGTCGTTTGCGTCTTCAATTCGTCGAATCTGTCTTTTGTCTTCATCTTTTATTATTTAAACGAATATCACTTTTAAATAGAACAATTACAACTAAAAGCTTGTCTTTCTTGAGGAATAATGCTATGAAATATATGTTCGTTTTTAGCATTATCAAATATTCCCACACTTGAGCGTTGCTTGTCCTCAAGCAATATCGTCTTGAAATATTAGAATCACTTCTTTATTCGTCACACTTTGTACATCAGTGAATTCTATACGGCGGTATAAACAATGGTAGTAACGATATGGTTTACAGTCCCACATGACTATAAAAATTTAGATCCATTAAGGAAATTGGATTTTTATGAAAACATTTGATCTTTTGAAAATTAAATCTAGTTTTTACCCTAGATAAGTTTTCCGGAATAACCCTTCACCGGTGTTTGCAAAATATTTTTGTGGGTTTGGTGGGTTTCAGATTTAAAAATTTTAGCTCAAAACTTGCGGTTTTGTGTCACCCACTTGCTAACCTTGTATTTGGAAAGCAACACGTCCAGTTTACTTGTCCCGTATATTACCTTTCGGTAAACTACCGTCCGGTTGTATAGGAAAGCGTTGAACAAGCAACTGTTAAGGCAATGTCCCCTGACATGCTTTTAATTATGGTCTATAACGTGTCGGACGCAATTACTATCCTTGGTAGGAGCAATAGTAAAGCTCACCCTTATGATTTTTCGGTCTGGCACAAGGTCCTGTCTTTGACCATGCTATGCAACCACCGTTCTTACGGTTGACACCCGATTTGGTTCAGGTGACCTAATGAATTCCAGGTGAATTCCTAGGATTTTACGTTCAATGGTAATGAACGCATTGAGAATAGGGTTTTCAGAAAACAAATCGGTTTTATTTTTGATCAAAATATTTTCTCGTTCAAGCTCGAGTTTAGATATCATTGAATTCCATGAGTTTGAATTCTCAATCTTTAAGGTCAATCTCTAGGATTGAGTAATATCAGTCTTAAAAGCTGATTTTTAATCTTTAAGGAGATTATCCTTTCTGGGGATCTGATTCATTAGTCTTATCCAGCTAATTTGCATGGTGCCCCCCCATTGTACGAGATAAATCCTTCTCATGGTTAGGATAAATCTGACCACTTGGCAACCCTGTTTAATGCTGAGGTCCGTGGATTTCCTGCTGATTTTAGTGATGACTTTTCTAGGTTTTTCGTCAACCTACAGTTGGTCTGGACGACAACTTCTTGACCTAAATCAAGAAGCGCGTTTCTTTTTCGGAAGACTTTACTTCCTTTTAATGATGGAATTGATTCATCGTGTAGATCCATCTTTCTTACAGTAAATCAGGTAAAACTTTTTAGTTTAGTCCAAAGCAAAAGTATTTTCAGTTATTTGTACAAAAATATGTGATATATGTTTTGAATAACTTGGAGAATTTTCCCACACTTGGCTTTTATTTTCCTTTTTATCGTCCTCTATTCCATTTTAAATGAATTTTAACATTTTGGTTTGTTTCTCAATTTATGTCCTTTCCGAGGTTACAATAATTTCGGTGTTAAAACCTAGTTTTATCGTTCATAAATATGTATAAACATGATTTTGAGTTCATTTAATTGAAAATTTTGAAAAATTTTACTAGAATTGGGATGTCAGTATATAAGACTAGGGCTGTTCTTTATTATCAGAGAGCACTAGATTCTAATACAACTATTGCTTTACTAGTATTTTTAATGGTAACCCAGTGTTTAAGATAAAAATTTTAAAATCCGAAAGAATTTAACCCCTTCCCACACTTAAGATCTTGCAATGCCCTCATTTGCAAGAAATCAGTAACAATTTAAATTATTGAGGGTGATTTGTGTGAAAATGATTAAATTTTTACCAAAGTTTCTAAATATATTGGCGTTTGTTTGCTGAATGATAAATGGTGCACATCATTTGTTCATTCCGTCTTGTTGTTATTTCACATATATTTTGCATCTTGTCGTCAAAATTAGTTGCTTTTGCTGAACTTAATGCCAGTCTTTGAAAATGCGTTGTTTTACCCTGTTGTGTACATAAGATAAACTGCAAACATATATACATATTTTTGAAGTTTGGTATATTACCCCACATTCAAAAATTATTAAAATCTAAGAATAAAAGTTAGACAATTATAAAAACTATTACAATATTAACATAAGTATTAAACGTATCAACATTACAAATTACAAAATAAATAAAACTAAGTAGACTAGGGATGATACTGATACCAATAGGGGTTCCACGCATAACCATAGGTGCTATAAAATGCTTCGGCAGGGTTATACGTAGGATACGGTGGTTGCATCTCTATAGACCAGGGAGGGAATATGGGTTTTGGTGTAGGAATATAGTTTCTACCTATATGTTGGCAATGAGCTATGATTTGGTTTTGATGAACTTGCCAATCTTCAAATGCTCTCTGTCTAGCATTTTCGTACTCCTGTGAAGCTATAAACCTTTGCATTTCTTGCATTTCATTTCCCCCTCCTATATTACCTTGCTGTTGGTTTCTCTCAACCTGTGGATGTCTACCATGGTATTGTACTGCGGCGTTATTTCGCCTCTTCAAAACTTTCGCACCATGGTATACATTTAAACCTATAGTATCGCGGGGTTCTGGCTCTTCGACTAATAATCCCCCCCGACTTATATCCACACCGAGATATTCAGCAATCAAAGTAATAAAAATACCACCTCCTATTATGCTATGCGGTCTCATCCCCCTAACCATAGCTGATAAATAATAACCCACACAATAAGGTATACTTACAGCGCTTTGTGGGTCTCGAATACACATATGGTAAAACAAATCCTGTTCATTTACCTTTTCCTTGTTCTTACCTCTTTGTGTAACCGAATTAGCTAAAAACCTATGAATCACTCTTAATTCAGCTCTATCTATATCCAAATAAGAGTAATTTCCCCCTTTGAATCGGTGATGGCTTGTCATTTGACTCCATACACCATGTGTATCAAAATTTTCATCTATCTTTCTACCGTTTAGTATCAACCCTCTACAATCAGCAGATGCTAACTCCTCAGGCGTATATATACGTAAAGCCTGAGCCATGTCTAGTAAAGACATGTGGCGCATCGAACCTCCTAACAAAAATCTAATAAAAGATCGATCGGTTAAACTAGCTACCCGATCATTTAATTCTATACTACACAACAATTCTTCACACCATACTTTATATACAGGTCTACGCATGGTGAATAAACGTACCCAGTCATTAAAAGTAGAATTACCATACCTCTGTACAAGTAATTCCCTAATTGGCCCGGCCAATTCTACAGCTTCTAATGGTCCCCATTCTATGACCCTAGGTACCTCAACAACTTTAGAATGAAGAGTATGCAAACTCCTTTGGTATTTTGAATAATCTATCCAAAGTCTGTCAAATCTCAGGTTTGGGTGCAAATCTTCCAAGTGCATATCAGAAAATGTCATGACTGGATGAGGTATATCTTGCTTGTAGTAGTTATCCACCTCCTGTTGTTTCGCATTCTCAGCAGGAGCATTGCGAGCTTGGGATGAAGATTCACCCCTTTCAGTCTGCAAAATACATCAAACACAATTTTTGTGCATCCAAATATGCATTAGTGTCAGCAAAATCATCAATCAAAATAATTACAATGACATGATCAATTTATATTAAACTTAAGCTCATTTTCACATTTTTATCAAATCTACATTTTTTCAAATAAGCATATACGAAAATGTTCTCCAAGTTCATAAGCATTCAACTCAAATAACATGTCAAAATAATCATTACTAGCAATTAAACAAGTTTCAAATGGCATTATCTCTCAAAAATCAAGTTCATGAATTTTTAGACTTGAAAAAGTCCACTTTAATTCTCAAAATCATGTTTAGGCTCAAAGTTTAGATCATTTAACTACCTAAACATGTTACACTACTTAATTTAGCAACAATTCATGACAAAAATCGGCCATAACCTGTTTATATCAAAAAGCCCCAAATTTGCTCAAGAACACAAACCCTAGATTACTCAAAATTTGAAGTTTAAGGCTTCTAATCATGTTAAATAGCATCAATTTAGGTTATACAAGCATAATACATAAACAATTTAAGCATAATTACACTAAAAAGCATCAAAATCAAATTGGAGAAAAAATTGCTCAAGAACACTAATTTTCGGATTAAATGGTGTTTAGGTGTAGAAATTTACCGTTTTTCTTGAGTAATTCCTTGATAGCATCCTTCTCAACATGATTTTAGTAAAAGATTTGATTATTAACGGTTAAAAATTGTGATTTTGGGGGTGTTTTCTTGTGTATTTTCGGCAGTATTTTCGCAGTGTTTTTTTTGTGGTGTGTGGACTGAAGATACTGATCAGTTCGTCCAGCCTTTATTTTTTTTTCCTGGATTTTGCAAGCTCCGAGAGTCGCGGGGTTTTTACTCTTCAAACTCCGCGAGTCGCGGAGTTTGTTTTTTTTTTTATATATCTTATAATAATTAAAAAAATTAAGTAATTAATTTCAAAATTTTGTTTCCCTTGTTATTTAGGACGAGGTCGTTTCAGATCGATGTCCTAGTCCGTCCTTCGACAAAATTTTAAAATTTGTCTTTTTGTAGCGATTGTTTTAAAAGCTAAGATTTTGGGGTTTTTTTTTAATGTTTTTGGCATACTTTAATTCAATAAGATTAAAAATAATGATAATAAAAGTTCTCGTCCCTCTCTCGGGTAAAGCAATTTCGGTTCAAAGACCTAGTCTTCAACTTACGACGAATTTTAAAAATCATATTTTTAACTTAATGAGATAAAGTAAATTTTTGTTTTTAAATTCACACAATTTAAATATAAAATTCAAAATTAATATTAAAAATTCACACCAAACTTTAAAATTTGAAATGCATAAAATTAAAAATTCATATTTTAAAAATTAAAAATTCACACCAAACTTAATTTAAAAATTCATATTATAAATTCACACCAAACTTATATTAATTTTTCAAATATTTACAATTTTAAATATATTGATTTTACAAAGTTTACAATATTAATTTTAGATTTATATATTAATTTTTAAAAACATGGTAAAAATAAAATTAAAAATCTTTTTGGCTTTTTATCCCACTTTGATTAATAAAATATTATCAAAAATATGCGCCCCTCTTTTCGGTAAAGTAATTTCGGTTCCAAGACCTAATTTAACTCATTACGAATTTTTGAAATATTTTGGGTTGATTGATTAAAGATATTTATACATTAAGAATAAACGTTAAATTTCGCAGTGATGTAATAAATTTTTGAATGATATCAACAATTTCGGTCGCCAAACCTAATTTTATTCAATACCAATTTCGCATTTGTGACATCTTTCTAGGTGTCGTGCTCTTCTTTTTGCTGCGGATTTTGATTTTCCTTTACCAAATTGTAACTTATTATCTTCGCATCTGGATTCTTTTCTAACTCTGTCCATTCTTTCTCTGATTACTGATACTATTTCACTCGGAAGTGTGTCATTATTACGTTTAGTGATCAAAGCGTGTAGCATTAGACCATGGTTTAGTTCACAGGCAGTCTTCATTTTGTAAAAACCTAAAAAAAATAAAAATTCAGAATGGGGGGAGAAGACTAGTTCTTTAGGGTCTGCTAGGGAAAGACCATTCGGGTTCCATTTTTGAGAACTACACGAAAACAGACAATCTAACTCTAACAGAAATACATATTATCCTTTAAAGACTTGATTCTCCCCACACTTAGTTAGCTATGGTGTCGAAATTGTGATTAACTTCGTTGTCGACTTCCATCGGACTATCTATGTAGTGTTTAACTTTGTGACCATTAACTTTAAATTCAATCCCATTTGAATTTATCAATTCTACTGTTCCGTATGGGAAAACTCTTTTGACTATGAATGGTCCAGACCATCTTGATTTCAATTTTCCAGGAAATAGCTTGAATCGTGAATTAAAAAGAAGAACTCTGTCTCCTTCTTTAAATTCTTTTAAACTTCTGATTCTTTTATCATGCCATTTCTTCGTTCTTTCCTTATAGATTAACGAATTATCGTATGCTTCATGTCTTAATTCTTCTAATTCGTTTAGTTCACTTAATCGTAGATGTCCGGCTTCATGTAAATCAAGATTACATGTCTTCAAAGCCCAAAATGCTTTGTGTTCAATTTCTACTGGAAGATGACATGCTTTTCCATAAACAAGTCTAAAAGGTGTGGTTCCAATTGGAGTTTTGTAGGCTGTTCTAAAAGCCCGGAGTGCATCCTCCAATTTAATGGACCATTCCTTCGGATTTGATCCTACGGTTTTCTCTAGAATACGTTTTAAAGCTCGGTTGGTATTTTCAACTTGTCCACTTGTTTGTGGATGATATGCGGTGGAGATTTTATGAGTTACTCCATATCTTTTAAGAACTTTCTCAAGTTGATTATTACAGAAATGAGTACCCCGATCACTTATTAAAGCTTTCGGTGTTCCAAACCTTGCAAAAAGACGTTTTAAAAAGTTGACTACAACTCGTGCATCGTTAGTTGGGAGAGCTTGTGCTTCCGCCCATTTAGATGCATAATCAATGGCTACGAGTATATATAGATTATTATGAGATTTTGGAAATGGACCCATAAAGTCAATACCCCAAATGTCAAATACTTCACATACTTGTCTGACATTTTGTGGCATTTCATCACGTTGACTTATTTTTCCGGCCCTTTGACAAGCATCACAGGATTTGCAAAGAAGGTGTGCGTCTTTGTAAATTGTAGGCCAATAGAATCCAGCATCATAAACTTTTCTTGCTGTTAGTTGAGGCCCATAATGCGCTCCTGTTGGTCCTGTGTGACAATGATTTAATATTTTACTAGCTTCATCTCCAAATACACATCGGCGTATTATTCCATCTGGACAACTTTTAAACAAATGTGGATCTTCCCAAAAATAGTGTTTTATATCACTGAAGAATTTCTTTCGTCTTTGGTACGATAATCCTTTTTCAAGGAATCCACAAACTAAGTAGTTTGCATAGTCTGCAAACCATGGAATTTCTTTATAATCTATCTTCAATAGATATTCATCAGGAAAGTTGTCTTGTATGGCCGATTCATTTAGAACTTCTAATTCAGGATTTTCAAGACGAGAAAGATGATCAGCGGCGAGATTTTCTGCTCCTCTTTTATCTCGGATTTCAATATTAAACTCTTGTAAGAGTAAGATCCAACGGATTAATCTTGGTTTAGCATCTTGTTTTGAAAATAGGCATCTAAGAGCAGAATGGTCGGTATAGACCACCGTTTTTGCTAGAACGAGATATGATCGAAATTTGTCAAAAGCAAAGACAATAGCAAGAAGTTCTTTTTCGGTAGTTGTATAGTTCGTTTGTGCTCCATGTAACGTCTTACTAGCATAATATATAGGTTGAAATCGTTTTTCAATCCTTTGTCCTAAAACGGCTCCCATTGCAAAATCACTTGCATCGCACATTAGTTCAAATGATAGATTCCAATTTGGTGTTATCATGATCGGCGCATTAGTGAGTTTCTCTTTAAGAATATTAAAAGATTTGATACACTCATCTGAAAAGATGAATGGAGCATCCTTTTCTAGGAGTTTATTCATAGGAGTGGCAATTTTAGAAAAATCTTTTATGAAACGTCGGTAAAAACCGGCATGCCCTAGAAAACTCCTAACTCCTCTAACATTGGTGGGATATGCAAGTTTAGCAATTACATCTACTTTAGCTCTATCCACTTCAATTCCTTCTTTTGAAATTTTATATCCAAGAACGATGCCTTCTTTAACCATGAAATGGCATTTCTCCCAATTAAGTACTAGATTTGATTGTTCGCATCTAATAAACATTCGTTCAAGATTAACTAGACATGATTCAAATGTATCACCGAAGACTGAAAAGTCATCCATGAAAACTTCCATGCATTCTTCTATCATGTCATGAAAAATCGCCATCATACACCTTTGAAAGGTTGCAGGGGCGTTGCAAAGTCCAAATGGCATGCGTTTGTAAGCAAAAGTACCATAAGGGCACGTGAATGTGGTTTTCTCTTGGTCTTCGGGTGCTATTGGAATTTGAAAATATCCGGAAAATCCATCTAGAAAACAATAGTAACTGTTTCCGGCTAATCTTTCCAACATTTGATCTATGAAAGGTAAGGGAAAGTGATCTTTTCTGGTGGGGTCATTTAATTTTCTATAATCAATACACACACGCCATCCTGTTACAGTCCTAGTAGGAATAAGCTCATTTTTCTCATTTGTAATGACAGTCATGCCACCCTTCTTAGGCACGCATTGAACTGGGCTTACCCATGGACTATCAGAAATTGGATAAATTAGACCTGCATCTAGCAGTTTAATAATCTCTTTCTTAACTACATCTTGCATATTAGGATTTAGTCTTCGTTGGCGTTGCACATACGTTTTATGACCTTCTTCCATAAGGATTTTATGTGTGCAATACGAAGGACTTATTCCTTTAATATCATGAATCTTCCATGCAATGGCTGGTTTATGAGCTTTCAACACAGAAATGAGTTGTGATTTCTCATTTTCAGTAAGAGAAGACGATATTATTACAGGTAATTCAGATTCACCATGTAAATAAGCGTATTCCAAATGGTTTGGAAGTGGCTTTAACTCTAATTTCGGTGGTTCTTCTATCGATGATTTGTATCGATATCTGTCTTCCTCTTTTAGCATTTGAATTTCTTCTGTTGTTGGCTCATATCCATTAGCTATAAGTGTAGCTAACATTTCAGCTTCATCAATTGGTTCATTACCTTCTCCTAAAGAACATTCTCCTGTTCCTTGTAATTCTGGAAATTCTTCTAATAATTCTGCATGTGCATCTATAGTTTGAATATAATAACATGTATCATCTGCAGATTGTGGTTGTTGCATTGCTCTATCAACTGAAAAGGTAACACTCTCATCCTCTATACTTAGGGTCAGTTTCTTACCGAACACGTCTATCATTGCTTTAGCCGTATTTAAGAATGGTCTTCCTAATATGAGAGGAACTTGAGAATCTTCTTCCATGTCCAGAACAACAAAATCTACTGGAAATACTAAAGTACCAACTTTAACTAGCATGTTCTCCATTATCCCTCTAGGATATTTTATTGATCTATCGGCTAGTTGTATGCTTATTCTGGTTAGTTTCAATTCTCCAAGGTCTAGTTTAGCGTATAGTGAATACGGCATTAGATTTATACTAGCACCTAAGTCTGCCAATGCTTCTATTGAACTAAGATTACCCAGAAAACATGGAATTGTGAAACTTCCTGGATCAGATAGTTTTTCTGGTATATTATTCAACAGCACTGCTGAACAATTAGCATTCATGGTAACAGCCGAGAGTTCTTCCATTTTCTTTCTATTTGAGATTAGATCTTTCAAGAATTTAGCATATCTAGGCATTCCTGAAATCACATCAATGAAAGGAAGATTTACATTTATCTGTTTAAACATATCCAAGAATTTGGATTGCTCGGCTTCAAGTTTCTCTTTCTTCATTTTACTCGGGTAAGGAAGTGGTGGTTGGTATGGTTTAACATAAGGTTTAGCCTTAACTGTGTTATCTTCATTAACCTTTTCAACTACCGGTTCTTTTTCCTTATCTTGATCAGGTTGTGGTTCTTATGGAGTAGGAATAGCTTCATCAGAAGTTACAGGTATTTCAGGTGGTTTAAGTGTTGTACCACTTCTTGTGGTAATGGCTTTAGCTATTTCATTCCGGGGGTTAGCATTTGTATCACTAGGTAGACTTCCCAGTTTTCTTTCACCTATTAACCTTGCTAGGTTACTTACTTCTTGTTCCAGATTTTGAATAGAAGCTTGTTGATTTCTAAATGTTTGAGCATTTTGTTCATTAGTTTGTTTCTGAGATGTGAAAAACTGCGTTTGAGTTTCAACTAGCTTCGTCATCATATCTTTTAAATTCGGATTTTTATCATCGGTTTGTTGTGGTGGTTTGTTTTGAAAATTAGGTCTTTGCTGGTTATAAGTATTATTGGATACTTGTTGATTGCTAGGACCTTGTTGGTTGTTGTATGGAATATTTCGGTTATAATTCTGGTTTTGATTGTAAATCGGTCTTGGCGGTTGATAATTATTCTGATAATTATTTCCAGGCCTTTGGTTTATGTATGAAATATTCTCTCTTTGTTCCATTGTTAATTCAATACTGAGACAATCTTTTGTCAAATGTGGTCCTCCACACTGCTCACAACTAATTCGTATTGAGTGAATATCTTTAGTCATCTTTTCCATTCGTCTCTCCACAGCATCTATCTTTGCGGAAATGGAATCTAAGTCATGGTTAGAATCGGCTCTAGCTGCTTTAGATGATCTAACGATATCTTTTTCTTGGTGCCACTCATGTGAGTGGGAAGCAGTGTTATCAATAATTTTGTAAGCATCAGTTTCGGTTTTCTTCATAATAGAACCACCAGCTGCTATATCTATATCTTTCCTTGTAGTGATGTCGCATCCTTGGTAGAATATTTATACTATTTGACAGGTGTCTAAACCATGTTGCGGACATCCTCTTAATAACTTTCCAAATCTTGTCCACGCCTCATATAGAGTTTCATTTGGTTTCTGTGTGAACGTAACAATTTCTGTTTGAAGTCTTACGGCTTTAGATGCCGGAAAGAATTGTTTAAGAAATTTTTCAACTAAAACATCCCATGTATCAATCGCCCCTTCAGGTAACGATTTCAACCAATCTTTGGCTTCTCCTTTAAAGTCCAGGGAAATAACATGAGATATATCTGTTCATCCTCCACTTCTCTTATTTTAAATAGTGTGCAGATCCTATTAAAGGTACGTAAATGTTCATTTGGATCTTCCTTCGGCGCACCACTAAATTGGCATTGATTAGTCACCATGTGTAGAATTTGTCCTTTGATTTCATAATCTGGCGCATTAATGTCTGGATGAGTAATTGCGTGACCTTGGCCAGTGCGTTTAGCTCTCATTCGGTCTTCCATACTTAAAGGTTCCAGATTCTCCATAATTGAATTTGTTGAATCGGAATCACTAGAGGATTATGATTTTATGGTCCGTTCCTCAACAATCTCTGTTTGAATGATTGGTGGTTCCGGAGGAAAGTTTAGTGGTTCAGGATCTACGAATCGTTCCTGAATATTCTCCGGATTCTATTGTAAGGTCGGGTTCAAAAAATGGATTATCGGAAATTTGAACTGGAGTACTTGGTCGACTGGATGACGATTCTAAAGAAAAATCAACGGCGGTAATATTTGCTAAATGTCTTGATCTAGTTACAGGCGGTGAACGTACAAAAGGTGGTGAACGTCTTGCTCGGTGCATTCACTGAATATTCTATTAGTTTTTAAAAGGAAAGAAAAATTATAATAAGTTATCCAATCAATAGACTTTTCTGATTTTGCCCACGTTTCGAATAGCCAAAAGATGTAGCAGAGGGGCAGGATTCGTTTGGTCTCAATATAATTGAGGACTGTTTGGCTCCAATAACCCGGTCTACGTACAAATCCAACTACTACTACGAACCAGAAAATTTTGATGTCTATCAATTCAACCACTTAAAATAAATTTTCGTAATTTTAAGAAAATTAGATAAGAAGTAGAATAAAAATCTATGTCCTAAAACTAGAATAGCGAGAAATAAGAAAGAAAAAGAGTTCGTCGGAAAAAGGTCGAAAAAGAAAAATGGTTGAAAAATAAAAGGTGACGGAAAAATAAAAGAAACTTATAAAACTTAAAAACACTTGACTAACCTAACCTTATTACTACAACTAACTTAAAATTATAATCGCAAATTGAGATTACTAATTGGAATGAAAATTGATACATAGGTAAAAGTCATCTAAAAATATTAAAGCTTACAAGAAAAACTATATCCCAAATGGGAATAACTTAAAAAGAAACTAAAACTTAAAAAGGCGTCTAAAGCACCTAAATCTTAGTCTAAAGAAAAAGCAGTTAAGGAATTCTACGGCAAAGCCTAAAAATCTAGAAGTAAAAATAACTATGGCAAAAACTAAGTTTAAAACTAAATATGAGCGAAAAATACAAATATTACGCTAAAACGATTAAAAAGGGACAAAATATAAAAATATACAAAAAGTTGTAAAAAGTACAATTTTTATAAAAATATTATTTTTATATTATTTATTTATTAAAACTATTAATTTTACAATTTAATTAAACTAATTTAACTAAATAAAACAAATTAAATAAAAAGTAAAACTAATTATAATAATAATTATTATTTAGGGTTAATAATAATAATAATTAATAATTACCCGTAATTAATGCTGAATTAGGGTTCTGTCGGTGTCAGAGTAGCTCCGCGAGTTGCGGTGCCCGAAGTAGAAAACTCCGCGAGTCGCGGGGTTCCAGAATTCAACTCAGGTACAGTTTTTAATTCGACGTTTTTTTTTATTTTTTTTTATTTTATATTTTCTGTTTTTATATTTTCTGTTTATATCAAAATATTTATATAATAAAAAACTTATATTTTAAAAACTTAAATAAAAATAGAACTACTTTATAATTTTAAAATATCTTAAAAATAGATTTATATATATTAAAATTTTTTTTTTTACAAAAACAAAATACTTAAATAAAACTTATATAAAAATAAAGAAACTTTATAAAACTTAAATATTTAATAAAATCTTAAAAATACTTATATTTTTGTTTTCTTTTTATATTTTTGAATAATTAAAAAAGTATTTTTATAAAAACGAATTTTAATAAAAGTAAACTGAAAATCGTTTTTTTATTTTATTATATTAGCGTTGCGCTTCCGGCGTTTAAGAGTATTCCCCGACAGCGGCGCCAAAAATTTCTTGATGTCGTGCGAGGTGTATATAAAATAGCTATTAATTTTAGCAGGAAAT
Source organism: Rutidosis leptorrhynchoides (assembly GCF_046630445.1). NCBI lineage: Eukaryota > Viridiplantae > Streptophyta > Magnoliopsida > Asterales > Asteraceae > Rutidosis > Rutidosis leptorrhynchoides. The sequence continues at coordinate 475,006,551 of NC_092335.1, forward strand.
ACTATTAAATACGATACATTTTTACACAAGATATTTATTTATTTATAGAATGGATATACTTAAACCTTGCTACAACACTTATAGGCAGTGTACCTAATCGTACAGTAGTGTAGTTTTTAGTAAGTCCGGTTCGTTCCACAGGGAATCTTTTTAAACAAAGCTTAACGCTATATTAGTTTACTTTTATAAAAATACAAATATATATATAAGTAATATTATTATTATAAAAGGGGGGTTTTTACCGTTTAATGACCGGTTTGTCGATTTTAAAACTTTAGTCACAGTTAAAACCAAACGTAAAATATTAAAAATAAATACAAGACTTAAATTAAAGCGTAAAGTAAATAACGACAATGAAATTGCGAATAATAAAAGTGCGATAAAATAAACTTGCGATAATTAAAAAGTACGATAATTAAAAGTGCAATTAAATAAAATAACAATAAAAATGCGATAATTAGAAGTGCAATTAAATATAAAATAAAGGAAATTAAATATGAAATAAAAGAATTATGCTTATTTAAACTTCCGTAATCATGATGTTTGACGTGTTGATTTTAGTTTTATGCCCATGGGTTAATTGTCCTTTGTCCTGGATTATTTAATATGTCCGTCTGGTTTTTGTCCATAACAGTCCATCAGTCATAAATATAAAGTGCGAGTGTCCTCGTCAAATTATCCTTATACCTGAAGTTAAATATTCCAACTAATTGGGGACTTAAACTGTAACAAGATTTTAATACTTTGTTTAATAATTACTCCAGGATGTCGACTGAGTGTAACCCAAGGTTTTAATATTTTGTTATCAATTATACCAAGTGTCCTTGTACATAATTTCACCCCTGTTTTAATTATTCTAGTGGCTATTAATCCATTCCCGTGTCCGGTTAAATGAACGATTATTCGTACATATAAATACCCCACCCATCGTGTCCAATCGAGTGTATATGGTAATTTATAGGGACGCCCAATTGTAAATCTTTATATTAACATTAACAAACTATCATTTAGTTAAACAAATATAAAGCCCATTAATAGCCCATAGTCTAATTTCCACAAGTGTCGTTCTTTTGTCCAAACCCCAATTATGGTACAAAGCCCAATTACCCAATTTTAGTAATTAGCTCAACATCATGGTTACTTCGGATTAAATAAGCATAATAATAACTTAGCTACGAGACATTAAATTAAAAAGGTTGAACATAACTTACAATGATTAAAAATAGCGTAGCGTTACACGGACAGAATTTCGACTTACACCCTTACAATATTCGCTAACATACCCTTATTATTAGAATTATAATTAAAATTAAAATTAAAATATAAATTATAAATATAAATATTACGTATATATTGAGAGAGAGATAGATATTAGATGATGAAAAATGATCAGAATTCGGTTGGCTTTATAGGGAATTGCAGAATTTGGGGCTCCGCGACTCGCGGCCCTTTTTGCCTTCAAACTCCGCGAGTCGCGGAGTTTGTAAATACAGCTCACACAATTTGGAGTCTTTCTTGCCGACGGTTTTTATTTATTTATATAATATATAAATAATTATAAGAATTATTTAAATATTATATTATATTTATGTGCATAGTTGACTTGTAATTTTTAGTCCGTTGCGTCGAGCGTTGAGAGTTGACTCATGTCCCGGTTCCGGATTTTCGAACGTCTTTGCGTACAATTTAATATCTTGTACTTTGCATTTTGAATCTTGTACTCTTGTAATTTCGAGACGTTTCTTATCAATAATTGGAACCTCTTTGATTGTCTTTTGTACTTTTGAGCTTTTTAGTCGTTTGCGTCTTCAATTCGTCGAATCTGTCTTTTGTCTTCATCTTTTATTATTTAAACGAATATCACTTTTAAATAGAACAATTGCAACTAAAAGCTTATCTTTCTTGAGGAATAATGCTATGAAATATATGTTCGTTTTTAGCGTTATCATAAACCTATGAACTCATCAACCTTTTGGTTGACACTTTTAAGCATGTTTATTCTCAGATACGAATTAAGTCTTCCGCTGTGCATTTGCTCATTTTAAGGACATTACTTGGAGTCGATCATCGCAATGGGACCAAATGTTGATGACTTCGTCCAGGTGGATAAGGATGGGTCTTTACAGGTGGTATCAGAGTTGGTTTAATGCCGTTTATTAGCGGGTTAATCGTAGAGGGGGTTCTCACAGTGTTACCTGTGACGAAGCATTGACTCTTACTCCTTGCGGTCCCTATTAGGGTTGGCTGTATTGCCGAGAGGCGGGCCGTAAAATCAGTGTCTGAGGTACGCTCAGTGGTCACCAGGCGGTTAGCTGGGAAGGCACTGAGTGGGATGCGTCCCCACTATTTACAGGTGGTATCAGAGCGGTGGTCGTAGCGAACCAGGTCTTGCATTAGTGTGTCTAACTAGTAGTTGTTAAGATGCATTAATGAGTCTGGACTTCGACCTAGTAGTTGTTAGGTTATGTTAATGAGTCTAGATTTGAACCTGGTCTACATGTTAAAAGTGTTTGCTTACCACCATTTGTCGAAAAATATCTACTTGTCATTTTCAGTCTCGACGCGTCTTATTACAATTATTGCATAGACGGTGTACAGACAAATTCACATCTCATCATCTTAAACTTTGTCTGACACGTTTCCTTAATTCCCTCCGTAATCTACAGGATCTTCTGTACTATACATAGATATTCTATTAGAATATCATCCGATATCCAGAAATCGTTTCATATCGAAAATCATTTATCTAACCGTACAAGACGGAACTCGCTACTAGTTCAAATTCCTTAGATTCCGACAGCTATTCCGATATGGATTTCGACTCAAGCTCCGAAGACAGTGTAACCGGAATGGAACAACCAATTAGCCATCACCAATTCTGGATTAATTGGGGATGGGTTCGTAGCCTACTTAATCATTGGAGGCAAGAAGAAGGTGATCTCTTCCACCAACCGAATTCACCTCTGGGTAAAGAACCTGAAGCACTTACCGGCGAACATGTCCGAAACCCCATTTTCTCTCTCATTTCCCGAGTATCTCGACACGATCATATACTATACCAAATTCTAGATCTTATTTATCCACTCGTCCAAACCAACAGTCACCCCGGTGTAATAGAAGAAGTAAACGAGCTTCGCGCTCGGGTAGTGGCTTTAGAGAATATGGTGCGAAGGTTACAAACACCACCAGCAGCACCATCAGCATAAACAGTATCACCACCACCAACATCAACATCCGCATCCCACACCTCAACATCACAATCTTTATCATACGCACCATAGATACCAAGGAGTACCAACAACAATTAACGATGAAGTATTGATCCATAACTTCATTGATATTCTGCGAAGAATATGTGATTCCTAATAGTTTTAGAGATTACCTATTCTATCTCAAACCGTAAAGCAAATGAGATTACTATCAAATTAACTCATTAAATCCATGATTGCATCTGAAGAAAATATATATGTATATATGTTTTCATAAAGATTGTAATTAAAAATTCTTTCGTACAAAGTGTTAATTGTGAAAATATTTTAACGGGTAGGTAATACCAGAGGAATATTCAGATTTCACATTAATAAGTTACAAGGTACATTCTTCGAAGCTGATTCAACAGTCATTTACTATCCTACTCACATCCACCGATATACAAATCCGTTCACCACAGAATAACTATATTCATCCAATTTCATATTTGGATTTTGATTTATCAGAATCCAACAAGTGGCATAATGAAGAAAACATTTGACAAAATAAAATTTGTTAGAAACAAACAAATTAACTATGAGGAATTTTGTTAAGAATCCACGCTAACTGTTCCTAGCTAACTGTTAATTCCTTATTACATTTTAATTATCGCAATTTATTTTATCGCAATTTAATTCTCGCAATTTTATTTATTGTCATTTAAATTCTGTTATTTACTTTACGCATTTAATTTATCGTCATTTAATTTCTGTATTTATTTTACGCACTTTAAATAACGGGACACGTATACAAGGTTTCGACATATCATATTGACCCATCTATATATTTATCTTGGAACAACCATAGACACTCTATATGCAAATGACGGAGTTAGCTATACAGGGTTGAGGTTGATTCCAAAATATATATATAGTTTGAGTTGTGATCAATACTGAGACCGGTACACGGGTCACGATACGTATTAATTAATTCGAATGTTATATATTAAACTATATATGAACTATTGGACTACTAACTTTGGACAATTAAAATGAATTAAAATATTGAATATAATATATGAAACTAAATAATTCTTCAAGTTTGCCACTTAATCTTCATCTTACACCTCATTCGTATCTTGACGATTACAATTTGCGTTCAAACCTTTCATAATTCTTGAAAACATCTCAATCGAGAAGATGAACCAACCGCACTTCATCTACGGAAGAAAAGATCTATGCATATAGTTATGCACCTGAAAAACTCTTGGAACCTGAGTAAAGGTTTAACACGTATATGCGCTAGCTCCTTTGGCAATGTTACTACCGAAAATCACTTTGCAATTCCTTTCCAAAGTAGCCAATTTTGTCACAGCTCCAGCAAGTCAACTTCGACTTTTCGTTCGAAACAACCTTATTATAACCTTGATATATATATGCGTGCTCATTTATTGTTACTGGAGAACCTTTCATATTCCACCATGTTACCACCAGCGTTTAATCATCTAAAAACACAATTCTTGAAAACACTTCGGATTGATAACCGACGATTCAGTTATGATCACTTTGAATGCTGATGAAGCAGCAAAAACTGTAGATGGTCTTAATGGCCAAAATTTTGATGATAAAGAATGAAGTGTTGGAAACGCTCAATAGAAAATGTGGTACTGGAAAGCGGATTACGAAAAACTATGAAGGAGGCTGTGGACAAATCACTAGGACTAAACCTGTACTTAAAGAATCCGGATGATTATGTTTCTGATGAAACCTTTAGCGAATACCTTACTCCTTATTTATTCTAAATCCTTGCGGATGAATTTCTTCATCATCTTCTGATCTTAAATATTTTAAATTTTAAGATACCAGCGTATCTTTAGTTATAAATATCTTCGATATTCCTGAGGATACCTTCACATCTATTCTTGTCCGAAATTATTTATCTATTCGTGCTATCTATATTACATCATAAAAGAAACTGTTTTAGTTTCTATATTCTGAAACAATCGAGTTAAAATTATGAATGAATTTCGTAGAGAAGTGTTGGGAATTGAAGTATGAGTTAGTATAATATAATGAGGTCAGGCCAACGTGGTTATATTACAGTAAGTCATGCTGAGTTTCTAATGGAACGTGATAAAGGTTCACAGACCTTATCCTCATCATGTGCCATGTTACATAACTCTTTCATTCTATTTAATCTCTAAACATATCAAGAAAATATTCTCTTGATATTTCTATCCTTTCCATAATTCCGGCAGTTGTTAATAAATCGTGCGATTACATTTTCTTTCTGATTAGAAGATTTCTTTAAATTCTTTGGATTCTGAAAATCGACCTTGACTATGTCAGAAGATAAGACGAACCTCTAATCACTTCATTTCACTATTTTGTGATAGCTTCACTCGTACGCTTCGCATGATCGAATCGTTTTATCCATATTAATCGAAAATGATAAAACACTATTCATATTCGTCATGAAAAACATTTCTATTGTTATCCATGACCACCTCACTCAAATTTCGGGACGAAATTTCTTTAACGGGTGGGTACTATCACGACCCGGAAAATTTCGACTAATTTTGAACCAAACTCTCAATACGATGTAATATTTTTGACACGATTAGCAAAGTCTGTTATGTTGAATCTCAAAAATTTTGAACTGTTTCATGAAATCATTTAACCTTCTACCATTCCTGACGATTCACGAACAACTATTTGTAAATAGATATATATATATATATATATATATATATATATATATATATATATAAATATTATTTGTAAATATATAAAAGTATATTAAATCTATTTGGTTAAAATTGTATAACATATAGTTATGTGGTAAACTTGTTATTTAAAAACTAATTATATATATAGAGAGAGAAATTAGAAATATGAAAGATTTTGAGCTTAAATAGTAAACGTCTGTAACACTCGGTTGACATCTCGTTAGTGTTCATATAGATCTAATACGTATGTATGAGGATTTAAAATAAAAGTTGAACTGTAAATCGATTACCAATATTTTAGAATTGTTAAAAATATATATATATATATATATATATATATATATATATATGTATATATATATATATATATGTATATATATATATATATATATATATGTATATATATATATATATATATATGTATATATATATATATATATATATATATATATATATATATATATATTTTAAATATTAGTACTCCGTACATATTAATTGGAACAGAAAATAAATAATTTTTGAACCTTTTTGATCAGGTTTCTAACAAGTAACGAGTGAACTAATTAAATATGTTTAATCTAAAAATTTGTGATTTTTAGGAACACTTTTATACGTTAACTGTTTAGCAGTAGACACGATATAATACCCCAAAAAACTGTCGGCACTTTAAAACAATTTAAGAGCCGCTATAATTTTCTTTTAGACAAGTTTAATAATTCTTAAATTTATTTATATTATATTATTAATTGTAAATACATTTGTAAGCTTATGTATATAATTATATGCATAGTTAGTTTGCAACCACAAATTCAACAATTTCATATCCGTAAATTTAGGGAGTGATTGATACTGTGTCCATTCTTAACTTTTCCATTCCCACTAATCATATTAAATATTATATTTACCTATTTGAGCTTATATATACAATATACATGATCACATAAATCATCAATTTGTAGTGTTGATTGTAAACTAAACCACAATAACCATCACCCTCATTTGAACTTTGATGAACCATCAAACTCCAACAATCGTGAGCCACCACCACTCTACACCCTCAACCATGGCCACCCAACCACGACAAGATCACCAAAACCGAACCACCATTGAAACCCCTCACCATTTTATTTTATTTTTCTTATTTCATTCGTGAACTACCTCATCGAACCAAATGTTGTGTTCTCCTTCTGTTTCTTTTTGTTAAGTCACCGCCATATTCGTCATCGTGAACACCACCACCGTTGTTAACCACCTTCACCCCACATGAATAAAACCGTCACCACTTTCTTTCTCTCTCCCTCATCTAAATTTAAGACTACTCCCGTCGCCAACCACCATAGTATCACCATCTCTAACCACTCACTGCTATGCTGCTGTCTTGTTCTACTTTGATCGAGAACCTGCAGCACCACAACTCACTAATTGTTGTTGCTAGTTACTTTTCCTGTTAAACAAAGAGTTGGAACCAGACCACTATTTGCTGCTACTCGTTTTGCTGAATAACCGAGAAACTCCATCACAAAACAACCATAAATCAACCCAAGTATCATCACCGATCAACACATAAATCACTTGGTTGCTGTTCGGTTTATTGCAGCTGCAAAGATCACCAATGCTGTGATATTTTTCCATCGAACCCACCATCACAAACCAACATTTACTATTGAAACACGTTTTCGTTTTATGTTTTCTATCATGAAAACCATAGCCAACACCGTAAACTTACTACTACACATGATGATTTTGATTCACGAAATAATGATAACATCATGAGGAAGGTGAACGGTGCTGCTATTAGGGATCTGTTATCGAATTACATATGATTAAGACGGCTAGTTCCTGGTTATAATTAAACCATTTAATTTTATTTGGGCCGAGAGGAATTAATTGCTTATTGGACCGAAAAATTTAGTTGGGCTCGTGAGACTGTTTGGGCCAGATTACCGAAATAAAAGATGAAAACAGTTAGATATATGTTAAATAAATAAAAATGCGAATTATGACAAGATTTCACGAGCGCTTCAGTGGTTTGGTAGTATTTTGTTGGACAATTGGTCCTGAGTTCGAGTCTAGCCTCCTGCATTCTTATTTTTTTTTGTTACAACAGCAACCTGACTGCCTGTTCTGTTTGGCCAAATGATGAGAGGTGATGGGCTGTAAACTTAAGGAGAAAGAATATATATATATATATATATATATATATATATATATATATATATATATATATATATATATATATATACGGGATTTATATAATTAAAAATCCGAAAATAATCTAAGAAACACGGAATGGAGGAATGCTGGGTTTGTTTGTTGGGTTAACGAGAGATCGCGGGTTAGAGTCTTGACAAAGACAGTTTTATTTTATTTTGGAAGATTATAACATTAAGGTAGTTTATCTTTATTTTATTATTAGTATCATTATTATTATTATTATAATTATTATTATTAATTATTATTATTACTACTAACATCATTATAAGTACTTTTATTAAAATCACTAAGATTATTAGAATTATTTTTAAAATTATCATTATTATTATTATTATTATCATTAAACATAATTTTATTATTATTATTAATATTATTACTATCACTGATTATATTATTAATATTATCATTATTATAAGTATCATTGTTTTCAATATATTATTATTATCATTATTATTATTACTACAAATAAAATAACTAGTATTATTGTCAAAAACTAATATTCTTATTATTACTCCTAATTATTATTATTATTACCAACACTATTTTAGTATTATTAAAATCATTATCTTAACAAATCAAAAGTTATTTATATAAAAATATATCAAATACATATATGATATCTATATAAATATTACATTACTATTTTCAATAAGTAATATATAATTAATATATACAAACGGGTTTGACTTTTATTACATGTTATATATATATAGGTGTTAATATATATAAATGATATAGGTTGTGAATCCGAGGTCAACCCGACACTTGTTAAATGACGTCATATGTATTTTTACTACAAAATACATTAGGTGAGTTTCATTTGCTCCCTTTTTAATTGCTTTTGCAATATATATTTTGGGCTGAGAATACATGCGCTGCTTTTATGAATGCTTTACGAAATAGACACAAGTACTTAAAATATATTCTACGTTGAGTTGTACCACTGGCATACTTCCCTGTAGCTTGGTAACTACTATTTACATGGGTATTGTAAATGCGAATCCTGTTGATAGATCTATCGGGCCTGACAACCCCAACCTGACTGGACGACCAGTATTCAACGGTTGCACAGTACTTCGTTTCGGTGACTACACTTGGTACGGTGTAGTGAGATTTCATAATAAAGGGAATATGCGACGTGATTAAATGTTAAGTATGGTTACCAAGTGCTCAACCACTTAGAATGCTTTACATACACTTGCGAGTGTATTATGTTTATAAATAATGAAATCTTGTGGTCTATTAATATATTGAAAAGATTGTTATGATAAACCTATGAACTCACCAACCTTTTGGTTGACACTTTTAAGCATGTTTATTCTCAGGTACGAATTAAGTCTTCCGCTGTGCATTTACTCATTTTAAGGACATTACTTGGAGTTGATCATCGCAATGGGACCAAATGTTGATGACTTCGTCCAGGTAGATAAGGACGGGTCTTTACAATAATGAACGAATGATTCATGATGATAGATTTGTGACGACCAGAAAATTTTCGATCAAATTTAAACTTAATCTTAATATGATTTCGACACGATAATCAAAGTCTGTTAAATTGAATCTCAAAAACTTTGACCGGTGTTCATGTATACATTTGACCCTTAACTAATCCCGACGATTCACGAACAACTATTGCAAATAGATATGTATATATTTAAATAACTATATATAATTTGAAATATAATTTATGATGTAAATTGTTAGAAATTAATTATGTAAAAATAATAATTATTATTTAAAACATATTTATATATATACAAATAAAGTATAATAAAAATAAATATTAAATAATTGTAATACTCGTTGATATTTCGATTGATATTAAGCAAGTTAAATTTGATCTTATATGATCTTAAAATAAATGGTGGTCCAAAAATGAGTTCTATAAATTTTAGGCTTACTAAAAACGTATTTAGGATCTAGCTATTAAATTTTAACACTTTTTGTACTTTACCCAGAGTTGAGAGGGTCAGTTGATGTAATTTTTATTTAATAAATTAATGATCGAATTTTATACCATAATGACCAAAATAAATAAATATAGTTAATTTAAAAATTAGGGATTTTTCCGAATACTTTTAAACGCCCCGTCCTAATCCATCCGGACGAAGTCCATATTGATTATAAACGATTCATAATAGTTGATTACATTGTGAGGTACTTGACCTCTAAATGATACATTTTACAAACATTGCATTCGTTTTTAAAAGACAAACTTTCATTTCATCGAAAGTTGACAGGTATGCATACCATTTCATAATATCCAAATATAAATGACCTAATCCGTCATTTACTTAATAATCTCTAATGAACTTCAATGACTCGAATGCAACGTATTTTGAAATATGTCATGAATGACTCCAAGTAATATCCTAAAAATGAGCTAATGCACAGCGGAAGATTTTTTTCAAACCTGAGAATAAACATGCTTTCAAGTGTCAACCAAAAGGTTGGTGAGTTCATCAGTTTATAGTAATCATTTCATTTTCATCATTTTAATAGACCACAAGATTTTAAATATTATAAAACGTGCAGAGGTCCCATTCCAACTGCACAAAAAATATCTTTCATATGAAGAACACCTGGTGAGGATTCAAAATATAATAGTAACCATCTGTGCCGGTCTTTCACCCCACGGCTGAATACATGTGCCTTCAAAATATAGAATCTCTGTGCCGGTCTTTACACCCCATGGCTGAACACATGTTTATAAAATATAGGACAACCGGTGCCAAAATATCATAAATAATAAACCATCCACCCGGCTCGAGAGCTCATACGCTCTAACGGAAAACCGGGGACTAATGCGTGTCATAATAATCATCCCCAATCCCAGATAATTCTATCATAGAATGCAGTTAAGGTACTTGTGTCTATTGCGTCAAACATTTATAAAAGCGCATGTATTCTCAGCCCCAAAAATGTAAAGAGTAAAAGGGGAGCAAATGAAACTCACGCATATAAGTATTGTAAAATAGTTAATAAAGCATTTGCATGTATTCTCAGCCCAAAAACGTAAAGAGTAAAAAGGGCAAATGAAACTCACGCATATAAGTATTGTAAAATAGTTAATAAAGCATTTGCATGTATTCTCAGTTCAAAATATATTTCAAAAGCATTTAATAAAGCAGTTGTAAAAACAACGCATGTATTCTCAGTCTCAAAAATATAAAGAGTAAAAGGGAGCAAATGAAACTCACATACTGTATTTTGTAGTAAAAATACATATAACATCATTGAACAAGTGTAAGGTTGGCCTCGGATTCACGAACCTATATCATGTATATATATTAACACATTATAATTCAACTAAGTTTATATATATTCTGTTATGTATTAAGATAAATTTTCTTATATATGATTTCATTAATACTTATAATATTTTGTAATATTTATTTGATATAAAATTTAGTTAACGTTATAACATTATATAAGTTAAAACATAATATTATGTGATATTAGTATACTTAGGTAATAAATATATTTTTATATATTTTCTCCTGTTTGCGATATGTTAATTATATTCATACTAAAATAAGGCTAATAATAGTTATAACATTAATGATAACAATAATGATAGTAATAATAATAATTTTAATAAAAATGATAAGTTTTCTAATAATGATAATAATAGTAAAAAAATACTGTTAATAAAAATGGTACTAATAATAATATTAATAATAATTATGATAATAATAATAATGATAATAATTAACAATAATAATAATAATAATAATAATAATAATAATAATGATAATGAACAAGTAACTACCTCAAAGAATTAGGCTCCTAAAAAGTAATGCTTCAGTCAAGAGTCGAACTCGCGACCTCTAGCTTAAACCACAACACTCCTAACCATTCTTCCATCTATTTTCTTTCTGATTAATATCTTAAACTAAATTTATATAACCCTTTCATCTCATCCCAATCAGGAAATGGGATTATCTCAGCCCAATCAACTAATCACGACCCATCAATGATTCGGCCCAACAGTTAAATAAATTGCAGCCCATTTTAGTAATTAGATAAGCCCAACTATAAATCCCATTATTTCTCTTCTCTTCTTCTTCTTATAAAAAGGAAGAAAAAAAAATATGCCACAGAGAGGGATCGAACTTGCAACCTCTCGTTCAAACAAACACACACCAACCATCTAAGCTATGTTGTTTTTCGGAAGTAATTCACATATTAATCTCCTTTAACCATGAATTCCATTTTTCTTCTTCTCCTACAAACTGAATCATTATCATCACTTATACATTATAAACTTCCATCATAAACGTGTTATTAACTATCATCATCGTGAATATATAACGGCTCACCATCATAATCTTAATTATTCGTTCATCATCTTTATCTTTAACATCATACGGTAACACCCCTACTATCATTCGAAGAACACCATCTTAAGCCACCACTCAAACTCATTACACCGTCACCATCTGTTTCCTGTTATTTCTGTTTAAAGCGTACCAATGTGGCTGCTATTTTTTTTGGGTGATTATTTCCATTCGGTCACAACAGAAAAGACAATAATGGCAGCACTAAACAAGGAGTTTAAATAATTTAAATGGTGGGCTATGGAGAATAATTAAGTAGTCGAGTAGGGTATTTAGGTGGAACAAACTATCCAATATGGCTGACACTTACTTATTAAAGGTGACCAACACTTGCAATTTGTGTTTATTACTTTAAATATCCTTCTTCCCTTTGTTTTTCTAGATCAGTCGACAAAATGAAACCATAAACCTGTGAATGAGTGGGCCGTTAATTATAGATAGGCTTGTGAAGCACTTGGGCCGGTTCTTGATTTGATTGGGCCATCGAATTTGGTTAATGGCCTGCTGTAAAGTTATTGGGCTGAGAATGAACTTAGGCTACGAATTTTTTGTTGCTGTTGTCACTATGGTCGATGGATAGCTGCTACGGCTGCATGTATACTTGTTTTCTATATTACCCCATAAATACTGTTAGTAGATATTTACATATTACCATTGCTTATTCACGTGTTATAATTTTATAAATATATATATTATAACTTGTCTATTTTGTTTTCCACTTTTGAATTACACTATTGATCTGTGAATGGAATAGAATGATAATATTACTGTGTTACTTTTGAGTCATTCACAAACCACATGAATTTTGTTTCCTTTCCTTTTCTTGTACGATCCCACTAACAAACCCACTACTACTTGTTTGATCATTTCATTCCACTAATTCTATTATATATATTATGTCTATTTATCCCCTCTATCATCTATATTATATATCTACATACACATATGCAGAGACAATAAAACACTCACTTCCATCATATGATCTACCACCACATAAACCATAACCTAATTATTTTGTTGTTTCTAATTGATTACAATAACCCACACATCATCGTGAACTACTACAACGGTACGGTTTCTATTTCTTACCCACCATCAAACACCAACACAACCTCACCATCAAAGTCACTGCTATGCTACTCGACTTATCCGTTTTGAGATAACCCACGTGAATTTCCAACGACCAAACACCACACAAGCTTACACCCTTTTGGTTTTTAATTCATATACACAGACCCATCACCTTCTTGAACTTTTGCTCGATAATTATGATCACCCAAAAACCGAACCATTGTGAATTGCTACTATAAGGTGCATAGATTATACATTAACATACATAAAAGCTATACGTTTTCCTCCTACAATTGTTCCTGATTTCAAACCTTCACCATGCTAATTGAATACAAGCTGCTTCTACTACCATCTCGATCAGACACGTACGGTTGCAACCCAAGACAATCTAAACCACCATTATTTTTTCTGTTTTCGGTTGCAGGTACCACCTCTCTTATCATTATGCTACTGCTGCTACTACCACGCTGCTCCTGTTGCAGCTATATTTTTTTTCTGTTTAAAAACACCTGGAATCAACACCCAAAAACAGCCACATATCACCCTTCATGTTTTTGGGAATAAAAAGAGGTAAGGGTGATGATTTTACGTTAGATAATGATGATTGAGGCTTGATAGCTCAATATATAAACCTTTAGGATTGGTAATGTGATGTGTTGTCTAGCTTTTAAAAGCTACGGCCACCCAATTAATAAAGAGGTCTACCTTGGCGTGCTAAAAGAAGAAGAGGACACTAGTACGTTATTTTTTTTTATTTCAATGATTGAAAGGAATAAATCTAGCCATAGGTAAATTGGGAAATAGCTGTAGAGATTAGTTGAGGGAAAGATAGTGATGACAAAAGATTTTGGCAGATTGTTTCTTGTTTGTAATCGAACCACACGAATTTATACAGCAAGCTGAACCTGTGATGTTTCATAATGGGTTTTGATTGTATTGGGCTATTAGGATTCAAGTAAACTTTATTCAAATCTAGTAATATTGGGCCTTTAGTATTAGACCAAGCCCAATAAACCTATAGGCCGATCACTCTGCTGCATTTAATCGAAATCTGGTACTTCAATTATGCTGTTTCTTTTAACAAAGAATTATGAATATGGCTATGGTGCATTAATATCATGAAGCATGATGAAAGATGTTTAGAGATAATAGTGTTACGATAGAGTTAGAGTGATGATCATAATGATGAAAGGATTAAGATTATGGTGTCTGATTATGATTAAGATAGCGATTTTGATGATAAAGAGATGAGAAGGTGATGATTAAACGCTCATGAATGATATAAGTGATGTATGATAAGTCATGATAGATAATGATGATTAAATGATGATGATCATAATGATGGTAGGATGCCATGATGATAATAAAAGTTGAGGATTGTTTGCATTGATGATGTTGAACATGATCATCGTGATTTTATATGAGCGAAGGTAGTATATGGATCGTGCTGATGATGATGATAGTTTATGGTATTGATCAAAGGGTATTGTACACTGAAGAAGAAGAAGGGAAACATGTAATCTCGGTTTAAATAAAATTGTGCCTGAATATTAAACAGAAAAACTGAGATAGCAGATTGGTTAAGGGGTGTTTTGGTGAGCGAGAGGTTGCGGGTTCGAGCCTTGGTAGGGACGTTTATATTTTTTTTAAGCCTAATACCTTAAGGTAGCCTTTCTTATTATTATTATTATTATTATTATTATTATTATTATTATTATTATTATTATTATTATTATTATTATTATTATTATTATTATTATTATTATTATTATTATTATCATTATTATTATTTTCATAACAAATAAATATTATGTATATAAAAGTATACTTATATTAACACTACATATAATTATATTAAACATATTTTTATAACAAATTATTGATTCTTTTGATAAAATACTAATTATATATAAATATAAATATATATATATATATATATATATATATATATATATATATATATATATAATCATATGTATAAAAATCAATTACTTTAAATAGATACACAGAAAATAAATATAGATAATATATAATCTAAGATATAAAATATACATAAAGTATATATATATATTAATAAGGATTTATAATAAATTTCATATAACTACAACACTTAATATATAAATATTATAAGATTAAGAAATGAAATTATTTGATTACTATTATATGTGTTAATATACATAATTGGTATAGGTTCATGAATCCGAGGTCAACCCTGCATTGTTCAATGTCGTCATATGTATTTTTACTACAAAATACAATATGTGAGTTCATTTGCTCCCTTTTACTCTTTACATTTTTGGGACTGAGAATACATGCGCTACTTTTACAATTGCTTTATTAAATGCTTTTGAAATATATTTTTAACTGCGAATACATGAAATGCTTTTATAAATGTTTGACGAGATAGACACAAGCAAAACATTCCTCGAATGAATTATGTGGATGTGATAATTGCCACCATTGAATTATGTGGACGTGATAATTGCCACAATTGATATGAATATTTTTTCCCTGATTATTATTGCTTGGTAACCTAAGAATTAGGGAACATCACTAATTTTGAATAATTAGTGCACGCCTAATTGAAGCGAATCCTAAAGGTAGCTACCGGGTTTAACACCCCCACCCAGAATGTTCACTAGACGGAAGGGCTAGTGGGCGTGGTGTGTAGTACTTCGAAGTTTATATAATTATTATACAGACGAGATGTTTTGTTTTGGGGATATTATTATGCGCATTATATGTTAAGGTCGGTTACTAAGCCAAGCTATGAAAGAAATGAAAAGTGAATGTTATGTATCGAGAGAATGATTTTTTACACAGGTTATATGTATGTTATTTTTTGTGCACGAGATATGTGTACGGTTACTAAGATTTATGAAAAATGATTTCGTACACTAGAAAGGTGTATTGTATTTAAAAGATATCGCATGTACATTACAGATGGGTATAGGATTCGGGCCCATTTGTACCATGCAGGATTTAAATCTTGTGGTCTATCAAAATGATGAATTTTATTGTTTTATGATAAACCTATGAACTCACCAACCTTTTGGTTGACACTTGAAAGCATGTTTATTCTCAGGTATGAAAGAAATCTTCCGCTGTGCATTTGCTCATATTACATGGAGTCGTTCATGGCATATAGATGTCCGTTCATCGCAATGGTACCAGATGTTATTGTATTCGTTCAGGAGGATTTGGACGGGGTATGACATGATTCGATGATGATAATGTTATATTTTTATGATGATGATGATTACATATTTGACGAGAAGATGGTGATAATAGTATGGTGATGTTTAAGTTAAAATGATGATGAAGATAATATGATATGCTAATAATGGATCAATATAATAAATGGTATGAATTAGAACAGAAAAACAGTTATGGACGAATGGTTATGGGAGTTATCAGGTTAGCAGGACGTCGCGGGTTCAAACCCGTGCTTGGGCATTTTTAGGACTACTTCTTTGAGGTAGTTATTACTAATACTCTTATTATTAATATTATTTCATTATTATTTTTTTTCTTATTGTTATTATTATTATTATTTATTATTGATTGTTATTAAGTAATTATTATTATTACCAATATTAGAAATAAGATTATTAGTATAATTAATATTATTATTATTATTATTATTATTATTAAAATTACTAACTATAACTTTAGTTTTAAATATATTTCGTATATAAAATATAACTATATTTTTATGATCTTAAATTAAAAAGATAGATATTATAAATTGGATACAAACTTTAAATATATAGAAGTATATATAATAAGTATACTACTTTTACTAATAAAATATTTTTTTTGTTCATTTACGTTTTAATATGACTCGAATTTATTAAAGATATTATCATATTAAAAATTATGAGTATTTAAAAATATTAATACTAAATACTTATCTAAAATATTTTAATAAAGTACCTAATAGATTATTATGATAATTTAATATATAAAATAAATATATTTATGTAATTATTAATATTAAATTTAATATCACAAGTATATTACTAATATCAAAATATATATTATTTGAATATTATTATATGTGTTAATATACATACTTGATATAGGTTCGTGAATCCGAGGCCAACCTTGCATTTGTTCAATGCCGTTATATGTATTTTTACTACAAAATACAGTATTGTGAGTTTCATTTGCTCCCTTTTTAAATGCTTTTGCAATATATATTTTTGGAACTGAGAATACATGCGCTTTTATAAATGTTTTACGAAATAGACACAAGTAATCGAAACTACATTATTGTTAGTACGATTTTCCGTATAGCGGCTGTAAGGTACTAGTACAGAAAATTAGCTGCTCAGCGTGTGGCGTATACTGTTGATTGTTGTTTGCCCTCAAGAAATAATCTCTGCAGACCCAGAACACAGATGTAAGATCTGTGGGGTGGCCTCAATCAATCTGTGGATCACTCTGTAATGATCCGTGTAGCGCACTGCTGCTAAGCGGCTAATGTTATTTTAGAGTGAGAAAGAACTGTGTGAGAGAGAGTGTACTTCTCTCTGACTGAAGTTCAGATCAGAATTCCCCGAAATGTGGTGACCCAGGGGGTCTATTTATAGGCATAGAATGTCCGAAATTCACGGGATACACGTGTCAATCACTGAATGGTTCTGTTATGTTAAGTATCCGGAATGTCGGTGGTGTGTGCTGACGTGGCTGCGTGCCGTTCACGCGCTAAGTTAAAGGGCTTATGCATAGAAGCTGCCTGCAGGGCTTACGCTTGACGCTGGGCGGCCTGTTGAACGTTGGGCGGCAAACTTCGAAAACTGCCAAATTTCATTATGTCTTGTGCTCTTTGATCGAGTTTTCTGTATAAAATGATGTTTTTATGCGTGTATCTCCTAGGATACACCATTAAGTCCCCCCAGTTTAATGTCTTTATTTTTGTAAAAAAATAAAGTCATTAAACTAAAAAATAAGTAATGCCTTTTCCTCGGGAACAAGAATCTGCTGTAGCCGAACTTTTTTCTGCTCTGTCAGTTACTTTTTTTGATCATGACCTGCAGATAGTACCCCTTTGAAATTTGAATTTCATTTTCAATTAAATTTACTTCTCCCGTATTTTTGTACGTCTGACACGTGGGAGTACTTCACCCATGCGATTAACCGTCAACTGTTCATCTTCTGTTTGCTATTTAAAACCCAATCTTTTACTGTATCACATTTACCTCAATCTGAATTTATTCCCTTCATCTACCTTAAACTTCTGTCATAAAATTCCCCTCTTAACTTCTCAATCAATGGCTATTTATAATGTCGAAGATGTTCCAAGTAGAAGTTCTTCGATGTACCTCGATCGTGTCAGAATTGCTTTTCCCAAATTTTTTGGTGCCGATGCTATTGTTCCAGGCCCACATGATCGTGCCTGTCACCCTCCTATTGGAAAAGTTGCTATTTACGACCGTGCTTTGTACTTTTCGCACCTTCGTATTCCATTTACCAAATTTTACCTAGATGTTTGCTGCTTTTATGGTGTTAGCGTTGGACAATTTGAGCCTATGACCATTCGTAAGATCATGTTGTTCGAGATGTATTGTGTGGCTCGAGATATTACCCCTTCTGTTCGTATTTTTTCTAATCTTGCAACCATAAAACGTTATGATAAAGTATGGTTTTGTCTTACTTTGGATGGGTTTTTGCTTAATTCTGGTGAGACAAATGAGAATTGGCAGAGTACATTCTTCTTTATTAATAGCGAAGTTATCCCCAATGAGTGCCTGCAAGCTAGCTATTGGCGTACATCGCTTGATCCTCCCAAAGTTATTCATCCAAGGTTAACATCTGAAGAACGAAAAGTATTAAATGTGATTAAAAAAGAGAAGATTCCAAACCGCCATTATCCAGAACATATGCTCTCTCTATGCTCCCTTAATGCTGAATGGGATGCAGAAACACGCGGTTGTGCCATTGTTATGGTGAAAAATAAAGGTATAATTTGATTAAGATTTGGTTATCTATTGTTATTATCTGTATAATAAATAATAATTACTGTGTTCTTATGTTTTTTAGTGATTACTCCGCTCGCCGCTCTGCGTTACAGCAGATTCAATGATCTGCAATTTAGATATAAAAAATTGGCTGATCAGACGCTCGAAAATAGTTTGTGTGAAAATGAGCTTGAAGATGAGGATGATGCTCCTTTAAATCGAGCAAATTCGAGGAAACGCCGTGTTGCTGGTAACTTCTCTTTTGAATCAATAGCAGAAGAAAACCTTTATTGCTTTTTCCATATGCCTAGCAATGGTGGCTATTATAATGTTGATCCTGATAAATATGCAATATTGAATTGTGAATCTTCTTTTCTGGATTGGAAAAACTTCTTAAATAACAACTGTTATTTTAATTCAGCCCTAGCAGCGAGAGAAGAAGCACAGAAGAAACTTGCTCTTCCGCCTCCTACTCAGCGTAGCAGAATAGGGGAAAGCAGTTCACAAATAAGCATTCCCAACTTAGATACTACTGGTTTAACAACTCTCTTAGCTGGTCCTCCTAGTAATTATGAGGATTTTATGAAGTATCTTGAAGCGATGCTGTCGGCTTCACTTATTAAATTCTTTGAGAGTTTATCTGATGGTGATGCTCAAAAATGTCAAGCACAGGGCATTATTTGGAATATTGCATCTAAATTCAATAATTTGAAGCGTTTGGAGTGCTCTGATCAAATACATCGTGACAAATCGAAAAAAATTGAAAAAGAAGCAGAGGCACTGAAAATTGCCCAACTTGAACTAGAGGCTGCTGTTGTCGCTAAAAATGCTGCAGAGGCGCGCTATGTTCAAATGGCAACAAAGGAAAAATGGTATCTGCATAAAATTGATACTTTAACTCGGTCTGAAATGTCCTTAACTCAATCTAAAACATCGTTGAAGGAACAACTGGAGTTAAGCAAGGGTGAGACCAGGCATCTGATGGAAGGTATTCCAAGAATTGTGAAGAATGCTTTTACTTCTGAGAAGTTAACTAAGCCGTTCAACGAATTTATAACTGTTGCTCAGGACGCTGACCGGATACGGTTTCTTGAGAGATTGAAAAATGATATACCTGATTTTCCAAAGTCATTGCCGGAATCTCTTATATCTCAATTGAAGCCAAATGCAGAAGATAGACTTTAAGTGCTTGGTGATGAAATAGAACATCTGTCTTTTCATGAATTAGAGAATTTGTGTAATAATGCTGCTACATCGGTAGACGATGTTCTAAATTTGAAGTTATAATCTGTATTGCTTGTGTTATCTGTTAATTATATAATGTATATAAATGTTTTTTACTTTGCTGATAATTTTGTCAAAGCTTTACATGTTTGATGTGAACAATCAAAATTATGACTAGTCATATACTGTTTGTATAATTTTTACGTCATGACGGTCGTAGATACATTCTATTGTCTGGATGTTCAGTGGATTTCTATGTTTATCCACTACCATTTCAATCTTTTGTTTATGATTGAACTTCTACCACCGAGGAAAAAACTTCTCTTTTGTGGGCAGGGATGACACACTGTGTTGTGACATCTGATATAAAATCCTTGGCCGGATAAAAATTATGAACATTATGTCATAAGAAATATTTCTAAATTCTTATTTCTTTAAAGAAATTTTTACATTTATGATTGCATCTCATGCTCTAAATAGTTGATCAAGCTATTCGAACATGCAATACTACGCATAAAATTTCTTTAAATTCATTGCATTCCATGTTCATGAAATTTCTTCTCCGGAGGGCGCTGAGAGGGTATATGACCCATTAGGATGTGCCTTTGTAATTTTATATGGGCCTTCCCATCGTGGCCCTAACTTCCCTTGTTTTTCTTGCCTACTCGCCTCATTATCTCGTAACACCAAATCCCCCTCTTTGAATTGCACATATCTGACCCACTTGTTATAATATTTTGCCATTTTCTGTTTTGCATCCGCTTGACGGATGGAGGCCATGATTCGCCTTTCTTCCAATAAATTCAAGTTTTCACGTAAGATGGATGAATTATTTTCTGTATCAAATGCCAAAATCCTTTGTGTTGGTACACAGATTTCAGCTGGAATCACTGCCTCAGTGCCATATACCAAACTGAATGGTGTTTCACCCGTGCTCTGTTTTGGCATTGTGCGGTGAGCCCACAATACATATGGCACTTCATCTACCCATTTAGTTTGACTCAAACCCAACCTAGCCTTTATGCTGGCTACGATTTCTTTATTTGTCACTTCAACCTGCCCATTAGCCTGTGGGTGAGCAACTGAGGTGAATGTTTGTTTGATGTTTAGCTCTTTACACCAACTTCTGAAGGGGTTATCTGCAAACTGCTTACCGTTATCACTGACAATTTCATTTGGTAAACCATATCTACATACAATGTGATTCCAAACAAATTTCTTTATGTTTTCACCAGTTATTTTTGCCAACACTTTCGCTTCAACCCACATACTGAAGAAGTCAATTGCAACAACTAAAAATTTTGCATTTCCTATACTTCTTGGAAATGGGCCTACTATATCAATTGCCCATTTACAAAATGGCCATGCCGATGATACTGAAATTAAATCATACTTGGGTAAACGCTGTACGGTTCCATGCCGCTGGCAGGCATCACATGTCTTAATTACGTCTGCTGTATCTTTGTAAATTGACTGCCAATAATACCCTTGTCGCATAATCCGTCCAACTATAGTTCTATAACCGGAATGCTGTGCACATAATCCCTCATGCATTTCCTTGACTACATCAATTGCTTGCTGTGGTGTTAAACACCTTAAATTTGGTCCACTGAAGGATTTTCTATAAAGTATTCCATTTTCCAGGACGTAAAGTGGTGCACTAACTCTTATCCTTCTTGCTTCCATGGCATCTGTTGGCAATGTTCCATCCTGCAAATATTTCACATAGGGGGTTATCCAACATGATTCCTTTTCTTCAACTGTTGCAACCACTATCTTTTCATCAACCGATTTATCTTTTAAGACCTCCACCAAAACTTTCTTATGCAAATGATCAAATGTTAATGTTGCTAATTTGCTCAAAACATCTGCCTTCTTGTTTTTATTTCTTGGTATCTGCACGACCTCTAAGGTTTCAAAATGTTTTGATATTTTCTCAACTAATTGCAAATACTATTTCATAGAGGCATCTTTGGCTTCAAACGCTCCATTAACCTGTTGTGCACGTAAATGTTTTATCCCCATTTTGGACGCTGTGCGGAGGCCAAAAAGCAATGCTTCATATTCTGCTTCATTATTAGATGCATAGAAGCAAAACCTCAATGCATACGTATGCTCCTCATGAAATGTCCCGTTCTTATTGATTAAAAATGTTCCACATTAATTGATTTCGTTGCGAGGTTTTGACCTCTATATGAGACGTTTTTCAAAGACTGCATTCATTTTAAAACAAACCATAACCTTTATTTCATCAATAAAGGTTTAAAAAGCTTTACGTAGATTATCAAATAATGATAATCTAAAATATCCTGTTTACACACGACCATTACATAATGGTTTACAATACAAATATGTTACAACAAAATAAGTTTCTTGAATGCAGTTTTTACACAATATCATACAAGCATGGACTCCAAATCTCGTCCTTATTTAAGTATGCGACAGCGGAAGCTCTTAATAATCACCTGAGAATAAACATGCTTAAAACGTCAACAAAAATGTTGGTGAGTTATAGGTTTAACCTATATATATCAAATCATAATAATAGACCACAAGATTTCATATTTCAATACACACCCCATACATAGAGATAAAAATCATTCATATGGTGAACACCTGGTAACCGACATTAACAAGATGCATATATAAGAATATCCCCATCATTCCGGGACACCCTTCGGATATGATATAGATTTCGAAGTACTAAAGCATCCGGTACTTTGGATGGGGTTTGTTAGGCCCAATAGATCTATCTTTAGGATTCGCGTCAATTAGGGTGTCTGTTCCCTAATTCTTAGATTACCAGACTTAATAAAAAGGGGCATATTCGATTTCGATAATTCAACCATAGAATGTAGTTTCACGTACTTGTGTCTATTTTGTAAATCATTTATAAAACCTGCATGTATTCTCATCCCAAAAATATTAGATTTTAAAAGTGGGACTATAACTCACTTTCACAGATTTTTACTTCGTCGGGAAGTAAGACTTGGCCACTGGTTGATTCACGAACCTATAACAATATATACATATATATCAAAGTATGTTCAAAATATATTTACAACACTTTTAATATATTTTGATGTTTTAAGTTTATTAAGTCAGCTGTCCTCGTTAGTAACCTACAACTAGTTGTCCACAGTTAGATGTATAGAAATAAATCGATAAATATTATCTTGAATCAATCCACGACCCAGTGTATACGTATCTCAGTATTGATCACAACTCAAACTATATATATTTTGGAATCAACCTCAACCCTGTATAGCTAACTCCAACATTCACATATAGAGTGTCTATGGTTGTTCCAAAATATATATAGATGTGTCGACATGATAGGTCGAAACATTGTATACGTGTCTATGGTATCTCAAGATTACATAATATACAATACAAGTTGATTAAGTTATGGTTGGAATAGATTTGTTACAAATTTTCACGTAGCTAAAATGAGAAAAATTATCCAATCTTGTTTTACCCATAACTTCTTCATTTTAAATCCGTTTTGAGTGAATCAAATTGCTATGGTTTCATATTGAACTCTATTTTATGAATCTAAACAGAAAAAGTATAGGTTTATAGTCGGAAAAATAAGTTACAAGTTGTTTTTGTAAAGGTAGTCATTTCAGTCGAAAGAACGACGTCTAGATGACCATTTTAGAAAACATACTTCCACTTTGAGTTTAACCATAATTTTTGGATATAGTTTCATGTTCATAATAAAAATCATTTTCTCAGAATAACAACTTTTAAATCAAAGTTTATCATAGTTTTTAATTAACTAACCCAAAACAGCCCGCGGTGTTACTACGACGGCGTAAATCCGGTTTTACGGTGTTTTTCGTGTCTCCAGGTTTTAAATCATTAAGTTAGCATATCATATAGATATATAACATGTGTTTAGTTGATTTTAAAAGTCAAGTTAGAAGGATTAACTTTTGTTTGCGAACAAGTTTAGAATTAACTAAACTATGTTCTAGTGATTACAAGTTTAAACCTTCGAATAAGATAGCTTTATATGTATAAATTGAATGATGTTATGAACATAATTACTACCTTAAGTTCCTTGGATAAACCTACTGGAAAAGTGAAAAATGGATCTAGCTTCAACGGATCCTTGGATGGCTCGAAGTTCTTGAAGCAGAATCATGACACGAAAACAAGTTCAAGTAAGATCATCACTTGAAATAAGATTGTTATAGTTATAGAAATTGAACCAAAGTTTGAATATGATTATTACCTTGTATTAGAATGATAACCTACTGTAAGAAACAAAGATTTCTTGAGGTTGGATGATCACCTTACAAGATTGGAAGTGAGGTAGCAAACTTGAAAGTATTCTTGATTTTATGTAACTAGAACTTGTAGAATATATGAAGAACACTTAGAACTTGAAGATAGAACTTGAGAGAGATCAATTAGATGAAGAAAATTGAAGAATGAAAGTGTTTGTAGGTGTTTTTGGTCGTTGGTGTATGGATTAGATATAAAGGATATGTAATTTTGTTTTCATGTAAATAAGTCATGAATGATTACTCATATTTTTGTAATTTTATGAGATATTTCATGCTAGTTGCCAAATGATGGTTCCTACATGTGTTAGGTGACTCACATGGGCTGCTAAGAGCTGATCATTGGAGTGTATATACCAATAGTACATACATCTAAAAGCTGTGTATTGTACGAGTACGAATACGGGTGCATACGAGTAGAATTGTTGATGAAACTGAACGAGGATGTAATTGTAAGCATTTTTGTTAAGTAGAAGTATTTTGATAAGTGTATTGAAGTCTTTCAAAAGTGTATAAATACATATTAAAACACTACATGTATATACATTTTAACTGAGTCGTTAAGTCATCGTTAGTCGTTACATGTAAGTGTTGTTTTGAAACCTTTAGGTTAACGATCTTGTTAAATGTTGTTAACCCAATGTTTATAATATCAAATGAGATTTTAAATTATTATATTATCATGATATTATCATGTATGAATATCTCTTAATATGATATATATACATTAAATGTCTTTACAACGATAATCGTTACATATATGTCTCGTTTAAAAATCATTAAGTTAGTAGTCTTGTTTTTACATATGTAGTTCATTGTTAATATACTTAATGATATGTTTACTTATCATAGTATCATGTTAACTATATATGTCATCATATAGTTTTTACAAGTTTTAACGTTCGTGAATCACCGGTCAACTTGGGTGGTCAATTGTCTATATGAAACATATTTCAATTAATCAAGTCTTAACAAGTTTGATTGCTTAACATGTTGGAAACATTTAATCATGTAAATATCAATCTCAATTAATATATATAAACATGGAAAAGTTCGGGTCACTACAGTACCTACCCGTTAAATAAATTTCGTCCCGAAATTTTAAACAGTTGAAGGTGTTGACGAATCTTCTAGAAATAGATGCGGGTATTTCTTCTTCATCTGATCTTCACGCTCCCAGGTGAACTCGGGTCCTCTACGAGCATTCCATCGAACCTTAACAATTGGTATCTTGTTTTGCTTAAGTCTTTTAACCTCACGATCCATTATTTCGACGGGTTCTTCGATGAATTGAAGTTTTTCGTTGATTTGGATTTCATCTAACGGAATAGTGAGATCTTCTTTAGCAAAACATTTCTTCAAATTCGAGACGTGGAAAGTGTTATGTACAGCCGCGAGTTGTTGAGGTAACTCAAGTCGGTAAGCTACTGGTCCGACACGATCAATAATCTTGAATGGTCCAATATACCTTGGATTTAATTTCCCTCGTTTACGAAATTGAACAACGCCTTTCTAAGGTGCAACTTTAAGCATGACCATCTCTCCAATTTCAAATTCTATATCTTTTCTTTTAATGTCAGCGTAGCTCTTTTGTCGACTTTGGGCGGTTTTCAACCGTTGTTGAATTTGGATGATCTTCTCGGTAGTTTCTTGTATAATCTCCGGACCCGTAATCTGTCTATCCCCCACTTCACTCCAAAAAATTGGAGACCTGCACTTTCTACCATAAAGTGCTTCAAACAGCGCCATCTCAATGCTTGAATGGTAGCTGTTGTTGTAGGAAAATTCTGCTAACGGTAGATGTCGATCCCAACTGTTTCCGAAATCAATAACACATGCTCGTAGCATGTCTTCAAGCGTTTGTATCGTCCTTTCGCTCTACCCATCAGTTTGTGGATGATAGGCAGTACTCATGTCTAGACGAGTTCCTAATGCTTGCTGTAATGTCTGCCAGAATCTTGAAATAAATCTACCATCCCTATCAGAGATAATAGAGATTGGTATTCCATGTCTGGAGACGACTTCCTTCAAATACAGTCGTGCTAACTTCTCCATCTTGTCATCTTCTCTTATTGGCAGGAAGTGTGCTAATTTGGTGAGACGATCAACTATTACCCAAATAGTATCAAAACCACTTGCAGTCCTTGGCAATTTAGTGATGAAATCCATGGTAATGTTTTCCCATTTCCATTTCGGGATTTCGGGTTGTTGAAGTAGACCTGATGGTTTCTGATGCTCAGCTTTGACCTTAGAACACGTCAAACATTCTCCTACATATTTAGCAACATCGGCTTTCATACCCGGCCACCAAAAATGTTTCTTGAGATCCTTGTACATCTTCCCCGTTCCAGGATGTATTGAGTATCTGGTTTTATGAGCTTCTCTAAGTACCATTTCTCTCATATCTCCAAATTTTGGTACCCAAATCCTTTCAGCCCTATACCGGGTTCCGTCTTCCCGAATATTAAGATGCTTCTCCGATCCCTTGGGTATTTCATCCTTTAAATTTCCCTCTTTTAAAACTCCTTGTTGCGCCTCCTTTATTTGAGTAGTAAGGTTATTATGAATCATTATATTCATAGATTTTACTCGAATGGGTTCTCTGTCCTTCCTGCTCAAGGCATCGGCTACCACATTTGCCTTCCCCAGGTGGTAACGAATCTCAAAGTCATAATCATTCAACAATTCAATCCACCTACGCTGCCTCATATTCAGTTGTTTCTGATTAAATATGTGTTGAAGACTTTTGTGGTCGGTATATATAATACTTTTGACCCCATATAAGTAGTGCCTCCAAGTCTTTAATGCAAAAACAACCGCGCCTAATTCCAAATCATGCGTCGTATAATTTTGTTCATGAATCTTCAATTGTCTAGACGCATAAGCAATCACCTTCGTTCGTTGCATTAATACACAACCGAGACCTTGCTTTGATGAGTCACAATAAATCACAAAATCATCATTCCCTTCAGGCAATGACAATATAGGTGCCGTAGTTAGCTTTTTCTTCAATAACTGAAACGCTTTCTCTTGTTCATCATTCCATTCAAATTTCTTCCCTTTATGCGTTAATGCAGTCAAGGGTTTTGCTATTCTGGAAAAGTCTTGGATGAACCTTCTGTAGTAACCAGCTAGTCCTAAAAATTGGCGTATGTGTTTCGGAGTTTTCGGAGTTTCCCACTTTTCAACAGTTTCTATCTTTGCCGGATCCACCTTAATACCTTCTTTGTTCACTATGTGACCGAGGAATTGAACTTCTTCCAACCAAAATGCACACTTTGAAAACTTAGCATACAATTCTTCCTTCCTCAATACTTCTAACACCTTTCTCAAATGTTCACCGTGTTCTTGGTCATTCTTTGAGTAAATAAGTATGTCATCAATGAAAACAATGACAAACTTGTCAAGGTATGGTCCACACACTCGGTTCATAAGGTCCATGAACACAGCTGGTGCATTAGTTAAACCAAACGGCATGACCATAAACTCGTAATGACCGTAACGTGTTCTGAAATCAGTCTTTGGAATATCATCTTCTTTCACCTGCATTTGATGATACCCGGAACGTAAGTCAATCTTTGAATAAACAGACGAGCCTTGTAGTTGATCAAATAAGTCATCGATTCTCGGTAGTGGGTAGCGGTTCTTGCTGGTAAGTTTGTTCAACTCTCGGTAGTCGATACACAACCTGAATGTACCATCTTTCTTTTTGACAAACAAAACAGGAGCTCCCCACGGTGATGTGCTTGGTCGAATGAAACCACGCTCTAAAAGTTCTTGTAATTGGCTTTGCAGTTCTTTCATCTCGCTGGGTGCGAGTCTGTAAGGAGCACGAGCTATTGGTGCAGCTCCTGGTACAAGATCTATTTGAAATTCAACGGATCGATGTGGGGGTAATCCCGGTAATTCTTTCGGAAATACATCGAGAAATTCTTTTGCGACGGGAACATCATTGATGCTTTTTTCTTCAGTTTGTACTTTCTCGACGTGTGCTAGAACAGCATAGCAACCTTTTCTTATTAGTTTTTGTGCCTTCAAATTACTAATAAGATGTAGCTTCGTGTTGCCCTTTTCTCCGTACACCATTAAGGGTTTTCCTTTTTCTCGTATAATGCGAATTGCATTTTTGTAACAAACGATCTCTGCTTTCACTTCTTTCAACCAGTCCATACCGATTATCACATCAAAACTCCCTAACTCTACTGGTATCAAGTCAATCTTAAATGTTTCGCTAACCAGTTTAATTTCTCGATTCCGACATATATTATCTGCTGAAATTAATTTACCATTTGCTAATTCGAGTAAAAATTTACTATCCAAAGGCATCAATGGACAACTTAATTTAGCATAAAAATCTCTACTCATATAGCTTCTATCCGCACCCGAATCAAATAAAACGTAAGCAGATTTATTGTCAATAAGAAACGTACCCGTAACAAGCTCCGGGTCTTCCTGTGCCTCTGCCGCATTAATATTGAAAACTCTTCCGCGGCCTTGTCCATTCGGGTTCTCCTGGTTCGGGCAATTTCTAATAATGTGGCCCGGTTTTCCACATTTATAACAAACTACATTGGCATAGCTTGCTCCGACACTACTTGCTCCACCATTACTCGTTCCGACACCATTTGTTCCTTTCGTTCTATTAACCCCTGGTCCGTAGACCTCACACTTCGCCGCGCTATGACCATTTCTTTTACACTTATTGCAAAATTTGGTGCAGAACCCCGAGTGATACTTTTCACACCTTTGGCATAGCTGCTTCTGATTGTTGTTGTTGTTGCGGTTATTATTGTTGTTGGGATGATTGTTGTAGTTGCTGTTGTTGTTGTTGTTGTTGTTGTTGTTGGGCCGTTTGTTGTAGTTGCGATTAATGTTGCGATTGTTGGGGTAATTGTTGCGATTATTGTTGTAATTGCTGTTGTTGTTATATTGGTGATTCTTATCACCGTTTTCCTCCCACTTTCTTTTGACTTGCTTCACATTGGCCTCTTCAGCAGTCTGTTCTTTAATTCTTTCTTCAATCTGGTTCACTAGTTTGTGAGCCATTCTACATGCCTGTTGTATGGAGGCGGGCTCGTGTGAACTTATATCTTCTTGGATTCTTTCCGGTAATCCTTTCACAAACGCGTCGATCTTCTCTTCCTCATCTTCGAACGCTCCCGGACACAATAGGCACAATTCTGTGAATCGTCTTTCATACGTGGTAATATCAAATCCTTGGGTTCGTAACCCTCTAAGTTCTGTCTTGAGCTTATTGACCTCGGTTCTGGGACTGTACTTCTCGTTCATCAAGTGCTTGAATGCTGACCACGGTAGTGCGTACGCATCGTCTTGTCCCACTTGCTCTAGATAGGTATTCCACCATGTTAACGCAGAACCTGTGAAGGTATGCGTAGCGTACTTCACTTTGTCCTCTTCAGTACACTTACTTATGGCAAACACCGATTCGACCTTCTCGGTCCACCGTTTCAATCCGATCGGTCCTTCGGTTCCATCAAATTCCAAAGGTTTGCAGGCAGTGAATTCTTTGTAGGTGCATCCTACACGATTTCCTGTACTGCTAGATCCAAGGTTATTGTTGGTATGCAGCGCAGCCTATACTGCAGCTATGTTTGAAGCTAGAAAAGTACGGAATTCCTCTTCATTCATATTCACGGTGTGTCGAGTAGTCGGTGCCATTTCCTTCAAAATAGTCAAATGGAACAAGTTAATCATACAGAATATTAAGAGTAGTTAATAGTATTTCGTAGCATAATATGAACTCATTTATAAAAGCTTTTTCTTCATATTAGCGTTTTATAAGTTTAAATTCGGGTAGTACCTACCCGTTAAGTTCATACTTAGTAGCTAATATACAATTCAACTACTACAATTCTATATGAAAAACTGATTATAATAATATTTCGCGTTCAAACTTTTATACAATATTTTACAAACTTACAATACCGCTTATTTTACATAAAGCATGAAATATAGCACACAATAACTTTGATACAAGATAGTTGTGAAGATAATTCTAGCTAGTACACAAGTCGTTCAGCAAAGGCAATAAAGACACGTAATTCATACGTCCAGAAACAAGTCATGCATTCTGGTTTTACTAGGACTACTTCCCATCCTTGGTCTTGTGGAACATAACCGTTATGGCCGTTGATAAGACAGCGTGTTGTAACGTCGTCAAATGGACGAGGGTTACGTAATGTCCAACAGTCCCGTAACAATCTAAAAACCTCATTTCTTACCCCAATTACCGACTCCGTCACTTGTGGGAACGTTTTATTTGATAGTTGTAGGCCGATGTTCTTGTTCTCACTTTGGTGAGAAGCGAACATTACTAATCCGTAAGCATAACATGCTTCTTTATGTTGCATGTTAGCCGGTTTTTCTAAATCACGAAGTCCAATATTCGGATATATTGAGTCAAAATAATTTCTTAACCCATTGCGTAAAATAGCATTTGGGTTCCCCGCAATATATGCGTCAAAGTAAACACATCGTAACTTATGGATTTCCCAATGTGATATCCCCCATCTTTCGAACGAAAGCCTTTTATAAACCAAGGCATTCTTGGAACGTTCTTCGAATGTCTTACAAACTGATCTCGCCTTAAATAGTTGTGCCGAAGAATTCTGACCGACTCTAGACAAGATTTCATCAATCATGTCTCCGGGTAGGTCTCTTAAAATATTGGGTTGTCTATCCATTTTGTGTTTTTATACTGTAAAATAGACAAGAGTTAGATTCATAAAAAAAATACTTATTAAT
Source organism: Rutidosis leptorrhynchoides (assembly GCF_046630445.1). Classification (NCBI taxonomy): domain Eukaryota; kingdom Viridiplantae; phylum Streptophyta; class Magnoliopsida; order Asterales; family Asteraceae; genus Rutidosis; species Rutidosis leptorrhynchoides. The sequence continues at coordinate 475,038,337 of NC_092335.1, forward strand.
ACAAGCAATTTTTACATATATCATAAAGCATAAGCACACTATATTACATATATTACACCACACGAATACAGCTATCTTATTCTGACTCGCTTGTTTCTTCTTCTTCGGTTTTGGTTCGTTTTGCCAAGTTTCTAGGGATATATGATGTTCCCCTAATACGAGCCGTCGTTATCCACATTGGTTTAGAAAAACCTGGTGGTTTAGAGGTTCCCGGGTCATTGTTACAACTTAAGGACTTCGGGGGTTGACGATACATATAAAGTTCATCGGGGTTGGAATTAGATTTCTCTATTTTTATGCCCTTTCCCTTATTATTTTCTTTTGCCTTTTTAAATTCAGTTGGGGTAATTTCTATAACATCATCGGAATTCTCGTCGGAATCCGATTCATCGGAGAATTGGTAATCCTCCCAATATTTTGCTTCCTTGGCGGAAACACCATTGACCATAATTAACCTTGGTCGGTTGGTTGAGGATTTTATTTTACTTAACCGTTTTATTATTTCCCCCACCGGTTCTATTTCTTCTTCCGGTTCCGATTCTTCTTCCGGTTCCGATTCTTCTTCTGGTTCCGACTCTTCTTCCGGTTCCTCTTCGGGAACTTGTGAATCAGTCCACGAATCATTCCAATTTACATTTGACTCTTCATTATTATTAGGTGAGTCAATGGGACTTGTTCTAGAGGTAGACATCTATCACATAATATCAAACGCGTTAAGAGATTAATATATCACATAATATTCACATGTTAAAAATATATAGTTTCCAACAAAATTTGTTAAGCAATCATTTTTCAAGTAAACACGGTCGAAGTCCAGACTCACTAATGCATCCTAACAAACTCGATAAGACACACTAATGCAAAATTCTGGTTCTCTAAGACCAACGCTCGGATACCAACTGAAATGTCCCGTTCTTATTGATTAAAAACGTTCCATATTAATTGATTTCGTTGCGAGGTTTTGACATCTATATGAGACGTTTTTCAAAGACTGCATTCATTTTAAAACAAACCATAACCTTTATTTCATCAATAAAGGTTTAAAAAGCTTTACGTAGATTATCAAATAATGATAATCTAAAATATCCTGTTTACACACGACCATTACATAATGGTTTACAATACAAATATGTTACAACAAAATAAGTTTCTTGAATGCAGTTTTTACACAATATCATACAAGCATGGACTCCAAATCTCGTCCTTATTTAAGTATGCGACAGCGGAAGCTCTTAATAATCACCTGAGAATAAACATGCTTAAAACGTCAACAAAAATGTTGGTGAGTTATAGGTTTAACCTATATATATCAAATCATAATAATAGACCACAAGATTTCATATTTCAATACACACCCCATACATAGAGATAAAAATCATTCATATGGTGAACACCTGGTAACCGACATTAACAAGATGCATATATAAGAATATCCCCATCATTCCGGGACACCCTTCGGATATGATATAGATTTCGAAGTACTAAAGCATCCGGTACTTTGGATGGGGTTTGTTAGGCCCAATAGATCTATCTTTAGGATTCGCGTCAATTAGGGTGTCTGTTCCCTAATTCTTAGATTACCAGACTTAATAAAAAGGGGCATATTCGATTTCGATAATTCAACCATAGAATGTAGTTTCACGTACTTGTGTCTATTTTGTAAATCATTTATAAAACCTGCATGTATTCTCATCCCAAAAATATTAGATTTTAAAAGTGGGACTATAACTCACTTTCACAGATTTTTACTTCGTCGGGAAGTAAGACTTGGCCACTAGTTGATTCACGAACCTATAACAATATATACATATATATCAAAGTATGTTCAAAATATATTTACAACACTTTTAATATATTTTGATGTTTTAAGTTTATTAAGTCAGCTGTCCTCGTTAGTAACCTACAACTAGTTGTCCACAGTTAGATGTACAGAAATAAATCGATAAATATTATCTTGAATCAATCCATGACCCAGTGTATACGTATCTCAGTATTGATCACAACTCAAACTATATATATTTTGGAATCAACCTCAACCCTGTATAGCTAACTCCAACATTCACATATAGAGTGTCTATGGTTGTTCCGAAATATATATAGATGTGTCGACATGATAGGTCGAAACATTGTATACGTGTCTATGGTATCTCAAGATTACATAATATACAATACAAGTTGATTAAGTTATGGTTGGAATAGATTTGTTACAAATTTTCACGTAGCTAAAATGAGAAAAATTATCCAATCTTGTTTTACCCATAACTTCTTCATTTTAAATCCGTTTTGAGTGAATAAAATTGCTATGGTTTCATATTGAACTCTATTTTATGAATATAAACAGAAAAAGTATAGGTTTATAGTCGGAAAAATAAGTTACAAGTCATTTTTGTAAAGGTAGTCATTTCAGTCGAAAGAACGACGTCTAGATGACCATTTTAGAAAACATACTTCCACTTTGAGTTTAACCATAATTTTTGGATATAGTTTCATGTTCATAATAAAAATCATTTTCTCAGAATAACAACTTTTAAATCAAAGTTTATCATAGTTTTTAATTAACTAACCCAAAACAGCCCGCGGTGTTACTACGACGGCGTAAATCCGGTTTTACGGTGTTTTTCGTGTCTCCAGGTTTTAAATCATTAAGTTAGCATATCATATAGATATATAACATGTGTTTAGTTGATTTTAAAAGTCAAGTTAGAAGGATTAACTTTTGTTTGCGAACAAGTTTAGAATTAACTAAACTATGTTCTAGTGATTACAAGTTTAAACCTTCGAATAAGATAGCTTTATATGTATGAATTGAATGATGTTATGAACATCATTACTACCTTAAGTTCCTTGGATAAACCTACTGAAAAAGTGAAAAATGGATCTAGCTTCAACGGATCCTTGGATGGCTCGAAGTTCTTGAAGCAGAATCATGACACGAAAACAAGTTCAAGTAAGATCATCACTTGAAATAAGATTGTTATAGTTATAGAAATTGAACCAAAGTTTGAATATGATTATTACCTTGTATTAGAATGATAACCTACTATAAGAAACAAAGATTTCTTGAGGTTGGATGATCACCTTACAAGATTAGAAGTGAGCTAGCAAACTTGAAAGTATTCTTGATTTTATGTAACTAGAACTTGTAGAATATATGAAGAACACTTAGAACTTGAAGATAGAACTTGAGAGAGATCAATTAGATGAAGAAAATTGAAGAATGAAAGTGTTTGTAGGTGTTTTTGGTCGTTGGTGTATGGATTAGATATAAAGGATATGTAATTTTGTTTTCATGTAAATAAGTCATGAATGATTACTCATATTTTTGTAATTTTATGAGATATTTCATGCTAGTTGCCAAATGATGGTTCCCACATGTGTTAGGTGACTCACATGGGCTGCTAAGAGCTGATCATTGGAGTGTATATACCAATAGTACATACATCTAAAAGCTGTGTATTGTACGAGTACGAATACGGGTGCATACGAGTAGAATTGTTGATGAAACTGAACGAGGATGTAATTGTAAGAATTTTTGTTAAGTAGAAGTATTTTGATAAGTGTATTGAAGTCTTTCAAAAGTGTATAAATACATATTAAAACACTACATGTATATACATTTTAACTGAGTCGTTAAGTCATCGTTAGTCGTTACATGTAAGTGTTGTTTTGAAACCTTTAGGTTAACGATCTTGTTAAATGTTGTTAACCCAATGTTTATAATATCAAATGAGATTTTAAATTATTATATTATCATGTATGAATATCTCTTAATATGATATATATACATTAAATGTCTTTACAACGATAATCGTTACATATATGTCTCGTTTAAAAATCATTAAGTTAGTAGTCTTGTTTTTACATATGTAGTTCATTGTTAATATACTTAATGATATGTTTACTTATCATAGTATCATGTTAACTATATATATATATCCATATATATGTCATCATATAGTTTTTACAAGTTTTAACGTTCGTGAATCACCGGTCAACTTGGGTGGTCAATTGTCTATATGAAACATATTTCAATTAATCAAGTCTTAACAAGTTTGATTGTTTAACATGTTGAAAACATTTAATCATGTAAATATCAATCTCAATTAATATATATAAACATGGAAAAGTTCGGGTCACTACACCTCACCCTCTGGGTTAGTAAGTACTAACCCTGCACCAACACCTTCCTCACTTGACGCACCATCAGTGTGCAACTCCCAAACATGATTACTAGCTGTAACGTTTGGCGGATGATCGACCTTTTCTGTTGTTTCTAATAAAAAATCTGCCAAAATTTGACCTTTGACTGCATGTCGAGGCAAAAAATTTATTTCATATTCTCCCAATTCAATTGCCCATTTCGCTAGTCGTCCTGATGACTCTGGATTTCTCAAAATATGCTTTATCGGCTGGTCTGTCATTACCAGGATTGAATGTGCCTGAAAATATCGCCTGAGTCGCCTAGCTGTGTGTGTTAAAGCATACACCAATTTTTCAATTGGTGGATAGTTAACTTCACTCTGTTGCAATACTTTACTGACAAAGTATATAGGCATTTGTATTCCCTTTCGTTCTGCGATCAAGACCGAACTGATGGCCTCTGTGGAAGCAGCCAAATACAAAATTAACGTTTCTCCTTCTATTGGTGCAGTTAAAGTAGGTAATTCTTTCAAGAGTTGCTTAATATCTTGAAATGCTTTTTCTGCTTAATACAAAATTAACGTTTCTATATGGTTGAATGATCGAAGCCGAATATGCCCCTTTTGCTTGGTAGCCTAAGAATTAGTAAACCGGTCTACTAATTGACGCGAATCCTAAAGATAGATCTATTGAGCCTAACAAACCCCATCCGTTGTAGTGGATGCTTTAGTACTTCGAGTTTTTATATCATGTCCGATGGATGTCCCGGAATGATGGGGATATTCTTATATGCATCTTGTTAATGTCGGTTACCAGGTGTTCAATCCATATGAATGATATTTTTGTCTCTATGCATGGGACGTATATTTATGAGAAATGGAAATGAAAATCTTGTGGTCTATTAAAATGATGGAAATGAATATTTATGATAAACTAATGAACTCACCAACCTTTTGGTTGACACTTGAAAGCATGTTTATTCTCAGGTATGAAAGAAAACTTCTGCTGTGCATTTGCTCATTTTAGAGATATTACTTGGAGTCATTCATGACATATTTCAAAAGACATTGCATTCGAATCATTGAGTTCATCAAGATTAATATTAAGTCAATTATAGTTGGATATATTATGAAGTGGTATGCATGCCGTCAACATTCGATGTAATTAAAGTTTGTCATTTTAAAAACGAATGCAATGTTTGTAAAATGTATCATATAGAGGTCAAGTACCTCGCGATGTAATCAACTATTGTGAATCGTTTATAATGTATATGAATGGGTCCTTTCAGTTGGTATTAGAGCGGTGTTCTTAGCAAACCAGGTCTTGCATTAGTGTGTCTAACTGATAAGCAAAACTTTTGACATGCAGATACGGTCGAAGTCCAGACCCACTAATGCATCTAAACAACTATCAGTTAGACACACTAATGCAAGACCTGGTTCACTAAGACCACCGCTCTGATACCAACTGAAATGCCCAGTTCATATACATTATAAACGATTCACAATAGTTGATTTCATCGCGAGGTATTTGACCTCTATATGATACATTTTACAATCATTGCATTCGTTTTTAGAAGACAAACTTTCATTTCATTGAAAGTTGACAGCATGCATACCATTTCATAATATATCCAACTATAATTGACTTAATAATAATCTTGATGAATTCGACGACTCGAATGCAACGTCTTTTGAAATATGTCATGAATGACTCCAAGTAATATCTTTAAAATGAGCAAATACACAGCGAAAGATTTCTTTCAAACCTGAGAATAAACATGCTTTCAAGTGTCAACCAAAAGGTTTGTGAGTTCATTAGTTTATCATAAACAACCATTTTCATTAATTTAATAGACCACAAGATTTTCATTTCATTTCTCATAAATATCATGCATCTGCATAAAAATCATTCATATGGATTGAACACCTGGTAACCGACATTAACAAAAATGCATCTAGAATATCCCCATAAATAAATATCGAAGTACTAAAGCAGTTCAAATTCTCTGACTGGGGCGTGTCAAAGCCCATAGATCTATCTTTAGGATTCGCGACAATTGGTGGCAATTATAATAAACACCAATTCTTAGGCTACCAAGTTCAACAAGGGCGATATCTGGTATAATAATTCAACCATAGAATGTAGTTTCGATTACTTATGTCTATTTTGTAAAACATTCATAAAAGCAGCGCATGTATTCTCAGTCCCAAAAATATATATAGCAAAAGCATTTAAAAAGGGAGCAAATGAAACTCACAATACTGTATTTTGTAGTAAAAATACATATGACAATATTGAACAAGTGTAGGGTTGGCCTTGGATTCACGAACCTATATCATTCATATATGTATTAATACACATAATCGAAATCGAATAAGTTTTTATATATATAACTTATTAAATATATCATTTATATACTAATAATATACTTATGTTTCATATATTCTTTTTATATATATAAAAATATTTTGTTATATTATATGTGTTTTATTTAGATAATTTAAATATATTTACTTCATATATTTTATATATCAAATTTATCATTATAACATGTTAATAATAATAATAATTTATATTAAAGTTTATATATGATGGATATATATTTATATATTAATTGATATATTTTATATGTAACTTAATTAATATCATTTCTATAATAAAAATATAGTGATATGTAATATTAATATAATTGTAATGTATTTACATAGAAATATCTATTTGTAATGATACTAATAATGATAAGAATGATAATAATAATAATAATAATAATGATAGTAATAATATGATGACTTTAATGATAATAATAATTTTTAACAAAAATGATGTTTTTAAAATAATGATAAAAGGATAGTTTTTAATAATGATTCTTTTAATAATAATAATAACTTTATTAATAATGAATATACTAATAATAATAATATCTATAATACTTTTAATAATAACACTAAATAATAATATCAACAACATCAACAACAACAACAACAACAACAACAACAACAACAACAACAACAACAACAACAACAACAACAACAACAACAACAACAACAACAACAACAACAACAACAACAACAACAACAACAACAACAACCACCTTCAAGAAAATCGCCCAAAAAAATTACTGTCTCACCAGGGACTCGAACCTAAGACCTCTCGGTTACCCACAAACACTCCTAACCATCCAGCTGAATTCGATTTTCTGTTTTTATAGACTTTCAATTATTTAAAACCCGTATTTCTTTTCTATTCTTCTTCTTCTATCACTCGACTGATCAGGGATCGAATCAACAGCAACAAAAAGATTAGGATTTATTTAGGTTATGAAAATGCACGTAATCAGTCAGTATGTGAATGAATTGTTTTTAAGAAAAAATAATAAAAAAATATGACCTGCAGTAGCAGTCTGTTCTTCACGAAACAAAAACAAAATAAAAAAAATAAACTCGAAATCAAATCTGTTGGAAACAAATCGAAAACCTAACAACTAAATCATGTTTGCTTTAGAATGTATAACAAAACGGATTACCTAGTATCTGATTAGATTAATTAAAGAAAGAAAAATAAATAAAAAAAAATTGCTCAGACATAAAAACCCGATATGAACTCAAAACTCATTCTCTAATTCAAGAAAGTTTTAGTTAACGATTTCAACATGAAACAAGTTTTAAATGACTCCTTAAAACTATATGAATCATCAATTATTATAAAAACTCAAGAACGAATTCTAATTTTATCAAGAACACTTTGGTTGACTTTTTAGATTTAAATTTCGACCTCAAAATTCGTAGTTGTTAAAAAGAATTGGAATGAGAAATTTTGCAGAAAGATCATTTAAAATATTCCTAACAAAACGGCATTTATACATTTTGCAAATTTGTTTTGAATTCGAGATTTAGCCAAAAAAAATTACATGTACATAGTATATCGAGCTAATAATATAATTCTGTTTGATTTGTTATATAAAAATAGATGTAATTGTTACTTGATAATAACAAGGAATAAGTGAATGAATTTATGTCCAATATCACGAATTTATTTGGTTTGATTTATAGTCTGGAAAAGGTTGCCAGTAAATATTCGAATCAAGAGAAAAAGATAAAGAAAAGAATGAAAACAGATTGTGGAAGGTGACTGAATTCATTTGTGTATAGGATCATTCGTACCAATTATCAGACAGAAACAAAAATTCATCACAGTTGATTGTGATGCAAAACAAAATACTTCAATTATATGTATAAGTTTAGTATTTACAGTAATTATATATATATATATATATATATATATATATATATATATATATATATATATATATATATTGTAAATAATACAGATTCTATGTTCCGATTCTTAATATGTATCTATGTATTTAAATCGATATATCTATTTTTTTTTACTTTATATATTTAATAAACATTAATATATATATATATATATATATATATATATATATATATATATATATATATATATATATATATATATATATATATTAATATATATGTATTAATATATATATATATATATTAATATATATGTATTAATAATAATAATAATACTTTTTAATGATAATAATTAATAATAATAAATAATAATATTGATACTAATAAAAATGATAATAATATTATTAGCGTTAATAATAATAAAATGTATTATTTTCTAATAGATATTAATAATAGATATGCTAATATTACCAATAATAATTCTAATAATAATTATATTAATAATGATTATAGTTGATAAATATAATGATATTAACTATACATATGGTAATAATAATATTATTCATAATACTAATAATGATACTAATTGTAATAATATTAATAATATTAATGATAATAATAGTATGACAACTATATTGGTAATAAAATTTGATATATAAACCTTCCATAGTATTAATTATACAATATTTATTCATTATATAATATCTGTTATGCAGTAACACTTATTGAATATTTAATATTTATACATCGTAATATACATACACTTAACAATTATGTATAGAAATCATATAGATTTATATATAGCTTCATTTCAAATTAATACTTAATTGTTTTGTATCTTAGTTTATATATATATATTAAATTCTTATTTTTAAATTATATTTTATAATTTCAGTTTATTACATATACTCACATTATATATATATATATATATATATATATATATATATATATATATATATATATATATATATATATACCTATTTATTTACAACAATTGTTCGTGAATCGTCGGGTACGGTCAAAAGGGTAATTGTTTACATGAATATAGTTTCAAAGTTTTGAGACTTGATTTAATAGATTTTGCTTATTGTGTCGAAATCATACAAGATCAAAGTTTAAATTTGGTCAGAAATTTCCGGGTCGTCACAAACCTGCACTTAAAATGTTTACTCTGATAAACATCCTCATTACTAATAGGAGTCGGAGGCTCGGAGCTAGAAGTTGTGATGTGGTCCAACGGTTGGTAGCAACTGCAGCCGGGGGTTGGGGTTTTACCGTCCATGCCCTGTATGGGATTGGTGCGGGTTTCCTCCTTAGCACGCGGTTGGAGGCGGGTATAGCAACTACGGGAGATGATCGCGTGAGTGGTTAAGCCCCCTAGATGATCCTAACTAACTGTCGTCCAAAAAAAATCACTGACAAGTACTAAGCATAATTGACACTGATATTTCATTCCTAAATGTTTTATCCTATGGATTGTTTATCTTCTGCTGTAAGAGTGCGAGATAAGAAGATTCATTAACCCAAACATTCCTTACTAAATGGAAAATCAAGTTAAGTATTGTTTGTAAGATTAGAATTCAATATTTATAAGTAGTAGGGATGAGATTAGTATCTGCTTCAAATCATACCGTACCGAAAATACCCTATTTTAAGAACCGAATAGCAAATCATTTTATAAAAGCGGTAATGGTTTTGGTTTTCATTTGGTACCTGTTTTTTCGGTATTATACCCAATGGAGCCGAAAATTGACTTTCGTTAACTACTTTGTGAAACTTTCATTAATTTTCGTTCGTTAACTATACAAATGAATTTGAAAATAGTTTGCGTTTGTTTAGATTTTTGAGGAAACATAAACATTAATATAAAATCCCAACAAAATTCACTTTGATCAAAAAGTCACTCACGTTTATTAATTCATGTTCATTTTACTAGTACAATACCGATACCAAAACCGAACTCGTCCCAAATCAAGAACCCAAAGTGAAATCGAGTCCTCACTATTTCTGTTTCGATATTAGTACCGGTTCCGGATTCGGTATCAATTTTTTGCAATTTTTTTATCATGCCTATTAAGTAATGAAACTAACATTTCCATATTGCAGTTGAACATCCCAATTTCACTGAACAGATAATTATAATCACGCACAACCGTCGCCACGGCGGAGAACACTGCCAATCTACCACCACAAATGGCATCAAACCACCACCACCACCACCACTTAAAAAAACCTCATTCTTCATCCTCTTCATCCTCAACAACCTATTTCTACTTCTTCATCTCAATCCTCACCCTCATCTCTCTCTTTCTCCTATCCTCTCACTACCTCACTTCCTCCACGTCACCAATCATCATTCCAATACCACAATACGTACCTGTAAGTAACAACAATAACGGTGCTGTATCTGCTTCATCATGTGATTTCACAGACGGCAAGTGGTTTTACGATCCAACAGCCAGATCTCAACGGTATGATGACACATGTAAAGAGATATATAAAGGATGGAATTGTATTGCCGGTAATAGATCCGGTGCGTCGGAGATTGTGAAGTGGCGCTGGCAACCTAATCACTGTGCACTTCCGTCGTTTGATCCGATTCGGTTTCTCAAATCACATAGAGATATTAGTATCGGTAAGATCATATTTATTATACGTATAGTTTTATATGATATTAGCAGTAATATAGCAATGCCAATAACTTATCAGTTCTTTTTATGTATCTCAATGAATGATTGAGCTTGTTGTTAGATTGAATAGATTCAGTAGGTTAATTAGGTGACACTGCTGCTACTGGTGATTGGTTGAACTCATGATTGACAAGACGTTGGGGTCTATTTGACAATGCTATTGATCTAGACCTAAAACAAACCAAATACATTGCACAATTACATTGCTAACTCCTAACAACAAATTACGGACCATTGTAGAATCTAACGAACCAATGGAAGCTAATAAGATCCGACACGTGAAACATACCAATCGATTGTTGCAGGATGAAATTGTGATGCTTGCCGTATATCCACAGAAATGGCTTCAGTTACTTTTCACGTTTGTTATCGACTATATACTGTATGAGTCTTATGACTCCTATAATCTGATTAAGATGTTATTTGCAGACCTTATATGAACTTATTATAACGCAGGGTTTGTTGGTGACTCCTTGAATAGGAACATGTTCGTCTCTCTGTTCTGTTCTCTGAAAAGTGTTGCCGGTGAAGTAAAGAAGTGGCGACCTGCTGGAGCTGATCGTGGCTTTACTTTTCTTAAGTACAACCTCACAATAGCATATCACCGCACAAATCTGTTGGCACGTTACGGTAGGTAAGCTTTTTTAGTGTGACATATTATGTGTGTCATGTTTCATCGATGAAAACTTACCAGCCTGTAACTCTGTAAGAATGACTAGTTGTTTATATCATAGAGGTTGTGGTTGATGAAGAGTGGTTCAGTCTTATCTTTGGCAGATATAAATAGATTATTATGCAATTGTGTAGTGCAGATATGCCCATCAACCTAACTTGTTTGAAAAGTCAACTTTTAGTATTAGGCAACGTGCTGTCGTACAGTCAACGTTAGAAGGACAGAAGAAAAGTCAACTCATAGTCAGTTATTAAAAAAACCCGTCTACCTAGATCTTCACTGTCAACTGAAATCTATTGAAATCTTGTTAGAAAAGGTTATATGAATTTGAAGTCAGAAAAGATTGGATCTTGTTTATCGTGACAACATTCTTGTGCTTTTTTTTTCTATATAAAAATGTTTAATAAAGAATGTTTTTGTGTAGCTAGCCCTACTAAATAGTGTTTGTTACTACCTTAAAAACTGACTCTTGCATCAATCGATTATACTATTGTATAGGTGGTCAGCCAATGGTAAGGGCGGTGAGCTGGAATCTCTCGGGTTTAAGGAGGGCTATAGAGTCGATGTAGATATACCAGAATCAACATGGGCTGAAGCTCCAAGTTTTCATAATATTCTCATATTTAACACTGGACACTGGTGATATTTCGTTCCTCTTACAAATAACATTACTCGCACACTAATTTCTTGGTTTGATTAATGTGATTCTAACCGCCATTATTTGGAATAATATATTTCAGGTGGTGGGCTCCTTCAAAGTATGATCCTGTAAAATCCCCTATGCTTTTCCATGAAAACAGTCAGCCGATTGTACCACCTTTATCTCCTGATGTCGGGCTTGATCTTGTTTTAAAACGCATGGTAAGCATGTTTTACTCTCTGTCGAAGTTCTTAAAATGCATCGTTATTTACTGAAAACAAGCTCGTGTGGCTTAGCTTGGCATTCTTTTATATATATATATATACATATATATATATATATATATATATATATATATATATATATATATATATATATATATATATATATATATATATATATATATATGAGCTAATAACTCGTTTCTAGTTATGAAAATATTTGGACAAATGGTCTCGTAATATTGCTAAGTTATGCTATAACTAGAATATGTTATGTAAATATATAGTGTAAAAACCGCAACTAATTCAAAACAAATGTAAGCATGATGTTAGAGAAAGTTGTTTGTAACTGATGACACATTGTATCATTGATTGAGATGGAAAGTTTACATCATTGTGACTGTATCTTGAACTAATCATATGAGCAGTTACATGTATTTCTGGTTGAAATGAAAGTTTACAAAGCAGAGTTGCATGTCTACTCATATTCGAATCGTGTTATATTATATTATATTTATTTATATGTTTACATGTAGATATCATATGTGGAAGAAAAGGCGAGACCAGGGACAGTTCTATTTTTTCGCACTCAATCTCCTCGGCATTTTGAAGGTGGTGACTGGGATGAAGGTGGTTCCTGCTCACGTTTGCAGCCATTATCTTCAGCGGAGGTAAAATACTAGAGTCTTAGCATCTACCGACGTAGCTTAAAATTTGTACTTTATATCGTATGCAAATAAAAGCATAGGGTTCACTTATCCCTTTAGCATGCAAATATGTGACTGCCAAGTTGAATTTTTTTCTCTTTGTGTCTCATTCAGGTTGAACAGTTCTTTTCTGTGCAAAACAATGGAACGAATGTGGAAACACGTGTTGTGAACGACCACATATACGAAGCCATTAAAGGTACTGCTTTTCGGTTACTGGATATAACACGTATGAGTGAGTTTAGAGCAGATGCACATCCTTCTTCTGCTGGTGGAAAGAAACACGATGATTGTATGCACTGGTGCTTACCTGGGATTACAGATACTTGGAATGATTTATTCATCGCATATTTAAGTAAATTAAGGTACGAAACTGAATAGCACCGTTTGTTGCTGATGGTTTTCATATAGAAGTGGAATATAACCTGTTGTACATTATTTAGTAGGATAAGTTTGATTCTCAGGATGTTTCTGTTATCAAACTCTATAATCATCATGTTTTGTACCATTTTAAAATATTATCAATACTAATACAACAACAATACCCAATCCAACGAAAGTGGGGTATGGGGGAGGTGAGTGTAGACAATCATTCCTCGTACCCTAGATTAGAAGGAAGTCACTACTCCACCCGCGGGTATAGAACCCGCGCCTAGATAAGGTCGTCCCTCCCTCTGTTTATCAATACTAATAGTGATACAATATAGCAATTGATTAGTGTATAAGTTTCAATTTAGTTCATTTATGTTATACCTCAAACGAGTAAGATCAAAGTAGTTTTTTGGGGAGCCGGGAATGGGTCAAATGGGTTGATCCTTTTGAACTTCACCGAAGGTCTTTTTATAATGCATACGACCTGCGAAATTCTTTTTAGTTGGATTAGAAAAGATGAAAAAAGGATCAGACGTTAATAACAAGTACCTTTCTGAGGAACTAGAACTTTATGGTGCAAAAAGCAATTAACGTGCAAATGTGACAGTAATTAAGCCTCACGAAAAGCATATATTGGAACTACAATATTGGAAAAGGATAGAGAACATCGTCTAGTTGTTAAAATTACGAAGAAGGTACATAAGAACATTATCTCAATATTCTTGTCCGTGAATTCAGTGACGAGTTCCCTTTCCAAGAACAGTTTTACGAGTTGTTATCAGAAACATTATTAAATATTATTCCTGGAAATAGTCTACCACGATAACAAGATCACAACTCACAAGGGACATAATAAACTGTAGAGATAAAAAATTCTTTTATGGAATCATTACTGTGAAAGATAACATTCTTCAGGGAGATTGTTTTGAAACCTGTTATTATCATGGCAAGTTACAAAGAATTCTTTGTTATAATCTCTAGTTGAAACTTACGAAGCTAACGCAATTTTAAGACGTTGCTTACAAAGGAAAATGCGGCTTTAACATTTCATAGGTCCATGTTACCACATCGTCCCACAATTATTGCTCTGTTAAATGAATCTTATGAATATCTATACGTTTTTGCAATTTTGCTAAGAAGATCCCTTTTTTGAACCAAACATTACTAAATATGTTTTATAGTAGCATTATGCTATACTACATTCTGATATTGAAGTACTGAAATGTATAGGTAAAAATGATGATGTAAGGTCACCTCCCTTTTGCTGATTAGCCCAACCAACTGCTTAACCTAGAAGGCTCAAATCCTGTTCAGCGCAATCAACCGATATCTTACATAGCCCAATGTCACTGATCTCTTGATAGCCTAATCTTGTTTGCTTGTCCTTTTTTAACCCGTGACATGTGAAACAAATAACAATTTTATAAATTTACGAAAGTGATTATAGATTGATATTTTGATTTTATAAACTCTGATAAATCTTATGATGATAATCTATAAACTTAAACAGATGAATAATATCAACAACTAAATAATGAAAACTTAGATTCAATGCACGTACGATTTGTGGAGAATGTTGGTACTTGGTAGTGTCTACAAAGTTAGGTGTTGGTACGGTGTACCAGTGCAAAAAGAAAATTCTAAAATTATATTTAATTGTTTTGACATTATATCCTTAACTAAAAAATTATAATTTAAAAAAATAGTTGTTCGATTGATGAGCACTTTAATAAGGTTGATAGTGATAGGATGAGGACCACCTGTCTTAATGTATTGGATAATACCAACTCCAACCAAACTATGCTCTGTCTTCCATTCATACCCTCCTCATCTCATTCATGAAGACTTTAAAATTTTATATAGTTAAAAGACATATATTATCTTCCTATTTTTTATTGCTTGTAATAAATTGACCAAAATCCACTAAACGTAGTGAATTGTTTGTGTGTACAGATCATATGTTAATGTACAAATTTCATGAATTTATTAAAAAAATGGTAAAGGTATATCACTCGATTTATACGTGTGTATATGATTTTGCATCTTTTTACTAGAAAAATGAATGTATATAATAGTTAAAACAAGTTTCTTACGGTCGAGCGTTCCGGTTTGGCTACATTCAAAAACCACCTTGTTCCAAGAAAAATCGAACTTTTTATTTGGCGAGCTAGACTTGGGAGGATTCCGGTAAGGGTAGAACTAGACAAGCGTGGCATCGATCTTGACAACGTTCGATGTCCCATTTGTGATGGGGATATCGAATCCGTGAAGCATACTTTGAGGACATGCAGTTTCGCTAATGATCTATGGACTCAGATTTTTTCATGGTGGAAACTTGACTCATCTCCCTTGAGTTTAGATGACTTATTCTCCGGTAATAATTCGGCTTTCAATTCGGATTTAAGGATTCATATTTGGCAAGCAGTACGTTGGATAGTTTTCTATTGGATTTGGAAATATAGAAATCAAAAGGTTTTCAACAACAAGTGTGTCAGTATTCCAAATGTCTTCAATGAGATTCAAGTAATGTCTTATGATTGGATTTCGAGAAGATGCAAGAATGCTAATTTTGAGTGGTTAAATTGGATTTCTAACCAAGGGATTGTGGCTAGCGTGTTGCTCACTCCGCAACGTGAGGGATGCTTCCCTTGTTTCTTCTTTATGTGTATGTCTTTGTAACCAACATAGAGTTCGTGTTCGGGATCTTGTAATTATGTAATTGTGGTGTTTTAATGAAAGTTTGCTTTTTAAAAAAAAATATAATAGTTAAAACACGTATTATTTATCAATGTCTTGACCACTTATTATCATAAATGAAGAATTGGCGTTCTTACCTTATGGTAGCACAAACACATGGACTCACAAACACACACTTACAACCTTCATCTTGTACAGTATCGAAAGAAATGGAGCGCGCGAGGACGATCAAAAAGATAGTACAACGTTTTTTGATTTTGGACGGAGGGGAAGGACAAAATACAAATGCATTGGTTATCTTGAACCAATTAAACTTATGAATGGATATGAATGGATTGAGCTATAGATACATGTTATACATAACAACACACAATCTATCCAATTGTCCAAAAAGAATGTTTTTTTAGATGTTCTGTGTTGCATTTAGAAAATGTGTTACCCCACACCTTGGTTTCTAGAATTAAATCCTTATATTTTCAACTTATTTTATTTATCATTTCATTTTTACACTCAAACTACAACCTAATTAGCATTATTTATAGTATCTAAAAGATAAAATCCTGTAGCATTATTTATAGTATCTAAAAGACAAAATCCTGTAGCATTATTCATCAATAGTAACCAAGGATATTTTTGTTATTTCACCTTTTTTTTTTTTGTCTTCAACGATAAAAGAAGCAACTTTCGTAAAAGAACCAACCCTTCAATATTACCAAAAGATGTCGAAAAAAAAAAATTCTTTTTTACAAAAAAATCAACTACCTTTTTTTTTTTGTTCCTCAACGATAAAAGAGGCAACATTCATATAAGGAAAAACCCTTCAATGCTACCAAAAGATGTCGAAAAATATTCTTTTTTACAAAATAGATAAATTAACTTTTAAAAAAAAAGAAACGCTAAAAGAAGCAATTTTCACAAAAGGAACAACCCTTCAATGTTAGATGTCGAAAAAAATTATTTTTTACAAAATAGATCAAATTTTTTTTTTAACTTGCATTCAAAACAGAGTACCCGGCGCGAAACGTGGACTCCCCAACTCGTTAGTTCCAAAGTGTAATAACTATGATATGATGTAAAAGATATTCAAAACGAAACTAACTTATACGGAGAACATTGCAACATTCAACCTCAAAATCAAGAATTCAATAATCAAACCATGTAAAATTGGTTTCTTCAAAGGGAGATGATTCTCACACACATTTTTTTGATCCTCACACACCAATTGATTATTATTAGAAGATTAAAAGGTTAAAATAGGTGTGTGAGGATCAAAAAAGTGTGTGTGAGAATCATCCCCTCCTTCAAAAACATCTGTACAAACAATAATCTCATCACACCATCCAAAAAAAGACTGTACACTCTCCTTCTAGAATATTCAAAAACGGCACAAAAATTAAATTAAAAAACAAAAAACAAAATAAAAAATCAACAACTATTCTCCGTCATGCCTCAACTCCTTTCGGAGTTTTCTAGAAAACGGCTGGCAAGCATCCACACTCAAATCCATGGCAGCTGCCAATGCAACAAAGGCAGCTGCATCCTCCGTGCAAGTGACGTGCTGAACCCCAACCTCAACCTCCGGTTTACTACACTTTCCCCCACCACCACCCACCGTTGATGACATCACAAAACCTTGATATATCAAATGCGCCCATGACCCCAATTCAGAATCCGAACCCGATCCGGAAGCAGACCCGAAACTACCATTCGGTGTAGACATCGGTGAACTCCCGTTACAAACATCTATCGTAAACTTTCCACCCGTTTTCAAATTTATACTCGAATTCGCTAATGTTACCGGGTCGGGCCCACTAACCGCTGCGTCAGGTAAAAGCTCGAACCGGTAACCAAGCGAGTCTTTATCTTTAGACTCCCTCCAGACCTCTAAACGGCCCCACGGTTTCCAGGTGCTGTGGCCCGGTCTCAAAATGAGCCAAGCACCTGGGTTCGATGCGCTGACACTGTTTGACCCGTTTGATGGAACAAACGGTGTAACCATTGACGCCATAGCAACAGGTGACCCGGATAAATCATGGATCGTAATTGACCACCCTTTTCGCTCGTTCACCGGTTTTTCTTTATCACCTCGTATCGAACCTAACCAGGTTTTAGATTCTTTTAATTCCGATATCGATGACCTATTTAAAAAAAAAAAAAACTCTATCAGATTAAATTTCATTCAGGCATTTCATCAAACACTTAGAGTGCATGATAAACTTTTAAAAAAATAATAAAAAAAAAATTTAACTTACTCAGATCTCAAATTATGCTCTCTGCTATTTCTGAAACTGAATTTGCAAGTGAAAACAGCTTGACGAACATTCCCATTGACTTGAAATACTTGTGGGCTACATTCGGGTTCTCCATCAAACTCAAATACAAATCTCGGGTCGCGTTCGACCCGAATAGTCAAATGCAACTGAACCGAACTTTTCGTACCACGGTCACCAATCCCAACCCATCCGTTTCGTACGACGACAGACCCCCTCTCATTAACCTCAGACTTCAAACTCACCGTCACAACTCCCAAAAGCTTACCCGACCCGAATCCACACACAGATTTACTCTTGACCCGACCCGAATAAACTTCAATTTTCAACACGCTGTTAGATTTATCAACAACTTTATCAAACTCCGACTTCTTAAAATTAAAACACGCTTGAACTTGATCGTTCACTTGATTTACATCACCATCGGCAACTAAATTGATCTCTGCAATTTGCGTAGGGTAGTTCTTCAGCTTGATTTTGCAGTAACCGGCAATTGCCGGACTACTTCCGGCGCCGGCGCTGGTGGACTTTAAACCTAAACTTCCGACGAGAATTCGCACGTAAGGACACGGATCCATTGCGTCCTTGAAGAGTTAGATTTGGATCAATTTTAAAAACTTAATTTGGAGCAATTTGAAAACCTAATTTCTAAATTGTTAATCGTGTGTGCATATATATTATTCATTTATTTAGACGTACAGAGAGATAATGAGCAAGACAGGGAGATTACAGGCTGGAATTATTTTCCAGATAAGTAAATGATAAAGTACAGATTAATTGTTGCTTTATGACTTGTACCTTGTGGAGAGAAAGTTGTAAGCTAATCTGGATTGGGGGTTAATTGGTTTCTGTGTGTGATAATATTGCGTGCGGGAATGAGCTGGGGGCACGTATGCAAAATAAGATGCCAGCATTTTAATGTTATCTTTTTGTGTAAGTGAGTACCATAATTATAGAATTGTTACAATTATAGTCCTTGGATTATGTCAGTTTGTTCAGTTGGTTTCTGTAAGTTTTGACCCTGTTAACCTTATTGGAGTACTTGACATGTGACAAACCGACAGTTGTGACAGAGTTAAGATTCCGCTGGTTTGTGTCATTTATTACTATTACTATTAGTACTATTACTTTGCTATACTATCTAATACAGAAAAACGGTGAATAGTAATCATGGATATTTTTGTATTTTTTTTTAAAATTTAACTAATTTTCATTACACAAATAAAGCCCCTACACTTTTTAAAAAAAATCAAAACGACCCCCCAAATAGGGGGGTAAACTGTCAAATTACTATTTTCACAAAAAATCTTAAATAAACTCCACCCAAATAACGGGTCATATATTCTCGCTCGCAACGAGTTAAATTTTTCCGACACCATCGTTCAACTCAAAATAATTTTAGGAACACGACGTCACTAACTATATGCAAAACGGACGCTTTTTAAAAAATACTAAATATTTGAGGTATTTTTCATACATGTTGATTTTGCGTTAAATTTTGAAAAGTTGAAAATTTCATAGCGAAACGGGGAGATGCACATATATTGTTAATTTAAAATAACATTTAAATCTTTCGTGGGTTATACCTTTTAGTTCGACTCGAGTTGCGCTTCAACGACATCATCATTAGTCACGAAATAATTTTACAAACTAAACGCAATAAAATACATGAAAACCGAACCCCGGCGCGAAGCGAGGGTTCGAAAACTAGTTTTGTCTAAACATGTATACGAGTTCAAGGATGGGTTCGTGTTGCGAGACGGCGGGCACCTCAAATTCTTCAGTCAAATGTTTTTTTTTTCTTGACAAAATCATAGCGTGATTTCACCATGTTTGGGAACCCTTATTAGTGACAAGTCATACAACGTTTTATCATATTCTTTTGTTTCGCAGAGTAACAAAGGTGTTCACATTGACAAGGTTGATGGGATGATGTCGCGCCCAGATAAAAAGAATCGTAACGGTATATCAAAAACTGGTTGATTGATCCGCATTGTATCTGTTGGTTTTTGATTTAGTTGTTTGATTGCTGATGCATGTCGCCGGCTCTTTTGTTGTTAGCTTTCAGTTGGTTAGTTTTAGTTTTGGTTGACGTCATTCGTTTAGGCTAGCGTCGAGTTAGCTCGCTTTTGTTTTGTTAGTTCTTACTAGTTTACTTTGTTCGAGTCTTAATGGTCATGGTTTGAATGTAACGGTTCTCGGGATTCTTCATTTATCGATGGAAGCGTTATGTACTTTAATAGTCGTCGTTATTTTAGCCAAACAAAAAAAATTAGTGATAGAGAATTGATGTTTTAAACATTAAGTTGAGAATTGATGTTTTAAACATTATGTTTGATAATCAGCGACAATTATGCATTATATACTTGTTTAATAATGCGCTTTCATAGTGAATTTTTTAAATTTGATTGTGAAAATATCACTTTTCTAAATGAAAAATGTGTCGCTGTTGAAATGTAAAAATTAGTAGCGCACATAACCTAACTTATCAACAGTTGTTAGATCGTAATGAATATACAATAAACCTAAACAAAGTTAAATTTTAATTTCTTTATGCTCTGATAATTATCGCCGCTTTTGAATTATTGATAACCTAAACAATGTAGTTGTCACTAAAAAGGTTTATTTCGAGCTAAGTTGAGAATTACTACATCATATGATTAACCATGATCACCTATATATAGTTAATACTCGTAGCTCTCTATCATTTTAATTTTAAATCGTACGAGTTAAGTCACATGTTATGTACGGAGTATGCTTCAATTATATAGTTTCTCCTTGAAGTAAGATAAAATCAAAATTAATAGATAACAAATAATGAAACTCACACATACCAAAAGCTCTTGTGACTCAGCTTTGTTAAAGAGTCTCATTAACTTTGAAATTATTAATTCGAGTTTCATCGTAAACAATATTTTTTTTTCCAAAATAAAGTTTTATTGATACCAAAATAAATACATGGGCCAGGGAATATCCATAACCCTAATTACAAAAAATGACAAGAAAATCTAAAACATAGGACTAAACAAACACAGCCCTAGAATAATGAAAGAAGCAAAATCACTCATCCTGGATCTTCAATCTGCCTTCTATCAATCCCATCTTCCAATTCTTCGCAGCTAACGCAATTGAAGCAGACCCTCTCACTTTTAGGGTTGTTAATTTTAGGCGAATACCATCAACAATGCAATGAATCAAATCCACTTCAGATCTTTGATTTCATTTGAAAATACGACAGTTCCTTTCTTGCCAGATATGATACACATCAGCATCGACAGTAAGACGATTAATAACATCCCAAATTTGACATCTAAAGGGGAAACCTGCAAGCATATTGACAATGCCCTGAAGATTACCTGGTAAGCCTCTAAAAATCAGAAATTTCTTCAATTCACTCCATACTTTTTTTGAAAACTCATATCCAAAGAATAAATGACTTATAGAATCCTCTTCTTTATCACAAAGAGCACATTTGAATGATTTACTAGGATACCATTTCATTAACTTGTCCTGTGTTGTTAACCTTTCTTTAACAGCAAGCCACATTATGAATGCATGTTTAGGATTTGCTTGAGGAAACCATACAACATGATGCTAGAGAACAGTTATGGTACTTGCTGTAAGATCAACCCATGCTTGACATGTTTTGTAAGGTACTTTGTTACCTTTGTTTATAATCCACTTGACACTGCCATCAATGTCTTCAACTACATGATTCCCGACTCTATCTCTTAATAACAACAGTTGCTTCCAACCCCAACGGTCACTTTGTTTATCCTCAATTTCCTAAATGAATTTCCCTTTTAACTTTACAAGATTCACCCAATTATACCATAAAGATTCCTTCTTTTCAATTAATTTTCACAATTGTTTAATAAAAAGAACATCATTCCACTCTTGCATAGGCTTCAGACCCAAACCCCCTTGATTCTTTGGAGTAGAAACTCGTAGTAAACAATATGGGTGTGGGAAAACTCACACATTTATATATGTAAATATCATTATTAACAAATATAGATTGGAACCAAGGACGAAGCTTAAGCTTTGCTCCCGATTAGAACCAAGGTTCATCATATGTACCACATTTCGAGTATAAAATATTAATTCTCTTTAAATATTCTAAAAGTCAAAAATATCATATGTTTACTTAAAGTCATCTCATTAATTTGAAGTTCTTATTGTAATCTTAAAAAATAAATCTTTATAAACGTTAATTTTCTTTGAATAATCTAAAAATGAAAAAAATATCATATGTTCACCTAAAGTCATCTCGTTAATTAGAAGTCCTTATTGTAATCTTTATAAACGTTAATTTTTTTAAATTTATTACCGTGCTCCCTCAATCCTACAACAATGTCACGTCAGCAGAGATCCTCCCACAACACTACAACAATTACACTTACCGTAACAAATGGTCTTAGTTGTCATATTCAATATCACATTTCCAATATATAAAAAAGACATTATTAGAACTTTGGTGATTTTTATTGTTAATTAGGGTAAATGACAATATTTTTGACACAAACAAAAATAGTAACGGTTTTTCTTTTAAACGAAATGAGTACTTAATATGCATATCCTCACCGAAACCCATGCATCTACCCGTTTAACTCTTTAGTGCAAGTGTGTACTTAATATGCACACTTATGTACGAAACCAACGAAAGTGCAAGTGTGTAAATTTCTCTCAAGGATTGTATATATTCAAGGATCGATCTTCATATTTTCACTCTTCCAGAAAAAAACAGAATTGGATCTTGAATTTATGTTAAGCTTATGAGTTTCAATTGTAATACGTAGTGATGGAGCTTTAATACATTTGTGAATAATGATACCGCAACCCGCATGCGTGTGCTCATGTGCGTTATGCGGTATGCGTGTGCTCATGTGCGTTATGCGGTATGCGGATTCGTATCTAATGCCTTTGTTCCCGGTACAGCGATTACTTGGCTATCAAGTAAATATCTTTTCCATAATTACATCCGTGATTCGGGGGAGTTCGTTATGGAAAGGATTGCCATTATCTCGGATGGTTCTAGAATTAGGGTTTGCCTATATATACAAACCCTAACTATCATTCTAAAGATCATCACATTACGTAACTACCATCTGCCACACGTCTTACGTAATTAAGCATCATTCTCCGTCTCTTCAAGGTTAACAGGTTAGTTCTTCATTAAGCTAGCACCTACAACCTTATTTGGGGCCTTCTGATCAGCGACCGCTATCGAAGGTGGACTTAATCACTTGGCCACCCCGCCGACATCGTCATGTCAGCCAGGGTTATTCACGGTAGCCGGACCGGATAGCCTTGTTCTAAGATCCTTAAACCCCACCAACGTACTGAGCAGGCATGTTAAACCCTATGGTGAAAACATGCATGATCAAGTGGTGCTTTCATAGAGAGCCGAATTAATTCAAGACCGTTTAATTACTTTTTCTTTTAAAAGGTTTTGAATTATAAGGCTTATTATTCACGAAATTTATTTTTGAATTTTTTCTTTTAACAGTATCATGACTTCCGGGGACTCGTCGGAACGTACTCAAACGGATAATCAAAACACACCATCTGGCAGTCAGCATACGCAGGCTATGACTACAGGGGCGGGATACGCGCCTTATCTTCCACCTGTATCTGGCGAGCCTTTTCAGAGGTATAAGCCGATATATCCAGATGGGATTACACCGCCAAGGGCAAACTCGCCAGTTACCACCACGCGGTTGGATTTTTCCGAAGTGGATCCAAGGGTCATCTTGGTAGGCACTAGCGGTGAAACAGTAGGCTCGCACGTAGTATGCTGCGGCCAGGTACCTATTTATAGTACCACGGTTTCAATCCCTCTGCAGACACAGAGTGTGCAGCAGAATTCATCGTTTACACCGCTGCAACCTTGGCAACCACCGCGTCCAATTTCGCAGTTTTTGACTCCTACGGATGCGCAGGCATTACTTAATAGTTCGGGGTTCGGTGTCATTCCGGATGCCAATTCTCATTGGACGCCGATAACCGCAGAACAGCAAAGTACGGTTGGGCTTATAGCGGCATATCCTCAGGTCTCGCAGGCATCTGCGCCACAGGTTTCGGCACCTTTTCAGATACCCGTATACTCTGCGCCTGCAAGCCTGCCTTCTTTTCCAAATCAGCCTTGGTTGTATCCGCAGACGCCAGGGCAGCCATGGCAAAATATTCAGGGGCAGGCGAATCTCGCAGTCCAATTTATGCAGGCGGCACCTCCCGACATGGTTCACCTGTTTTCACAACCTGATTTTGTTCAGGATATGATGAGGCGTTTCTTCGCAGGACTCAAAGGTGACCCGGTTAAACCACCTTTTGAGCTACCAACAACTTTTGATACCTCATACGTTAGGTACTTACAATGGCTTAACTGATCCAGATGACTTCTTACAGCGTTTTGAAGGCGCAATGCGCACTCAAGGTTGGGTGGATCCGGTTGCGTGTCAGATATTTCCAATGACACTGCAGGGTATTGCTCGTGAATGGTTTAATAAGCTGCCGGCGGGTAGTATAGCTGGGTTTATGGACCTGCGGACGAAATTCTTGCTGCAATATCAGAATCAGAGGCCACGCAAATGCACTCATATTGAATGTCATGATATTGTGCAGAAATCCAAGGAATCTTTGGGTGAATTTCTCACAAGATATACTAATGAGTGTCTGCGCATACCAGATCTCAAACCAGAGCAACAGATTTTCGGACTCATACATGGTATAAACTCAGAACGTCATCCAACACTGGTAAGGCATCTGCGCCATACAGTCCTGATGTTGTAGCGTGAGGGTACGAAATAGTATTATTTTTAATACAAAATACTACAAAATATGACACAAGTTTTATTAATTTACGGATGGGATATACCTAAACCTTGCTACAACACTATAGGCAGTGTACCTAATCGTAGAGTAGTGTAGTTTTTAGTAAGTCCGGTTCGTTCCACAGGGAGCTAGTGATTACGTACTATATTTTTATAAAACTATATTTATATAAATATATATATATATATATATATATATATATATATATATATATATATATATATATATATAAGTAGTAATATTATTATAAAAGGGGGTTTTTTACCGTTTAATGACCGGTTTGTCGATTTTATATTTTTAAGCGTAAAGATAAATGACAATAATTAAAGTGCGTAAAATATATAAATGACGATAAATAAAATAACAATAAATAAAATTGCGATAGAATATGAAATAAAAGGGTTATGCTTATTTAAACTTCCGTAATCATGATGTTTAACGTTTTGATTTTAATTAATTGTTACTCGGGTTAATTGTCCTTTGTCATGGTTTATTTGATACCTATCTGGTTTTTGTCCATAATAGTCCATCGGTCATAAATATAAAGTGCGAGTGTCCTCGTCAAATTACTTTTATACCCGAAGTCAAATATTCCAACTAATTAAGGATTTAAACTGTGACGCAGTTATCACTTCTGTCAACAATTACACCAGTTATCACTGTATGTAATCCACCCCTGTTTTGATTAGATATGAATATTAATTTACCCACTTGATCAGTTTGAATAATCAATTACCCAACCCGAATAATTAATTAAATGATTATAATAGATTCCATATGAACGTCACTAAATAGGACAACCATAATCATTATTAATTATTAGGATAATTAATTTGAAGATAGGTTCGACAGACTCCAATGAGTTGTCACTCAATTAGACAATACCCCCCCATCTATTAATAGTCAATAGTCCAATTTCCACAAGTGTCGGTCTTTTGCCCAAACCTTAATTATGGTACAAAATCCAATAGTCCCGTCTTAATATAGTCCAACATCACGATTACTTCGGCTCAAATAAGCATAATAATAACTTAGTTACGAGACATTAAATTAAAAAGGAAGAACATAGCTTACAGTGGTGATTAATCGCGTAGCGTTGCACGGACAGAGTTCTGACTTAAAACCCGTAAATTATTCGTACCATAACTAAATTATTAAAATTAAAATTAAAATTAAAATTATTTATTTATGTTATACGTTACAGAGAAGAGAGATAGATAGAATTGGGGTTGAAAGGGGGTACCTAAAACTGAACGAAAACATTGCCTTTTATAGGCAAATTATAAATTTGAATTTTCATTTATGACCCCTGAACTATGCTCAATTAACAACTTTTTATTATTTAATATTATTCTTATTATGAATTATTTAAATATTATATTTTATTCTTGTGCATAGTTGACTCGTAATTTTTACACCGTTGCGTCGAGCGTTGAGAGTTGACTCATGTCCCGGTTCCGGATTTTCGAACGTCCTTTCGTACTATTTTATATCGTGTACTTTGCGTTTTGTAACTCGTACTCTTGTCATTTTTAGACGTTCTTCATCAATAATTTGAACCTTTTTAATTGTATCTTGTACATTTGAGCTTTTTGGACCTTTCCGTCTTCAATTCGTCGTTTTCGCCTTTTGTCTTCGCACTTATTTGATATAAACGATTATTACTTGAAAATGGAACAATTGCAACTAAAATCTTGTCTTTCTTGGGGAATAATGCTATGAAATATATGTTCCTTTTTAGCCTTATCAATATCCCCACACTTGAGCGTTGCTTGTCCTCAAGCAATACAGTCTTGAAATAAAATACATCACACGAATCACTTCTTTATTCTTCACACTTTATACATCAGTGATTTTGATACGGCGATATGAACAATGATAGTAACGATAGAACCATGGTTAAAGGTGGGTGTGTCATCCATAGTTGCCTTGGGTTTAGGTCAACGACACTTGCAATCAAATAGCCGATTTACTTTCGGTTTCCAAAGGAAAGTGCACATTTGAAAGGCGGTTTACAGTCCCACATGACTATAAAAATTTAGATCCTTAAGGAAATTGGATCTTTATGAAAACATTTGATCTTTTGAAAATTCATTCTAGATTTTACCCTAGATAAGTTTTCTGATTTGATCCACCATCGGTGTTGCAAAATATATTTGTGGATCAATATTTTGGCTAAAAACTTTTAGGTTCGTGTAATCCACTGCTATCCCGGTATCGGAAAGCACACATCCAGTTTACTTGTTCCGTATATTACCTTTCGGTAAACTACCGTCTGGTTGTAAAGGAAAGCGATGAACAAAAAACTGTTAAGGCAATGTCTAATGACATGCAGATGATTATGGTCTTTTAACGTGTCGGATGCTAGTACTATCCTTGGTAGGAGCAATAGTAAAGATCATCCTATGATTTTTCGGTCTGGCACAAGGTCCTGTCTTCGACCATGCTATGCAACCACCGT
Source organism: Rutidosis leptorrhynchoides (assembly GCF_046630445.1). NCBI lineage: Eukaryota > Viridiplantae > Streptophyta > Magnoliopsida > Asterales > Asteraceae > Rutidosis > Rutidosis leptorrhynchoides. The sequence goes on from NC_092335.1 coordinate 475,066,265, forward strand.
TCTTACGGTTGACACCCGATTTGGTTCAGGTGACCTAATGAATTCTGATGAATTCTCAGGATTTTACGTTCAATGGTAATGAACGCATTGAAAATAGGTTTTCAGAAAACAAATCGGTTTTATTTTTGATCAAAATATTTTCTCGTTCAAGCTCGAGTTTAGATATCATTGAATTCCATGAGTTTGTAATTCTCAATCTTTAAGGTCAATCTTTAGGATTGAGTAATATCAGTCTTAAAAGCTGATTTTTGATCTTTAAGGAGATTATCCTTTCTGGGGATTTGATTCATTAGTCTTATCAAGCTAATTTGCACGGTGCCCCCCCCATTGTGCGAGATAAATCCTTCTCATGGTTAGGATAAATATGACCACATGGCGACCCTGTTTGATGCTGAGGTCGGTGGATTTCCTGCTGATTTTAGAGATGACTTTTCTAGATTTTTCGTCAACCTACAGCTGGTCTGGACGACAACTTCATGACCTAAATCAAGAAGCGCGTTTCTTTTTTGGAAGACTTTACTTCCTTTTAATGATGGAATTGATTCATCGTGTAGATCCATCTTTCTTACAGTAAATCGGGTAAAACTGATTAAAATCGTCCAAAACAAAAGTACCTGCAATAACTTTACAGAAACATGTGATAGATAGTTTTTAATTGAATAACTTGGTACATTCTCCCCACACTTAGTTTCTTTCTTTGCTTTTTTTATTCTCCTTTATTCCATTTTAAATGAATTCAATCATTTTAGGGTGTTTCTCAATTTATGTCCTTTCCGAGGTAACGATAATTTCGGCATTAACACCTAGTTTTATCGTTCATAAATATGTATAAACATGATTTTGAATTCATTTAGTTAAAAAATTTTAAAATTTTCATAATATTTAGAAAATAAGCCAAGTATAAACCCGAGAGAATTTATAACCCTTCCCCACACTTGAGATCATGCAATGCCCTCATTTGCATGAAATCAGACTATAATTATAAATTCATGAGGGTGATTAGTGTAGGAAAGTGATTAAAAATACCCAGTTTGTAATTACAAAGCTCGTCGAATGATAGATGGCTCGCCTCATCGTTCATTCCTTCATTTATTATATCACATTTGTTGTTTTGCATCTTGTCGTCAAAATCAGTAGCTTTTGCTGAACTTAATGTTAGTCTTTGAAAGTGCGTTGTTTTACCCCGTTGTTTACATGATAAAATACAAACATATATACATATTTTTAAAGTTGGGTTTATTACCCCACGTTCAAAAATTTATAAAATCAAATTTTTTTTTTTTGCATACTTTAAATCAATAAAATTAAAAATAATGATGACAAAATTTTTCGCCCCGCCCTCGGGTAAAGTAATTTCGGATCAACGACCTAGTCTTCAACTCACGACGAATTTTAGAAATCATTTTTTTTTCAACTTAATGAAATAAAGTAAATTTTTGTTTTTTAAAAAAAAAAACACAAAACTTAAATTTAAAAAGCATATTAATTTTATATAAAACCTAAAAAAAACAAAAATTCAGAATGGGGGGAGAAAACTAGTTCTTTAGTGTCTGCTAGCGGAAAAGACCAATCGGATTCTATTCTCGGAACTACACGAGAACAGAACAACTAACTCTAGATAACATTTTCTTAGAACATTTGAATCTCCCCACACTTAGGTAGCTGTGGTGTCGAAATTGTGATTAACTTCATCGTCAATTTCTTTTGGTCCATAATCAACTTGCCTATCTGTGACTTTTTCTTTAAGCCAGTGCCCGGCTTCTTCCGTAATATCCCAAAATTTAACTAGTTTCGCCTTTTCTTTAGGCGACAGATTGGATACTAACCGGTTACATAACTTAAAGTTCCCCTTACTTCTAGCATCGATAGCCCGTTTAAAAAGTTTCTTCATTGAACTGTTAATAACGGGGTCATTTAATTTCGTATCAACAACGGGGTTCTTTATTATCAAGTCATCATTAGGTGTTGTTACTTCATTTTCCCCACACTTAGGCATTTTATTATTGTTAAGCACTGCCGTTGGAGTTGGTAAAACAACATGGTTATTACCAATCGTTTTTGTTGGTTCAACGGTTTTGGTTGGTGAAGATTTAGACTTTCGAATCATAAAGGTGATTGATTTGTCATCACTACTAAGTGTCATTCTACCATTTCTTACATCAAATAACGCCCTGGTGTACGCAAAGAATGGTCGACCTAAAATTAGAGGAATGTTTAGGTCCTCTTCTATGTCAATGACAATAAATTCGACTAGAAAGGTTAAATTACCTACTTGAACGGGTAGGTTGTCAGCAATTCTAACTGGGTGCTTAATGGTTTGATCAAGGAGTCGAACACTCATATCCGTTGGAGTTAACTTACATACACCTAATCTCTTATATAATAAAAGAGGCATAACACTCACACTTGAACCTAAATCTGCTAGTGCATCATACATGACACAGTCACTAAGTAGACAAGGAACAATAAATTCACCCGGATCACCTACCCTAGGTGGAGGATTTGGTGGAACTGTCTTCACCGGGTTTACTTCTACTGTTTTTGTTTCTTGCACTTTTTTATTCTTCTTCTTCTTCTTTCCAGAGGTATCACAAACTTTATTACCTATTACTTGCTCATACTCAACTCCTTTTCTTGGAAACGAGATGTTTGGTCTGTATGGTGCCACCACTGGCTTTACATACTCGGGTGGTGGTGGTGGTGTAACTTCTTCATTGTTACTCACATTTAAAACCTTCCCATCTTCTGGTGCTGGTTTTTCAGAGTTTGTTGACACCATATTAACATTCTCATTCCGAGGATTTACTTCAGTATTACTCGGTAGCTTTCCTTGTTCCCTCTCACTCATCATGCTAGCAAGAGTACCTACGTGTTTTTCAAGATTCAAAATGGAAGCTTGTTGAGTTCTTAATGACTGATCAAACCTCTCGTTCGTTTGGGTTTGAGATGTAATGAATTGTGTTTGAGATTCAATCAGCTTTGCCATCATTTCTTCTAGATTTGGCTTTTTCTCTTCGGGTTGTTGTGGTGGTTTATACAAGTTAGGTCTTTGTTGATTGAAAGTGTTGTTTTGAGTTGGTTGGTTATTCGAACCTTGTTGGTTATACGAGTTATTGTTGGGTCCATTTGGATTGTAAAGAATGTTTTGATTTCGATTGAAGTTCAGCTTTGGCGGTTGATAATTATTTTGATAATTATTTCCCGGCCTTTGGTTCATATAGGAAACATTCTCTCGTTGTTCCATCGTTGGTTCAATGTGACAATCTTTCGTTAAGTGTGGTCCACCGCATTGCTCACAACTGATTCGTATTGCGTGAATATCTTTATTCATCTTTTCCATTCGTCTTTCGAAAGCATCTATTTTTGCGGAAACGGAATCAAAGTCATGGCTAGAATCGGCTCTAGCCGCTTTAGATGAACGAAAAATATCTTTTTCTTGATGCCACTCATGAGAGTGGGAGGCTGTGTTATCAATAATTTTGTAAGCTTCAGTTGCGGTTTTCTTCATAATTGAACCACCAGCTGTTATGTCGATGTCTTTCCGTGTAGCAACGTTGACACCTTGGTAGAATATTTGTACTATTTGATAAGTGTCTAAACCGTATTGAGGACATCCTCTCAACATCCTTCCGAATCTTGTCCATGCCTCATATAATGTTTCATTTGGCTTTTGCGCGAACGTAACAATTTCTCCTTGAAGTCTCACGGCTTTGGATGCCGGAAAGAATTGTTTAAGAAATTTTTCAACTAAAACATCCCATGTGTCAATCGCCCCTTTAGGTAACGATTCTAACCAATCTTTGGCTTCTCCCTTTAAAGTCCAGGGAAACAACATGAGATAGATCTGTTCATCCTCTACTTCTCGGATTTTGAATAGTGTACAGATCCTATTAAACGTACGAAGATGTTCGTTTGGATCTTCCTTCGGCGCACCACTATATTGGCACTGATTAGTTACCATGTGTAGAATTTGTCCTTTGATTTCATAATCTGGTGCATTAATGTTTGGTTGAGTAATTGCATGACCTTGGCCGGTGCGTTTGGCTCTCATTCGGTCTTCCATACTTAGAGGTTCTAGATTTCCCATGATTGGAAGTGTTGTATCCGAATCACTAGAGGTTTCTGATTTAATGGTTTCTTCCTCAGCAATCTCCGGATTCTCAATTGTGAGGTTGGTTTCAAAAACTGGATTATCGGAAATTTGAGTATTTGGTCGACTAGATGACGATTCTAAAGAAAAATCAACGGCGACGATATTTGCTAAATGCCTTGATCGAGTTACAGGCGGTGATCGTATGACAGGCGGTGAACGTCTTGCTCGGTGCATTCACAGAATATCCTATTAGTTATAAAAATAATAAGAAAAACATAAATAAGCTATCCAATTAATAGACTTTTCTGATTTTTGCCCACGTTTCGAATAGCCAAAAGATGCAGCAGAGGGGCAGGATTCGTTTGGTCTCAATATAATTGAGGACTGTTTGGCTCCAACAACCCGGTCCACGTACAAATCCAACTATTACTACGAACCAGAAAAATGTCAACGTCTATTAACTTAACCGCTTAAATAATTTCTCTTTCCGTTTAAGAAATATTAGATTAGATGTAGATAAAATTCTATGTCCTATAACTAGAATGACGAGAAATAAGGAAGAAATAGATTGCGCGTCGAAAAGCGTCGAAAAACGAAAAAGGCGAAGAGTGGCTTATAAGACTTTAAAAACACGCGATTAATCCAACCTTATAACTATCACTATCTTAAAATTAAAACTACAAATAGAGATTACTAATTGGAATTGTAATTGATACATAGGTAAAAGGCATCGAAAAATAAAAATAAGAAAATAACTATGGCAAAACTAAACTTAATACTAAAAGTTGCGACTATAGTCTAAAAATCTAAAGGTAATAAAACTAAAAAAAAAAACATTTTTTTTTATAGACAAAATCTTTAAAAAATATTTTTTTTTAATAATTTTTTTTTTTTTTATATGCAGGCTCAAAATGGGAGTGCAGATTCAAAATTGAATGCAAGTTCAAAAGCTGATGCAGGTTCAAAACTGATGCAGATTCAAAACTATGCAGGCTCAAAACTGATGCAGATTCAAAACTGATGCAGGCTCAAAATAATGCAGATTCAAAATTGATGCAGGCTCAAAACTCGTTTTTTTTTTTTTTTTTTTTTTTTTTACGTTTTTGTTTTTTTTTACGTTTTTTTTTTTTTTACGTTTTTTTTTTTACGTTTTTTTTAAAAAAAAAAAAATGAAATAAGTCCAAATCTCATATAAATGATCTGCGACTAGATTTATTAACAATTAAATTAATTACAGTCATTAACTTGTACCAAATCTCATTTCGTTCTTTTTTTGATTTCTATTAAAGCACAGCATCCAAGAAAATGAATAAGGTATTTTTAGTAGGCAATTAAGAAGTGGGACCCATTGCTTTTGCTTTTGCTTTTGGTGGTCACGATAGAAACAAAGAAAAAGAAGGGTGAAAATCTAGTGAAATCTAGTGAAAATCTATAAAAACTAATTAAAAAAAAAATCTATTAGACACAACGTGTCCCCAAAATTACTTTGTTTTATATAATTTTATTTTTACAAATATAAATTAAAAATATAGCGTTTTAACGTTCCCCGGCAGCGGCGCCAAAAACTTGATGTTGTAGCGTGAGGGTACGAAATAGTATTATTTTTAATACAAAATACTACAAAATATGACACAAGTTTTATTAATTTACGGATGAGATATACCTAAACCTTGCTACAACACTATAGGCAGTGTACCTAATCGTAGAGTAGTGTAGTTTTTAGTAAGTCCGGTTCGTTCCACAGGGAGCTAGTGATTACGTACTATATTTTTATAAAACTATATTTATATAAATATATATATATATATATATATATATATAAGTAGTAATATTATTATAAAAGGGGGTTTTTTACCGTTTAATGACCGGTTTGTCGATTTTATATTTTTAAGCGTAAAGATAAATGACAATAATTAAAGTGCGTAAAATATATAAATGACGATAAATAAAATAACAATAAATAAAATTGCGATAGAATATGAAATAAAAGGGTTATGCTTATTTAAACTTCCGTAATCATGATGTTTAACGTTTTGATTTTAATTAATTGTTACTCGGGTTAATTGTCTTTTGTCATGGTTTATTTGATACCTATCTGGTTTTTGTCCATAATAGTCCATCGGTCATAAATATAAAGTGCGAGTGTCCTCGTCAAATTACTCTTATACCCGAAGTCAAATATTCCAACTAATTAAGGATTTAAACTGTGACGCAGTTATCACTTCTGTCAACAATTACACCAGTTATCACTGTATGTAATCCACCCCTGTTTTGATTAGATATGAATATTAATTTACCCACTTGATCAGTTTGAATAATCAATTACCCAACCCGAATAATTAATTAAATGATTATAATAGATTCCATATGAACGTCACTAAATAGGACAACCATAATCATTATTAATTATTAGGATAATTAATTTGAAGATAGGTTCGACAGACTCCAATGAGTTGTCACTCAATTAGACAATACCCCCCAGCTATTAATAGTCAATAGTCCAATTTCCACAAGTGTCTATCTTTTGCCCAAACCTTAATTATGGTACAAAATCCAATAGTCCCGTCTTAATATAGTCCAACATCACGATTACTTCGGCTCAAATAAGCATAATAATAACTTAGTTACGAGACATTAAATTAAAAAGGAAGAACATAGCTTACAGTGGTGATTAATCGCGTAGCGTTGCACGGACAGAGTTCTGACTTAAAACCCGTAAATTATTCGTACCATAACTAAATTATTAAAATTAAAATTAAAATTAAAATTATTTATTTATGTTATACGTTATAGAGAAGAGAGATAGATAGAATTGGGGTTGAAAAGGGTACCTAAAACTGAACGAAAACATTGCCTTTTATAGGCAAATTATAAATTTGAATTTTCATTTATGACCCCTGAACTATGCTCAATTAACAACTTTTTATTATTTAATATTATTCTTATTATGAATTATTTAAATATTATATTTTATTCTTGTGCATAGTTGACTCGTAATTTTTACACCGTTGCGTCGAGCGTTGAGAGTTGACTCATGTCCCGGTTCCGGATTTTCGAACGTCCTTTCGTACTATTTTATATCGTGTACTTTGCGTTTTGTAACTCGTACTCTTGTCATTTTTAGACGTTCTTCATCAATAATTTGAACCTTTTTAATTGTATCTTGTACATTTGAGCTTTTTGGACCTTTCCGTCTTCAATTCGTCGTTTTCGCCTTTTGTCTTCGCACTTATTTGATATAAACGATTATTACTTGAAAATGGAACAATTGCAACTAAAATCTTGTCTTTCTTGGGGAATAATGCTATGAAATATATGTTCCTTTTTAGCCTTATCAAGTCCCAACAACTTATGCTGAGGCGCTTAATGAATGCCACGAGTATATGCGGAGTGGCGAAGATAATGATATCCCAACAGCTAGCTCACGCAACGATAGGAAGGACGACGATGATCGTTCGCGCGATCAAAATCGTGGTAACAACTCTCGCGGAAGGTATCCTAGCGGCGGTCCTATCAGGAATGATAAAGGGAAATCAAGTGGCAATTATCGAAACAATAATCAGCGAGGCATCAATAACCAGAACTATGCGCTGCTTAAAAGTTTGTCTAAAATGCCAAAAGAAATTTTGGCAACCGAACCGGTATGCGCAACCTTTGCGGTTCCAACTCCGCTTACAGAATTTGGTAAGTGGGATAAAACAAAGTATTGCGAATTCCATGACGACTACGGGCATGACACTAATCAATGCAAAAACTTGATGGAACGAGTGCTCGAGGCACTACGCGCAGGTAAATTGGATCACCTAAAACCACCTAAGAAGGACAAGGAAAAATCCGCAGAGGAAGGTTCGAAGGCTAAAACTTTCGCATGGCAAAAAGTTGATAAAGCAAAAAATGCGGACTTAACCATTAATATGGTTGACGCAGAGAAAGTTAGCCAGAGGAGAAAATACAATGATCATCATGACTGGGAACTTCTCCCAATCACGTTTCCTCCTGTAATGTCAATCGACACAGTTAACGAGCCCATTATCATCAAGTGTCGTATCCCTACTTGCGGAGTACAAATTAAACGCATGCATGTTGACACCGGGAGTGGCGTCGACATTATGTACGAACATTGCTATCGTTTCCTTCCTACAGAAGTTAGGACGCAGCTACGCCAGTCTGATGTTACGTTATCTGGGTTCTCCGGAGAAAGCTCATGGCCGATAGGGCAGATAGAGCTGATGGTAGAGCTTGCGGATGACAGGAATCCGCAGATGGTCAGACATGAGTTGGTTGATTTTTATGTGGTCCGATCGACTTCGAGTTATAACGCGCTGCTAGGAAGAAACTTCATACGGCGTTTTAACATTATACCATCAGTGGTGCATGGCTTGATTAAGTTTCCTACAGTGGGAGGCGTTGCCACGATTGTGTCACATCAAACAACTGAGTTGTGTGGCTCAGTTGTGCCTATAAGCACTCCCAGCGTGGGGGAACAACTCGCAAACTGTGCGGTTATAGCGAATCGTTTACATCCGGATAAGCGAATTAAAATTGGCGCAGGTTTGTCAGCTGAAACCAAGGCTAAGCTACATGGAATATTATCCGCAAACGTAGATGTTTTCGCGTGGCGCAAATCAGACATGACTGGGGTTCCGCGAGATATTGCGGAACATAAATTGAATGTTAATCCATCACTCACGCCCGTTAGGCAAAAGAAGCGGCATATGGCTCTTGAACGCAGTGATTGGTTGTGCGCAGAAGTAGATAACCTAGTCAAAGCAAACATATTGCGGGAAGTGCACTATCAGACATGGGTTGCTAATCCTGTGTTGGTGAAAAAGGCTGACGGTAACTGGCGGATGTGTGTTGATTTTAAGGATATTAATAAAGCATGTCCCAAGGACAACTATCCTCTCCCGGAGATAGATTGGAAGGTGGAATCACTGTCAGGTTTTCGGTACAAGTGTTTTCTAGATGCATACAAGGGTTATCACCAAATCTTAATGGCTGCGGAAGATGAGGACAAAACTGCTTTTCATACGCCGCAAGGTATCTACTGTTATAAGAAGATGCCCTTCGGATTAAAAAACGCAGGCGCAACCTATCAGCGCGTAATTGATGCGGCATTCAAACACCAAATTGGAAGGAATCTTGAAGCGTACGTTGACGACTTGGTAATTAAGAGCAACACTGAAGAAGAAATGCTCGCGGACATCCTAGAAACGTTTGCGTCTCTACGCAGAATAAATATGAAGCTTAACCCGCTCAAGTGTAGTTTTGGGGAAGAGGAAGGCAAGTTTCTAGGTCATGTGGTGACAGCGCGGGGAATCAAGGCAAATCCCAAAAAGATTGAAGCCATTGATAGTTTGCCATCTCCGAAAACAAAGAAAGACGTGCAGAGTCTAACCGGGAAGCTTGCGGCGATCACGCGATTTTTGTCGAAGGCCGCGGAGCGACAATTGCCATTCTTCAATACTTTGAAGAATTGCTTAAAGAAAAAAGACTTTGTATGGACTCAGGAGGCGGAATCAGCTTTTCAGGAGATGAAGAGGGTGCTCGCAGAATTACCAACACTCACCGCGCCAGTAACAGGAGAAACGCTTACGCAGTACCTTGCGACATCAAAAGAAGCAATCAGCTCAGTCCTTATCGCAGACCGCGGAAAGGTAATCTACTTTTATTTACATTATTTATTTCGCAGAAATTTAACACTGAGGTTTTCTCAGACGCAAATGCCGGTTTACTTCGTGAGCAAGACGCTGACATCAAGCGAAGTAAACTATTCACCAATAGAAAAGCTAGTATATGCGCTGGTCCATATGGCGCGGCGTTTGCGCCGATATTTTCAAGAACATCCAATTGTGGTTCTAACTGATCAACCAATCAAACAGGTTGGTACATGCAAAATTTGCGGCAATGTTCAGGGTTACCACATTGATTAACGCAATCATTTTTCTTTCAGGTGTTGTACAAGCCTGAGATTTCTGGCCGAATGGTTAAATGGGCAGTCGAGTTAGGAGAGCATGAAATAAATTTTTCTTCGAGAAGCGCAGTTAAGGGTCAAATAATTGCGGATTACCTTGCAGAGTTACCTGCGGATGTCTAGGCATCAGCAGAACATCAAGATACGCCTGCACCAACTTTGTCACCATGGGAGTTATATACCGATGGTGCTCGCAGCGCAGCTGGCGCGGGTGCGGGTGTAATTTTAACTGGTCCAGACGGTGAAGAGCATACATATGCGCTACGGTTTAATTTTGCTATTACGAACAACGAAGCAGAATACGAGGCTCTGTTAGCGGGTATGCGTATTGCGCATAAATTGAATGTTAAAATTCTGCACGCTTATGTGGATTCAAAGCTGGTATGTAGTCAAGTCAGCGGGGACTTTGAAGCACACGACATTGCCATGCAGCAATATTTATCGCTTGTTCATAACTTCGCTGACCAGTTTGAAGCTTTTCAAATCTCCCACGTAATGCGGGGGCAAAATAAGAAAGCGGATGCGCTTAGCAAATTGGCTGCTTTGGCTTTTGATCATCTGGGGAAGAAAGTTCTTATAGAAGAACTGCATGCGAAATCCATTGTTATGATGCCTTTGGTAGCACCTGTTGAGGAATCCAGCTCAACATGGATGACACCTATTATTGCTTTCCTGCAGGACGGCACATCACCTGCGGATTCCGTTGATGCGAAGAAGGTCCGCATCAAGGCACCACTGTATGCCCTTAAGGGTGATGTCCTATATCGAAAAAATTATTTAGGGCCGCACTTAAGATGTATTGGTCCGAAAAAGGCAGAGGAGGTTATATGCGAGGTGCATGAGGGTGCATGTGCTCTTCATTCGGGGCACAGGTCTATTGTGTCAAAAATTATGCGGCTAGGTTATTATTGGCCCACAATGTACGCAGATACTATACGAATAGTTAAGCAATGCGAATCCTGCCAAATACATGCACCTATCAGCAGGGCACCTGCGCATCCAATGATACCAGTCTCCTCACCATGGCCATTCTGCAAATGGGCAATTGACATAGTCGGACCATTTCCAAAAGGCCGAGGTAATATTATCATTTATTTTATACCATATGCTATTTAAGTCAGTATCTTACGCATACTCTGCACACGCAGGAAACATCAAATTCTTGATTGTTGCGATCGATTATTTCACGAAGTGGGTTGAAGCGCGACCGCTGGCAACAATTTCGGGAAAAAGGGTGCGAAACTTTGTATGGGAAGACATTGTTTGTCGATTCGGCATACCAAACGAAATCGTTAGTGATAACGGTACGCAGTTTGCGGGGGATCCTTTTCGTAGTTGGTGCGCAGAGCTTAATATTAAGCAGACTTTTACTTCCGTTGCGCATCCGCAGGCGAATGGCTAGTGCGAAGTCACCAACCGGGATATAGTGGCCGGAATCAAAGCTAGATTGGGCCATGGCAGAGTTGGTTGGGTGGATGAACTACCAAAAGTTTTGTGGGCACATAGAACAACGCCGAAAGCAAGCACTGACGAAACTCCGTTCAGTTTGGTTTACGGGTCAGAAGCTGTTGTGCTCGCAGAGATTGGGGTACCAACGTTCCGCATACAGAATTTTGACGAACAAAATAACTCAGAAGCTTTGCGGGAAAATCTTAATCTGCTTGAAGAACGCAGACTCTCTGCGGCGGTAAACGAAGCCAATAACAAGCAGAAAATTGCAAAGTACTACAATCAGCGTGTGCGTTCGCGCTCTTATAAGTGCGGGGACTTAGTTTGGCGTCAGAATGACGCAAGTCATGCGGAGGATACTGGGAAATTGGGCCCCCGCTGGGAAGGTCCGTATAGGGTAGCAAAAGCAAGCAACACCGGGGCATACCATCTCGAGACACTAGATGGAAAACCTGTGAAACGCACTTGGCACGCGACATTGTTGAAAAAATGTTATATGTAGCTAGATGGACCTGATCACTCCAATTTATTTTAGCACATTATTTTTTCTATGTATTTTCCGTCCGTTTGGATGTGTCGCGGTTGTAATCATTATTAATGCCAATTGAATATTTACTCGCGCATACTTTTATTGTTTATTTCTTTTTGTATGCGGTTCCTGCCTACTTAAGGGGTGTCCTCTAGTGTAACATCCCGCATTTTTCCATTAAATTTATTTTAACACCGTCTTTTTTTTTAATAATATCTTTCGTCATTTAATTTGGTATCTTCGTTAACTAACGTTCATAATATCCTCGTTATTTAATTATAACGTCACCCGTTTACTCGAGCGTTTTAAAATATTCGTTTGGTTATTTTCCGCACCCGACTACAAACTCGAGGGACTAAAATTGACACGGGGCAAACTAGTTGACTAGGTCACCTAGTCTACCCCAATCACCACCATTCAACCATCTCTCTCTCTCTCTCTCTTTCTCTCTAGCAAGAACACACCCAATTTCCAAATTCATTCAATCATCATCTAAATTCGATCTAGGAGGCTTACAACAAAATAAACTACATATTTGTGATCCTCTCTTCATCCTCTACATTTTGATACCAATATCATCAAGTTTGGGTAACATTTCTAAAACTCTAGATTTCTTTAAATTCGTGTTCTTGACTTATAAAGTTGTTAATTAGTGTCTATGGCTCATCATGATGTCGTGTATGTAATTTGTATGCTCGATTCGTTGTTTTTGGTGTAACTAGTTCATTATGAAAATTTGCTTGCTAAATCTTTGATTTTGAATGATCAAATGTTGTTAGATTGTTAAAGTGCATGTTTTAAAAGTTTTACTAGTATCATTAGCTTCGTTTTGATGTATAGGTTGATTAAGGAAACTCCAAGAACATGATTAGTGATTTTGTGAACTTGGATTAGGGTTTGATAAGCTTTATATGAACTTTTGGTGCATCAAATGCTATGAATTGTTGTTGATAAGTGTTTAGTTTCAATGTGTGTTTGATTACCTTCGAAACGGCATATCATACATGTAAATTGGTTGCCCGAATCATGAAATGCGTTTTTAGAACTTGAAACTTTGATTATGAACGTTTAATGCGGTTTTTGGTTGTTGTTAGTGATGAATTGCTTGATGAAATGTGCTTAGTTGTTTTCCTTGTCAAATTACCTTTCCAACGATATATAGTATGCATTTTGGATGTTTTCGGTTCATAAAATATGTTAATTTGAGTTTTGGTTCGTGACTTGGACCATTTTTCTGCAAACTGCATGTTTCCCAGGTATTGCGCGCCGCGCATATACCCGCGCACCGCGCAGAATTAGAAATCCCAGATGTTTGCCTTCGTGGTTAAGTTCTGACCAGGATTTACACTTGGGTGCGCGCCGCGCAACCCATTGCGCGCCGCGCATATGCCCAGCTCATTTTTGTTTTTATTTTTCCTTTCACAAAATGTTTCCCGCTTAACCGTAACTCCGATTAACATGAAACTTGGCCATTCTGCTCATAAATGATTTCTCATCATGGGAAAATTGTCGGATACCCGACCCGACCCCGTTGACTTTGACTTTGACCAAATTTGACTTTTAGTCAAACTTAACCAAACAATTATACGATCGTTCTAACATGCTTAATTACTTGTATCGTGCATGAAACTTGACTAATTGATTCACATGCTACATAATCGAGTTGTAACGAGCCATAGGACTAATTGAACATCTTTGACCGTTTGTGTTTACCGTTATTGATACAACCTATATGTTTAGGTCAAGACTAGCTTTGTCTTTGCACGCGTTTACTTGTCGAAGTACTTTATTAACTCTTGCACTCAAGGTGAGATCATAGTCCCACTTTTACTCTTTTTGAACTTATATTTGGGATGAGAAAACATAAACGATTCTTTTGAACTAAGTGAACACAAGAACGGGAAAACAAACATTCTACATACGAGTTTAGAACAAAAATCCTCAATTCGATTATCATTAGTTACACTTGCCGGGTGTAAGCGAGAACTTATGTTATATGGCCATATGGGTTGACAACCCTCATCTTTGACGGTTCGCTACCGTCTACGGATGAAATATATTTTCGAGAATCAGTGTTTGTTCTAGCACTATGGATGGGGTATACAATGGATGGAATGTTAAGCATTGATAATTGGGTGCTCGTGAAACAAACTTTTGGAATGTATTACTATTATTTCATTGATGCAAATCTTGTGGTTCACTTGTACTCACTTACTTAAACCTATGATTTCACCAACGTTTTCGTTGACAGATTTCTATGTTTTTCTCAGGTCTTGCACGATATGTGAAACATGCTTCTGCTTACTATTTGATACTTGCATCCGATGTCGAGTATACATGCATTTCATGGAGCGTCTTTTGACTTTACTTTAAACCGTGTCGCCTAGATTTCAATCGTACTTATAACGTTGTAACTTAACTTTTGGTTGAACAATTCTTGTAAACTTTGAAACAATCTTTATTTTGAAATGAAGGCGACATATTTTGGTCAAACGTTATCTTAAAGACTTATAATCAGGTAATGGGACCCACGTAGCCGACGCCGTCACTTGACGATTTGTCGGGGTCGCTACAAGTGGTATCAGAGCCTTGGTTGTAGGGATTTAGAGTTCATTTGTGTCCACCCCGAGTCATAGGGTACATAGGTGAATCTAGACTACAACCGGCATATAGACTGAAGTAGGAATTACTTGACTATTTGTGCATTTATACTCGAACTTTTCTATCATATCTAACTCGTATTCGATCTTGATCTTACGTTGATAAATTTTGTTGACGCGCCACCTTGACTTTATAAAGTAATGTTAAATGCACATGTAAATCAGGGTAATATAATTTCCGGGATTATATTACGGTGATTCACATGGACGTTCCGACATTATGACGTAAAGAATTTAAGGCGAGTCAAGGAAAAATTTCCTCTCTATCCTTATTCCATACTCCGGTTAGTATTGTTGAAAATACTAACCAACGATATTCTTGTGTCATGAAGGAACAATGGCTCACCAAGGTCAACACAATACTCCTCTCGAAACCCTAGAACAAGCTCTTCAACGAATGATAACCACCGCCGTGGGTACGGCCGTGGCCGATCACTTTTCTAACAACAACAATCATGGAACCGGTAATTCAAATGAAGGTTGCTCCTACAAGAACTTCATGAAGTACAATCCTCCCACTTTCGATGGAACCGGGGGACCGGTTACTCTCACCCGATGGTTTGAACAAACAGAATCCGTTTTTAGCATAAGCGGTTGTTAGGACCAAGATAAGGTCAAGTTTTCCACCCTCACTCTTACCGGTATCGCTCTCTCATGGTGGAACACGTATGTACAATCAGTGGGTATCGATGAAGCCCTTACACTCTCTTGGACCGAATTAAGAGAAAGAATGATCACCGAATACTTCCCACGCGATGAGACTCGAAGGCTCGAGCAAGGGCTAAGGAATTTAAGAACGGTCGGGAATGACCTCGGAGCTTATAATCAACGGTTTACCGAACTAGTCTCAATGTGTCCAAATCTCATGACTCCCGAATCCCTAAGAGTCGAACTTTACATGGATAGCCTCCCTAAGAGCATTCAACACGGGGTAATGGCATCCCAACCCACTAACCTACAAGAGGCTTTAACAATGGCCCGCCATACTTTAGACACGGCGAATGAAATGGAAACGCCGGCACCAATGGTCGAGAACCAATCTAGCGGCAATAAAAGAACATGGGAAGCCTCTCAATCAAGCAACCACAACCACAACAACCTCTCCAAGAAGCCTTTCGCCTCCAACGACAAGAAAGGCTATACCGGAAAACTACCTTTTTGTAACGAATGCCACAAGCATCACTTTGAAGGATGTGGCAGGTTTCGCCACCGGCGCCAAGAACCCGTCGCTCGAAAGATGCCCAACGCACACAGAACGGGTGCTTGCTTCGAATGTGGCCAACTGGGTCATTTTAGGAATGTGTGCCCAAATAAGAAAATCAACCCCAACGCACGCCGTTGAACCTTCGACATCGACACCAAGGATGCCCGGAACGACGATGGACTAGTAACGGGTACGTTTCTTCACAACAAACCGTATATTTCATACTTGTTCGATTCGATTACCGCTAGACGTTTTACAACCAAGACTTTGACTTGTACTCATTACCTTCCATTTTTTTTTCTCCCTAGATACTATTTAGGCGATTTAAGCGACCAACGGAAAAATATTGTATGCCTATAAATATTATCGGAGGATATACGTTAAGAAATTGAACTCGACACCAATAGAACTAAGGAACTCAAAACCTATTCATTAAGGAGAAATTGTTGCCCTACATTTATGTATAGATTATTGTGAACTAAGAAATTTTCGGTTGGAAACCGATACCCTCTCCCTCGCATCCATGACCTCATGATTATTTGCACGAATCTCGTATGTTCCAAATCGACCTCCGTTCCGGTTATCATCAATTGGGGGTTAAGTGAGACGATGTCTCCTAAGCCATTTTCTGAACTCGCGACGTTAGTTGTAAATCTCTCTTAGTACCGTTTGATTTATTTAGGACTCCGTCCGTATTCATGAACCTCCTAAACCACGTATGCAACTTATCTAGACTAATCTGTTATCGTATTTATAGATGACATCTTAACCTATTCAAGTAAAGAAGGAAAACGAACAACATCACCATCTTAAGCTCGAACTTTTGAGAAAAGAGCAACTCTATACCAAATTCTCCGAGTGAGAATTTCTGTTGAACGAAGTCCAATTTTCTAGACCATGATGTTAATGGTCAAGACATTACAATCAATCTCGAAATCAAGCCACATGTAATCAGGAAACTCTCCCAACTCAGACTTGTATTCGTAAAATCTTAGATCTCGTCTATTTTTACCGAAGATTCATTTCTGACTTTTCTCGTGTCACACGACTTTTAAACTCGTTAACTCACTAAGGAAAACTCTAAACCTCTCCGTGTTCGAACCTTGAGCGTGATCCTTCACACCAACATTTCTAGTTAAAATCGTATAGCAACAGATTGAACTCAAACATGGAAATATTTCTACTTGAACGCCGAAAGGCATACTCTCTCGACTCAAAAATCAACATAACTGAAATTCGTTATATTGCACGAAGAATTCGAATACTAAATTGTGGATCCGATCAATTTTCTCGTCATCCCGTACCACACTACCTACCTCTGTTATTTCACCGTCACCGTCTGATATTACTGGGATTTAAGATAACACACAATCCAACGATACTTCACTCTTCTTTGACTTAACGCCCTTGTGTTTCTGATAATCGGTCAACTATTATTCAACCCCGAACTATACAACTACGTGTACTACCTCGTTTCTCTTTCAGACTTCAACTTTTGACAACTAGAGGCACGTTATGGCAACCTCGAGATGTAAACTCATCCTATTCTAAGTCCTCATTTCACTACTATCTTTACCGTTCGCATTTCCGTTTAAAGAAACTCCTTGTAACATTTCTCCATGGATAGAGAAACTCCTCATATTACATAAGTATTCGCCACGAGGGTGAATAGTCCTAACGAACATTTTTCGAACCCTAACTAACTTGTTCAAACGTATCTTAAGAGATTCTATTCCAGCACGGTGTATCTTTGTCAATTATTCTGTATCGAAATACTCGTTTCACTTCTAGTTTTACAAGAAACCTTGGGAACCCGCTTAGACATGAGTACCGCGTACCACCCACAAACTGACGAACCGAGCAAACGAACGATTTACGTCTTGGAAAGACATGTCACAAACTCGTATTGTCACCTCTAGTAGATCACTCTTACAACAGTAGTTACCACTCGTGTGTTCACGCGCACTTTTCGAAACCCTATATGACCGCTAATGTCATACCCCTGTTCATTTAACCAAAGCATCAACCACCGAAATCTGAACTCCATCAAGAAACAACAATTGAGATCGTTCAAGTCCGAGAAAGGCTCGAGATGACCCGTAGTCGCCAGAAGAGTTATACCAAACTTAGATAAGAACCTCACAAATCCCAGCGTGTCACCGCGTAATATTGAGAAACCGCACCTTGGAAAGGTGTAATCCATTTTGGAAAATCGAGAAAGGCTATATCCGCAATATCGAACCTTTTGAAACCTTGGGGCGTATTGGAACCGCTTCCTATCGTTTATAACTTCCGACTAAATTAAGTTTCCGTTTACCCTACATTTCGTGTAACAAACTTAGAAACGTGTCCTGCGGAACAGGAACGTGCAATCCTTCTAGATGCACCAACTATTGATGACAAACTCCTCCTCGTAGGGAAAACTGGCTGAACTTGTGGATCGTAAAACCAAGCCCTAATACAACGTAACACCCCGACTATCCAGATTCGTGGAATGTCCAAGAAAGTACCTTTAATCATTCGTAGAGTTACTACACTAGGTCTCGAGTAAGAGACATCGACTATTACTTCCAACTAAATTTCGGGACGAAATTTCTTTTGAGGTGTGGATAATGTAACATCCCGCATTTTTCCATTAAATTTATTTTAACACCGTCTTTTTTTTTTAATAATATCTTTCGTCATTTAATTTGGTATCTTTCGTTAACTAACGTTCATAATATCCTCGTTATTTAATTATAACGTCACCCGTTTACTCGAGCGTTTTAAAATATTCGTTTGGTTATTTTCCGCACCCGACTACAAACTCGAGGGACTAAAATTGACACGGGGCAAACTAGTTGACTAGGTCACCTAGTCTACCCCAATCACCACCATTCAACCATCTCTCTCTCTCTCTCTCTCTTTCTCTCTAGCAAGAACACACCCAATTTCCAAATTCATTCAATCATCATCTAAATTCGATCTAGGAGGCTTACAACAAAATAAACTACATATTTGTGATCCTCTCTTCATCCTCTACATTTTGATACCAATATCATCAAGTTTGGGTAACATTTCTAAAACTCTAGATTTCTTTAAATTCGTGTTCTTGACTTATAAAGTTGTTAATTAGTGTCTATGGCTCATCATGATGTCGTGTATGTAATTTGTATGCTCGATTCGTTGTTTTTGGTGTAACTAGTTCATTATGAAAATTTGCTTGCTAAATCTTTGATTTTGAATGATCAAATGTTGTTAGATTGTTAAAGTGCATGTTTTAAAAGTGTTACTAGTATCATTAGCTTCGTTTTGATGTATAGGTTGATTAAGGAAACTCCAAGAACATGATTAGTGATTTTGTGAACTTGGATTAGGGTTTGATAAGCTTTATATGAACTTTTGGTGCATCAAATGCTATGAATTGTTGTTGATAAGTGTTTAGTTTCAATGTGTGTTTGATTACCTTCGAAACGGCATATCATACATGTAAATTGGTTGCCCGAATCATGAAATGCGTTTTTAGAACTTGAAACTTTGATTATGAACGTTTAATGCGGTTTTTGGTTGTTGTTAGTGATGAATTACTTGATGAAATGTGCTTAGTTGTTTTCCTTGTCAAATTACCTTTCCAACGATATATAGTATGCATTTTGGATGTTTTCGGTTCATAAAATATGTTAATTTGAGTTTTGGTTCGTGACTTGGACCATTTTTCTGCAAACTGCATGTTTCCCAGGTATTGCGCGCCGCGCATATACCCGCGCACCGCGCAGAATTAGAAATCCCAGATGTTTGCCTTCGTGGTTAAGTTCTGACCAGGATTTACACTTGGGTGCGCGCCGCGCAACCCATTGCGCGCCGCGCATATGCCCAGCTCATTTTTGTTTTTATTTTTCCTTTCACAAAATGTTTCCCGCTTAACCGTAACTCCGATTAACATGAAACTTGGCCATTCTGCTCATAAATGATTTCTCATCATGGGAAAATTGTCGGATACCCGACCCGACCCCGTTGACTTTGACTTTGACCAAGTTTGACTTTTAGTCAAACTTAACCAAACAATTATACGATCGTTCTAACATGCTTAATTACTTGTATCGTGCATGAAACTTGACTAATTGATTCACATGCTACATAATCGAGTTGTAACGAGCCATAGGACTAATTGAACATCTTTGACCGTTTGTGTTTACCGTTATTGATACAACCTATATGTTTAGGTCAAGACTAGCTTTGTCTTTGCACGCGTTTACTTGTCGAAGTACTTTATTAACTCTTGCACTCAAGGTGAGATCATAGTCCTACTTTTACTCTTTTTAAACTTATATTTGGGATGAGAAAACATAAACGATTCTTTTGAACTAAGTGAACACAAGAACGGGAAAACAAACATTCTACATACGAGTTTAGAACAAAAATCCTCAATTCGATTATCATTAGTTACACTTGCCGAGTGTAAGCGAGAACTTATGTTATATGGCCATATGGGTTGACAACCCTCATCTTTGACGGTTCGCTACCGTCTACGGATGAAATATATTTTCGAGAATCAGTGTTTGTTCTAGCACTATGGATGGGGTATACAATGGATGGAATGTTAAGCATTGATAATTGGGTGCTCGTGAAACAAACTTTTGGAATGTATTACTATTATTTCATTGATGCAAATCTTGTGGTTCACTTGTACTCACTTACTTAAACCTATGATTTCACCAACGTTTTCGTTGACAGATTTCTATGTTTTTCTCAGGTCTTGCACGATATGTGAAACATGCTTCCGCTTACTATTTGATACTTGCATCCGATGTCGAGTATACATGCATTTCATGGAGCGTCTTTTGACTTTACTTTAAACCGTGTCGCCTAGATTTCAATCGTACTTATAACGTTGTAACTTAACTTTTGGTTGAACAATTCTTGTAAACTTTGAAACAATCTTTATTTTGAAATGAAGGCGACATATTTTGGTCAAACGTTATCTTAAAGACTTATAATCAGGTAATGGGACCCACGTAGCCGACGCCGTCACTTGACGATTTGTCGGGGTCGCTACATCTAGCCCCCGTGCGGCAGAAGCCTGTTTGGTTACAAGGCTAGACATTAACGGCAGGCGAAGGGAATTGGTTTTCCCCTAGCCAAGTGCCACGCAGACTAGATGGCTACCAAGTCGACTTAAAAATACAAGCATTGGTTTGCTTATGCGTAATTACTCTCGCATTGGTTTGCGTGAGGAACTCTTAAGCATAAAAGCATTGGTTTGTTTTTAGTTGCGTTGCTTACCATACAGCTAAAGTGCACCTCTAGCACATGACAAAGCAATAACGCAGTAGCTTTTGAGTCTAAGTTGTTTAAGGTAAAATTGCTAAAATGTTGGTTTATTTTACGCAGTACCTGCGTATGCGCATGAGTTTTGGTTAACTGTGCGCATAGGCATGCGGTTCATCTTTTGTTTTGATTCGCGATATATACACAATTAATAGATAACGCATGCATAACACAATAATGTATAATATAAACTAATGTTATTACAAATAAATCGTTTCAAGTGCCGGCCCAACACGGGACTTAGGTGTAGTGACCCGAACTTTTCTGAACCTTTCTATGATTATATGTTTAATGAAAACTATATTTACATGATTAAATGTTTCCAACATGTTAAGCAATCAAACTTGTTAAGACTTGGTTAATTGAAACGGAAATTTTGTAAACGTCTGATTACCCAGTTTGACCAATGATTCACGAACGCTATAAGTTGTATATGACATGATGATACATAAATGAATAAATATATATGTTTAACATGATATAATGATCATCAATTATCTCATTAAAAATAGTAACAATAAGTTATATACTTAAAAAGGAGACTATTGACGTATGAAACTCGAAACGATACATATAACGATTATCGTTATAACCACGTCTTACTAAATATATATGAAGCATATTAATACATTGTTATATTATATATATAACATGATAATATGATAATTAAATATATCATTAAGTGTATTAACAATGAACTACATAAGTAAAAACAAGACTACTAACTTAAGGATTTCGAAACGAGACATATATGTAACGATTATCGTTGTAACGACAATTAAATGTATATATCATATTAAGATATATTAATATATCATAATATCATGATAATATAATAATTTAAAATCTCATTTGATATTATAAACTTTGGGTTAACAACATTTAACAAGATCGTTAACCTAAAGGTCTCAAAACAACACTTACATGTAACGACTAACGATGACTTAACGACTCAGTTAAAATGTATATACATGTAGTGTTTTAATATGTATTCATACACTTTTGAAAGACTTCAAGACACTTATCAAAATACTTCTACTTAACAAAAATGCTTACAATTACATCCTCGTTCAGTTTCATCAACAATTCTACTCGTATGCACCCGTATTCGTACTCGTACAATACACAACTTTTAGATGTATGTACTATTGGTATATACACTCCAATGATCAGCTCTTAGCAGCCCATGTGAGTCACCTAACACATGTGGGAACCATCATTTGGCAACTAGCATGAAATATCTCATAAAATTACAAAAATATGAGTAATCATTCATGACTTATTTACATGAAAACAAAATTACATATCCTTTATATCTAATCCATACACCAACGACCAAAAACACCTATAAATACTTTCATTCTTAAATTTTATTCATCTAATTGATCTCTCTCAAGTTCTATCTTCAAGTTCTAAGTGTTCTTCATAAATTCTACAAGTTCTAGTTACATAAAATCAAGAATACTTTCAAGTTTGCTAGCTCACTTCCAATCTTGTAAGTTGATCATCCAACCTCAAGAAATCTTTGTTTCTTACAGTAGGTTATCATTCTAATACAAGGTAATAATCATATTCAAACTTTGGTTCAATTTCTATAACTATAACAGTCATATTTCAAGTGATGATCTTACTTGAACTTGTTTTCGTGTCATGATTCTGCTTCAAGAACTTCGAGCCATTCAAGGATCCGTTGAAGCTAGATCAATTTTTCTCTTTTACAGTAGGTTTATCCAAGGAACTTAAGGTAGTAATGATGTTCATAACATCATTCGATTCATACATAAAAAGCTATCATATTCGAAGTGGTAAACTAGTAATCACTAGAACATAGTTTAGTTAATTCTAAACTTGTTCGCAAATAAAGTTAATCCTTCTAACTACACTTTTAAAATCAACTATACACATGATCTTTATCTATATGATATGCTAACTTAATGATTTAAAACCTGAAAACACGATAAACACCATAAAACCGGATTTACGCCGTCGTAGTTACAACCGGGGGCTGTTTTGGTTTGGATAATTAAAAACTATGAAAAACTTTGATTTAAAAGCTATACTTCTGGGAAAATGATTTTTCTTATGAACATGAAACCATATCCAAAAATTATGGTTACACTCAAAGTGAAAGTATGTTTTTCAAAACAGTCATCAAGATGTCGTTCTTTCGACGGAAATGACAACCTCTTTCAAAAATGACTTGTAACTTGTATTTCCGACTATAAACCTATACCTTTTCTGTTTAGTTTAATAAAGTCAAGTTCAATACGGAACCGTGGCCGCTTAAATCACTCAAAACGGATTAGAAACGAAGAAATGGCGAGCAAAACAAAATTGGTAAAAACTACTCATTTTAGCTACGTGAAAATTGGTAACAAATCTATTCCAACCATAACTTAATCAACTTGTATTGTATATTATGTAATCTTGAGATACCATAGACACGTATACAATGTTTTGACCTATCATGTCGACACATCTATATATATTTCGGAACAACCATAGACACTCTATATGTGAATGTTGGAGTTAGCTATACAGGGTTGAGGTTGATTCCAAAATATATATAGTTTGAGTTGTGATCAATACTGAGATATGTGTACACTGGGTCGTGGATTGATTCAAGATATTATATATATCGATTTATTTCTGTACATCTAACTGTGGACAACTAGTTGTAGGTTACTAACGAGGACAGCTGACTTAATAAACTTAAAACATCAAAATGTATTAAAATTGTTGTAAATATATTTTGAACATACTTTGATATATATGTACATATTTGTTATAGGTTCGTGAATCGACCAGTGGCCAAGTCTTACTTCCCGAAGAAGTAAAAAATCTGTGAAAGTGAGTTATAGTCCCACTTTTAAAATCTAATATTTTTGGGATGAGAATATATGCAGGTTTTATAAATGATTTACAAAATAGACACAAGTACGTGAAACTACATTCTATGGTTGAATTATCGAAATCGAATATGCCCCTTTTTATTAAGTCTGGTAATCTAAGAATTAGGGAACAGACACCCTAATTGACGCGAATCCTAAAGATAGATCTATTGGGCCTAACAAACCCCATCCAAAGTACCGGATGCTTTAGTACTTCGAAATTTATATCATATCCGAAGGGTGTCCCGGAATGATGGATTATCGGAAATTTGAACTGAAGTACTTGGTCGACTGGATGACGATTCTAAAGAAAAATCAACGGCGGTTATATTTGCTAAATGTCTTGATCTAGTTACAGGTGGTGAACGTACAAAAGGTGATGAACGTCTTGCTCGGTGCATTCACTGAATATCCTATTAGTTTTAAAAAGGAAAGAAAAATTATAATAAGTTATCCAATCAATAGACTTTTCTGATTTTGCCCACGTTTCGAATAGCCAAAAGATGCAGCAGAGGGGCAGGATTCGTTTGGTCTCAATATAATTGAGGACTTTTTGGCTCCAATAACCCGGTCCACGTACAAATCCAACTATTACTACGAACCAGAAAATTTTGATGTCTATCAATTTAACCACTCAAAATAAATTTTCGTAATTTTAAGAAATTTAGATAAGAAGTAGAATAAAAATCTATGTCCTAAAACTAGAATAGCGAGAAATAAGAAAGAAAAAGAGTTCGTCGGAAAAAAAATTGAAAAAGAAAAATGGTTGAAAAAAAATAAAAGGTGACGGAAAAATAAAAGAAACTTATAAAAAATTAAAAATACTTGACTAACCTAACCTTATTACTACAACTAACTTAAAATTATAATCGCAAATTGATATTACTAATTGGAATGATAATTGATACATAGGTAAAAGTCGTCTAAAAATATTAAAGCTTACAGGAAAAACTAAATCCCAAATGGAAATAACTTAAAAAGAAACTAAAACTTAAAAAGGCGTCGCAAAATTCTAAAGCACCTAAATCTTAGTCTAAAGAAAAAGCACTTAAGGAATTCTACGGCAAAGCCTAAAAATCTAGGAGTAAAAATAACTATAGCAAAAACTAAGTTTAAAACTAAATATGAGCGAAAAATACAAATATTACGCTACAACGATTAAAAAGGGACAAAATAAAAATATACAAAAAGTTGTAAAAAGTACAATTTTTATAAAAATATTATTTTTATATTATTTATTTAATAAAACTACTAATTTTACAATTTAATTAAACTAATTTAACTAAAATATAAATTAAATAAAACTTAAATTAAAATAAACTTAATTATAATAATAATAATTAGGGTTAATAATAATAATAATTAATAATAATCCATAATAAATGCAGGATTAGGGCTTCCTGTTCGTGTGTCAGGTCCCCTCCGCGACTTGCGGGGTTTCAAAATTCAACCCTGGAACAGTTTAAAACTCGACGTTTTTTTTTTTTTCTGTTTTTATATTTTCTGTTTTCTGTTTTTATATAAATAAAAGATATTTAAATAAAACTTATATTTTTATAAACTAAAATAAAAATAAAGAAACTTATAAAACTTAAATATTTAACAAAATCTTAAAAATACTTATATTTTTGTTTTTCTTTTTATATTTTTGAATAATTAAAACGTATTTTTACAAAAACGAATTTTAATAAAAGTTAACTAAAAATCTTTTTTTTTTTTTTTTTTATATTAGCGTTGCGCTTCCGGCGTTTAAGAGTGTCCCCGGCAGCGGCGCCAAAAATACTTGATGTCAAAGCTAAGGGGTATAAAATACTATTGAAGTTTACAACGAAACACTATTAAATACGATACAATTTTACACAAGATATTTATTTATTTAGAGAATGGATATACTTAAACCTTGCTACAACACTTATAGGCAGTGTACCTAATCGTACAGTAGTGTAGTTTTTAGTAAGTCCGGTTCGTTCCACAGGGAAATCTTTAAACAAATCTTAACGCTATATTAGTTTACTTTTATAAAAATACAAATACATATATATAAGTAATATTATTATTATAAAGGGGGGTTTTTACCGTTTAATGACCGGTTTGTCGATTTTAAGACTTTAGTCGCAGTTAAAACCTAATGTAAAATATAAAATAAATACAAGACTTAAATTAAAGCGTAAAGTAAATAACGATAATGAAATTGCGAATAATAAAAGTGCGATAAAATAAACTTGCGATAATTAAAAAGGACGATAATTAAAAGTGCAATTAAATAACAATAAATAAAAGTGCGATAATTAGAAGTGCAATTAAATATAAAATAAAGGAAATTAAATATGAAATAAAAGAATTATGCTTATTTAAACTTCCGTAATCATGATGTTTGACGTGTTGATTTTAGTTTTATGCCCATGGGTTAATTGTCCTTTGTCCTGGATTATTTAATATGTCCGTCTGGTTTTTGTCCATAACAGTCCATCAGTCATAAATATAAAATGCGAGTGCCCTCGTCAAATTATCCTTATACCCGAAGTTAAATATTCCAACTAATTGGGGATTCGAATTGTAACAAGGTTTTAATACTTTGTTTAATGAATACACCAGGTTATCGACTGCGTGTAAACCAAGGTTTTACTACTTTGTTAACAATTACACCAATTACCCTTGAATGTAATTCACCCCTGTTTCAACAAGTTTATTAACTATTAATCCATTTCCGTGTCCGGTTAAATGAACGATTATTCGTACATATAAATACCCCGCCCATCGTGTCCGATCGAGTGTATATGGTAATTTATAGGGACGCCCAATTGTAAATCTTTATATTAACATTAACAAACTATCATTTAGTTAAACAAATATAAAGCCCATTAATAGCTCATAGTCTAATTTCCACAAGTGTCGTTCTTTTGTCCAAACCCCAATTATGGTACAAAGCCCAATTACCCAATTTTAGTAATTAGCCCAACATCATGATTACTTCGTTTTAAATAAGCATAATAATAACTTAGCTACGAGACATTAATGTAAAAAGGTTGAACATAACTTACAATGATTAAAAATAGCGTAGCGTTACACGGACAGAATTTCGACTTACACCCTTACAACATTCGCTAACATACCCTTATTATTAGAATTATAATTAAAATTAAAATATAAATTATAAATATATATATATAATTTACGTATGAGAAGAAGAAGAAAAAGATTTATATTTTGTGTATTTTTACGATCAGAATGCGCGAGCTTTATAGGGATTTTCGATTTTTGGGGCTCCGCGACTCGCGGCATTTTTGCCTTCAAACTCCGCGAGTCGCGTAGAATGAAATTACAGCTCAGTCCCTTTGGAGTCTTTCTTGCCGACGGTTTTTATTATTTATTATAATATATAAATAATTATAAGAATTATTTAAATATTATATTATATTTATGTGCATAGTTGACTTGTAATTTTTAGTCCGTTGCGTCGAGCGTTGAGAGTTGACTCTGGTCCCGGTTCCGGATTTTCGAACGTCCTTGCGTACAATTTAATATCTTGTACTTTGCGTTTTGAATCTTGTACTCTTGTAATTTCGAGACATTTCTTATCAATAATTGGAACCTTTTTTATTGTCTTTTGTACTTTTGAGCTTTTTGGTCGTTTGCGTCTTCAATTCGTCGAATCTGTCTTTTGTCTTCACCTTTTATTATTTAAACGAATATCACTTGTAAATAGAACAATTGCAACTAAAAGCTTGTCTTTCTTGAGAAATAATGCTATGAAATATATGTTCGTTTTTAGCATTATCAAATATTCCCACACTTGAGCGTTGCTTGTCCTCAAGCAATATCGTCTTGAAATACTAGAATCACTTCTTTATTCTTCACACTTTGTACATCAGTGATTTCTATACGGCGGTATAAACAATGGTAGTAACGATATGGTTTACAGTCCCACATGACTATAAAAATTTAGATCCATTAAGGAAATTGGATCTTTATGAAAACATTTGATCTTTTGAAAATTAAATCTAGTTTTTACCCTAGATAAGTTTTCCGGGATAACCCTTTACCGGTGTTTGCAAAATATTTTTGTGGGTTTGGTGGGTTTCAGATTTGAAAATTTTAGCTCAAAACTTGCGGTTTTGTGTCACCCACTTGCTAACCTTGTATTTGGAAAGCAACACGTCCAGTTTACTTGTCCCGTATATTACCTTTCGATAAACTACCGTCCGGTTGTAAAGGAAAGCGTTGAACAAGCAACTGTTAAGGCAATGTCCCCTGACATGCTTTTAATTATGGTCTATAACGTGTCGGACGCAATTACTATCCTTGGTAGGAGCAATAGTAAAGCTCACCCTTATAATTTTTCGGTATGGCACAAGGTCCTGTCTTTGACCACTATGCAACCACCGTTCTTACGGTTGACACCCGATTTAGTTCAGGTGACCTAATGAATTCCAGGTGAATTCCTAGGTTTTTACGTTCAATGGTAATGAACGCATTGAAAATAGGGTTTTCAGAAAACAAATCGGTTTATAATTTTGATCAAAATATTTTCTCGTTCAAGCTCGAGTTTAGATATCATTGAATTCCATGAGTTTGAATTCTCAATCTTTAAGGTCAATCTCTAGGATTGAGTAATATTAGTCTTAAAAGCTGATTTTTAATCTTTAAGGAGATTATCCTTTCTAGGGATCTGATTCATTAGTCTTATCCAGCTAATTTGCATGGTGCCCCCCCATTGTACGAGATAAATCCTTCTCATGGTTAGGATAAATCTGACCACTTGGCGACCCTGTTTAATGCTGAGGTCCGTGGATTTCCTGCTGATTTTAGTGATGACTTTTCTAGATTTTTCGTCAACCTACAGCTGGTCTGGACGACAACTTCATGACCTAAATCAAGAAGCGCGTTTCTTTTTCGGAAGACTTTACTTCCTTTTAATGATGGAATTGATTCATTGTGTAGATCCATCTCTTCTTTTCTTTCATCGGGTAAAAACAGTTTACTTTAGTCCAAAGCAAAAGTATTTTCAGTTATTTGTTACAGATATATGTGACATATGTTTAAGATAACTTGGTAAATTTTCCCACACTTGGCTTTTATTTTCCTTTTTATCGTCCTCTATTCCATTTTAAATGAATTTTAACATTTTGGTTTGTTTCTCAATTTATGTCCTTTCTGAGGTAACAATAATTTCGGTGTTAAAACCTAGTTTTATCGTTCATAAATATGTATAAACATGATTTCGAGTTCATTTAATTGAAAATTTTGAAAAATTTTACTAGAATTGGGTAGTTTGTATATAAGACTAGGGCTGTTCTTTTTTTATCAGAGAGCACTAGATTCTAATACAACTACTGCTTTACTAGTATTTTTAATGGTAACCAAGTGTTTAAGATAAAAATTTTAAAAATCCGAAAGAATTTAACCCCTCCCCACACTTAAGATCTTGCAATGCCCTCATTTGCAAGAAATCAGTAACAATTTAAATTATTGAGGGTGATTTGTGTGAAAATGATTAAATTTTTACCAAAGTTTCCAAATATATTGGCGTTTGTTTGCTGAATGATAAATGGTGCACATCATTTGTTCATTCCGTCTTGTTGTTATTTCACATATATTTTGCATCTTGTCGTCAAAATTAGTTGCTTTTGCTGAACTTAATGCCAGTCTTTGAAAATGCGTTGTTTTACCCTGTTGTGTACATAAGATAAACTGCAAACATATATACATATTTTTGAAGTTTGGTATATTACCCCACATTCAAAAATTATTAAAATCTAAGAATAAAAGTTAGATAATTATAAAAATGATTATAATATTAACAAAAGTATTAAACGTATCAATAATTACAATTTACAAAATAAATAAAATAATAAGTATACTAGGGATGATACTGGTACCAATAGGGGTTCCAGGCATAACCATAGGTGCTATAGAATGCTTCGGCAGGGTCATACGTAGGATACGGTGGCTGCATCTCTATAAACCAAGGAGGGAAGATGGGTTTCGGTGTAGGAATATAGTTTCTACCTATATGTTGGCAATGAGCTATGATTTGGTTCTGATGAACTTGCCAATCTTCAAATGCTCTCTGTCTAGCATTTTCGTATTCCTGAGAAGCTATAAACCTTTGCATTTCTTGCATTTCATTCCCCCCTCCTACATTACCTTGCTGCATGTTTCTCTCCACCTGTGGATGTCTACCATGGTATCGTACTGCGGCATTATTTCGCCTCTTCAAAACTTTCGCACCATGGTATACATTTAAACCTATAGTATCGCGGGGTTCCGGTTCTTCTACTAATAATCCCCCCCGACTTATATCCACACCGAGATATTCACCAATCAAAGTAATAAAAATACCACCTCCTATTATGCTATGCGGTCGCATCCCCCGAACCATAGCTGATAAATAATAACCCACACAATACGGTATACTTACAGCGCTTTGTGGGTCTCGAATACACATATGGTAAAACAAATCCTGTTCATTTACTTTTTCCTTGTTCTTACCCCTTTGTGTAATCGAATTAGCTAAAAACCTATGTATCACTCTTAATTCGGCTCTATCTATATCCAAATAAGAGTAATTTCCCCCTTTGAAACGGTGATGGCTTGTCATTTAACTCCACACACCGTGTGTATCAAAATTTTCATCTATCTTTCTACCGTTTAGTATCAATCCTCTACAATCGGCAGACGCTAACTCCTCAGGCGTATATATACGTAAAGCCTGAGCCATGTCCAGTAAAGACATGTGGCGCATCGAACCGCCTAACAAAAATCTAATAAAAGAACGATCGGTTAAACTAGCTACCCGATCATTCAACTCTATACTACATAACAATTCTTCACACCATACTTTATATACAGGTCTACGCATGGTGAATAAATGTACCCAGTCATTAAAAGAAGAATTACCATACCTCTGTACAAGTAATTCCCTAATTGGCCCGGCCAATTCTACAGCTTCTAAGGGTCCCCATTCTATGACCCTTGGTACCTCAACAACCTTAGAATGAAGAGTATGCAAACCTCGTTGATATTTTGGATAATCTATCCAAAGTCTGTCAAATCTCAGGTTCGGGTGCAACTCTTCCAAGTGCATATCGGAAAAGGTCATGACTGGATGAGGTATATCCTGCTTGTAGTAGTTATCCACCTCCTGTTGTTCCAAATTCTCAGCAGGAGCATTGCGGGCTTGGGATGAAGATTCACCCCTTTCAGTCTGCAAAACACATCAAACACAAATTTTGTATATCCAAATATGCATTAGTGTCAGCAAAATCATCAATCAAAATAATTACAATGACATTATCAATTTATATCAAACTTGAGCTCATTTTCATATTTTCATCAAATCTACACTTTTTCAAATAAGCATATACGAAAATGTTCGCCAAGTTCATAATCATTCAACTCAAATAACATGTCAAAATAATCATTACTAGCAATTAAACAAGTTTCAAATGGCATTATCTTTCAAAAATCAAGTTCATGAATTTTAGACTTGAAAAAGTCCACTTTAATTCTCAAAATCATGTTTAGGCTCAAAGTTTGGATCATTTAACTACCTAGACATGTTACACTACTCAATTTAGCAACAATTCATGACAAAAATCGGCCATAACCTGTTTATATCAAAAAGCCCCAAATTGCTCAAGAACACAAACCCTAGATTATTCAAAATTTGAAGTTTAAGGCTTCTAATCATGTTAAACAGCATCAATCTAGGTTATACAAGCATAATACATAAACAATTTAAGCCTAATTACACTAAAAAGCATCAAAATCAATTTGAAAAAAAATGACTTAAGAACACCAAATTTCGGATTAAATGGTGTTTAGGTGTAGAAATTTACCGTTTTTCTTGAGTAATTCTTAGATAGCATCCTTCTCAACATGATTTTAGCAAAAGATTTGATGATTAACGGTTAAAAATTGTGATTTTGGGGTGTATTTTTCGGGTTTTTTTTCGTGGGTATTTCGCTGTGTTTTTGAGTTTTGGGTTGTGTGGACTGAAACTGATTGTTCAGCTCTTTTTATTTTTTTTCTGATTTTCGGTCCCTCCGCGAGTCGCGGCGAATTGCACTTCAAACTCCGCGAGTCGCGGAGTTTGCTATTTTTTATTTTATTTTTTATTTATTTTTTTTATAATCATTAACTTATGAAACAATTAAGTACTTAATTTTAAAATTTTGTTTCCTTTGTTATTTTGGACGAGGTCGTTTCGGATCGATGTCCTAGTCCGTCCCTCGACAAAATTTTAAAATTTGTCTTTTTGTAGCGATTGTTTTAAAAGCTAAGATTTTTGGGTTTTTTCAATGTTTTTGGCATACTTTAATTCAATAAGATTAAAAATAATGATAATAAAAGTTCTCGTCCCTCCCTCGGGTAAAGCAATTTCGGTTTAAAGACCTAGTCTTCAACTTACGACGAATTTTAAAAATCATATTTTAACTTAATGAGATAAAGTAAATTTTTGTTTTTAAATTCACACAACTTAAATATAAAATTCAAAATTAATATTAAAAATTCACACCAAACTTAAAATTTGAAATGCATAAAATTAAAAATTCATATTTTAAAAATTAAAAGTTCACACCAATCTTAATTTAAAAATTCATATTATAAATTCATACCAAACTTATATTAATTTTTCAAATATTTACAATTTTAAATATATTGTTTTTACAAAGTTTACAATATTAATTTAAGATTTAAATATTAATATTAAAAACATGGTAAGAATAAAATTAAAAATCTTTTTGTCTTTTTATCCCACTTTAATCAATCAAATATTATCAAAAATATGCGCCCCTCTTTTCGGTAAAGTAATTTCGGTTCCAAGACCTAATTTAACTCATGACGAATTTTTGAAATATTTTGGGTTGATTGTTTAAAGATATTTATACCTTAAGAATAAACGTTAAATTTCGCAGTGATGTAATAAATTTTTGAATGATATCAATAATTTCGGTCGCCAAACCTAATTTTATTCAATACCAATTTAATACTTTTTAGCGAACAAATTAGCGTTTATTATCAAAAGGTTAAAAATAAAAATAAAAATAAAAACTGTACAGACATACCTGTGAGATAGATTTCTTAGTTATATGATCTATCCCATTCATAAGATAGTCGGTTTAATTGGTTT
Organism: Rutidosis leptorrhynchoides; assembly: GCF_046630445.1. Classification (NCBI taxonomy): domain Eukaryota; kingdom Viridiplantae; phylum Streptophyta; class Magnoliopsida; order Asterales; family Asteraceae; genus Rutidosis; species Rutidosis leptorrhynchoides. The sequence goes on from NC_092335.1 coordinate 475,099,508, forward strand.
TCCATGGCTACATAGGCGTAACCTCGCGCATTCAGTGTCTTTTCTTCTAAACATATGAACGGTCCGTCTCTGCATAAAGTAACAAATTCGGTATTTGAATAGGTTTGATTATTTGAACATTTACCTCCATGTGACCATTTTCCGCATTTGTGACATCTTTCTAGGTGTCGTGCTCTTCTTTTTGCTGCGGATTTTGATTTTCCTTTACCAAATTGTAACTTATTATCTTCGCATCTAGATTCTTTTCTAACTCCGTCCATTCTTTCTCTGATTACTGATACTAATTCACTCGGTAGTATGTCATTATTACGTTTAGTGATCAAAGCGTGTAGCATTAGACCATGGTTTAGTTCACAGGCAGTCTTCATTTTGTAAAAACCTAAAAAAAATAAAAATTCAGAATGGGGGGAGAAGACTAGTTCTTTAGGGTCTGCTAGGGAAAGACCATACGTGTTCCATTTTCGAGAACTACACAAAAACAGACAATCTAACTCTAACAGAAATACATATTATCCTTTAAAGACTTGATTCTCCCCACACTTAGTTAGCTGTGGTGTCGAAATTGTGATTAACTTCGTTGTCGACTTCCATCGGACCATGTATGTAATGTTTAACTCTGTGACCATTAACTTTAAATTCAATCCCATTTGAATTTATCAATTCTATCGTTCCGTATGGGAAAACTCTTTTGACTATGAATGGTCCAGACCATCTTGATTTCAATTTTCCAGGAAATAGCTTGAATCGTGAATTGAAAAGAAGAACTCTGTCTCCTTCTTTAAATTTTTTTGAACTTCTGATTCTTTTATCATGCCATTTCTTCGTTCTTTCTTTATAGATTAATGAATTTTCGTATGCTTCATGTCTTAATTCTTCTAATTCGTTTATTTGACTTAATCGTAGACGTCCGGCTTCATGTAAATCAAGATTACATGTCTTCAAAGCCCAAAATGCTTTGTGTTCAATTTCTACTGGAAGATGACATGCTTTTCCATAAACAAGTCTAAAAGGTGTGGTTCCAATTGGAGTTTTGTAGGCTGTTCTAAAAGCCCAGAGTGCATCCTCCAATTTAATGGACCATTCCTTCGGATTTGATCCTACAGTTTTCTCTAAAATACGTTTTAAAGCTCGGTTGGTATTTTCAACTTGTCCACTTGTTTGTGGATGATATGCGGTGGAGATTTTATGAGTTACTCCATATCTTTTAAGAACTTTCTCAAGTTGATTATTACAGAAATGAGTACCCCGATCACTTATTAAAGCTTTCGGTGTTCCAAACCTTGCAAAAAGACGTTTTAAAAAGTTGACTACAACTCGTGCATCGTTAGTTGGGAGAGCTTGTGCTTCCGCCCATTTAGATACATAATCAATGGCTACGAGTATATATAGATTATTATGAGATTTTGGAAATGGACCCATAAAGTCAATACCCCAAATGTCAAATACTTCACATACTTGGATGACATTTTGTGGCATTTCATCACGTTGACTTATTTTTCCGGCCCTTTGACAAGCATCACAGGATTTGCAAAGAAGGTGTGCGTCTTTGTAAATTGTAGGCCAATAGAATCCAGCATCATAAACTTTTCTTGCTGTTAGTTGAGGCCCATAATGCCCTCCTGTTGGTCCTGTGTGACAATGGTTTAAAATTTTACTAGCTTCATCTCCAAATACACATCGGCGTATTATTCCATCGGGACAACTTTTAAACAGATATGGATCTTCCCAGAAATAGTGTTTTATATCACTGAAGAATTTCTTTCGTCTTTGGTACGATAATCCTTTTTCAAGGAATCCACAAACTAAGTAGTTTGCATAGTCTGCAAACCATGGGATTTCATTATAATCTATCTTCAATAGATATTCATCAGGAAAGTTGTCTTGTATGGCCGATTCATTTAGAACTTCTAATTCGGGATTTTCAAGACGAGAAAGATGATCAGCGGCGAGATTTTCTGCTCCTCTTTTATCTCGGATTTCAATATCAAACTCTTGTAAGAGTAAGATCCAACGGATTAATCTTGGTTTAGCATCTTGTTTTGAAAATAGGTATCTAAGAGCAGAATGGTCGGTATAGACTATCGTTTTGGATAGAATGAGATATGAACGAAATTTGTCAAAAGCAAAGACAATAGCAAGGAGTTCTTTTTCAGTAGTTGTGTAATTCGTCTGTGCTCCTTGTAATGTCTTACTAGCGTAATAAATAGGTTGAAATCGTTTTTCAATCCTTTGTCCTAAAACGGCTCCCATTGCAAAATCACTTGCATCGCACATTAGTTCAAATGGTAGATTCCAATTTGGTGTTATCATGATCGGCGCATTAGTGAGTTTCTCTTTAAGAATATTAAAAGATTTGATACACTCATCTGAAAAGATGAATGGAGCATCTTTTTCTAGGAGTTTATTCATAGGAGTGGCAATTTTAGAAAAATCTTTTATGAAACGTCGGTAAAAACCGGCATGCCCTAGAAAACTCCTAACTCCTCTAACATTGGTGGGATGTGGAAGTTTAGCAATTACATCTACTTTAGCTCTATCCACTTCAATTCCTTCTTTTGAAATTTTATGTCCAAGAACGATGCCTTCTTTAACCATGAAATGGCATTTCTCCCAATTAAGTACTAGATTTGATTGTTCGCATCTAATTAGCATTCGTTCCAGATTAATTAGACATGATTTAAATGTATCACCGAAGACTGAAAAGTCATCCATGAATACTTCCATGCATTCTTCTATCATGTCGTGAAAAATCGCCATCATACACCTTTGAAAGGTTGCAGGGGCGTTGCAAAGTCCAAATGGCATGCGTTTGTAAGCAAAAGTACCATAAGGGCACGTGAATGTGGTTTTCTCTTGGTCCTCGGGTGCTATTGGAATTTGAAAATATCCGGAAAATCCATCTAGAAAACAATAGTAACTATTTCCGGCTAATCTTTCCAACATTTGATCTATGAAAGGTAAGGGAAAGTGATCTTTTCTGGTGGCGTCATTTAATTTTCTATAATCAATACATACACGCCATCCTGTTACAGTCCTAGTAGGAATAAGCTCATTTTTCTCATTTGTAATGACAGTCATGCCACCCTTCTTAGGCACGCATTGAACTGGGCTTACCCATGGACTATCAGAAATTGGATAAATTAAACCTGCATCTAGCAGTTTAATAATCTCTTTTTTAACTACATCTTGCATATTAGGATTTAGTCTTCGTTGGCGTTTCACATACGTTTTATGACCTTCTTCCATAAGGATTTTATGTGTGCAATACGAAGGACTTATTCCTTTAATATCATGAATCTTCCATGCAATGGCTGGTTTATGAGCTTTCAACACAGAAATGAGTTGTGATTTCTCATTTTCAGTAAGAGAAGACGATATTATTACAGGTAATTCAGATTCACCATGTAAATAAGCGTATTCCAAATGGTTTGGAAGTGGCTTTAATTCTAATTTCGGAGGTTCTTCTATCGATGATTTGTATCGATATCTGTCTTCTTCTTTTAGCATTTGAATTTCTTCTGTTGTTGGTTCATATCCATTAGCTATAAGTGTAGCTAACATTTCAGCTTCATCAATTGGTTCATTACCTTCTCCTAAAGAACATTCTCCTGTTCCTTGTAATTCTGGAAATTCTTCTAATAATTCTGCATGTGCATCTATAGTTTGAATATAATAACATGTATCATCTGTAGATTGTGGTTGTTGCATTGCTCTATCAACTGAAAAGTTAACACTCTCATCCTCTATACTTAGGGTCAGTTTCTTACCGAACACGTCTATCATTGCTTTAGCCGTGTTTAAGAATGGTCTTCCTAATATGAGAGGAACTTGAGAATCTTCTTCCATGTCCAGAACAACAAAATCTACTGGAAATACTAAAGTACCAACTTTAACTAGCATGTTCTCCATTATCCCTCTAGGATATTTTATTGATCTATCGGCTAGTCGTATGCTTATTCTGGTTGGTTTTAATTCTCCAAGGTCTAGTTTAGCGTATAGTGAATACGGCATTAGATTTATACTAGCACCTAAGTCTGCCAATGCTTCTATTGAACTAAGACTACCCAGAAAACATGGAATTGTGAAACTTCCTGGATCAGATAGTTTTTCTGGTATCTTATTCAACAGCACTGCTGAACAATTAGCATTCATAGTAACAGCCGAGAGTTCTTCCATTTTCTTTCTATTTGAGATTAGATCTTTCAAGAATTTAGCATATCTAGGCATTCCTGAAATCACATCAATGAAAGGAAGATTTACATTTATCTGTTTAAACATATCCAAAAATTTGGATTGCTCGGCTTCAAGTTTCTCTTTCTTCATTTTACTCGGGTAAGGAAGTGGTGGTTGATATGGTTTAACATAAGGTTTATCCTTAACTGTGTTATCTTCATTAACCTTTTCAACTACCGGTTCTTTTTCCTTATCTTGATCAGGTTGTGGTTCTTGTGGAGTAGGAATAGTTTCATTAGAAGTTACAGGTATTTCCGGTGGTTTAAGTGTTGTACCACTTCTTGTGGTAATGACTTTAGCTGTTTCATTCCGGGGGTTAGCATTTGTATCACTAGGTAGACTTCCCGGTTTTCTTTCACCTATTAACCTTGCTAGGTTACTCACTTCTTGTTCTAGATTTTGAATAGAAGCTTGTTGATTTCTAAATGCTTGAGCATTTTGTTCATTAGTTTGTTTCTGAGATGTGAAAAACTGCGTTTGAGTTTCAACTAGCTTCGTCATCATATCTTCTAAATTCGGCTTTTTATCATCGGTTTGTTGTGGTGGTTTTTTTTGAAAATTAGGTCTTTGCTGATTGTAATTGTTATTAGATACTTGTTGATTGGTAGGACCTTGTTGGTTGTTGTATGGAATATTTCGGTTATAATTCTGGTTTTGATTGTAAATCGGTCTTGGCGGTTGATAATTATTCTGATAATTATTTCCAGGCCTTTGGTTTATGTATGAAATATTCTCTCTTTGTTCCATTGTTAATTCAATACTGAGACAATCTTTTGTCAAATGTGGTCCTCCACACTGCTCACAACTAATTCGTATTGAGTGAATATCTTTAGTCATCTTTTCCATTCGTCTCTCCACAGCATCTATCTTTGCGGAAATGGAATCTAAGTCATGGCTAGAATCGGCTCTAGCTGCTTTAGATGATCTAACGATGTCTTTTTCTTGGTGCCACTCATGTGAGTGGGAAGCAGTGTTATCAATAATTTTGTAAGCATCAGTTTCGGTTTTCTTCATAATAGAACCACCAGCTGCTATATCTATGTCTTTCCTTGTAGTGATGTGGCATCCTTGGTAGAATATTTGTACTATTTGACAGGTGTCTAAACCATGTTGCGGACATCCTCTTAACAACTTTCCATATCTAGTCCACGCCTCATATAGAGTTTCATTTGGCTTCTGTGTGAACGTAACAATTTCTGCTTGAAGTCTTACGGCTTTAGATGCAGGAAAGAATTGTTTAAGAAATTTGTCAACTAAAACATCCCATGTATCAATCGCCCCTTCAGGTAACGATTCCAACCAATCTTTGGCTTCTCCCTTTAAAGTCCAGGGAAATAACATGAGATATATCTGTTCATCCTCCACTTCTCGGATTTTAAATAGTGTGCAGATCCTATTAAAGGTACGTAGATGTTCATTTGGATCTTCCTTCGGCGCACCACTAAATTGGCATTGATTAGTCACCATGTGTAGAATTTGTCCTTTGATTTCATAATCTGGCGCATTAATGTCTGGATGAGTAATTGCGTGACCTTGGCCAGTGCGTTTAGCTCTCATTCGGTCTTCCATACTTAAAGGTTCCAGATTCTCCATAATTGAATTTGTTGAATCGGTATCACTAGATGATTCTGATTTAATGGTTCGTTCCTCAACAATCTCTGTTTGAATGATTGGTGGCTCCGGAGGAAAGTTTAATGGTTCAGGATCTACGAACCGTTCCTGAATATTTTCCGGATTCTCAATTGTGAGGTCGGGTTCAAAAAATGGATTATCGGAAATTTGAACTAAAGTACTTGGTCGACTGGATGACGATTCTAAAGAAAAATCAACGGCGGTTATATTTGCTAAATGTCTTGATCTAGTTACAGGTGGTGAATGTACAAAAGGTGATGAACGTCTTGCTCGGTGCATTCACTGAATATCCTATTAGTTTTAAAAAGGAAAGAAAAATTATAATAAGTTATCCAATCAATAGACTTTTCTGATTTTGCCCACGTTTCGAATAGCCAAAAGATGCAGCAGAGGGGCAGGATTCGTTTGGTCTTAATATAATTGAGGACTGTTTGGCTCCAATAACCCGGTCCACGTACAAATCCAACTATTACTACGAACCAGAAAATTTTGATGTCTATCAATTTAACCACTCAAAATAAATTTTCGTAATTTTAAGAAATTTAGATAAGAAGTAGAATAAAAATCTATGTCCTAAAACTAGAATAGCGAGAAATAAGAAAGAAAAAGAGTTCGTCGGAAAAAAAATTGAAAAAGAAAAATGGTTGAAAAAAAATAAAAGGTGACGGAAAAATAAAAGAAACTTATAAAAAATTAAAAAATACTTGACTAACCTAACCTTATTACTACAACTAACTTAAAATTATAATCGCAAATTGATATTACTAATTGGAATGATAATTGATACATAGGTAAAAGTCGTCTAAAAATATTAAAGCTTACAGGAAAAACTAAATCCCAAATGGAAATAACTTAAAAAGAAACTAAAACTTAAAAAGGCGTCGCAAAATTCTAAAGCACCTAAATCTTAGTCTAAAGAAAAAGTACTTAAGGAATTCTACGGCAAAGCCTAAAAATCTAGGAGTAAAAATAACTATAGCAAAAACTAAGTTTAAAACTAAATATGAGCGAAAAATACAAATATTACGCTACAACGATTAAAAAGGGACAAAATAAAAATATACAAAAAGTTGTAAAAAGTACAATTTTTATAAAAATATTATTTTTATATTATTTATTTAATAAAACTACTAATTTTACAATTTAATTAAACTAATTTAACTAAAATATAAATTAAATAAAACTTAAATTAAAATAAACTTAATAATAATAATAATAATAATAATTAGGGTTAATAATAATAATAATTAATAATAATCCGTAATAAATGCAGGATTAGGGCTTCCTGTTCGTGTGTCAGGTCCCCTCCGCGACTTGCGGTATTCAAAGCTTCAAACCCCGCGAGTCGCGGGGTTTCAAAATTCAACCCTGAAACAGTTTAAAACTCGACGTTTTTTTTTTTTTTTTTCTGTTTTTATATTTTCTGTTTTCTGTTTTTATATAAATAAAAGATATTTAAATAAAACTTATATTTTTATAAACTAAAATAAAAATAAAGAAACTTATAAAACTTAAATATTTAACAAAATCTTAAAAATACTTATATTTTTGTTTTTCTTTTTATATTTTTGAATAATTAAAACGTATTTTTACAAAAACAAATTTTAATAAAAGTTAACTAAAAATCTTTTTTTTTTTTTTTTTATATTAGCGTTGCGCTTCCGGCGTTTAAGAGTGTCTCCGGCAGCGGCGCCAAAAATACTTGATGTCAAAGCTAAGGGGTATAAAATACTATTGAAGTTTACAACGAAACACTATTAAATACGATACAATTTTACACAAGATATTTATTTATTTAGAGAATGGATATACTTAAACCTTGCTACAACACTTATAGGCAGTGTACCTAATCGTACAGTAGTGTAGTTTTTAGTAAGTCCGGTTCGTTCCACAGGGAAATCTTTAAACAAAGCTTAACGCTATATTAGTTTACTTTTATAAAAATACAAATACATATATATAAGTAATATTATTATTATAAAGGGGGTTTTTTACCGTTTAATGACCGGTTTGTCGATTTTAAGACTTTAGTCGCAGTTAAAACCTAATGTAAAATATAAAATAAATACAAGACTTAAATTAAAGCGTAAAGTAAATAACGATAATGAAATTGCGAATAATAAAAGTGCGATAAAATAAACTTGCGATAATTAAAAAGGACGATAATTAAAAGTGCAATTAAATAACAATAAATAAAAGTGCGATAATTAGAAGTGCAATTAAATATAAAATAAAGGAAATTAAATATGAAATAAAAGAATTATGCTTATTTAAACTTCCGTAATCATGATGTTTGATGTGTTGATTTTAGTTTTATGCCCATGGGTTAATTGTCCTTTGTCCTGGATTATTTAATATGTCCGTCTGGTTTTTGTCCATAACAGTCCATCAGTCATAAATATAAAATGCGAGTGCCCTCGTCAAATTATCCTTATACCCGAAGTTAAATATTCCAACTAATTGGGGATTCGAATTGTAACAAGGTTTTAATACTTTGTTTAATGAATACACCAGGTTATCGACTGCGTGTAAACCAAGGTTTTACTACTTTGTTAACAATTACACCAATTACCCTTGAATGTAATTCACCCCTGTTTCAACAAGTTTATTAACTATTAATCCATTTCCGTGTCCGGTTAAATGAACGATTATTCGTACATATAAATACCCCGCCCATCGTGTCCGATCGAGTGTATATGGTAATTTATAGGGACGCCCAATTGTAAATCTTTATATTAACATTAACAAACTATCATTTAGTTAAACAAATATAAAGCCCATTAATAGCTCATAGTCTAATTTCCACAAGTGTCGTTCTTTTGTCCAAACCCCAATTATGGTACAAAGCCCAATTACCCAATTTTAGTAATTAGCCCAACATCATGATTACTTCGTTTTAAATAAGCATAATAATAACTTAGCTACGAGACATTAATGTAAAAAGGTTGAACATAACTTACAATGATTAAAAATAGCGTAGCGTTACACGGACAGAATTTTGACTTACACCCTTACAACATTCGCTAACATATCCTTATTATTAGAATTATAATTAAAATTAAAATATAAATTATAAATATATATATATAATTTACGTATGAGAAGAAGAAGAAAAAGATTTATATTTTGTGTATTTTTACGATCAGAATGCGCGAGCTTTATAGGGATTTTCGATTTTTGGGGCTCCGCGACTCGCGGCATTTTTGCCTTCAAACTCCGCGAGTCGCGAAGATTGAAATTACAGCTCAGTCCCTTTGGAGTCTTTCTTGCCGACGGTTTTTATTATTTATTATAATATATAAATAATTATAAGAATTATTTAAATATTATATTATATTTATGTGCATAGTTGACTTGTAATTTTTAGTCCGTTGCGTCGAGCGTTGAGAGTTGACTCTGGTCCCGGTTCCGGATTTTCGAACGTCCTTGCGTACAATTTAATATCTTGTACTTTGCGTTTTGAATCTTGTACTCTTGTAATTTCGAGACATTTCTTATCAATAATTGGAACCTTTTTGATTGTCTTTTGTACTTTTGAGCTTTTTGGTCGTTTGCGTCTTCAATTCGTCGAATCTTTTTTTTGTCTTCACCTTTTATTATTTAAACGAATATCACTTGTAAATAGAACAATTGCAACTAAAAGCTTGTCTTTCTTGAGAAATAATGCTATGAAATATATGTTCGTTTTTAGTATTATCAATTTCATTAGGGCCCAAAAATTGTATTTACAATTGCCTTCCTGAACACAGGACTTGCGGCGCAAACAAATACAAGCTAACACTAATAATCCTCCTTGAGGAACCCGTCAACCGACATAGTCGGGTCCGCAGCAAAAGCATTGATCAGGGGGATTGGGATGGCTGTGATGGCTTCTTTTGCCTCCATTACCACCGCAGCCGTACCCTCCTTTAGCTTCTTTTGTACGATATCAGGGTACGGCGGTGTCAAACCGCAAGATTGGATCACCTCCAGCACTGCCTTGTTGATTTCGTGGTCCTTCACCGCTTCAACGTAGGCGTTAAACTTGTCGGATACGGGCCCGGAATCCATCACCTTCTGCGCAATGGTAGGAAGGGCGGTGCGAAGCTTTGATAAGTCCGCCTCTGCCAGTTCGCAGCATGTCACCGCGTCATCCTTCTCCCTGTTCACCCTTTCCAGCTCCACCCGCAGACTCTCAGTCTCCCCCTTAGCTTGGTCAACCGCACCAACCAGCTCGCGGTTTTTCTTCCTTTCCTCAATCAGGGCGGTTTTTGTTTCCGCCGCAGTCGCCTCCGCCGCTTTGCGCGCCTCCTCTGCGGCATCCCTGTCTTTCTTAACCTGATCAACCCCCGCTTGCCGCAGCCCTAATTATGTTTCTTTCCGCACGGCCACTTGATACAGGTTAGTGGAACGGCGGGCTTGATCCGCAACCATGCCAAAAAAAACAAGGCCGTTTTGAATGAAGGCGTTGAGCGCCTGATTAAATGGCAGTGCGGATAGTTGGTTGCGGAACTCAGCCGGGAAGATTTGTTGGAGGAAGGCGGATTGCTCTGCGGCGTTTTCCGCCGATGACTGGGTGAGCTGCGCCAGGTTCGTCAATCGGAAACTGCCGTGTGGCGGGGTTGGTGTAGACTCAGAGTCAAGGTGTATCGTCTTGTCCTTTGACTCGGCGGTAGCTTCAAGGTCCGGATTGACCCGCGGTGGGGTGTGATGCGTCTCTTCAGCATGCTCTGCGTATTAATAAATGGTTAAATACATGAAAAACTTAAGTATGCGGTATGCGCGATGGGGGAATGCTTACCAGAAGATGGGGGAGGTAGATCCGCTGAACGGGGCTCGATGGGAACGAAGTTGTCGTTCCGCTTATCCTCCCTCTGCTTGGGAGTGAGTTTCTTCTTCTTCTGTTGGGGTTGGGAGGCTTCGGTGGCCTTGCGCTTATTATCGGAGGTGGCAAGTGCATTCTCGCCAACATTCTCCTGCTCCAACTGCTCATTCACATTCTGCTTGCGGAAGGAAATGCCCGCAATCTCCTCTGCAGTCGGTACTTTCTTCATCTTCATCTCTGCAAACATGTACGCATGCGTTAGCATATATAAATAGCAAACTGTTATGTTAGTACGTGATCATACTATTCCTACCCTTTCCATCCGGTCCGACTATGGCTGGACGCACATCTTCCCATGGCCAGTGTGCGGAGATCTTCCCTAACCGCAACATTAAGTTCCCGTATGACCGGTGCACCAGCTGTGCATTAGCGCACTCCGCCAATAGCTTTGTTTCCTCGTCATCAAGGACCGGGGTTTTGTTCACATCCTTCTCCACCTTCTCGCACCATATAAGCGTTTGCGGAAAATTGGTACCAACTACAGTTTGGTCAATGTAAAAGAACGTTTCTTTCCAGTTACCCGCATTCGACTTTGGGGTTTTTGTGAAATTTTGTCGGGCGAAGAAGGTGAACCAGAATTTGTGGTGATTGGCCAAGCGGTATAGATGACAGAAAACTTTGACAAGCGGTACCTTGTTGAGTCCGACGCACCACATCTCAAACAGTACTATTTTACCTATGGCATAAGGGTGTAGTTGCCCTAATCCCACTCTGAAGTGGTCTAGTACGCCTAGGAAGAAGTCGGAGGGGGGAACCCTAAAGTTGCCGTGCTTGAACGCATGTTCGTAGATGGCCACCTTCTTCTCCGGTGGCTCGTGAGCACGCCGATTAGACAAGGGTGGCACCGGATTGTACTTCGCTAACGGTGGGTATTGTTTGACTAAGTAATCAATGAGTTTCTGCTCTATAATCGATCTAACACTATCTACATAGGTCTCGTTAGCCTTAGTCATTTTCTATAGAGTGGTTGGAGAATTACTAACCTTTAGACGGTGGCCGGAGTATTTAGAATTTGATCGGAATTGAATATAGCAGCGTATTGGGAAAGCTTGGAGCTGAAAAATGGAAATGTGTGTGAATTGGGGCTATTTATAGTGAAGATTTGGAGTCATGGGGTGGAATGGTGTGATCGTGGCTGTACACGTGTTACGCGATCAACGGGTTGCATTTTCAGTGCGCGCGTGGATGTCAGTTGGGTATTGTTACCTATGAGCGTGTGGCTGACACGCGCCTGCCAACTGCCACTTTACGTCTTGTCAGCCGAATGGGCTTCTGCGACAGTGACAGGCATTAAATGACCTCGAAACGCACGCGGAACATTGAATGCTAGCCGTTTTCTTGTTTTTTCCGCTTAATAGTTTAATATCATATGTCTTGCGCCATATAACATCAAACTGGGGGGACATAATGATACCGCAACCCGCATGCGTGTGCTCATGTGCGTTATGCGGTATGCGTGTGCTCATGTGCGTTATGCGGTATGTGGATTCGTATCTAATGCATTTGTTCCCGGTACAGCGATTACTTGGCTATCAAGTAAATATCTTTTCCATAATTACATCCGTGATTCGGGGGAGTTCGTTATGGAAAGGATTGCCATTATCTCGGATGGTTCTAGAATTAGGGTTTGCCTATATATACAAACCCTAACTATCATTCTAAAGATCATCACATTACGTAACTACCATCTGCCACACGTCTTACGTAATTAAGCATCATTCTCCGTCTCTTCAAGGTTAACAGGTTAGTTCTTCATTAAGCTAGCACCTACAACCTTATTTGGGGCCTTCTGATCAGCGACCGCTATCGAAGGTGGACTTAGTCACTTGGCCACCCCGCCGACATCGTCATGTCAGCCAGGGTTATTCACGGTAGCCGGACCGGAGAGCCTTGTTCTAAGATCCTTAAACCCCACCAACGTATTGAGCAGACATGTTAAACCCTATGGTGAAAACATGCATGATCAGTGAAGAGTGCCAAAGTTTAAAAGTTTAATTCGTTACATACAATAATTCCTACCAAGATAGTAATAGAGAGAGTTTTATCTAACAAGAAATAAACAACAGCTATTATAATTTCAAATTTGCATATACAACCTTTAATATATTTGATGATCATAATTTATTTAAAAAATAAGTTAAAAATTGTGACATATATAATCTAAAATGTTAATTGGTTTTTTGTTTTTTAAGTTCGATAATCAAGTATATGTAGAATTAACTAACGAGAAACTCTTTTTTTTTCTCTCATCTTTACCGGTAATTAATTACGTTCTTGCTTTAGTTTCGTGACTCCTGGTACAACACGTCGTTGAATAGAAATATTATTCGTCGAATTGTGCGGGTATTCTTCTAGTAAATTCTAGTCTTTTTCTTTCTATTATTTTCTAATAAGAACATAATTAACAAGTAAAAAACATAAAGTAAATCATTTCAAGTAAAAGAAAATTGCTATTATCCAAAATTCACTACAAGAAAAATGAGTTTTAGTGACAAAGGCTATTGGTCACTAATAACACTAATTTGGTCACTAAATCAAGTTAGCGACCAAAATAGGTTGGTCACTTCTCGTCACTATAGGTCCGTCACAGAAAAATTTTAGAGACCAAAATACCAAAATTGGTTACTATAGTGACCATTTGTGTGGTCACTAATATCGTATAGTGACCAAAATTTAGTGACCACTTTTTTAATGGTAACTAAATAGCATTATTAGTGATCAAATATTGAGTCGTCACTAAAAGATCGTCACAAATGATCATTTTTCTTGTAGTGATTGAGTCCAAATGTTGAACACCTTTTATAGTTTTAAGTAGATATATTACGACAGGCCGGTTGTTACATAAAAAATCAGCTTAAGCTTTATGAGTTTATTTGTTAATCAAGGTTTATTTAAGTGTCACTTCCAATTTTTCAAGCATATCAATATCAAATAGCACAATTTATTCACAGTGATATACAAATCCAAAAAAGCATAACATATAATAAAATACTAAGTAGGTATAGGTTGGGCCAACGCACAACACTTTAGCATGAATGTTAGTAATTTTTACTTATTATAATATAATTGCAATTAATATTTTTTTGAAAAGCAAAGTTTTATTAGAATGAACTAAACAACGCAAAAACATAGGAAAGACCTATGTGAAAGCAACTCGAAACAGACTCTCAATACAGCATTACATCTTCACTAAGAACTATATTACAAAGGAGGAAGATGCAAAGGTTGCATCTATTGCTCAAAAAAACTATGTAGCAGAAAGGTAATGACTCGGATTGTGTAACCACATGAGCCATTCAAACTTTTTTCCTTTCGATATCTGCGAAATCCACTCGAACGATTTGACTTGAATTTCATTGAGAGCTATAGGACCGTTCCAACCTTTACCTTTGAAAATCAAGTTATTACGATTTTTCCACATCAAGTATGCACATGTCCAAACCAATGCTTGCCAAATTTTCTTGCCAAATGTCGAAGAAGATGTAGGACCGTTGCCAGCAAAGATTTCTTGAAGGGTGACATTTGAAAAGTTCCCTAAGTTCCGCCAATTGAAAACTCGATCCCATAACTCCAAAGCGTGCTTGCAAAGGATAAATGTATGTTCAACGGATTCCAAGTCGTCATCACAAAGTGGACAACGTACACTATGAAGGTCTATGCCCCGTTTATCTAATTCGAGCCTTACGGGTAATCTTCGTTTTAAGGCACGCCACACAAAGATCTCAACTTTTTTTGGGATGAGATTGTTCCGTAACGTACTTTCATTCGAAGAACTTGAGGCCAGAGTAAAGTCATCTATTTCGGATGCTAGCACCTTCACTTTGAAATCGCCATCAGAAGTCTTTGACCACTTCCATTTGTCTTCAGTTGTGTGATCCAGACAACACGAGACCAGCAAGCTAGATAGTGCGGCAAAATCACTTGCTGCCCGACCCCTTGGGTTGGTTCTCCATTGCCAGGTAATTTCACCTTCAAGCATTCGATCCTTGACAGTAATATTTGGCATCTGCTCGAGTCTATAAAGTCTTGGAAAAAGGTTACATAGCTTGTCTTCACCTATCCAATGTTCGTGCCAAAAAGAAGTAGAGCCACCATTCCCGATTCTTTTGATGAATGAGTTCAGAAAATTAACCTGCAAGTCTTCTATATTTTTTCCTGAAAAACAATATTGTACCACACACCTAATGTAGGAAAGCGAGAAGGTTCACTTCCCGACAATAGGCCACCATTAGAGCCATAAATGCTACGAATAATTTTAACCCAAAGTGCGTCGGTTTCGGTTTTAAACCTCCACCACCACTTCCTCAATAAAGCAAGATTTTTACTTTTCAAGGACCCAATATTTAACCCCCCCTTCCCAAATGAATTTATGACGTTATCCCATTTTACCCATGAAATATTATTGCCCGACCCCGACCCACCCCAAAAGAATTTCCGTCTTACACTCTCTAGCATTTTTAACACACAAGGAGGAGCACGGAAGAGCGAGAAGAAGTACAACGGAAGACTCGTAAGGATCGATTTAATAAGAACCAATCTTCCCCCAAAAGACATCGATTTCATTTTCCAACTCGAAAGTCTACTATTGAATTTATCAATCACCGTTTTCCAATCTCTTAATCTTTTCATTTTGGATCCGATGGGTAACCCGAGATAAGTGAATGGAAACTGACCCACTTGACAGCCCATAAGGTCAGCTAAACCGTTAATTTCCCCATGATCAACCCCAACACCATATAAACAACTCTTTTGAAAGTTGACTTTAAGGCCCGAGGATAGCTCGAAGCATTTAAGAAGATTCATAAGGTTACATGCATTAATACGACTCCACTCACCAAAGAAGATGGTGTCATCCGCATATTGAAGATGCGAAATTAAGATTTTATCGTTCCCTACCTCAATACCTTTGAAAAGACCTTTTTCCGTAGCCGCTTTAGCAAGGATATTCAAACCTTCCGCCGTGAGGATAAAGAGGAAGGGTGAAAGTGGATCACCCTGACGAACTCCTCTCCCAAGGGTGAATTCACTTGTTGGCGACCCATTGACTAAGATTGAAATTGAGGCCGATTTGACATAGAAGTACATACAACAACATATATAATTAATATAATGCTAATTAGTTAGGTTGAGTCCATTACACGCTAACATGAATGTTAATTTCTACTTATACTTGCATATTTTCGGTGGAAACTAACCTAATATGATTTAAAATTCGATCAATTATACATATAATTATGATTATGATGATATATAAATATTAATAAAGTTTTAAAGCTCTAACTTATGGCTGCAGGCTTGTTCATACGGTAACAACTTTTTGGCTGTATAATATTTAAAATTTATAAGTGAGTTCCCTAATCCTTTTTTTTATATAGATAGAAATGGAATTTTATTACAACAATATATAAAAATATAATAGGTGAGGTGATTTGGCAATAAGGTGGTGAAGGGGTGATGATAAATGAAGATCGGATAAAGATTGGAGATTGGTCACTTGATGGTGGCGCCAGAAGGGATCAATAAACCATGGGCTTTGCCTGCCCGGCCCCCCACCACCCCTTAACATTTACGGACTACTACACTGTCTTATTGAAGTATTATATGTTTAATTGTTTATTATTATTTTTCTTTTTATTAATTTTATAATAATAATAATAATAATAATAATAATAATAATAATAATAATAATAATAATAATAATAATAATAATAATAATAATAATAATAATAATAATATTCATTATATTATGTAGAGTATAACACTATAACGTTAATAATATAATTTCAGTTCACATAGGTTTGAATGTTTGATAATACTTCTTGATTTCATATTTTATACCACATCACACACCCATCATAAATGGTTTTCTGTAGAGTCCTTTATAAATTTGAAACTGACATTGTGAACCCTCTCAAGTTTATTAATGGTCTATTCACCCCCTTTAGATCTTATTGGTGACATACTGATATTAAATAAGTTAATCTAGGAAATATTGCTTTACCATTGTATCCCTTCATTTTTTTTAAACACTAGTACGGGATCACACAGAGGGACATAACCATCCACGCGTTCATTTCCCACAGTTGCATAACCCGCTCCCAACTGCTGCTCAGGAGGTAACCCGGCCCAATCCGAAGGCATAAAAGGTAAAAAAAACCCCTTCCCAACTGCTGCTCGGGAGGTAACCCGGCCCAATTTGAAGGCATGAAAGGTAAAAAAATCCCTTCCCCACTGCCCCCACAACGCGATGTGCGAAAGCAGGGGTGTCTCGTCGATTTCAATTTTTCATATAGGCCCTATTCAATTAACAAAAAATAGGCCTTTTGTATACAAAAGTTTTAAATATATGTAAGAACAAGTTCACTAAATATTAAAAAATTAGGTATAATACCAGCATCAATCATAACAATATTTTTCATAAATATTGCACATTGTTGGATTATGGGCCCCTTTGGTTTATGGGCCCTATGACAACGTACGTGTTGAACGCCCTCAAATCCGCCCATGTGTGGAAGACACCTTGAGTGGAATTTAAGAGTAAATGGACAACCTTGTGTGCAATGCTGCACCTCACGGGAGTCGAACTCCTGACCTCTCGCTAAGAGAGACATACCACTACCACATGAGCTACAACATTGTTCATATTCATATTCATAAATAATACGGAGTAAGAAGTGGCGAGTTTATGTATATACCCTTGGGGTCACGGAACACCACTTGTCACGACCCTACTTTTTCCGTTATCTTTTACCGTTTATTATTTAACGTTCGTTAATTGTTATTCGTGCCACGTCATTTCTATGATCTATATTATTATTTTAGTAATAATATATTAATTATTATGTGTTATATGAATATTTGTATTCGTATCTAAATTTGTACGTTTCTACGTGTCGTGTATTTCTATCCGATGAATCTTTTCGGTTTTCAAATCAACGGTCAGACTTTTGAGATTTTCGAATCCCTATTATTTTAAATATGATATTTTTATATCATATGTAAATATATAGTGTTTATATATATTATTTATCGCGTGTGCGTTATCTCTCCGAAGATTTAATCGCGTAGCGGTGTTTTCGCGTTTCGAGTTTCGTTCGGGCATTCAAGCCAAAAGTAAATTACCATTTAACAAAATTGGGCCAATGGGGCCCACCCCCATGCAATTTTCGGCCGAACACTCCAAGGGAGTGAGTGTTTAGCCCTTGTTTTTCCATTTTTGATTTTTACATTTCATTTTAACACATTTCCTTAAAACCTAATTTTTCTCTCTAGCTTTTCTCCTCCCTTTTCCTCCTTTTTGAGCCGTCAACCACCATCATCATAATCATCATCATCTTTGTCACACCCCCCAAAAATGGACCATGGGTAATTGTGACCAATCATATCATAACACAGTTGTATAAACGAGAACGACTCTATATGAGACTTTTTAAATAAAACCTTTGTTAATAAAACAGCGGAAGCAGTAATACATGTTTACATTATTATTAAAACGTAAAATAAATGTTTATGAACTAAAATATAATATGCGATGTGGACTCCATGCAAGCATCAAATCTATCATCACAAAGTTGCAAACAGCTAGCTCAATCATCACCTGAGACAAAACATGCTTAAAGTGTCAACTAAAAAGGTTGAGTGAAATTCACAGGTTTATAAATAATATCCAAAGTTTTAGACCACAAGATTTAGTTTAAAGTTGATTGATATAGAAATATCAATCTAAAAGTGTTGCTGCATTTTGTAATATCGCTACAAAACAAGTTTACCCTATGACACCTTGTACTGTCAGTGTCGTGGAATCATTATTATGTAACCAAAGATCAACGGTCGAATGGTTAGAGACGTTACTCTCAATAGGCCTACTCACAATAATTAAGTTTGCATTTAAACGTAGCAATTAACGATATTACGGTAGGGATTTAGCATGAATCAAAGCATGACAGCATAGTTAACAATTTAGTACTTGTGTCTAAGCGTAAAACAGTTATAAAGCAAGCATGTGTCTCATCCCAAAAGTTGTAAAACAGTTATGAAACAGTAAAAAGTGGGGTTATGAAGTTCACCTTAGTAGCACAAAAGAGTATTCCACGAAAGAATTGAACGGAAGGACGTGACCGAGATCTCAACCTAGAGATAGAACGTATGATCAGACATTGCCTAACAGACAATAGTATATAGTACTATATTGATAGTAATGGTTCACTAAAGAATTTCCATTTTCGGAAGGTTACTATTTATGGAAAGTTTCCACTTATAGTAATTTTCCAATTTTTGAAAGTTCGGGTTAATCTTTAGCAAGACGTTGTATAACTTTACTCAAACTTCGTTGCTATCAAATAAGTCAGAAATGACCAGATGTAACCGGGGGCCCAGGACTCTTGACCAGAATCTAAGTCATGGCATTCGAGATCCACAAGCTTACCCATAAATGGCAACCTAGGCATCATTCACTTACGACCGTGAGTAGCGATGAAGTTCACATGAATTGTACATTATCTTTGATTAACCTTCACTTTAGGTTTATATGTTATTATATATGTTATATTATATTTATTAATGTATTAACAATTTGATTATCTTATATTATATACTATAAGTTATTATTATTAAATTAGTATAGTTATAAAATAAGTGTTTATTAATAATGTATTGTTATTAACTTACATTATAAGCATTATACTTTATTATATAGTATACTTAGTTATTAACCGTAAGTTATAATAATAATATTAATTTAGTATATGTAATATACTTATGTTAATCGAGAATCATACTAATATATGTTAATTCGAATATTAATTCATTAAATATTATATTTATAATTTTTATAAACTTAGTTAATTATACAATTCAGAAGGATATTTTATAAAAATGATTTTATCAAGTTTTTGTATTTATTTCCCACTTTTCTTTATATATATACTCGGTTTATATTAATCAAATTTAATTAGGTAATAAATATTAAATCGACCTAAATAAATAATTTTATATTTTTTACAGGTTCTATATTATGTAAAAATGTTATAAAAATTATTAAATCAAATTTTATATCAAAATATTATTTATTTAATGTTTTCTAATTATTTAACCATTGTAATCGGCCTATAATTAAATAAATAGGAAAAATAATTTAAAATTATTTTTTTTTTTAAAGTATCTAGTGATGCTACTAATCATATAAAAATTTTATAAAAATATTTAATACACGTTTGTATTTATTTTGTATTTTCTTTATTATTTCTCTCGGTTTAGAATAATGCAAAAGTAAATTCTTTTTAAATACTAATCATCCCATTTATTTAATTTTTATAATTTTCGCTTGTTTATAAAAGTATAATAATCTCAAAAAAAATTTTATAATTATTTTTATTACCGTTTAATATTTTATTACGAATTTTATATTGTTTTTATGTTTAAATACTACATAATTCGTATTTAACTATAAATAATATTCCATAAATTATCAAAATTATTTTTATACATCATAATACTTATAATACTAATTATAACTTGTAAAAATAATTTATATATATTAAATTCGAATTTTTAAAGAATATACAAAAAAATAAAAGGAATTCGATAAAAAATATAGAAAATACCTCAAGTACTTTCCCAAGTTTGTGAGAGATTTTTTCCAAAGATTTGATACAAGTTTTTATGAAATGGAAGTGGGTATTTATAGGAAAAAAATGGTTGGTGAAAAGAAAAAATATGAATAAAATAAAGGTGCCAATTTTGACAAAAAATAAAAACATGTTAAAAATGTTTTTAATAAGTTTTTGTTTTTGAAAATATTTAGTCAAAATTCATGGGCTCATTATTTAATTTATAAAAAAATCTCTTTTTTTATAAGCTAAAAATATATATATATATAATGATTAAAATAAATTATCATTTAATTAATAATTATGTTTCACATAGTTTTAAATATAATACGCATTAATATTAATATTAACTAAAGTTATTTTATATAATTAGTGTAAACTTTAGTTAACAAAAAGTGTCGAATAAAAATAAATATTTGATCAACGTCGAATTTAATTATATATTACGTATGGATAACAACCTATAGGCAAATTAGTCAATTCAAGTATGGAAATATGAGGGTTGTTATAGTACCTACCCGGTAAAAGAAATTTCGTCCCGGAATTTAGTTGTTGCCATCAATCGGCGTTGTTCGTACATAGACGAGGATATCTACGTTTTATTTGGTTTTCACGTTCCCAGGTATGCTCGGGGCCTTGCGTGAATTCCAACGGATAGAATATTGTTCTGTTTCAAGAATTAAAATCATACAAACCATAATTTTTACAAGTTCTTCTACGAAGTGCATTTTTATTATTAATGCGGAGATCATTCAAAATGATGATGTTATACAAGTCATTTCAGTAAATTGGATATATAAAATGTGTTATGAATAATATCGAGCTCATTTAAAACCTTGAGTGGTTATGCCACAATATTAGGGTAGACAAAACAGAGAGTAGTTCATGAAAATTATAGTCATGAAGTTTGATAGAGATCATCATTGTTTACAACAAGAATATTGTAATGATGAATATAAGTTGAAGAATAAAGTTTTATCACTATTGAATAATATGGATAAAACGATTCGATTATAGGAAGAGTATAAACGAAGCTATCGTAAAAGAGTGATTGAGTAAATTAAATGTTCGCCTTAACTTTTGACGTAGTCACGATTGATTTTCGGAATTCAAGGGATTAAAGGAAATCTTCGTAATCTATAAGATTTGATTCTCCGGTATTTACGGAATTTTGGGATTTCTTTGATTAAATGCGGTGAATTGCCTCGATTGCTGTGTTTGGAAATTTTGCTATAAATTAGCTTCTTCCGTTTCATTATCTTCACCACTTCTATACTTTCTTCCTAGATTCATACTTCCAAAAGATTTGTTAATATGCTCAATCCCGTATTGATACTTGTTATTATATTGACCATATATGCAGTCATGCTTCTTTTTCTTTTACCACCAGAGGAATCTGTTTACTTCTGCTATGCTCTTGGGGTTATAGTATTTTTAATTCTCCCATATCTTTATGTTGCTATACGCATTGATATACACGATTTGTAATTTCCGTGTTGTTATCGGGCTTTATATTTTCCCTTATATGTCGGAGCTCTTTACCTTTTTATTCTGCTCTCGACTCTAAGTTAAGCGAGTAATGGTCCAGAATTTGTAGGTATGAAGTTTCGAATGAACCTAATGTTCTAAGCGTAATATCACGATTTGATTTGGTAAATTACCAGAATTACTGAGGATAGAACTATCAAGAATATATGTTCTTGATATGTTAAGAGATTAAGTAGAATGTAAGAGTCGTGTAACATGGCAAATGATGATTATAAAGTCTATGAATCATCATCTTCCATTAAAATTTAGCATGACTTACTGTAATATAATCACGTTGGCCTGGCGTCATTATATTATACTAACTCATGCTTCAATTTCCAACATTTCTTCAAAACATTTATAATTTAAACTTGAATTTTACTGAATATAGAAACTAAAATAGTTTCCTTTATAAAGATATCGCAAAGAGATACTTAATTGTGGACAAGAATCGTTATGAAAATATCTTCAGAAATATAGAGGATATTTATAACAACATTTTGGAATTTCTAAGTTCGAAGGTTGATGAAGAAAAATTTTCCGCAAGCTTTTAACATAACTTCGGAGCAAGATATTCTCTAAAGATTTCATCGGATCCAGAATTACCTGGATTCTTTGAATATAGGGTTTGGTCCTTGTATTTGTCCTTGGTCTCCTCCATGGTTAATTCAATCCGTTTTTCAGTTCCAAATTTTCTTTTGAGCTTTTCCAACGTACCATTCTTTATTATCAAACTTTTGGCTATTGAGACGATCTACAATTTTGCTGTTTCCTCTGCATTTAATGCAGCCATATTTGATTCATCGGTTATCAATCCGAGATGGTTTCAAGAAATTTCATTTTTAGATGATTAAACGCTGATTGTAATTGATGGTCTGAAACAATACCTTTATTTATGAACGGATTGAGTTGTTTTATTACACGAATTGATTTATTGTATATATGGTATTTTTTCAATTTTAGGTTGGTTTCAAACATATATAGGCAACTGGTCCTATCCGCGTAGTTTAGTTTGTAGGTAAATCCGGTTCGTTCCACAGGGAGATGGAGTGTTTAATGGTTTTTAATAGTCTTTGAAGTAAAACTTATTTAAAGGGGGTTTTGGATTAGGAATTTATAAAATAACAATAATGCAAACGAGACTTAACTAATTTACTTCATAATTAAAATTACAAAATTACGAGATTTATAATTACTAACTTAAAAATGAACTAAATGAAATTATTCTAATTGTGATAAAACAATTTTAATACTAAATGATAATAAATAAAACAATAATTTTTAATAAAACTAAATGATTAGGAATTTGTTTTAAACAATAAAATAAAATTACAAATTAACTTAAATTAACTAAAAGACATGTTTTAATTAAATTAAAAGGAATTACAATAATTAACTAATTATAAACTAATTACTTATTATAAATTATATTAATTAATACTAAATAGTAAGATTAAAACATGTGTTATAATAATTAATACTAAATATAAATTAATAACTTAAATATAATAATAATATATTCAAAACCCTAGATTTTAACCTAATTTCGTACTGTTCCCGTATTTATACTTACGCGTTTCGCGTATTTACACGCGTTTCGCGTATGGTTTAATATGTACGCGTATCGTGTAGAGATATACGCGATCCGCATATGTTATAATCCAGATGACAAAACAGTGACGAATAAACTGGAATATAATGCTGTGTAATATTTTTTTTAATTTTACTTTTAACTTTACTGAATAAATGAACGTAAATAATAATAATAATGATTTATAAAATAAAAGGGAGTGTTTACTTAAATGTGTCACCTCTAAGTCCATGGATTGTTTTAAGTTTAAGCTCGTATTAAAATGTTTAGTATAAAACTTATATTTTCCTTTCGAAAAAATAATAAGTTTTAACTAACTAAATTAAATGTAATTTTCATTGGATTATATTTAGATAGTTACTAGTCCTTAAGTATTTAAATTGAGACCCAACCCAGTTTTGACCTTCGCCAAAACTCAAATCATAACGGTTTCCCTTTTTACAATTTCACTATTATATGACTAGTGATATTACCCAAACCACCGAACCTTACTTTTTAATTTAGTGTTAGTAAATTAGTTATAAGTTCGTCTAGATCACTTTTAATGTTGAAGCTTAATTTATATAAATAAAAATAACTTTCGTTATTTTAATCTAACAAATTAATTGACAAGGGTTAAATATCCAAATACATAATAATGGTTCTTTTAATTAGGCTCAATATTAAAAATACTAAAGTTACATTTTAATTTTTACAAATGATAACAATTCATTTCACTAGGGGCTCTACATCTAAGCAAACACTAGGGAAATTAGCTACTCATTATACTAGGGTAAACATAAAAATATAAATATGCAAAAATAACAATAACTATAAAAATTGATAACAATAATTTTTAACAGAATATACTTACTAAAAATTCTTCACTTTCATTAACTTCAATGGTAGAAAATTACAATAATAACACCCCTTTTGCGCGTACAATAATACCCTTAATCACGAACAATACACCCTTAATATTTGAAACTATCCTAACTCTTCAAACTTGAAAATTAATTTGGTACAGAATACTTAAAAATAAATGACAGTAACTAATGATTTTTGTGTGTGTAGTCTCCTTGAAAATGTATGTGTACTCCTTCTCTATTTTTCTCTCTCTCTTTTCTTTTTGTAAGAGTACTCCGTATTATAACATGTGTAGCAGGTCAAAAGTGTAGTCCTTGCTGTACCACTTGAAAAAGAATGAATATTAAAACATAAAAGTAACCGTCCCATTTGCTGTTGAATCTGGATTGGATACTACGCGTTTCGCGTAGGAGTCCACACGATCCGCGTAAGAGTTAAATACTACGCGTTTCGCGTAGGTTGCCACACGATTCGCGTAAGAACAGCCGACAGTTTTCTTTGTTTTTATTTTATGTTTTGTTCTCTTTTGATCCCGCGTTGACGTTTATCGATTTGGAACTTTTCATTTGAAATTTTATTCTTTGCTCATCTTGAACTTGTATTCGGGTAATGTTATCTCGACATATATTTGGTTTAAATCCATCGTTTATCGTCTTTTCTTCAAACTTCGAGCTCGTATTATCTTTTGTCGTTTTCTCGTGATTTATACATTTGAATGTCTTAATAAACAGTAAAAACCTATGAAATATAAATGATATTGCGTCGAATAATATGTATGTTTAAAGCAATATCAAAATACCCCACACTTGAACGTTGCTTGTCCTCAAGCAATTACATCTTCTAAAAAGAATCGGAACATTACATATTTTTCCTTATCGATCATTAAATCACACAACACACGCTACACGAAATGAAACACACGCTATATGGAATAAGTTGGAAACACTACACAATTTTTATTGAATCACACGCACACCACACGAAACGAAATTCTGACAACAGAAACAAAGTTGAAACTCGTGATTAAGGTTTAAAAATTTGGATCCTTAGGGAAAATTGGACCTTGTGAAAACGTTTTATGATTTTATAAAATGTCATGCTAGTTTTTACACTAGACATTTTCCGGTTTTAACCTCAAATTCCGGTTGAGGGTAACTGAAAACCAAAGTCTCAGTCGGCGATTAGCAAGCTATCCGCCCCCATAATTGAAGTATCATGGAACTTGAAACCGAATGTCCTAAAAATGGTTTTACACAATATAATTCATAAAATAGCACAAGTTTTAGAGTAAAATTATATCGTGTCCAAATATCATCGGTGAGCCATGAGTTTGCACACCTCAATTTGTTATGGCATATGTATGTTGACTGCGGTCAAACATAGACGTGGTTGATCTTTACGGAGATCATCCATCTGGGGATTAGATTCATTAGTCTTAAAAGCTAATTTGCAATGTGCCCCCCATTGTACGAGACAGATCCATCTCATGGTTAGGATAAGTCTGACCACCAAAAACCCTGTTTGATGCTGAGGTGAGGTGGATTTCCAGCCGATGATAGAGATGACTTTTCAAGATTTTTCGTCAACCTACAGCTGTTCTGGACTACATCTTCTAACATAAGTTAGCAAGTGTGTCATTTTGGAAGACTTTACTTCCTTTACGAGATGTTCAGGTTTATACATTCCAAAGCGATGATATCTGTAATACTTCATAGAAACATGTGATAAATAGTTCTAAACATATAGAGTTTATAAATTCTGTTATACTTGGTTTTCTTTTATATATTTCAATCAGATAAACTTATGTATTTTTAATGTATGGAGACAATAATTTCGGTTTTTGACACCTAATCTTTAATTGCTCGTAATTACCTTAAAAATTGATTAGTTATATTTGTTTAAAAATTGTAAAATTTTTCATAAAAACCACCAAATTATAAGTTCTCGAGAATTTATATATTCCCTACCCCACAATTAAGATTATGTAATGCCCTCATTACATAAAATCAGATTAAAATGTATAAATTTGAGAGGAAAAAAGTGTACAGTATATAGAACTTCCTTTGTTAAGTAATTGGATATTGTAAAATGCTTATCGTATGAACATATCCAATCCGTTTTATCACAATAATAATTTCGTGTTTCGCTATGTCAAATCTCATCATCATAAGTACCTGTCAACAAATATGTCAATCACAAACGAGATGGGGTTGTACTTTAGTAGTACAAAAATTTTACCCCACACTAGAGTTTTTGTAAAGATAATTAAAGATAAGAATAAATTAACACACCATAAAAATCATTTTATACAAACAAATACAAAATAAATAATTCTAAAAATAAAAAGAAAAACTAGAAAAATGACCACGCAGGGCCTCCCTGATCTTCCTGTTCTCGCTCCTGTTGCTGCCGTTGTTCGTTTAGGCGTTGTTCCTCGTAAAAACGCCTATAGGCTTCCTGACTCACGGCAAGGGCAGCGTTGGGATCATAAGGTGGAGGTAGAGGGTCACCGTGTTCTTGCCACTGGGGTATGATGGAAAAGCTGAGGGAGCGTATTGTTGTGGGTTAGCTGCGTATAAATAAGCCTGATGATGCACCCACTCTAACTGTGCTCCCTGGCCCCTCTGATCGTAGCGGATGTTTTCTAACATAGTATCCTGGGCCAGTTGGGTATGCCTAATATCCCCTATTTGCCTAGACAAACTAGTGTACTGTTCTTCTGATCTCCGTCCCCAATTATCATACGAGTTCCTTAAATCTAAACTCAATGAATTAAACGAATTTTGTAGCATATTGAAATCGAAACACCTACGTTAGACGTAGTAGCCTCATCTGGCTATCTTCGTCTCCTCCTAGTTTCCCTAGCGGGTTCCTCATCCTCCTCCATAGGAGCGTGAGCGACTACTTCTTGCCGCCTCAAACTAATTACCCCACCCCTCACTTGTATGGCCTTAGCCGTCCTATACACGTCCAATCCTAAAGTTCTAACAGCTTGATTTACCGGTTGGATTGGAGGTTCTGATTCACTCGGGTCGAGTCCGAACCAGCTTCCTAGACACGTGATATAGTGTCCCCCCGACATGTCACTCGTCCCTCGAGCACCCTTACCAACATGGGCCAAAAAGTAAGCAACTCCATAGGGTATACTAATAAATGTATCCCTATCTCTGATCGCATCCAAGTACCAAAGGTCAATATAATTAATTTTATCTGTATTAGTAAATGACCTTTGGTTTATTGTGTTCGCTATAAACCTATGAATTATTCTGAAGCGGACATCAGTGATCTTTAGATAAGATTTCTGGCCTGGCTCATATGTATTTCTATTAGTGAAAGATCGCCAGACTAAACCAGATTCATAGTTACCTGTATATCTAGCCCCTGTAAAAATATATTCCCTAAAACCGGGAGCTATCATCTCGTCTACGGTGTAAATCCCTAATGCGGTAGTCACGTCACTTAGGGACATTGCTCTATCTACCCCACCCAGCCTAAATTGTAGAAAATTAATATCATCGATATTTTCTGGGTGTAAACTTATTCTAACGGTAGAGTAGAATTCTAAACACCATTCTCTGTATACAGGGCTATTTAAACTAAACAATCTCTCAAAATCATTAAAAACCAAAGTCATTCCAAATTCATTTGTAAAACTTTGGTTTAAAATTCCCTTTATTTGCAAATCTAAATTGACTGGTGGTCCTAAAGGAGCCCAGTCCACAACGTATACTGGAGAGATGTTTCTAGTGACCAGAGAAAGTAAGTCCTTAACCTTTTGTAATCGGTTAGGTACATCATCAGGAAATCTCAGGTTTGGGTGTAGATTCTGTAGTAGTTGTTCCATTTCTGGGGTTACTTGTTCTTCCCCTTGCTGTTGGTTAACAGCTCTCATTCTGAATAATCCCTGCATAACATTTTAAAAACAAGAGAACCGTCCCAATTGGGTATGTTAATGTTAGCAACGAATTTATTCTTGACATACAAGCTTGTTTCAACACCACATGAATCAATATCTTAACAACAAATAAAAACAAACAAAAATAAATCAAAAATTCCTAATCAAAAATCAAGTTTCAAAAACAAAAATGTGAATCACAAATGGAAATACGCAATGAGCTAAGTATATATAATCCAATTCAATCACATTGTGTATAAACCAGCTTCTAATCATCATCACAATACACACTTGATTCATGACAATTACAAAAAAAAAAGTATCAAATTTACACTAAAAATAAAATCACAAAATCAAACAATCAAACTTATGTTCAAGGGTTCTAACTACTATCAACACAACTAAAAACATCTAATTGTAACCAAAATAACACAATTTATAGCAGCTCCTCAATTTGTATAAACCCTAATTTTTTCAATAGTCAATTAAACATCAAATTTTTATGCTAATCGGGTTTATATTCATGCTTACAACATAGCCATATCAATAATTAAGCTAAATTTATCAATAACAAGCATAAAATTCGGATTAAAGCTATATAAATAATTAATGAAAAATTTGAAGAACAAGTGGTAAAATGGGTTGAGGACCCTTACCAATCTCGGCATGTTGAAAGGTAGATGAATTGGAAGAGATTGAGAGTGTTTAATTGAGTTTTGGGTGTGATTTTGGTAGAATTCGGGTGTTCTTCTCGTCTTCATAGCAGCAAAAACAATAATAATAATGGGAAGGAGAAGCAGAATTCGACAGATTTGTTTTTTTGTATTTTAACCTATGCGTTTCGCGTGGGGTTACGTGTTTCGCGTAGTTTTCGATTGTACGCGTTTCGTGTGGTATACCACACGGTTCGCGTAAGTATTAGCCCTTTTTTTTTTTTACTAAAAATTTAAATTTCAAAATATCAATTTTAAATTTATAATTGATGTAACGGAAATTTCGGTTGGTACACCTAGTCTTTATCCGTTTATAAATTTTCAATTTCAATTTATAATTTAATACTTCAAAAGTTAACGTTTTAATATTTTTCAAAAACAACTTGAAAATAAAACATTCCAATTTTTTTATTTTATTTTTTTAAAAAAAAAAATTTTATAAAAGAAAATTAATATTTAGAATTAAAAACAAGTACATGAAAAATAAAAATTAAATGAATTTAAAATACACACTATTTTTTTTATATATATTTTAAACCAACTAATTTTCAAACTTAAAACTTTGTTTCCTATCAACTAGGTAGAGACAATCTCGGTTGTTACACCTATCATTACCCACGACTAAGGTTTATAAGTTATATATTTTTACAATTATTGATAAAAAAAAAAGTATAATTTTAGTAGTTTTGATTTTTCTTCTGTTTTTGGTGGTTTACCATATAAAAGATATATTATGAATCCAACAATAAATTTCGTGCAATTTGAAGAACGACAATTCAGTTATTACACTTAGCATTATCGTTTTCAATGAAAACAGGTTAAACTCAAGGTTTATCAATTTTAAACGGTAGACCCTTTTTAATAACATCACAGCAAACAAATATAAACTAAAACACACCAAAACATAAACACACAAAAATTCAAAAATACAAAAATGCACAAAAATACAAAAAAATGCACAAAAACACAATTGGCGAGAAAAAGACTTAGATTGTGAAACCGCGTTGACTCGCCTCGTAGTGTAGTCGCATCATTTCGCCCCCCATGGCTTCGTAGGCGTAACCTCGTTGGTTTAAGAGGTTTTCCTTTGAACATTTAAAAGGTCCTTCTCGGCATAAGGTTACGTACTCGAAATTAGAGTCTGTCTGGTTCTTTGGACAATTTCCATAATGAGCTGGTTTTCCACATTTTACACATTTGCCCAAATGACGCGCTCGACGTTTCTCAGCTGATTTTGATTTTCCTTTGGCATAATTTTTCTCGTTAAGTTCTTGCCTTATTTCTTTACTCGCCTGATCGCATCTTCTCTTTATATCTAACACCACATCTCTCGGTAAAATTTTATCGCACATTAAAAAGAAGTGGTTGTAGACATATTGATTGCGCATCTTGAAAATAAACAATAAATAAAAACGAAAAGAAGAAAATAAAAAGGTAGAATGGAGGGAGAAGACTAGTTCTTTAGGGTCTGCTAGGGAAAGACCAATCTAACCCCACTCTTAAAGATAAAAATAAAAATCGAGAATGGAGTTTAAAACCTTAAAGTTACCCTGAATTTACTTGTCCTTAGGGTAGAATGTGATCTCGTCTCTTTCCGTTGTATTGATTCCTTCAAAGTATAATTTGAGTCGATGACCGTTCACTTTGAAAATTCCACCGTCTTTGCTATATAATTCTGCATATCCAGATGGAAAAACCTGTTTTATTATATATGGCCCAGTCCATCGGGATCTAAGTTTAACAGGTGAAAACTTGAAACGTGATTGGAATACTAATACTTTATCCCCTTGTTCAAATTCTTTCTTTTTTAATCGTGCATCGTGCCATTTTTTAGTTTTATCTTTGTATGTTTTAGAATTTTCATATGCTTGTAATCTTAATTCATCTAGTTCGTGAAGTTGTAAGAAACGATTTTCTCCGGCTTGCACAAGGTCAGTATTACACACTCTCAGAGCCCAATATGCCTTGTGTTCAACTTCGACAGGTAGATGACATGCTTTACCATATACAAGTCTAAAGGGTGTGGTACCGATTGGTGTTTTATACGCAGTCCTAAAAGCCCACAACGCGTCGTCTAACTTGCGTTGCCAAATCTTAGGGTTGTTATTAACCGTTTTCTCAAGTATGCGTTTCAAGGCACGATTCGTGTTCTCCACTTGACCACTTGTTTGCGGGTGGTACGGAGTAGAGAAACGATGAGTTACGCCATACTTCTTTAACACCTTTTCAAGAAGGTTGTTGGCAAAATGTGTTCCTCGGTCGGATATGAGCGCCTTTAGGATTCCAAAGCGTGAGAAGAGATTTTTCAAGAAGTTCACCACCACCCTAGCATCATTTGTAGGCAAAGCTTTTGCTTCAGCCCACTTGGATACATAGTCAACGGCTACTAGGATGTACTTGCACTTATGGGAACTTGGAAATGGTCCCATGAAATCGATTCCCCAAATATCAAAGATTTCACAAACTTGGATGCCGGTTTGCGGCATCTCATCCTTTTTTGTGATGTTACCCGTTCGTTGGCATGCATTACAAGTCCGAACGAAATTATGGGCATCTTTAAAGATCGTGGGCCAATAAAAGCCCGAGTCAAGGATTTTTCTTGCAGTGTGGTTTGGTCCGAAATGACCGCCGGTGGGCCCTTGATGGCAATGCTCAAGAATTTGTTGAGCCTCTTGTC
Organism: Rutidosis leptorrhynchoides; assembly: GCF_046630445.1. Lineage (NCBI taxonomy): Eukaryota > Viridiplantae > Streptophyta > Magnoliopsida > Asterales > Asteraceae > Rutidosis > Rutidosis leptorrhynchoides. The sequence goes on from NC_092335.1 coordinate 475,131,094, forward strand.
CGTACACACAACGGCGAATTATTTGATCTGCACCAACACGAAATAGGTCGGGGTGTTCCCAGAAATAGGATTTCAAATCCGCAAAGAATTTCTTCTTTTGTTGGTAAGAAAGTCCTTTTTGAGGAATGCCTGAAGCAAGATAGTTTGCAAAATGAGCAAACCATGGGATTTCAGATTCCTTGTCAACCCTCATTAGAGATTCGTCCGGAAATGTGTCCTTGATGATTGTATCATCGAGTTTATCTAATTCAGGGTTTTCAAGTTGTAACATCCCGCATTTTTCCGTTAAATTATTTTAACGCCCGTCTTTTTTTTTAAATAATATCTTCCGTATATAGATTCGTATCCTTCGTTAGCTAACGTTCTTAATATTTTCTGTTATTGAATTATAACAACTCCCGTTTACTCTCGCTTATTTAAGATATTCGTTCGATTAAATCACGTACCCGCTTTTAAACTCGAGGGACTAAAATTGACACGGGGCAAACTAGTTGACTAGGTCAACTTGTCCACCTCAATCACCACCATTCAATCATCTCCATCTCTCTCTCTTTCTCTCTAGCAAGAACATACACACATTTACCAAATTCATTCAATCATCATCTAAATTAGATCTAGGAGGCTTACAACAAAATAAATTACATATTCGTGATCCTCTCTTCATCCTCTTCATTTTGGTACCAACTTCATCTCGTTTGAGTAACATTTCTAAAACTCTAGATTTCTCTAAATTCGTGTTTTTGAGTTGAAATGGTGTTAGTTAGTGTCTATGGCTCATTGTGATGTCGTGTATGTAATTTGTATGCTCGATCTTATTATTTGGTGTAACTAGCATGAACACTTGAAATGGGTTAGTTTAATCCTTGATTTTGATTGATTAAATGTTGTTAGATGTTAAACCCATTGTGTTAAAAGTGTTACTAGCATCGTTAGTTTCATTTTGGTATGTTGGATGATATGAAAACCTTGTGTTAACATGATTATTGATTTTGTGATTCTTAATTAGGGTTTGATGAACCTTAAAATGAACTTTTGATGCATTGAATGCTTGTTAATATTGTTAGTAAGTGTTTAGTTGCAAGGTACGTTTAATTACCTTCGAAACGGCATATCGTATGTGTAGATTGGACTACCGAATCATGAAATGAATTTGTGAACTTGAAACTTGGAAAACGAACTCTAAATGATCACTTGACGAGAATTCGGTTATTGTAAATGATAAACTCGATTGATGATATGTGGTTAGTTGTATCCTTTGTCAAAATACCTTCCCGATGATATAGGATACATGTTTTGATTGTTTGCGGGTCATAAATTGGGATTGTTTGAGTTTTGGTTCGTGCATTTCTTTGTTGCAGCAAAACAGGGCCTGGATACAGATCTGGACGCCGTCCAGATTCTTGGACGCCGTCCAGCCCTTCAGACTTAGACGCCGTCCAGTATTTTGGACGCCGTCCAGGCCTTCAATGCTGGACGCCGTCCAGCCATTTTGGACGCCGTCCAGATGGCCTATCAGGTGCTGTCCAGTTTGGTCGTTTTTCGATTAATTCTAACTATGCTACGCACCTCCGATTAACATGAAACTTGACTAACATGCTTATATATGATTTAAAACCTCAGAAAAATAGTTCGGGACCCGACCTGAAAGTGTTGACTTTTTCGTTGACTTTGACCCGACCAAGTTTGACTTATAGCCAAACTTAACCGAATACTTATGCAATCTCTCTAACTTGCTTCTATACTTGTATCTTGCATGAAAATTGACAATTTGATTCACATACTACTTAATCGAGTCGTAAAGAGCCATAGGACTAATTGAACATCCTTGACCAATCGCGTTTACCATTATTGATACAACTTACTTGTTTAGGTCAAGACTAGCATTGTTCTTTGCACACGTTTACTTGTTGAAGTACTTTATTACTCGTGCACTCAAGGTGGGATCATAGTCCCACTTTTACTCTTTTTGAACTTACATTTGGGATGAGAAAACATAAACATTTCTTTTACTAAGTGAACACAAGTACAGGAAAACAAACATTCTACATACGAGTTTAGAACAAAATCCTCAATTCGATTATCATTAGTTACACTTGCCGGGTGTAAGCGAGAACTTATGTTGTATGGATCCATATGGGTTTGACAAACCCTCATTCAAACGGTTCGCTACCGTTTACGAATGAAATATATTTTCGTGAAACAGTGTATGTTCTAACACTATTGTGATGGGGTTCTATGGAAGGAAAGTTAAGCATTGATAATTGGGTGCTCGTGAAACAAACTTTTGGAATGTATTACTATTATATCAATGTTACAAATCTTGTGGTTCATTTGTACTTACTTACTTAAACCTATCATTTCACCAACGTTTTCGTTGACAGATTTCTATGTTTTTCTCAGGTCCTTGAACGTTTTGTGATACATGCTTCCGCTCATTACTTTTGATGTTTTGCTTGGATATCGAGTATACATGCATACGTGGAGCGTCTTTTGGCTACTTTTAAATTGGGTCGCATATGTTTCAATTGTACTTTAAACTTTGTTATGTAACTAGTTGTCGAACTACTTTGTAAACCTTGAAACATCTTTACTTTTGAAATAAATGCGACATACTTTTGGTCAAACGTTGTTTTAAAGACTTATGACCACGTAACGGGACCTAAGTAGACGGCGCCGTCAATGACGATTTTGTCGGGTCGCTACAGATGGTATCAGAGCATTGGTTGTAGGGATTTAGAGTTCATTAGTGTCAACCTCGAGTCATAGGGTACATTGGTGAGTCTAGACTACAACCGGCATATAGACTTGAAGTAGGAATTACTTGACTACTTGTGCATTTATACTCGAACGCTTCTACTCATATCTACTCCTAGTTCATCTTACTCTCACGTTGTTTAATTTGAGTGACACGCCATCTTGACTTTATAGAATAATGTCGAATGCACATATGAATCAGGGTAATATAATTGCCGGGATTATATTACGGTGACTCATATGAACATTCCGACATTATGACATAAAGAATTTAAGGCGAGTCAAAAAAAAAAAAAAAAAAAACTTCTCTTTATCTTTATTCTATATCACGGTTAGTATTATTGAGAATACTAATCAATGATATTCTTGTGTCTTGAAGGAACAATGGCTCCTCGTCGTGTACGCCGCAATGAAACTCCCGAACAAGCTCTCGAACGGATGATAGCCACCGCCGTAGATGCGGCCATGGCCGGTCACTCATCCAACAACAATAATAATAACAACCACAACAACAACAACAACAACAACAACAACAACAACAACAACAACAATGGAGCCGGTAACTCAAACGAGGGATGCTCCTATAAAGCTTTCATGGGGTGCAAACCTCACACTTTTGATGGAACCGGGGGACCGGTCGTGCTCACCCGATGGTTTGAGCAAACGGAAGCCGTCTTTAGCATAAGCGGTTGTCGGGAACAAGACAAGGTCAAATACTCCACTCACACCTTCGCCGGTGTCGCTCTTACATGGTGGAATACTTATGTACAATCGGTGGGTACCGATGAAGCTCACGCACTCTCTTGGGCCGAATTGAGGGAAAAGATGATTGTCGAATACTTCCCTCATGAAGAAACCCGAAGGCTCGAACAAGAGCTAAGAACTTTAAAGGCGATCGGAAATGATCTCAAGGCTTATAATCAACGATTTTCCGAACTAGCCTTGATGTGCCCAAATCTTGTGAACCCCGAAGCTTTAAGGGTTGAACTTTACATGGATGGTCTTCCAAAGAGTATCAAACACGGAGTAATGTCATCCAAACCCACTAATCATCAAGAAGCTTTGAACATGGCCCGCAAATTGATAGAAACGGTTGACGAAATCGTAGTTCCAGCACCTAAGGCCGAGGATAAATTGGGTGGCAACAAAAGAAAATGGGAAGCTCCCCAATCAAGCAACAACAACTTTGCCAAGAAATCTTTCACCTCCGACGGCAAGAAGGGTTATGCCGGAAATCTACCTCTCTGCAACAAATGCAACAAACATCACTTTGGCGAATGTAGTAAGCTAATCTGCCATCGGTGCCAAGGAATTGGTCATAAGGCCAACGATTGTAAAAGTGCCATTCCCGTCGCTCGAAAGTGGCCCAATGCACCAAAGACGGGCACTTGTTACGAATGTGGCCAAACGGGTCATTATAGAAATGCATGCCCAAAGAAGAAAGATAACCCCAACACGCGCAGCCGAGCTTTCAACATCAACACCGAGGAAGCCCGGGATGACACGGAACTAGTCACGGGTACGTTTCTTCTCAACAATTCTTATGTCTCTTGCTTATTCGATTCGGGTGCCGATAAATGCTTTGTATCCAAGACTTTGACTCATTCTTTTAGCACTCCACCTCTTCCATTAGATACCACTTATACCATTGAAGTGGCTAACGGGAAACTATTAAGTGCCGACACATATTACTGGGGGTGTACGTTAAACATTTTGGGTAAGGAATTTGAAATTGACTTGATACCCATGGAACTAGGAAGCTTTGATGTAATAATCGGTATGAATTGGTTAGTCAAAATGAAATCTCACATCCTTTGTGATCTTAACGCGATCCGAATTCCTATCGAGAATGGTGAACCTTTGATTGTTTATGGCGATAAGAGTTGCACCAGACTCAACCTCGTTTCGTGCCTTAAAGTTAGAAAACTACTCCATAAGGGTTGTTTTGAGATCCTTGCCCACGTTAAGAAAGTCGAGTCCGATGAGAAGCATATCGATGATGTGCCAATTGTTAGTGACTTTTCCGATGTATTTCTCGACGAATTGCCGGGTCTTCCACCTCATCGACCGGTTGAATTCCAAATCGATCTTATTCCGGGAGCCGCACCTGTAGCACGTGCACCGTATAGACTTGCTCCATCCGAAATGCAAGAAATTCAAAGTCAAATCCAAGAACTACTTGACCGTGGTTTTATCCAACCTAGCCATTCACCATGGGGCGCTCCGATTTTGTTTGTTAAAAAGAAAGACGGATCCCTACGAATGTGCATTGATTATCGTGAACTAAATAAATTGACGGTTAAGAACCGATATCCTCTTCCTCGCATCGATGACCTCTTTGATCAACTACAAGGGTCTTGTGTATATTCGAAAATCGATCTCCGCTCGGGTTATCATCAATTAAGGGTTAAGGGGGAAGATGTCTCCAAAACCGCTTTCCGGACTCGTTATGGTAGTTATGAATTCCTTGTCATGCCATTTGGTCTCACTAATGCACCGGCGGTGTTCATGGATCTTATGAACCGCGTATGCAAACTTATCTAGACAAATCCATCATCGTATTTACAAATGATGTCTAAACCTATTCAAGTAAACAAGAAAACGAACAACGTCTCTGTCTTACGCTCGAACTCTCGAGAAAGGAGCAACTCTATACTGAATTCTCCAAGTGAGAATTTTGGTTAAACGAAGTTCAATTCCTATACCATGTTGTTAGTGGTCAAGGTATTACAACAAACCTCCCGAAAATCGAAGCCACGCGTAATCGGGAAACCCTCACGACTCTATCTTGTATTTGTAAAATCTTAAATCTCTCCGGTTGTTACCGAAGAATCATTTCCGACTTTTTCTCTTGTTACACAACCTTTAACCTCGTTAACTCTCTAAGGGAAAAATTTAAAACCCTCCGTGTCCGCACTTTGAACGTGATTATTCACACCAACCTCACTAGCTAAATTCGTGTAGCACAAAATGGAACTCAAATATGGAAATATTTCTGCGTGAACGCCTGAAGGGCATCCTCTTTCGACTCGAAACCAAGGAAACTGAAATTCGTTATTTTTGCCTGAAAAATAAAAAATAAAAAAATGGAATACTTAATTATAGATCCGATCAATCTTCTCGTCATCGCGTACCACGATACATAACTCTGCTATTTCACTATTACCGTCTGATATTACTGGGACCCAAGATAACACACAATTCAAGGATACCCCTTTACTTTTGACTTATCGTCCTTATACTTCTGATATGGCCAACTACTACTCAACTTCGAACTATACAACTACGTGTACTATCTCGTTTCCCACCAAGTCTCAACATTTGGCCACTAGATGCGCGATATGGCTACCTCAAGATATAAACTCATCCTATTCTAAGTTCTCATTTCACTCCTATCTTTTCGCTCGTACTTCCGTATACGGAAACCTTTTTATATAATTTCTTAATGGAGAGAGAGGCTCTTCACGTGTCACTAGTATTCGCCACGAGGGTGACTAGCCCTTACGAACATTTTTCGGTAGCCGATAAGAAACTTGTACCAACGGACGCTTTTGAACCTTAACTAACTTGTCCAAGCATATCTTAAGAAATTATATTCCAACACGGTGTATCATTGTCAATTATCCCGGATCGAAAATACTCGTTACACATCTTGTTTACAAGAAGCCTTCGGAACACGTTTAGACGTGAGTACTGCGTATCTTCCACAAACAGACGAGCTAAGAAAACGAACAATTTACATCTTGGAAAGACATGTTACAAACTTGTATTGTCGCCTTTAGTTGATCCCTCTTACAACAGTAGTTACCACTCGCGTGTTAACGCGCACTTTTCGAAACTTTATATAACCACAAATGTTGTTCTCCTATTTGTTGGACCGAAGTAGGTGACAAGCAAATCATCAGATCTGAAATCATTCAAGAAATAACCTTTGAGATAGTTCAAGTCCGAGAAGGGCTCAAGATGGCCCGTGGTCGCCAAAGGAGTTATACCAATGTTAGATGAAAATCTCTCAAATTTAAAGTCAGTAACCGTGTAATATTGAAAACCACACCTTGGAAAGGTGTAATCCATTTTGGGAAATCGAGGAAATTTATATCCGCAATATTGATGCTTTTGAAATCTTGGGGCGTATTGGAACCGCTTCCTACCGTTTAGAACTTCCGACTGAATTAAGTTTCCGTTTACCTTACGTTCCATGTAACAAACTTAGATACGTGTCCTGCGGAACAGGAACGTGCTATCCTTCTAGATAAACTTACTATAGATGACAACTCCTCTTCGTAGAAAGACCGGTTGAAATTGTGGATCGTAAAACCAAGCCTTAATACAACATAAAACCCCGACTGTCCAAATTCGTGGGAATGCCCAAGGACGTATCTTCACTTATTCATAGCATTGACAATGCAAGGTCTCAAGGAAGAGACATCGACTATTACTTCCAAATAAATTTCGGGACGAAATTTCTTTTAAGGTGTGGGTAATGTAACATCCCGCATTTTTCCGTTAAATTATTTTAACGCCCGTCTTTTTTTTTAAATAATATCTTCCGTATATAGATTCGTATCCTTCGTTAGCTAACGTTCTTAATATTTTCCGTTATTGAATTATAACAACTCCGGTTTACTCTCGCTTATTTAAGATATTCGTTCGATTAAATCACGTACCCGCTTTTAAACTCGAGGGACTAAAATTGACACGGGGCAAACTAGTTGACTAGGTCAACTAGTCCACCCCAATCACCACCATTCAATCATCTCCATCTCTCTCTCTTTCTCTCTAGCAAGAACACACACACATTTACCAAATTCATTCAATCATCATCTAAATTCGATCTAGGAGGCTTACAACAAAATAAATTACATATTCGTGATCCTCTCTTCATCCTCTTCATTTTGGTACCAACTTCATCTCGTTTGGGTAACATTTCTAAAACTCTAGATTTCTCTAAATTCGTGTTTTTGACTTGAAATGGTGTTAGTTAGTGTCTATGGCTCATTGTGATGTCGTGTATGTAATTTGTATGCTCGATCTTGTTATTTGGTGTAACTAGCATGAACACTTGAAATGAGTTAGTTTAATCCTTGATTTTGATTGATTAAATGTTGTTAGATGTTAAACCCATTGTGTTAAAAGTGTTACTAGCATCGTTAGTTTCGTTTTGGTATGTTGGATGATATGAAAACCTTGTGTTAACATGATTATTGATTTTGTGATTCTTAATTAGGGTTTGATGAACCTTAAAATGAACTTTTGATGCATTGAATGCTTGTTAATGTTGTTAGTAAGTGTTTAGTTGCAAGGTACGTTTAATTACCTTCGAAACGGCATATCGTATGTGTAGATTGGACTACCGAATCATGAAATGAATTTGTGAACTTGAAACTTGGAAAACGAACTCTAAATGATCACTTGACGAGAATTCGGTTATTGTAAATGATAAAATCGATTGATGATATGTGGTTAGTTGTATCCTTTATCAAAATACCTTCCCGATGATATAGGATACATGTTTTGATTGTTTGCGGGTCATAAATTGGGATTGATTGAGTTTTGGTTCGTGCATTTCTTTGTTGCAGCAAAACAGGGCCTGGATACAGATCTGGACGCCGTCCAGATTCTTGGACGCCGTCCAGCCCTTCAGACTTGGATGCCGTCCAGTATTTTGGACGCCGTCCAGGCCTTCAATACTGGACGCCGTCCAGCCATTTTGGACGCCGTCCAGATGGCCTATCAGGTGCTGTCCAGTTTGGTCGTTTTTCGATTAATTCTAACTATGCTACGCACCTCCGATTAACATGAAACTTGACTAACATGCTTATATATGATTAAAAACCTCAGAAAAATAGTTCGGGACCCGACCCGAACGTGTTGACTTTTTCGTTGACTTTGACCCGACCAAGTTTGACTTATAGCCAAACTTAACCGAATACTTATGCAATCTCTCTAACTTGCTTCTATACTTGTATCTTGCATGAAAATTGACAATTTGATTCACATGCTACTTAATCGAGTCGTAAAGAGCCATAGGACTAATTGAACATCTTTGACCAATCGCGTTTACCATTATTGATACAACTTACTTGTTTAGGTTAAGACTAGCATTGTTCTTTGCACACATTTACTTGTTGAAGTACTTTATTACTCGTGCACTCAAGGTGAGATCATAGTCCCACTTTTACTCTTTTTGAACTTACATTTGGGATGAGAAAACATAAACATTTCTTTTACTAAGTGAACACAAGTACAGGAAAACAAACATTCTACATACGAGTTTAGAACAAAATCCTCAATTCGATTATCATTAGTTACACTTGCCGGGTGTAAGCGAGAACTTATGTTGTATGGATCCATATGGGTTTGACAAACCCTCATTCAAACGGTTCGCTACCGTTTACGAATGAAATATATTTTCGTGAAACAGTGTATGTTCTAACACTATTGTGATGGGGTTCTATGGAAGGAAAGTTAAGCATTGATAATTGGGTGCTCGTGAAACAAACTTTTGGAATGTATTACTATTATATCAATGTTACAAATCTTGTGGTTCATTTGTACTTACTTACTTAAACCTATCATTTCACCAACGTTTTCGTTGACAGATTTCTATGTTTTTCTCAGGTCCTTGAACGTTTTGTGATACATGCTTCCGCTCATTACTTTTGATGTTTTGCTTGGATATCGAGTATACATGCATACGTGGAGCGTCTTTTGGCTACTTTTAAATTGGGTCGCATATGTTTCAATTGTACTTTAAACTTTGTTATGTAACTAGTTGTCGAACTACTTTGTAAACCTTGAAACATCTTTACTTTTGAAATAAATGCGACATACTTTTGGTCAAATGTTGTTTTAAAGACTTATGACCACGTAACGGGACCTAAGTAGACGGCGCCGTCAATGACGATTTTGTCGGGTCGCTACACAAGTCGGGATAAATGGTCGGCAGCTAGATTCTCGGCTCCTTTCTTGTCACGTATCTCAATGTCAAATTCTTGAAGTAAAAGAACCCAACGTATGAGACGATGCTTTGCATCTAGTTTTGAGAATAAGTACCTAAGTGCCGAATGGTCCGTGTAAACAATGGTCTTGGACAACACCAAATATGACCGAAATTTATCAAACGCATAAACAACCGCTAGGAGCTCCTTTTCTGTGGTGGTATAATTAATTTGAGCCCCCGTTAGCGTTTTGCTTGCATAATAAATTGGAAGAAAATGATTATCGAGTCGTTGTCCTAAGACAGCACCTAAGGCATAGTCGCTTGCATCACACATTAGCTCAAATGGCATACTCCAATCCGGAGATACGATAATGGGAGCTTGTGTGAGTTTTGACTTTAGAATCGAGAATGCATTTTCGCAATTAGAATCAAAGTCAAATGGAGCATCCTTTTCAAGAAGCTTGGTCAATGGGCGGGCGATTTTAGAAAAATCTTTGATAAATCGCCTATAGAATCCCGCGTGACCAAGAAAGCTTCTAATGGCCTTAACATTCGACGGTTTAGGTAGCTTAGATATAACTTCAATTTTAGCTTTATCTACCTCTATTCCCGCACGAGATATTTTGTGACCAAGTACAATGCCCTCCTTTACCATGAAGTGGCATTTTTCCCAATTTAGGACCAAATTTGCTTTCTCACATCGGATAAGCATACGTTCAAGGTTAAAAAGACACGATTCAAAGGAATCTCCAAACACGGAAAAGTCATCCATGAAGACTTCCATACAATCCTCTACCATATCATCGAAAATTGCCATCATGCACCTTTGAATGGTTCCGGGTGCATTGCATAAACCAAACGGCATGCGGCGATAGGCAAAGGTACCAAAAGGACAAGTGAATGTGGTCTTTTCTTGGTCGTTGGGATCAATTGGAATTTGGAAGTAACCGGAGAAACCATCTAGAAAGCAATAATATTCTTTCCCCGCTAATCGTTCAATCATTTGATCAATAAAAGGTAACGGAAAATGATCCTTTCTTGTGGCATCATTGAGACGTCTGTAATCAATACAGACTCTCCAGCCGGTAACCGTTCTAGTTGGAACGAGTTCGTCCTTTTCATTTAGAATAACGGTTGTACCCCCTTTTTGGGTACTACTTGTACTGGACTAACCCAAGGACTATCGGAGATGGGATAGATTAACCCGACGTCAAGAAGATTGACTACCTCCTTTTTAACAACCTCTTTCATGTTGGGATTTAGCCTGCGTTGTCTTTGTACTACTGGTTTGAAGTCATTCTCAAGGAGAATTTTATGTGTACAATAAGATGGGTTTATCCCTGGAATGTCGGTTGTTTTCCAGGCTATAGCCTTTTTATGGGTTTTTAAAATAGAGATTAACCTATCCTTCTCGTTACCGGAAAGATGTGAAGCAATAATTACTGGTAATTGAGATGTACCTTCGAGATAAGCATACTCCAAGTGTTTGGGTAGCTCTTTAAGCTCTAGTACGGGTGGTTCTTCCAAGGAATTCTTTATACGGAATCTATCTTCATTCTTGATTTCCTCAAACGATTCCTCTTCCTTGGGAATTTCTTCTTTGATGGTCTCGTCATCCGTGACCACCTTCATCAACTCATCAAAATCTTTATCAATATTGAAGTATTCATTCTCACTTACTGGGGCTAACCCCGGGATATCAATTTCCAGTAGCTCCTGCAATTCATTCTCGACACAAAGATCTATAACATCAATTTGAAAACAAGAGTCATCGGTGGAAGTGGGTCTTTTCATGGCTTTGTCAATGTGACAAATTATTCTCTCGTTTCCCACACCTAGACTCAATTGTTCTTTTTGGACATTAATGATAGCATCTGCAGTGTTAAGGAAAGGACGTCCTAAAATGATAGGAACTTTTGTGTCCTATTGCATTTCTAGAATAACAAAGTCGACGGGAAAGATAAGTGAGCCAACTTTTACAAGAATATCCTCGGCTATACCTATGGGAGTATCAAATGATTGGTTTGCTAATCGAATACCCATCTGGGTTGGTTTTAAGTTTCCTAAGTCAAGTTTTAAATATAACGAGTAAGGCATTAGGTTAACACTTGCACCTAGGTCGGCTAGTGCATCGTACACTACCGAATCACCCATCATACATGGAATGATAAAACTACCCGGGTCTCCCAATTTTGGAGGTACATTTTGTTTCTTCAAGATGGCCGAACACTCCTCATGGAGGAATGTGGCAGAAATGTCGTGGTATTTACCCTTTGAAGATATGAGATCTTTCAAAAACTTCCCGTAATTGGGCATATCCCTAAGAACCTCCGCGAGTGGCATGTTAATGCTAATTTGCTTGATCATGTCCGTAAATTTCTGATATCGACTCGCGAGTCTATCTTTCTTCAATGCTTTTGGGTATGGAATAGGTTCCTTATACACCTTTACTGGTGGTTCTTCACTTTTCTTCGATATGACCTCTGGTGGATCATCTTTTTCTTGTTCGTTGTCAACTTGCTCATTTTTATCAATCGGTACTTGTAAAATAGAAGGAGATAAAGGAACTTCCGGGGACTTTAGAGTCTCCGGGTAAATAGTTAAACCACTTCTAGTAGTTATAGCATTTACATGCTCATTTCTTGTTTGGTTGTTGTTGGGATTCACTTGAGTATTTGAGGGGAGAGTACCTGGTGGTCTCTCTGATAGTAACTGTGAGATCCTTCCAACATCTCTTTCTAAATTCTAAATTGTGGCTTGTTGATTTCGAATTTGCTGAGTTTGGAGCTCTGCATTTTGCTCGTGCTTAACCATAAAATCTCTCAAGAGATCTTCTAAACCGGATTTCTTCTCGGGTTGTGGTTGTATGAGTGCTTGTGGTTGTGGTTGATTGTGCTGGAAATTATTTTGATAAATTAGTTGAGGTTGATTTCGGTTATTTAAGTGATTGTAACCTGGTGGTGCATTTCTTTGATTTTGATTTGGGAAATTCCGGTTATTTTGGTAACCTGGATTTCCTCCTTGATAGTTATTATTATTTGAACCTGAAGGTCCTCCTATTTGATAGCTGTTTATAGGAGGATATTTTCGGTTGTTTGCTTCTATTGCTGGAAAATCATTGAAATTCATTTCACCTTTTCGCAAGTAACCTAAGAAATTTGCTTGCTCTTCCATTGTACTTTGATCACAATCTCTAGTAAGATGGGGACCTTGGCACAGTTCACACCCTACTCTGATAGCGTGCATTTCTTTAGTTACCTTCTCAATTTGCCTTGCTTGATTTTCTATTTGGACTTTTAAAGAAGCAATTTCATCATTACTTTCGATACTAGCAACCTTTGATGATCTAGAGAATTCCATCTCTTGATGCCAATTATGGGAATGGGCTGCTATATCGGCAATGATTGCGTGAGCGTCTTCAGGTGTTTTCTTCATGATCGAACCTCCGGCTGCAACATCTATATCTTTTCTAGTTGCCACATTGACTCCTTTATAGAATATCTGGACCTTTTGGAATGTATTCAACCCATGTTGAGGACATACCCTAAGCATTTTGTTGAATCGGATCCAAGCTTCATAAAGAGTTTCATTAGGCTTTTGCATAAAGTGGTTTATATCACTTTGCAATTTTGCTGCTTTTGAAGCAGGAAAGAATTCTGACAAAAACTTATCCATCATATCATTCCAGTCTTCAATATAACCTTCTGGTAATGAGTCTAGCCAATCTCTTGCATCATCCTTTAAGGACCATGGAAAGATTTTTAAACATGCAACTTCATCGGTGACATCTTTGATTTTGAAAAGCTTGCAAATGCTTACAAACTTACGAAGATGCTCGTTAGCATCCTCATTTGGGGCTCCACCGAATTGACATGTATTAGTCACCATGTGGAGAAATTGACCCTTTATTTCAAAACCGTCAGTCATAGTGGGTTGAATAATTGCGTGGCCTTGACCTGTTCTTGTTACCTTCATTAATGCTTCCATCATTTGATTTGTAGCCGCCATCTCTTCTTCTTCTTTAATAAATGGCTCTATGATTGGTTGGATAACTGGTTCAGAGTCAGATTCTAAGGAAAGTGATTGTAAATTCTCAGCAAGAGATTCTACTTCTTGAGCTCTTAAGCATTCTTGGAATTCCCTTTCGGGTTCAGGATATGAAGGAGTTAATTCAGTGTTGGAGGAACGTAAGTTCATGCATTAATTTCTATTATGAGATCATAACACCAAAAGCTTTTCTAGTGTTACTTACTTGTTTCTTTTTTAGTGTTTTTCTGTGTTTTAAAATTACTAGTACTTCCTGCTTCTTTTTGTTGTTTTTGTCCTTTATTAATTCTTTGCGGTTCCGGATTAAGTTTAACGAGTTTAGGATTTTCTGAACGGATCATACAATTGGGAAATTGTACAAAGAACTAAAGGATTTATTCATAAACTTTGAACTTTCTTGGAAATGAATTTCCTCGAGAGGATCGAATAACATAAAAACAATGATAAAAACCCTTAAACAAACAGATTTTCCTTCTGATTTTGCCCACGTTTCGAATAGCCAAAAGATGCAGCAGAGGGGCAGGATCCTTCTATTGACCAATAAAATTGGTGATCCAACAACCCGGTCCACGTACAAATCCAACTACTACTACGAATAAGAAAAATTATCTATTTATTTAACTGCCAACTCCCCGGCAGCGGCGCCAAAAAGTTGATGGTCTGAAACAATACCTTTATTTATGAACGGATTGAGTTGTTTTATTACACGAATTGATTTATTGTATATATGATATTTTAACGATTTTAGGTTGGTTTCAAACATATATAGGCAACTGGTCCTATCCGCGTAGTTTAGTTTGTAGGTAAATCCGGTTCGTTCCACAGGGAGATGGAGTGTTTAATGGTTTTTAATAGTCTTTGAAGTCAAACTTATTTAAAGGGGGTTTTGGATTAGGAATTTATAAAATAACAATAATGGAAACGAGACTTAACTAATTTACTTCATAATTAAAATTACAAAATTACGAGATTTATAATTACTAACTTAAAAATGAACTAAATGAAATTATTCTAATTGTGATAAAACAATTTTAATACTAAATGATAATAAATAAAATAATAATTTTTAATAAAACTAAATGATTAGGAATTTGTTTTAAACAATAAAATAAAATTACAAATTAACTTAAATTAACTAAAAGACATGTTTTAATTAAATTAAAAGGAATTACAATAATTAACTAATTATAAACTAATTACTAATTATAAATTATTTTAATTAATACTAAATAGTAAGATTAAAACATGTGTTATAATAATTAATACTAAATATAAATTAATAACTAAATATAAATCACCTTCTCCATCTTGTCATCTTCTCTTATTGGCAGGAAGTGTGCTGATTTGGTGAGACGATAAACTATTACCCAAATAGTATCAAAACCACTTGCAGTCCTTGGCAATTTAGTGATGAAATCCATGGTAATGTTTTCCCATTTCCATTCCGGGATTTCGGGTTGTTGAAGTAGACCTGATGGTTTCTGATGCTCAGCTTTGACCTTAGAACACGTCAAACATTCTCCTACGTATTTAGCAACATCGGCTTTCATACCCGGCCACCAAAAATGTTTCTTGAGATCCTTGTACATCTTCCCCGTTCCAGGATGTATTGAGTATCTGGTTTTATGAGCTTCTCTAAGTACCATTTCTCTCATATCTCCAAATTTTGGTACCCAAATCCTTTCAGCCCTATACCAGGTTCTGTCTTCCCAAATACTAAGATCCTTCTCCGATCCTTTGGGTATTTCATCCTTTAAATTTTCCTCTTTTAGAACTCCTTGTTGCGCCTCCTTTATTTGAGTAGTAAGGTTATTGTGAATCATTATATTCATAGATTTTACTCGAATGGGTTCTCTGTCCTTCCTGCTCAAGGCGTCGGCTACCACATTTGCCTTCCCCGAGTGGTAACGAATCTCAAAGTCGTAATCATTCAACAATTCAATCCACCTACGCTGCCTCATATTCAGTTGTTTCTGATTAAATATGTGCTGAAGACTTTTGTGGTCGGTATATATAATACTTCTGACCCCATATAAGTAGTGCCTCCAAGTCTTTAATGCAAAAACAACCGCGCCTAATTCCAAATCATGCGTCGTATAATTTTGTTCATGAATCTTCAATTGTCTAGACGCATAAGCAATCACCTTCGTTCGTTGCATTAATACTCAACCGAGACCTTGCTTTGATGCGTCATAATAAATCACAAAATCATCATTCCCTTCAGGCAATGACAATATAGGTGCCGTAGTTAGCTTTTTCTTCAATAACTGAAACGCTTTCTCTTGTTCATCCTTCCATTCAAATTTCTTCCCTTTATGCGTTAATGCAGTCAAGGGTTTTGCTATTCTGGAAAAGTCTTGGATGAACCTTCTGTAGTAACCAGCTAGTCCTAAAAACTGGCGTATGTATTTTGAAGTTTTCGGGGTTTCCCACTTTTCAACAGTTTCTATCTTTGCCGGATCTACCTTAATACCTTCTTTGTTCACTATGTGACCGAGGAATTGAACTTCTTCCAACCAAAATGCACACTTTGAAAATTTAGCGTACAATTCTTCCTTCCTCAATACTTCTAACACCTTTCTCAAATGTTCACCGTGTTCTTGGTCATTCTTTGAGTAAATAAGTATGTCATCAATGAAAACAATGACGAACTTGTCAAGGTATGGTCCACACACTCGGTTCATAAGGTCCATGAACACAGCTGGTGCATTAGTTAAACCAAACGGCATGACCATAAACTCGTAATGACCGTAAAGTGTTCTGAAAGCAGTCTTTGGAATATCATCTTCTTTCACCCGCATTTGATGATACCCGAGCCTTGTAGTTGATCAAATAAGTCGTCGATTCTTGGTAGTGGGTAGCGGTTCTTGATGGTAAGTTTGTTCAACTCTCAGTAGTCGATACACAACCTGAATGTACCATCTTTCTTCTTGACAAACAAAACAGGAGCTCCCCACGGTGATGTGCTTGGTCGAATAAAACCACGCTCTAAAAGTTCTTGTAATTAGCTTTGCAGTTCTTTCATCTCGCTGGATGCAAGTCTGTAAGGAGCACGAGCTATTGGTGCAGCTCCTGGTACAAGATCTATTTGAAATTCAACGGATCGATGTGGGGGTAACCCGGTAATTCTTTCGGAAATACATCGGGAAATTCTTTTGCGACGGGAACATCATTGATGCTCTTTTCTTCAGTTTGTACTTTCTCGACGTGTGCTAGAACATCATAGCAACCTTTTCTTATTAGTTTTTGTGCCTTCAAATTACTAATAAGATGTAGCTTCATGTTGCCCTTTTCTCCGTACACCATTAAGGGTTCTCCTTCTTCTCGTACAATGCGAATTGCATTTTTATAACATACGATCTCTGCTTTCACCTTCTTCAGCCAGTCCATGCCAACTATTACATCAAAACTCCCTAACTCTACTGGTATCAAATCAATCTTAAATATTTCGCTACCCAGTTTAATTTCTCGATTCCGGCATATATTATCTGCTGAAATTAATTTACCGTTTGCTAATTCGAGTAAAAATTTACTATCCAATGGCGTCAATGGACAACTTAATTTAGCACAAAAATCTCTACTCATATAGCTTCTATCCGCACCCGAATCAAATAAAACGTAAGCAGATTTATTGTCAATAAGAAACGTACCCGTAACAAGCTCCGGGTCTTCCTGTGCCTTTGCCGCATTAATATTGAAAACTCTTCCGCGGCCTTGTCCATTCGTGTTCTCCTAGTTCGGGCAATTTCTAATAATGTGGCCCGGCTTTCCACATTTATAACAAACTACATTGGCATAACTTGCTCCGACACTACTTGCTCCGCCATTACTCGTTCCGACACCATTTGTTCCTTTCGTTCTGTTAACCCCTGGTCCGTAGACCTCACACTTCGCCGCGCTATGACCATTTCTTTTACACTTGTTGCAAAATTTGGTGCAGAACCCCGAGTGATACTTTTCACACCTTTGGCATAGCTGCTTCTGATTGTTGTTGTTGTTGTTGCGGTTGTTATTGTTATTTAGATGATTGTTGTAGTTGCTGTTGTTGTTGTTGTTGTTGTTGTTGTTGTTGTTGTTGTTGTTGTTGTTGGGCCGTTTGTTGTAGTTGCGATTGATGTTACGATTGTTGGGATAATTGTTGCGATTATTATTGTAATTGCTGTTGTTGTTATATTGGTGATTCTTATCACCGTTTTCCTCCCACTTTCTTTTGACTTGCTTCATATTGGCCTCTTCAGCTGTATGTTCTTTAATTCTTTCCTCAATCTGGTTCACTAGCTTGTGAGCCATTCTACATGCCTGTTGTATGGAGGCGGGCTCGTGTGAACTTATATCTTCTTGGATTCTTTCCGGTAGTCCTTTCACAAACGCGTCGATCTTCTCTTCCTCATCTTCGAACGCACCCGGACACAATATGCACAATTCTATGAATCGTCTTTCGTACGTGGTAATATCAAATCCTTGGGTTTGTAACCCTCTAAGTTCTGTCTTGAGCTTATTGACCTCGGTTCTGGGACGGTACTTCTCGTTCATCAAGTGCTTGAATGCTGACCATGGTAGTGCGTACGCATCATCTTATCCCACTTGCTCTAGATAGGTATTCCACCATGTTAACGCAGAACCTGTGAAGGTATGTGTAGCGTACTTCACTTTGTCCTCTTCAGTACACTTACTTATGGCAAACACCAATTCGACCTTCTCGGTCCACCGTTTCAATCCGATCGGTCCTTCAGTTCCATCAAATTCCAAAGGTTTACAGGCAGTGAATTCTTTATAGGTGCATCCTACACGATTTCCTGTACTGCTAGATCCAAGGTTATTGTTGGTATGTAGCGCAGCCTGTACTGCGGCTATGTTTGAAGCTAGAAAAATACGGAATTCCTCTTCATTCATATTCACGGGGTGTCGAGTAGTCGATGCCATTTCCTTCAAAATAGTTAAATGGAACAAGTTAATCATACAGAATATTAAGAGTAGTTAATAGTATTTCGTAGCATAATATGAACTCATTTATAAAAGCTTTTTTTTTTTTTTTCATATTAGCGTTTTATTTAAATTCGGGTAGTACCTACCCGTTAAGTTCATACTTAGTAGCTAATATACAATTCAACTACTACAATTCTATATGAAAAACTGATTATAATAATATTTCGCGTTCAAACTTTTATACAATATTTTACAAACTTACAATACCGCTTATTTTACATAAAGCATGAAATATAGCACACAATAACTTTGATACAAGATAGTTGTGAAGATAATTCTAGCTAGTACACAATTCATTCAGCAAAGGCAATAAAGACACGTAATTCATACTTCCAGAAACAAGTCATGCATTCTAGTTTTACTAGGACTACTTCCCATCCTTGGTCTTGTGGAACATAACCGTTATGGCCGTTGATAAGACAGCGTGTTGTAACGTCGTCAAAGGGACGAGGGTTACGTAATGACCAACAGTCTCGTAATAACCTAAAAACCTCATTTCTTACCCCAATTACTGACTCCGTCACTTGTGGGAACGTTTTGTTTAATAGTTGTAGCCCGATGTTCTTTTTCTCACTTTGGTGAGAAGCGAACATTACTAACCCGTAAGCATAGCATGCTTCTTTATGTTGTATGTTAGCCGCTTTTTCTAAATCATGAAGTCCTATATTCGGATACATTGAGTCAAAATAATTTCTTAACCCGTTGCGTAAAATAGCATTTGGGTTCCCCGCAATATATGCGTCAAAGTAAACACATCGTAACTTATAGGTTTCCCAATGTGATATCCCCCATCTTTCAAACGAAAGTCTCTTATAAACCAAGACATTCTTGGAACTTTCTTCGAATGTCTTACAAACTGATTTCGCCGTAAATAGTTGTGCCGAAGAATTCTGACTGACTCTAGACAAGATTTCATCAATCATGTCTCCGGGTAGGTCTCCTAAAATATTGGGTTGTCTATCCATTTTGTGTTTTTATACTGTAAAATAGACAAGAGTTAGATTCATTAAAAAAATACTTATTAATACAAGCAATTTTTACATATATCATAAAGCATAAGCACACTATATTACATATATTACACCACACGAATACACCTATCTTATTCCGACTCGCTTGTTTCTTCTTCTTCGGTTTTGGTTCGTTTTGCCAAGTTTCTAGGGATATATGATGTTCCCCTAATACGAGCTGTCATTTTCCACAACGGTTTAGAAAAACCTGGTGGTTTAGAGGTTCTCGGGTCATTGTTACAACTTAAGGGCTTCGGGGGTTGACGATACATATAAAGTTCATCAGGGTTGGAATTAGATTTCTCTATTTTTATGCCCTTTCCCTTATTATTTTCTTTTGCCTTTTTAAATTCAGTTGGGGTAATTTCTATAACATCATCGGAATTCTCGTCGGAATCCGATTCATCGGAGAATTGGTAATCCTCCCAATATTTTGCTTCCTTGGCGGAAACACCATTGACCATAATTAACCTTGGTCGGTTGGTTGAGGATTTTCTTTTACTTAACCATTTTATTATTTCCCCCACAAGTTCTATTTCCTCCTCCTGTTCCTCCTCTTCCGGTTCTGATTCTTCTTCCGGTTCTGATTCTTCTTCTGGTTCCTCTTCGGAAACTTGTAAATCAGTCCACTATATATTCGACTCTTCGTTATTATTAGGTGAGTCAATGGGATTTGTGCTAGAGGTAGACATCTATCACACAATATCAAACATGTTAAGAGATTAATATATCACATAATATTCACATGTTAAAAATATATAGTTTCCAACAAAATTTGTTAAGCAATCATTTTTCAAGTAAACACGGTCGAAGTCCAGACTCACTAATGCATCCTAACAAACTCGATAAGACACACTAATGCAAAATTCTGGTTCTCTAAGACCAACGCTCGGATACCAACTGAAATGTCCCGTTCTTATTGATTAAAAACGTTCCATATTAATTGATTTCGTTGCGAGGTTTTGACCTCTATATGAGACGTTTTTCAAAGACTGCATTCATTTTTAAAACAAACCATAACCTTTATTTCATAAATAAAGGTTTAAAAAGCTTTACGTAGATTATCAAATAATGATAATCTAAAATATCCTGTTTACACACGACCATTACATAATGGTTTACAATACAAATATGTTACATCGAAATCAGTTTCTTGAATGCAGTTTTTACACAATATCATACAAACATGGACTCCAAATCTTGTCCTTATTTTAGTATGCAACAACGGAAGCTCTTAGTATTCACCTGAGAATAAACATGCTTTAAACGACAACAAAAATGTTGGTGAGTTATAGGTTTAATCTATATATATCAAATCGTAACAATAGACCACAAGATTTCATATTTCAATACACATCCCATACATAGAGATAAAAATCATTCATATGGTGAACACCTGGTAACCGACATTAACAAGATGCATATATAAGAATATCCCCATCATTCCGGGACACCCTTCAGATATGATATAAATTTCGAAGTACTAAAGCATCCGGTACTTTAGATGGGGTTTGTTAGGCCCAATAGATCTATCTTTAGGATTCGCGTCAATTAGGGTGTCTGTTCCCTAATTCTTAGATTACCAGACTTAATAAAAAAGGGGCATATTCGATTTCGATAATTCAACCATAGAATGTAGTTTCACGTACTTGTGTCTATTTTGTAAATCATTTATAAAACCTACATGTATTCTCATCCCAAAAATATTAGATTTTAAAAGTGGGACTATAACTCACTTTTACAGATTTTTACTTCGTCGGGAAGTAAGACTTGGCCACTGGTTGATTCACGAACCTATAACAATATATACATATATATCAAAGTATGTTCAAAATATATTTACAACACTTTTAATATATTTTGATGTTTTAAGTTTATTAAGTCAGCTGTCCTCGTTAGTAACCTACAACTAGTTGTCCACAGTTAGATGTACAGAAATAAATCGATAAATATTATCTTGAATCAATACACGACCCCGTGTATACGTATCTCAGTATTGATCACAACTCAAACTATATATATTTTGGAATCAACCTCAACCCTGTATAGCTAACTCCCTCATTACTGCATATAGAGTGTCTATGGTTGTTCCGAAATATATATAGATGTGTCGACATGATAGGTCGAAACATTGTATACGTGTCTATGGTATCTCAAGATTACATAATATACAATACAAGTTGATTAAGTTATGGTTGGAATAGATTTGTTACCAATTTTCACGTAGCTAAAATGAGAAAAATTATCCAATCTTGTTTTACCCATAACTTCTTCATTTTAAATCCGTTTTGAGTGAATCAAATTGCTATGATTTCATATTGAACTCTATTTTATGAATCTAAACAGAAAAAGTATAGGTTTATAGTCAGAAAAATAAGTTACAAGTCGTTTTTGTAAAGGTAGTCATTTCAGTCGAAAGAACGACGTCTAGATGACCATTTTAGAAAACATACTTCCACTTTGAGCTTAACCATAATTTTTGGATATAGTTTCATGTTCATAATAAAAATCATTTTCCCAAAATAACAACTTTTAAATCAAAGTTTATCATAGTTTTTAATTAACTAACCCAAAACAGCCCGCGGTGTTACTACGACGGCGTAAATCCGATTTTACGGTGTTTTTCGTGTTTCCAGGTTTTAAATCATTAAGTTAACATATCATATAGATATAGAACATGTATTTAGTTGATTTTAAAAGTCAAGTTAGAAGGATTAACTTTTATTTGCGAACAAGTTTAGAATTAACTAAACTATGTTCTAGTGATTACAAGTTTAAACCTTCGAATAAGATAGCTTTATATGTATGAATCGAATGATGTTATGACCATCATTACTACCCCAAGTTCCTTGGATAAACCTACTGGAAATGAGAAAAATATATCTAGCTTCAAAGGATCCTTGGATGGCTTGAAAGTTCTTGAAGCAGAATCATGACACGAAAACAATTTCAAGTAAGATTTTCACTCGAAATAAGATTGTTATAGTTATAGAAATTGAATTAAAGTTTGAATATGATTATTACCTTATATTAGAAATATAACCTACTGTAAGTAACAAAGGTTTCTTGATCTTGGATGATTACTTGGAATGGATTTAGAAAACTTGGAAGTAAACTTGCAATCTTGGAAGTATTCTTGATTTTATGAAACTAGAACCTTTAGAATTTATGAAGAACACTTAGAACTTGAAAATAGAACTTGAGAGAGATCAATTAGATGAAGAAAATTAAAGAATGAAAGTGTTTGTAGGTGTTTTTAGTCGTTGGTGTATGAATTAGATATAAAGGATATGTAATTTTGTTCTCATGTAAATAAGTCATGAATGATTACTCATATTTTTATAATTTTATGAGATATTTCATGCTAGTTACCAAATGATGGTTCCCACATATGTTAGGTGACTCACATGGGCTGCTATGAGCTGATCATTGGAGTGTATATACCAATAGTACATACATCTAAAAGCTGTGTATTGTACGAGTACGAATACGGGTGCATACGAGTAGAATTGTTGATGAAACTGAACGAGGATGTAATTGTAAGCATTTTTGTTAAGTAGAAGTATTTTGATAAGTGTCTTGAAGTCTTTCAAAAGTGTATGAATACATATTAAAACACTACATGTATATACATTTTAACTGAGTTGTTAAGTCATCGTTAGTCGTTACATGTAAATGTTGTTTTGAAACCTTTAGGTTAACGATCTTGTTGAATGTTGTTAACCCATTGTTTATTATAACAAATGAGATGTTAAATTTTTATATTATCATGATATTATGATATATAATATATCTTAGTATGATATATATATACAGTTAAATTTCGTTACAACGATAATCGTTACATATATGTCTCGTTTCGAAATCATTAAGTTAGTAGTCTTATTTTTACATATGTATTTCATTGTTAATACACTTAATAATATATTTACTTATCATTTAACATAATTAACCAAGTGTATCAATATCTTAATATGATTCATATGTACCTAGTAAGACGTTGTTATAACGATAATCGTTATATATATCGTTTTCGAGTTTCTTAAATTAGTAGTCTCATTTTTATGTATATAACTCATTGTTAAAATATCTAATGAGATACATACTTATAATAAAATCATGTTAACTATATATATAACCATATATATGTCATCGTATAGTTTTTACAAGTTTTAACGTTCGTGAATCACCGGTCAACTTGGGTGGTCAATTGTCTATATGAAACCTATTTCAATTAATCAAGTCTTAACAAGTTTGATTGCTTAACATGTTGGAAAGACTTAATCATGTAAATAACAATTTCATTTAATATATATATAAACATGGAATAGTTCGGGTCACTACATAATATACCTACTTGCAAACACTTACACAAATACCTCATACACGCTAGCAATTTACATGGCATACCATCGCAAAGTATGTCGCTAAATCTCCAAGACCACAAGCTAGCACAAACAATAGCATAAATAACTCGAACAATATAATATGCTACACTACAGCACATAACCATGGTTAACCAATAGTACAAGGAATGGTACTTCGAATTTCCCATTGGTGTTCCCAACAACCGTTAGTGCACAACAAATTATAACACTAACCCCGGAGTGGTATCGATCACCCGAACTTTAAACCCACCCGTCACGTGTAATGTGGTATCGAACGCCCGAACTTTAAACCCACACTACATGCCCACACACATATATGACATGGCATCGAACGCCCGAACTTAAACCCATATCATATATTGACCCGATGTGGTATCGACCGCCCGAACTTAAACCCACATCGAATCTCGTACAAGTAAATACATTATATACACATATGCATAATCATTCCACTCACCTCGTGAACTCGAGCATTACAAACCATGCGCGAAATCTTCACCACACACAACTGAGCAAGATTTTACCTATAATACGCATATAGGTATACACATAATCAACATACAACCCCATTTGGACTCTTGACCAACCCAAATGAACAACAAGTGCAAAATACACCCTTTTGCACTTTTAACGCTACCCGAAGGTCCAAAACTAACGAGACTAGTTCCCGCGTTCCCGAAATACCCAAATATGTCAACTTTAACCTCTAAATGCATACTAGCTCGTATTTTACACAAAACCCATTCCATGGTTGACCAAGTTTGACTTTATTGCTAAAACACCAAATTTTAACCTAAAATCACTTCTCGCGAGTAATTACATCAAAAGCATCATTTAACACTTAACAAAAGCGTTTAACATCCAATTAATCCAAATTAGTGTCATCCTCAATTTTGACCCAATTCCAATTGCTCATTTTGACCAAAGTCATAAGACGCCCCAAAATCACTAACGACTAGTGATTATATTTTCAAGACAACCACTAACACTTAAATCAAGTATTTACCTACTTGATTTACCAAAACTTGACTTAAAACCCATTTTGACACATAAACCCTAATCTTGACCCATTTCAAAATTAGTCAACTCAAATACACCCAAAAGGGTTCCAACGCTTCTAAAATCACTAAACTAAGTGATTACACCAAAAACCAAAGCCTAATCATGGTCAAAACGTCAATCAACCCAAAACCCGCCATGTATCAAAAATAACTAATTTTCATAACCCACTTCATCATCTAAATGGGTTTTACAACTAAAAAGCTAAAAACCCTAACTTGAATATCAAATCATAAAGATGAATTTCGGAGTTAGAACTTACCATCACTATCACAATGTAGCCGTGAACGAGGAGAACAACTTTAACTCTTGAGACCCGACCCGAATCACTCTTCTTCATCCCCGATTCGAGTTTTCTCTCTCTAAACCCTTTACTCTCTCTCTAGGGTTTGAGGTTTGAGTGGGAGGGAAGAAATGAGAAGGAAATGAGGTTTAGATAAGATTGGGATCAGTTTTATGGCCAAAGACCCGTCCATATGTGAAATACCAACTTTGCCCCTCATTTAACTCATTAAAAGGCTGAAAAGTACCAGATCGTGCCTATTGTCGCGCCGCAAAGCAAATTTGTCGCGCCGTGGCCTAAAGGGTGATTTTAGATCACTTTTTTTAAGCTTTCTGACCCTCAAAATAGGCATTTGTCGCACCGTGGCCATTCTGGTCGCGCCGTGACAATTGCCTGTTTCATCCGAACTTCAGCAAACTTGTTTTGGCCATAACGTTTTGACCGTAACTCCGTTTTCGATGAATCAAATATCGTTGGAAACGTAATAAGATTTTCTTTTTAATGGTAAGGCTTTGAAACATCAACACAAACTTTATTTGGGGTCGAAAAGGTACGTACACACCTTGTAACTCCAAACAACGTCCAGTTTTCTTCGACGTTCGAGCAAGCAACACGTACATGTCTCGTACACTTCATACACACATTGTACACCATAAATACATTATGTACAATAAATATTTGGGTCTTACAAAAACTTTACTCAAACTTTGTTGCTATCAAATAAGTCAGGAATGACCAGATGTAACCGGGGGCCAGGACTCTTGACCAGAATCTAAGTCATGGCATTCGAGATCCACAAGCTTACCCATAAATGGCAACCTAGACATCATTCACTTACGACCGTGAGTAGTGATGAAGTTCACATGAATTGTACATTATCTTTGATTAACCTTCACTTTAGGTTTATATGTTATTATATATGTTATAATATATTTATTAATGTATTAACAATTTGATTATCTTATATTATATACTATAAGTTATTATTATTAAATTAGTATAGTTATAAAATAAGTGTTTATTAATAATGTATTGTTATTAACTTACATTATAAGCATTATACTTTATTATATAGCATACTTAGTTATTAACCGTAAGTTATAATAATAATATTAATTTAGTATATGTAATATACTTATGTTAATCGAAAATCATACTAATATATGTTAATTCGAATATTAATTCATTAAATATTATATTTATAATTTTTATAAACTTAGTTAATTATACAATTCAGTAGGATATTTTATAAAAATAATTTTATCAAGTTTTTGTATTTATTTCCCACTTTTCTTTATATATATACTCGGTTTATATTAATCAAATTTAATTAGGTAATAAATATTAAATTGACCTAAATAAATAATTGTATACTTTTTATAGGTTCTATATTATGTAAAAATGTTATAAAAATTATTAAATCAAATTTTATATCAAAGTATTATTTATTTAATGTTTTCTAATTATTTAACCATTGTAATCGACCTATAATTAAATAAATCAGAAAAATAATTTAAAATTAATTTTTATATATTTTTTAAAGTATCTAGTGATGTTACTAATCATATAAAAATATTATAAAAATATTTAATACACGTTTGTATTTATTTTGTATTTTCTTTATTATTTCTCTCGGTTTAGAATAATGCAAAAGTAAATTCTTTTTAAATACTAATCATCCCATTTATTTAATTTTATAATTTTTGCTTGTTTATAAAAGTATAATAATCTCAAAAAAAATTTATAATTTTTTTTATTACCGTTTAATATTTTATTACCAATTTTATATTGTTTTTATGTTTAAATACTACATAATTCGTATTTAATTATAAATAATATTCCATAAATTATCAAAATTATTTTTATACCTCATAATACTTATAATACTAATTATAACATGTAAAAATAATTTATATATATTAAATTCGAATTTTTAAAGAATATACAAAAAAATAAAAGCAATTCGATAAAAAAATATAGAAAATACCTCAAGTACTTTCCCAAGTTTGTGAGAGAGTTTTTCCAAAGATTTGATACAAGTTTTTATGAAATGGAAGTGGGTATTTATAGGAAAAAAATGGTCGGTGAAAAAAAAATATGAATAAAATAAAGGTGCCAATTTTGACAAAAAATAAAAACATGTTAAAAATGTTTTTAATAAGTTTTTGTTTTTGAAAATATTTAGTCAAAATTCATGGTCTCATTATTTAATTTATAAAAAAATCTCTTTTTTATAAGCTAAAAATATATATATAATGATTAAAATAACTTATCATTTAATTAATAATTATGTTTCATATAGTTTTAAATATAATACACATTAATATTAATATTAACTAAAGTTATTTTATATAATTAGTGTAAACTTTAGTTAACAAAAAGTGTCGGCTAAAAATAAATATTTGATCAACGTCGAATTTAATTATATATTACGTATGGATAACAACCCTATAGGCAAATTAGTCAATTCAAGTATGGAAATATGAGGGTTGTTATAATCTTCATCAATCAAGAACTCATTTCAAGGAGCTTTCATCATTTTCGGATTCAGCGCATCATCCTCTACGCGTCTATACTAATCAATTCTTGATTAGGGTATAAACCCTAACCTAACTTTTTCATTTTTATTCATTTTTTTCTGTTTTTGATGTTATTATGATTGTATAGTACTAGTGTATTGTTGTATTGATGATTGTATGCGTAGAAATGCTCATTTATGTATGTTTTCGGTTTGATTAAATTGGGACAGCGGACTTTTTGATGAAATCAGTAAACTTTACATGTTTTTTTTGATAAAATAAAGTGTATAGATGAGTCCCTCTCATCAAGACAATAATTTTAGGCTTTGGATTCATATTATTTCGAGTCTCGGATCAAAAGATATGCTTGATTTAGTGTTTTAATGAGATTAAAATGTAAAAACGAATGTAATGTAAGACCTGGATTCTGATTCTGCCCAGTCGCGCGCCGCGCAGGGTTATGGTGCGCCGCGCCATATGTCGCTGGCAGACCCCTTTGGCTATTTTAGAGTTTTTTAAAAGGGCATTTTGGTCTTTTCGCATTTGAGCCAGATTTGGGGACTTAACCTCATCCACCCATTTCATTTATTCATTTCGTTTTCCTTTTCTTTTCATATTTCTCTCAAGAACTCAAACACCCATTTGATTCAAAGGGATTTTTGGAAAGGAAGAAGCGGGTATTGATCTTTGGCGTAGTAGACAAGTTTGTTCTCCTCGTTCTTAGCCACACGGTGATACTAGTGGTAAGCTCTAACTCCGAATTTTGTTTTCGTGTTCATCATTCAATTTTGGGGCTTTTGATTGTATGATTCATAGATGGAACCCATTTAGTTGTTAATTGAAGATTAACACCAAGATTCGGGTTTATAAGTGTTAAAAGGCGGGTTTTGGGTTGGTTAATGATTTAACCATGTTTAAGACTTGAGAATGGTGTATAATCACTAGTATTAGTGATTATTGATGTATTGGAGACCTTTAGGGTTCTTGTGGTTGACTAATTTTGACTAGAGTCAAAATTAGGGTTTGTTGATGATTATGACCCGAATGTCGATTCGATGAGGTTTATAAACTTAAAATGGATTAAGTTGAAGTATAAAACCGAGTTAAATATGTTTTGGTGTCAAAACTTGCTAATGGCGTGATATTGACTTCTTATGGGTCAAATTAGGGTTTAAGTGTCATTTTGGGCAAGATAGGTGTTTAACACCTATGATTGGGTTTAATTGGCATATTAGGACCATTCTCACTTGTGTTAGTGATTATTGGTTAGTTTGGGTACGGTTTGTGCTTGGAAGTGCATTTGGGTCAAAATGACACTAAGTGTCGAATTGGGTTGGTTTGTAAGTCAACCCTAATTATGTTGCTTGTTTCGTGATAATGAAATAGGTACTTTCCATTGACGAGTCGCGGATTACTTAGAAGCATTCATCAAGGCGACAAGGTGAGTGTTAATATCTTATATGCATATGTATGTGTAGGATGGGTGCGGGTCGGGTGAAGTGGTTCTCGGTTATAGAGCTCACTTCACATATAGGTGGATTTGATGGACTTGTGTATAGGTCCAATTAGCATGGATGTGCATTTTGGTTGACCACCTTTGGCGAGGTACACGTTTTGTGTGTACATTATCACACGTGATTGTGAATTGGATAACCCCAATGGCGAAGGGTTGATATTGAATTGTGATGTGTTTATTTTTATGAATGGATATGTGTTGTCCAAGTTAGTGATATATGTGTTGTACGCTAACAGTTTTACGAATGGATATGTGATGTCCAAGATTAGTGATATATGTGTTGTACGCTAACGGTTTTACGAATGGATATGTGTTGTCCAAGTTAGTGATATATGTGTTGTACACTAACGACTTTATGAATGGATATGTGTTGTCCAAGTTAGTGATATATGTGTTGTACGCTAACGGTTTTACGAATGGATATGTGATGTCCAAGTTAGTGATATATGTGTTGTACGCTAATGACTTTATGAATGGATATGTGTTGTCCAAGATTAGTGATATATGCATTGTACGCTAACGGTTTCATGAACAGATATGTGTTGTCCAAGGGTTAGTGATATATGTGTTGTACACTAACGGTTGTTACGAACACCGATGGGAAATTCGAGTACCATTCCTTTGTGCGATTGGTTAACCTTGGGCAGTTTTACGCTCTGTTATATATATTAATGTATTGTTGTGATGTAGCTAACCCTCTGGGTGTAGCTTATTGGCGTTGTTCACATCGTCATTGGTGACTTACTTTATGGTAGTTGTTACTAGCTTGTTGCTTAGTGATTATACGGTATGCTTAGCTTAGCTTGCCTTTATGCTTGGATGCTCCGGTATGCAGTATTTGATTATTTGTGTGGCGTGTCCATTTTATACATATATATGTATGTAGTATGTTATCACTCACTAAGCATTAGCTTACCCTCTCGTTGTTTACCTTTTTATAGATTTGCATGTATGCGGTGGCTCGGGTAAGCGTGGGACTAGTGGACTTGTGTAGTTGCTTTAGAAGGCTTGCTTTTGAATTGATTAGGATTGGGTAGCGTATCCCCAGTCGCCATGCTCGGCTTTATTTTGTATTAAAAGTCTTGTGGTCGAAAACTTGTAATTCGTACTTTAAGGGTAATTTGGACATAGGTGGGCCCGGCGTTGTAAAACCCTTTTTATTAATGGAATGTGTTAGTTTTACATATTTGAATATGTGGTGAAAAGCGTTTTGTCTAATTATGTCGGGAGGTGGTCAAACATTTTCACGTTTTTGACTTTTTGGGACAGCAGCCTGTCCAGGCCTTTCTGCGCGCCGCGCGGGTTCCCGGCGCGCCGCGCCAATAGCTGTGCAACAAAATAAAATTTTTTTTGTGTTTTATTTTAAGCGGGTTCGAACGTGGTTTGGTTTGGGTTGTTACAAGTGGTATCAGAGCATGGTCTAAGGGATTTAGGTGACTTGAGATAGGTGCCTAGACTTAGACTTTTGTGTGTGCTTAATTTGTTGCGGGACTTGTAGGATTACGGGTCGAAATGGGTTTAGTTAGTGCCTTGTTTATAGGTTGACTAACGTTTATATTAGTAATGCGGATATTATTAATATATGATTGTGTTGTGATGATAATTCTCGCATGTGTTTATATCGCGTAGAATTTCGTTTGTGTTTGTTTATAGCATCGAGCGAGACGGTCGTTGTACTAACAAGTCGATACGGCGTGTGTGCGTAATAAGGACTTGCAAACCTTATTACGGGTGCAAATCATGTCTAACAAGTGATGTACGATGAGTGTTTAGCAAGATGGGGCGGTGTTGTGCGTGTGGTTTATACGTTCGTGATCTAATCGTTTGCATTCCTTAGAATGAAAGCGGAAGATGGATGCGGAATGAGTGAGCCTATTCACGAAGGGAAGGATGAGTTAACGTTAAAGATTGAGGCCGTGTTTGAACAATATGTCTCGGTTTTCACCGGCAAAGTTAGGGAAGTAACCAAGGAGTTGGTCGAAGGACAAATGACGGAAATGGTCCGAGACCAAGTGACTAAAGTTGTAAAGGAAGAGTTTGAAAAGAGGTTTCTCAAACCTCGAGTTAGTGATGATGAAGATGTACTTGCAAGGTTAGGATTACATGGTGCTCAGGGTAAGAGGGCACGAAGTACGCCTGAAGGCGTCGGGAATGTGAAGAAGAAGAGTAAGAAGGGTTACAAGCTTACGTGCTTTAAGTGTGGGGAACGGGGTCATTTGGCACAAGATTGTACGGTGGTGCCTTTAGGCTCAATCAGGTGTTTCATTTGCCGGATGGAGGGACACCGAAAGTCAGAGTGTTCCGAATCGCATGACGATCGGGTTAGGAGGTTAGAGCACGAATACATGATGGGAATACATCAGTACAAAATTATATGTTGTTCGTTTATAATAACATGCGGTATGTGCGTAAGTCTTAGCTAAACTTTATTCTCCGTTGGAGATAATTCGTAGCGAGCGGGTGGTTTACGTTTATGGTTCCGGTTTGCTCTCGGTAGAGTGTATAAGTGGTGTGTTGTGCCTTGACCCTATGGTGCGAATCCTTGGGTGCTTAGGCATTTTGGTTGGTATCGGGTCGTTAAGCTCGTTCGAGTGAGACCCTTAAGGTCTCAATTGTGTTGTGCATGTTATTGATATGGGTGACGTTCCTAATGGAAGTACCCTATGGTGACGTTGGATTGTCGGGCGAAGGGCGTAAGACTTGGTGCAACCAAGCATCCCTTAGTATTGGGAAATGTTTCTACCAAATCATGGAAATGGGTTTTGGTGTTCGTTCGTTAAGCGTGTGTTCGCTTTCATGTTGAAGTTGATGAACCATGAGGTTCGTCGGGTGGATTGTGAAATGTCCCATTCATATAGATTATAAACGTTCCATATTAATTGATTTCGTTGTGAGGTTTTGACCTCTATATGAGACGTTTTTCAAAGACTGCATTCATTTTTAAAACAACCATAACCTTTATTTTATCAATAAAGGTTTTAAAAACATTACGTAGATTATCAAATAATGATAATCTAAAATATATTGTTTACACACAACCATTACATAATGGTTTACAATAGAAATATATTACATCGACATATGTTTCTTGAATGCAGTTTTTACACAATATCATAAAAACATGGACTCCAAATCTTGTCCTTATTTTAGTATGCAACAGCGGAAGCTCTTAGTATTCACCTGAGAATAAACATGCTTTAAACGTCAACAAAAATTTTGGTGAGTTATAGGTTTAACCTATATATATATCAAATCGTAACAATAGACCACAAGATTTCATATTTCAATACACATCCCATACATAGAGATAAAAATCATTCATATGGTGAACACCTGGTAACCGACATTAACAAGATGAATATATAAGAATATCCCCATCATTCCGGGACACCCTTCGGATATGATATAAATTTCGAAGTACTAAAGCATCCAGTACTTTGGATGGGGTTTGTTAGGCCCAATAGATCTATCTTTAGGATTCGCGTCAATTAGGGTGTATGTTCCCTAATTCTTAGATTACCAGACTTAATAAAAAGGGGCGTATTCGATTTTGATAATTCAATCATAGAATGTAGTTTCACGTACTTGTGTCTATTTTGTAAATCATTTATAAAACCTGCATGTATTCTCATCCCAAAAATATTAGATTTTAAAAGTGGGACTATAACTCACTTTCACAGATATTTCCTTCCTCGGAAATAATACTTGGCCACGGATCGATTCACGAACCTATACAAATATGTACATATATATATCAAAGTATGATCAAAATATAATTACAACCATTTTTATTATGTTTTAAAGATTTGAGTGTATTAAGTCAGCTGTCCTCGTTAGTAACCTACAACTAGTTGTCCACAGTTAGATGTACAGAAATAAATCGATATATATTATCTTGAATCAATCCATGACCCAGTGTATACACGTCTCAGGCTAGATCACAACTCAAAGTATATATATTTTTGGAATCAACCTCAACCCTGTATAGCTAACTCCAA
Source organism: Rutidosis leptorrhynchoides (assembly GCF_046630445.1). Taxonomy (NCBI): domain Eukaryota; kingdom Viridiplantae; phylum Streptophyta; class Magnoliopsida; order Asterales; family Asteraceae; genus Rutidosis; species Rutidosis leptorrhynchoides. The sequence continues at coordinate 475,164,597 of NC_092335.1, forward strand.
CATTACTGCATATAGAGTGTCTATGGTTGTTCCAAATAATATATATACATGGGTCGATATGATATGTTAAAACATTTGCATACGTGTCTATGGTATCCCAAGATTACATAATATATTAGAATACATGTATAATACAATATAAGTTAGCTAGGATATGATTTGTATAGATTTGTTAAACATTTTCCGTAGCTAAAAAGATCAAAAATATCCAATCTTGTTTTACCCATAACTTATTCATTTTAAATCCGTTTTGAGTGAATCAAATTGCTATGGTTTCATATTGAACTCTAATTTAAGAATCCAAATAGAATAAGTATAGGTTTATAGTCAAAAATTTAAGTTACATGTCAATTACTAAAGAGGTAGTCATTTCCGTCGAAAGAACGACATCTTGATGACCATTTTGAAAAACATACTTTCACTTTGAGTTTAACCAAGATTTTTGGATATAGTTTCATGTTCATATGAAAAATAATTTTCCCAGAAGAACAACTTTTAAATCAAAGTTTATCATAGTTTTTAATTATCTAAACCAAAACAGCCCCCGGTTTTACTACGACGGCGTATATCCGATTTTATGGTGTTCATCGTGTTTCCAGGTTTTAAATCATTAAGTTAGCATATCATATAGATATAGAACATGTGTTTAGTTGATTTTAAAAGTCAAGTTAGAACGATTAACTTTTGTTTGCGAACAAGTTTAGAATTAACTAAACTATGTTCTAGTGATTACAAGTTTAAACCTTCGAATAAGATAGCTTTATATGTATGAATCGAATGATGTTATGAACATCATTACTACCTCAAGTTTTCTGGATAAAACTACTGGAAATGAGAAAAATGGATCTAGCTTCAAAGGATTCTTGGATTACTTGAAAGTTCTTGAAGCAGAATCATGACACGAAAACAGTTCAAGTAAGATTTTCACTCGAAATAAGATTGTTATAGTTGTAGAAATTGAATCAAAGTTTGAATATGAATATTACCTTGAATTTGAAAGATAACCTACTATAAATAACAAAGGTTCCTTGATCTTAGATGATTACTTGGAATGGATTAGAAAGCTTGGAAGTAGACTTGCAAACTTGGAAGTATTCTTGATTTTTATGAAACTATACTTATGGAATTTATGAAGAACACTTAGAACTTGAAGATGGAACTTGAGAGAGATCAATTAGATGAAGAAAATTGAAGAATGAAAGTGTTTGTAGGTGTTTTTGGTCGTTGGTATATGGATTAGATATAAAGGATATGTAATTTTGTTTTCATGTAAATAAGTCATGAATGATTACTAATATTTTTGTAATTTTATGAGATATTTCATGCTAGTTGCCAAATGATGGTTCCCACATGTGTTAGGTGACTCACATGGGCTGCTAAGAGCTGATCATTGGAGTGTATATACCAATAGTACATACATCTAAAAGCTGTTTATTGTACGAGTATGAATACGGGTGCATACGAGTAGAATTGTTGATGAAACTGAACGAGGATGTAATTGTAAGCATTTTTGTTAAGTAGAAGTAATTTGATATGTGTCTTGAAGTCTTTCAAAAGTGTAATAATACATATCAAAACACAACATGTATATACATTCTAATGGAGTCGTTAAGTCTTCGTTAGTCGTTACATGTAAGTGTTGTTTTGAAACCTTTAAGTTAACGATCTCAATTAATGTTGTTAACCCAATGTTTATTATATCAAATGAGATGTTAAATTATTATATTATCATGATATTATGATGTATGAATATCTCTTAATATGATATATACATTAAAATATCGTTACAATGATAATCGTTACATATAAGTCTCATTTCGTAATTCTTGAGTTAGAAGTATTGTTTTTACATATGTAGTTTATTGTTAACACACTTAATGATATATTTAAATATCATTTTATCATGTTAAATATAGTGTATCAATATCTTAATATGATACCTATATATTTAGTATACGTTATCATAACGATAATCGTTATATATATCATTTTGAGGTTCTTAACTTAGTAATCTCATTTCTTATGTATATCACACATTGTTAATATACTTAGTGAGATACTTATTCATCATAATCTCATGTCAACCATATATATATATGTCTATATATACCACAACATGTAGTTTTTACAATTTTGTAACGTTCGTGAATCGCCGGTCAACTTGGGTGATCAATTGTCTATATGAAACTTATTTCATTTAATCAAGTCTTAACAAGTTTGATTGCTTAACATGTTGGAAATATTTAGTCATGTAAATATCAATCTCAATTAATATATATAAACATGGAAAAGTTCGGGTCACTACAGTACCTAACCGTTAAATAAATTTCGTCCAGAAATTTTAAGCTGTTGAAGGTGTTGACGAATCTTCTGGAAATAGATGCGGGTATTTCTTCTTCATCTGATCTTCACACTCCCAGGTGAACTCGGGTCCTCTACGAGCATTCCATCGAATCTTAACAATCGGTATCTTGTTTTGCTTAAGTCTCTTAACCTCACGATCCATTATTTCGACGGGTTCTTCAATGAATTGAAGTTTTTCATTGATTTGGATTTCGTCCAACGGAATAGTGAGATCTTCTTTAGTAAAACATTTTTTCAAATTCGAGACGTGGAAAGTGTTATGTACAGCCGCGAGTTGTTGAGGTAGCTCCAGTTGGTAAGCTACTGGTCCGACACGATCTATAATCTTGAATGGTCCAATGTACCTTGGATTTAGTTTCCCCCGTTTACCAAATTGAACAATGCCTTTCCAAGGTGAAACCTTAAGCATGACCATTTCTCCAATTTCAAACTCTATATCTTTTCTTTTACTGTCCGCGTAGCTCTTTTGTCGACTCTGGGCGGTTTTCAATCGTTGTTGAATTTGGATGATTTTCTCGGTAGTTTCTTGTATTATCTCTGGACCAGTAATCTGTCTATCCCCCACTTCATTCCAATAAATCGGAGACCTGCACTTTCTACCATAAAGTGCCTCAAACGGTAGGTGTCGATCCCAACTGTTTCCGAAATCAATAACGCATGCTCGTAGCATGTCTTCAAGCGTTTGTATCGTCCTTTCACTCTGCCCATCAGTTTGTGGATGATAGGCAGTACTCATGTCTAGACGAGTCCCCAATGCTTGTTGTAACGTGTGCCAGAACCTTGAAACAAATCTACCATCCCTATCAGAGATAATAGAGATGGGTATTCCATGTCTGGAGACAACCTCCTTCAAATACAATCGCGCCAACTTCTCCATTTTGTCATCTTCTCTCATTGGCAGGAAGACGATCAACTATTACCCAAATAGTATCATAACCACTTGCAGTCCTTGGCAATTTAGTAATGAAATCCATGGTAATGTTTTCCCATTTCCATTCCGGGATTTCAGGTTGTTGTAGTAAACCTGATGGTTTCTGATGTTCAGCTTTGACCTTAGAACATGTCAAACATGCTCCTACATATTTAGCAATATCGGCTTTCATACCCAGCCACCAAAAGTGTTTCTTGAGATCTTTATACATCTTCCCCGCTCCGGGATGTATTGAATATCTGGTTTTCTGTGCTTCTTTAAGTACCATTTCTCTCACATCTCCAAACCTTGGTACCCAAATTCTATCAGCCCTATATCGGGTTCCGTCTTCCCGAATATTAAGATGTTTGTCTGATCCTTTGGGTATCTCATTCTTCAACTTTCCTTCTTTTACAACCCCCTGTTGCGCCTCCTTTATTTGAATAGTAAGGTTAGTACGAATAATTATATTCATAGCTTTTACCCGTATAGGTTCTCTGTCCTTTCTACTGAAAACGTCGACTACCACATTCGCCTTCCCCGGGTGGTATCGAATCTCAAAATCATAATCATTCAATAGTTCAATCCACCTGCGTTGTCTCATATTCAGTTGCTTCTGATTAAATATATGTTGGAGACTTTTGTGGTCGGTATATATAATACTTTTGACTCCATATAAATAATGCCTCCAAGTCTTTAATGCAAAAACAACAGCACCCAATTCCAAATCGTGAGTTGTATAATTTTGCTCATGAATCTTCAATTGTCTAGACACATAAGCAATCACCTTCGTTCGTTGCATTAATACACAAACGAGACCTTGCTTTGATGCGTCACAATAGATCACAAAATCATCATTCCCTTCAGGCAATGACAATATAGGTGCCGTAGTTAGCTTTTTCTTCAATAACTGAAACGCCTTCTCTTGTTCATCCTTCCATTCAAATTTCTTCCCTTTATGCATTAATGCAGTCAAGGGTTTTGCTATTTTGGAGAAATCTTGGATGAATCTTCTGTAGTAACCAGCCAATCCTAAAAATTGACGTATATGCTTCGGAGTTTTTGGGGTTTCCCACTTTTTAACGGTTTTGATCTTTGTCGGGTCCACCTGGATACCTTCTTTGTTTACTATGTGACCGAGGAATTGAACTTCTTCCAACCAAAATGCACACTTTGAAAACTTAGCGTACAGTTTTTCTTTCCTCAATACTTCTAGCACTTTTCTCAAATGTTCTTCGTGCTCTTGATCATTCTTTGAGTAAATAAGTATGTCATCGATGAAAACAATGATAAACTTGTCAAGGTATGGCCCACACACTCGGTTCATAAGGTCCATGAACACAGCTGGTGTGTTAGTCAATCCAAACGGCATAACCATAAACTCGTAATGACCATAACGCGTCCTAAAAGCAATTTTTGGAATATCATCCTCCTTTACTCGCATTTGATGATATCCAGAACGTAAATCAATTTTCGAATAAACCGACGAGCCTTGTAGTTGATCAAATAAGTCGTCAATTCTCGGCAGTGGATAACAGTTTTTGATGGTAAGTTTATTCAACTCTCTGTAGTCAATACACAACCTAAATGTACCATCCTTATTCTTGACAAACAAAACAGGAGCTCCCCATGGTGATGTACTTGGTCGAATGAAACCACGTTCTAATAGTTCTTGCAGTTGGCTTTGCAGTTCTTTCATCTCGCTGGGTGCGAGTCTGTAAGGAGCATGAGCTATTGGTGCAGCTCCTAGTACAAGATCTATTTGAAATTCAACAGATCGATGTGGAGGTAGTTCCGGTAATTCTTTCGGAAATTCATCGAGAAATTCTTTTGCGACGGGAACATCATTGATGCTCTTTTCTTCAGTTTGTACTTTCTCGACGTGTTCTAGAATAGCATAACAATCTTTTCTTATTAGTTTTTGTGCCTTCAAATTACTAATAAGATGTAGCTTCGTGTTGCCCTTTTCTCCGTACACCATTAAGGGTTCTCCTTCTTCTCGTACAATGCGAATTGCATTTTTGTAACATACGATCTCTGCTTTCATCTCCTTCAGCCAGTCCATGCCAACTATTACATCAAAACTCCCTAACTCTACTGGTATCAAATCAGTCTTAAATATTTCGCTACCCAGTTTAATTTCTCGATTTCGGCATATATAATCTGCTGAAATTAATTTACCGTTTGCTAATTCGAGTAAAAATTTACTATCCAACGGCGTCAATGGACAACTTAATTTAGCACAAAAATCTCTACTCATATAGCTTCTATCCGCACCCGAATCAAATAAAACGTAAGCAGATTTATTGTCAATAAGAAATGTACCCGTAACAAGCTCCGGGTCTTCCTGTGCCTCTACCGCATTAATATTGAAAACTTTTCCGCGGCCTTGTCCATTCGTGTTCTCCTGGTTCAAGCAATTTCTAATAATGTGGCCTAGTTTTCCACATTTATAACAAACTACATTGGCATAACTTGCTCCGACACTACTTGCTCCACCATTACTCGTTCCGACACCATTTGTTCCTTTCGTTCTGTTAACCCCTGGTCCGTAGACCTCACAATTCGCCGCGCTATGACCATTTCTTTTACACTTGTTGCAAAATTTGGTGCAGAACCCCGAGTGATACTTTTCACACCTTTGGCATAGCTGCTTCTGATTCTTGTTGTTGTTGCGGTTGTTATTATTGTTGGGATGATTGTTGTAGTTCTTGTTGTTGTTGTGCCATTTGTTGTAGTTGCGATTGATGTTGCGATTGTTGGGATAGTTGTTGTTGTTTTGGTGACTCTTATCACCATTTTCCTCCCACTTTCTTTTGACTAGCTTCACGTTGGCCTCTTCGGCCGCCTGTTCTTTAATTCTTCCCTCAATCTGGTTCACTAGTTTGTGAGCCATTCTACATGCCTTTTGTATGGAGGCAGGCTCGTGTGAACTTATATCTTCTTGGATTCTCTCCGGTAACCCTTTCACAAACGCGTCTATCTTCTCTTCCTCATCTTCGAACGCTCTCGAACACAATAGGCACAATTCTGTTAATCGTCTTTCGTACGAAGTAATATCGAATCCCTGTGTTCGTAACCCTCTAAGTTCTGACTTGAGCTTATTGACCTCGGTTCTGGGACAGTACTTCTCGTTCATCAAGTGCTTGAATGCTGACCACGGTAGCGCGTAAGTAGCATCTTGTCCCACTTGCTCTAGATAGGTATTCCACCATGTTAACACAATACCTATGAAGGTATGCGTAGCGTACTTCACTTTTCTCCTTCAGCACACTTACTTATGGCAAACACCAATTCAACTTTCTTGGTCCACCGTTTCAATCCAATTAGTCCTTCGGTCCCATCAAATTCTGAAGGTTTGCAGGCAGTGAATTCCTTGTAGGAGCATCCTACATGATTTCTCGCACCGTTAGCTGTATTGCTAGATTCAGAGTTATTTTTGGTATGTAGCGCGGCCTGTACTGCGGCTATGTTTGAAGCAAGAAAGTCACGAAATTCCTCTTCGCTCATATTCAAGGTGTGTCGAGTAGTCGGTGCCATTTCCTTCAAAATAGTCAAATGAAACAAGTTAATCATACAGAATATTAAGAGTAGTCAATAGTATCTCGTAGCATAATATGAACTCATTTATAAAAGCTTTTTCTTCATATTAGCGTTTTATAAGTTTAAATTCGGGTACTACCTACCCGTTAAGTTCATACTTAGTAGCTAATATGCAATTCAACTACTACAATTCCATATGAAAAACTGATTATAATAATATATCACATACAAATATTCTTCAAACTTACAACTTCGCTATATTACATATAACATGAAATATAGTACACTATGATACAGGACAGTTTTGAAGATAAATCTAGTTAATACGCAAGTTGTTCAGCAAAAAAAATAAAGACACGTAATTCATAAGTCCAGAAACAAGTCATGCATTTTGGTTTTTACTAAGACGACTTCCCATCCTTGGTCTTGTGGAAAATAACCATTATGACCATTAGCTAGGTAGCATGTTGTAATGTCGTCAAAAGGACGAGGGTTTCGTAATGTCCAGCAGCCCCGTAATAATCTAAAAACCTTGTTTCTCACCCCAACTACTGAATCCATCACTTGTGGAAAAGTTTTATTTAAAACCTGTAGAGACCCGTCCTTATCCCCTGGACGAAATCATCAACATTTGGTTCCATTGCGATGATCGACTCCAAGTAATGTCCTTAACATGAGCAAATGCACAGCGGAAGATTCTATACGTACCTGAGAATAAACATGCTTTAAAACGTCAACATAGAGTTGGTGAGATATATAGGTTTGATGCTAGCAGCGTTATAACTATGGACCACAAGATTTCATATGTAAACATTTTAATAAAAATATTCTAAGTGGTTGAGCACTTGGTAACCATACTTAACATTTAATCACGTCGCATATTCCCTTTATTATGAAATCTTACTACACCGTACCAAGGTGTAGTTACGAAACGAAGTACTGTGCAACCGTTGAATACTGGTCGTCCAGTCCGGTTGGGGTTGTCAGGCCCGATAGATCTATCAACAGGATTCGCGTTTACAATACCGCTGTAAATAATAGTTACCAAGCTACAGGGAAGTATGCCAGTGGTACAACTCAACGTAGAATATATTTTTGATCACTTGTGTCCATAACGTAAATCATTTATAAAAACAGCGCATGTATTCTCATCCCAAAATATTTAAAGTTTAAAAGGGAACTATATACTCACCTAATGTATTTTGTTTTAAAAATACATATAACATCATTGAACAAGTATAGGGTTGGCCTCGGATTCACGAACCTATATCACATTTATATATTAATACATAATTGAAGTCAAATAATTTCACCTATTAATTATATAATACTTATATGATAAATGTTATTGTCTATTTAATATTTTATGTAATATTATTATAATTAGGTATCAAATATATTTTTTTTTATATACATGTTAAAAAAAATTATTAATAATAAATAAAAATAACAAGAATAATTTAATAATAATAAAAAAAATGATAATTTAATAATAATGAAAATTTTAATAGTAATAATTTTAATAAGAATAATAATATTTCAAATTCTAATTCTGATTTTAATTCTACTAATAATAATTATAATATTAATAATTAATAATAATAATGATACTTTTAAATTTTAATTTTTAATAAAAATATAAGTTTAATAATAATGATAATTCTAATATTAGTCTTAATGATAATACTTAATAATTTAAATGATAAGAGTTATTATGATAATAATGATAATACTATTAATAATACTTATAATAATATTTATAGTTATAATTCTATTAATAATAATAATTAAAATTATAATTCTAATAATAATAATAATAATAATAATAATAATAATAATAATAATAATAATAATAATAATAATAATAATAATAATAATAAAGGTTTTTGAAAATCATAAACTACCTTAGAGAGCCTTTTGTAAAAATAAAGTCCCAAACCGGGCTCGAACCCGAGACCCCTCGGTTAACACCCATATCCCTAACCATTCGAGCTGCTATGTTTTTCTGTTATAACCTGAAATCGTTTTTTTATAACCTATCTTTCAATCGTTACAGTTTCTTCTTCCCCATAACAGCAATTCGACCAAGGATTGATCCCATCACCACAATTAATTATCCATTTAGTTTTATGTTTTCATACGAACCCTGAATCATCAGTTGGGGTGTTTTAAATTAACAGAAAAAAAAAAAAAAACATTGCACAGCAAGAACACTTCGGTTTTAAGCTCAATCTTTGATTTTGAATTTGAAAACGTTTCAGACAAAGATTAAAACATGAAGAAGGTGCTATCTTACAGTTAAAAACGTTCTGTAACCTCCATTTATCCTAAAACAACGAATTGAAATTAAATTTTGTGATGAACAAAATTGTTGACTTTTGAAAACAAACTTTGATTCCCAAAATTCGATCTAACTATTAGGAATTGGCAATTTAAACTTTCCAGATAGTTCATTTAGAAGATTTAGAAGCAAACTGTGTTAGAAGATTTTTAAATAAACCACAAATCGATTTTTTAAAGAAGGAAGCTTGAACAGGGGTCGGTACCTGTTCTTCCTATTTAATTGTTATTAATTCGCTATTTTTAAAAGCTGTGAAAGATATTAGGAGTTGTTAGCGAGATTTTTGGTGTCCTTTAACAATTTGAACCGATGTGTTTTCATCAGAAGGGATGCCACGCAAAACAATTTATATACAGAAGAAAAAAATATATAAATAAATAAATAATAAAAAAGAAAAGATTTGACAATAAATTTTGGATTCATACTAGTTTTTCTCTGATTTGTACGTTGGATAGAAACATGTAACAACTTAGGGGAATCCAACAAAAATCACATACAGTAAGTGATTGACATGTGAGGCTAATTGGTACAGGGTTGACAGAAAAAGAAAATTATACAAATATAATGAGAAAACCGATTTATTTAAATCTGTTTTTATTTTATAAATTTTATAAACATTAATAATATATATATATATATAACAATAAAATAATAATAATAAATAATATTGATAAAATGATAATTTTTAATAAGTCAATTAATAAGAATATTATTAATGGTACCTATGATAAATTGTGTTATTTTCTAAAATATTTATGATAATAATGATTTTAAATGATAATGATAATTATAAATAATAATAATCTTAATCAAAATTTTACTACTTGTTATTTTATACTAGTGATATTAATAATGATAACAAAAATCATTGTATTTATAATTCTTAATAATAATTTAACAATAATTATAATACAATACATAATCATTATAATAACTGATAATATTCAAATTATAATATGTGCTTATATTTATATATACATATTTATTTACAACATTTGTCCGTGAATCGTCGGAAATGGTCAAAGGGTAACTGATTATCCGAATATAGATTTCAGACTTTCTAGACTCAATATTGAGGTTTTTGCTTATCGTGTCGGAAACATATAGAGTTTATGGTTTAAATTTGGTCGGAAATTTCCGGGTCGTTACAGTACCCACCCGTTAAAGAAATTTCGTCCTCGAAATTTGGTAGAGGTTGTCATAAAATAACAATAGGAATGTTTTCATGACGAATATGAGGTAATAATAAAGTTTTATCATTATTGAGAGATTTAGATAAAACGATTCGATTATGTAAGGCGCACGAGTGAAGCTATCACAAAAGAGTGAAATGAGTAAATAAATATATTCATTTCAACCGATGATGTAGTTACTATTGACTTCCGGAATTTAAGGAATTTAAAAGAAAATCTTGGAAATCTAAAAGATTTGATTCTTCGGCGAATAGGGAAATTATGATCTTCTTTGATTTAATGCGCCAATCTATTTCGATTTCTCTGTCGGATATTTCACTATAAATCCACTACTTTTGTTTCTTTATTTCCATATCTCACATCCTATTCTTTCTCCTCAGTTCATACCTTAAAGCATTCTTCGAAATGCTTCATCACGTTCTGATTCTTGTTACACTTCTAACTTTCATATCTTTCATTCTTCTCTTTCAACTGCCGCCAGAAGGATCTATTTGCTTCTATCATTTCCTTGGAATTATAATGTTTTTAATTCTCCCGTGTCTTTACGTTGCAATACGTATTGATATACACGGTTTGTAATTTCTGAGGGTTGTTATCGGCTTTTGTATTTTTCATTATTTTTCAAAGCCTCATGCTTTTGTTTTCCTTTCCCGACTTCGAGTCAAGCGAGTAATGATCTGGAATTCGTAGGTATGAATATTTGGAATAAATATAGCTAATGCCTTAAGAAAGAAATGGTAACGGCACGATTTTGATTTGTCAAATTACCAGAATTTAGAAGAAAAGATGGAACTATCAGGAAGATATGTTCTCGATATATTTGGAGATTGGATAGAATGTAAGAGCCGTGTAACATGGCACATGATGATGGTACTGTGAATCATCACATTCCATTAGAAACTTAACATGACTTACTGTAATATAATGAAGTTGATCAAGTTTCATTATATTATACTAATTCATGCATCAGTTCCCAACATTACTTCAAAACATTCATATTTTAAACTCGAAGGTTTTAAAATTTAGAAACTAACAAAGTTCCTTTTATTACGGAGAGATAAATGATCGCAGATAGGTATAGTTGTGAAAATATCTCCAGAAATATGAAGAATATGTATAACAGAAAATATGAAGATATCTTTTAATATCTAAGATGAGATGATGATGAAGAATATCATCCGGAAAAGGTTTAGAATAAAGAGTAGGGTTCTTACTGACGGTTTCAGCAGGTACTGAATCATTTGGATCCTTTGAAAGCAGGTTTTAGTCCTTGTATTTGTTCTTTGTTTCCTTCACGGTTAACTCAATCCATTTTTTAGTACCAAATTTTCTATAGAGCGTTCCTAACACTCCCTTCTTTATCATCAAACTTTTGGCCATTTAGGCCATCTACAATTTTACTGTTTCCTCTGCATTTAATGCAGCCATATCTGAATCGTCGGTTATCAATCCAAGGTGTTTTCGGGCGAATTGTGTTTTTAGATGATTAAACGCTTATGATAGTATGGTGGAATATAAAAGGTTTTCCGATAACGACGGCGCAAGGACAAGGTGTATATATCGAGGTTATAATAAGACTGGTCTTACTGAGAAGTCGAAGTTAATTTGCTGGAGCTGTGACAAAATTGGCTAATTTGGAAAGGGATTGTAAAGTTATTTTGGGTAATAATAACACTTAAAGGAATTAACACTGCTACGTTGACTCAGTTTCCGAGAGTTTTTAGGTGCATAACTATATGCAAAAATCTTTTCTTCCGTAGATGAAGTGCGATTAGTTCAATTTCTCGATTGAGGGATTTTCAAAAATCATGAAAGATTTAAACGCAAATTGTAACTGTCGAGGTATAAATGAGATTTAAGATGAAATCAAGTGGCAAACTTGAAGAATTGTTTAGTTTCATATGTTATAATCAATATTTTAATTCATTTTAATTGTCCAAAGTTAGCAGTCCAATAGTCCAGTTGTCCACTAGTCCAATATATTCATATATAATTTAATATATAATATTCGAATTAATTAATACGTATCGTGACCCGTGTACCGGTCTCAGTATTGATCACAACTCAAACCATATATATATTTTGAAATCAACCTCAACCCTGTATAGCCAACTCCAACATTCACATATAGAGTGTCTATGGTTGTTCCGAAATATGTATATAGATGGTTCGATATGATAGATCGAAACCTTGTATACGTGTCCCGTTATTTAAAGTGCGTAAAATAAATAACAGAACTTAAATGACAATAAATTAAATTGCGTTAAAATGTAATACGGAATTAGCAGTTAACTGGGAACAGTTAACTAGGAACAGTTAGCGTGGATTCCTAACAGAATTTCTCATAATTAATTTGTTTGTTTCTAACACTTTTTATTTTGTCCAATGTTTTCTTCATTATGCCACTTGTTGGATTCTGATAGATAAAAATCCAAATATGAAATTTGAATAAAAATGGTTATTCGGTGGTGAACAGATACGAATATCGGTGGTTGTAAGTAGAATAGCAAATGACCGTTGAATCAGATTCGAAGAATATACACTGTAACTGATTAATGTGAGATCTAAATATTCCTCGGGTACTACCTACCCGTTAAAATATTTTCATCATTAACAGTTTGTACGGAAGAATTTTTAATTACAATCTTTATGAAAATATACTTGTATATATATTTTCTTCAGATGTAATCATGGATCTAATGAGTCAATAAGATATTAAATTTTTTGATTTATCGTTAATACTTGATTACATGATCTCTAAAACATTAAAGATTACATAATTACCATGTCGAACGAAGATAAATGAGATGGAACGATAAGTAAAGCGAAGATAATCGAAGATCATACTTGAAGTACAGATAGTGATATTGAGGTGTGTGATGTTAATATCCGAGGTACAAATTGTGATGTTGAGGTTTACGACGCGGTTGTGGTTGAGGGTGATATGGGTACTGTCGGTGTTGATGATGGTGGTACGGATTATGTTGCTGGTGCTGCTGCTGGTGTTTGTAACCTTCGCACCATATTTTCCAAAGCCGTCACGCGAGCGCGAAGTTCGTTAACCTCTGCTAGTACACCGGGATGATTGGTGGTTGGAGTGAGCGAATGAACAAGATCTGAAATATGGGATAGTATATAATCGTGACGAGATACTCTAGAAATGAGAGAGAAAATGGTTTCTCGAACAGGTTCGCCGGTAAGTGCTTCAGGTTCATCGCCAAGAGGGCAATTTGGTGGATGGAAGGGATCACCCTCTTCATGTCTCCAGTGACTTAGTATATTACGAACCCACCCCCAATTCATCCAGAATAGATGATGGGAGATTGGTTGATCCATTCCGGTGACGCTGCCTTCGGAGCTTGAATGAAAATCCATATCGGTATAGCTGTCATAATCTGAGGAATTCGAACTAGATGCGGAATCCATCTTGTATAATCGGAAAAAAAATGAATTTTTGGTATGAAATAGATTATAGAAGTTAGATTTGGTACTCTTCAATACATACTTTACATATGTATATATAATACCAAAATCCCGTAAATTACGGAGAATCTTTGAAAAGATGTCAACTAAAGTCCAAAGTAACAGATATGCTAAGATATGAATTTTGTCTATACACTATCGATGCACTAAATGCAGTAAGACGTGTCTAGACTTATGAATGATAAGCAGGCAATTCCCTAAGGATGATAAGCAAATAATTTACGACTAGAAATGATAAGCAAAACTTTTGACATGCAGGCACGGTCGAAGTCCAGACTCATTAATGTATCCTAACATCTACTAGTTAGACATACTAATGCAAGACCTGGTTCACTAAGACCACCGCTCTGATACCACCTGTAGAGACCCGTCCTTATCCCCTGGACGAAATCATCAACATTTGGTTCCATTGCGATGATCGACTCCAAGTAATGTCCTTAACATGAGCAAATGCACAGCGGAAGATTCTATACGTACCTGAGAATAAACATGCTTTAAAACGTCAACATAGAGTTGGTGAGATATATAGGTTTGATGCTAGCAGCGTTATAACTATGGACCACAAGATTTCATATGTAAACATTTTAATAAAAATATTCTAAGTGGTTGAGCACTTGGTAACCATACTTAACATTTAATCACGTCGCATATTCCCTTTATTATGAAATCTTACTACACCGTACCAAGGTGTAGTTACGAAACGAAGTACTGTGCAACCGTTGAATATTGGTCGTCCAGTCCGGTTGGGGTTGTCAGGCCCGATAGATCTATCAACAGGATTCGCGTTTACAATACCGCTGTAAATAATAGTTACCAAGCTACAGGGAAGTATGCCAGTGGTACAACTCAACGTAGAATATATTTTTGATCACTTGTGTCCATAACGTAAATCATTTATAAAAACAGCGCATGCATTCTCATCCCAAAATATTTAAAGTTTAAAAGGGAACTATATACTCACCTAATGTATTTTGTAGTAAAAATACATATAACATCATTGAACAAGTATAGGGTTGGCCTCGGATTCACGAACCTATATCACATTTATATATTAATACATAATTGAAGTCAAATAATTTCACCTATTAATTATATAATACTTATATGATAAATGTTATTGTCTATTTAATATTTTATGTAATATTATTATAATTAGGTATCAAATATATTTTTTTTTTATACATGTTAAAAAAAATTATTAATAATAAATAAAAATAACAAGAATAATTTAATAATAATAAAAAAATGATAATTTAATAATAATGAAAATTTTAATAGTAATAATTTTAATAAGAATAATAATATTTCAAATTCTAATTCTGATTTTAATTCTACTAATAATAATTATAATATTAATAATTAATAATAATAATGATACTTTTAAATTTTAATTTTTAATAAAAATATAAGTTTAATAATAATGATAATTCTAATATTAGTCTTAATGATAATACTTAATAATTTAAATGATAAGAGTTATTATGATAATAATGATAATACTATTAATAATACTTATAATAATATTTATAGTTATAATTCTATTAATAATAATAATTAAAATTATAATTCTAATAATAATAATAATAATAATAATAATAATAATAATAATAATAATAATAAAGGTTTTTGAAAATCATAAACTACCTTAGAGAGCCTTTTGTAAAAATAAAGTCCCAAACCGGGCTCGAACCCGAGACCCCTCGGTTAACACCCATATCCCTAACCATCCGAGCTGCTATGTTTTTCTGTTATAACCTGAAATCGTTTTTTTATAACCTATCTTTCAATCGTTACAGTTTCTTCTTCCCCATAACAGCAATTCGACCAAGGATTGATCCCATCACCACAATTAATTATCCATTTAGTTTTATGTTTTCATACGAACCCTGAATCATCAGTTGGGGTGTTTTAAATTAACAGAAAAAAAAAAAAAAAAAAAAACATTGCACAGCTAGAACACTTCGGTTTTAAGCTCAATCTTTGATTTTGAATTTGAAAACATTTCAGACAAAGATTAAAACATGAAGAAGGTGCTATCTTACAGTTAAAAACGTTCTGTAACCTCCATTTATCCTAAAACAACGAATTGAAATTAAATTTTGTGATGAACAAAATTGTTGACTTTTGAAAACAAACTTTGATTCCCAAAATTCGATCTAACTATTAGGAATTGGCAATTTAAACTTTCCAGATAGTTCATTTAGAAGATTTAGAAGCAAACTGTGTTAGAAGATTTTTAAATAAACCACAAATCGATTTTTTAAAGAAGGAAGCTTGAACAGGGGTCGGTACCTGTTCTTCCTATTTAATTGTTATTAATTCGCTATTTTTAAAAGCTGTGAAAGATATTAGGAGTTGTTAGCGAGATTTTTGGTGTCCTTTAACAATTTGAACCGATGTGTTTTCATCAGAAGGGATGCCACGCAAAACAATTTATATACAGAAGAAAAAAAATATATAAATAAATAAATAATAAAGAAGAAAAGATTTGACAATAAATTTTGGATTCATACTAGTTTTTCTCTGATTTGTACGTTGGATAGAAACATGTAACAACTTAGGGGAATCCAACAAAAATCACATACAGTAAGTGATTGACATGTGAGGCTAATTGGTACAGGGTTGACAGAAAAAGAAAATTATACAAATATAATGAGAAAACCGATTTATTTAAATCTGTTTTTATTTTATAAATTTTATAAACATTAATAATAATATATATATATATATATATATATATATATATATATATCTATATATATATATATATATAACAATAAAATAATAATAATAAATAATATTGATAAAATGATAATTTTTAATAAGTCAATTAATAAGAATATTATTAATGGTACCTATGATAAATTGTGTTATTTTCTAAAATATTTATGATAATAATGATTTTAAATGATAATGATAATTATAAATAATAATAATCTTAATCAAAATTTTACTACTTGTTATTTTATACTAGTGATATTAATAATGATAACAAAAATCATTGTATTTATAATTCTTAATAATAATTTAACAATAATTATAATACAATACATAATCATTATAATAACTGATAATATTCAAATTATAATATGTGCTTATATTTATATATACATATTTATTTACAACATTTGTCCGTGAATCGTCGAAAATGGTCAAAGGGTAACTGATTATCCGAATATAGATTTCAGACTTTCTAGACTCAATATTGAGGTTTTTGCTTATCGTGTCGGAAACATATAGAGTTTATGGTTTAAATTTGGTCGGAAATTTCCGGGTCGTTACAAAAGCTGCAATCCGATGTTCTTTTTCTCACTTTGGTAAGAAGCGAACATCATTAACCCGTAATGTCACACCACCAAAATGGACCAGGGGTAATTGTGACCAATCATATCATAACACAGTTGTATAAGCGAGAACGACTCTAAATGAGACGTTTTATTTATTAAATAAACAGCGGAAGCATTATTCAAAGTTTTACATCATAAGAGTACAGTAAATGGAAAATGTCTTAAACAAAATGATAAATATGAATGATGGACTCCATGCAAGCAGCAAAGCATACATCAATCATCTAGTAGCAAGTAGCAGCTAGCTCAATCATCACCTGAGACAAAACATGCTTAAAGTGTCAACCAAAAAGGTTGAGTGAAATTCATAGGTTTATAAATAATATCCAAAGTTTTAGACCACAAGATTTAGTTTAAAGTAGATCAATATAGATATATCAATCTAAAAGTGTTGCTCTAGTTTGTAATATCGCTACTAAACAATTTACCCTATGACACCTTGTACTGTCAGTGTCGTGGAATCATTATTATGTAACCAAAGACCAACGGTCGAATGGTTAGAGACGTTACTCTCAATAGGCCTACTGACAATAATTAAGTTTGCATTTAAACGTAGCAATTAACGATATTACGGTAGGGATTTAGCATGAATCAAAGCATGACAGCATAGTTAACAATTTAGTACTTGTGTCTAAGCGTAAAACAGTTATAAAGCAAGCATGTGTCTCACCCCAAAAGTTATAAAACAGTTATGAAACAGTAAAAAGTGGGACTATGAAGTTCACCTTAGTAGCACACGAAAGAATTGAACGGAAGGACGTGACCGAGATCTCAACCTAGAGATAGAACGTATGATCAGACATTGCCTAACAGACAATAGTATATAGTACTATATTGATAGTAATGGTTCACTAAAGAATTTCCATTTTCAGAAGGTTACTATTTATGGAAAGTTTCCACTTATAGTAATTTTCCAATTTTAGAAAGTTCGGGTTAATCTTTAGCAAGACGTTGTATAACTTTACTCAAACTTTGTTGCTATCAAATAAGTCAGGAATGACCAGATGTAACCGGGGGCCCAGGATTCTTGACCAGAATCTAAGTCATGGCATTCGAGATCCACAAGCTTACCCATAAATGGCAATCTAGACATTATTCACTTACGACCGTGAGTAGCGATGAAGTTCACATGAATTATACATTATCTTTGATTAACCTTCACTTTAGGTGTATACACACAACGAATTATTAATGTACTTAATAATTATATATGTGATAATATAACCTAAGTTTTATTTAATATTTAGTTATTATACCTTAGTATGTCTTATATATATTAAATATAATTACCTTTAAATAAATACCTAAATTACTTCAAAAATAATAGTGTTTTATTAATCGAACATTATTCAAAAATGTCTAAATAATAAATTAAATATCTAAAAATTACATACATAATTTTTATAGTCTTAGTTAATCATATAGATTAGTAGAAAAATTTAAGAAAACGTTTTTATTATATTTTTGTATTTATTTTTGTTTTTACCCTTAATGTATTCACAAAACAATTTTAATTCTACATAATTACTAAATAAACCAAAATAATTATTTTTATAATTTTTATAAGTTTCTATCAGTCTAATAACCTGTAGAAAAATATTTAAAAATTTTTTTTTTATTATTTTATATTTATTCTTAATTTATCTTCGAATTACATAATAATAGAGTTTAATTATATAATAAATACCAATTCGACCCAAGTAATTATTTTTATAATTTTTTCAGATCTATATAAGTTTTAAAAACTCAGAAAAAATTATATATATTTTATTTTTGGTTAAAAGTATTTATTACGAATTTTACATTATTTAATTATAAATAATATTCCATAAATTATCAAAATTATTTTTATACATCATAACACTTATAATACTAATTATAACATATAAACATAATTAATTTCGAATTTTACAAAGAATATACAATAAATATAAATATAAATGACAATATTGAAAAAAATTAATAAAAATAGAAAGTACCTCAAATTTTCTTCAAAGTTTTGAGAGAATAACTTAAGTTTTTGTGTTTGGCAAGAAAAAATGAATGAGAAGCCATGTATTTATAGGTAAAAAATGGTTGGTGAAAAGAAAAAAATAAAAAAATAAAGGTGCCAATTTTGACAAAATAATAAAAACATGTTAAAAATGTTTTTAATAAGTTTTTTTTTTTTTGAAAATATTTAGTCAAAATTCATGGGCTCATTATTTAATTTATAAAAAAAAATATTATTTCTTTTTATTTTTATTTTTTTTATAAGCTAAAAATATATATAATGATTAAAATAACTTATCATTTAATTAATAATTATGTTACATATAGTTTTAAATATAATACGCATTAATATTAACTAAAGTTATTTTATATAATTAGTGTAAACTTTAGTTAACAGAACATGTCGACTAAAAATAAATATTTGATCAACGTCGAATTTAATTATATATTACGTATGGATAACAACCCTATAGTCAAATTAGTCAATTCATGTATGGAAATATGAGGGTTGTTATAGTACCTACCCGTTAAAAGAAATTTCGTCCCGAAATTTAGTTGTTGCCATTAATCGGTGTTGTTCGTACATAGACGAGGATATTTACGTTTTATTTGGTTTTCACGTTCCCAGGTATGCTCGGGGCCTTGCGTGAATTCCAACGGATAGAATATTATTCTGTTTCAAGAATTAAAATCATACATACCATAATTTCTACAAGTTCTTCTACGAAGTGCATTTTATTATTAATGCGGAGATCATTCAAAATGATGATGTTATACAAGTCATTTCAGTAAATTGGATATATAAAATGTGTTATGAATAATATCGAGCTCATTTAAACCTTGAGCGTTTATGCCACAATGTTAGGGTAGACAAAACAGAGAGTAGTTCATGAAAATTATAGTCATGAAGTTTGATAGAGATCATCATTGTTTACAACAAGAATATTGTAATGATGAATATAAGTTGAAGAATAAAGTTTTATCACTATTGAATAATATGGATAGAACGATTCGATTATAGAAAGAGTATAAACGAAGCTATCGTAAAAGAGTGAATGAGTAAATTAAATGTTCGCCTTAACTTTTGACGTAGTCACGATTGATTTCCGGAATTCAAGGGATTAAAGGAAATCTTCGTAATCTATAAGATTTGATTATCCGGTATTTACGGAATTTTGGGATTTCTTTGATTAAATGCGGTGAATTGCCTCGATTGCTGTGTTTGGAAATTTTGCTATAAATTAGCTTCTTCCGTTTCATTATCTTCACCACTTCTATACTTTCTTCCTAGATTCATACTTCTAAAAGATTTGTTAATATGCTCAATCCCGTATTGATATTTGTTATTATATTGACCATATATGCAGTCATGCTTCTTTTTCTTTTACCACCAGAGGAATCTGTTTACTTCCACTATGCTCTTGGGGTTATAGTGTTTTTAATTCTCCCGTGTCTTTATGTTGTTATACGCATTGATATACACGATTTGTAATTTCCGTGTTGTTATCGGGCTTTGTATTTTCCCTTATATGTCGGAGCTCTTTACCTTTTTATTCTGCTCTCGACTCTAAGTTAAGCGAGTAATGGTCCAGAATTTATAGGTATGAAGTTTCGAATGAACCTAATGTTCTAAGCGTAATATCACGATTTGATTTGGTAAATTACCAGAATTACTGAGGATAGAACTATCAAGAATATATGTTCTTGATATGTTCAGAGATTAAGTAGAATGTAAGAGTCGTGTAACATGGCAAATAATGATTATAAAGTCTATGAATCATCATCTTCCATTAAAAATTTAGCATGACTTACTGTAATATAATCACGTTGGCCTGACGTCATTATATTATACTAACTCATGCTTCAATTTCCAATATTTCTTCAAAACATTTATAATTTAAACTTGAATTTTACTGAATATAGAAACTAAAATAGTTTCCTTTATAAAGATATCGCAAAGAGATACTTAATTGTGGACAAGAATCGTTATGAAAATATCTTCAGAAATATAGAGGATATTTATAACGACATTTTGGAATTTCTAAGTTCGAAGGTTGATGAAGAAAAATTTTCCGCAAGCTTTTAACATAACTTCGGAGCAAGATATTCTCTAAAGATTTCATCGGATCCAGAATTACTTGGATTCTTTGAATATAGGGTTTGGTCCTTATATTTTTCCTTGGTCTCCTCCATGTTTAGCTCAATCCGTTTTTCAGTTCCAAATTTTCTTTTGAGCTTTTCCAACGTACCATTCTTTATTATCAAACTTTTGGCCATTGAGACCATCTATAATTTTGCTGTTTCCTCTGCATTTAATGCAGCCATATTTGATTCATCGGTTATCAATCCGAGATGGTTTCAAGAAATTTCATTTTTAGATGATTAAACGCTGATTGTAATCGTCAACGGATCTAATGGTTGATGAATAGGCGTTGTTGATTTCAAAAGTAATGAACGATAATTTCGGTGGTTTGATGTGATAATTCATCATAGAATACAAATGAATATAATTCATGAATGTAGTGATCTTTAGGAAGATTACACTTGCTAAAGCTTTACTTGGATTCCGATATGTCCAAATCAGAGTAGGTAATTAAATTTGTATGAAAATGGTTGTTCTTTAGTGAACGGATACATATGTGGATGTAAGTAGTATAGTTACTAATTATTGAATCAGAATTTGAAGAATGTACAATGTAAGATATTGATGTGAGATATAAATATTTCTCGGGTTTTACGTACCCGTTAAAATATTTTCACAATTAACAGTTTGTACAAAAGGATTTTTAATTACAATCTTTATGAAGATATACGTTCATATATGTATTCTTCACGTATAATATAGATTTAATGAGTTAATATACTATTAAAATCATTTAATTTGCGGTTGAAGCGAGAATAAATAATCTTCAAAACTTGAGAGATTACATAATCATTGCAGAATCTTTCTTTAATGAAGTTATGAATCAATACTCCATCGTTCATTGTTATTGATATACCTCGGTATATGATGTTGATGCTCGTGGAATTCTTGTGAAATTCACAAGGCACAAATGATGTTTTCTAAAGAGTTTTGAGTACATCGAAAATGAAAGTGTAAAACCAAACATGTATTTGAATAATACACTTAGTTTATTATGAAATGGAGTTTATTGTGATGAAGCAGTGATTAACGAGGAATGTATATCATAGCATATTAGTGATATGAATTAACCAAGTAGTACATACTATTTAAGATTCACACGTAATAGCTTAATACGAAAAGATTTATTATTGTCCCAAACCATATATATATATATATATATATATATATATATATATATATATATATATATATATATATATATATATATATATATATATAAAGTATACATATATAATTTTCAGGAAGAATGAGTCAATAGATCTTAACTCATTATTACTAATATTCCTTGGTATCTATGGGACGTATGATGTTGATATCCGAGGTACAGATTATGGTGTTTGTTGTTGGTGAAGCTGATGTTGTTGGTGGTGATGCTGTTGGTACTGGTGGTGATGCTGGTTATGCTGCTGGTGCTGCTGCTGGTGCTCGTAGGTTTCGCACCATATTCTCCAGAGCCACCACTCGACCGCGAATCTCATTGACTTCTTCTATTATTCCGGGGTGATTGGCGGTTCGGACAAGTGGATGAATAAGATCTAGAATTTTAGATATTATATATTCGTGACTGGATACCCTGGAAATGAGGGTGAAAATAGTGTTCCGAATGGGTTCGCCGGTAAGTGCTTCTGGTTCTTCACCAAGAGGTGAATTCGGTTGGTGGAAGGGATCACCTTCTTCTTGTCTCCATTGATTAAGTTTACTACGAACCCATCCCCAATTCATCCAAAATAGATGATGACTAATTGGTAGGTTCATTCCGGTTACGCTGCCATTGGAGCTCGAGGAGTTCGAGGAATCATGTGAGAAATCCATATTATCTGATCGGAATAAGGGTTTTTGTTATGAGATGAGTGTTGAATATTGAATGATATATTTGTCTTCTTGATATACGTATATATAGCAAAAAGATTTCCATAATTTACGGAGGAAATTTAGGAAAAGTGTTAGACAAAGTTTATTAAGATAGATATGATAAGATATAATAAGATATGATGTGTCTATAATCCAATAATAGCAGTATGACGTGTCGAGATCATAAAATGATAAGTATGTAATCTGATAATCTTTCGATTAAAGACTTTCAATTCGTAATGGCATATTCAGGTCTAGGGGCTTGAGCTATAGGATCCTTTAAATCGGTAATCCAAACCCTTCCATTCTAGAGTTTCGTAGACGCCATCCGTCAAGAAAATTCAATAACGAGAAATAAAAGGTATAAAAGTAATGAATATGAGTAGTGATGACATTATAATGTCTTTGAGATTCTCGATAACTCAATGACATTTTTCGGTTCGCAAACTGATGCATAAAGGCATAAAGCATATAGGTACGTGATATAACAGGGAGTTATATACGTTTGAGTATGAATAGTAACAAATATAGGAGTTTCAAAAATTCATGGATAATATTTCATGTAATACATATGTAATACACAAAACCATGATAAATGACATAGGAATGTCGAGAACGGTGTCGCATTTAAATGTGGTGGCGGAATTGAATACTACTTAGGAGAATGAGCAGAGTTCTTAGATTGGCTCGGCATTCTAAGATAAGTAAAGTTTCTAAAGTATAGTGTAGCATTTAACAGTTAAAGGCAACAATTAAAGGCACTATAGTCAAAGGAAGTTGTAGTCCTACATTGTTAAGGTACCTAATTGTATAAGGCACACATAAGATGCAATCCTGGTTCTCTACAACAACATGCTCTGATACCAATCTGTCACACCCCCAAAATGGACCAAGGGTAATTGTGACCAATCATATCATAACACAGTTGTATAAGCGAGAACGACTCTAAATGAGACGTTTTATTTATTAAATAAACAGCGGAAGCATTATTCAAAGTTTTACATCATAAGAGTACAGTAAATGGAAAATGTCTTAAACAAAATGATAAATATGAATGATGGACTCCATGCAAGCAGCAAAGCATACATCAATCATCTAGTAGCAAGTACCAGCTAGCTCAATCATCACCTGAGACAAAACACGCTTAAAGTGTCAACCAAAAAGGTTGAGTGAAATTCATAGGTTTATAAATAATATCCAAAGTTTTAGACCACAAGATTTAGTTTAAAGTTGATCAATATAGATATATCAATCTAAAAGTGTTTCTGTAGTTTGTAATATCGCTACTAAACAATTTACCCTATGACACCTTGTACTGTCAGTGTCGTGGAATCATTATTATGTAACCAAAGACCAACGGTCGAATGGTTAGAGACGTTACTCTCAATATGCCTACTCACAATAATTAAGTTTGCATTTAAACGTAGCAATTAACGATATTACGGTAGGGATTTAGCATGAATCAAAGCATGACAGCATAGTTAACAATTTAGTACTTGTGTCTAAGCGTAAAACAGTTATAAAGCAAGCATGTGTCTCACCCCAAAAGTTATAAAACAGTTATGAAACAGTAAAAAGTGGGGCTATGAAGTTCACCTTAGTAGCACACGAAAGAATTGAACGGAAGGACGTGACCGAGATCTCAACCTAGAGATAGAACGTATGATCAGACATTGCCTAACAGACAATAGTATATAGTACTATATTGATAGTAATGGTTCACTAAAGAATTTCCATTTTCAGAAGGTTACTATTTATGGAAAGTTTCCACTTATAGTAATTTTCCAATTTTAGAAAGTTCGGGTTAATCTTTAGCAAGACGTTGTATAACTTTACTCAAACTTTGTTGCTATCAAATAAGTCAGGAATGACCAGATGTAACCGGGGGCCCAGGATTCTTGACCAGAATCTAAGTCATGGCATTCGAGATCCACAAGCTTACCCATAAATGGCAACCTAGACATCATTCACTTACGACCGTGAGTAGCGATGAAGTTCACATGAATTATACATTATCTTTGATTAACATTCACTTTAGGTGTATACACACAACGATTTATTAATGTACTTAATAATTATATATGTGATAATATAACCTAAGTTTTATTTAATATTTAGTTATTATACCTTAGTATGTCTTATATATATTAATATAATTACCTTTAAATAAATACCTAAATTACTTCAAAAATAATAGTGTTTTATTAATCGAACATTATTCAAAAATGTCTAAATAATAAATTAAATATCTAAAAATTACATATATAATTTTTATAGTCTTAGTTAATCATATAGATTAGTAGAAAAATTTAAGAAAACGTTTTTTATTATATTTTTGTATTTATTTTTGTTTTTACCCTTAATGTATTCACAAAATAATTTTAATTCTACATAATTACTAAATAAACCCAAATAATTATTTTTATAATTTTTATAATTTTCTATCAGTCTAATAACCTGTAGAAAAATATTTAAAAAAATCTTTTTTTATTATTTTATATTTATTCTTAATTTATCTTCGAATTACATAATAATAGAGTTTAATTATATAATAAATACCAATTCGACCCAAGTAATTATTTTTATAATTTTTTCAGATCTATATAAGTTTTAAAAACTCAGAAAAAAATTATATATATTTTATTTTTGGTTAAAAGTATTTATTACGAATTTTACATTGTTTTTACGTTTAAACACTACATAATTCATATTTAATTATAAATAATATTCCATAAATTATCAAAATTATTTTTATGCATCATAACACTTATAATACTAATTATAACATATAAACATAATTAATTTCGAATTTTACAAAGAATATACAATAAATATAAATATAAATGATAATATTGAAAAAAATTAATAAAAATAGAAAGTACCTCAAATTTTCTTCAAAGTTTTGAGAGAATAACTTAATTTTTTGTGTTTGGCAAGAAAAAATAAATGAGGAGCCATGTATTTATTGGTAAAAAATGGTTGGTGAAAAGAAAAAAAATAATAAAATAAAGGTGCCAATTTTGACAAAATAATAAAAACATGTTAAAAATGTTTTTAATAAGTTTTTTTTTTTTTGAAAATATTTAATCAAAATTCATGGGCTCATTATTTAATTTATAAAAAAAAATCTTATTTTTTTTATTTTTATTTTTTTATAAGCTAAAAATATATATAATGATTAAAATAACTTATCATTTAATTAATAATTATGTTACATATAGTTTTAAATATAATACGCATTAATATTAACTAAATTTATTTTATATAATTAGTGTAAACTTTAGTTAACAGAACATGTCGACTAAAAATAAATATTTGATCAACGTCGAATTTAATTATATATTACGTATGGATAACAACCCTATAGTCAAATTAGTCAATTCATGTAAGGAAATATGAGGGTTGTTATACGTAAGCATAACATGCTTCTTTATGTTGCATGTTAGAAGCTCTTTCTAATTCACAAAATCCTATGTTGGGATATGTTGAGTCAAAATAGGTTCTTAACCCGTAGCGTAAAATTACATTTGGGTTCCCTGCATTTAACTCTTTAAAGAAAACACGGAGTAACTTAAAGTGTGATGACCCGGAAATTTCCAACCAAATTTAAACTTTAATTTTTATATGTTTCCGACACGATAAGCAAAGTCTGTAATGTTGAGTCTCGAAAATTTTGAAACTATATTCATGTAATCAAATACACTTTGACTATTCCCGACGATTCACGAACAATTAATTGTAAATAGATGTGTGTGTATAAATGTATATATATAATTAATAATTGGAAATATAATTTGAAGTATTATATGTTATTGTTATTAAAATTAATAAAATAAAAATAGGATATTATAATAATTATCATCTACAATATATCTATATATATAAATAAAGTATTTTAAAAATAAATATTAAATGATTGTAATATTCAATTGATGTCCCTAGTGATATTAAGTATGTTAAATCCAAACTTATGTAATTTTAAGTTAGACGGTGATACGAAAATGAATTATATAAGTTGTAGGCTTATTAAAAGTATATTTAGGATCTAATTAATTAATTTTGACACTTTTTATATTTTACCCATAAATGAGAGGGACAGTTGATGTAATTTTTATTTAAACAATTTATGATTGAATTTTATACCATAATGACCAAAATAAATAAATATAGTTAATTTAAAAATATGGGATTTTTCTGAATACTTTTGTCCGCCATTAATTAAGAGCGGAGTACTATATTTTATCCAAATTAAAAGTATCTGTAAGATGTAAACAAGTAATGGTCATGGGTGATTTAAATTGTCAAAAGTGACAGCTGTGTCTTTTAATTATTTTTCTCTTGATTCATGCACATGGGAAATATTATATTTCTCTGCTTTCCTTATTGAAATACAGCAACTTCTTCACCTACCTCAAACTCTTAATTCACACATACTCGATCACTCTTCATCCTCTTCATTCGGTAATCACCTTAACACCCTCTCTAATTTTATTGTAACCGTGATATTTAAATATACATATATAACCGGGAAATTTCTAACTGTTTTGCTTGTGTTTCTACATTGATTATATGCCAACCCCAACTACAACTATTGTCCATCATCACCAAAACCACATGAACTATGTTAACTACTACTGCCCACTGTATCCGTTTTATATCCAAGAACACCCATTCCAATAACCGAACACCCCACTCACCATTACACCACAACCATTATAATCACATCCCCATGATTCACTGTTGCGTGTATTACTTGCTTTTACTTCTGTAAAACCGCCACCCTACACCACCGCCATCCACTATCACCATGAACTAACCATCATGACTTTCACCATCTTCGGGCAACCAACACCAACCGTTGTTTTTCTTGTTAAACAACCACCATCGTTAAATATCCTGTCTTTCTCTTCTACTTCATTTGGTTCGATGAAAACACAAACATCAATCCTTTATCTCTCTCCTCTCTCTCTCATAATCTTGATCTTCTTATTCGTTTATGTTTTGAACCACCATCGCCACCTTGTGCCACCACCACCCGTCGACAAAACCTTCACCACCATCAGCACAAGTCCACGTTGCCATCACCTGCTACAAATGCTTTATTGTTGCTGCAGCTCTATTCCTGATTCTCTTGTTCGAATACCACAACCAACCTTTATTTGTTTTCCTTGTTCAGCTACTTCTGTCGACTACAACTGCTGTACTTCCTATTGTTTCGTTATTACATTGAAATAATATGATAACCATGATGAAGTATAACGCATAAAGGGCTGTGATATTTTCCTATTCGTGAAAACTAATGCAAACAAAGAATTAATAAGGAAGGAAAGTGATTGCACATCCTTTTCCTTGTTCCTTTTTGGCCAACAATTACTACAGCAAGTTCTATTATACAAATTAGTTAACATATTAAAAGCAAAGTTGGAATCCACTTTAGTGGATTAATTCGCTGGCATATGGTCCGTAATAATAATAAAAATATGTTGAAGTGCTGTTTAGCAAGTAGATTTTAAACTAGCGAATATTATATATTCTCTTTATTTCCAATCGAGTTCCAGCAAATCATTCAAAGGCCACGTTAATCTTTCCTACTACTTTTCCTGATGGCCAACAATTTGCAACCTTAAGTAACCCCATTTAAAAAAAAAAAGGAGAATCGAAACCCTGTTGAAATACTCCCGGTTGATTTATCCATGGTGATTGGGCTTCTAGTAGACTAGTTAGGATTATAATTGGACTTCTGAAACTGAATTGGGCCGAAACCCATTTCCATTTAAACTATACATGATAATGGGGATTGAATCTGATTTAAACGTTAATGATGGTGCATGAAAATGAAGACGATTGATGATGATTCTGTAATCATATTAATGAAGAAGGGATGCAGTTCGAAGGCTGTGATTATAATGGTTAAGTTTATGATCGATTTGCTTAGAGAAGAAGAAGAAGATGAAAAATGAAATAAAAATAAGATGAAATAAAATCCGTAAGTTAACATAAAGAAGCAGATGGTGTAGTGGTTAAGGGTGTTTGCGTATAACGAGAGGTCAGGGGTTCAAGCCTGGGCAGTGGCGTTTTATTTTTAAAGCTCATTTCTTCAAAGGTTATACTCTTTTATTATTATTATTATTATTATTATTATTATTATTATTATTATTATTATTATTATTATTATTATTATTATTATTATTATTATTATTATTATTATTATCATTATTATTATCATTAATTGTATTACTAATAGTACCATTTGTATTATTATTATTATTATTACAATAAATATTATATATATAAAATATAATTATTACATATAACATAAATATAACTAATATTACAAACTACTATGTTTTAACATGTTAACTAATATATTATTTTTATAACACTAATTAAATTATATATCATATATATAATATAACGTATTATAAGTACTAATATGATTATATTAAAATATATATAAACTTAATTGATTAATGTTACAATGTGTTAATATATATACTTAATATAGGTTCGTGAATCCGAGGCCAACCCTGTAATTGTTCAATGTCGTCATATGTATTTTTACTACAAAATACATTAGGTGAGTTCATTTAATCCCTTTTTACTCTTTACGTTTTTGGGCTGAGAATACATGCAAATGCTTTAGTAACTGTTTTACAATAATTATATGCGTGAGTTTCATTAATCCCTTTTTAAATGCTTTTGCAATATATATTTTTGGGACTGAGTGTGACAACCCGGAAATTTCCAACCAAATTTAAACTTTAATCTTTATATGTTTCCGACACGATAAGCAATATTTGTTAAGTTAAATTTCAAGAATTTTAAACTATGTTCATACATTCATTCAACCTCGACCAAGTTCCAACGATTCACGAACCATTAAACGAATATGATTATATATGTATATGTGTATATATATTATAACTTGAAACGTAAACAAAATATTAGATTAAATACTTTATATGATTGTATCTCTTTCAAAATGTTTATCAATGGAATTAGAAGATACGATCAAATGATTGAATTATCATATATATTGAATTATGATTACAAGTCTCTGTTGAAAGGCCCACGTTGATTTGAGAAATCTTTCCATTTTAACAATATTCGGAAAATGGTAAAGTGATTTATAAATAAGAACAAATTGTCAATCATTGAGAACTAGACAAAGGATAGTGGAAGATTGAATCTCATAAAGACTCGATTGATCTATTTAGTTTCAAACGTACAAAAACGTTTTCAGTTTAAAAAGAACTTTATTATTAAAACGTATATATCTTTTATAAATATCTAGAACCACTTTTGACAACTCATTACTTAACTAGTATGATAAAGATAACGATATTTATATTTTATTTTATTAAATATATATAACGATTTAAATTAATATTATATATTTATACGCGTATTATGCGTACATAGTTTTATACTTTTACTATACTTAAACTTTACCTTTACTTTATTTTTACTTTAATTTAACTTTAATAATTCACTTTAATAATTCATACTTTAATAATTCATACTTTAATAATTCACTTTAATAATTCATACTTTAATAATTCACTTTAATAATTCATACTTTAATAATTCACTTTAATAATTCAAAAATCTATTATAAATAGAATTCAATAGGTTTCATTATATCATAGAAACTTGAAAATATTTTTCTCTAAACTTTCTCAATCGATTTACATATATATATTTACTCCGTATTATTTCAAGATATTATTAGTATATATAAAATATTACGACGGAGTGCTGTCCGAGTGATTTCGAAATTGTTTTTCGAGTGGGATAGGATTAAGGAAATTATGGGTTATAGCTATGGAGGTGATTGAATATGGTTCATGGGTATGCTCGTGAGGTCAATATAGTGTTTATCATTTTCGTTGCGTCAACGTACCTTTCCTGCAATATTGAATCTCAATATTGACACGTGAGTACTCATAATTTAACTTTTACATACTAATAGTGTATCCCTGACTAGTGCTCGAGTATTTAGGATTATGCATGCTTGTACTTTTGATATTGCCATTAGACAGGTTAGGTTGAATGTTGAATTAGTTACACTTGCAGTTGAGATAAGGTATAAGATATGCATGTCCTTGGAAAGCTAGCGAAAAATTAAGAACTTTTCCTTTAGATATCGAATGGTTTCGATGAACGGATTAGAAGTTATAATCAATTGAATTTTCGATATTTTTATTAAAAATGATTATTATTATCGTCGTTTTTATCGTCGTTCTAGTTTTATCTTATTATTATCATTATTATTATCTTTATCAATAAAAGGGATTTATCATTAAAAATTATTATTATTTTTATTATTATTACTATCGTTATTATCGTTAAAGTTATAATTAGTATTATTATTATTATCCAATTATTATTATTATTATTATTATTGGTATTATTATTATTATTATCATTATTAATATATATATCATTATTTAAAAATGGTTATTGTTATTGTTATTATTATTATTACTATATTATCATTAAGATAATTATTAGTATTATCGTTAATAATGTTATAGTAACTATCATTATTAATATTAGTGTAATTAAAACAAATATTTGTAACACTTAATTATTTTGATTACTATTATTATCATTATTATGAACACGATATAAAAGACGATTAAAAGCTATTAAACGAAACGATTAAGAAATAATGGGTAAGAGTATCATGATGAAATTAAAATATTATAAGATATTGATTTAGATAAAATTATCGTTCTTATTATTTTTATCATTACTATTATTAATAAAAGTATCGTTAGTATTAAAACTATCATTTTAACAAAAATTATCATTTTAATAGAAATGTCATTGTTACTATAAAATATCATTTTTATTATTATTTTAAATAGAATTATTATTTTAAAGATAATATTAAAAATTATCGTAAATATTAAAGTTATCATAATTAGAATTATCGTTTTATCATAACGTCATCTTAGTAATTATAAATATTGATATTTTTATAATAATAATTATTATTACAAAATAATACAACTTTTACTTACTATCATTATAGATATTATTTTATAAAATAAATATGTGATACAAACATATTTTACTACGTGTAATAACTTACTTTAATAATACCTATCATATTATCTTTATGATATTAAATGAACCCTATAAATTTTATTACTTAATATATATAAAAGTATATTTTATTATATAAATTTAATATAAAATTTTATTTATTAATAAATAAATTATATTATTTACTCTAATAAATCTTTTAAAAATATTTAAAAATATAAAATAACGATATTTAAACTATATATTAATCATGTATAGATTTTTGGAAATTATTTTGAGTCAAATTTACTTTTGTTGACTTTTGCATATTAGTCTCGAGCATTAGGATTGTGGTACACTATGACTTGACCTAATTTGTTAGACAAATATTGACCAACACATAAATATATATAATTAATTTAGGTTCGTGAATCCGAGGTCAACCTTGCACTTGTTCAATGACGTTAAATGTATTTTTACTACGAAATACAGTATGGTGAGTTTCATTAATCCCTTTTTAAATGTTTTTGTAATATATATTTTTGGGACTGAGAATACATGCGCTGTTTTTATAACTGTTTTACGAAATAGACACAAGTAATTGAAACTACATTCTATGGTTGAATTATCGAAATCGAATATGCCCCTTTTTTATTAAAGTCTGGTAATCTAAGAATTAGGGAACAGACACCCTAATTGACGCGAATCCTAAAGATAGATCTATTGGGCCTAACAAACCCCATCCAAAGTACCGGATGCTTTAGTACTTCGAAATTTATATCATGTCTGAAAGAGGATCCTGGAATGATAGGGGATATTCTTATATGTATCTAGTTAATGTCGGTTACCAGGTGTTCACCATATGAATGATTATTTTTGTCTCTATGCATGGGACGTATATTTATGAGAACTGAAAATGAAATTCTTGTGGTCTATTAAAATGATGGAAATAAATGATTATGATAAACTAATGAACTCACCAACCTTTTGGTTGACACTTTAAAGCATGTTTATTCTCAGGTGTTAAAGAAATCTTCCGCTGTGCATTTGCTCATTTTAAAGATATTACTTGGAGTCTTTCATAGCATATTTCGAAGAACGTTGCATTCGAGTCATTGAGTTTATCAAAGATTATTATTAAATCAATTTATAGTTGGATAGTGGATATTATGAAATGGTATGCATGTCTGTCAATTTTCGATGTAAAGAAAGATTGTCTTTTAAAAATGAATGCAATGTTTGTAAAATGTATCATATAGAGGTCAAATACCTCGCAATGTAATCAACTATTGTGAATCGTTTATAATGTATATGAACGGGTCCTTTCACTGAGAATACATGCGCTGTTTTTATAACTGTCTTACGAAATAGACACAAGTAATTGAAACTACATTATATGGTTGAATGATCGAAATCGAATATGCCCCTTTTTATTAAGTCTGGTAATCTAAGAATTAGGGAACAGACACCCTAATTGACGCGAATCCTAAAGATAGATCTATTGGGCCTAACAAACCCCATCCAAAGTACCGGATGCTTTAGTACTTCGAAATTTATATCATGTCCGAAGGAGGATCCCGGAATGATAGGGGATATTCTTATATGTATCTAGTTAATGTCGGTTACCAGGTGTTCACCATATGAATGATTATTTTTGTCTCTATGCATGGGACGTATATTTATGAGAACTGGAAATGAAATTCTTGTGGTCTATTAAAATGATGGAAATAAAATGATTATGATAAACTAATGAACTCACCAACCTTTTGGTTGACACTTTAAAGCATGTTTATTCTCAGGTGTTAAAGAAATCTTCCGCTGTGCATTTGCTCATTTTAAAGATATTACTTGGAGTCTTTCATAGCATATTTCGAAGAACGTTGCATTCGAGTCATTGAGTTCATCAAAGATTATTATTAAATCAATTTATAGTTGGAGAGTGGATATTATGAAATGGTATGCATGCCTGTCAATTTTTAATGTAAAGAAAGTTTGTCTTTTAAAAACGAATGCAATGTTTGTAAAATGTATCATATAGAGGTCAAATACCTCGCAATGTAATCAACTATTGTGAATCGTTTATAATGTATATGAACTATTGTGAAAATATTTTTCTCTAAACTCTCTCAATCGATTTACATATATATATATTTACTCCGTATTATTTCAAGATATTATTAGTATATATAAAATATTACGACGGAGTGCTGTCCGAGTGATTTCGAAATTGTTTTTCGAGTGGGATAGGATTAAAGAAATTATGGGTTATAGCTATGGAGGTGATTGAATATGGTTCATGGGTATGCTCGTAAGGTCAATATAGTGTTTATCATTTTCGTTGCGTCTACGTACCTTTCCTGCAATATTGAATCTCAATATTGACACGTGAGTACTCATAATTTAACTTTTACATACTAATAGTGTATCCCTGACTAGTGCTCGAGTATTTAGGATTATGCATGCTTGTACTTTTGATATTTCCATTAGACAGGTTAGGTTGAATGTTGAATTAGTTACACTTGCGGTTGAGATAAGGTATAAGATATGCATGTCCTTGGAAAGCTAGCGAAAAATT
This sequence comes from Rutidosis leptorrhynchoides, assembly GCF_046630445.1. NCBI lineage: Eukaryota > Viridiplantae > Streptophyta > Magnoliopsida > Asterales > Asteraceae > Rutidosis > Rutidosis leptorrhynchoides. The sequence continues at coordinate 475,199,375 of NC_092335.1, forward strand.
AAGAACTTTTCCTTTAGATATCGAATGGTTTCGATGAACGGATTAGAAGTTATAATCAATTGAATTTTCGATATTTTTATTAAAAATGATTATTATTATCGTCGTTTTTATCGTCGTTCTAGTTTTATCTTATTATTATCATTATTATTATCTTTATCAATAAAAGGGATTTATCATTAAAAATTGTTATTTTTTTATTATTATTACTATCGTTATTATCGTTAAAGTTATAATTAGTATTATTATTATTATCCAATTATTATTATTATTATTATTATTATTGGTATTATTATTATTATTATCATTATTAATATATATATCATTATTTAAAAATGGTTATTGTTATTGTTATTATTATTATTATTACTATATTATCATTAAGATAATTATTAGTATTATCGTTAATAATGTTATAGTAACTATCACTATTAATATTAGTGTAATTAAAACAAATATTTGTAACACCTAATTATTTTGATTACTATTATTATCATTATTATGAACACGATATAAAAGACGATTAAAAGCTATTAAACGAAACGATTAAGAAATAATGGGTAAGAGTATCATGATGAAATTAAAATATTATAAGATATTGATTTAGATAAAATTATCGTTCTTATTATTTTTATCATTACTATTATTATTAAAAGTATCGTTAGTATTAAAACTATCATTTTAACAAAAATTATCATTTTAATAGAAATGTCATTGTTACTATAAAATATCATTTTTATTATTATTTTAAATAGAATTATTATTTTAAAGATAATATTAAAAATTATCGTAAATATTAAAGTTATCATAATTAGAATTATCGTTTTATCATAACGTCATCTTAGTAATTATAAATATTGATATTTTTATAATAATAATTATTATTACAAAATAATACAACCTTTACTTACTATCATTATAGATATTATTTTATAAAATAAATATGTGATACAAACATATTTTACTACGTGTAATAACTTACTTTAATAATACCTATCATATTATCTTTATGATATTAAATGAACCCTATAAATTTTATTACTTAATATATATAAAAGTATATTTTATTATATAAATTTAATATAAAATTTTATTTATTAATAAATAAATTATATTATTTACTCTAATAAATCTTTTAAAAATATTTAAAAATATAAAACAACGATATTTAAACTATATATTAATCATGTATAGATTTTTGGAAATTATTTTGAGTCAAATTTACTTTTGTTGACTTTTGCATATTAGTCTCGAGCATTAGGATTGTGGTACACTATGACTTGACCTAATTTGTTAGACAAATATTGACCAACACATAAATATATATAATTAATTTAGGTTCGTGAATCCGAGGCCAACCTTGCACTTGTTCAATGACGTTAAATGTATTTTTACTACGAAATACAGTATGGTGAGTTTCATTAATCCCTTTTTAAATGTTTTTGTAATATATATTTTTGGGACTGAGAATACATGCGCTGTTTTTATAACTGTTTTACGAAATAGACACAAGTAATTGAAACTACATTCTATGGTTGAATTATCGAAATCGAATATGCCCCTTTTTATTAAAGTCTGGTAATCTAAGAATTAGGGAACAGACACCCTAATTGACGCGAATCCTAAAGATAGATCTATTGGGCCTAACAAACCCCATCCAAAGTACTGGATGCTTTAGTACTTCGAAATTTATATCATGTCCGAAGGAGGATCCCGGAATGATAGGGGATATTCTTATATGTATCTAGTTAATGTCGGTTACCAGGTGTTCACCATATGAATGATTATTTTTGTCTCTATGCATGGGACGTATATTTATGAGAACTGAAAATGAAATTCTTGTGGTCTATTAAAATGATGGAAATAAATGATTATGATAAACTAATGAACTCACCAACCTTTTGGTTGACACTTTAAAGCATGTTTATTCTCAGGTGTTAAAGAAATCTTCCGCTGTGCATTTGCTCATTTTAAAGATATTACTTGGAGTCTTTCATAGAATATTTCGAAGAACGTTGCATTCGAGTCATTGAGTTCATCAAAGATTATTATTAAATCAATTTATAGTTGGATAGTGGATATTATGAAATGGTAAGCATGTCTGTCAATTTTCGATGTAAAGAAAGATTGTCTTTTAAAAATGAATGCAATGTTTGTAAAATGTATCATATAGAGGTCAAATACCTCGCAATGTAATCAACTATTGTGAATCGTTTATAATGTATATGAACGGGTCCTTTCACTGAGAATACATGCGCTGTTTTTATAACTGTCTTACGAAATAGACACAAGTAATTGAAACTACATTATATGGTTGAATGATCGAAATTGAATATGCCCCTTTTTATTAAGTCTGGTAATCTAAGAATTAGGGAACATACACCCTAATTGACGCGAATCCTAAAGATAGATCTATTGGGCCTAACAAACCCCATCCAAAGTACCGGATGCTTTAGTACTTCGAAATTTATATCATGTCCGAAGGAGGATCCCGGAATGATAGGGGATATTCTTATATGTATCTAGTTAATGTCGGTTACCAGGTGTTCACCATATGAATGATTATTTTTGTCTCTATGCATGGGACGTATATTTATGAGAACTGGAAATGAAATTCTTGTGGTCTATTAAAATGATGGAAATAAAATGATTATGATAAACTAATGAACTCACCAACCTTTTGGTTGACACTTTAAAGCATGTTTATTCTCAGGTGTTAAAGAAATCTTCCGCTGTGCATTTGCTCATTTTAAAGATATTACTTGGAGTCTTTCATAGCATATTTTGAAGAACGTTGCATTCGAGTCATTGAGTTCATCAAAGATTATTATTAAATCAATTTATAGTTGGAGAGTGGATATTATGAAATGGTATGCATGCCTGTCAATTTTTGATGTAAAGAAAGTTTGTCTTTTAAAAACGAATGCAATGTTTGTAAAATGTATCATATAGAGGTCAAATACCTCGCAATGTAATCAACTATTGTGAATCGTTTATAATGTATATGAACGGGTCCTTTCATAAAGTCTCCCCAATGTGATATACCCCACCTATCAAAGGAAAGCCTTTTATAAACTAAGGCATTTCTGGAAAGTTTTTCAAATGTTTGACAAGTTAATTTCGCCATAACTAAATGTGCTGATGAATGCTGATCGACTCTAGACAAGATTTCCTCAATCATATCCTCTGGTAGGTCTTCTAAAATATTCGGTTGTCTACCCTTAACGTCCATTTTGTTTTTATACTGTAAAATAGACAAGGATTAGATTCGTAATAACAAACAATACAAGCAATTTTTACATAGAACATAAAAGTACAAGCACACTACAATACATTTATTACACAACATGCTCACACCCCTCTAATCTGAATCACTGGTTTCTTCTTCTTCGGGCTTGGTTCTTTTTCCTAATCTTCTAGGGATATATGATGTTCCTCTAATACGAGTCGTCGTTTTCCACATTGGTTTAGAAAAACCTGGTGGTTTAGAGGTTCCCGGGTTATTGTCACGATATTGAAAATACGGGTGTTGACGGTACATATAAAGTTCATCGGGGTCGGAATCAGATTTCTCTATTTTGATGCCTTTTCCCTTATTATTTTCTTTTGCCTCATTAAATTGGGTCGGGGTAATTTCTATAACATCATCGGAATCCTCATCAGGATCCGATTCATCGGAAAATTGGTAATTTTCCCAATATTTTGCTTCCTTAGCGGAAACACCATTGACCATTATTAACTTTGGTCTATTGGTTGAGGATTTTCTTTTATTTGACCGGTTTTCTGTGGTTCCTACTATTCCCCCCTCCGGAACCTCTTCTTCTTCCGGTTCCTCTTCTTCTGGTTCCTCTTCTTCCGGTTCCTCTTCTTCCGGTTCTTCGGGAACTTGTGAATCTTGCCAATATATATTCGACTCTTCGTTATTATTAGGTGAGTCAATGGGATTTGTGCTAGAGGTAGACATCTATCACACAATATCAAACATGTTAAGAGATTAATATATCACATAATATTTACATGTTAATAATATATAGTTTCCAACAAAAATGTTAAGCAATCATTTTTAAAGAAAACACAGTCGAAGTCCAGACTCACTAATGCATCCTAACAAACTCGATAAGACACACTAATGCAAATTTTCTGGTTCTCTAAGACCAACGCTCGGATACCAACTGAAATGTCCCGATCATATAGATTATAAACGTTCCATATTAATTGATTTCGTTGCGAAGTTTTGACCTCTATATGAGACGTTTTTCAAAGACTGCATTCATTTTTAAAATAACCATAACCTTTATTTTATCAATAAAGGTTTTAAAAACATTACGTAGATTATCAAATAATGATAATCTAAAATATATTGTTTACACACGACCATTACATAATGGTTTATAATAGAAATATATTACATCGACATATGTTTCTTGAATGCAGTTTTTACACAATATCATACAAGCATGGACTCCAAATCTTGTCCTTATTTTAGTATGCAACAGCGGAAGCTCTTAGTATTCACCTGAGAATAAACATGCTTTAAACGTCAACAAAAATGTTGGTGAGTTATAGGTTTAACCTATATATATCAAATCGTAACAATAGACCACAAGATTTCATATTTCAATACACATCCCATACATAGAGATAAAAATCATTCATATGGTGAACACCTGGTAACCGACATTAACAAGATGAATATATAAGAATATCCCCATCATTCCAGGACACCCTTTGGATATGATATAAATTTCGAAGTACTAAAGCATCCAGTACTTTGGATGAGGTTTGTTAGGCCCAATAGATCTATTTTTAGGATTCGCGTCAATTAGGGTGTCTGTTCCCTAATTCTTAGATTACCAGACTTAATAAAAAGGGGCATATTCGATTTCGATAATTCAATCATAGAATGTAGTTTCACGTACTTGTGTCTATTTTGTAAATCATTTATAAAACTTGCATGTATTCTCATCCCAAAAATATTAGATTTTAAAAGTGGGACTATAACTCATTTTCACAGATATTTCCTTCCTCGGAAATAATACTTGGCCACGGATCGATTCATGAACCTATACAAATATGTACATATATATATCAAAGTATGATCAAAATATAATTACAACCATTTTTATTATATTTTAAAGATTTGAGTGTATTAAGTCAGCTGTCCTCGTTAGTAACCTACCACTAGTTGTCCACAGTTAGATGTACAGAAATAAATCAATATATATTATCTTGAATCAATCCATGACCCAGTGTATACACGTCTCAGGCTAGATCACAACTCAAAGTATATATATTTTTGGAATCAACCTCAACCCTGTATAGCTAACTCCAACATTACTGCATATAGAGTGTCTATGGTTGTTCCAAATAATATATATACATGGGTCGATATGATATGTCAAAACATTTGCATACGTGTCTATGGTATCCCAAGATTACATAATATATTAGAATACATGTATAATACAATATAAGTTAGCTAGGATATGATTTGTATAGATTTGTTAAACATTTTCCGTAGCTAAAAAGATCAAAAATATCCAATCTTGTTTTACCCATAACTTCTTCATTTTAAATCCGTTTTAAGTGAATCAAATTGCTATGGTTTCATATTGAACTCTAATTTAAGAATCCAAATAGAAAACGTATAGGTTTATAGTTAGAAATTTAAGTTACATGTCAATTACTAAAGAGGTAGTCATTTCCGTCGAAAGAACGACATCTTGATGACCATTTTGAAAAACATACTTTCACTTTGAGTTTAACCAAGATTTTTGGATATAGTTTCATGTTCATATGAAAAATCATTTTCCCAGAATAACAACTTTTAAATCAAAGTTTATCATAGTTTTTAATTATCTAAACCAAAACAGCCCCCGGTTTTACTACGACGGCGTATATCCGATTTTATGGTGTTCATCGTGTTTCCAGGTTTTAAATCATTAAGTTAGCATATCATATAGATATAGAACATGTATTTAGTTGATTTTAAAAGTCAAGTTAGAAGGATTAACTTTTGTTTGCGAACAAGTTTAGAATTAACTAAACTATGTTCTAGTGATTACAAGTTTAAACCTTCGAATAAGATAGCTTTATATGTATGAATCGAATGATGTTATGAACATCATTACTACCACAAGTTTTTTGGATAAAACTACTGGAAATGAGAAAAATGGATCTAGCTTTAAAGGATCCTTGGATGGCTTGAAAGTTCTTGAAGCAGAATCATGACACGAAAACAGTTCAAGTAAGATTTTCACTCGAAATAAGATTGTTATAGTTGTAGAAATTGAATCAAAGTTTGAATATGAATATTACCTTGAATTAGAAAGATAACCTACTGTAAATAACAAAGGTTCCTTGATCTTAGATGATTACTTGGAATGGATTAGAAAGCTTGGAAGTAGACTTGCAAACTTGGAAGTATTCTTAATTTTTATGAAACTATACTTATGGAATTTATGAAGAACACTTAGAACTTGAAGATGGAACTTGAGAGAGATCAATTAGATAAAGAAAATTGAAGAATGAAAGTATTTGTAGGTGTTTTTGGTCGTTGGTATATGGATTAGATATAAATGATATGTAATTTTGTTTTCATGTAAATAAGTCATGAATGATTACTAATATTTTTGTAATTTTATGAGATATTTCATGCTAGTTGCCAAATGATGGTTCCCACATATGTTAGGTGACTCAAATGGGCTGCTAAGAGCTGATAATTGGAGTGTATATACCAATAGTACATACATCTAAAAGCTGTGTATTGTACGAGTACGAATACAGGTGCATACGAGTAGAATTGTTGATGAAACTGAACGAGGATGTAATTGTAAGCATTTTTGTTAAGTAGAAGTACTTTGATATGTGTCTTGAAGTCTTTCAAAAGTGTAAGAATACATATCAAAACACAACATGTATATACATTCTAATGGAGTCGTTAAGTCTTCGTTAGTCGTTCATGTAAGTGTTGTTTTGAAACCTTTAAGTTAACGATCTCAATTAATGTTGTTAACCCAATGTTTATTATATCAAATGAGATGTTAAATTATTATATTATCATGATATTATGATGTATGAATATATCTTAATATGATATATACATTAAAATATAGTTACAACGATAATCGTTACATATAAGTCTCGTTTCGTAATTCTTGAGTTAGTAGTCTTGTTTTTACATATGTAGTTCATTGTTAACACACTTAATGATATATTTAAATATCATTTTATCATGTTAAATATAGTGTATCAATATCATAATGTGATACATATATATTTAGTAGATGTTATCATAACGATAATCGTTATATATATCATTTCGAGTTTCTTAACTTAGTAATCTCATTTCTTATGTATATCACACATTGTTAATATACTTAGTGAGATACTTATTCATCATAATCTCATGTCAACCATATATATATGTCTATATATACCACAACATGTAGTTTTTACAATTTTGTAACGTTCGTGAATCGCCGGTCAACTTGGGTGATCAATTGTCTATATGAAACTTATGTCATTTAATCAAGTCTTAACAAATTTTATTTCTTAACACGTTGGAAACATTTAGTCATGTAAATATCAATCTCAATTAATATATATAAACATGGAAAAGTTCGGGTCACTACAGATTGAAACTCTTGAAATCGGGTGTTGATCTCGATGCATGTTAGTAAGGGAGTCTACGTGACGCGACATTAGGTGCCTTTTTATACCTACTAGCATGGTGTTCGACTCCGATTGTGTTGCAGTTACATTGTACTTAGGGTACCGAAGTGAAACCCTTAGGTTCATGAGTGATCGGGTGAAATTCGACAAACTAAACAATTAGATGATTGCGAGTGTATAGTTCGTGTAATTTGTGGAACACTTTTCGTTCGAAGTGTTTAAGGATAGGTTAGGGTCCTTGGTATGCTCAAAGTTGGAGCAAGACATGGTGATGGGCCGTGTGAACCCAATTATTGGTAAAGTCTACCTTTGGTAGCATTGTACGGGTGTACGAGATGCGGTTATGGAACGTAATTCCAAGTGGGGGAGTTACACTCCCGCACGAGGAGGTTTTAGTGTGAGATTTCGGACAATGCTTATGGTAGATCCGAAATTTGTGTCGGGACCTAGATTTGGTAGATTTGTGGTAGAGTACAATTTCGGTTAAATTGTACCTATGATTTTGGATTTGAATTATCACCAAGGTGGTAATGTGGTAAATCTCGTTGAGATATAATGGACGGGTATGGCGAGCAAGGTGGAATCCCTCGGTTAAGGGATGTGCGTGGTGGATTCTCTTACAGAGAATTATTGTTTTGTGCCTATGTTCGATATAGGTGGTTCTTGCTCGATTGTGTAAATGGTTAGTGGTATCTGTTAGGGTTCACTATAGTGTAGCAGAGCGCGATGTTGCACTACTCGTTGTTTGAGGCCAAAAGTGCGTATGTGATTGAAGTTGCATGACTCTCGGGGTCCGCTGACTTCATCATGGGATCGTTGATTGGTGGAGCATGACCTTCGGGGTCCGCTGACTTCATCATGGGAGTAGTGATATATTGGTGAAGCATGACTGTTGACGGGGTCCGCTGACTTCATCCAGTGTTGAGTGATCTATCAGTTGTTTTATACACCGATGGTGGGGTCGTAAGGACCGTGTGGTGTGATCTATCGATTATTTTATACACCGATGGTGGGATCGTGAGGACCATGTTGTGTGATTAGTGATTTCGATAGCCGTGTTTCGCTCACATGTTGTTACGGGTGTGACAATAGTCGATTTTGTACACCTTAGGATTAGCGTTGCCATAGTCGTTTTGGGTGCTACCGGTTTTAGCCGTTTGTTTACGATGTTACGGTAGTTGCGTATTGGTCGTATTGCACACTACAAGGGATGTTTAGTGGTAAGTGTTATCCGTAAGGGTTCGTTTAGTTCGGTCTTCATCGTTTCGGGTTGTTGACCTTAGGTTGAGACTTGGTTGCTTTTAGCGTTGTACTCGGTAAGGGTACGCTAAGGGATTGATATCTCGGTACGAGATTGGTTGAGTTTTCCCGATGTTAGGGAATGAGCATGGTTTTAGTGCTCTAATTGTGGATTTGATAAATCGCGGGTGACGATTTAGTTGCTAAAGGCGATTCATTGGGAAGAATTGTCTAGGAAAGTTCGGATTGGGATATGATTGAGGACCGTTGAGTGGGTCCGGATTGGTTAAGTGGTGAAGATCACGAGGACGTGATCGATTTTAAGTGGGGGAGAGTTGTAAGACCTGGATTCTGATTCTGCCCAGTCGCGCGCCGCGCGGGGTTATGGCGCGCCGCGCCATATTTCGCTGGCAGACCCCTTTGGCTATTTTAGAGTTTTTTAAAAGGGCATTTTGGTCTTTTCACATTTGAGCCAGATTTGGGGACTTAACCTCATCCACCCATTTCATTTATTCATTTCTTTTTCCTTTTCTTTTCATATTTCTCTCAAGAACTCAAACACCCATTTGATTCAAAGGGATTTTTGGAAAGGAAGAAGCGGGTATTGATCTTTGGCGTAGTAGACAAGTTTGTTCTCCTCGTTCTTAGCCACACGGTGATACTAGTGGTAAGCTCTAACTCCGAATTTTGTTTTCGTGTTCATCATTCAATTTTGGGGCTTTTGATTGTATGATTCATAGATGGAACCCATTTAGTTGTTAATTGAAGATTAACACCAAGATTCGGGTTTATAAGTGTTAAAAGGCGGGTTTTGGGTTGGTTAATGATTTAACCATGTTTAAGACTTGAGAATGGTGTATAATCACTAGTATTAGTGATTATTGATGTATTGGAGACCTTTAGGGTTCTTGTGGTTGACTAATTTTGACTAGAGTCAAAATAAGGGTTTGTTGATGATTATGACCCGAATGTCGATTCGATGAGGTTTATAAACTTAAAATGGATTAAGTTGAAGTATAAAACCGAGTTAAATATGTTTTGGTGTCAAAACTTGCTAATGGCGTGATATTGACTTCTTATGGGTCAAATTAGGGTTTAAGTGTCATTTTGGGCAAGATAGGTGTTTAACACCTATGATTGGGTTTAATTGGCATATTAGGACCATTCTCACTTGTGTTAGTGATTATTGGTTAGTTTGGGCACGGTTTGTGCTTGGAAGTGCATTTGGGTCAAAATGGCACTAAGTGTCGAATTGGGTTGGTTTGTAAGTCAACCCTAATTGCTTGTTTCGTGATAATGAAATAGGTACTTTCCATTGACGAGTCGCGGATTACTTGGAAGCATTCATCAAGGCGATAAGGTGAGTGTTAATATCCTATATGCATATGTATGTGTAGGATGGGTGCGGGTCGGGTGAAGTGGTTCTCGGTTATAGAGCTCACTTCACATATAGGTGGATTTGATGGACTTGTGTATAGGTCCAATTAGCACGGATGTGCATTTTGGTTGACCACCTTTGGCGAGGTACACATTTTGTGTGTACATTATCACACGTGATTGTGAATTGGATAACCCCACTGGAGAAGGGTTGATATTGAATTGTGATGTGTTTATTTTTATGAATAGATATGTGTTGTCCAAGTTAGTGATATATGTGTTGTACGCTAATGGTTTTACGAATGGATATGTGATGTCCAAGATTAGTGATATATGTGTTGTACGCTAACGGTTTTACGAATGGATATGTGTTGTCCAAGTTAGTGATATATGTGTTGTACGCTAACGACTTTATGAATGGATATGTGTTGTCCAAGTTAGTGATATATGTGTTGTACGCTAACGGTTTTACGAATGGATATGTGATGTCCAAGTTAGTGATATATGTGTTGTACGCTAACGACTTTATGAATGGATATGTGTTGTCCAAAATTAGTGATATATGCGTTGTACGCTAACGGTTTCATGAACGTATATGTGTTGTCCAAGGGTTAGTGATATATGTGTTGTACACTAACGGTTGTTACGAACACCGATGGGAAATTCGAGTACCATTCCTTTATGCGATTGGTTAACCTTGGGCGATTTTACGCTCTGTTATATATATATATTAATGTATTGTTGTGATGTAGCTAACCCTCCGGGTGTAGCTTATTGGCGTTGTTCACATCGTCGTTGGTGACTTACTTTATGGTTGTTGTTACTAGCTTGTTGCTTAGTGATTATACGGTATGCTTAGCTTAGCTTGCCTTTATGCTTGGATGCTCCGGTATGCGGTATTTGATTATTTGTGTGGCGTGTCCATTTTATACATATATATGTATGTAGTATGTTATCACTCACTAAGCGTTAGCTTACCCTATCGTTGTTTACCTTTTTATAGATTTGCATGGATGCGGTGGCTCGGGTAAGCGTGGGACTAGTGGACTTGCGTAGTTGCTTTAGAAGGCTTGCTTTTGGATTGATTAGGATTGGGTAGCATATCCCCAGTCGTCATGCTCGGCTTTATTTTGTATTAAAAGTCTTGTGCTCAAAAACTTGTAATTCGTACTTTAAGGGTAATTTGGGCATAGGTGGGCCCGGCATTGTAAAACCCTTTTTATTAATGGAACGTGTTAGTTTTACATATTTGAATATGTGGTGAAAAGCATTTTGTCTAATTATGTGTCACGACCCGAAAAAAATTTCGACTAATTTTAAACCAAACTCTCGATACGATTTTAATATTTTTGACGCGATAAGAAAAGTCTGTTAGGTTGAGTCTCAAAAATTTTGAACTGTTTCATATATTTAATTGACCTTCGACTGATTCCGACGATTCATGAACAATTATTTGTAAATAGATAAATATATATTTAAATATATAAATATATATATATATATATATATATATATATATATATATATATATATATATATATATATATATATATATATATATATATATATATATATATATATATATGTTAATTTGAAATAATATATGATTAAATTGTAAAATGAGTAACATAAATTTTAGACTTAATAAAAATGTATCTGGGAACTATTTGATGAATCTTAAAATTTTTATATTTTACTTAGGATTGGGAGTTAACAATTAGTAGTAATGTAAATTTTATTTAATAGTTAATGACCGAATTTGATACCATAATGATCAAAATAAATAAAGATGATTACTCTAAAAATTTGGGATTTTTCCAAAGACTTTTTATCCGCCACTGATTAACAACGGAGCAAGATATATTATCCGAATTAAAACTATTAGGTAACTAACAACCAAATTCATCGACTGCTTTAATGTTTTTCAAATTCACATGTTTTAAATTTTATTATTTTATTATATTATAATGATTATTATATTATTATATTTAATTATTAGAACCATATTACAGTTATATATATAGATATATATTCGATGCATATACATTGAACACTCAACCACTTTTAACTTTATATTTCATTTTCTTCTTGTTCCTGTATCTATTTTTGAAAAACAACCAATACCTCCCACTTTTTATGTTATTGATATCCATTCACACACCAATTACCTTTTCTTGTTTTGGAGCCTAACTATCAATCTCCTTCAATTACAGATTTCATTTTTGTAACACTCATGCTTACACATACCCTTTATATACATATATACTCCTTCATGTGTGCAAAAACCATCACCCATATGTCCACCTTTAACTAATCACCACCTCACCCATCCACCTCCGGCAATCATCACCATCCATAACCACCCTACAGCCACATTAACCTTCACCACTTAAACCTGACACACTATCACCACCTTAACGCTCGATCAATGTTAGCCATCGTATACTTCTGCTGTACTATTTGTCTTTCAAACAAACCCACCAACTCGTAAAACCAAATACCATGTGGGTAATTGCTGCTAATTATTTTTTTTTTAACCGTGATCAAACAAGCTGCAAATCACTGCTACATCCTTTCTATTTTTTTTTCTGTTTCGATATCAAATGAACACCTGTACCTCGTAAATGATTGTTGGCTACTCATGTTCTGATCTATACTCGACCCAAACTAAATCAACACTTCATCACCTCATTTGAGCACCACCACTACTATTTCTGCTTCTTGTTTCTTCGTTAACCTATCACCACAACCATCATGGAACCACCACTCAAGAACACCCAAGAGCTACTGTTTTAAATTTTCATCAACACCACTACAACCTCCATTTGATGCTACTGTTGTTCGGAGACCCAACCCACTTGAATTACTATCACTTCTATTCGAAAACATCATACAACCCATCGAATACACTACAATTATCCTCCGTTTACAACTCAACTGTTTTGTTCGAGCTTAACCCACGATAACCGACACAACAACCCAAATTTCCTGCTCGCTACTTCTGCTACAAACTCGCCACGTTTGTATTTCCGTTCTTGTTCCAACGACTACTATGCTTTGATCTTCTGTTGCAGCCATCTAAATGAAGAGCTACTGCAGCATTTTTCTGTTTATTCTTTTATTAAAATAACGATGAAGGTTGATGGTAAAATAAGATGAATATGATGAAATGATGGGTATGTCAACTTTAATGATAAAGATGATAATGACTTAATGATAAATATAGATAGATGATGTTGACTGTATTTTGTTCCTGGCTCCTGCTTCCGTTCGTTTTAAAAAAAAATGAAAATTTCTCTTGGGCCGTCATTAGTTATTTGGGTCGTGTTTCATTCTTCTAACTTGGGCCGAATGCTTTTCTGTTGGGCTAGTCAATTTGGAGTAGTATAAATCATGGGGGTCGAATAAATCATTGTGTTATTGAAGACCCAATTTATTTTCTGTTAAAAAGTATTAAAGATCATACGTGAAAAATACCGTGGTGATTTTAATATGGAGATAATCGATAATGAAGATTATAAGTTTATGATGTTGATAATAATATTGAATCGATGACGGGTTAATGAGGGTATTTAGATAATACTCGTTAAATAAGAATGATGAAGAAGATGAGATTGATTAGGATACAATTAGATAGTGATGATGATGAATTTCAAACAGAAACGAAATGGTTAAATATATATACGAACAGAATAAAATCAAGAAAACTAATTAGCTTAGATGGTTAAGGTGTTTGGTGGGTGAACGAGAGGTCTCTAGTTCGAGCCCGGGCATAGACATTTTTGTTTTTGGAAGCTTTTCATTTAAGGTATTATTATTATTATTATTATTATCACCATTAAAATTATCATTTTTAAAACTATTATTTTTTTTTATAAAAGTATCTTTGTTAAAATTATCATTTTCATTACTATTATACGTATTAACATGTTACTTATCATTATAATTATTATTATTAATAAAATTATTATTATTAGTATCATTATCGTTATTACTAGAATTATCATCATTATTATTATTTTTATTAACATGATTTTATATTATTTTTATTATTATCATTATTATTATCAATAATACTATCATTATTCCAGTATTATTATTACTACAAACAAAGTGACTATTAATATTATCATCAAAATTATTATTTTCACTATCACTATTAAGATTACTATTATTAATATACTAAATAAATATTATGTATATAAGAAAAATATATTTATATAACTATATTGATATTGTATAATAAACACTAATTATTTTAAGTTACTAAAATAACAATAAATAATAATACACAAATTGTTCGGTTATGAATATATGTGTTGATATATATATATATATATATATACATGGTATAGGTTCGTGAATCCGAGGCCAATCCTATACTTGTTCAATGTCGTTCTATGTATTTTACTACAAAATACAGTAGGTGAGTTTCATTTACTCCCTTTTTAATTGCTTTTGCAATATATATAATTTGGGCTGAGAACACATGCGCTGCTTTTATAAATGTTTACGAGATAGACACAAGTACTTAAAATATATTCTACGTTGAGTTGTACCACTGGCATACTTCCCTGTAGCTTGGTAACTACTATTTACATGTGGTATTGTCAACGCGAATCCTGTTGATAGATCTATCAGGCCTGACAACCCCAACCGGACTGGAAGACCAGTATTCAACGGTTGCACAGTACTTCATTTTGTAGGCTACACTTGGTACGGTGTAGTGAGATTTCATAATAAAGGGAATATGCGACGTTGATTAATAGTTAAGTATGGTTACCAAGTGCTCAACCACTTAGAATGATTTACATACACTTGCGAGTGTATTATGTTTATGATTATGAAATCTTGTTGTCTATTAATATATTGAAATGATTGTTATGATAAACCTATGAACTCACCAACCTTTTGGTTGACACTTTAAAGCATGTTTATTCTCAGGTACGAATTAAGTCTTCCGCTGTGCATTTGCTCAATTTAAGGGCATTACTTGGAGTCGATCATCGCAATGGGACCAAATGTTGATGACTTCGTCCAGGTGGATAAGGACGGGTCTTTACATTATGTCGGGAGGTGGTCAAACATTTTCACGTTTTTAACTTTTTGGGACAGCAGCCTGTCCAGGCCTTTCTGCGCACCGCGTGGGGTCCTGGCGCACCGCACCAATAGTTGTGCAACAAAATAATTTTTTTTTTTTTGTGTTATTTTAAGCGGGTTCGAACGTGGTTTGGTTTGGGTTGTTACATGTAATCAGTTGGGGTCCGATTTTGTGACCATTTTTGGAGGCTCTAGGGTGTACAATTGGGTTAGGATTGATGACTGGATGAACATTCATGTTCGGGTCATCGAAATCCGAGCCACGGATCACCCGAAATGGCTAAAACAAGATTTTAAGCGGATTAATGTTCTAAGTTGGTTCATGGTTGTAGGTCACGACTTGGGAACTGACTTTAGGGTGTTCCTGAGTACACTAACGTGTCAGGTGGTTTGGTTAGGCGAGGATATATATAAAATTCGTCGAAAATTGACACCCAGGGCTCAAGTTATGACCCGACGAACGTTTAATTAAACTTATGGTTATAAAATTTGAACTTATGATATAAATAATGATTTTCATTATTATTAAATTACTTATGATATAAAAGTAATTATTTTTAATCAAGACTTATGATATATTTATTATATCATTTATTAATTACATTATGATTTAATTATATTTTTAATTAAACTTATGATTAATAATACTTTTATTATTAATGAAAAATACTTATGATAAGTATTAAACTTATGTTATGAGATTATTACATTAAGACTTATAATAAAGATTAATTAATTATTTAATTAGTATAAGGCTTAATTATTATTTAATTATAATTTAATTATTAAATACTTATGGTTTAATATTTATAATTAAATACTTATTATATGATTAATAATTCATTATTGATTAATAATACTTATGATATGATTAAAAATTTATTATTAATTAATAGTACTTATGTTATGATTAATATTTAATTAATTAATTAAATACTTATGTCATATTAATTATGTCATTTAAACTTATGTTAACTTTATAATTCAATTTAATTTAATTAAACTTATGATATGACATGATTATACATATATGACTTTAAGTAACATTATAACTTATATTATTAATATAATATACACTTTAAAATTCAAGGTTGACTAAGTTTGACCAAGGTTGACTTTTGAGTTGACTTTCGGTTGACTTTGACTTTCAGTTGACTTTTGTTGACTTTCTAATTAAGGAAACTTTCCTAAGTTAGAAACTTTCCAAAAATAGAAAGTTTCTAAAAATAGAAACTTTTCAAAAATAGAAAGTTTCCAAAAATAAAAACTTTCCAAAAATGGAAACCTGCTAAAAATAGAAACTTTCTAAAAAATAGAAAGTACGTGTTATACGCTGTCCTGATCATACTGAAACATACTGAGTGTTGTTCTATGTTTACTTGCAACAAGTACTATAGCTATCATACTAAGACTTGACATAAGTTAGTTATTTATATTGACCTGCTTTGTTTATAGGTCGGCGTTGTGATCATTCTTGATCACTTTATCTTTTGCTGCTCACGTTTCTATGATATCACTTCGTTTACGTTAAAGTGAGTTATAGTCCCGTTTTCATACTATTTAAAGTATTTTTGGGATGTGATTTCATGCATTTTGTTTTACGTTTAGACACAAGTGGCAATTAAATTTAAATTATTCATTATGAGTTAAACGGAAATATTCCCTAGTCTGGTAACTGTAATCACTGGTTTCTACTGGTGAACGCGAATCCTATGTGTAACATCCCGTATTTTTCCGTTAAATTATTTTAACGCCCGTCTTTTTATTTTAAATAATATCCTTCGTAACTAGATTCGTATCCCCCGTTAGCTAACATTCTTAATAATTTTGTTATTGGATTATAACGTCTCCCGTACTCTCGTGAAATTCAAAATAATTCGTTCGGTTAATTCTCGCACCCGACTACAAACTTGAGGGACTAAACTTGCCAAAATGCCAAAATGGTGACTAGGTCAAAGGAGTCAAACTCCATCCTCATCCATTCATTTTTCTATTTCCTTTTTCCTTTTTCTTTCATACTTCTACATTTTCTCTCAATCTTCAATCCAAAGATTCATCATCCAAATCAAATCGAGCAAGCATCAATCCAAACAAATTACATATTCGGAATCCTCTCATCTTCCTCTTCGATTCCATACTGATTTCATCAAGTTTGGGTAACTTTCTAAAATCACTAGATTTTTTGTTCTTGATGTTTTTAACTTATAAAGTTGTTAATTAGTGTCTATGGCTCAAGTATAACATGAATATATGATTTATATGCTCGATTTTGTTATTTGAAGTAACTTGCGTGAACTTGAAATTTGGTGTGTTTGATTTGATAATTTGGTTGTTTAAATGTTGTTAAATGTTGCAAGTTCATGTATTAAATGTGTTCCTAGCATCATTAGCTTCAATTTGATGTGTAGGTTGATTAAGAAAACTTCACTAATATGATTATTGATTTTTGTGAATTTTGGTTAGGGTTTGATAGACTTAAAATGAACTTTTGATGTTTTGAATGCCATGAAATGTTATTAGTAAGTGTTTGATTGTATCGTATGTTTAATTACCTTCGAAACGGCGTATCATACATGTAAATTGGTTGCCCGAATCATGAAATGCGTTTTACAAACTTGAAGCTTTTGGTTATGAACGTTTATGGAACATTCGACGAGAGTTTGACTATTGTATGTAGTGACCCGAACTTTTCCATGTTTATATATATATATATATATATTAAATGAAATTGTTATTTACTTGATTAAGTGTTTCCAACATGTTAAGCAATCAAACTTGTTAAGACTTGATTAATTGAAATAGGTTTCATATAGACAATTGACCACCCAAGTTGACCGGTGATTCACGAACGTTAAAACTTGTAAAAACTATATGATGACATATATATGGATATATATATATAGTTAACATTATATTATGATAAGTAAACATATCATTAAGTATATTAACAATGAACTACATATGTAAAAGCAAGACTACTAACTTAATGATTTTAAAACGAGACATATATGTAACGATTATCGTTGTAACGACATTTAATGTATATATATCATATTAAGAGATATTCATACATCATATTATCATGATAATATAATAATTTAAAATCTCATTTGATATTATAAACACTGGGTTAACAACATTTAACAAGATCGTTAACCTAAAGGTTTCAAAACAACACTTACATGTAACGACTAACGATGACTTAACGACTCAGTTAAAATGTATATACATGTAGTGTTTTAATATGTATTCATATACTTTTGAAAGACTTCAAGACACTTATCAAAATACTTCTACTTAACAAAAATGCTTACAATTACATCCTCGTTCAGTTTCATTAACAATTCTACTCGTATGCACCCGTATTCGTACTCGTACAATACACAGCTTTTAGATGTATGTACTATTGGTATATACACTCCAATGATCAGCTCTTAACAGCCTATGTGAGTCACCTAACACATGTGGGAACCATCATTTGGCAACTAGCATGAAATATCTCATAAAATTACAAAAATATGAGTAATCATTCATGACTTATTTACATGAAAACAAAATTACATATCTTTTATATCTAATCCATATAACAACGACCAAAAACACCTACAAACACTTTCATTCTTCAATTTTCTTCATCTAATTGATCTCTCTCAAGTTATATCTTCAAGTTCTAAGTGTTCTTCATAAATTCTACAAGTTCTAGTTTCATAAAATCAAGAATACTTCCAAGTTTGCTAGCTTACTTCCAATCTTGTAGAGTGATCATCCAACCTCAAGAAATCTTTCTTATTTACAGTAAAATATCTTTCTAATACAAGGTAATACTCATATTCAAACTTTGATTCAATTTCTATAACTATAACAATCTTATTTCGAGTAGAAATCTTACTTGAACTTGTTTTTCGTGTCATGATTCTGCTTCAAGAACTTTCAAGCCATCCAAGGATCCTTTGAAGCTAGATCCATTTTTCTCATTTCCAGTAGCTTTATCCAAAAAACTTGAGGTAGTAATGATGTTCATAACATCATTCGATTCATACATATAGAGCTATCTTATTCGAAGGTTTAAACTTGTAATCACTAGAACAAAGTTTAGTTAATTCTAAACTTGTTCGCAAACAAAAGTTAATCCTTCTAACTTGACTTTTAAAATCAACTAAACACATGTTCTATATCTATATGATATGCTAACTTAATGATTTAAAACCTGGAAACACGAAGAACACTGTAAAACCGGATATACGCCGTCGTAGTAACACCGCGGGCTGTTTTGGGTTAGTTAATTAAAAACTATGATAAACTTTGATTTAAAAGTTGTTCTTCTCGGAAAATGATTTTTCTTATGAACATGAAACTATATCCAAAAATCATGGTTAAACTCAAAGTGGAAGTATGTTTTCTAAAATGGTCATCTAGACGTCGTTCTTTCGACTGAAATGACTACCTTTACAAAAACAACTTGTAACTTATATTTCTGACTATAAACCCTTATACTTTTAATATTTAGATTCATAAAATAGAGTTCAATATGAAACCATAGCAATTTGATTCACTCAAAACGGATTTAAAATGAAGAAGTTATGGGTAAAACAAGATTGGATAATTTTTCTTGTTGTAGCAACGTGAAAATTGGTAACAAATCTATATTAATCATATCCTAGCTAACTTATATTGTATTATACATGTATTCTAATATATTATGTAATCTTGGGATACCATAGACATGTATGTAAATGTTTTGAAATATCATATCGACCCATGTGTATATATTATTTGGAACAACCATATACACTCTATATGCAGTAATGAGGGAGTTAGCTATACAGGGTTGAGATTGATTCCAAAAATATATATACTTTGAGTTGTGATCTAACCTGAGATGTGTATACACTGGGTCGTGGATTGATTCAAGATAATATATATCAATTTTTTTCTGTACATCTAACGTTGGACAACTAGTTGTAGGTTACTAACGAGGACAGCTGACTTAATAAACTTAAAACATCAAAATGTATTAAAAGTGTTGTAAATATATTTTGAATATACTTTGATATATATGTACATATTTGTTATAGGTTCGTGAATCGACCAGTGGCCAAGTCTTACTTCCCGACGAAGTAAAAATCTGTGAAAGTGAGTTATAGTCCCACTTTTAAAATCTAATATTTTTGGGATGAGAATACATGCAGGTTTTATAAATGATTTACAAAATAGACACAAGTACGTGAAACTACATTCTATGGTTGAATTATCAAAATCAAATATGCCCCTTTTTATTAAGTCTGGTAATCTAAGAATTAGGGAACAGACACCCTAATTGACGCGAATCCTAAAGATAGATCTATTGGGCCTAACAAACCCCATCCAAAGTACCGGATGCTTTAGTACTTTGAAATTTATATCATATCCGAAGGGTGTCCCGGAATGATGGGGATATTCCTATATATGCATCTTGTTAATGTCGGTTACCAGGTGTTCACCATATGAATGATTTTTATCTCTATGTATGGGATGTATATTGAAATATGAAATCTTGTGGTCTATTGTTACGATTTGATATATATAGGTTAAACCTATAACTCACCAACATTTTTGTTGATGTTTAAAGCATGTTTATTCTCAGGTGAATATTAAGAGCTTCCGCTGTTGCATACTAAAATAAGGACAAGATTTGGAGTCCATGTTTGTATGATATTATGTAAAAACTGCATTCAAGAAACATATGTCGATGTAATGTATTTCTATTGTAAACCATTATGTAATGGTCGTGTGTAAACAGTATATTTTAGATTATCATTATTTGATAATCTACGTAATGCTTTTGAAACCTTTATTGATAAAATAAAGGTTATGGTTGTTTTAAAAATGAATGCAGTCTTTGAAAAACGTCTCATATAGAGGTCAAAACCTCGCAACGAAATCAATTAATATGGAACGTTTATAATCAATATGAACGGGACATTTCATTGCAAATGCTAGTTTTGTTGATGATATGTTCTTAGTTGTGTCCTTTGTCAAAAGAGCTTTCCAACGACATATGATGCGTGTTCTAAGCGTTTACGGTTTGTGATTTATGCAAAATTGAAGTTTGGAAAAGACTTGAACTTTTGAAACTGACCAGGCACCAGACCACGTTCATTGTCGCGGCGCGGCGCCCCTGGTCGAGGCGCGGCATTTGCCATGTTTGGCTTCTGACCTACTTTGTCAAATTTTGAAAAATGTTTGCTATGCTACGCACCTCCGATTCACATGTAACTTGTTCTAACATGCTTATATATGATTAATAACCTCAGGAAAATAGTTCAGGACCCGACCCGAACATGATGACTTTTTCGTTGACTTTGACCCGACCAAGTTTGACTTTTAATCAAACTTAACCGAATACTTATGCAACCTTTCTAACTTGTTTCTATACTTGTATCTTGCATGAAACTTGACAATTTGATTCACATGCTACATAATCGAGTCGTAACGAGCCATAGGACTAATTGAACAACTTTGACCAATCGTGTTTACCGTTATTGATACAACTTACTTGTTTAGGTCAAGACTAGCATTTGTTCTGTGCACAAATTCTTGTTGAAGTATCTTTTTACTCTTGCACTCGAGGTGAGATCATAGTCCCACTTTACTCTTTTGAACTTACAATTGGGATGAGAAAACATAAACGTTTCTTTTTACTAAGTGAACACAAGTATAGGAAAACAAACATTCTACATACGAGTTTAGAACAAAATCCTCAATTCGATTATCATTAGTTACACTTGCCGGGTGTAAGTGTGAACTTATGTTATGTGGATCCATATGGGTTTGACAAACCCTCATTCGGACGGTTCGCCACCGTCATATCGGATGAAGTATATTTTCGAGAATCAGTGTATGTTCTAACACTATTAAGATGGGGTTCTATGGATGGAAAGTTAAGCATTGATAATTGGGTGCTCGTGACAACAATTTTTGGAATGGTTAACTATTATTGAAATGTTATAAATCTTGTGGTTCATTTGTATTTACTCACTTACTTACTTAAACCTATGATTTCACCAACGTTTTCGTTGACAGATTTCTATGTTTTTCTCAGGTCTTTGAACAATTTGTGATACATGCTTCCGCTCATTATTTTGATACTTGCATTGGATGTCGAGTATATGTGCATACATGGAGCGTCTTTTGACTTTATTTAAAACTGTGTCGCATAGGTTTCATTTGTACTTATAACTTTGTAACGTAACTTTTGGAAACAATCTTTACTTTTGAAATGAAGGCGACGCATTTTGGTCAAACGTTATTTTAAAGACTTATGAACACGTAACGGGACCTAAGTAGTCGGCGCCGTCAATGACGATTTTGTCGGGTCGCTACAGATGGTATCAGAGCGTTGGTTGTAGGGATTTAGAGTTCATTAGTGTCGACCCCGAGTCATAGGGTACATTAGTGAATCTAGACTACAACCGGCATATAGACTTGAAGTAGGAATTACTTGACTACTTGTACATTTATACTCGAACTTTTTTATTCACATCTAACTCTTGTTCTACCTTAATCTCACGTGGTTGATTTGATTGACACGCCACCTTGACTATATGAAATGATGTCGAATGCACATATGAATCAGGGTAATATAATTTCAGGGATTATATTAAAGTGACTCATATGAACGTTCCGACATTATGACATAAAGAATTTAAGGCGAGTCAAGGAAAATTTTTCTCTTTATCTTGATTCCATATCACGATTAGTATTATTGATAATACTAATTAACGGTATTCTTGTGTCATGAAGGAACGATGGCTCACCAAGGTCAATACAATACCCCTCCTGAAACTCTCGAACAAGCTCTTCAACGAATGATAGCCACTGCCATGGGAGAGGCCGTGGCCGGTCACTTCTCCAACAACAACAACAATCATGGGGCCGGTAATTCAAACGGGGGGTGTTCCTACAAAAACTTCATGAAGTACAACCCTCCCACTTTCGATGGAATCGGGGGACCGGTTGCTCTCACCCGATGGTTCGAACAAACGGAAGCCGTTTTTAGCATAAGCGGATGTCGGGACCAAGATAAGGTCAATTTTTCCACCCTCACTCTCACCGGTATTGCCCTCTCATGGTGGAACGCGTATGTACAATCGGTGGGTATCGATGAAGCCCTTACACTCTCTTGGACCGAATTAAGAGAAAGAATGATCACCGAATACTTCCCGCGCAAAGAGACTCGAAGGCTCGAACAGGGGCAAAGAAATTTAAAAATAGCCCGAGATGACCTCGAAGCTTATAATCAACGGTTTGCCGAACTAACCTCAATTTATCCAAACCTCTGGGCTCCCGGGCCCCAAGGAGTTGAGTTTTACATGGATGGCCTCCCTAAGAGCATTCCACACGGGGTAATGCCATTAAGACCCGCCGACCTACAAGAGGCTGTGATGATAGCCCGCTGATTTATAAAAACGGTGGATGAAATTGAAGCGCCGGCACCAATGGCCGAGGCCCAACCGGTTAACAACAAAAGAAAACAGGAAGCCTCTCCATCAAGCAACCACAACCACAACGACTCCACCAAGAAGCCTTTCACCCCCGGCAGCAGGAAAAATTATGCTGGAACACGACCTTTTTGCAACACGTGCCACGAACATCATTATGGAAAATGTGGCAAACCATTTTGCATCAAGTGTCAAAGAAGTGGCCATGTGGCCCATGGTTGTAAAGGTGCCGCCCCCGTCGCTAAAAAGGTGCCCAGTGCACGCAGAAGGGGTGCTTGTTTCGAATGTGGACAACTGTGTCATTTTAAGAATGCATGTCCCAAGAAGAACGCCAACCCCAATGTACGCGAATGAGCTTTCAACATTAACACCTAAGATGCCTGGAATGACAATTAGTTACGGGTACGTTTCTTCTCAACGACTCTTATGTTTCATGTTTATCCAATTCGGGTATCGATAAATGTTTTGTATCCAAGGCTTTGGAGCCTACTCTTTGCACTCCACCCCTCCCCCTAGATATTACTTACGCCATTCAAGTGACCAACGAAAAACCATTGCGTACCGATAAATTTTATCGGAGGGTGTACGTTAAACTTAATGGGTGGATAATTTGAATTTTGACTTGATACCTATAGAACTAGGGAGCTCAAAACCTATTCGTTAAGAAGAAAATGATTCCTTACATGAGTATGGATTATCGTGAACTAAATAATTTCCGGTTGAGAACCGATATCCTCTTCCCCGTATCAACAACCTCTTGAACCGTTACAAGGATCTCGCGTGTATTTCAAATTCTCCCTTCATGCTGGTTATCATCAATTGAGGGTTAAGGGAGACAATGCCTCCTAAACCGCTTTCCGAACTCGCTACGATATTTATAATTTTCTTTTAATATTGTTCAGTTTAACTAAGGCTCCGTCCGTATTCATAGACCTCCTGAACCGCGTATGCAAACTTATCTAGACAAATCCATTATCGTATTTACAAATGATGTCTAAACCTATTCAGGTAAACAAGAAAATGAACAACGTCTCCGTCTTATGCTCGAACTCTCAAGAAAGGAGCAACTCTATACCGAATTCTCCAAGTGAGAATTTTAGTTAAACGAAGTTCAAATCCTAGACCATGTTGTTAGTGGTCAAGGTATTACAATAAATCTCGCAATCGAAGCCCCACGTAATCGGGAAACCCTCACGACTCTGACTTGTATTCGTAAAATCTTAGATCTCGCCGGTTATTACCGTAGATTCATTTCCGACTTTTTCTCGTGTTGGTCGTCCTTTAACCCCGTTAACTCACCGAGGAAAGAATTAAACCTCTCCGTGTACGAACTTTGAACGCGATTATTCACACCAACCTTACTAGCTAAATTCGTGTAGCACAATGGAATTCAAATATGGAAATATTTCTACTTGAACGCCTGAAAGGCATACTCTCTCGACTCGAAATCAAGGAAACTGAAATTCGTTATTTTGCACGAAGAATTTGAATACTTATTTATGGATCCGATCAATCTTCTTGTCATCACGTACCACAATACATAACTCTGCTATTTCACTATGACCGTCTGATATTACTGGGACCCAAGATGACACACAATCCAAGGATACCTCCTTCTTCTTTGACTTATCGCTCTTATGCTTCTGATATGGCCAACTACTACTCAACTCCGAACTATACAACTACGAGTACTATCTCGTTTTCCCACCAAGTCTCAACATTTGACCACTAAATGCGCGACATGGTTACCTTAAAGTGTGAACTCATCCTATTCTAAGTTCTCATTTCACTCCTGTCTTTTCGCTCGCACTTCCGTATAAGGAAACTTTTTATAAAATTTCTCAATGGAGAGAGAAACTCTTCACATTATATTAGTATTCGCCACGAGGGTGAATAGTCCTAACGAACATTTTCGGAAACCGAAAGATCTTCCGCGGCGCGGACCTCTTGAGAGACGAAACCTGTTCAAACGTGTTTTAAAGAAAATTCTAGTTCGGCACGGCGTGCCATCTCCATTAAAATTTCAGATCGGGATACTCGTCTCACTTCTAAATTCGGGATGCCTTACAAGGAACCTCGGGGACCCGTCTAAACATGAGTACCGCATATCATCCACAAACCAGCAGACCAAACAAACGTACAATTCAAATCTTGGAAAGACATGTTACAAACTTGTATTGTTGCCTTTAGTTGTCTCCTCTCACAATAGTAGTTACCACTCGTATATTAACGCCGCACCTTTCGAAACCTTATATCACCACAAGTGTTGTTCTCCTATTTCGCTGGACCGAAGTAGGTGACAAGCAAATCATCAGATTCGAAATCATTTAAGAAATAACCGTTGAGATAATTCAAGTCTGAGAAGGGCTAAAGACGACCCGTAATCACCAAAGGAGTTATACCGAGGTTAGATGAAAACCTCTCAAGTTCAAAGTCAGTAGCCGTGTAATATTGAAAAATCGCACCTCGGAAAGGTGTAATCCGTTTCGGGAAATCGAGGAAAGTTATATCCGCAATATTGATCCTTTTGAAATCTTGGGGCGTATTGGAACCACTTCCTACCGTTTAGGTCTCCTGACTCAATTAAGTTTCCGTTTACCTTACGTTCCATGTAACAAACTTAGAGACGTGTCCTGCGGAACAGGAACGAGCTATCCTTCCAGATAAACTTACTATCGATGACAACTCCTCTTCGTAGAAAAACCGGTTGAAATTGTGGATCGTAAAACCAAGCCTTAATACAACGTGAAATCCCGAATGTCAAAGTTCATGAGAATGCCCAAGGACGTATCTTCACTTATTCATAGCATTGACAACGCAAGGTCTCAAGGAAAAGACATCGACTATTGCTTCCAACTAAATTTCGAGAAGAAATTTCTTTTAAGGTGTGGGTAATGTAACATCCCGCATTTTTTCGTTAAATTATTTTAATGCCCGTCTTTTTATTTTAAATAATATCCTTCGTAACTAGATTCGTATCCCCCGTTAGCTAACATTCTTAATAATTTCGTTATTGGATTATAACGTCTCCCGTACTCTCGTGAAATTCAAAATAATTCGTTCGGTTAATTCCCGCACCCGACTACAAACTTGAGGGACTAAACTTGCCAAAATGCCAAAATGGTGACTAGGTCAAAGGAGTCAAACTCCATCCTCATCCATTTATTTTTCTATTTCCTTTTTCCTTTTTCTTTCATACTTCCACATTTTCTCTCAATCTTCAATCCAAAGATTCATCATCCAAATTAAATCGAGCAAGCATCAATCCAAACAAATTACATATTCGGAATCCTCTCATCTTCCTCTTCGATTCCATACCGATTTCATCAAGTTTAGGTAAATTTCTAAAATCACTAGATTTTGTGTTCTTGATGTTTTTAACTTATAAAGTTGTTAATTAGTGTCTATGGCTCAAGTCTAACATGAATATATGATTTATATGCTCGATTTTGTTATTTGAAGTAACTTGCATGAACTTGAAATTTGGTGTGTTTGATTTGATGATTTGGTTGTTTAAATGTTGTTAAATGTTGCAAGTTCATGTATTAAATGTGTTCCTAGCATCATTATCTTCAATTTGATGTTTAGGTTGATTAAGAAAACTTCACTAACATGATTATTGATTTTTGTGAATTTTGGTTAGGGTTTGATAGACTTAAAATGAACTTTTGATGTTTTGAATGCCATGAAATGTTATTAGTAAGTGTTTGATCGTATCGTATGTTTAATTACCTTCGAAACGGAGTATCATACATGTAAATTGGTTGCCCGAATCATGAAATACGTTTTACAAACTTGAAGCTTTTGGTTATGAACGTTTATGGAACATTCGACGAGAGTTTGACTATTGTAAATGCTAGTTTTGATTGTTGATATGTTCTTAGTTGTGTCCTTTGTCAAAAGAGATTTCCAACGACATAAGATGCGTGTTCTAAGCGTTTACGGTTTGTGATTTATGCAAAATTGAAGTTTGGAAAAGACTTGAACTTTTGAAACTGACCAGGCACCAGACCACGTTCATTGTCGCGGCGCGGCGCCCCTGGTCGCGGCGCGGCATTTGCCGTGTTTGGCTTCTGACCTACTTTGTCAAATTTCGAAAAATGTTTGCTATGCTACGCACCTCCGATTCACATGTAACTTGTTCTAACATGCTTATATATGATTAATAACCTCAGGAAAATAGTTCGGGACCCGACCCGAACATGTTTGACCCGACCAAGTTTGACTTTTAATCAAACTTAACCGAATACTTATGCAACCTTTCTAACTTGTTTCTATACTTGTATCTTGCATGAAACTTGACAATTTGATTCACATGCTACATAATCGAGTCGTAACGAGCCATAGGACTAATTGAACAACTTTGACCAATCGTGTTTACCGTTATTGATACAACTTACTTGTTTAGGTCAAGACTAGCATTTGTTCTGTGCACAAATTCTTGTTGAAGTATCTTTTTACTCTTGCACTCGAGGTGAGATCATAGTCCCACTTTTACTCTTTTGAACTTACAATTGGGATGAGAAAACATAAACGTTTCTTTTTACTAAGTGAACACGAGTACAGGAAAACAAACATTCTACATACGAGTTTAGAACAAAATCCTCAATTCGATTATCATTAGTTACACTTGCCGGGTGTAAGCGTGAACTTATGTTATGTGGATCCATATGAGTTTGACAAACCCTCATTCGGACGGTTCGCCACCGTCATATCGGATGAAATATATTTTTGAGAATCAGTGTATGTTCTAACACTATTGTGATGGGGTTCTATGGATGGAAAGTTAAGCATTGATAATTGGGTGCTCGTGACAACAATTTTTGGAATGGTTAACTATTATTGAAATGTTATAAATCTTGTGGTTCATTTGTATTTACTCACTTACTTACTTAAACCTATAATTTCACCAACGTTTTCGTTGACAGATTTCTATGTTTTTCTCAGGTCTTTGAACGATTTGTGATACATGCTTCCGCTCATTATTTTGATACTTGCATTGGATGTCGAGTATATGTGCATATATGGAGCGTCTTTTGACTTTATTTAAAACTTTGTCGCATAGGTTTCATTTGTACTTATAACTTTGTAATGTAACTTTTGGTTGAACCATTCTTGTAAACTTGGAAACAATCTTTACTTTTGAAATGAAGGCGACGCATTTTGGTCAAACATTATTTTAAAGACTTATGACCACGTAACGGGACCTAAGTAGTCGGCGCCGTCAATGACGATTTTGTCGGGTCGCTACACTATGGATAGATCTATCGGGCTTGACAACCCCATTTCGAGCTAGTCGCGCTAGCAATTTATAATCGGAATGTATTAGTACTTCGTTATTATTTGAAGATACACCTGTTCAGTGTATATTGTGTTTGGTAAGGGTATGAAAATGGTTAAGTGATTACCAGATGACTCATGGATTAATGGAATAATATTTTATGTTTTGTAACATTTGAAATCTTGTGGTCTAAAGTTTATACGTTGTTTTAAAACCTATAATTCATTCAACATTTTTGTTGACAGTTTACTCGCATGTTTTCACAGGTACATGATTATATGGCTTCCGCTGTGGTAGAGAGTTTGCATGCATTTTCGCAGATTTTTGTTAAACATTAAAACTTTGCATTCTCTTTTGGTTTGTTAAACTGTGGGTGTTTGATTGACAATGTTTTGGTCAACTTTGAATACTTTAATGTGTAACAACCCAACATCGATTTACCAAAAACACGACACAAAAAAAATTTCTGTGACTGCCCATCTGGACGGCGTCCAGAAATCGGGACGGCGTCCAGCCTTTACAACTGGGACGGCGTCCAAGGATTTGGAACGGCGTCCCAATGAACTAAAAAGTACTGATCAGTTTTTATTTACACGCGAGTGGAAAACCCGCTTCCCGACACTTTTAAACGTAACCATTTTCACAATATGACATATTAAGTAAAACTAAGATATTGCCACCATAAAAACAAGTTTTACAACCCCGGGCTCACAATGACCCGTTTTACAAATAAAGTAGCAGTTTCGACCCATTTATCTCTTTAGACGGATTAGAACTCTACAACCCAACCCGATACCAAGAGCATAATCCCGGGGACTACCAAAACCCCATCCGCGTCCAATTATCCGAAAGCTACCCCATCAAGCCCAACCGCTCCTGCATGTCTAGTCTAACAACTAGCTAGCATCAATAACACAATACCTATAAAAAGGTAAAAAACGAGAGGGGTAAGCATAAAGCTTAGTGAATGCAATAATTATACGAATACATATATAATTATACCTACTTGCATACTTACACAAACCGCAAACATGCTAGCAAACACAATTAGCTTATCGTCACAATAACAAGCTATAAATCTCCAATACCACAAGCTAGCATAACAACCGCATATAAATATAACTCGAATAATATAATATGCTTACAACACAAATAACCATGGTCGACCAATAGTACAAGGGAACGGCGCTCGCGAAAACGCCATCGGTGTTCATAACATCCGTTAGGGCACTTAGCACCTCGCACCACTAACCCCTAGGGTGGCACCTTAACACCTCGGCACATCACCCCGAGTGGCATCTTAACACCTCGATGCAACACTCATTATTTTACGGAGTGGTGTCTTAACACCTCGACACTACACTCCTAGGTGGCATCTTAACACCTCGATGCTACACCCGAGTGGCATCTTAACACCTCGATGCTACACTCTTCACGTGAAACGTGGTGTCTTAACACCTCGACACTATACCTTTCACGCTACAACAAATAGATACATTATATACATACGCATATAATTATTCCACTCACCTCGAATTGCCCGCACAAGTTACAAACGTAAATCGCCTCCAAAAGCAACCGAGCAAACCTTTTACCTATAATACGCATATAGATATACAAACAATCAACATACATTCTCTACGAGAGAATTCGACTTCAACACCCTTAACCAAGGGTTTACACCTATCACCACAAACCGCCCATTTTGACATAAGTCCCAAAAACATCTTTAATCACTAACGGCTAGTGACTAACTTTCCAAAATACCATTTAACACTTGAATCAAACATTTATATACTTGGTTCATCAAATCTTGACCCATAACTTAGTTTGACACCGAATCAAGCTTACTTGACCCAAAATACCCATTCGACCCATTTTGACCTAGATTAGGGTTTACACCCAAAAATCAAGTCAACACAAGTGTTCTAAGGTTTAACTAACACATGCAAGGTCCAAACTAACAATTCCATCAATTGAAACCCTAAGTCACCAATTCGGGTTTACATACATGAATCTTCCCCAAAAACCCCCAAACTTCACAATAAATGGGTTATAACTCTAACTAGCACAAACTTTAACTCAAACAATAATCTTAACAAAGAAATTCGGATTTAGAGCTTACCAACACTACCACCACGTAGCCGTGAACGAGGTGAACAACATTAACTCTTGCACCTTAACCCGAAATCAACATCCTTCTTCTTCAATGGAGCTTTCCTCTCTAAAACTCTCCCTCTCTCTCTAGGGTTTGGAGTGTTAGTGAGAAGGTGGAAGAGGTGAAAATGAGGATAAGATAGAGGTTGGATCAGTTTTAGAGGCTCCAAACCGACCCCAAGTGAAAAGACCCAAATACCCCTTTTAATTTGAGAAAAATATAGCTGCTGGCTCGTCAGGCCTTCTGGACGGCGTCCAAAAAACTTGGACGGCGTCCTAACCTTCATTTCAGGACAGCGTCCTGAAGTCTGGACGGAGTCCCAAAGTCTGAGTCTGAAACTGAACTTGTTTTGGTCGTAACTTTCAAACCGTAACTCCGTTTTTGACGAATCAAATATCGTTGGAAACGTAATGAGATTTACTATCCAATGGTAAGGTTTTAGAACATCAACTCCAACTTTATTTGGGATCCAAATATACACTTACATGCCTCGTATTTCGAATGACGCTCGAAATAACGTGTAACTGAAAAACGGGTGTTACAACTCTCCCCCACTTACATTGGATCACGCCCTCGTGATCCGCATAAACACTAGAAGTTAAGCACTTCTCTCACGAACATTTCCGCTTTCAACGCGGAGTCACACAAGTAGTAAACTCATCCGAATCCTCGCTTCGTGCACTAACGCATCATAATACAATAACCATACTTCACAATCGTCCTAAGAGTAGAACAATTTGCCGACAAATATCGTCGTCACGCCTCTCGATCTTACGAAACACAACCAAGCCCGACATCCATAACATCTTCTACAAATCCGAAGATCTAACCACACGCTAATAATCACTAGCGTGCACTACCGCAATAAACGATATCTCATACACTCAACGTCCAGAATTTCCATTTAGGAAAATACGAAAAATACCACATTTTTCTTCAAGTTCTCACGGCTGCAACACGCAACAAGCGTCATCCATAACTATATCGCCCTATGCGATCTTCTAAATTCACTACACCGCGAAGCAAGTCTTACATTAATCCAAATCGAGAAGGATTCATGCTTCCTTAAAATTTCGTACTCATTCGGTTCATA
This sequence comes from Rutidosis leptorrhynchoides, assembly GCF_046630445.1. Classification (NCBI taxonomy): domain Eukaryota; kingdom Viridiplantae; phylum Streptophyta; class Magnoliopsida; order Asterales; family Asteraceae; genus Rutidosis; species Rutidosis leptorrhynchoides. Next base: position 475,231,774 of record NC_092335.1, read on the forward strand.
ACCGTACTACTCGACCGATCATTCCTGAATATTCTTTAGGCCAAGAACCAAACTCCCTCCGGCTCTACACCGGATCATTCCTTCAACAAAAAAATTTTAATAACCCCGCAATAACACTTAGGAAGCACCACTTTCCCGCCGATCGATCCACACACGACTATACGTCACTGGATTAATCCAGGACGACAATAATCCACCACGAATTAGACGAAACATCAACACATCGTCATAGGATTTCTCCTCTGAACCATACAATACGGCTTCCTAGTACTAGCATAGAAGCTATTCGTATACTAAAATCCCGTCAACGGCGAATCATCATCACAAAATTTCCGCAATTCGCCACACGACTCACAAAAATATTCACCACGCCGGGTGAACTTTCCTACCTAGACCGTCCGTTAAGGATGGTCTCAACATTTCAATGCAACTAACAGTCGCATCACTAAGGAGCACACTCTCGCAAACAAACAACATCTGCGTGTCTCGATGTGAGACAGTCAAAATCGACACTCTCCGCCTCACATTCGTCCATAAAGTGGAATAATCTACTGACAATCTTCACGATTGCGTTTCCCGACAGGGAAAATACGATATTCGCCACGATATCGAACTCGTTCTCATTCAATTATACTGTCCGGGTTTCATGACAACCCAAATTTTTCACTACGGGAGCACTCGCAACGACACTTCATTCTCTCACTCCGGGATCTCAAACTTCACATTTGGTCTCATACCGCACATTGGTACTACACGACCACCTTACATACGAAGTCTTACACTTCCTTCGATCCCATCATCACAATCTTCACGCATAACATCCCAGAGTTGTAACTCACAATCGTAAAGCACGTTCTCGAGTCGACATTAGAAACCCGTCACTCTTCCTCGTTAGGAACTCCGAATACCTATTGAGGCTTAGCACGGTACGCTCCGACATTTCACTATACATAACACCACTGGAGTTTTCCTCGGGCGGCAGTAAAAACTCCCCCACTTAGGATTTATCTCCCTATTCTCACCGCCAAGATGATAACATCCCGCGGAATTGTAATTCCACGTCACACCTGACCATTCTCACCGTTGGTCATAAACATAAATTCACCACAAATTCGCTTTAGGCTCTCAGAGCCGACATGCACAATCACTTGAGACATCGTACACGCGATGAAATCGCACCTTCATACCACAATTCACAACTAACTACCTTAATCGTTCGAAAAGCAAACTCCACCAAAGTCTTACATATGCCTCTAAGCCTAGGCATATGTCACGCCGCTTACTTCGTCGTGATTCTCAGTCGAGATCACCCGACCTTCCACTTGATGAGTCGTTATCAACAATTGCTCACTCTCATGGAGAAGAGTGGCCAATTCTGACACCATAATTGCGTCCACCACAATATCAACACTTCATCAAAACCCTTCGGACTAATCGACCATTAAGTCCGTCACCGGCTCACCGGTCATCTCTACCCGTCTATCACTTAAGAGCAACAAGATTCGCTCACCCGTCACTTCATAAGAAGTATTCGTCACAATGCTCTTAAACTTCGACTTTCGCAACCGTCGAATTACCATCACCCGTCGATCACTATTATAATCTCCGATGCTTCCAAGGGTATCTCACGGGCACCCTAAGCACAAAGTGATCACACCACTACCGGAGTTGAACATTACACTAGCAGGTATAAAAAGGCACCTGACGCAGTGTCATGCAGAATCCCACCACAATCAAATGAATTTTAGAACATCGATCTTTAGGTTCCATACACACGATGTCACCCGTCTCTCTATAATAATGACCTGAAGTCATACATACCCGACAAACCTTACGGTTTATCGTCTTATCGAAGGTTCCTAGCGATCACACGCTACCCGCAATTTTCACAAGGCCAAAACGATATAGCCTAACGAAACCCTTCATCTAACACTAAGGAGATGCTTGAGAACACCAAGTCTTACACCCTTCCACCTATCGGCACAGTCACAACGACATGGGTATTCCGTTAGGAATGTTACCCTATAATCCATAACACACCAACACACTATCGTAAACATCGTCATATGGGTCCCACTCCCATGAGTTTAATGACCCGAAGACTCCTCGATTCGCCAATTCCAAGGCGACTCACAATTAGAATCCTAACACGATTCTCTACCCACACACTCTACCGAGTGTAACTCAAAACTACAATCATTAGACTTGTCGCATTCCATTAGGGAATTCAAGTCCTCGTCGCACACACGCAAGCGTAAATCGGTCATCCTAGTTACGATGGGTAACTAAAACCAATTACAATCTCAATAATGCACCCACTACTTAGGGTGGCTAAGCACGCACCAAACTTGTGAGTTAGCTCACTCACTTAACTAACCGAATCCATAGTAACACTTCACGACTCGCAACGAACCCGATGCGACTACAAGCACATCAACCGAGACAACTATCACTTAGGAACCAATAAAAGATTCCTAATTTGACCCGAATCTACCCCAACCATGCCACGTTTCCTCCGTTCGGTACTCGTCATGTCATGCTTGATGTCAAGATACACTTTCGTAATAATGGTGATCGGTCACTATTACAAATGCGTACCTTACCATTTCCACATGGTCACGCAAAGTACTTTACCCGGACTGACGCAACATTCACACAAAATAACACGCGATAACTCCTAGTACCCGAATGACCAAAGTCCTTACCGTGAACTTGATCACTCATAACCACCAAACCTTTGAATCTCTCCAATAGATTCATCTCTAAGACAACGCACCAATTAGATACCTGTACATATATATATATACACCAATATACAATAGTAATAAACGTACACAAGTACACCACAATAACACGTCATCCTACAGCCTAGGTGACTATCACTAAAACAACGTCCCCGTTCGCCTACTTACCTTAGGCACTAACAATCTAAGGCACTAATTTACTCACGAAATAAGGCCCCACATCATCACACTTTGGACAAAAACAAGTCCTAGTTAGTCACCTACTCTAAGGCACTAACAAATCTCAATCCGACCCGTAATCCTACAAGTCCCGCAAATAACGCACAACCGCCAATAAGTCTAAGACTAGGCACCTATTCCAAGGTCACCTAATTCTCTTAGACTATGCTCTGATACCACTTGTAACAACCCGACATCGATTTACCAAAAACACGACACAAAAAAATTTCTGTGACTGCCCATCTGGACGGCGTCCAGAAATCGGGACGGCGTCCAGCCTTTACAACTGGGACGGCGTCCAAGGATTTGGGACGGCGTCCCAATGAACTAAAAAGTACTGATCAGTTTTTATTTACACGCGAGTGGAAAATCCGCTTCCCAACACTTTTAAACGTAACCATTTTCACAATATGACATATTAAGTAAAACTAAGATATTGCCACCATAAAAACAGGTTTTACAACCCCGGGCTCACAATGACCCGTTTTACAAATAAAGTAGCAGTTTCGACCCATTTATCTCTTTAGACGGATTAGAACTCTACAACCCAACCCGATACCAAGAGCATAATCCCGGGGACTACCAAAACCCCATCCGCGTCCAATTATCCGAAAGCTACCCCATCAAGCCCAACCGCTCCTGCACGTCTAGTCTAACAACTAGCTAGCATCAATAACACAATACCTGTAAAAAGGTAAACAACGAGAGGGGTAAGCATAAAGCTTAGTGAATGCAATAATTATACGAATACATATATAATTATACCTACTTGCATACACTTACACAAACCGCAAACATGCTAGCAAACACAATTAGCTTATCGTCACAATAACAAGCTATAAATCTCCAATACCACAAGCTAGCATAACAACCGCATATAAATATAACTCGAATAATATAATATGCTTACAACACAAATAACCATGGTCGACCAATAGTACAAGGGAACGGCGCTCGCGAAAACGCCATCGGTGTTCATAACATCCGTTAGGGCACTTAGCACCTCGCACCACTAACCCCTATGGTGGCACCTTAACACCTCGGCACATCACCCCGAGTGGCATCTTAACACCTCGATGCAACACTCATTATTTTACGGAGTGGTGTCTTAACACCTCGACACTACACTCCTAGGTGGTATCTTAACACCTCGATGCTACACCCGAGTGGCATCTTAACACCTCGATGCTACACTCTTCACGTGAAACGTGGTGTCTTAACACCTCGACACTACACCTTTCACGCTACAACAAATAGATACATTATATACATACGCATATAATTATTCCACTCACCTCGAATTGCCCGCACAAGTTACAAACGTAAATCGCCTCCAAAAGCAACCGAGCAAACCTTTTACCTATAATACGCATATAGATATACAAACAATCAACATACATTCTCTACGAGAGAATTCGACTTCAACACCCTTAACCAAGGGTTTACACCTATCACCACAAACCGCCCATTTTGACATAAGTCCCAAAAACATCTTTAATCACTAACGGCTAGTGACTAACTTTCCAAAATACCATTTAACACTTGAATCAAACATTTATATACTTGGTTCATCAAATCTTGACCCATAACTTAGTTTGACACCGAATCAAGCTTACTTGACCCAAAATACCCATTCGACCCATTTTGACCTAGATTAGGGTTTACACCCAAAAATCAAGTCAACACAAGTGTTCTAAGGTTTAACTAACACATGCAAGGTCCAAACTAACAATTCCATCAATTGAAACCCTAAGTCACCAATTCGGGTTTACATACATGAATCTTCCCCAAAAACCCCCAAACTTCACAATAAATGGGTTATAACTCTAACTAGCACAAACTTTAACTCAAACAATAATCTTAACAAAGAAATTCGGTTTTAGAGCTTACCAACACTACCACCACGTAGCCGTGAACGAGGTGAACAACATTAACTCTTGCACCTTAACCCGAAATCAACATCCTTCTTCTTCAATGGAGCTTTCCTCTCTAAAACTCTCCCTCTCTCTCTAGGGTTTGGAGTGTTAGTGAGAAGGTGGAAGAGGTGAAAATGAGGATAAGATAGAGGTTGGATCAGTTTTAGAGGCTCCAAACCGACCCCAAGTGAAAAGACCCAAATACCCCTTTTAATTTGAGAAAAATAGAGTTGCTGGCTCGTCAGGCCTTCTGGACGGTGTCCAAAAAACTTGGACGGCGTCCTAACCTTCATTTCAGGACGGCGTCCTGAAGTCTGGACGGAGTCCCAAAGTCTGAGTCTGAAACTGAACTTGTTTTGGTCGTAACTTTCAAACCGTAACTCCGTTTTTGACGAATCAAATATCGTTGGAAACGTAATGAGATTTACTATCCAATGGTAAGGTTTTAGAACATCAACTCCAACTTTATTTGGGATCCAAATATACACTTACATGCCTCGTATTTCGAATGACGCTCGAAATAACGTGTAACTGAAAAACGGGTGTTACATAATGACTTGGGTTTGTTTAAACTACTTATTTTGGGTAAATTTCCTTTATAGGAAATTATTTTGAATAAAGAATGCAATGTTGTTTAATAAATTCATTTAGAGTTTCGATCAAGTTGTGGGACCTGTAGTGACCCGAACTTTTCCATGTTTATATATATTAAATGAAATTGATATTTACATGATTAAGTGTTTCCAACATGTTAAGCAATCAAACTTATTAAGACTTAATTAATTGGAATAGGTTTCATATAGACAAATGACCACCCAAGTTGACCGGTGATTCACGAACGTTAAAACTTGTAAAAACTATACGATGACATATATATGGTTATATATATAGTTAACATGATTTTATTATAAGTATGTATCTCATTAGGTATTTTAACAATGAGTTATATACATAAAAATGAGACTATTAAATTAAGAAACTCGAAAACGGTATATATAACGATTATCGTTATAACGTCTTACTAGGTACATATGAATCATATTAAGATATTGATACACTTGGTTAATTATGTTAAATGATAAGTAAATATATCATTAAGTGTATTAACAATGAACTACATATGTAAAATAAGACTACTAACATAATAATTTTGAAACGAGACATATATGTAACGATTATCGTTGTAACGACATTTAATGAATATAGATCATATTAAGAGATATTCGTACATCATAATATCATGATAATATAATAATTTAAAATCTCATTTGATATTATAAACATTGGGTTAACAACATTTAACAAGATAGTTAACCTAAAGGTTTCAAAACAACATTTACATGTAACGACTAACGATGACTTAACGACTCAGTTAAAATGTATATACATGTAGTGTTTTAATATGTATTCATATACTTTTGAAAGACTTCAATACACTTATCAAAATACTTCTACTTAACAAAAATGCTTACAATTACATCCCCGTTCAGTTTCATCAACAAATCTACTCGTATGCACCCGTATTCGTACTCGTACAATACACAGCTTTTAGATGTATGTACTATTGGTATATACACTCCAATGATCAGCTATTAGCAGCCCATGTGAGTCACCTAACACATGTGGGAACCATCATTTGGCAACTAGCATGAAATATCTCATAAAATTACAAAAATATGAGTAATCATTCATGACTTATTTACATGAAAACAAAATTACATATCTTTTATATCTAATCCATACACCAACGACCAAAAACACCTACAAACACTTTCATTCTTCAATTTTCTTCATCTAATTGATCTCTCTCAAGTTCTATCTTCAAGTTCTAAGTGTTCTTCATAAATTCCAAAAGTTCTAGTTTCATAAAATCAATAATACTTCCAAGATTGCAAGTTTACTTTCAAGTTTTCTAAATCCATTCTAAGTAATCATCCAAGATCAAGAAACCTTTGTTACTTACAGTAGGTTATCTTTCTAATACAAGGTAATAATCATATTCAAACTTTAATTCAATTTCTATAACTATAACAATCTTATTTCGAGTGGAAATCTTACTTGAAATTGTTTTCGTGTCATGATTCTGCTTCAAGAACTTTCAAGCCATCCAAGGATCCTTTGAAGCTAGATCCATTTTTCTAATTTCTAGTAGGTTTATCCAAGGAACTTGAGGTAGTAATGATGTTCATAACATCATTCGATTCATACATAAAAAGCTGTCTTATTCAACGTTATAAACTTGTAATCACTAGAACATAGTTTAGTTAATTCTAAACTTGTTTGCAAATAAAGTTAATCCTTCTAACTAGACTTTTAAAATCAACTAAACACATATTCTATATCTATATGATATTCTAACTTAATGATTTAAAACCCGGAAACACGATAAACACCATAAAACTGGATATACGCCGTCATAGTAAAACCGGGGGCTGTTTTGGTTGGGATAATTAAAAGCTAAGAAGAACTTTGATTTAAAAGCTATACTTCTGGAAAAATGATTTTTCTTATGAACATGAAACTATATCCAAAAATCATGGTTAAACTCAAAGTGAAAGTATATTTTTCAAAATGGTCATCAAGATGTCGTTCTTTCGACGGAAATGACTACCTCTTTCAAAAACGACTTGTAACTTGTATTTCCGACTATAAACTTATACTTTTTCTACTTAGATTCATAAAGTTAAGTTCAATACGAAATCGTGGCCACTGGAATCACTCAAAACGGATTAGAAACGAAAAAATGGCTAGTAAAACAAGATTGATAAAAACTACTCATTTTACCTACGTGAAAGTTAGTAATAAATCTATTCCAACCATAACCTAATCAACTTATATTGTATATTATGTAATCTTGAGATACCATAGACACGTATACAATGTTTCGACCTATCATGTCGACCCATCTATATATATATTGCGGAACAACCATAGACACTCTATATGTGAATGTTGAAGTTAGCTATACAGGGTTGAGGTTGATTCCAAAATATATATATAGTTTGAGTTGTGATCAATACTGAGATACGTATACACTGGGTCGTGGATTGATTCAAGATAATATTTATCGATTTATTTCTGTACATCTAACTATGGACAACTAGTTGTAGGTTACTAACGAGGACAGCTGACTTAATAAACTTAAAACATCAAAATGTATTAAAAGTATTGTAAATATATTTTTGAACATACTTTGATATATATGTATATATTGTTATAGGTTCGTGAATCAACCAGTGGCCAAGTCTTACTTCCCGACGAAGTAAAAATCTGTGAAAGTGAGTTATAGTCCCACTTTTAAAATCTAATATTTTTGGGATGAGAATACATGCAGGTTTTATAAATGATTTACAAAATAGACACAAGTACGTGAAACTACATTCTATGGTTGAATTATCGAAATCGAATATGCCCCTTTTTATTAAGTCTGGTAATCTAAGAATTAGGGAACAGACACCCTAATTGACGCGAATCCTAAAGATAGATCTATTGGGCCTAACAAACCCCATCCAAAGTACCGGATGCTTTAGTACTTCGAAATTTATATCATATCCGAAGGATGTCCCGGAATGATGGGGATATTCTTAAATATGCATCTTGTTAATGTCGGTTACCAGGTGTTCACCATATGAATGATTTTTATCTCTATGTATGGGATGTGTATTGAAATATGAAATCTTGTGGTCTATTATTATGATTTGATAATATATAGGTTAAACCTATAACTCACCAACATTTTTGTTGACGTTTTAAGCATGTTTATTCTCAGGTGATTATTAAGAGCTTCCGCTGTCGCATACTTAAATAAGGACGAGATTTGGAGTCCATGCTTGTATGATATTGTGTAAAAACTGCATTCAAGAAACTTATTTATTTGTAACATATTTGTATTGTAAACCATTATGTAATGGTCGCGTGTAAACAGGATATTTTAGATTATCATTATTTGATAATCTACGTAAAGCTTTTTAAACCTTTATTGATGAAATAAAGGTTATGGTTTGTTTTAAAATGAATGCCGTCTTTGAAAAACGTCTCATATAGAGGTCAAAACCTCGCAACGAAATCAATTAATATGGAACGTTTTTAATCAATAAGAACGGGACATTTCAGTTGGTATCCGAGCGTTGGTCTTAGAGAACCAGAATTTTGTATTAGTGTGTCTTATCGAGTTTGTTTGGATGCATTAGTGAGTCTGGACTTCAACCGTGTTTACTTGAAAAATGATTGCTTAACAAATTTTGTTGGAAACTATATATTTTTAACATGTGAATATTATGTGATATATTAATCTCTTAACGTGTTTGATATTATGTAATAGTTGTCTACCTCTAATACAAGTCTTATTGACTCACCTAATAATAATGAAGAGTCAAATGTAATTTGGAATGATTCGTGGACTGATTCACAAGTTCCCGAAGAGGAACCAGAAGAAGAATCGGAACCGAAAGAAGAATCGGAACCGGAGGAGGAGGAACCGGAAGAAGAAATAGAACCGGTGGGGGAAATAATAAAATGGTTAAGTAAAATAAAATCCTCAACCAACCGACCAAGGTTAATTATGGTCAACGGTGTTTCCGCCAAGGAAGCAAAATATTGGGAGGATTACCAATTCTCCGATGAATCGGATCCCAACGAGGATTCCGATGATGTTATAGAAATTACCCCAACTGAATTTAAAAAGGCAAAAGAGAACAATAAGGGAAAGGGCATAAAAATAGAGAAATCTGATTCCAACCCCGATGAACTTTATATGTATCGTCAACACCCGTATTTCTTAAGTTGTAACAATAACCCGGGAACCTCTAAACCACCAGGTTTTTCTAGACCAATGTGGAAAACGACGGCTCGTATTAGGGGAACATCATATATCCCTAAAAACTTAGCAAAAAGAACCAAGTTTGAAAAAGAAGAAACGAGTGAGTCGGAATAAGATAGTTGTATTTGTGCGGTGTAATATATGTAATATAGTGTGCTTATGCTTTACGATATATGTAAAAATTGCTTGTATTAATAAGTATTTTTTATGAATCTAACTCTTGTCTATTTTACAGTATAAAAACACAAAATAGATAGACAACCCAATATTTTAGAAGACTTACCCGGAGACATGATTGATGAAATCTTGTCTAGAGTCAGTCAGAATTCCTCGGCACAACTATTTATGGCAAAATCAGTTTGTAAGACATTCGAAGAACGTTCCAAGAATGCCTTGGTTTGTAAAAGGCTTTCGTTTGAAAGATGGGGGATATCACATTGGGAAACCCATAAGTTACGATGTGTTTACTTTAACGCATATATTGCGGGGAACCCAAATGCTATTTTACGCAACGGGTTAAGAAATTATTTTGACTCAATGTATCCGAATATAGGACTTCATGATTTAGAAAAAGCGGCTAACATGCAACATAAAGAAGTATGTTATGCTTACGGGTTAGTAATGTTCGCTTCTCACCAAAGTGAGAAAAAGAACATCGGGCTACAACTATTAAACAAAACGTTCCCACAAGTGACGGAGTCGGTAATTGGGGTAAGAAATGAGGTTTTTAGGTTATTACGAGACTGTTGGTCATTACGTAACCTTCGTCCTTTTGACGACGTTACAACACGTTGTCATACTATCGGTCACAATGGTTACGTTCTACAAGACCAAGGATGAGAAGTGGTATTAGTAAAACCAGAATGCATGACTTGTTTCTGGACGTATGAATTACGTGTCTTTGTTGCCTTTGCTGAACGCCTTATTTATTAACTAGAATTATCTTCGCAACCACTTTGTATCAAAGTTTTATGTGCTATATTTCATGCTATATGTAAAATAGCGGTATTGTAAGTTTGCAAGTTATTGTATAAAGGTTTGAATATGATATATATTTTTTTGTGATTAGTTTTTCATATAGAATTGTAGTAGTTGAAATGGTATGTTAGCTACTAAGTATGAACTTAACGGGTAGGTACTACCCGAATTAAAGAGTATAAAACGCTAATATGAAGAAAGAGCTTTTATAAATAAGTTCATATTACGCTACGAAATACTATTGACTACTCTTGATATTCTATATGATTAACTCGTTTCATTTGACTATTTTGAAGGAAATGGCACCGACTACTCGACACACCTTGAATATGAGTGAAGAGGAATTTCGTGCCTTTCTTGCTTCAAACATAGCCGCAGTACAGGCCGCGCTACATACCAACAATAACCTTGGATCTAGCAGTACAGGAAATCATGTAGGATGCACCTACAAAGAATTCACTGCCTGCAAACCTTTGGAATTTGATGGAACCGAAGGACCGATCGGATTGAAACGGTGGACCGAGAAGGTCGAATCGGTGTTTGCCATAAGTAAGTGTACTGAAGAGGACAAAGTGAAGTACGCTACGCATACCTTCACAGGTTCTGCGTTAACATGGTGGATTACCTATCTAGAGCAAGTGGGACAAGATGATGCTTACACACTACCGTGGTCAGCATTCAAGCACTTGATGAACGAGAAGTACCGTCCCAGAACCGAGGTCAATAAGCTCAAGACAGAACTTAGATTGTTACAAACCCAAGGATTTGATATTACCACGTATGAAAGACGATTCACAGAATTATACCTATTGTGTCCGGGAGCGTTCGAAGATGAGGAAGAGAAGATCGACGCCTTTGTGAAAGGATTACCGGAAAGAATCCAAGAAGATATAAGTTCACACGAGCCCTCCTCCATACAACAGGCATGTAGAATGGTTCACAAACTAGTGAACCAGATTGAAGAAAGAATTAAAGAACAGACTGCTGAAGAGGCCAATGTGAAGCAAGTCAAAAGAAAGTGGGAGGAAAACGGTGATAAGAATTACCAATACAACAACAACAGCAATTACAACAATAATCGCAACAACTATCCTAACAATCGCAACATCAATCGCAACTACAACAAACGGCCCAACAACAACAACAACAACAACAACAACAACAACAACAGCAACTACAATAATCATCTTAACAACAATAATAACTGCAACAACAACAATCAGAAGCAGCTATGCCAAAGGTGTGAAAAGTAACATTCGGGGTTCTGCACCAAATTTTTCAACAAGTGTAAAAGAAATGGTCATAGCGCGGCGAAGTGTGAGGTCTACGGACCAGGGGTTAACAGAACAAAAGGAACAAATGGTGTCGGAACGAGTAATGGCGGAGCAAGTAGTGTCGGAGCAAGTTATGCCAATGTAGTTTGTTATAAATGTGGAAAAGCGGGCCATATTATTAGAAATTGACCGAACCAAGAGAACACGAATGGACAAGGCCACGGAAGAGTTTTCAATATTAATGCGGCAGAGGCACAGGAAGACCCGGAGCTTGTTACGGGTACGTTTCTTATTGACAATAAATCTGCTTACGTTTTATTTGATTCGGGTGCGGATAGAAGCTATATGAGTAGAGATTTTTGTGCTAAATTAAGTTGTCCATTGACGCCTTTGGATAGTAAATTTTTACTCGAATTAGCAAATGGTAAATTAATTTCAGCTGATAATATATGTCGGAATTGAGAAATTAAACTGGTTAGCGAAACATTTAAGATTGACTTGATACCAGTAGAGTTAGGGAGTTTTGATGTGATAATTGGTATGGTCTAGTTGAAAGAAGTGAAAGCAGAGATCGTTTGTTACAAAAATGCAATTCGCATTATACGAGAAAAAGGAAAACCCTTAATGGTGTACGGAGAAAAGGGCAACACAAAGCTACATCTTATTAGTAATTTAAAGGCACAAAAACTAATAAGAAAAGGTTGCTATGCTGTTCTAGCACACATCGAGAAAGTACAAACTGAAGAAAAGAGCATCAATGATGTTTCCGTCACAAAAGAATTTCTCGATGTATTTCCGAAAGAATTACCGGGATTACCCCCACATCGATCCGTTGAATTTCAAATAGATCTTGTACTAGGAGCTGCACCAATAGCTCGTGCTCCTTACAGACTCGCACTCAGCGAGATGAAAGAACTGCAAAGCCAATTACAAGAACTTTTAGAGCGTGGTTTCATTCGACCAAGCACATCACCGTGGGGAGCTCCTGTTTTGTTTGTCAAGAAGAAAGATGGTACATTCAGGTTGTGTATTGACTACCGAGAGTTGAACAAACTTACCATCAAGAACCGCTACCCACTACCGAGAATCGACGACTTATTTGATCAACTACAAGGCTCGTCTGTTTATTCAAAGATTGACTTACGTTTAGGGTATCATCAAATGCGGGTGAAAGAAGATGATATTCCAAAGACTGCTTTCAGAACACGTTACGGTCATTACGAGTTTATGGTCATGCCGTTTGGTTTAACTAATGCACCAGCTGTGTTCATGGACCTTATGAACCGAGTGTGTGGACCATACCTTGACAAGTTTGTCATTGTTTTCATTGATGACATACTTATTTACTCAAAGAATGACCAAGAACACGGTGAACATTTGAGAAAGGTGTTAGAAGTATTGAGGAAGGAAGAATTGTACGCTAAATTTTCAAAGTGTGCATTTTGGTTGGAAGAAGTTCAATTCCTCGGTCACATAGTGAACAAAAAAGGTATTAAGGTGGATCCGGCAAAGATAGAAACTGTTGAAAAGTGGGAAACCCCGAAAACTCTGAAACACATACGCCAGTTTTTAGGACTAGCTGGTTACTACAGAAGGTTCATCCAAGACTTTTCCATAATAGCAAAACCCTTGACTGCATTAACGCATAAAGGGAAGAAATTTGAATGGAAGGATGAAAAAGAGAAAGCGTTTCAGTTATTGAAGAAAAAGCTAACTACGGCACCTATATTGTCATTGCCTGAAGGGAATGATGATTTTGTGATTTATTGTGACGCATCAAAGCAAGGTCTCGGTTGTGTATTAATGCAACGAACGAAGGTGATTGCTTATGCGTCTAGACAATTGAAGATTCACGAACAAAATTATACGACGCATGATTTGGAATTAGGCGCGGTTGTTTTTGCATTAAAGACTTGGAGGCACTACTTATATGGGGTCAAAAGTATTATATATACCGACCATAAAAGTCTTCAACACATATTTAATCAGAAACAACTGAATATGAGGCAGCGTAGGTGGATTGAATTGTTAAATGATTACGAATTTAAGATTCGTTACCACCCGGGGAAGGCAAATGTGGTAGCCGACGCCTTGAGCAGGAAGGACAGAGAACCCATTCGAGTAAAATCTATGAATATAATGATTCACAATAACCTTACTACTCAAATAAAGGAGGCACAACAAGGAGTTTTAAAAGAGGGAAATTTAAAGAATGAAATACCCAAAGGATCGGAGAAGCATCTTAATATTCGGGAAGATGGAACCCGGTATAGGGCTGAAAGGATTTGGGTACCAAAATTTGGAGATATGAGAGAAATGGTACTTAGAGAAGCTCATAAAACCAGATACTCAATACATCCTAGAACGGGGAAGATGTACAAAGATCTCAAGAAACATTTTTGGTGGCCAGGTATGAAAGCCGATGTTGCTAAATACATAGGGGAATGTTTGACGTGTTCTAAGGTCAAAGCGGAGCATCAGAAACCATCAGGTCTACTTCAACAACCCGAAATCCCAGAATGGAAATGGGAAAACATTACCATGGATTTCATCACTAAATTGCCAAGGACTGCAAGTGGTTTTGATACTATTTGGGTAATAATTGATCGTCTCACCAAATCAGCACACTTCCTGCCAATAAGAGAAGATGACAAGATGGATAAGTTAGCACGACTGTATTTGAAGGAAGACATCTCCAGACATGGAATACCAATCTCTATTATCTCTGATAGGGATGGCAGATTTATTTCAAGATTCTGGCAGACATTACAGCAAGCATTAGGAACTCGTCTAGACATGAGTACTGCCTATCATCCACAAACTGATGGGCAGGGCGAAAGGACGATACAAATGCTTGAAGACACGCTACGAGTATGTGTTATTGATTTCGAAAATAGTTGGGATCGACACCTACCGTTAGCAGAATTTTCCTACAACAACAGTTATCATTCTAGTATTGAGATGGCGCCGTTTGAGGCACTTTATGGTAGAAAGTGCAGGTCTCCAATTTGTTGGAATGAAGTGGGGGATAGACAGATTACGGGTCCGGAGATATTACAAGAAACTACCGAGAAAATCATCCAAATTCAACAAAGATTGAAAACCGCCCAGAGTCGACAAAAGAGCTACGCGGACAGTAAAAGAAAAGATATAGAGTTTGAAATTGGAGAAATGATCATGCTTAAGGTTTCACCTTGGAAAGGCATTGTTCGATTTGGTAAATGGGGGAAACTAAATCCAAGGTACATTGGACCATTCAAGATTATAGATCGTGTCGGACCAGTAGCTTACCAACTGGAGCTACCTCAACAACTCGCGGCTGTACATAACACTTTCCACGTCTCAAATTTGAAGAAATGTTTTTCTAAAGAAGATCTCACTATTCCGTAGGACGAAATCCAAATCAATGAAAAACTTCAATTCATTGAAGAACCCGTCGAAATAATGGATCGTGAGGTTAAGAGACTTAAACAAAACAAGATACCGATTGTTAAGGTTCGATGGAATGCTCGTAGAGGACTCGAGTTCACCTGGGAGCGTGAAGATCAGATGAAGAAGAAATACCCGCATCTATTTCTAGAAGATTCGTCAACACTTTCAACAGCTTAAAATTTCGGGACTAAATTTATTTAACGGGTAGGTACTGTAGTGACCCGAACTTTTCCATGTTTATATATATTAAATGAAATTGATATTTACATGATTAAGTGTTTCCAACATGTTAAGCAATCAAACTTATTAAGACTTGATTAATTGGAATAGGTTTCATATAGACAAATGAGCACCCAAGTTGACCGGTGATTCACGAACGTTAAAACTTGTAAAAACTATACGATGACATATATATGGTTATATATATATAGTTAACATGATTTTATTATAAGTATGTATCTCATTAGGTATTTTAACAATGAGTTATATACATAAAAATGAGACTATTAAATTAAGAAACTCGAAAACGATATATATAACGATTATCGTTATAACGGCTTACTAGGTACATATGAATCATATTAAGATATTGATACACTTGGTTAATTATGTTAAATGATAAGTAAATATATCATTAAGTGTATTAACAATGAACTACATATGTAAAAATAAGACTACTAATTTAATGATTTTGAAAAGAGACATATATGTAACGATTATCGTTGTAACGACATTTAATGTATATAGATCATAATAAGAGATATTCGTACATCATAATATCATAATAATATAATAATTTAAAATCTCATTTGATATTATAAACATTGGGTTAACAACATTTAACAAGATCGTTAACCTAATGGTTTCAAAACAACATTTACATGTAACGACTAACGATGACTTAACGACTCAGTTAAAATGTATATACATGTAGTGTTTTAATATGTATTCATACACTTTTGAAAGACTTCAATACACTTATCAAAATACTTCTACTTAACAAAAATGCTTAAAATTACATCCTCGTTCAGTTTCATCAACAAATCTACTCGTATGCACCCGTATTCGTACTCGTACAATACACAGCTTTTAGATGTATGTACTATTGGTATATACACTCCAATGATCAGCTCTTAGCAGCCCATGTGAGTCACCTAACACATGTGGGAACCATCATTTGGCAACTAGCATGAAATATCTCATAAAATTACAAAAATATGAGTAATCATTCATGACTTATTTACATGAAAACAAAATTACATATCTTTTATATCTAATCCATACACCAACGACCAAAAACACCTACAAACACTTTCATTCTTCAATTTTCTTCATCTAATTGATCTCTCTCAAGTTCTATCTTCAAGTTCTAAGTGTTCTTCATAAATTCCAAAAGTTCTAGTTTCATAAAATCAAGAATACTTCCAAGATTGCAAGTTTACTTTCAAGTTTTCTAAATCCATTCCAAGTAATCATCCAAGATCAAGAAACCTTTGTTACTTACAGTAGGTTATCTTTCTAATACAAGTTAGTAATCATATTCAAACTTTAATTCAATTTCTATAACTATAACAATCTTATTTCGAGTGGAAATCTTACTTGAAATTGTTTTCGTGTCATGATTCTGCTTCAAGAACTTTCAAGCCATCCAAGGATCCTTTGAAGCTAGATCCATTTTTCTCATTTCCAGTAGGTTTATCCAAGGAACTTGAGGTAGTAATGATGTTCATAACATCATTCGATTCATACATAAAAAGCTGTCTTATTCAACGTTATAAACTTGTAATCACTAGAACATAGTTTAGTTAATTCTAAACTTATTCGCAAATAAAGTTAATCCTTCTAACTAGACTTTTAAAATCAACTAAACACATGTTCTATATCTATATGATATGCTAACTTAATGATTTAAAACCCAGAAACACGATAAACACCATAAAACTGGATATACGCCGTCGTAGTAAAACCGGGGGCTGTTTTGGTTGGGATAATTAAAAGCTAAGAAGAACTTTGATTTAAAAGCTATACTTCTGGAAAAATGATTTTTCTTATGAACATGAAACTATATCCAAAAATCATGGTTAAACTCAAAGTGAAAGTATGTTTTTCAAAATGGTCATCAAGATGTCGTTCTTTCGACGGAAATGACTACCTCTTTCAAAAATGACTTGTAACTTGTATTTCCGACTATAAACTTATACTTTTTCTATTTAGATTCATAAATTTAAGTTCAATACGAAACCGTGGCCACTGGAATCACTCAAAACGGATTAGAAACGAAGAAATGGCGAGTAAAACAAGATTGATAAAAACTACTCATTTTACCTACGTGAAAGTTAGTAATAAATCTATTCCAACCATAACCTAATCAACTTATATTGTATATTATGTAATCTTGAGATACCATAGACACGTATACAATGTTTCGACCTATCATGTCGACCCATCTATATATATATATATATTGCGGAACAACCATAGACACTCTATATGTGAATGTTGGAGTTAGCTATACAGGGTTGAGGTTGATTCCAAAATATATATATAGTTTGAGTTGTGATCAATACTGAGATACGTATACACTGGGTCGTGGATTGATTCAAGATAATATTTATCGATTTATTTCTGTACATCTAACTGTGGACAACTAGTTGTAGGTTACTAACGAGGACAGCTGACTTAATAAACTTAAAACATCAAAATGTATTAAAAGTATTGTAAATATATTTTTGAACATACTTTGATATATATGTATATATTGTTATAGGTTCGTGAATCAACCAGTGGTCAAGTCTTACTTCCCGACGAAGTAAAAATCTGTGAAAGTGAGTTATAGTCCCACTTTTAAAATCTAATATTTTTGGGATGAGAATACATGCAGGTTTTATAAATGATTTACAAATAGACACAAGTACGTGAAACTACATTCTATGGTTGAATTATCGAAATCGAATATGCCCCTTTTTATTAAGTCTGGTAATCTAAGAATTAGGGAACAGACACCCTAATTGACGCGAATCCTAAAGATAGATCTATTGGGCCTAACAAACCCCATCCAAAGTACCGGATGCTTTAGTACTTCGAAATTTATATCATATCCGAAGGGTGTCCCGGAATGATGGGGATATTCTTAAATATGCATCTTGTTAATGTCGGTTACCAAGTGTTCACCATATGAATGATTTTTATCTCTATGTATGGGATGTATATTGAAATATGAAATCTTGTGGTCTATTATTATGATTTGATAATATATAGGTTAAACCTATAACTCACCAACATTTTTGTTGACGTTTTAAGCATGTTTATTCTCAGGTGATTATTAAGAGCTTCCGATGTCGCATACTTAAATAAGGACGAGATTTGGAGTCCATGCTTGTATGATACTGTGTAAAAACTGCATTCAAGAAACTTATTTCGTTGTAACATATTTGTATTGTAAACCATTATGTAATGGTCGCGTGTAAACAGGATATTTTAGATTATCATTATTTGATAATCTACGTAAAGCTTTTTAAACCTTTATTGATGAAATAAAGGTTATGGTTTGTTTTAAAATGAATGCAGTCTTTGAAAAACGTCTCATATAGAGGTCAAAACCTCGCAACGAAATCAATTAATATGGAACGTTTTTAATCAATAAGAACGGGACATTTCAGGACCAAGTGACGGAGCCGTTAAGTGTACTTGACGGGTCATCACACCACTAGTTTGCAAATTTTTAGTAGAAAATACTCTTTGAATTGTATGGGACACCACTAAATTTAAATGAAGAACTCCATAAAATTTTCAGATTTATAGTTTTTCCTTTAAAATGTATAGGACACTACTAAATTTAACTACTCGGAACCGATATATTTGCTGAATTCATAGTATTTTCTAAGGTAAACTACGACAAAAATAACATTCAAATATAATTGATATCGAAAAAAAATTCGGGACTCCATTAAATTATAATCCTCTGAGTAAAAGAATTTTCTCCCACAGTATCACATGCATGGCTAGATTATATTATAGATATGCATCTTAGGCATCTTGATTTTAATTTGATATGATGATTGTTAGTCGTCATATTAATAATATATGCTCCTTCAATTCAATAGGATATATGAAATACATATACATTTCTACCAATAAGCCATATATTTATATGTTGTGATTACGTACCCCATGCATATATATTTCTATATAAGCTACTTGCAATTATAAAAGGTGTTTCCATTTAAGCTATTTTGATAAAGGCAATGCCATGTTCTTGATTAACATCTTGATTAGCCTAACTGGTAGCGATTGGTCTCATCTCTTAGCAACTCTTTCCATTTTATCTGCTACTTTTTATATTTCAAAACTTTCCAATCAAAACTTTGGATACTTCTGTGTTTCTTTCGACATATCATGTTTAATAGGAGTATTTAATATATTTTACTTGGTTGTATTTAAAAGTAAACTAGAGAAATTAGTACAAAATGTAACTTGAATACTGTATGGGTTTCTTTATTATATAATTAGGCCACCTAGTCCAACATGTTCCATTTGAGGTTCTATCTAACAACATATATGCTGTGAAAAAAACGAAACATAAAAAAAGATCAGAAGTCAACTAAAAGTAGGCCAGCCTTATTTTAGGGCTTCATTATCATTATTATGGTATAAGTTTGGGGTTGCTCTAGTATAGATATGCTCCAACCAGTTAACTATTTAACTAGTTTTAGTACTACAATAAGTTCCAACTTTACCTCAATTGTAAATCTACACTTTTCCACTTATAATCATACGTAATATGGACGATTTATCAGTAGAGTAGTAATCAAAGAATTTATCAATAGGTTTAACGAAATTATTAAATAACACCAAGACGGGGTATGAGAAGGCACGAAGTAGACGACTGCACCTTTATTTTTGAGAAAGACGTCTAACAAAAATACGGAATGTGGTACTAGAAATTATACCGATAATAATACTAATACTAGTAATAATAAAATGTATTATGAAACATTACAATTACAAATACTGTTATATTAATAGTAATAAAGTATATATAATTGTAGTATAATAATTTATAACAATATCAAGTCTAAGGGGTCCTTTACTTTTTTTCGAATTTACCTCTGTTTCCATTTGTCTTTTGATCTATCTCAGTTTTTTTTTCGAATTTACCTCTGTTTCCATTTGTCTTTTGATCTATCTCAGTTTAGAAAGAGGGTATCTGATTCTATGTCTCATAGAAACATACTAATTTTCGGATTAAATGACAAAGAAATACGTAGTAACAATTTTACTTATTAAATTAAGAGCTATATTGAAATAGATTGTTAAGTAAAAAGTAAACATACCCTTAAGTGACATTACACACTTCAAATATATTTCAAAACTTCATGGTGCAACATAAGTGTACTAATGCAACTATCAATCTTTTTTCAACATCCCAATACAACCCGATTTGTACCATTTTTATGATATGAAGCTTATACTAAATAATCAATAACTAGTCAAATTACTCCATTTCAACAATTAATATATCCAAGAAGAGTAGCACATATTTATTCCTAAGGTAAATGGATCTCACTTTATGTGATAAAGGTTGTTGCTGTAACTAAAATACAATGAAGTATAAGTTAAAAATGATGTTGGTTTGTAACATGGCGAGTTTTCAAAACATAGATCAAAACAAAAAGCAATCCCTCCTGTTAAAAATGATGTTGGTTTGTAACATGGTTTGATACTATTATTGAAGGCGATAAGAGAGGTCTCGAAGTTGTTGAGGATCAACCTCCGAAGGTGAACGAGTAAGGGCACATTGTGCTGTTGTCGTTTTGGGGAACGCTATCACATCCCTTATTGAGCTGCTACCACTCAGTAGCATCACCAACCGATCCAACCCAAAAGCAATCCCTCCTGTCAAAGTCGGATTTATTAGTTCAAAGTTTGAATTTTTTTGGGTCAAAATAGGTCAAATACAGTCAAAGTCAATGTTGGTCAATGAAAGACTAGTCCCCGACTAGGGACTTTATCAACTTTGGCTACAATATGACTATGAAAGTCAACCACGTCGACTGTCATACATGAGGCTAACAAATAATTATGTGGCAAAATTGAATTTATGTTTTGATCAACTATTGAAGAGTGATGATGTTATGATTATCACTATATCTTCTAGACGACTTCAAAAATTTCAGATTAATTCATGGCATAATATAAGTAGTCCTTTTGACCTTGAAAAGTCAAAGTTATTGAAATTTCTTACCATGTGGAGGAGCACCCATGTCAAGAGCCTCTAGAAGATATCCAAACTTTGCTTCTGCCTGCAAATATATATATATATATATATATATATATATATATATATATATAGTGGTGGGATCAAGAGGGAAGTAACCAATCGGGGGGAAGCGGGGGAAGCAAAAATTTTTTTTTTTTTTTCGTTTTTTGAAAAAACCTTGTTCACGAACATTATAGATGGGATGAAAATATGAACATTTAGTAGAGACACTTTGTGATAAATGTTTTTATTTTGACGGGAAAACGCTCGAAGAAGTAATATATAACAATTATCGTGTTTTTCGAGCGTATGTTGAGGTTTTAGCTATTGGGGTTTAGATATTAGGGTTTAGATATTAGGGTTTATAGGGTTTAGATATTATGGTTTAAAAATTTAGGGTTTAAAGTTTAGATTTAGGGTTTAGATTTAGGATTTAGATTGAGTTTTAAACACGAACCATAAACCCAAAACACCAAACACCAAACCCTAAACTCTAAATCGGGCTAAATTTTACTTCACAAAACATGAAGAAAAAAAACGTTCATATTCTTCACGAACAATATTATCTTGAATGTTATTTTTGTCGATCGTTTTCCCGCCTAAAGAATAACATTCATCATGAAGTGTCTCTTCTAAATGTTCATATTTTCGTGTGATCTTGATGCCGGAAAAAAAAATTCCAAAAAAAAACGAAATTTTTTTTTTTTTTTTTTGCTTCCCCCGATTGGTTACTTCCCCATTGATCATGCCCATATACATATACATATACATATACATATACATATACATATACATATACATATACATATACATATACATATACATATACATATACATATACATATACATATACATATACATATACATATACATATACATATACATATACATATACATATACATATACATATACATATACATATACATATACATATACATATACATATACATATACATATACATATACATATACATATACATATACATATACATATACATATACATATACATATACATATACATATACATATACATATACATATACATATACATATACATATACATATACATATACATATACATATACATATACATATACATATACATATACATATACATATACATATACATATACATATACATATACATATACATATACATATACATATACATATACATATACATATACATATACATATACATATACATATACATATACATATACATATACATATACATATACATATACATATACATATACATATACATATACATATACATATACATATACATATACATATACATATACATATACATATACATATACATATACATATACATATACATATACATATACATATACATATACATATACATATACATATACATATACATATACATATACATATACATATACATATACATATACATATACATATACATATACATATACATATACATATACATATACATATACATATACATATACATATACATATACATATACATATACATATACATAGTGGTAGGATCAAGAGGGAAGTAACCAATCGGGGGGAAGCGGGGGGAAGCAAATTTTTTTTTTTTTTTTCGTTTTTGAAAAAACTTTGTTCACGAACATTATAGATTTGATGAAAATAAGAACATTTAGAAAAGACACTTCGTGATGAATGTTATTATTTTGGAGGGAAAACGTTCGAAGAAGTAATATATAACAACTATCGTGTTTTTCGAGCGTATGTTGAGTTTTAGACATTAGGGTTTAGATATTAGGGTTTATAGGGTTTAGATATTAGGGTTTAGAAATTTAGGGTTTAGGGTTTAGATTTAGAGTTTA
The DNA here is from genome assembly GCF_046630445.1 of Rutidosis leptorrhynchoides. Classification (NCBI taxonomy): domain Eukaryota; kingdom Viridiplantae; phylum Streptophyta; class Magnoliopsida; order Asterales; family Asteraceae; genus Rutidosis; species Rutidosis leptorrhynchoides. The sequence goes on from NC_092335.1 coordinate 475,255,252, forward strand.
GATTTAGGATTTAGATTGAGTTTTTAACACGAACGGTTTAGAGTTTAGGGTTTAGGGTTTAGGGTTTGGTGTTTTGGGTTTATGGAATAAACCCAAAACACCAAACCCTAAACCCTAAACTCTAAATCGGGCTAAATTTTACTTCACAAAACATGAAGAAAAAAAACGTTAACATTCTTCACGAACAATATTATCTTGAATGTTATTTTTGTAGATCGTTTTCCCGCCAAAATAATAACATCCATCACGAAGTGTCTTTTCTAAATGTTCTTATTTTCATCCAATCTATAATGTTCGTGAACAAAGTTTTTTCAAAAAACGAATTTTTTTTTTTTTGCTTCCCCCGCTTGGTTACTTCCCCATTGATCCTGCCGCTATATATATATATATATATATATATATATATATATATATATATATATATATATATATCAACTAGTAATTAAAAGCTGTTCAAATCGACCTTTGATCATTTGATCAACGTTTTAGTTATATGTGGTTCAACCAACGACCCACATTATCCACTATACTAATTGTGAACCACGTCAAATTACCATCATACCCCTGTGCACAATTACGTACACAAGTATACAAGCAGGGTATTTTTGTAATTTTGAATTGGGGCCTACAATTACTAGTTATTAGTCGCATCTCCTTACCTGATCAGGGGAGATGCCAACTATCTCTAGAACTTTTTGTTGGACATCACGTCGATAAATTCTCAAACTTCCTCCACCAATCTAGAAGAAGAAAACAAACCAAGATAAGTCAACTTTCCAAATATAAAAAAGTCAACAATTGATCACGTGAGCCTCACACATATGTTGCTATAACAATAACAAATAATTATGAAAATGTCAACGAAAATACCTCAACACCATTGTAGACCATGTCATAAGCCAAGGCACGAGCAGATGCAAGATCATTCATGTCTTCAGGGTTCGGGGCAGTAAATGGGTGATGAAGTGCCTGCAAAGTTTACGTATTTTTTTATTATCTTTTTGCTTCATGATAATTAATTTTGTTAAAATATTGTTATTATTTTATTAATTAATTATTATTATTATTATTATTATTATTATTATTATTATTATACAAATATATATTATAAATAGTAGATGAGTCTTATAGTACAAACCTCAAGCCTCTGCTCGATATCATTCCATTCAAACATCGGGAAATCGGTTACCCACAAGATAGAATGTTTGGCCTACGCATCACACAAAGTAACATGTTAGCATAATATACACATAAGTAAGAAAATAAGCGGGTCAACGTAATACATTAAGATCTTACATGGTCAACCAAGCCTAATATGTTGGCTACGTACATCCTTAGCCGGTCTAAGGTTTTGTTAACTAATCCACTGGGACCCACTGCAAACAAAATAAGATCACCAGGTTCGGCTTCACATCTTTTCGAAAACAATTCTTTCTTCGTAGGATCTAAACTTGACGTTAGTGCAGGAACTCCTTCGAGTTGACCTGCAAACAGGTTATGTTGACTATAAAAACGAAATTACACATCAATTTTCATTCTTATCCATAGATAAAATAATTTAGCTTATCTTTTGTTATATGATAATGAAATTACTCCTCTAATGTATTAAACAACAATAATTTATATGTGACTTAATTTGCACGTAAATAATGTTTCTGACAGTTAGACAAGTATATACACCGGACATTATATTATAGAAATATCTATAATCTTACTACCTTATTCATAAGCAGTACACTGTAGACTGTAACAGCAATAATACAGCTTCTATAATCAAATCTAGCATAATACTAATACTAACTAATTATAGAAGTTAAATGTATATGTACTGAAAATGAAAATGTCTGTGGTCAATCAACCGACCCATTTTGACCTGTTGACCCATTACCCAACCCATATTCGCTAGAAAAAAGAGCATATCAATTTTAAAAACTATACCATCTTCCATGATCTTCAAAAACGGTAAACCCTTTGCCCCAGATTTGATAGCTTCACTGACAATTTCGCCTTTTTTCAAAGCAGTGTTGGAAAAAGCTTTGGCTCCTGAAGGCACACGTAACACTTTGATAATTCCACCGCCACTTACGGCATCCGTAAAAACTTTGAAAGAAGAATCTGAGAAAATATCAGACACCTGCAAATGCAACATCAGTGAGACAAGTAGTTACATGAATTTTTCAATACACCAAAGCTTAAAGAAAAAGGTTTGCACTGTGAAAACACAAAAAAATAAAAAAATATGCTTTTCAAAAAAAAAAAAAAAGATATAAAAAACAATTACATCTTTGAGTTCAAGATCAAAGCGGGTATCTGGCCTGTCTGAACCGTAACGACTCATTGCTTCAGTGTAAGTAAGCCTTGGGAACGGATTTGGTAGCTCGACACCTTTGATATCTAGAAAAACCTGAAATATGCCAACAATTCATGAATTCATTATAATAATCAAGTCTTCATAGGATGATCCAGTCTAATTTTTCGTAAAAATTAAAAAAAAAAAAGAGATAGAGAGAGAGAGAGAGAAAAAGTTTATAAAGTGTATTTAACCTTTCGAATCAAATTTTCATTGAGGCTTAACATGTCCTCGAGCGGAGTAAAAGCCAATTCCATATCCAATTGTGTAAATTCAGGTTGTCTATCAGCTCTTAGATCTTCATCCCTAAAACATCTGCTCCAAAACAATCCTAAATTAGTTGAAATCAACAAAATAGAACATAATTATTACTGTAAGAAAAATATATAAAAGGGGGACCTTGCTATTTGATAGTATTTGTCGAAACCAGAGACCATAAGCATTTGTTTGAATAGTTGTGGACTTTGGGGCAAAGCGTAGAACGTTCCTGGCTTCATAAAGTGAACTAGTGTGAATTAAAATACAACTACCATAGCATTCGGAATACATCTAGACGTTAGTTAACTAAAAATGTAATACCTGAACTCTTGAAGGAACCAAATAATCTCGAGCACCTTCAGGAGTCGACCTCGAGAGTATTGGAGTCTCAATCTACCTTACACCCGTGAAAAAATCAGGATCAAAATAAAGTAGGAAATCTTTAATATTCATGAAAAAAGCATATGAATCATATTTGAAGAATTCAGACCTTAAGTTTCAAGAAAGTACCTCCACAAAATCATGCACATCTTCTAAATACCTTCTCATAAGCTTCAAAACTTGATGTCGTAGCATTATGTTGGAATTCATTTGTGGACGACGTAAATCAAGGCAACGGTATCTACAATTTAGATCATTAGCAAAAGATAATCCCAAAAACCATAATCCATTTTCAAAGTAAACGACACTATATAAGATATTAACGCTAATATCTATAAGTAGTAGTTTGTGCCCATTTACTTTTAAATAGGGTGATTCAAGTTACGAATCCTAACGACTCAATAGAATCTATACTTGAAGAAAACAAAACAAGCAAAATAACACCCTAAGATAACAACAAAATGTGTCAAACGGGTCAAACAAGTCAAAAGACCCCTAAGACAACAATGAACTAGCTTCAAAAGTTAATGCCCTTGCACTAAGTTTGAATTCATTTGTGGTCGACGTAAATCAAGGGAATGGTATCTACAAACTCGGTCTTGATACCTTTAACAAAAGATAATCCCAAAAACCATAAGTATATATTCTATTTTATGAAGGAAACACTTCAAAAAATAATGATGATAATATCTATAAGTGGTAGTTTGGCCCATTTACTTGAGAATAGGGTGAATCAAGTTGAGGGTCCTAACAATTCAATAGATTATATACTTAGAGAAAACAAAATGACACCCTATGATAACTATGAAATGGGTCTAACGGGTCGAACAAGTGTATATATAATGCATAAAATCTTCTTAATAATGATACTCCGTATTAGATAACTATTGAAAAGATATGTATTTCATAATCATACTTGAAACATTATAAATGTTAAGCATAACTGTTTTGGGTCAGCCCAACATACCAATGCAATCGTTACCAAAAAAACTACCCGTTTTGACTCCCTTCACAACCCACCCATTTTGCTACCACTAATAATGACAATAACAACAGACGGTGTGTGAATATAATGCGGAACTATCAAAAAGCGAGTTTTGTATCGCTCACAAACCATATATTCATGTGAGTTACAGAACTCTATGCTTTTTACCTCAAGCGGATTTCCTCTTTAATAGAATCTTTAGCATCATCTGAGCTGGTAACCAAGAACGGTAACTTGGCCTTCACAGAATTCAACACTTGAACTTGCTCTGCAGTAACCTGATGTAGATTATAAATTACAAATATATACATAATATCGGTTTTTAGACACTAAATCACAAATGGGCCTACCTCTATCATGCCAGTCTTCATGTTTTTATTAATTGAATCACTTGGACGTAACCGAACAACACCTTCAATAGAAACCACATACTCGAGTCTCAAGTCATTCACCACAGAATGAGCATCAGGGTATTCATTAGGAAGAGTTGTAACCTAATTTAACCAATCCAACAATATTAACAAATTAATGTTGATGCAACTATTAAATAGTATCACATCATAACTTCACACCAAAGATATATAGAGCAAATGACTTGTCTTTGCAACCAAGTTTCAATCTTTTTACAAGCCAATGCAAATAAGTAAATTTTAGCAAAATATATGCAACCATGTTACAACTAAAGAATGTGAAACAAAAATTCTCACTAAAGAAGCAACCAGTATTTTACTTTTTCAACTTAAAATACACAACAAGTTTCAATCTTCTAACAAGCCAATGCAACTAAGTTGATTTTTAGTTAAATATGCAACCAAGTTACAACTAAAGGATGTGAAACAAAAAATTATCACTAAAAATGCAACCAGTATTTTACTTTTCACCTTAAAAAAGACATCAAGTTTCAATCTTTCAACAAGCCAATGCAACTAAATTGATTTTTAGTTAAATATGCAAACAAGTTACAACTATAGAATGTGAAACAAAAAATTCTCACTAAAAATGCAACCAATATTTTACTTTTTCAACTTAAAAAAGACATTAAGTTTCAATCTTTTAACAAGAGAATGCAACTAAATTGATATTAAGTTAAATATGCAACCAAGTTACAACTAATGAATGTGAAACAAAAATTTCTCACTAAAAATGCAACCAATATTTTAGTTTTTCAACTTAAAAAAAACATCAAGTTTCGATCTTTTTACAAGCCAAAGAAACTATGTTAATTTTTAGTAGAATATTTGCAACCATGTTACAACTAAAGAATGTGAAACAAAAAATTCTCACTAAAAATACAACCAATAATTTACTTTTTTAACTTAAAAAAAGACATCAAGTTTCAATCTTTTTACAAGCCAATGAAACTAAATTAATTTTTAGTAAAATATATGCAACCATGTTACAACTAAAGAATGTGAAACAAAAGTTCTCACTAAAAATGCAACAAGTATATTGATTTTTCAACTTACAAAAACTATCAATTTTCCAACTTTATTGCATAAATAAGTAAAAAGCTTAAAACTTGCATATACAATTCACTTGCTCAGCAATATAATAAACATATTTACAACAAAATCATTGCATACAAAATCAAGAAAATCAGATAAGCAAACCTGAACAATTCCAGTATGATCTCTAAGGCTAATAAAAGTGAGTCCACCATGACCCCTATGAAGTGCAACCCACCCACAAAGTCTAACACGTTTACCCACATCATTCTCACATAATTCACCACATAACCCGTTTCTATTGACCCATTCAAGATTAGTGGTTTCGTGAATGGATCCGGGTACGGATTCTCGTCGTTGTTCTTTGGCAGTTGTGGGTTGATTACTGACAACAGGTTCTGTTATTGAAGCAGAAACTGAAGAAAATGGTTTTGTTAACAGGGGTTTTAAGAGGATGTGGTTAAGGGGAAAGAGAGTCCGGGTTTGGGTTGAAAGGTATCTGGATCGGATAGCTATGTCGGGTAATACCCGGAGAATAACAGACATGGTTATGTTGCTGCAATGGGGGATAGGGGTTGGAGCAGCTTATCTATCGAGAACGAGAAAGGATGAAAGAGGGTTTTATAGTTGTATATTAATATTAATATTTATATTTAATTTATATTTATTTACTTTATAGCAGTAAATTATTGCTTTTAGTTTGTAATGTATTTTATTGCGTTTAGTTTGTAAAATTATTTTATGGTTAAAGAATGATGTCGTTGAAGCGCAACTCGAGTCGAACTAAAAGGTATAACCAATGAAAGATTTAAATATTATTTTAAATTAACAATATATGTTCATCTCCGCGTTTAGCTATGTAATTATCGACTTTTAAAAATTTAACGCAAAATCAACGTGTATGAAAAGTACCCCAAATATTTAGCGTTTTTTTAAAAGCGTCCGTTTTACGTATAGTTAGTGACATTGTGTTCCTAAAATTATTTCGAGTTTAACGATGGTGTCGGAAAAATTTAATTCGTTGCGAGCGAGAAGATATGACCCGTTGAATATTTGGGTGGAGTTTATTTAAGATTTTTTTTGAAAATGGTTATTTAACACTTTACCCTCCTATTTAGGGGTCGATTTGAATATTTGAAAAAAGTGTGGGGGTCTTTGTTGGTATAGTGAAATTTAATTAGAATAATAAACAAAATGAGAGGACGAAAATGCCCCTAGTTACTATTCACCATTTTTGTCTATTAGATAATATATTAAAGTAATATTTATTACTCCGTATTTAATATTTAATTATTTATTTATATTTATTATTATTATATTATTTTTAGTTTAATTTTTATTTTTAATTTTAGGAGAAAAATAGTAACATAAATAAAGAATTTAAAAATCAACAAAGTACAAGACCGAATCATCCAGGTTCAAAAATCTAGCCTAACAAGATGGTTAAACGGCGACTGTTGCTTTTCCGATCTAGGGGTGGTGTTTGGTGTTTTTTCCGGCTAACCGGATTTTTAGGCTCTTTTTTTTTTTGTAAAAACGGCGACTTTTCCCTTTCCGGGTTGACTGGTTTTTGATGACTGGGCCGCTCTCCTTTGTTGTGTATTTGGTCTGATTCGCTCGTCCTTCCTCGTCACCGGTTTTAGTTCGGAACGAACCGGTGTTGTTGCCGCCTTGGCGGCTTTAGGGTCGTGAGAGGTTATCTCTAGAGTCGTTAAGCACCAAAAGAGTGGTTTCTCGGGTTGTTTACTGTGACGATCGCTCCAAATCCATATGGATGAACACGTCATTCATCGATTTCATTGCGAGGTATTTGACCTCTATATGATACGTTTTGTAAACATTGCATTCTTTTGAAAAGGCACACTATAAATGAATATTTAAATCAAAGGTTTTTGACATCTGATGATTTCTACATATAGACAATCACCGTAAATAATAGTTTACAATAGTAATTCCGTTGACAATGCAGTCAAAATAAGATACATGGTGATGATTTGGTGAATGCAACGTTTCCTTGATAAATATGCCATGTAAGACTCCATGCACATAGCTTGTCTAACATATAAGCAAACAGCGGAAGACTTCTAGGGAACCTGAGAATAAACATGCTAACAAGTGTCAACACAAAGGTTGGTGAGTTCATAGTTTTAATGTTGCGCATAATCTGTATATAAAGGTGGATCACAAGATTTCAGTTGTTTCATCCAGAAACGTTTATCAAAATATTCTACAAGATTGATCACCCTGGTAACTAAACTTAATGTATATATAATTTATACCCTTTGTATAATCATCTTAATAATACACGCAAACCAACGTGTACGCTTCTCAAATAGCATACGTCCGTTAAAAGGCTAGTGCTCTATCTCGGACGGGGTTATCAAGCCCTATGGATCCATATACTACTACTCGCGCCCACCAGTTCTTATAACTGGCAGTTACTAGTTACCAAAGCTAAGGGATTTTCGGTTCAAACTCAGTGTAGAATTTAGTATGTACTTGTATCCATTGCGTTTAAAATAAAGTGCATGTATTCTCAGCCCAAAAAAATATAGATTGCAAAAGCAATTAAAAAGGAAGCAAATGAAACTCACGCATATAAATATTGTATATCGGTTAATAAAGTATTTGCATGTATTCTCAGCCCAAAAATGTAGAGAGTAAAAGGGATCTTATGAAACTCACCTTAGCAGCATATAAAGTCGTTCACCAAAATGTGACCGAAACTCGGATTACCAAATAACCATAGATCTCAATGTATCAATATTGTGATTCAATATTGCAGGAAAGTACGTAGACGTAACAGAGATGATAAACACTAGTTTTGACTTGCGAACAATACCCATGAATATTACCCATAACCTCCATAGCTATAACCCATAGTTTCCTTAGCTCTATCCCGCTTGAAAACCCATTTTGAAAGTGACACGCTCAAGACCTCGTCGTAGTATTTTATGTATAATACTAATTAATAGCAACACTAATACTACTAATAGTAATATTAACATAAATAATAATAATAATAATAATAATAATAATAATAATAATAATAATAATAATAATAATAATAATAATAATAATAATACAGAGATAGATAGAAGTAGATATGTGTAAAAAAACATGCGCAAGAAACCTGGTATTTATAGCCATAATTCCTGATTCTGATGCTCATGCGATCGCATGGGTTTTATGCCTATTTCTCATGCGATCGCATGGCCGTCAGATCCAGCTCACATATTTTTTGTTTTCTTGTTTGTCGACATAATTAAATATAATATATATAATATATATAATTTAAATAATTAATTATATATTATATTAAATTCATGTGCATAGTTGACTTGTAAATTTCGTTCCGATGACTCGTACGTTGTCACTCGACTTATGTCCCGGTTCCGGTTTCTCGAACGCAATTTCGTACGCTTAGAAAACTCGCAATTTACGTTTTGTGACTCGTACTTTTGTCAAAATATAGTCTTAAATTATCAACAAACTATATCATTCAAAGTGTATCTTAAACTTTCGAGTGTTTTGGTCATTTACTTTTATAAATCATTGTCTCACTATTTGTTAATATATATATATATATATATATATATATATATATATATATATATATATATATATATATATATATAATAATAATAATAACAAATCGTTTTATGACCAAGTTAATATATATTTTCAACATTCATAAACACGTTTTAAATATACGTCGTAAGTTATTCATACAATTAATATTCCAACTTATCATATATATTCAAATAAATATTTAAACCAATAAGTTTAATGTACGGTATCAAAAAAATTAATACATTGTTACGTTTTCAAGTTATAGTATATATATATGTATCTATATACATATAATTGTTCGCGAATCGTCGAGAACAACCGAAAGGTATTTGAATATATGAAAATAGTTCAAAAATTTTGAGATTCAATTTTACAGACTTTGTTTATCGTGTCGAAAATGTTAATCATACAAAGATTAAGTTTAAATTTGGTCAGAAATTTCCGGGTCATCACAGTACCTACCCGTTAAAGAAATTTCGTCCCGAAATTTGAGTGAGGTCGTCATGACTAACAATAAAAATATTTTCATGCCGTATATGTGTTGATAAATAGAGTTTTATCACCGTTGAATAATATGGATAAAACAATCCGATTATTCGAAGCGTATGAGAGAAGTTATCGTAAAAGAGTGAAATGGAGAATAGAGATTCGTCTTAACTCTTGACGTATTAACGATTGATTTCCGTAATTTAAGGAATAGAAAATCTTCATAATCTAAATAAGATTTGATTCTTCGGAATTTAAGGAAATTAAGATTTCTTTTGATTAAATGCGTAATTTGCCTCGATTGCTATGTTTGATATTTCGCTATAAATTGACCTCTTCCGTTTCATTATTTTCATCACTCTTACATCTTCTTCCTCATTTCCTATTTTTAAAAGATTGTAAAAATGCTTCATCCAGTTCTGATTCTTGATATACTCCTAACTTTCATATCTGTCATTCTTCTTTTTCATCTACCACCGGATGAAGTTATTTTCTTCTACCATTACCTTGGGGTTATAGTGTTTTTCATTCTCCCGTGTCTTTATATTGCTATACCCATTGATATACACGGTTTGTAATTTCTGGGTGGCTGTTGGGTTTTATATCTTCCCTTATATTTCGATGTTTCTACTTCTGTCTTTCCATAATCATTGACATCCACAGTTAATACTCTCTCTAATTTACTGTGATTTATATATACTCCCATTGATATTTTGAAGCTTCATGCTTTTGTTTTATCTTCCTGACTTTAAATCAAGCGAATAATGGTCCAGAATTCGTAGGTATGAATTTCGGAATGAACATAATTAATGTTCTAAAAAAAATGGTAATAGCACAATCTGACTTGTCAAATTACCAGAATACCTCGAAAAGACCGAATCATTAAGAAAATATTTTCTTGATGGTTTAGAGGTTAAATAGAATGAAAGAGTTATGTAACATGGTTTATAATGAGGGTATGATCTGTGAACCTTTATCACGTTCCATTAGAAACTCAGCACGACTTACTGTAATATAATCACGTTGATCAAGTGTCATTATATTATATTAACTCATGCTTCAGTTCCCAACACCACTTCAAAAATATTCATATTTTAAACTCGAAGGTTTCAGAATTTAGAAACTAAAATAGTTTCTTTTATGATGTTACACAGATATCGCAAGGAGAAAATTGATTTCCGATGAGAATGATTATGGAATTATCTCCAGAAATATGGAGGATATTTATAATGAAAGATACGATGATATCTTAGAATTTCTAATATCAGAGGATGATGAAGAATATTGTTCGCAAGGGTTTAGATTCGGAAGCAAGGTATTCGTTAATGGCTTCAGAAGATACTGAATAATTTAGATTCTTTGAAGGCAGGTTTAGTCTTTGTGATTTATCCACAGCCTCTTTCATACTTTGCTCAATCCGTTTTTCAGTTCCAAACCTTCTCTTTTTCTGAGCTTTGCCAACACACTATTCTTTATCATCAAACTTTTGGCTGTTAAGATCGTTTACAGTTTTTGCTGCTTCATCAGCATTCAAAGTTATCATAACCGAATCGTTGGTTATCAATCCGAGGTGTTTTCAAAAGTTTGAAGGGTTTGCATGAAGATTGTAATTGTCAAGATACATATGATGTTCTAGAATTTTGAACGATACAATTTTTTTTTCTGGGTTTAAATGAATAGAAGTGATGTTCTAGCACAGTTTTGAAGTCAAAGTATAGCATTTGAAAGATGTAAGAATCTAAGAGTGATGTTTTCTGTTAAATCTTGGCTTGGATTCTGATTTTTCAAAATCAGAATATGTAATTGAATTTGTATGGAAACGATTGTATATCGTTGTGAGCATAGTTAATAATTTTTGAATCAAAGTTGAAGAATGTACAATATAACATATTAATTGTGAACTTATATATTTCCCGAGTATTACCTACCCGTTAAAGATTTCACAATTAATACTTTGTACAAAAGAATTTTTTATTACCGTCTTTATGAAAATATATGTATGTATATTTTCTTCAGATGTAATACAGATTTGATGAGTTAATATCATATTAAGCTCATTTGATTTTTGAATTGAATGAATAATCTCTAAAACATTAAGGATTACATAATCTTCGCGGAGTATTTCACTAATGAAATCAATACTTCATTATTTATTCTTATTCCTCGGTGAAGGATGTTGATGCTCGTGGAATTCTTATGAACTTCATAAGATATAAATGATGTTTTCTAAAAAGTTTCGAGTACATCGAAGATAAAAGTGTAAAATCAAATATGTAATTGATTAATACACTAAGTTCATTATGAAATGGAATTCATTGAGTTGAAACAGATATTTGTAGTTAATGATGGTTAAGTTGTTAACGAAGGATGTACATCATAGCATATTAGTAATATGAATTAACCGAGTAGTATCTACCCCTTAAAATTCACACGTAATAGCTTAGTACGAAAAGATTCATGATGGTTTTAAAATTTATATATATAAGATATACATATAAATTCTTTGGATGAATTGAGTTATTACTTCATAACTCATTGATACAATATACTCGTTGTTGACTCGTAATGATGTCCATGGTGCTTTCTTGAACTGACGGAGCTTGTGATGTTAGAGGTGCTACTGATTCTGACGATGTTGACAGCACTGACTGTGCTGGTGAGGCTAATGGTACTGTTGATGCTGTTGGTAAAACAAGTCTAGCTTGTATCTTACACCATTCGGATAAGGGTTTCTACTCTATCTGATTTAGGGTTAAGGCTAGAATAGATAATCTCTAAACTTTAGAAATTACATAATCGCCGTAGAATGTTTCTCCGATGAAGTTATGAATCCATACTTCATCGTTTGTCGTTGCTGGTACTTCTTGGTACCTATAGTGCGTATGATGTTGATATCCGAGGTACAAATTGTGATGTTGAGGCGTGTGATGCGGATGTGGTTGTTGGTGGTGGTAATGATCCTGTTGGTGTGGATGATGGTGGTACCTGTTATGCTGCGGGTGCTGCTACTGGTGTTCGTAACCCTTGCACCATATTCTCCAAAGCCACTACCCGAGCACGAAGCTCGTTGACTTCTTCTATTATACCGGGATGATCGGTGGTTCGGACGATTGGAAAAATAAGATTTATAATATGGGATAGTATATAATCATGATGAGATACTCTGAAAATGAGAGAGAAAATAGTATTACGAATAGGTTCGCCGGTAAGTGCTTCAGGTTCTTCGCCAAGAGGTGAATGTGGTGGATGGAAGGGATCACCTTCTTCTTGTCTCCAATGATTAAGTAGGCTATGAACCCATCCCCAATTCATTCAGAATAGGTGATGGTTGATTGGTTGATCCATTCCGGTTACACTTTCTTCAGAGTTCAGGTGAATATCCATATCGGAATAGCTGCCGGAATTTAAGGAATTTGAACTAGATACGGGATCCATCTTGTATAATTAGAGAGATGATTTTTGATATGAAATAGATTATAGAATTTGATTGGTACTCTTCAATACATAATTTACATATGTATATATAATACCAAAATCCCGTAAATTACGGAGAAATTTTCGGAAGATGGCAGTCAAGGTTTACTGTAATAGATATGCCAAGATATGAATTTTGTCTATACACTATCTATGCAATCAATGCAATAAGACGCGTTTAGACTTAAGATGATAGACAGGTAATTTCTGACAAGAAATGATAAGCAAAACTTTTGACATGCAGACACAGTCGAAGTCCAGACTTACTAATGCATCCTAACAACTATCAGTTAGACACACTTATGCAAGACCTGGTTCACTAGGACCAACGCTCTGATACCAACTGTGACGATGGCTCCAAATCCATATGGACGAACACATCATTCATCGATTTCATTGCGAGGTATTTGACCTTTATATGATACGTTTTGTAAACATTGCATTCTTTTGAAAAGGCACACTATAAATGAATATTTAAATCAAAGGTTTTTGACATCTGATGATTTCTACATATAGACAATCACCGTAAATAATAGTTTACAATAGTAATTCCGTTGACAATGCAGTCAAAATAAGATACATGGTGATGATTTGGTGAATGCAACGTTTCCTTGATAAATATGCCATGTAAGACTCCATGCACATAGCTTGTCTAACATATAAGCAAACAGCGGAAGACTTCTAGGGAACCTGAGAATAAACATGCTAACAAGTGTCAACACAAAGGTTGGTGAGTTCATAGTTTTAATGTTGCGCATAATCTGTATATAAAGGTGAATCACAAGATTTCAGTTGTTTCATCCAGAAACGTTTATCAAAATATTCTACAAGATTGAGCACCCTGGTAACTAAACTTAATGTATATATAATTTATACCCTTTGTATAATAATCTTAATAATACACGCAAACCAACGTGTACGCTTCTCAAATAGCATACGTCCGTTAAAAGGCTAGTGCTCTATCTCGGACGGGGTTATCAAGCCCTATGGATCCATATACTACTACTCGCGCCCACCAGTTCTTATAACTGGCAGTTACTAGTTACCAAAGCTAAGGGATTTTCGGTTCAAACTCAGTGTAGAATTTAGTATGTACTTGTATCCATTGCGTTTAAAATAAAGTGCATGTATTCTCAGCCCAAAAAAATATAGATTGCAAAAGCAATTAAAAAGGAAGCAAACGAAACTCACGCATATAAATATTGTATATCGGTTAATAAAGCATTTGCATGTATTCTCAGCCCAAAAATGTAGAGAGTAAAAGGGATCTTATGAAACTCACCTTAGCAGCATATAAATTCGTTCACCAAAATGTGACCGAAACTCGGATTACCAAATAACCATAGATCTCAATGTATCAATATTGTGATTCAATATTGCAGGAAAGTACGTAGACGTAACAGAGATGATAAACACTAGGTTTGACTTGCGAACAATACCCATGAATATTACCCATAACCTCCATAGCTATAACCCATAGTTTCCTTAGCTCTATCCCGCTTGAAAACCCATTTTGAAAGTGACATGCTCAAGACCTCGTCGTAGTATTTTATGTATAATACTAATTAATAGCAACACTAATACTACTAATAGTAATATTAACATAAATAATAATAATAATAATAATAATAATAATAATAATAATAATAATAATAATAATAATAATAATAATAATAATAATAATAATAATAATAATAATAATAATAATACAGAGATAGATAGAAGTAGATATGTGTAAAAAAATATGCGCAAGAAACCTGGTATTTATAGCCATAATTCCTGATTCTGATGCTCATGCGATCGCATGGGTTTTATGCCTATTTCTCATGCGATCGCATGGCCGTCAGATCCAGCTCACATATTTTTTGTTTTCTTGTTTGTCGACATTATTAAATATAATATATATAATATATATATATAATTTAAATAATTAATTATATATTATATTAAATTCATGTGCATAGTTGACTTGTAATTTTCGTTCCGATGACTCGTACGTTGTCACTCGACTTATGTCCCGGTTCCGGTTTCTCGAACGCAATTTCGTACGCTTAGAAAACTCGCAATTTACGTTTTGTGACTCGTACTTTTGTCAAAATATAGTCTTAAATTATCAACAAACTATATCATTCAAAGTGTATCTTAAACTTTCGAGTGTTTTGGTCATTTACTTCTATAAATCATTGTCTCGCTATTTGTTAATATATATATATATATATATATATATATATATATATATATATATATATATATATATATATATAATAACAAATCGTTTTATAACCAAGTTAATATATATTTTCAACATTCATAAACACGTTTTAAATATACGTCGTAAGTTATTCATACAATTAATATTCCAACTTATCATATATATTCAAATAAATATTTAAACCAATAAGTTTAATGTACGGTATCAAAAAAATTAATACATTGTTACGTTTTCAAGTTATAGTATATATATATATGTATCTATATACATATAATTGTTCGCGAATCATCGAGAACAACCGAAAGGTATTTGAATATATGAAAATAGTTCAAAAATTTTGAGATTCAATTTTACAGACTTTGTTTATCGTGTCGAAAATGTTAATCATACAAAGATTAAGTTTAAATTTGGTCAGAAATTTTCGGGTCATCACATTTTCTCGGTTGGTGCCCGTCCTCCGTTTGGTCTGGGCTTTGACTGGTTAAGGTTTCTGGGTTGGCTGCTTCTGGGGTCTGCTTGGAGGTGTTGATCGTCGGGGATTTAATCTGGGTTTCTGGTCGATGCGGCCTCGAGGGAGGTTTTCTTGGGGTTCCAGGCGGGTGATTGGATTCGGATGTTCGTGCAGGGGTTGGTGCGGTTGGTGTGGGACTCGTGGGTTCTGGCTCACGGTTGCAGACTTCGATTCAGGTGAGGACCTTTTTTGGGGTTTGACTTTCTTCGTGGTGGTTACGTCAATTTGCAACGGGCACGGAGTTTATAGTTTGTTTGTTCGGGTCTACGGGATTTTTCTTCCCGGTTTGTGATGTTGCTTTCAATGTTTATTAATTCTATACGTTAGCTTGTCTTTGTATAGGTGAGTTCAATAGGGCGGTTTGTGATACGCCTGTCAAACAGATTTTATAATCCGTCTCAATTGTAACACCACAAGATCGTCAGATCTTCATTTTATTTTTTTATATATATGTTTTTTCGCCAAAAAAAAAAACAAAAACAAAAACAAGATGGTTAAACATATACTGTATTTATTTGAAGACCAA
Source organism: Rutidosis leptorrhynchoides (assembly GCF_046630445.1). Classification (NCBI taxonomy): domain Eukaryota; kingdom Viridiplantae; phylum Streptophyta; class Magnoliopsida; order Asterales; family Asteraceae; genus Rutidosis; species Rutidosis leptorrhynchoides. Next base: position 475,271,453 of record NC_092335.1, read on the forward strand.
CAATTTTATATTTTTTTATAATTATATTATATTTATATTTATATTTATATATTCAATTAAAACTCCATTCGAATTGATATTTTCACTTTTTGTCGGAGCATCATTTTCTCCAATGATTCTTTTTAGATGGCTCATGTTACTGCGGGTGGATATAAATTTCATGGTTGTATTAGTTAGAGTAAAGTTCATTTTTAAAGATGCTTCGCGGTGTGTGTTTGTGTTATGTTTTAGGCTATCTCATCTCATAAGAATTGCTGGATTTGGGATTATGAAATTCAATTGATCATTGAATCATTCTATTTAACTTCTTTTTTTGCTAAAAATAAGAGGCTCGAAGTTTTGTTAAGATATTGAAATTGATCAGACGAGCTACCAATTTGTGTTGAATTGGCATGTTGGCAAAATGGTAGATTCATACATGCAAAGAATTTGGTAATCCTGGCCTCATTTCACTTGCATATGTTGACCGTATCACAGATGAGTATAAATAAAGCACTTTGCAAGCTCAAATACCGAATAACTATCCTCGTTAGTGATTTCAAATAATTATCTTTAAAAAACTACCTCAAATAACTAACCACTAACTTCAATGTACAACTCTTAATGCTTAAACTATTTTCTTAAGTATAGCTCTATCATTAGATAAATAATAATATTTGACATTTAATTGCTCACCAAACGAAATACTATTGATTCCCAAAACCATTCATGTACTTGGGTTGGCATAGGATTGACTCTTTGGTGCCATCGGTGCCAATCATAGCGCATGAGTTTTGCTTGTGGTTTGGTGTGTCACACTAAGGGTGTTCATCGGTTCGGTTTTCGATTTATTCGGTTCAGTTTTTTCGGTTTTAAAATTCTAAAAATTAAAACCAAAAATCAAACCGAAACCAAATTCAAATATCAAAACCAAAACCAAAACCAAAACCAAAACCAAAACCAAAACCAAAACCGAACCGAAAACCAAATTTGAATTCGGTTCGGTTTCGGTTAAAACCAAATTAACTTCCACATCGATTTTTTTTTTACTTTTTTCTCACGATGTAAATAAACATTATATTATTAACTTTGTAAGTATCATACTAAAATAATATATATAATCAAACATATACACAAATTTTAGAAAATAAAATAAGCTTATATAACATCATAATACAATACATTTTATATCAAAAAATAAACAAAACCAATACCAATAGCAAAACTAAAACTTTCTCTGTTTTAGTCATAGTGTATACTTTCTAATAATAAACTGTTGTAAAGCAGTGTATATAAATTTGATTGATTCAACGTGCACACACACATAAATTGAACTGAATAGCAAATCGACTTGAAATGATTACAGTTTCAAAAATGTAGAGTTAAAAGAAAAATTATGAAATTAAAGATTAAAATAGGATTTCAATCCAAGTAAACCGAATTTGACTTGAAGAGTTAAAATATCTATTCAAAATCGTTTCTCGTACATGTATACAATAATATAAATAACTTAAAATATTTATTTAATATTGTATAAATTGAATTCGGTTTAATATTCGGTTTTCGGTTAACCAAATTAAAAAATTTCAAAACCGAAAAACCGAATTAAAATTCGGTTTCGGTTTTTCTCGATCCGAAAACCATTTTTCAAATTCGGTTTGGTTTTTTCCGATTTGGTTTCGATTCTATATTCGGTTTAAATGGTTTCAAACCAAATGGTGCACATCCCTGTGTCACACCACCATTGATGCGAGTGCTATAAGTAAAAACAAATGAGTTTATTAAACACCTTTTATTTTGGAACAACGGAAATTTATTAGAAACTAAAACATCCCGTTGTTTTCGTTCTCGTTGAACTTTCTTGCTATGGTACCTTATAAAGTCGCCCGTTTTTTAGAGTTTCCTTGAATCGGATCTTTAGGCATATCAATCTTGAAATGTCCCGTTCTTATTGATTAAAAACGTTCCATATTAATTGATTTCGTTGCGAGGTTTTGACCTCTATATGAGACGTTTTTCAAAGACTGCATTCATTTTAAAACAAACCATAACCTTTATTTCATCAATAAAGGTTTAAAAAGCTTTACGTAGATTATCAAATAATGATAATCTAAAATATCCTGTTTACACACGACCATTACATAATGGTTTACAATACAAATATGTTACAACAAAATAAGTTTCTTGAATGCAGTTTTTACACAATATCATACAAGCATGGACTCCAAATCTCGTCCTTATTTAAGTATGCGACAGCGGAAGCTCTTAATAATCACCTGAGAATAAACATGCTTAAAACGTCAACAAAAATGTTGGTGAATTATAGGTTTAACCTATATATATCAAATCATAATAATAGACCACAAGATTTCATATTTCAATACACATCCCATACATAGAGATAAAAATCATTCATATGGTGAACACCTGGTAACCGACATTAACAAGATGCATATATAAGAATATCCCCATCATTCCGGGACACCCTTCGGATATGATATAAATTTCGAAGTACTAAAGCATCCGGTACTTTGGATGGGGTTTGTTAAGCCCAATAGATCTATCTTTAGGATTCGCGTCAATTAGGGTGTCTGTTCCCTAATTCTTAGATTACCAGACTTAATAAAAAGGGGCATATTCGATTTCGATAATTCAACCATAGAATGTAGTTTCACGTACTTGTGTCTATTTTGTAAATCATTTATAAAACCTGCATGTATTCTCATCCCAAAAATATTAGATTTTAAAAGTGGGACTATAACTCACTTTCACAGATTTTTACTTCGTCGGGAAGTAAGACTTGGCCACTGGTTGATTCACGAACCTATAACAATATATACATATATATCAAAGTATGTTCAAAATATATTTACAACACTTTTAATATATTTTGATGTTTTAAGTTTATTAAGTCAGCTGTCCTCGTTAGTAACCTACAACTAGTTGTCCACAGTTAGATGTACAGAAATAAATCGATAAATATTATCTTGAATCAATCCATGACCCAGTGTATACGTATCTCAGTATTGATCACAACTCAAACTATATATATTTTGGAATCAACCTCAACCCTGTATAGCTAACTCCAACATTCACATATAGAGTGTCTATGGTTGTTCCGAAATATATATAGATGTGTCTACATGATAGGTCGAAACATTGTATACGTGTCTATGGTATCTCAAGATTACATAATATACAAACAAGTTGATTAAGTTATGGTTGGAATAGATTTGTTACCAATTTTCACGTAGCTAAAATGAGAAAAATTATCCAATCTTGTTTTACCCATAACTTCTTCATTTTAAATCCGTTTTGAGTGAATCAAATTGCTATGGTTTCATATTGAACCCTATTTTATGAATCTAAACAGAAAAAGTATAGGTTTATAGTCGGAAAAATAAGTTACAAGTCATTTTTGTAAAGGTAGTCATTTCAGTCGAAAGAACGACGTCTAGATGACCATTTTAGAAAACATACTTCCACTTTGAGTTTAACCATAATTTTTGGATATAGTTTCATGTTCATAATAAAAATCATTTTCTCAGAATAACAACTTTTAAATCAAAGTTTATCATAGTTTTTAATTAACTAACCCAAAACAGCCCGCGGTGTTACTACGACGGCGTAAATTCGGTTTTACGGTGTTTTTCGTGTTTCCAGGTTTCAAATCATTAAGTTAGCATATCATATAGATATAGAACATGTGTTTAGTTTATTTTAAAAGTCAAGTTAGAAGGATTAACTTTTGTTTGCGAACAAGTTTAGAATTAACTAAACTATGTTCTAGTGATTACAAGTTTAAACCTTCGAATAAGATAGCTTTATATGTATGAATCGAATGATGTTATGAACATCATTACTACCTTAAGTTCCTTGGATAAACCTACTGGAAAAGAGAAAAATGGATCTAGCTTCAATGGATCCTTGGATGGCTCGAAGTTCTTGAAGCAGAATCATGACACGGAAACAAGTTCAAGTAAGATCATCACTTAAAATAAGATTGTTATAGTTATAGAAATTGAACCAAAGTTTGAATATGATTATTACCTTGTATTAGAATGATAACCTACTGTAAGAAGCAAAGATTTCTTGAGGTTGGATGATCACCTTACAAGATTGGAAGTGAGCTAGCAAACTTGAAAGTATTCTTGATTTTATGAAACTAGAACTTTTGGAATTTATGAAGAACACTTAGAACTTGAAGATAGAACTTGAGAGAGATCAATTAGATGAAGAAAATTGAAGAATGAAAGTGTTTGTAGGTGTTTTTGGTCGTTGGTGTATGGATTAGATATAAAGGATATGTAATTTTGTTTTCATGTAAATAAGTCATGAATGATTACTCATATTTTTGTAATTTTATGAGATATTTCATGCTAGTTGCCAAATGATGGTTCCCACATGTGTTAGGTGACTCACATGGGCTGCTAAGAGCTGATCATTGGAGTGTATATACTAATAGTACATACATCTAAAAGCTGTGTATTGTACGAGTACGAATACGGATGCATACGAGTAGAATTGTTGATGAAACTGAACGAGGATGTAATTGTAAGCATTTTTGTTATATACATGTATATACATTTTAACTGAGTCGTTAAGTCATCGTTAGCCGTTACATGTAAGTGTTGTTTTGAAACCTTTAGGTTAACGATCTTGTTAAATGTTGTTAACCCAATGTTTATAATATCAAATTATTATATTATCATGATATTATGATGTACGAATATCTCTTAATATGATATATATACATTAAATGTCGTTACAACGATAATCGTTACATATATGTCTCGTTTAAAAGTCATTAAGTTAGTAGTCTTGTTTTTACATATGTAGTTCATTGTTAATATACTTAATGATATGTTTACTTATCATAGTATCATGTTAACTATATATATATCCATATATATGTCATCATATAGTTTTTACAAGTTTTAACGTTCGTGAATCACCGGTCAACTTGGGTGGTCAATTGTCTATATGAAACATATTTCAATTAATCAAGTCTTAACAAGTTTGATTGCTTAGCATGTTGGAAACATTTAATCATGTAAATATCAATCTCAATTAATATATATAAACATGGAAAAGTTCGGGTCACTACAAATCTAACACTGTGCCGACCAAACTTCTTGCGGTGCCCATAATTTCTGTTCATCGGTTCACGCGGTTGATCTTTACCCTTTCTTTGATGGTTATGTTTTTTCCTCGATCTGTCAGCTTTAGTTTCTTACGTTTGTACGTGTTGGGTTTGTTGTTAAAAATTTTGTTGTTGAAAATTTACGGGTTGAAACCCGAGTTGTTATTGAAGTTGTTTGTAGTTGTTGAGGTTGCTGTAAATAGTTGATGTAAGACCCTATTTCGGTTTCAGCTCTGTTCAGTTAATTGGGACGCCGTCCAATTTATGGGACGCCGTCCAGTAGAAAAGGGTTGGACGCCGTCCAAACGGTCTGGCGGGTTAGCTGTCTCGTTTTGAGATATTTAAGGGGTATTATGGTAAATTCACTTGTGGCACGTTTTGAGGCCACAAAAGCTGATCCAATCTCATTTGGATCTTATCTTCCACCTCTCCAAACACTCTCAACCCTTTTTAGTGAGAGAAACCTTGGTTTTAGAGAGAGAGAGAGAGAGAGAGAGCGCTTGATTGGAGAAGAAGGAGTTGGATTCTCACCGAAGTGCGAGCTTTAAAGTTGTTCATCTAGTCACTAGCTAGGTTGTGATAGTGTTGGTAAGTTCTAAACCTAATTTCTTTACTTGACTAGCGATAAGGGTTAGGATTTGGGTAAATGGTGAACATAAAACCCATGTTTGGTGATTTTGGGTGTTTTTGGGTAAGTTTGGGTCATGAGGACTCAAAGATAACTAACCTAGGGTTTCAAAGTGTTAATTAGTGGTTATGAGTCTTAAATGGTTAGTTAATCACTAACACACCTTGATATTAAGTAAGTGGGTGTTATTTGGGTATGTTGGTGACCTAAATGGGTGTGTTAACCTTGAAACGGGTCAAATGAGCCTTTGGTGACCTAAGTTGTTTAATGAGTATGAAAATGCGATAACCTTGTGTTAATAAGTGAATTAAGACCAAAATTTGGCTAGTGTTAGGGTTTGGCGAAGATGACATAATGATTAGGGTTAAGGGTCCAAATGGGTCGAAATTTCACTATGGGTCAAAATGACACTAGAATGGTGAGTGAGTTGGTTGACCAACTTGATTGTATGATTGATTATATGCATAATGTAATAGGTACGTCACGTTGAAGGTTGCGAGCTTGATTATCTCACCAAAGGCGTTAAGGTGAGTGGAATAATTATGCGTATATGTATGTGACGTGTTTATTTGTGAATGTTATGGCATGAACCAACGAGCCGGTAGTACCATAGCATGTATGTGGCGAGTATCATGATGTGAACCACGAGCCGGTAGCATCAAGTGTGAATCATGAGCCGGTAGCACTATAAAATCATGATGTGAACCACGAGCCGGTAGCATCAAGTGTGAACCACGAGCCGGTAGCACCACGAGCCGGTAGCATCAAGTGTAAACCACGAGCCGGTAGCACTATAAAATGAGGCGTGAACCACGAGCCGGTAGCGCCAAAGTGTGAACCACGAGCCGGTAGCACTATAAAGGAGTATGACTCAAATGCGAAGTGGCATGAACCAAAGATCCGGTAGCGTCATAGCATTACGTATGGTGTGAACCACGAGCCGGTAGCACCATAGCGTTATGGTTAACCATATTGTGTTTGTTAATTATTGTTAGCATGCTACATATATATTGTGTTGAGTATATGCTAATGAGGTGTTGTTGTACTGACCCGAACTTTTCCATGTTTATATATATTAAATGAAATTATTATTTACATGATCAAGTGTTTCCAACATGTTAAGCAATCAAACTTGTTAAGACTTGATTAATTGAAATAGGTTTCATATAGACAATTGACCACCCAAGTTGACCGGTGATTCACGAACGTTAAAACTTATAAAAACTATATGATGTCATATATATGGATATATATATATATATATATATATATATATATATATATATATATATATATATATATATATATATATATATATATAGTTAACATGGTATTATGATAAGTAAACATATCATTAAGTATATTAACAATGAACTACATATGTAAAAACAAGATTACTAACTTAAGGATTTCGAAACGAGGCATATATGTAACGATTATCGTTGTAACGACATTTAAATGTATATATATCATATTAAGATATATTAATACATCATAATATCATGATAATGTAATAATTTAACATCTCTTTAGATATAATAAACAATGGGTTAACAACATTTAACAAGATCGTTAACCTAAAGGTTTCAAAACAACACTTACATGTAACGACTAACGATGACTTAACGACCCAGTTAAAATGTATATACATGTAGTGTTTTAATATGTATTTATACACTTTTGAAAGACTTCAAGACACTTATCAACATACTTCTACTTAAAAAAATGCTTACAATTACATCCTCGTTCAGTTTCATCAACAATTCTACTCGTATGCACCCGTATCCGTACTCGTACAATACACAGCTTTTAGATGTATGTACTATTGGTATATACACTCCAATGATCAGCTCTTAGCAGCCCATGTGAGTCACCTAACACATGTGGGAACCATCATTTGGCAACTAGCTTGAAATATCTCATAAAATTACAAAAATATTAGTAATCATTCATGACTTATTTACATGTAAACAAAATTACACATCCTTTATATCTAATCCATATACCAATGACCAAAAACACCTACAAACACTTTCATTCATCAATTTTCTTCATCAAATTGATCTCTCTCAAGTTCTATCTTCAAGTTCTAAGTGTTCTTCATAAATTCTATAAGTTCTAGTTTCATAAAATCAAGAATACTTCCAAGTTTGCTAGCTTACTTCCAATCTTATAAAGTGATCATCCAACCTCAAGAAATCTTTCTTATTTACAGTAAGATATATTTCTAATACAAGGTAATACTCATATTCAAACTTTGATTCAATTTCTATAACTATAACAATCTTATTTTGAGTGGAAACTTACTTGAACTTGTTTTCGTGTCATGATTCTGCTTCAAGAACTTTCAAGCCATCCAAGGATCCTTTGAAGCTAGATATATTTTTCTCATTTCCAGTGGGTTTATCCACAAAACCCGAGGTAGTAATGATGTTCATAATATCATTCGATTCATATATATAAAACTACCTTATTCGAAGGTTTAAACTTATAATCACTAGAACATAGTTTAGTTAATTCTAAACTTGTTCGCAAACAAAAGTTAATCCTTCTAACTTGACTTTTAAAATCAACTAAACACATGTTCTATATCTATATGATATGCTAAATTAATGATTTAAAACCTGAAAACACGAAAAACACCGTAAAACTGGATATACGCCGTCGTAGTAACACCGCGGGCTGTTTTAGGTTAGTTAATTAAAAACTATGATAAACTTTGATTTAAAAGTTGTTCTTCTGGGAAAATGATTTTTCTTATGAACATGAAACTATATCCAAAAATCATGAAAAAACTCAAAATGGAAGTATGTTTTCCAAAATGGTCATCTAGACGTCGTTCTTTCGTCTGAAATGACTACCTTTACAAAAACGACTTGTAACCTGTATTTCTGACTATAAACTTATACTTTTTCTGTATAGATTTATAAACTTAAGTTCAATATGAAACCATAGCAATTGGATTCACTCAAAACGGATTTAAAACGAAGAAGTTATGGGTAAAACAAGATTGGATATTTTTACTTGTTGTAGCTACGTGAAAATTGGTATCAAATCTATACAAATCATATCCTAGCTAACTTATATTGTATTATACATGTATTCTAATATAATATGTAATCTTGGGATACCATAGACACGTATGCAAATGTTTTGACATATCATATCGACCCATCTATATATATTATTTGGAACAACCATAGACACTCTATATGCAGTAATGTTGGAGTTAGCTATACAGGGTTGAGGTTGATTCCAAAAATATATATACTTTGAGTTGTGATCTAGCCTAAGACGTGTATACACTGGGTCGTGGATTGGGTCAAGATAATATATATCAATCTAATTCTGTACATCTAACTATGTACAACTAGTTGTAGGTTACTAACGAGGACAGCTGACTGAAAATATTTAAAACATTAAAACGTATTAAAAAATCTGTGGCCAAGTCTTACTTCCCGACGAAGTAAAAATCTGTGAAAGTGAGTTATAGTCCCACTTTTAAAATCTAATATTTTGGGATGAGAATACATGCAGCTTTATAAATGTTTTACAAAATAGACACAAGTACGCAAAACTACATTCTATGGTTGGATTATTAAACCGAATATCGCCCTTCAAGTCTGGTAGCCTAAGAATTAGGGAAATGGCCCCTAATTGATGCGAATCCTAAAGATAGATCTATTGGGATTAACAACCCCCATTCAAGTTATGGATGGTTTAGTACTTCGAGATTATTATACAGACGAGAGGTTCTGTTTTAGGGATATTCTATGCATTAAGTTAACGTCGGTTACCAGGTGTTCAACATATAAATGATTTTTATCTCTATGCAGTTTGCGAAATGCCTAATAAGAGATGTGTTATAAAAATGAAATCTTGTGGTCTATTATTATGATTTAATAATATGTAGGTTAAACCTATAACTCACCAACAATTTTGTTGACATTTTAAGCATGTTTATTCTCAGGTGATTATTAAGAGCTTCCGTTGTTGCATACTAAATTAAGGACAAGATTTGGAGTCCATGTTTGTATAATATTGTTTAAAAACTGCATTCGAAGACTTATGTTGATGTGTAATATTATTGTAAACCATTATGTAATGGTCGTGTGAAAAATTCTATATTTTAGATTATCATTATTTGAAAATCGTCGTAATATTTTAAAGGTTATGGTTTGTTTTAAAATCGAATGCAGTCTTTGAAAAACGTCTCATATAGAGGTCAAAACCTCGCGACGAAATCAATTAATATGGAACGTTTTTAATCAATAAGAACGGGACATTTCAGTTGGTATCCGAGCGTTGGTCTTAGAGAACCAGAAATTTGCATTAGTGTGTCTTATCGAGTTTGTTAAGATACATTAGTGAGTCTGGACTTCGACCGTGTTTTCTTTAAAAACGATTGCTTAACACTTTTGTTGAAAACTATATATTATTAACATGTAAATATTATGTGATATATTAACCTCTTAATATGTTTGATATTGTGTGATAGATGTCTACCACTAGTACAAATCCCATCGACTCACCTAATAATAATGAAGAGTCGAACATAATTTGGGAAGATTCACAAATTCCAGAAGAGGAACCGGAAGAAGAGGAACCGGAAGAAGAGGAATCAGAAGAGGAGGAACCGGAAGAGGAGGAACCGGAAGAAGAAGAGGTTCCGGAGGAAGAAATATTGATACCTACAGTAGATCGATTAAATAAAAGAAAATCATCAACCAACGGACCAAAGTTAAAAATGGTCAATGGTGTTTCCGCCGAGGAAGCAAAATATTGGGAAGATTACTAATTTTCTGATGAATCGGATCCCGATGAGGATTCCGATGATGTTATAGAAATTACCTCGACCCAATTTAATATGGCAAAAGAAAATAATAAGGGAAAAGGTATAAAAATAGAGAAACCTGATTCCAACCCCGATGAACTTTATATGTATCGGCAACATCCGTATTTCCTAAAATGTAACAATGACCCGGGAACCTTTAAACTACCAGGTTTTTCTAAACCATTGTGGAAAACGACAGCTCGTATTAGGGGAGCATTATATATCCCTAGGAAATTAGCAAAATGAACCAAGTCCAAAGAAGAAGAAACGAGTGAGTCGGATTAAAGAGTTGTAATCATGTTGTGTAATATATGTAATATAGTGTGCTTGTACTTTTATGTTCTATGTAAAAATTGCTTGTATTGTTTGTTAATTATCTTTTACGAATCTAATCCTTGTCTATTTTACAGTATAAAAACAAAATGGACGTTAAGGGTAGACAACCGAATATTTTAGAAGACCTACCAGAGGATATGATTGAGGAAATCTTGTCTAGAGTCGGTCAGAATTCATCAGCACATTTAGTTATGGCGAAATTAACTTGTCAAACATTTGAAAGACTTTCCCGAAATGCCTTAGTTTATAAAAGACTTTCCTTTGATAGGTGAGGTATATCACATTGGGGAGACCGTAAGTTACGCCTTGTTTTCTTTAAAGCGTTAAATGCGGGGAACCCAAATGCAATTTTACGCTACGGGTTAAGAACCTATTTTGACTCAACATATCCCAACATAGGATTTCGTGAGTTAGAAAGAGCTTCTAACATGCAACATAAAGAAGCATGTTATGCTTACGGGTTAATAATGTTCGCTTCTCATCAAATTAAGAAAAAGAACATTGGGTTGCAAATTTTAAATAAAACATTCCCACAAGTGATGGACTCGGTAGTTGAGATGAGAAACAAGGTTTTTAGATTATTACGGGGCTGTTGGACATTACGAAACCCTCATCCTTTTGACGACATTACAACATGCTGTCTTGTCAACGGTCACAACGGTTATGTTCCACAAGACCAAGGATGGGAAGTAGTCATAGTAAATCCAGAATGCATGACTTGTTTCTGGACGTATGAATTACGTGTCTTTATTGTCTTTGTTGAACGACTTGCGTATTAACTAGAATTGTCTTCACAACTGTTTTGTATCAGAGTTTTTATGTGCTATATTTCATGCTATATGTAAAATAGCGGTATTGTAAGTTTGCAAAATATTGTATAAAAGTTTGAATGTGAAATATTATTACAATCAGTTTTCATATAGAATTGTAGTAGTTGAATTGTATGTTAGCTACTATGTATGAACTTAACGGGTAGGTATTACCCGAATTAAAACTTATAAAACGCTAATATGAAGAAAAAGCTTTTATAAATGAGTTCATATTATGCTACGGAATACTATTGACTACTCTTAATATTCTATATGATTAACTTAATTCTTTTGGCTATTTTTGAAGGAAATGACACCGACTACTCGTCAGAACTTGAACATGAGTGAGGAAGACTTCCGTGCTTTCCTTGCAGCAAATATAGCCGCAGTACAGGCTGCAATGCAAAACAACAATAACTCAGGGTCTAGCAGTGGAGTTAACTCCACAGGAAACCATGTAGGATGCTCCTACAAGGCTTTCACTGCCTGTAAACCTCTGGAATTCGATGGAACTGAAGGACCAGTCAGACTAAAACGATGGACCGAAAAGGTCGAATCTGTGTTTGCTATAAGCAAATGTGCTGAGGAAGTTAAGGTAAAGTACGCCACGCATACCTTCACAGGTGCTGCGTTAACATGGTGGAATACCTATCTCGAACAAGTGGGACAAGATGCTGCTTACGCACTACCGTGGTCAGCATTCAAACACTTAATGAATGAGCAGTACCGTCCCAGAAACGAGGTCAATAAGCTCAAGGTAGAGCTTAGAGGGTTACGAACACAAGGGTTTGATATTACCATGTACGAACGACGATTCACAGAGTTGTACCTATTATGTCCGAGAGCGTTCGAAGATGAAGAATAGAAGATCGACGCATTTGTAAAAGGGTTACCAGTAAGGATTCAAGAAGATGTGAGTTCACACGAGCCCGCTTCCATACAAAAGGCAAGTAGAATGGCTCATAAACTCATAAATCAGATTGAGGGAAGAATTAAAGAGCAGGCGGCCGAAGAAGCCAACACGAAACAACTCAAGAGAAAGTGGGAAGAAACCAGTGACAAAGGTCACCAATACAACAAAAACAATAATTCCAACCACAGCCGCAACAACAATCGCAACAATAACCGTAATCCTAACAATAACTACAACAAACGTCCCAACAACAACAACAACAACTACAACAACTGTTCCAACAACAATGACAATCTCAACAACAACCTCAATAACAACAACGGCAACAAAAACCAAAAATGCCAAAGGTGTGAAGAGTACCACCAGAATGGGTTCTGCACGACATTTTGCACCAAGTGTAAAAGAACTGGCCATGGTACGAAAAAGTGTGAGGTCTACGGACCAAAGTTTAACAGAACTAAAGGAACAAATAGTGGCAAAACAAGTAATGCCGCCTTTGTTTGTTATGGATGTGGAAAACCGGGCCACATTAGAAGTAATTGCCTGAATCAGGGGAATGCTAATGGGCAAGGCCGCGGAAGAGTTTTCAATATTAATACGGTAGAAGCGCAGGAAGACCCGGAGCTTGTTACGGGTACGTTTCTTATTGATAATAAATCTGCTTATGTTTTATTTGATTCGGGTGAGGATAGAAGATATATGAGTAGATATTTTTGTGCTAAGTTAAGTTGTCCATTGACACCTTTGGATAGTAAATTTTTACTCGAATTAGCAAACGGTAAATTAATTTCAGCAGATAATATATGTCGGGATAGAGAAATTAAACTGGGGGATGAAACGTTTAAAATTGATTTAATACTAGTCGAGTTAGGGAGTTTTGATGTAATAATTGGTATGAACTGGTTGAAAAAGGTGAGAGCAGAGGTCGTTTGTTACAAAAATGCGATTCGCATTATGCTTGAAAAGGGAAAACCTTTAATGGTGTACGGAGAAAAGAACAATGCGAAATTAAATCTTATTAGTAGTTTGAAGGAGCAAAAACTAATAAGAAAAGGTTGTTACATCATTCTAGTACACATCAAGGAAGTTAAACCTGAAGAAAAGAACATCAATGATGTTCCCGTCGCAAAAGAATTTCCCGATGTATTTCCGAAAGAATTACCGGGATTACCCCCACATCGATTCGTTGAATTTCAAATAGACCTTGTACCAGGAGCTGCACCAATAGCTCGTGCTCCATACAGACTCGCACCCAGTGAAATGAAAGAATTACAAAGTCAGTTACAGGAACTTTTAGAGCGTGGTTTCATTCGACCAAGCACATCACCGTGGGGGGCTCTATTTTGTTTGTCAAGAAGAAGGATGGTACATTTAGGTTGTGTATCGACTACCGAGAGTTGAACAAACTTACCATCAAGAACCGCTACCCACTACTGAGAATCGACGACTTATTTGATCAACTACAAGGCTCGTCGGTTTATTCGAAGATTGATTTACGTTCTGGGTATCATCAAATGCGGGTGAAGGAGGATGATATTCTAAAGACTACTTTTAGGACGCGTTACGGTCATTACGAGTTTATGGTTATGCCGTTTGGGTTGACTAACGCGCCAGCTGTGTTCATGGACCTCATGAACCGAGTGTGTGGACCATACCTTGACAAGTTTGTCATTGTTTTCGTCGATGACATACTTATTTACTCAAAGAATGACCAAGAGCATGAAGAACATTTGAGAAAAGTGCTAGAGTTGTTAAGAAAAGAAAAACTGTACGCTAAGTTTTCAAAGTGTGCATTTTGGTTGGAAGAAGTTCAATTCCTTGGTCATATAGTGAACAAAGAAGGTATTCAGGTCGATCCAGCAAAGATTGAAACCGTTGAAAAGTGGGAAACCCCGAAAACTCCAAAACACATACGTTAATTTTTAGGGCTAACTGGTTATTACAGGAGATTCATCCAAGATTTTTCCAAAATAGCAAAACTCTTGACTGCATTAACGCATAAAGGGAGGAAATTTGAATGGAAGGATGAACAAGAAAAAGCTTTTCAATTATTGAAGAAAAAGTTAACTACATCACCTATATTGTCATTACCTGAAGGGAATGATGATTTTGTGATATATTGTGATGCCTCAAAGCAAGGTCTCGGTTGTGTATTAATGCAACGAACGAAGGTAATTGCTTATGCGTCTAGACAATTGAAGATTCACGAGCAGAATTATATGACGCATGATTTGGAATTTGGCGCAGTTGTTTTTGCATTAAAGACTTGGAGGCACTACTTATATGGAGTCAAAAGTATTATATATACCGACCATAAAAGTCTTCAACAATATTTAATCAGAAACAACTGAATATGAGGCAGCGTAGGTGGATTGAATTGTTGAATGATTACAACTTTGAGATTCGTTACCACCCGAGGAAGGAAAATGTGGTAGCCGACGCCTTGAGCAGAAAGGACAGAGAACCCATTCGAGTAAAAGCTATGAATATAATGATTCACACTAACCTTACTACTCAAATAAAGGAGGCGCAACAAGGAGTTTTAAAAGAGGGAAATTTAAAGGATGAAATACCCAAAGGATCAGAGAAGCATCTTAATATTTGGGAAGACGGAACCCGGTATAGGGCTGAAAGAATTTGGGTACCAAAATTTGGAGATATGAGAGAAATGTTACTTAGAGAAGCTCATAAAACCAGATACTCAATACATCCTGAAACGGGGAAGATGTACAAGGATCTCAAGAAACATTTTTGGTGGCCGGGTATGAAAGCCGATGTTGCTAAATACGTAGGAGAATGTTTGACGTGTTCTAAGGTCAAAGCTGAGCATCAGAAACCATCATGTCTACTTCAACAACCCGAAAGCCCGGAATGGAAATGGGAAAACATTACCATGGATTTCATCATTAAATTGCCAAGGACTGCAAGTGGTTTTGATACTATTTGGGTAATAGTTGATCGTCTCACCAAATCAGCACACTTACTGCCAATAAGAGAAGATGACAAGATGGAGAAGTTAGCACGACTGTATTTAAAGGAAGTCGTCTCCAGACATGGAATACCAATCTCTATTATCTCTGATAGGGATGACAGATTTGTTTCAAGGTTTTGGCAGACATTACAACAAGCATTGGGAACTCGTCTAGACATGAGTACTGCCTATCATCCACAAACCGATGGGCAGAGCGAAAGGACGATACAGACTCTTGAAGACATGCTACGAGCATGTGTTATTGATTTTAGAAATGGTTGGGATCGACATCTACCATTAGCAGAATTTTCCTACAACAACAGTTACCACTCGAGTATCGAAATGGCACCGTTCGAAGCACTTTATGGTAGAAAGTGTAGATCTCCAATTTGTTGGAATGAATTGGGGGATAGACAGATTACGGGTCCGGAGATTATCCAAGAAACTACAGAGAAAATCATCCAAATTCAACAACATTTGAAAACCGCTCAGAGTCAACAAAAGAGCTACGCGGACCTTAAAAGAAAAGATATAGAATTTGAAATTGGGGAGATGGTCATGCTTAAGGTTTCACCTTAGAAAGGCGTTGTTCGATTTGGTAAACGGAGGAAACTAAATCCAAGATACATTGGACCATTCAAGATTTTAGATCGTGTCAGACCAGTAGCCTACCGACTTGAATTACCTCAACAACTCGCCAATGTACATAATACATTTCACGTCTCGAATCTGAAGAAGTGCTTAGCTAAAGAAGATCTCACTATTCCTTTAGACGAAATTAAAATCAATGAAAAACTACAATTCATTGAAGAACCCGTCGAGATAATGGATCGTGAGGTTAAAAGGCTCAAGAAAAATAAGATACCAATTGTTAAGGTTCGATGGAATGCTCGTAGAGGACCCGAGTTCACCTGGGAATGAAAAGATCAGATGAAGAAGAAATACCCGCACTTATTTCCAGAAGATACGTCAACACCTCCAACTGCTTAAAATTTCGGGACGAAATTTATTTAACGGGTAGGTACTGTAGTGACCCGAACTTTTCCATGTTTATATATATTAAATGAAATTGTTATTTACATGATTAAGTGTTTCCAACATGTTAATCAATCAAACTTGTTAAGACTTGATTAATTGAAATAGGTTTCATATAGACAATTGACCACCCAAGTTGACCGGTGATTCACGAACGTTAAAACTTGTAAAAACTATATGATGTCATATATATGGATATATATATATATATATATATATATATATATATATATATAGTTAACATGGTATTATGATAAGTAAACATATCATTAAGTATATTAACAATGAACTACATATGTAAAAACAAGACTACTAACTTAAGGATTTCGAAACGAGGCATATATGTAACGATTATCGTTGTAACGACATTTAAATGTATATATATCATATTAAGATATATTAATACATCATAATATCATGATAATGTAATAATTTAACATCTCTTTAGATATAATAAACAATGGGTTAACAACATTTAACAAGATCGTTAACCTAAAGGTTTTAAAACAACACTTACATGTAACGACTAACGATGACTTAACGACCCAGTTAAAATGTATATACATGTAGTGTTTTAATATGTATTTATACACTTTTGAAAGACTTCAAGGCACTTATCAACATACTTCTACTTAATAAAAATGATTACAATTACATCCTCGTTCAGTTTCATCAACAATTCTACTCGTATGCAACCGTATTCGTACTCGTACAATACACAGCTTTTATATGTATGTACTATTGGTATATACACTCCAATGATCAGCTCTTAGCAGCCCATGTGAGTCACCTAACACATGTAGGAACCATCATTTGGCAACTAGCATGAAATATCTCATAAAATTACAAAAATATTAGTAATCATTAATGACTTATTTACATGTAAACAAAATTACACATCCTTTATATCTAATCCATATACCAACGACCAAAAACACCTACAAACACTTTCATTCATCAATTTTCTTCATCAAATTGATCTCTCTCAAGTTCTATCTTCAAGTTCTAAGTGTTCTTCATAAATTCTATAAGTTCTAGTTTCATAAAATCACGAATACTTCCAAGTTTTCTAGCTTACTTCCAATCTTGTAAAGTGATCATCCAACCTCAAGAAATCTTTCTTATTTACAGTAAGATATCTTTCTAATACAAGGTAATACTCATATTCAAACTTTGATTCAATTTCTATAACTATAACAATCTTATTTCGAGTGGAAATCTTACTTGAACTTGTTTTCGTGTCATGATTCTTCTTCAAGAACTTTCAAGCCATCCAAGGATCCTTTGAAGCTAGATATATTTTTCTCATTTCCAGTGGGTTTATCCACAAAACCTGAGGTAGTAATAATATTCATAACATCATTCGATTCATATATATAAAACTACCTTATTCGAAGGTTTAAACTTGTAATCACTAGAACATAGTTTAGTTAATTCTAAACTTGTTCGCAAACAAAAGTTAATCCTTCTAACTTGACTTTTAAAATCAACTAAACACATGTTCTATATCTATATGATATGCTAACTTAATGATTTAAAACCTGAAAACACGAAAAACACCGTAAAACTGGATATACGCTCTCGTAGTAACACCAGGGCTGTTTTGGGTTAGTTAATTAAAAACTATGATAAACTTTGATTTAAAAGTTGTTCTTCTGGGAAAATAATTTTTCTTATGAACATGAAACTATATCCAAAAATCATGATTAAACTCAAAATGGAAGAATGTTTTCCAAAATGGTCATCTAGACGTCGTTCTTTCGACTGAAATGACTACCTTTACAAAAACGACTTTGTAACAACCCAAACCAAACCACGTTCGAACCCGCTTAAAGTATCACAAAAAAAAAATTTATTTTTGTTGCACAGCTATTGGTGCGGCGCGCCAACATTCTGCGTGGCGCGCAAAAAGGCCTGGACAGGCTGCTGTCCCAAAAAGTCAAAAACATGAAAATGTTTGACCACTTCCCGACGTATTTAGACAAAACGCTTTTCACAACATATTCATATATGAAAAACTAACACGTTCCATTCATAAAATAAGTTTTACGAGACCGGGCCCACATCGGCCGTTTTACGACTTTCGTACAAAATACAAGTTTTCAACCACATGATTTTTAATACAAAATAAAGCCGAGCATGGCGATTGGGGATACGCTACCCAATCTTAATCGAATCCAAAAGCATGCCTCTAAAGCAACTACGCAAGTCCACCAGTCCCCGCACTTACCCGAGCCGCCGCGTCCATGCAATCTATAAAAATGTCAACAACGAGAGGGTAAGCTAACGCTTAGTGAGTGAGAATATACTACATACATATATATGCATAAAATGGACACGCCACATAAATAAACAAATACTGCACACCGAAGCATCCAAACATAAAGGCAAGCTAATCTAAGCATACCGTACGATCACTAAGCAACAAGCTAACAACATCAACAATGAGTAAGTTCACCAACGACAATGTGAACAAATGCTAATAAGCTACACCCGGAGGGTTAGCTACATCACGACAATACAACATTATACGTATACAATATTTAACATGCTAAACAATCACAAACACAATATGGTTAACCATAACGCTATGGTGCTACCGGCTTGTGGTTCACACCATACGTATTTGAGTCATACTCTTTTATAGTGCTACCGGCTCGTGGTTCACACTTCAACGCTACCTGCTCGTGGTTCACGCCTCGTTTTATAGTGCTACCGGCTCATAGTTCACACTCGATGCTACCGGCTCTTGGTTCACATCTATTTTTATAGTGCCACCGGCTCGTGGTTCACACTCGATGCTACCGGCTCGTGGTTCACATCTATTTTTATAGTGCTACCGGCTCGTGGTTCACACTCGATGCTACCGGCTCGTGGTTCACATCTATTTTTATAGTGCTACCAGCTCGTGGTTCACACTCGATGCTACCATAACATCCACAAACAAATACGCCATAAACATGAACGCATAATTATTCCACTCACAATATTAACCCTTCGGGATTGGGGTTATATAATCCACATCACCCGCCCATGTGATAACATACACACAAAGTGTGCACCTCGTCAAAGGTGATCAACCAAAACGCACAACCGTGCCAATTGGACCTATACACAAGTCCATCAATCCACCTATATGTGAAGTGAGATCTATGACCGAGAACCACTTCACCCGACCCGCACCCATCCTACACATACATATGCATATAGGATATTAACACTCACCTTGAAGTCTTGATGGATGCCAACCAAAATCCGAAATCGCCGATGGAATGTACCAATACCGCCATAATGATGCTGTTGACGAGTAGAACAACTTTAAAACCCGAGCTTTGGTGAGAATCCAACTCCTTCTTCTCCAAATCAAGCTCTCTCTCTCACTAAAAGTGGGTTTCTCACTCTAGGGTTTGATGAGAGTGTTTGATGAGAGAAATGTGATCCAAAATGATCAATGGATCAGTTTTGATGACCCCAAACCAACCCCAAGTGAAAAGACCAAAGTACCCCTCATTTAAACCCTTTAAAAATGCTGAAAATTGCATCAGCAGCAATCGGAGCGCCGCTCCAAAAGGTGGCGCGCCGCTCTACCCTTCAGGTCAGTTTTCAGTAACTTGTTTTGGCCATAACTTTTTGACCGTAGCTCCGTTTTCGATGAATCAAATATCATTGGAAACGTAATGAGATTTTCTTTTCAATGGTAAGGCTTTAAAACATTAACTCAAATTTATTTAGGGTTGAAAAGATACGTACACACCTTGTCACTTCAGACAACGTCCAGTTTCCTTCGACGTTCAAGCAAGCAACACGTACGTGCTTTGTACACTTCATACATGCATCGTACACTTCATACATGCATTGTACACTATAAATACATTATGTACAATAAATATTTGGGTCTTACAGACTTGTAACCTTTATTTCCGACTATAAACTTATACTTTTTTTGTATACATTCATAAACTTAAGCTCAATATGAAACCATAGCAATTGGATTCACTCAAAACGGATTTAAAACGAAGAAGTTATGGGTAAAACAAGATTGGATATTTTTACTTGTTGTAGCTACGTGAAAATTGGTAACAAATCTATACAAATCATATCCTAGCTAACTTATATTATATTATACATGTATTCTAATATATTATGTAATCTTGGGATACCATAGACACGTATGCAAATGTTTTGACATATCATATCGACCCATCTATATATATTATTTGGAACAACCATAGACACTCTATATGCAGTAATGTTGGAGTTAGCTATACAGGGTTGAGGTTGATTCCAAAAATATATATACTTTGAGTTATGATCTAGCCTGAGACGTGTATACACTGGGTCATGGATTGGGTCAAGATAATATATATCAATTTATTTCTGTACATCTAACTATGGACAACTAGTTGTAGGTTACTAACGAGGACAGCTGACTGAAAATATTTAAAACATTAAAACGTATTAAAAAATGTTATAAATATATTTTGAACACACTTTGATATATATGTACATATTTGTTATAGGTTCGTGAATCGACCAGTGGCCAAGTCATACTTCCCGACGAAGTAAAAATCTGTGAAAGTAAGTTATAGTCCCACTTTTAAAATCTAATATTTTGGGATGAGAATACATGCAGCTTTATAAATGTTTTACAAAATAGACACAAGTACGTAAAACTACATTCTATGGTTGGATTATTAAACCGAATATCGCCCTTCAAGTCTGGTAGCCTAAGAATTAGGGAAATGGCCCCTAATTAACGCGAATCCAAAAGATAGATCTATTGGGCTTAACAACCCCCATTCAGGTTATGGATGGTTTAGTACTTCGAGATTATTATACAGACGGGAGGTTTTGTTTTGGGGATATTCTATGCATTAAGTTAACGTCGGTTACCAGGTGTTCAACATATGAATGATTTTTATCTCTATGCAGTTTGCGAAATGCCTGATAAGAGATGTGTTATAAAAATGAAATCTTGTGGTCTATTATTATGATTTAATAATATGTAGGTTAAACCTATAACTCACCAACAATTTTGTTGACGCTTTAAGCATGTTTATTCTCAGGTGATTATTAAGAGCTTCTGCTGTTGCATACTAAATTAAGGACAAGATTTGGAGTCCATGCTTGTATAATACTGTTTAAAAACTGCATTCGAAGACTTATGTTGATGTGTAATATTATTGTAAACCATTATGTAATGGTCGTGTGAAAAACGCTATATTTTAGATTATCATTATTTGAAATCGTCGTAATATTTTAAAGGTTATGGTTTGTTTTAAAATAGAATGCAGTCTTTGAAAAACGTCTCATATAGAAGTCAAAACTTCGCGAAGAAATCAATTAATATGGAACGTTTATAATCAATATGAACGGGATATTTTAGTTGTGATAGTGTACGAGTTGTTAGCATTATGAGTATTAATGGCATGCTATTTGAGTTATAAATTCGTATGAGGTATTTTGGTCGGTGCATTTGCAAATAGATGGGTTATATATGTGTATGTATAATTGTTGCACTCACTAAGCATTGCTTACCCTCTCGTTGTTTATATTTTTAGGTTCGGGCTTAGATAAAGGCAAAGGTATCCGTTTGGATTAGTAGTGGCTCTCGGGGGTTTAGCTTTTGAAAGTTCGACCAAGTTGTGGGTAGTTTAACCCCAAACACCATGCTCTAGGTGTCGTTTGGAAATTAAACTCTTATGGTCGAAACTTGTATTTTTGAACGGAATTCGTAAAACGGTCGATGTGGGCCCGATGTTGTAAAACTCGATCTTATGGTGGAAATCTCTTAGTTTTACTTATATTAACATGTTGTGAAAAGCGTTTCGTTTAAAAGTGTCGGGAAGTGGGTTTTCCGCTCGCGTAAGTTGGACCCCTTGATCAGAATTCTGCAGTTCATTTGGATGCCGTCCCAAATGGTTGGACGCCGTCCTGGCCTTCAGTACTAGATGCCGTCCAGATAACTGGACGCCGTCCAGATGTACAGTCTCACAAATTTTTTTTTAAGGCGTGTTTTTGGTATAACGAGGGTTGGGTCATTACAAGTGGTATCAGAGCATGGTCTAAGGGATTTAGGCGACTTGAAATAGGCGCCTAGACTTAGACTTTATTGTGTATGCGTTTTATGCGGGACTTGTAGGAGACGGGTCGGACCGAGAATTGGTTAGTGCTTAGGTTTATGTGAACTAACCTTGTACTAATTGTTTTGTGTTGTGTTTGCAATCATCAAGCAAGATAGATGTCGTGCTAGCAAGTTAATGCGACATGCTCGCGTAGCAATGACTAGCTACTATTGTTACGGGATCAACTCGTGTCAAACAAGCGATGTACGATGAATGTCAAGCAAGATGGGGCAGTATGGTATACTGTCGTTTCCTTTACGTTTCGTTATTTAATCGATGTGCATTCTTTAGAATGAAGACGGAAGATGGAATTGGAATGAACGCGCCTAATCATGAAAGGAAGGATGAGTTAACGGTGAGGGTTGAGGCCGTGCTCGGATATTATGTCTCGGGTTTGGCCAACGAAGTTAGATAGGTCGTCAAGGAGTCAATCGAAGGACGAGTAACCGAAATGGTCCGAGATCAAGTGACTAAGATCGTAAGGGAAGAGTTTGAGAAGAGGTTTTTCGAACCTCGAGGTAGTGGTGATGAAGAAGTACTTTCAAGGTTAGAGTCAAGTGCTCCTGGTAAGAGGACGAGAAGTACACATGAAGGCATTGGAAACGTGAAAAAGAGGAGTAAGAGAGGTTACGTGCCTTCGTGCTATAATTGTGCACAACGGGGTCATTTGTCGCGTGATTGCACCAATGCGCCTTCAAACAACGACACATGTTTTAAGTGTCGAAAGGATGGACACCGCCATTCGGAGTGTCCCGAGTTGTTTAATGATTAAGGTAAAGGTGTAATGGAGAGTGCGGGTAGCAAGAGGAAGGGAGTGTCGGGCTTTAGTATGTCTAAATGCTATAATTGTGGACAAGAGGGACATAAGTCTCGTGAGTGTCTGTCGAGCAAGACTGTATGTTTTTATTGTCAGAAGGAAGGGCACCAAAAGTCAGAGTGTCCCGCTTGGGTTTCTAAACAGACTAAAAAGTTAGAAGGTTTCGTGCCTACGCGTCATAATTATCTACAACGAGGTCATTTGGCACGGGATTGTACGGGTGTACCTTTAAGCACGGTCAGGTCCTTTATTTGATAGAAGGAGGGACACCGAAAGTCGGAGTGTTCCGAATCGTTTGCCGATCGGGTTAAGAGGTTGGAGCACAACTATTTGATGGGTAGTGAAGCACAAAAGTCCAACGATGCTACTTCAGGTACTTTTATTTTCGAAACAAGTATGCCTTATTATTATTTGTCGTGTGCCGATGGATTCGGTTGTGAATTTAGGGACTTAAATTTTGTTTCGAAATCTAGTTAGTCTCGAGTGAGCGTATATTTCATTAGTACCCACATAGGTGCGGGGTTAGTAATTTCGATGACGGTGCACTAGGGTAGCGCTTGAGTCGTTGACACGTGAGAACTGGCCTGGGTCGAATGCATTGTGTAAATACGTAGTATAGTTATGGGTAGCTGATGTGCTAGTGGGGGTGTACGAAATTGTGACGACCCGGAAATTTTCGACCAAATTTAAACTTAATCTTTATATGGTTTCGACATGATAAGCAAAGTCTATTAAATTGAATTTCAAAAATTTTGAACTAGTTTATGAAATCATTTGACCTTCGACTGCTCTCGACGATTCACGAACAATTAATTGTAAATAGATATGTGTGTATGTATATATAAATAATAGTTCGAAATATAATTTGAAGTATTATATGTTGTCGTTATTAAAAATTAATAAAAATAAATATAGGATATTATAATAATTATTATTTAAAATATATCTCTATATATAAAGTATATTAAAAATAAATATTAAATGATTGTAATACTCGTTTGATGTTTCGATTGATATTAAGCAAGTTAAATTCAAACTTATGTAATTTTAAAATAAACAGTGATACGAAAATGAGTTCTATAAATTTTAGGCTTATTAAAAATATATTTAGGAACTATTTGTTAAGTTTTAACACTTTTTATATTTTACCCATAAATGAGAGGGACAGTTGATGTAATTTTTATTTAATAAATTAATGATCGAATTTTATACCATAATGACCAAAATAAATAAATATAGTTAATCTAAAAATTTGAAATTTTTTTGAAAGAATTTTATCCGCTACTAATTAACAACGGGGCACGATATACTACCCGATTGAAACTGTCAGCACATATTGATAAATTTATCGGCTGCTTACTGTGTTATATTGAATATTATAATATATATAATATATACATGTGCTCTATCCCTGATTCAATATATATACATATATATGTTTGAGATATATATGTGGGAGAGATACATGAATCTCATCACTTATCAATCATCAACACATCACCACCCCATTGAATTATAACCGCCACTATTCCACCAGAGGTCACTATTTAACCACCTTCTACCACCACCTTTGATCATCATCTTCAATCGCCATGAGACCATTTTCATAATCATCTCACTAATCATCCATTACCATATTTCACGGCTACTGTTTTCTGTGCGATAATCATCAACACACGATCACCACTTCGAACCCGAACACCAATTTTGTTTATTTACTGCAACAGCTACTGTTTCGATTATGATCTTGTTCAACCACCATAACCATCACATCATTAACTTCATCTTCTTATTTGATCAGACCCACTAACTGCTACACGATCATACATGTTTTCTGCTACAGATCGAAATTGTTTGCTACCTCAAACCTAAATTATTATTACGATAGCTGCTAGTTTCTGTTTTCCTGTCCAAACCAGAACCACAACCATCCTATTCGAACCACTATCAATTAACCATCCTCCACCCTCACCATATTGAAACCGCCACATCCCTCTCTCTCTAAAAACTTTTGGATCGTGAACCACTCCAAGGATCACCACCTTTGATCTCTATTTATTTTGATCACCGTCTTCATCATCTTCATACCAACACTTTCATTAACTTCATTTAACGAACACCACATCACTATATTTATCAAACCACCCTTCGATTACAGCTACTGTTGACCGATTGCATGACCCAAACCACCACCACCAACTACCACTGAACACCACTAGATCACCAAAACTTACTATTGTTTTCTGCTTTCTTATTGGACTTCTAAAACCACCAACCCTTTTGAAAACTGCTACTATGCTGCTGTCAATTGCAGCCATAAACTACCGCCATCACCACAGCCACGCTGGTGTGTAATTGTAGCTGTAAACCAAAGCCAAACACCACCGTATATTCTATTTTACTACTACTCTATTCTGTCAAAACAAAGAGATGATTGACGATGATTAGGGAAATGATGATAAAAGATCAAACGGTCACATGCTTTTCTAATTATTTATACTACCACTTGGTTGATTATTTAATGTTACAACTTAAAAAGTGAAGTTGCCACTTTACTTTCTTTTGATCGACACCTAATAAACCAAGTTGGACATGGACCCGTTCCTTAGAACCTTTTCATACTACTAAATGGGCTTCAGAAGTTTTGGCTTGAAAAACTGTTCTTGGGTCGAAGACTAACCTTTTCCTGTTGGGCTTACCAAAAACGGGACCAAGACATGATGGGGTTGCATATATGACATACGTATAAGAATAAGAAATGAGGATTGGATCGATAAATTTTTTTTTGAGAAGGAGAAGAAGAAAAACAGATATATACGGTATATATATAATTCGAAAGTGATCTAAATCAGAAAAGTAACAATAGACGGATGGTTTAGGGGTGTAGCGGGTTAGCAAGAGGTCTTGGGTTCAAACCCGGACTTGGGCATTTTTTTAGGACTACTTCTTTGAGGTAGTTTACTTATTACTCATTATTATTATTATTATTATTATTATTATTATTATTATTATTATTATTATTATTATTATTATTATTATTATTATTATTATTATTATTATTATTATTATTATTATTATTATTATTATCATTATCATTTTAATGTAAGTAGTATTATTATTGAAACTAATTTTTTTTTTATAAAAATTATCATTTTTATTAATAGAACTATCATTATTATTATTATTATTATTATTATTAGAATTATCATTATTTTTATCATTATTATTTTTATTATTTCTAACACTAATATTATTATTTTTTTCATTATTATTATTAGTATTATTAATATATCAAATATAGATTTTCTATATAAAAATATATTATTTACATAAAACATAACTATATTAATATGTTTGTAATAAATATTAATTATCTATTTAATGTATATAAAAATAAATATAGTTAATTTAGTTATTAATGAAACGTACAAGTTACTAAAATAACAATTAATAATAATACCTAAATTTGTTCGATTACCATTATATGTGTTAATATACATATAAATGATATAAGTTCGTAAATCCGAGGCCAACCTTGCATTGTTCAGTTTCATCGTATGAATATTTTTACTACAAAATATTGGATTGTGAGTTCATTTGCTCCCTTTTACTCTTTACATTTTTGGGACTGAGAATACATGCACTGTTTTTACAACTACTTTATTAAATGCCTTTGAAATCTATATTTTTGGACTGAGATGCTTTTATAAATATTTGACGAGATAGAAACAAGCAAAACATTCCTCGAATGAATTATTATGCAGACAGCAGTTCTGTGGATTATTATTGAATTAGTTGGATGTAGGGGTGGTCAGTATTTGGTTTGAAACCGTGGAACCCGAAAACCAAACCGAAACCAAACCGGAAAAAAACCAAACCGAATTTGAAAAATGATTTTCGAATCGAGTCAAACCGAAACCGAATTTGAATTCGGTTTTCGGTTCTGGAAATTCTGAATTCGGTTTAACCGAAAACCGAATTCAAAACCGAATTCAAAATTTTTATATATTTAATTTGTATATTTATGTTTTAATGTCATTATAATTTGGAATCCAGTCAATAAAATATGTTCTCACCCATATGACGATTTGGTAACTCACATTATAATTATGTTACTCAAATTATTATGTTCTTCTTCTTAATAACAGAAGCGGTAAAAGTCATAATTAAGCTGTAAATATTAATAAATCATCGAATTATTGATAATTTAATAGAACGTCATTGTTTTAGGATATAAATAACTAAGGCATTAGTAACGCCACAATTAAACTACCATCGTTCTCTGTTTTTTCATAATATTCGGTTTTAACCAAAAACCGAACCGAATTCGAATTTGAATTCGGTTTTCGGTTCGGTTCGGTTTTAACTTTGAATTCGGTTTTCGGTTCGGTTTTCGGTTATGCCCACAAAAATTCAAAACCGAATACACCGAACCGAATAAACCGAACAAACCAAAAACTGAACTGATGAACACCCCTAGTTGGACGTGATAATTGCCATTAATTGTTGTGAATATTTTCCCCTGATTATTATTGCTTGGTAACCTAAGAATTAGAAATGGGTATGGCCCTAATTCACGCGAATCCTAAAGGTAGCTACCGGGTTTAACACCCCCCACCCAGAATGTTCACTAGACTGAAGAGCTAGTGGGCGTGGTGTTTAGTACTTCGAAGTTTATATGATTATTATACAGACGAGATGTTTTGTTTTGGGGATATTATTATTGATGCACATTATATGTTAAGGTCGGTTACCATGTTGAGCAATAAAATCGAAATGAATGTTATGTATCGAGAGAATGATTTTTATACACAGGTTATGTGTATTAGTTTTGTGCACGAGATATGTGCACGATTATTTAAAAATAGCGAGGCAACCTACGGGGGAGAAAAGGATATGAACCTACTCTGCTAAGCATTATGAAAAATGGTTTTGTACACGAGATAGGTGTACTATATTTGAATCTTGTGGTCTATCAAAATGATGAATTTTATTGTTTACGATAAACTTATGAACTCACCAACCTTTTGGTTGACACTTTAAAGCATGTTTATTCTCATGTATGAAATAAATCTTACGCTGTACATTTGCTCATCTTAGAGATATTACTTGGTGTCATTCATGACATATTTCAAAAGACATTGCGTTCGAGTCATTGAGTTCAACAAGATTATTATTAAGTCATTTAGCGCGTCTCCATTGATTAAGTCGACTATGAATCCATCAGATGAATTGGGGATGGATGATTGGTTGATTCATTCTGGTGTCGTTGCTTCCGGAGCTTAGATGACTATCCATTCTGAAAGACTGTCGGAATAACTATCGGAATAGCTGTCGGAATCCGAGGGACTCGATCTAGTTGAGGGATTCATCTCGTACGATCAGATGAAGGATTTTCGATAAGAAATAGATTATAGGATGTAGATTAGTATTCTGCAATACATAATTTACATATACATATATAATACTAAAATCTCATAAGTTACGGTGGAATCTACGGAAGCTGTCAGGCAAAGATAACAATAACAGATACGCTAAGATATGAATTAGCAGATACGCTAAGATATGAATTTTGTCTATACACTTTTCATGCAGTTAATGCAGTAAAACGTGTCTAGACTAGGAATGATAATCAAGTGATTCTCTAAGAATGATAAGCAGGTAATTTTTGACACAAAATGATAAGCAAAACTTTTGACATGTAGACACGGTCGAAGTCCAGACTCACTAATGCATCCTAACGACTTATCAGTTAGACACACTAATGCAGACATGGTTCGCTAAGACCACCGCTCTGATACCAACTGAAAGGACCCGTCCTAATCCATCCGGACGAAGTCTATATCGATTATAAACGATTCACAACAGTTGATTACATTGCGAGGTACTTGACCTCTATATGATACATTTTACCAACATTGCATTCGTTTTTGAAAAGACAATCTTTCATTATATCGAAGGTTGACGTCATGCATACCATTTTATAATATATCTAACTATAATTAACTTAATAATAATCTTGATAAACTTGACGACTCGAATGCAACGTCTTTTGAATTATGTCATGAATGACTCCAAGTAATATCTTTAAAATGAGCAAATGCACAGCGGAAGATTTATTTCGTACCTGAGAATAAACATGCTTTCAAGTGTCAACCAAAAGGTTGGTGAGTTCATTAGTTTAACATAAATAATCATTTCCATCATTTTAATAGACCACAAGATTTTCATTTCTCAAAAATAAGCGTCCCATACATAGAGACAAAATATCATTCATATGGATTGAACACCTGGTAACCGACATTCACAATATGTAAATAAGAATATCCCCATCATTCCAGGATCTTCCTTCGGACATGATATAAATTTCGAAGTACTAAAGCATCCGGTACTTTGGATGGGGCTTGTTGGGCCCGATAGATCTATCTTTAGAGTTCGCGTCAATTAGGGTTTCTGTTCCCTAATTCTTAGATTACCAGACTATATAAAAAGGGGCATATTCGAATAGATAATCCAACCATAGAATGTAGTTTCGATCACTTGTGTCCATTTCGTAAAAACATTTATAAAAGCAGTGCATGCATTCTCAGTCCCAAAAATATATATTGCGAAAGCATTTAAAAAGGGAGTAATGAAACTCACGCATATAAATATTGTTAAACAGTTAATAAAGCATTTGCATGTATTCTCAGCCCAAAAATGTAAAGAGTAAAAAGGAAAAATGAAACTCACCTAATGTATTTTGTAGTAAAAATACATATGACTATATTGAACAACTGAACAATGCAGGGTTGGCCTCGGATTCACGAACCTATATCAATTGTATATTTATTAAAATATGTAATCGTAATCGAGTAGGTTTTTATAAATTATTATTAATAATATCCTTGTTATAGTATTTGATATTTAGATCAATTTACTATATTTAATTTATATATATAGTATAACTAATATTTATCGTTCTTTGTAATATGTTAAAATATATATTAGGGTTTATATATGATAACAATATATATTTACGTATTATATGATACATTTTATATATATATATAGTTTAGTAATTATCATTAATAGCAACAGTATGGTGATATGTAATTTTAATATTATTGTGATGTACTTTTATCTATAAAAAATATCCATTGGTAATAATACTAATAATGATAAGAATGATAATAATAACGATAGTAATAATAATAATAATATTAATAATAATAATAGCAACTATGAATAATAGAATTTTACTACTAATGATAATAATGATAATAAATTTACTAATAACAATACTAATTATTATGTTAATAATAATAATGGTTATAAATGATAATCGATAATAACAATAATTAAGATAATTGAAAATATTTTAAATGATATTAATATTAGTAACCACAATAATACTAACAATAATCATACTTGTAATTATAATTGTGATAATGTAGTAAATGATAACTAGTACCTATTTTTAGTAATAATAATAATAATATCTATAATATTTGTATTAATAATAATCATTAATAAAAATAATAACAACAACAATAATAATAACAATTAGTATTTATAATAGTATTTATAATAATAATAATAATAATAATAATAATAATAATAATAATAATAATAATAATAATAATAATAATAATAATAATAATAATAATAATAATAATAGTAAATATAAAAATGAAAAAGGATAGTAAACTACCTTCAAATCAGTTTCTAAAAAAATATAGGCCACTGCAGGGCTTGAACCCGTGACCTCATGATAACACGTCAACACTCAACACCACTCCTCCATGCTTATTTATCTGATATTATTTACCCAGAATTATTTATAACTCGTAATTAGTTTTAAGCTCAAATTCATCTTCTTCAATAAAATCCATTCGATCCAATTTCATATAATCATAATAACAAGGTTTTAGATTCTTCAAATAATTAAAAGTCATCAATGATTAACTGGTTTGCATCAATAGAATAACGAAAAAAAAATAAAATAAAAAAAAATATACCTGCTGGGCAGTTTCGCTGTTTAAAAAAAAATAAAACTTTGGTTTTAAATTTGAAGGTGTTATACATAATATTTACAACATAAAGTATGTTGTAAATCATATTTAGAAACTTTATAGATCGTTAATTTTAACAGAAACGTCCAAAATTTTATGAATTTTACGATGAACACAACTTTGACTTTTTTAGCATTTACCTTTGACTCGCAAATTCGTGCTTGATATTAGGAATTGAGAGCTGAGATTTTGCAGGTAGTTTGAGTGAATTATTCCTAACAATTCTGCATTTTTGAATTTTGAAATTTGTTAAGAAATTGAATGTTTGATTATTTCATGTCGTGTGCAGGGGGGACGAGCTGTAAATAGGCTTTCTTTGTTTTTTTTTTAAACATATAATAGCAGATACCATCGGTTTTATCTGATCTAAATGATGACGAAACTAGTTGTTTGATAGTGATAATTGAGGCGACAAAGAATCACAAGCAACACATTATAACAGAAATAAAAAAGAATAAAACAGATATTGATAATGATATGAATAACGCGTATATATATTTGTATGTAATATTTTATACAGGTTAATTCATATTAATAAACATATTAATAAATATAATTCCATTAATATAAATAATAAAAATAAAAATACTAATAATGCAATAATAATAATAAAACTGATAAGAATAATATTATTACCGATAATAATAATAATTCGTATTTTTTTTTATATTGATAATATTGTTAATTTATAATAATAATAATGATTTTTAATGATGATAATAATAACATCTAATAAAAATACTAATATTAACATAACACTAAAATTATAACTTTACCACTAGTTATAATAATAATGATATTAATAATGATAAATATTAATCAAAATAATAATTGATATCATAATTTAACTATTAAATATGATAATGATATTAATAATAATATGATAATACTATAACAATTTAAATGTATTAACTTCGTATTTATGTATTATATGTTATAATAACATTAATATTACAAATAACAATATTAATATTAATAACAATGATAAGAACAATAATAATAACATAACAATTATATTTTTTTTTTAACTTGTAATTACGTTTAATATATTAATATTACAATTACATAACATTTATTTAATATTTATAAATTTTATATATAATACAAATAATTATTAATATAAATCATATAGATATATATATATATATATATATATTAAATTTTTAATAGTACTTAATTATTTCATTTATCATTTTACACTTTTAAATTCCGATTTATTAAAGTGTATTTTATTAACTCAAAACAAATATATATATATATATATATATATATATATATATATATATATATATATATATATATATATATATATATATATATATATATATATATATATATATATATATATATATATGTTTACACATTTATTTACACACAATGGTTCGTGAATCGTCGAGCATAGTCAAAGATTAACTGAATCCATATAAATAGTTCAAAGGTCAAATGTATACATGAAAACGGTTCACAGTTTTTGAGACTTCAACTTTACAAACTTTGCTTAACGTGTCGAAATCATACAAGAATAAAGTTTAAATTTGGTCGAAAATTCCCGGGTCATCACAGGTAGATTATCAAATAATGATAATTTAAAATATCTTGTTTACACACGACCATTACATAATGGTTTACAATACAAATATGTTACAACAAAATAAGTTTCTTGAATGCAGTTTTTACACAATATCATACAAGCATGGACTCCAAATCTCGTCCTTATTTAAGTATGCGACAGCGGAAGCTCTTAATAATCACCTGAGAATAAACATGCTTAAAACGTCAACAAAAATGTTGGTGAGTTATAGGTTTAACCTATATATATCAAGTCATAATAATAGACCACAAGATTTCATATTTCAATACACACCCCATACATAGAGATAAAAATCATTCATATGGTGAACACCTGGTAACCGACATTAACAAGATGCATATATAAGAATATCCCCATCATTCCGGGACACCCTTCGGATATGATATAAATTTCGAAGTACTAAAGCATCCGGTACTTTGGATGGGGTTTGTTAGGCCCAATAGATCTATCTTTAGGATTCGCGTCAATTAGGGTGTCTGTTCCCTAATTCTTAGATTACCAGACTTAATAAAAAGGGGCATATTCGATTTCGATAATTCAACCATAGAATGTAGTTTCACGTACTTGTGTCTATTTTGTAAATCATTTATAAAACCTGCATGTATTCTCATCCCAAAAATATTAGATTTTAAAAGTGGGACTATAACTCACTTTCACAGATTTTTACTTCGTCGAGAAGTAAGACTTGGCCACTAGTTGATTCACGAACCTATAACAATATATACATATATATCAAAGTACGTTCAAAATATATTTACAACACTTTTATTATATTTTGATGTTTTAAGTTTATTAAGTCAGCTGTCCTCGTTAGTAACCTACAACTAGTTGTCCACAGTTAAGTTGTAACAATGACCCGGGAACCTCTAAACCACCAGGTTTTTCTAAACCAATGTGGATAACGACGGCTCGTATTAGGGGAACATCATATATCCCTAGAAACTTGGCAAAACGAACCAAAACCGAAGAAGAAGAAACAAGCGAGTCGGAATAAGATAGCTGTATTCGTGTGGTGTAATATATGTAATATAGTGTGCTTATGCTTTATGATATATGTAAAAATTGCTTGTATTAATAAGTATTTTTTTTATGAATCTAACTCTTGTCTATTTTACAGTATAAAAACACAAAATGGATAGACAACCCAATATTTTAAGAGACCTACCCGGAGACATGATTGATGAAATCTTGTCTAGAGTCGGTCAGAATTCTTCGGCACAACTATTTAAGGCGAGATCAGTTTGTAAGACATTCGAAGAACGTTCCAAGAATGCCTTGGTTTATAAAAGGCTTTCGTTCGAAAGATGGGGGATATCACATTGGGAAATCCATAAGTTACGATGTGTTTACTTTGACGCATATATTGCGGGGAACCCAAATGCTATTTTACGCAATGGGTTAAGAAATTATTTTGACTCAATATATCCGAATATTGGACTTCGTGATTTAGAAAAAGTGGCTAACATGCAACATAAAGAAGCATGTTATGCTTACGGATTAGTAATGTTCGCTTCTCACCAAAGTGAGAACAAGAACATCGGCCTACAACTATTAAACAAAATGTTCCCACAAGTGACGGAGTCGGTAATTGGGGTAAGAAATGAGGTTTTTAGATTGTTACGGGACTATTGGACATTACGTAACCCTCGTCCCTTTGACGACGTTACAACACGTTGTCTTATCAACGGCCATAACGGTTATGTTCCATAAGACCAAGGATGGGAAGTAGTCCTAGTAAAACCAGAATGCATGACTTGTTTCTGGACGTATGAATTACGTGTCTTTATTGCCTTTGCTGAACGACTTGTGTACTAGCTAGAATTATCTTCACAACTATCTTGTATCAAAGTTATTGTGTGCTATATTTCATGCTTTATGTAAAATAAGCGGTATTGTAAGTTTGTAAAATATTGTATAAAAGTTTGAACGCGAAATATTATTATAATCAGTTTTTCATATAGAATTGTAGTAGTTGAATTGTATATTAGCTACTAAGTATGAACTTAACGGGTAGGTACTACCCGAATTTAAACTTATAAAACGCTAATATGAAGAAAAAGCTTTTATAAATGAGTTCATATTATGCTACGAAATACTATTAACTACTCTTAATATTCTGTATGATTAACTTGTTCCATTTGACTATTTTGAAGGAAATGGCACCGACTACTCGACACACCGTGAATATGAATGAAGAGGAATTCCGTACTTTTCTAGCTTCAAACATAGCCGCAGTACAGGCTGCGCTACATACCAACAATAACCTTGGATCTAGCAGTACAGGAAATCGTGTAGGATGCACCTACAAAGAATTCACTGTCTGCAAACCTTTGGAATTTGATGGAACCGAAGGACCGATCGGATTGAAACGGTGGACCGAGAAGGTCGAATCGGTGTTTGCCATAAGTAAGTGTACTGAAGAGGATAAAGTGAAGTACGCTACGCATACCTTCACAGGTTCTGCGTTAACATGGTGGAATACCTATCTAGAGCAAGTGGGACAAGACGATGCGTACGCACTACCGTGGTCAGCATTCAAGCACTTGATGAACGAGAAGTACCGTCCCAGAACCGAGGTCAATAAGCTCAAGATAGAACTTAGAGGGTTACGAACCCAAGGATTTGATATTACCATGTATGAAAGACGATTCACAGAATTGTGCCTATTGTGTCCGGGAGCGTTCGAAGATGAGGAAGAGAAGATCGACGCGTTTGTGAAAGGATTACCGGAAAGAATCCAAGAAGATATAAGTTCACACGAGCCAGCCTCCATACAACAGGCATGTAGAATGGCTCACAAACTAGTGAACCAGATTGAAGAAAGAATTAAAGAACAGACTGCTGAAGAGGCCAATGTGAAGCAAGTCAAAAGAAAGTGGGAGGAAAACGGTGATAAGAATCACCAATATAACAACAACAGCAATAACAACAATAATCGCAACAATTATCCCAACAATCGCAACATCAATCGCAACTACAACAAACGGCCCAACAACAACAACAACAATAACAACAGCAACTACAACAATCATCCCAACAATAATAATAACCGCAACAACAACAACAATCAGAAGCAACTATGCCAAAGGTGTGAAAAGTATCACTCGGGGTTCTGCACCAAATTTTGCAATAAGTGTAAAAGAAATGGTCATAGCGCGGCGAAGTGTGAGGTCTACGGACCAGGGGTTAATAGAACGAAAGGAACAAATTGTGTCGGAACGAGTAATGGTGGAGCAAGTAGTGTCGGAGAAAGTTATGCCAATGTAGTTTGTTATAAATGTGGAAAACCGGGCCACATTATTAGAAATTGCCCGAACCAGGAGAACACGAATGGACAAGGCCGCGGAAGAGTTTTCAATATTAATGCGGCAGAGGCACAGGAAGACCCGGAGCTTGTTACGGGTACGTTTCTTATTGACAACAAATCTGCTTACGTTTTATTTGATTCGGGTGCGGATAGAAGCTATATGAGTAGAGATTTTTGTGCTAAATTAAGTTGTCCATTGACGTCTTTGGATAGTAAATTTTTACTCGAATTAGCAAATGGTAAATTAATTTCAGTAGATAATATATGTCGGAATCGAGAAATTAAACTGGTTAGCGAAACATTTAAGATTGATTTGATACCAGTAGAGTTAGGGAGTTTTGATGTGATAATCGGTATGGACTGGTTGAAAGAAGTGAAAGTAGAGATCGTTTGTTACAAAAATGCAATTCGCATTATACGAGAAAAAGGAAAACCCTTAATGGTGTACGGAGAAAAGGGCAACACGAAGCTACATCTTATTAGTAATTTGAAGGCACAAAAACTAATAAGAAAAGGTTGCTATGCTGTTCTAGCACATGTCGAGAAAGTACAAACTGAAGAAAAGAGCATCAATGATGTTCCCATTGCAAAAGAATTTCCCGATGTATTTCTGAAAGAATTACCGGGATTACCCCCACATCGATCTGTTGAATTTCAAATAGATCTTGTACCAGGAGCTGCACCAATAGCTCGTGCTCCTTACAGACTCGCACCCAGCGAGATGAAAGAACTGCAAAGCCAATTACAAGAACTTTTAGAGCGTGGTTTCATTCGACCAAGCACATCACCGTAGGGAGCTCCTGTTTTGTTTGTCAAGAAGAAAGATGGTACATTCAGGTTGTGTATCGACTACCGAGAGTTGAACAAACTTACCATCAAGAACCGCTACCCACTACCGAGAATCGATGACTTATTTGATCAACTACAAGGCTCGTCTGTTTATTCAAAGATTGACTTACGTTCCGGGTATCATCAAATGCGGGTGAAAGAAGATGATATTCCAAAGACTGCTTTCAGAACACGTTACGATCATTACGAGTTTATGGTCATGCCGTTTGGTTTAACTAATGCACCAGCTGTGTTCATGGACCTTATGAACCGAGTGTGTGGACCATACCTTGACAAGTTTGTCATTGTTTTCATTGATGACATACTTATTTACTCAAAGAATGACCAAGAACACGGTGAACATTTGAGAAAGGTGTTAGAAGTATTGAGGAAGGAAGAATTGTACGCTAAGTTTTCAAAGTGTGCATTTTAGTTGGAAGAAGTTCAATTCCTCGGTCACATAGTGAACAAAGAAGGTATTAAGGTGGATCTGGCAAAGATAGAAACTGTTGAAAAGTGGGAAACCCCGAAAACTCCGAAACACATACGCCAGTTTTTAGGACTAGCTGGTTACTACAGAAGGTTCATCCAAGACTTTTCCAGAATAGCAAAACCCTTGACTGCATTAACGCATAAAGGGAAGAAATTTGAATGGAATGATGAACAAGAGAAAGCGTTTCAGTTATTGAAGAAAAAGCTAACTACGGCACCTATATTGTCATTGCCTGAAGGGAATGATGATTTTGTGATTTATTGTGACGCATCAAAGCAAGGTCTCGGTTGTGTATTAATGCAACGAACGAAGGTGATTGCTTATGCGTCTAGACATATGAAGATTCACGAACAAAACTATACGACGCATGATTTGGAATTAGGCGCGGTTGTTTTTGCATTAAAGACTTGGAGGCACTACTTATATGGGGTCAAAAGTATTATATATACCGACCACAAAAGTCTTCAACACATATTTAATCAGAAACAACTGAATATGAGGCAACGTAGGTGGATTGAATTGTTGAATGATTACGACTTTGAGATTCGTTACCACCTGGGGAAGGCAAATGTGGTAGCCGATGCCTTGAGCAGGAAGGACAGAGAACCCATTCGAGTAAAATCTATGAATATAATGATTCATAATAACCTTACTACTCAAATAAAGGAGGCGCAACAAGGAGTTTTAAAAGAGGGAAATTTAAAGGATGAAATACCCAAGGGATCGGAGAAGCATCTTAATATTCGGGAAGACGGAACCCGGTATAGGGCTGAAAGGATTTGGGTACCAAAATTTGGAGATATGAGAGAAATGGTACTTAGAGAAGCTCATAAAACCAGATACTCAATACATCCTGGAATGGGGAAGATGTACAAGGATCTCAAGAAACATTTTTGGTGGCCGGGTATGAAAGCCGATGTTGCTAAATACGTAGAAGAATGTTTGACGTGTTCTAAGGTCAAATCTGAGCATCAGAAACCATCAGGTCTACTTCAACAACCCGAAATCCCGGAATGGAAATGGGAAAACATTACCATGGATTTCATCACTAAATTGCCAAGGACTGCAAGTGTTTTTGATACTATTTGGGTAATAGTTGATCGTGTCACCAAATCAGCACACTTCCTGCCAATAAGAGAAGATGACAAGATGGAGAAGTTAGCACGACTGTATTTGAAGGAAGTCGTCTCCAGACATGGAATACCAATCTCTGTTATCTCTGATAGGGATGGTAGATTTATTTCAAGATTCTGGCAGACATTACAGCAAGCATTAGGAACTCGTCTAGACATGAGTACTGCCTATCATCCACAAACTGATGGGCAGAGCGAAAGGACGATACAAACGCTTGAAGACATGCTATGAGCATGTGTTATTGATTTCGGAAACAGTTGGGATCGACATCTACCGTTAGCAGAATTTTCCTACAATAATAGCTACCATTCAAGCATTGAGATGGCACCGTTTGAAGCACTTTATGGTAGAAAGTGCAGGTCTCCGATTTGTTGGAGTGAATTGGGGGATAGACAGATTACGGGTACGGAGATTATACAAGAAACTACCGAGAAGATCATCCAAATTCAACAACGGTTGAAAACCGCCCAAAGTCGACAAAAGAGCTACGCTGACATTAAAAGAAAAGATATAGAATTTGAAATTGGAGAGATGGTCATGCTTAAAGTTGCACCTTGGAAAGGCGTTGTTCAATTTGGTAAACGAGGGAAATTAAATCCAAGGTATATTGGACCATTCAAGATTATTGATCGTGTCGGACCAGTAGCTTACCGACTTGAGTTACCTCAACAACTCGCGGCTGTACATAACACTTTCCACGTCTCGAATTTGAAGAAATGTTTTGCTAAAGAAGATCTCACTATTCCGTTAGATGAAATCCAAATCAACGAAAAACTCCAATTCATCGAAGAACCCGTCGAAATAATGGATCGTGAGGTTAAAAGACTTAAGCAAAACAAGATACCAATTGTTAAGGTTCGATGGAATGCTCGTAGAGGACCCGAGTTCACCTGGGAGCGTGAAGATCAGATGAAGAAGAAATACCCGCATCTATTTCCAGAAGATTCGTCAACACCTTCAACAGCTTAAAATTTCGGGACTGTAGAGACCCGTCCTAATCCATCCGGACGAAGTCCACATCGAATATAAATGATTCACAATAGTTGATTACATCGCGAGGTACTTGACCTCTATATGATACATTTTACAAACATTGCATTCGTTTTCAAAAGACAAACTTCCATCTCATTGTAAGTTGACAGGCATGCATACCATTTCATAATATATCTAAACAATAAATGACTTGATAATATTCTTGATGAACTCAATGACTCGAATGCAACGTTTTTTGAAATATGTCATGAATGACTCCAAGTAATATCTTTAAAATGAGCAAATGCACAGCGGAAGATTTCTTTCGTACCTAGAATAAGCATGCTTTCAAGTGTCAACCAAAAGGTTGGTGAGTTCATTAGTTTAACATAAATAATCATTTCCATCATTTTAATAGACCACAAGATTTCATTTTCAGATCTCATAAATATACGTCCCATACAAAGAGACAAAAATAATCATTCATATGGATTGAACACCTGGTAACCGACATTCACAATATACATATAAGAATATCCCCATCATTCCGGGATCCTCCTTCGGACATGATATAAATTTCGAAGTACTAAAGCATCTTCTACTTTGGATGGGGCTTGTTGGGCCCGATAGATCTATCTTTAGGATTCGCGTCAATTAGGGTGTCTGTTCCCTAATTCTTAGATTACCAGACTAAATAAAAAGGGGCATATTCGATTTCGATAATTCAACCATAGAATGTAGTTTCACGTACTTGTGTCTATTTTGTAAATCATTTATAAAAATTGCGCATGTATTCTCAGCCCAAAAATATAAAGGGTAAAAAGGCAAATGAAACTCACACATATAAATATTGTAAAACAGTTAATAAAGCATTTGCATGTATTCTCAGCCTAAAAATATATATAAAAAGGGAATAATGAAACTCACGCATATAAATATTGTAAAATAGTTATTAAAACATTGCATGTATTCTCAGCCCAAAAATGTAAAGAGTAAAAGGGATCAAATGAAACTCACCTAATGTATTTTGTAGTAAAAATACATATGACTATATTGAACAACTGAACAATGCGGGGTTAGCCTCGGATTCACGAACCTATATCATTTGTATATTTATTAATATATATAATCGTAATTGAACAAATTTATATATTATAACTTATGTTATATATTATATATATTTAATTTTTGTGTATACAAGAATGATTAGTGTTTAGATAGATATATTAATATATATTCAGTTAGTTTTATTTTAAAATACCTAATTTGTTATATATATGATTATTCACATAAAATTCGTTAATATGATTAATACATACTTTTATGTAATATTACCTATAGAGATATATCTTTATATACATAATATTTATTTACTAATATATATTAATAATGGTAAGTAAAGTTGTATTTGATTATCATAATAATATAAAAAAAATACTGATAACAATAATAATTATGGAAATTTTATTGTTAATAATAGTTAGGATAATAGTTTTAATAGTAATAATAACGATATTAATAATACTGATAATACCACTTATAAAATCTGATAGTACTAATAATGATGATAATATTAATAATACATAATAATAATACCCATACTTATAGTTTGATGAAAATAGTAATAATAAATGATAATATTAATATTTCTAGGGTGTTACTAATATTTATAAAAATCACAAGAGATAATATTATTGTCATAGTAATATTGATAGTTATAATTATAACAATCATAATAATACTAGTAATATTTTAAATAATAAAATTAATAATAATAATAATAATAACTATACAATTAATACTAATGGTAATAACCTTTATAATACTTTAGGTTTGATAATAATAATAATAATTATAATACATGAAATAATAACAATAATTTATAATAACAGTGATATCAACAACAACAACAACAATAATAATAATTATAATAACTATAATAATAATAATAATAATAATAATAATAATAATAATAATAATAATAATAATAATAATAATAATAATAATAATAATAATAATAATAATAATAATAATAATAATAATAATAATAAAATAGAATACTACCTTTGGAAAGGGTTCCAAAAAAAAAAGATAAATGGTGCCTCATGCGAGACTCGAACCCCCGACCTCTCGAAAACCCAAACACTCACTAAACCAATCGGCTAAGCTTGTTTATCTATTTTACAATACAACCCATACTATATAACCCGATTATTTCCTGACTTCATATTCTTCCTTCCTTTCTAAATCTAAAGTCGACCAGAGCACATACCAAAACATATTCTGTTTGTTTTAAACTCGCATTAGAACAGGAAAATGATTTATATTGTGTTTTAAATTTAACTGATTTCGTAAAAAAAAAAATTATATATATATAGAAATTACAGCAGTCGCTGTTGAAACTAAAAAAAAAATATGGTTTTTGATTTTAATAAAGTTTTAGCTAATACTTGTAACATGAATTGTGTTGATAATGATTCATAAAAACCTTATGGACCATCAATTTTAATAAAAACGACACCTAAGACTCCAATTTGATCTTTGAACAACGTTTGACTTTTTAAAGCTAAAAGTTTGACTTCGAATTACTTACTCGAAACTGAAAATTGGTGATTGAAAGTTTCCAGATAGTTTGAATGATTGTTTTCTAACAGAATGGCATTAATACAATTTGAAGTTTCATTCGAATTCATGAATCGAGTAAAAAGTTGAAGAACAGAGATGTTTGGAGTTTTTCTTTGATATTTTTCTGTTTAAAAAATCCCCAATTGCAGTAGTATAATAGCACACCCATACGATTCATTCATCACATGTACGAGTTGGCTTCATCAACCGTACGGGTGATCACTCACTCGTGTCTTATCATTTAGGTTGTAATTGTGACTTAGCTCAGCATCAACGATGCGTATGAGCCTGTCAGCCGTACTAGTGAGGCTTCACTCGTACGTCTGACTAAGTCTAACATAGTCAAACATCTAAATCTCATTCCTGCAGTTCCTGTAACCACATACAAACACGGATAGGATAATAACGAGCAATCATGGTGGCCTGTAAACTGTAGTACCTGCAATGGACGAGGGTAGATGTCTAGGGACTTGCATAAAATGCATCAACAGATGGTGTGAGTTGTAAGGAAACGAAGGAGGTAAATTTATAAGAAAATCTTCGACAGAACAATTAAAATGGATGATCGCATTTAAAGCTGATCCTAATTCCCTTGATTATCGGAGAGTCAAATCTTATTAAGAAGATTTTCTTCAAATCCCTTAAAATCTGGGAATCAATCATATCTACGTCAAATGATAATATGAATCTACACTTACTCATTTCACTCTTCTATGTTAGCTTCATTCGTACTCTTCATATAAATGGATTGTTTATCCAAATTATTCGCTGATGATAAAACTCTAATTTTCAGCCCGTATGCATCATGAAAACATACTTATTATCATTCACGACCTTTCCACTCAAATTTCGGGACGAAATTTCTTTAACGGGTAGGTACTGTGACAACCCGGAAATTTCTAACCAAATTTAAACTTTAATCTTTATATGATTCCGACACGATAAGCAATATTTGTTAAGTTAAATTTCAAGAATTTTAAACTATGGTTATACATTCATTCAACCTCGACCAAGTTCCAACGATTCACGAACCATTAAACGAATATGATTATATATGTATATGTGTATATATATTATAACTTGAAACGTAAACAAAATATTAGATTAAATACTTTATCGAGTAGATGAATTTTCATATAAAGCACGTCTCGTTTCGTTGAACGGTTGTCAAGTTATGGACAAAAGAAGTTTTGCAAATTTTGATGAAATGTCGATACGGGAACTGAAATTCTCGCTGATCAATTCGTTTAAGGTCTAACAAAAGACTCTGGTTGTTTGTCAATTCAAGTCTCGACGATTTTTCTAAAAATCATCAAAGTTGACGGTTTGGTCACATTTTAAAATTCTAAAAAGAGCTGAAACTTTTTTATTTAAAAATGTCAGTTTTGTATCAGTTGTCATGGTCGGCCTGATATGTGTTTACTCTTGCCAAAAATCATATTATATCTTTGTGGTAACGAGAATTTGCAGGCTTTGACCGTTTGTCAATACGAGTTTTGAGGAATTTTCTAAAAATCTCCAAAGTAGGCTACTCGGTCACTTTTGTAAATTTATTAAAGCTGAAAAATTAACTTTGAAACGCCGAAAACGCATTGGCAACTACGAGTTGTCTAGGTTTAGTTTACTTCT
The DNA here is from genome assembly GCF_046630445.1 of Rutidosis leptorrhynchoides. Taxonomy (NCBI): domain Eukaryota; kingdom Viridiplantae; phylum Streptophyta; class Magnoliopsida; order Asterales; family Asteraceae; genus Rutidosis; species Rutidosis leptorrhynchoides. The sequence goes on from NC_092335.1 coordinate 475,315,676, forward strand.
GTAATATTTATGCTTAATCTTTTTGGTAATGTGTAACTTTTATCTTTGGCCGTTTATCAATCGGAGTTCCGATAATTTTTCTAATAATAGCTGAAGTGGCCCGTTTAGTCATGTTTGACCGAAAATCATTTTTATATAAGTTATTATATATTTGCATGCGACCTCATTTTTACTTTGACCTTTGACTTTTGACTTTAACCTTTGACTTTTGACTTTGAACTTTGACTTTTCCTGTTAACTTTTCAGTTAACTTTTTGCGTTGATTTTCTCAAAAAAAAAAAAAAACCTAAAATACTATTTTATGATTATGAAACCATTTGTGTTACATTGTTTCACACGTCACCTTTTACTAGAATCTTAATTGAGCATGAGTAATATAACATGTTACTATACTGTAGAGTCAGACTCGAGCTATAGGATAGGATTACACTATGACCTGACCTAAATTGCTATACAAATATTGACCAACATATAAATATATATAATTAATATAGGTTCGTGAATCCGAGGCCAACCTTGCACTTGTTCAATGACGTTATATGTATTTTTACTACGAAATACAGTATGGTGAGTTTCATTTACCTTTTTACCCTTTATATTTTTGGGACTGAGAATACATGCGCTTTTATAAATGTTTGACGAAATAGACACAAGTAATTGAAACTACATTCTATGGTTGAATTATCGAAATCGAATATGCCCATTTTTATTAAAGTCTGGTAATCTAAGAATTAGGGAACAGACACCCTAATTGACGCGAATCCTAAAGATAGATCTATTGGGCCTAACAAACCCCATCCAAAGTACCGGATGCTTTAGTACTTCGAAATTTATATCATGTCCGAAGGAGGATCCTGGAATGATAGGGGATATTCTTATATGCATATTGTTAATGTCGGTTACCAGGTGTTCACCATATGAATGATTATTTTTGTCTCTATGCATGGGACGTATATTTATGAGAACTGGAAATGAAATTCTTGTGGTCTATTAAAATGATGGAAATAAATGATTATGATAAACTAATGAACTCACCAACCTTTTGGTTGACACTTTAAAGCATGTTTATTCTCAGGTGTTAAAGAAATCTTCCGCTGTGCATTTGCTCATTTTAAAGATATTACTTGGAGTCTATCATAGCATATTTTGAAGAACGTTGCATTCGAGTCATTGAGTTCATCAAAGATTATTATTAAATCAATTTATAGTTGGATAGTGGATATTATGAAATGGTATGCATGCCTGTCAATTTTCGATGTAAAGAAATATTGTCTTTTAAAAACGAATGCAATGAGTCTCTGTTGAAAGGCCCACGTTGATTTGAGAAATCTTTTCATTTTAACAATATTCGGAAAATGGTAAAGTGATTTATATATATGAACAATTTGTCAATCATTGAGAACTAGACAAAGGATAGTGGAAGATTGAATCTCATAAAGACTCGATTGATCTATTTAATTTCAAACGTACAAAAACGTTTTAAGTTTAAAAAGAACTTTATTATTAAAACGTATATAATTTTTATAAATATCTAGAACCACTTTTGACAACTCATTACTTAACTAGTATGATAAAGATAACGATATTTATATTTTATTTTATTAAATATATATAACGATTTAAATTAATATTATATATATTTATACGCGTATTATACGTACATAGTTTTATACTTTTACTATACTTAAACTTTACCTTTACTTTATTTTTACTTTACTTTAACTTTAATAATTCATACTTTAATAATTCACTTTAATAATTCATACTTTAATAATTCACTTTAATAATTCACTTTAATAATTCATACTTTAATAATTCATACTTTAATAATTCACTTTAATAATTCAAAAATCTATTATAAATAGAATTCAATAGGTTTCATTATTTCATAGAAACTTGAAAATAGTTTTCTCTAAACTCTCTCAATCGATTTACATATATATATTTACTCCGTATTATCTCAAGATATTATTAGTATACATAAAATATTACGACGGAGTGCTGTCCGAGTGATTTCGAAGTTGTTTTTTAGAGTGGGATAGGATTAAAGAAATTATCGGTTATAGCTATGGAGGTGATTGAGTATGGTTTATGGGTATGCTCGTGAGGTCAATATAGTGTTTATCATCTCCGTTGCATTTACCTACCTTTCGTGTAATATTGAATCTCAATATTGATATGTGAGTACCCATAATATAATTTTTACATACTAATAGTGTATCCCTGACTAGTGCTCGAGTATATAGGATTATGCATGCTTGTACTTTTGATATTGCCATTAGATAGGTTATGTTGATTCCTGAATTAGTTACATATACGATTGAGATAAGGTATAAGATATGCATGTCGTTGGAAAGCTAGCGAAAAATAGTTGAATTTTGGTTTAAGAATCACTTGAATCCAAGTAACGGTTAGAAAGTTATGAAATAAACAAATTGCATAATTAATTTCGTAATTAAAATTGCTGATGATAATTAGTGAACTAATTTTCTGGGTTATAAAAAGTGGTTATTTGGATTCTACTCGTCGAGTAGATGAATTTTCATATAAATCACGTCTCGTTTCGTTGAACGGTTGTCAAGTTATGGACAAAAGAAGTTTTGCAAATTTTGACGAAATGTCGAAACGGGAACTGAAATTCTCGCTGATCTGCGTTGTTTCATATATAAAAAAAAATACCACTGAATTCTTTGCTGTAAGGTCTAACAAACGACTCTGGCTGTTTGTCAATTCGAGTCTCGACGATTTTTCTAAAAATCATCAAAGTTGACGGTTTGGTCACATTTTAAAATTCTAAAAAGAGCTGAAACTTTTTTATTTAAAAATGTCAGTTTTGTATCAGTTGTCATGGTCGGCCTAATATGTGTTTACTCTTGCCAAAAATCACGTTATATCTTTGTGGTAACGAGAATTTGCAGGCTTTGACCGTTTGTCAATACGAGTTTTGAGGAATTTTCTAAAAATCTCCAAAGTAGGCTACTCGGTCACTTTTGTAAATTTATTAAAGCTGAAAAATTAACTTTGAAACGCCGAAAACGCGTTGGCAACTATGAGTTGTCTAGGTTTAGTTTACTTCTGTAATATTTATGCTTAATCTTTTTGGTAATGTGTAACTTTTATCTTTGGCCGTTTATCAATCGGAGTTCCGATAATTTTTCTAAAAATAGCTGAAGTGGCCCGTTTAGTCATGTTTGACCGAAAATCATTTTTATATAAGTTATTATATATTTGCATGCGACCTCATTTTTACTTTGACCTTTGACTTTTGACTTTAACCTTTGACTTTTGACTTTGAACTTTGACTTTTCCTGTTAACTTTTCAGTTAACTTTTTGCGTTGATTTTCTCAAAAAAAAAAAAAAAAACCTAAAATACTATTTTATGATTATGAAACCATTTGTGTTACGTTGTTTTACACGTCACCTTTTACTAGAATCTTAATTGAGCATGAGTAATATAACATGTTACTATACTGTAGAGTCAGACTCGAGCTATAGGATAGGAATACACTATGACCTGACCTAAATTGCTATACAAATATTGACCAATATATAAATATATATAATTAATATAGGTTCGTGAATCCGAGGCCAACCTTGCACTTGTTCAATGACGTTATATGTATTTTTACTACGAAATACAGTATGGTGAGTTTCATTTGCCTTTTTACCCTTTATATTTTTGGGACTGAGAATACATGCGCTTTTATAAATGTTTGACGAAATAGACACAAGTAATTGAAACTACATTCTATGGTTGAATTATCGAAATCGAATATGCCCCTTTTTATTAAAGTCTGGTAATCTAAGAATTAGGGAACAGACACCCTAATTGACGCGAATCCTAAAGATATATCTATTGGGCCTAACAAACCCCATCCAAAGTACCGGATGCTTTAGTACTTCGAAATTTATATCATGTCCGAAGGAGGATCCCGGAATGATAGGGGATATTCTTATATGCATATTGTTAATGTCGGTTACCAGGTGTTCACCATATGAATGATTATTTTTGTCTCTATGCATGGGACGTATATTTATGAGAACTGGAAATGAAATTCTTGTGGTCTATTAAAATGATGGAAATAAATGATTATGATAAACTAATGAACTCACCAACCTTTTGGTTGACACTTTAAAGCATGTTTATTCTCAGGTGTTAAAGAAATCTTCCGCTGTGCATTTGCTCATTTTAAAGATATTACTTGGAGTCTTTCATAGCATATTTCGAAGAACGTTGCATTCGAGTGATTGAGTTCATCAAAGATTATTATTAAATCAATTTATAGTTGGATAGTGGATATTATGAAATGGTATGCATGCCTGTCAATTTTCGATGTAAAGAAAGTTTGTCTTTTAAAAACGAATGCAATGTTTTCAAAATGTATCATATAGAGGTCAAATACCTCGCAATGTAATCAACTATTGTGAATCATTGCCGAAGATTCACGAACAATTGTTTGTAAATGAATATATATATATATAAATGTAAGGATATATGATAATTTGAAATAATAAAATATAAACTAAACCTGGAATTATTTATGTAAAACAAAAATACATGGTAAATAAGTTGCTATATATATACACATATTTATATATATGAAATATGAACATAAGTGATACTATATATATTAAATTATAAATATTTAATATAAGTTATAATATATATTATATAATTAGTAAATATGATACAGTAAATAAATTGTAAATGTAATTATAAGTTTAAAATATAGTTATTAATATTGTTATTATTACTTTCATTATGATTAAAGGTAAATACTAATATTAACATTATTAATATCATTATTATTAGTAAAAGTTGTAAATCTAATTATTATCAAGATTATTAAAAGTATTAGTATTAACTTGATTACAAAAATTATCATTTTATTTAAAATGGTTACATTCATTTTCCTTACTAATATTATTATGATATTTATAATATCATTATTAATAATGTTACTAATTTTGTTATCAAAGCTATTATTAATGTTTGTATAATATTATAATTCCTTAATATGTAAAATACTGAATTAATTAGTTATATAAATATTCATGTAAACAGATATACAGATATTATACAGAATATATATATACAAATACATATAAATATATATAAATACAATATATACGTATATAAATACAGGATCGAAGTATTCTGTTTTCTGTCATTTTCAAAACTTTATATAATTTGTTTCTATCTCTTAAATGAATTCTGAATCGAATCAAATCACCACAACATAACAAAAATCAGTGTATGCCTTAATCTGCTTTTTATTTTTTTATTTAAGTTTCGTACTGAATGAGCAAGGCCTGTCGACAACTTTCAAGCCATAAAACAAATGATTACTAGGTGTTTAGGAAGACTTATTCAATCCTTCCTTATCAAATATCAGTTATATATATTTATTTATTTTTGAATTAAACAGAAAAGAAAAAGGTATTTAGTTCATACCTCTGTTCGCGTTTAAATTTCTGAAAAACACTAATTCGATTTTAATTGAGAAATGGGTAAATGTAGAAGTGTTAGGAATATTCTACTCAAAGTGTCTGCAAAGTTTCATGTCTCAATTCCTTCTATCGATCATGAATTCCTGAGTCAAACATAATTTCTAAAAAGTCAACAATTTATGTTCATCACGAAATTCGACCACCAGTAAATGTTTTTGATTAGTTTAAGGATACAGTCAGTTTCTAAATAAGTTTTGAAACCTCTTTCATGTTGAAGGTATAAACTAAAACGTCCTAGAAATTGAAATTCGATTTAAGGTTCATACGTTCTTGAAGAAAAATAGCTGTTACAGTCTTCTTCTATTTCTGGTCTGTTTTAATCAATGTAATCGACCTTTAAACATTTACGTGTCTAAATTAATGAAGGAATTAGCTGTTAAGTGACTTTGATCTTTTATCGAGTTACAGTTAGAAGGAAGAAGATGAACATTAATAATACGGGTTTATATTTATTCGAAAGGGTATTAAAACAGAAATAATCAAGCAGCAGAATGGTAAAGAGTGATAGCGGGTTGGCGAGAGGTCTCGGGTTCGAGTCCCGCCTGGAGCATTTTTTTGAAAAAGGCTTTTAAAGGGTATATTTTCTTGATTTTTATTTCTATTATTATTATTAGTAATTATTATGATTATTATTAATGTTATTATTATTATAAATATAATTATTGTTGTTATGATTGTTAAGTATTATTATTATTATTATTATTATTATCATTAATGTTATAAGTAATATTATTATTATCACATGTAAAAGTAATAAAACTAATATCATTATCATTATTATTATTATTACCATTATTATATATTATTAATATACACGTTGAGAGTAAGAGAGGAAAGAAAAAGATGTGTTACAATTCGGCCGAAACACGCGAAATTTATAGGATGTCTCGTGCTACAGTACACCATGCGACCGATTGTTTTTTGTACTTCCGGGCCATGCGGTCGCATGGCCTGCTTTTCTAGCTCACATGAGTTTGTTTGCTAATTGCCGACAGTTTTAAATAAATATATATAATATATAAATAATTTTAAGAATTATTTAAATATTATATTATATTTATGTGCATATAATTATTATTATTATCACTAATATAAGTACCAGTATAAAGATTATCATTTATTCATGATTAGTATGGTTATAGTTACAATTATTATTATTATTATTATTATTATTATTATTATTATTATTATTATTATTATTATTATTATTATTATTATTATTATTATTATTATTATTATTACTATTATGGTTATTATAATTATCATAACTAATAAAATAGAAATTATCATTATTATTATTTTAGTTACACTTATAATTATTATTATAACTATTGCTAAGTTATTTATTATTATCACTATCATGATGAAAAGTAATATTATTATCATTAATAATAGTATTATTATTATTAAAACTATTACCATTAGTAGTAAGATTATAGTCAATATTATTATTATTATCGTTATCATTTTTATCAAAATCAATATTATTATTTGAATTATCATTTAGATTATTATTAATATCAATATTAATATTATTATTATTATTATAAATATTAACTACTTTAAAAGTATATATAAAATAAAAATAGATAACTTATAATTTAAGATATAAAATATACATAATATATATATATTAATTAGGGTTTATCATAAATTTCATATAATTACAACACTCAGCATATAAATATTATAAGATTAATAAATGAAATTATTTGATTACCATTATATGTATTAATATACACAAATGATATAGGTTCGTGAATCCGAGGCCAACCCTGCATTGTTCAATGTCGTCATATGTATTTTCACTACAAAATACAGTACGGTGAGTTTCATTTGCTCCCTTTTTAAATGCTTTTGCAATATATATTTTTGGGACTGAGAATACATGCGCTGCTTTTATAAATGCTTTACGAAATAGACACAAGTGATCGAAACTACATTCTATGGTTGGATTATTAAACCGAATATGCTCCTTTTTAGTCTGGTAATCTAAGAATTAGGGAACAGACACCCTAATTGACGCGAATCCTAAAGATAGATCTATCGGGCCCAACAAGCCCCATCCAAAGTACCGGATGCTTTAGTACTTCGAAATTTATATCATGTCCGAAGGAGGATCCCGGAATGATGGGGATATTCTTATATGCATATTGTGAATGTCGATTACCAGGTGTTCAATCCATATGAATGATTTTTGTCTCTATGCATGGGACGTATGATTATGAGAAATGGAATTATGAAATCTTGTGGTCTATTAAAATTATGAAATGATTCTTTATGATAAACTAATGAACTCATCAACCTTTTGGTTGACACTTTAAAGCATGTTTACTCTCAGGTACGAAAGAAATCTTCCGCTGTGCATTTGCTCATCTTAGAGATATTACTTGGAGTCATTCATGACATATTACAAAAGACATTGCATTCGAGTCGTTGAGTTCATCAAGATTATTATTAAGTCAATTATAGTAAGATATATTACGAAATGGTATGCATGTTGTCAACTTTCGATGTAATGAAAGATTGTCTTTTCAAAAACGAATGCAATGTTTGTAAAATGTATCATATAGAGGTCAAGTACCTCGCGATGTAATCAACTGTTGTGAATCGTTTATAATCGATACGGACTTTGTCCGGATGGATTAGGACGGGTCTTCACAGTTGGTATCATTTTAGAAAACATACTTCCACTTTGAGTTTAAACATAATTTTTGGATATAGTTTCGTGTTCATAATAAAAATCATTTTTCTCAGAATAACAACTTTGAAATCAAAGTTTATCATAGTTTTTAATTAACTAACCCAAAACAGCCCGCGGTGTTACTACGACGGCGTAAATCCGGTTTTACGGTGTTTTTCGTGTTTCCAGGTTTTAAATCATTAAGTTAGCATATCATATAGATATAGAACATGTGTTTAGTTGATTTTAAAAGTCAAGTTAGAAGGATTAACTTTTGTTTGCGAACAAGTTTAGAATTAACTAAACTATGTTCTAGTGATTACAAGTTTAAACCTTCGAATAAGATAGCTTTATATGTATGAATCGAATGATGTTATGAACATCATTACTACCTTAAGTTCCTTGGATAAACCTACTGGAAAAGAGAAAAATGGATCTAGCTTCAACGGATCCTTGGATGGCTCGAAGTTCTTGAAGCAGAATCATGACACGAAAACAAGTTCAAGTAAGATCATCACTTGAAATAAGATTGTTATAATTATAGAAATTGAACCAAAGTTTGAATATGATTATTACCTTGTATTAGAATGATAACCTACTGTAAGAAACAAAGATTTCTTGAGGTTGGATGATCACCTTACAAGATTGGAAGTGAGCTAGCAAACTTGAAAGTATTCTTGATTTTATGTAACTAGAACTTGTAGAATTTATGAAGAACACTTAGAACTTGAAAATATAACTTGAGAGAGATCAATTAGATGAAGAAAATTGAAGAATGAAAGTGTTTGTAGGTGTTTTTGGTCGTTGGTGTATGGATTAGATATAAAGGATATGTAATTTTGTTTTCATGTAAATAAGTCATGAATGATTACTCATATTTTTGTAATTTTATGAGATATTTCATGCTAGTTGCCAAATGATGGTTCCCACATGTGTTAGGTGACTCACATGGGCTGCTAAGAGCTGATCATTGGAGTGTATATACCAATAGTACGTACATCTAAAAGCTGTGTATTGTACGAGTACGAATACGGGTGCATACGAGTAGAATTGTTGATGAAACTGAACGAGGATGTAATTGTAACCATTTTTGTTAAGTAGAAGTATTTTGATAAGTGTATTGAAGTCTTTCAAAAGTGTATAAATACATATTAAAACACTACATGTATATACATTTTAACTGAGTCGTTAAGTCATCGTTAGTCGTTACATGTAAATGTTGTTTTGAAACCTTTAGGTTAACGATCTTGTTGAATGTTGTTAACCCATTGTTTATTATAACAAATGAGATGTTAAATTTTTATATTATCATGATATTATGATATATAATATATCTTAGTATGATATATATACAGTTAAATGTCGTTACAACGATAATCGTTACATATATGTCTCGTTTCGAAATCATTAAGTTAGTAGTCTTATTTTTACATATGTATTTCATTGTTAATACACTTAATAATATATTTACTTATCATTTAACATAATTAACTAAGTGTATTAATATCTTAATATGATTCATATGTACCTAGTAAGACATTGTTATAACGATAATCGTTATATATATCGTTTTCGAGTTTCTTAAATTAATAGTCTCATTTTTAGGTATATAACTCATTGTTAAAATACCTAATGAGATACATACTTATAATAAAATCATGTTAACTATATATATAATCATATATATGTCATCGTATAGTTTTTACAAGTTTTAACGTTCGTGAATCACCGGTCAACTTGGGTGGTCAATTGTCTATATGAAACATATTTCAATTAATCAAGTCTTAACAAGTTTGATTGCTTAACATGTTGAAAACATTTAATCATGTAAATATCAATCTCAATTAATATATATAAACATAGAAAATTTCGGGTCACTACAGTACCTACCCGTTAAATAAATTTCGTCCCGAAATTTTAAGCTATTGAAGGTGTTGACGAATCTTCTGGAAATAGATGCGGGTATTTCTTCTTCATCTGATCTTCACGGTCCCAGGTGAACTCGGGTCCTCTACGAGCATTCCATCGAACCTTAACAATTGGTATCTTGTTTTGCTTAAGTCTTTTAACCTCACGATCCATTATTTCGACGTGTTCTTCGATGAATTGGAATTTTTCGTTGATTTGGATTTCATCTAACGGAATAGTGAGATCTTCTTTAACAAAACATTTCTTCAATTTCGAGACGTGGAAAGTGTTATGTACAGCCGCGAGTTGTTGAAGTAACTCAAGTCGGTAAGCTACTGGTCCGACACGATCAATAATCTTGAATGGTCCAATATACCTTGGATTTAATTTCCCTCGTTTACCAAATCGAACAACGCCTTTCCAAGGTGCAACTTTAAGCATGACCATCTCTCCAATTTCAAATTCTATATCTTTTCTTTTAATGTCAGCGTAGCTCTTTTGTCAACTTTGGGCGGTTTTCAACCGTTGTTGAATTTGGATGATCTTCTCGGTAGTTTCTTGTATAATCTCCGGACCCGTAATATGTCTATCCCCCAATTCACTCCAACAAATCAGAGACCTGCACTTTCTACCATAAAGTGCTTCAAACGGTGCCATCTCAATGCTTGAATGGTAGCTGTTGTTGTAGGAAAATTCTGCTAACGGTAGATGTCGATCCCAACTGTTTCCGAAATCAATAACACATGCTCGTAGCATGTCCTCAAGCGTTTGTATCGTCCTTTCGCTCTGCCCATCAGTTTGTGGATGATAGGCAGTACTCATGTCTAGACGAGTTCCTAATGCTTGCTGTAATGTCTGCCAGAATCTTGAAATAAATCTACCATCCCTATCAGAGATAATAGAGATTGGTATTCCATGTCTGGAGACGACTTCCTTCAAATACAGTCGTGCTAACTTCTCCATCTTGTAATCTTCTCTTATTGGCAGGAAGTGTGCTGATTTGGTGAGACGATCAACTATTACCCAAATAGTATCAAAACCACTTGCAGTCCTTGGCAATTTAGTGATGAAATCCATGGTAATGTTTTCCCATTTCCATTCCAGGATTTCGGGTTGTTGAAGTAGACCTGATGGTTTCTGATGCTCAGCTTTGACCTTAGAACACGTCAAACATACTCCTACGTATTTAGCAACATCGGCTTTCATACCCGGCCACCAAAAATGTTTCTTGAGATCCTTGTACATCTTCCCCGTTCCAGGATGTATTGAGTATCTGGTTTTATGAGCTTCTCTAAGTACCATTTCTCTCATATCTCCAAATTTTGGTACCCAAATCCTTTCAGCCCTATACCGTGTTCCGTCTTCCCGAATATTAAGATGCTTCTCCGATCCCTTGGGTATTTCATCCTTTAAATTTCCCTCTTTTAAAACTCCTTGTTGCGCCTCCTTTATTTGAGTAGTAAGGTTATTATGAATCATTATATTCATAGATTTTACTCGAATGGGTTCTCTGTCCTTCCTGCTCAAGGCATCGGCTACCACATTTGCCTTCCCCGGGTGGTAACGAATCTCAAAGTCGTAATCATTCAACAATTCAATCCACCTACGCTGCCTCATATTCAGTTGTTTCTGATTAAATATGTGTTGAAGACTTTTGTGGTCGGTATATATAATACTTTTGACCCCATATAAGTAGTGCCTCCAAGTCTTTAATGCAAAAACAACCGCGCCTAATTCCAAATCATGCGTTGTATAATTTTGTTTGTGAATCTTCAATTGTCTAGACGCATAAGCAATCACCTTCGTTCGTTTTATTAATACACAACCGAGACCTTGCTTTGATGCGTCACAATAAATCACAAAATCATCATTCCCTTCAGGCAATGACAATATAGGTGCCGTAGTTAGCTTTTTCTTCAATAACTGAAACGCTTTCTCTTGTTCATCATTCCATTCAAATTTCTTCCCTTTATGCGTTAATGCAGTCAAGGGTTTTGCTATTCTAGAAAAGTCTTGGGTGAACCTTCTGTAGTAACCAGCTAGTCCTAAAAACTGGCGTATGTGTTTCGGAGTTTTCGGGGTTTCCCACTTTTCAACAGTTTCTATCTTTGCCGGATCCACCTTAATACCTTCTTTGTTCACTATGTGACCGAGGAATTGAACTTCTTCCAACCAAAATGCACACTTTGAAAACTTAGCGTACAATTCTTCCTTCCTCAATACTTCTAACACCTTTCTCAAATGTTCACCGTGTTCTTGGTCATTCTTTGAGTAAATAAGTATGTCATCAATGAAAACAATGACAAACTTGTCAAGGTATGGTCCACACACTCAGTTCATAAGGTCCATGAACACAGCTGGTGCATTAGTTAAACCAAACGGCATGACCATAAACTCGTAATGACCGTAACGTGTTCTGAAAGCAGTCTTTGGAATATCATCTTCTTTCACCCGCATTTGATGATACCCGGAACGTAAGTCAATCTTTGAATAAACAGACGAGCCTTGTAGTTGATCAAATAAGTCGTCGATTCTCGGTAGTGGGTAGCGGTTCTTGATGGTAAGTTTGTTCAACTCTCGGTAGTCGATACACAACCTGAATGTACCATCTTTCTTCTTGACAAACAAAACAGGAGCTCCCCACGGTGATGTGCTTGGTCGAATGAAACTACGCTCTAAAAGATCTTGTAATTGGCTTTGCAGTTCTTTCATCTCGCTGGGTGCGAGTCTGTAAGGAGCATGAGCTATTGGTGCAGCTCCTGGTACAAGATCTATTTGAAATTCAACGGATCGATGTGGGGGTAATCCCGGTAATTCTTTCGGAAATACATCGGGAAATTATTTTGCAATGGGAACATCATTGATGCTCTTTTCTTCAGTTTGTACTTTCTCGACATGTGCTAGAACAGCATAGCAACCTTTTCTTATTAGTTTTTGTGCCTTCAAATTACTAATAAGATGTAGCTTCGTGTTGCCCTTTTCTCCGTACACCATTAAGGGTTTTCCTTTTTCTCGTATAATGCGAATTGCATTTTTGTAACAAACGATCTCTGCTTTCACTTCTTTCAACCAGTCCATACCGATTATCACATCAAAACTCCCTAACTCTACTGGTATCAAATCAATCTTAAATGTTTCGCTAACTAGTTTAATTTCTCGATTCCGACATATATTATCTGCTGAAATTAATTTACCATTTGCTAATTCGAGTAAAAATTTACTATCCAAAGACGTCAATGGACAACTTAATTTAGCACAAAAATCTCTACTCATATAGCTTCTATCCGCACCCGAATCAAATAAAACGTAAGCAGATTTATTGTCAATAAGAAACGTACCCGTAACAAGCTCCGGGTCTTCCTGTGCCTCTGCCGCATTAATATTGAAAACTCTTCCGCGGCCTTGTCCATTCGTGTTCTCCTGGTTCGGGCAATTTCTAATAATGTGGCCCGGTTTTCCACATTTATAACAAACTACATTGGCATAACTTGATCCGACACTACTTGCTCCACCATTACTCGTTCCGACACCATTTGTTCCTTTCGTTCTATTAACCCCTGGTCCGTAGACCTCACACTTCACCGCGCTATGACCATTTCTTTTACACTTATTGCAAAATTTGGTGCAGAACCCCGAGTGATACTTTTCACACCTTTGGCATAGATGCTTCTGATTGTTGTTGTTGTTGCGGTTATTATTGTTGTTGGGATGATTGTTGTAGTTGCTGTTGTTGTTGTTGTTGTTGTTGTTGTTGGGCCATTTGTTGTAGTTGCGATTGATGTTGCGATTGTTGGGATAATTGTTGCGATTATTGTTGTAATTGCTATTGTTGTTATATTGGTGATTCTTATCACCATTTTCCTCCCACTTTCTTTTGACTTGCTTCACATTGGCCTCTTCAGCAGTCTGTTCTTTAATTCTTTCTTCAATCTGGTTCACTAGTTTGTGAGCCATTCTACGTGCCTGTTGTATGGAGGCGGGCTCGTGTGAACTTATATCTTCTTGGATTCTTTTCGGTAATCCTTTCACAAACGCGTCGATCTTCTCTTCCTCATCTTCGAACGCTCCCGGACACAATAGGCACAATTCTGTGAATCGTCTTTCATACGTGGTAATATCAAATCCTTGGGTTGGTAACCCTCTAAGTTCTGTCTTGAGCTTATTGACCTCGGTTCTGGGACGGTACTTCCCATTCATCAAGTGCTTGAATGCTGACCACGGTAGTGCGTACGCATCGTCTTGTCCCACTTGCTCTAGATAGGTATTTCACCATGTTAACGCAGAACCTGTGAAGGTATGCGTAGCTTACTTCACTTTGTCCTCTTCAGTACAATTACTTATGGCAAACACCGATTCGACCTTCTCAGTCCACCGTTTCAATCCGATCGGTCCTTCGGTTCCATCAAATTCCAAAGGTTTGCAGGCAGTGAATTCTTTGTAGGTGCATCCTACACGATTTCCTGTACTGCTAGATCCAAGGTTATTGTTGGTATGTAGCGCAGCCTGTACTGCGGCTATGTTTGAAGCTAGAAAAGTACGGAATTCCTCTTCATTCATATTCACGGTGTGTCGAGTAGTCGGTGCCATTTCCTTCAAAATAGTCAAATGGAACAAGTTAATCATATAGAATATTAAGAGTAGTTAATAGTATTTCGTAGCATAATATGAACTCATTTATAAAAGATTTTTCTTCATATTAGCGTTTTATAAGTTTAAATTCGGGTAGTACCTACCCGTTAAGTTCATACTTAGTAGCTAATATACAATTCAACTACTACAATTCTATATGAAAAACTGATTATAATAAAATTTCGCGTTCAAACTTTTATACAATATTTTACAAACTTACAATATCGCTTATTTTACATAAAGCATGAAATATAGCACACAATAACTTTGATACAAGATAGTTGTGAAGATAATTCTAGCTAGTACACAAGTCGTTCAGCAAAGGCAATAAAGACACGTAATTCATACGTCCAGAAACAAGTCATGCATTCTGGTTTTACTAGGACTACTTCCCATCCTTGGTCTTGTGGAACATAACCGTTATGGCCGTTGATAAGACAGCGTGTTGTAACATCGTCAAAGGGACGAGGGTTACGTAATGTCCAACAGTCCCGTAACATTCTAAAAACCTCATTTCTTACCCCAATTACCGACTCCGTCACTTGTGGGAACATTTTGTTTAATAGTTGTAGGCCGATGTTCTTTTTCTCACTTTGGTGAGAAGCGAACATTACTAATTCGTAAGCATAACATGCTTCTTTATGTTGCATGTTAGCCACTTTTTCTAAATCACGAAGTCCAATATTCGAATATATTGAGTCAAAATAATTTCTTAACCCATTGCGTAAAATAGCATTTGGGTTCCCCGCAATATATGCGTCGAAGTAAACACATCGTAACTTATGGATTTCCCAATGTGATATCCCCCATCTTTCGAACGAAAGCCTTTTATAAACCAAGGCATTCTTGGAACGTTCTTCGAATGTCTTACAAACTGATCTCGCCTTAAATAGTTGTGCCGAAGAATTCTGACCGACTCTAGACAAGATTTCATCAATCATGTCTCCGGGTAGGTCTCTTAAAATATTGGGTTGTCTATCCATTTTGTATTTTTATACTGTAAAATAGACAAGAGTTAGATTCATAAAAAAAATACTTATTAATACAAGCAATTTTTACATATATCATAAAGCATAAGCACACTATATTACATATATTACACCACACGAATACAGCTATCTTATTCCGACTCGCTTGTTTCTTCTTCTTCGGTTTTGGTTCGTTTTGCCAAGTTTCTAGGGATATATGATGTTCCCCTAATACGAGCCGTCGTTATCCACATTGGTTTAGAAAAACCTGGTGGTTTAGAGGTTCCCGGGTCATTGTTACAACTTAAGGACTTCGGGGGTTGACGATACATATAAAGTTCATCGGGGTTGGAATTAGATTTCTCTATTTTTATGCCCTTTCGCTTATTATTTTCTTTTGCCTTTTTAAATTCAGTTGGGGTAATTTCTATAACATCATCGGAATTCTCGTCGGAATCCGATTCATCAGAGAATTGGTAATCCTCCCAATATTTTGCTTCCTTGGCGGAAACACCATTGACCATAATTAACCTTGGTCGGTTGGTTGAGGATTTTCTTTTACTTAACCATTTTATTATTTCCCCCACCGGTTCTATTTCTTCATCCGGTTCCGATTCTTCTTCCGGTTCCGATTCTTCTTCTGGTTCCGACTCTTCTTCCGGTTCCTCTTCGGGAACTTGTGAATCAGTCCACGAATCATTCCAAATTATATTTGACTCTTCATTATTATTAGGTGAGTCAATGGGACTTGTTCTAGAGGTAGACATCTATCACATAATATCAAACGCGTTAAGAGATTAATATATCACATAATATTCACATGTTAAAAATATATAGTTTTTCCAACAAAATTTGTTAAGCAATCATTTTTCAAGTAAACATGGTCGAAGTTCAGACTCACTAATGCATCCTAACAAACTCGATAAGACACACTAATGCAAAATTCTGGTTCTCTAAGACCAACGCTCGGATACCAACTGAAATGTCCCGTTCTTATTTATTAAAAACGTTCCATATTAATTGATTTCTTTGCGAGGTTTTGACCTCTATATGAGACGTTTGTCAAAGACTGCATTCATTTTAAAACAAACCATAACCTTTATTTCATCAATAAAGGTTTAAAAATCTTTACGTAGATTATCAAATACTGATTATCTAAAATATCCTATTTACACACGACCATTACATAATGGTTTACAATACAAATATGTTACAACAAAATAAGTTTCTTGAATGTAGTTTTTACACAATATCATACAAGCATGGACTCCAAATCTCGTCCTTATTTAAGTATGCGACAGCGGAAGCTCTTAATAATCACCTGAGAATAAACATGCTTAAAACGTGAACAAAAATGTTGGTGAGTTATAGGTTTAACCTATATATATCAAGTCATAATAATAGACCACAAGATTTCATATTTCAATACACACCCCATACATAGAGATAAAAATCATTCATATGGTGAACACCTGGTAACCGACATTAACAAGATGCATATATAAGAATATCCCCATCATTCCGGGACACCCTTCGGATATGATATAAATTTCGAAGTACTAAAGCATCCGGTACTTTGGATGGGGTTTGTTAGGCCCAATAGATCTATCTTTAGGATTCGCGTCAATTAGGGCGTCTGTTCCCTAATTCTTAGATTACCAGACTTAATAAAAAGGGGCATATTCGATTTTGATAATTCAACCATAGAATGTAGTTTCACGTACTTGTGTCTATTTTGTAAATCATTTATAAAACCTGCATGTATTCTCATCCCAAAAATATTAGATTTTAAAAGTGGGACTATAACTCACTTTCACAGATTTTTACTTCGTCGGGAGGTAAGACTTGGCCACTGGTTGATTCACGAACCTATAACAATATATACATATATATCAAAGTATGTTCAAAATATATTTACAACACTTTTAATATATTTTGATGTTTTAAGTTTATTAAGTCAGCTGTCCTCATTAGTAACCTACAACTAGTTGTCCACAGTTAGATGTACAGAAATAAATCGATAAATATTATCTTGAATCAATCCACGACCCAGTGTATATGTATCTCAGTATTGATCACAACTCAAACTATATATATTTTGGAATCAACCTCAACCCTGTATAGCTAACTCCAACATTCACATATAAAGTGTCTATGGTTGTTCCGAAATATATATAGATGTGTCGACATGATAGGTCAAAACATTGTATACGTGTCTATGGTATCTCAAGATTACATAATATACAATACAAGTTGATTAAGTTATGGTTGGAATAGATTTGTTACAAATTTTCACGTAGCTAAAATGAGAAAAATTATCCAATCTTGTTTTACCCATAACTTCTTCATTTTAAATCCGTTTTGAGTGAATCAAATTGCTATGGTTTCATATTGAACTCTATTTTATGAATCTAAACAGAAAAAGTATAGGTTTATAGTAGGAAAAATAAGTTACAAGTCGTTTTTGTAAAGGTAGTCATTTCAGTCGAAAGAACGACGTCTAGATGACCATTTTAGAAAACATACTTCCACTTTGAGTTTAACCATAATTTTTGGATATAGTTTCATGTTCATAATAAAAATCATTTTTCTCAGAATAACAACTTTTAAATCAAAGTTTATCATAGTTTTTAATTAACTAACCCAAAACAGCCCGCGGTGTTACTACGACGAC
The DNA here is from genome assembly GCF_046630445.1 of Rutidosis leptorrhynchoides. Taxonomy (NCBI): domain Eukaryota; kingdom Viridiplantae; phylum Streptophyta; class Magnoliopsida; order Asterales; family Asteraceae; genus Rutidosis; species Rutidosis leptorrhynchoides. The sequence continues at coordinate 475,334,050 of NC_092335.1, forward strand.
GTAAATCCGGTTTTACGGTGTTTTTCGTGTTTCCAGGTTTTAAATCATTAAGTTAGCATATCATATAGATATAGAACATGTGTTTAGTTGATTTTAAAAGTCAAGTTAGAAGGATTAACTTTTGTTTGCAAACAAGTTTAGAATTAACTAAACTATGTTCTAGTGATTACAAGTTTAAACCTTCGAATAAGATAGCTTTATATGTATGAATCGAATGATGTTATGAAAATCATTACTACCTTAAGTTCCTTGGATAAACCTACTGGAAAAGAGAAAAATGGATCTAGCTTCAACGGATCCTTGGATGGCTCGAAGTTCTTGAAGCAGAATCATGACACGAAAACAAGTTCAAGTAAGATCATCACTTGAAATAAGATTGTTATAGTTATAGAAATTGAACCAAAGTTTGAATATGATTATTACCTTGTATTAGAATGATAACCTACTGTAAGAAACAAAGATTTCTTGAGGTTGGATGATCACCTTACAAGATTGGAAGTGAGCTAGCAAACTTGAAAGTATTCTTGATTTTATGTAACTAGAACTTGTAGAATTTATGAAGAACACTTAGAACTTGAAAATATAACTTGAGAGAGATCAATTAGATGAAGAAAATTGAAGAATGAAAGTGTTTGTAGGTGTTTTTGGTCGTTGGTGTATGGATTAGATATAAAGGATATGTAATTTTGTTTTCATGTAAATAAGTCATGAATGATTACTCATATTTTTGTAATTTTATGAGATATTTCATGCTAGTTGCCAAATGATGGTTCCCACATGTGTTAGGTGACTCAAATGGGTTGCTAAGAGCTGATCATTGGAGTGTATATACCAATAGTACATACATCTAAAAGCTGTGTATTGTACGAGTACGAATACGGGTGCATACGATTAGAATTGTTGATGAAACTGAACGAGGATGTAATTGTAAGCATTTTTGTTAAGTAGAAGTATTTTGATAAGTGTATTGAAGTCTTTCAAAAGTGTATAAATACATATTAAAACACTACAGGTATATACATTTTAACTGAGTCGTTAAGTCATCGTTAGTCGTTACATGTAAATGTTGTTTTGAAACCTTTAGGTTAACGATCTTGTTGAATGTTGTTAACCTATTGTTTATTATAACAAATGAGATGTTAAATTTTTATATTATCATGATATTATGATATATAATATATCTTAGTATGATATATATACAGTTAAATGTCGTTACAACGATAATCGTTACATATATGTCTCGTTTCGAAATCATTAAGTTAGTAGTCTTATTTTTACATATGTATTTCATTGTTAATACACTTAATAATATATTTACTTATCATTTAACATAATTAACTAAGTGTATTAATATCTTAATATGACTCATAGTAAGACATTGTTATAACGATAATCGTTATATATATCGTTTTCGAGTTTCTTAAATTAATAGTCTCATTTTTATGTATATAACTCATTGTTAAAATACCTAATGAGATACATACTTATAATAAAATCATGTTAACTATATATATAACCATATATATGTCATCGTATAGTTTTTACAAGTTTTAACGTTCGTGAATCACCGGTCAACTTGGGTGGTCAATTGTCTATATGAAACATATTTCAATTAATCAAGTCTTAACAAGTTTGATTGCTTAACATGTTGGAAACATTTAATCATGTAAATATCAATCTCAATTAATATATATAAACATGGAAAAGTTCGGGTCACTAGATATTTCATGCTAGTTGAAAAATGATGGTTCCCACAAGTGTTAGGTGACTCACATGGGCTGCTAAGAGCTGATCATTGGAGTGTATATACCAATAGTACATACATCTAAAAGCTGTGTATTGTACGAGTACGAATATGGGTGCATACGAGTAGAATTGTTGATGAAACTGAACGAGGATGTAATTGTAAGCATTTTTGTTAAGTAGAAGTATTTTGATAAGTGTATTGAAGTCTTTCAAAAGTGTATAAATACATATTAAAACACTACATGTATATACATTTTAACTGAGTCGTTAAGTCATCGTTAGTCGTTACATGTAAATGTTGTTTTGAAACCTTTAGGTTAACGATCTTGTTGAATGTTGTTAACCCATTGTTTATTATAACAAATGAGATGTTAAATTTTTATATTATCATGATATTATGATATATAATATATCTTAGTATGATATATATATACAGTTAAATGTCGTTACAACGATAATCGTTACATATATGTCGCGTTTCGAAATCATTAAGTTAGTAGTCTTATTTTTACATATGTATTTCATTGTTAATATACTTAATAATATATTTGCTTATCATTTAACATAATTAACTAAGTGTATTAATATCTTAATATGATTCATATGTACCTAGTAAGACATTGTTATAACGATAATCGTTATATATATCGTTTTCGAGTTTCTTAAATTAATAGTCTCATTTTTATGTATATAACTCATTGTTAAAATACCTAATGAGATACATACTTATAATAAAATCATGTTAACTATATATATAACCATATATATGTCATCGTATAGTTTTTACAAGTTTTAACGTTCGTGAATCACCGGTCAACTTGGGTGGTCAATTGTCTATATGAAACATATTTCAATTAATCAAGTCTTAACAAGTTTGATTGCTTAACATGTTGGAAACATTTAATCATGTAAATATCAATCTCAATTAATATATATAAACATGGAAAAGTTCGGGTCACTACAGTACCTACCCGTTAAATAAATTTCGTTCCGAAATTTTAAGCTGTTGAAGGTGTTGACGAATCTTCTGGAAATAGATGCGGGTATTTCTTCTTCATCTGATCTTCACGCTCCCAGGTGAACTCGGGTCCTCTACGAGCATTCCATCGAACCTTAACAATTGGTATCTTGTTTTGCTTAAGTCTTTTAACCTCACGATCCATTATTTTGACGGGTTCTTCGATGAATTGGAGTTTTTCGTTGATTTGGATTTCATCTAACGGAATAGTGAGATCTTCTTTAGCAAAACATTTCTTCAAATTCGAGACGTGGAAAGTGTTATGTACAGCCGCGAGTTGTTGAGGTAACTCAAGTCGGTAAGCTACTGGTCCGACACGATCAATAATCTTGAATGGTCCAATATACCTTGGATTTAATTTCCCTCGTTTACCAAATCGAACAACGCCTTTCCAAGGTGCAACTTTAAGCATGACCATCTCTCCAATTTCAAATTCTATATCTTTTCTTTTAATGTCAGCGTAGCTCTTTTGTCGACTTTGGGCGATTTTCAACCGTTGTTGAATTTGGATGATCTTCTCGGTAGTTTCTTGTATAATATCCGGACCCGTAATCTGTCTATCCCCCAATTCACTCCAACAAATCGGAGACCTGCACTTTCTACCATAAAGTGCTTCAAACGGTGCCATCTCAATGCTTGAATGGTAGCTGTTGTTGTAGGAAAATTCTGCTAACGGTAGATGTCGATCCCAACTGTTTTCGAAATCAATAACACATGCTCGTAGCATGTCTTCAAGCGTTTGTATCGTCCTTTCGCTCTGCCCATCAGTTTGTGGATGATAGGCAGTACTCATGTCTAGACGAGTTCCTAATGCTTGCTGTAATGTCTGCCAGAATCTTGAAATAAATCTACCATCCCTATCAGAGATAATAGAGATTGGTATTCCATGTCTGGAGACGACTTCCTTCAAATACAGTCGTGCTAACTTCTCCATCTTGTCATCTTCTCTTATTGGTAGGAAGTGTGCTGATTTGGTGAGACGATCAACTATTACCCAAATAGTATCAAAACCACTTGCAGTCCTTGGCAATTTAGTGATGAAATCCATGGTAATGTTTTCCCATTTCCATTCCGGGATTTCGGGTTGTTGAAGTAGACCTGATGGTTTCTGATGCTCAGCTTTGACCTTAGAACATGTCAAACATTCTCCTACGTATTTAGCAATATCGGCTTTTATACCCGGCCACCAAAAATGTTTCTTGAGATCCTTGTACTTCTTCTCCATTCCAGGATGTATTGAGTATCTGGTTTTATGAGCTTCTCTAAGTACCATTTCTCTCATATCTCCAAATTTTGGTACCCAAATCCTTTCAGCCCTATACCGGGTTCCGTCTTCCCGAATATTAAGATGCTTCTCCGATCCCTTGGGTATTTCATCCTTTAAATTTCCCTCTTTTAAAACTCCTTGTTGCGCCTCCTTTATTTGAGTAGTAAGGTTATTATGAATCATTATATTCATAGATTTTACTCGAATGGGTTCTCTGTCCTTCCTGCTCAAGGCATCGGCTACCACATTTTCCTTCCCCGGGTGGTAACGAATCTCAAATTTGTAATCATTCAATAATTCAATCCACCTACGCTGCCTCATATTCAGTTGTTTCTGATTAAATATGTGTTGAAGACTTTTGTGGTCGGTATATATAATACTTTTGACCCATATAAGTAGTGCCTCCAAGTCTTTAATGCAAAAACAACCGCGCCTAATTCCAAATCATGCGTCGTATAGTTTTGTTCGTGAATCTTCAATTGTCTAGACGCATAAGCAATCACCTTCGTTCGTTGCATTAATACACAACCGAGACCTTGCTTTGATGCGTCACAATAAATCACAAAATCATCATTCCCTTCAGGCAATGACAATATAGGTGCCGTAGTTAGCTTTTTCTTCAATAACTGAAACGCTTTCTCTTGTTCATCATTCCATTCAAATTTCTTCCCTTTATGCGTTAATGCAGTCAAGGGTTTTGCTATTCTGGAAAAGTCTTGGATGAACCTTCTGTAGTAACCAGCTAGTCCTAAAAACTGGCGTATGTGTTTCGGAGTTTTCGGGGTTTCCCACTTTTCAACAGTTTCTATCTTTGCCGGATCCACCTTAATACCTTCTTTGTTCACTATGTGACCGAGGAATTGAACTTCTTCCAACCAAAATGCACACTTTGAAAACTTAGGGTACAATTCTTCCTTCCTCAATACTTCTAACACCTTTCTCAAATGTTCACCGTGTTCTTGGTCATTCTTTGAGTAAATAAGTATGTCATCAAAGAAAACAATGACAAACTTGTCAAGGTATGATCCACACACTCGGTTCATAAGGTCCATGAACACAGCTGGTGCATTAGTTAAACCAAACTGCATGACCATAAACTCGTAATGACCGTAACGTGTTCTGAAAGCAGTCTTTGGAATATCATCTTCTTTCACCCGCATTTGATGATACCCGGAACGTAAGTCAATCTTTGAATAAATAGACGAGCCTTGTAGTTGATCAAATAAGTCGTCGATTCTCGGTAGTGGGTAGCAATTCTTGATGGTAAGTTTGTTCAACTCTCGCTAGTCGATACACAACCTGAATGTACCATCTTTCTTCTTGACAAACAAAATAGGAGCTCCTCACGGTGATGTGCTTGGTCGAATGAAACCACGCTCTAAAAGTTCTTGTAATTGGCTTTGCAGTTCTTTCATCTCGTTGGGTGCGAGTCTGTAAGGAGCACGAGCTATTGGTGCAGCTCCTGGTACAAGATCTATTTGAAATTCAACGGATCGATGTGGGGGTAATCCCGGTAATTCTTTCGGAAATACATCGGGAAATTCTTTTGCAATGGGAACATCATTGATGCTCTTTTCTTCAGTTTGTACTTTCTCGACATGTGCTAGAACAACATAGCAACCTTGTCTTATTAGTTTTTGTGCCTTCAAATTACTAATAAGATGTAGCTTCGTGTTGCCCTTTTCTCCGTACACCATTAAGGGTTTTCCTTTTTCTCGTATAATGCGAATTGCATTTTTGTAACAAACGATCTCTGCTTTCACTTCTTTCAACCAGTCCATACCGATTATCACAACAAAACTCCCTAACTCTACTGGTATCAAATCAATCTTAAATGTTTCGCTAACCAGTTTAATTTCTCGATTCCGACATATATTATCTGCTGAAATTAATTTACCATTTGCTAATTCGAGTAAAAATTTACTATCTAAAGACGTCAATGGACAACTTAATTTAGCACAAAAATCTCTACTCATATAGCTTCTATCCGCACCCGAATCAAATAAAACGTAAGCAGATTTATTGTCAATAAGAAACGTACCCGTAACAAGCTCCGGGTCTTCCTGTGCCTCTGCTGCATTAATATTGAAAACTCTTCCGCGGCCTTGTCCATTCGTGTTCTCCTGGTTCGGGCAATTTCTAATAATGTGGCCCGGTTTTCCACATTTATAACAAACTACATTGGCATAACTTGCTCCGACAATACTTGCTCCACCATTACTCGTTCCGACACCATTTGTTCCTTTCGTTCTATTAACCCCTGGTCCGTAGACCTCACACTTCGCCGCACTATGACCATTTCTTTTACACTTATTTCAAAATTTGGTGCAGAACCCCGAGTGATACTTTTCACACCTTTGGCATAGCTGCTTCTGATTGTTGTTGTTGTTGCAGTTATTATTGTTGTTGGGATGATTGTTGTAGTTGCTGTTGTTGTTGTTGTTGTTGTTGTTGGGCCATTTGTTGTAGTTGCGATTGATGTTGCGATTGTTGGGATAATTGTTGCAATTATTGTTGTAATTGCTGTTGTTGTTATATTGGTGATTCTTATCACCATTTTCCTCCCACTTTCTTTTGACTTGCTTCACATTGGCCTCTTCAGCAGTCTGTTCTTTAATTCTTTCTTCAATCTGGTTCACTAGTTTGTGAGCCATTCTACATGCCTGTTGTATGGAGGCGGGCTCGTGTGAACTTATATCTTCTTGGATTCTTTCCGGTAATCCTTTCACAATAGGCACAATTCGAACGCTCCCGGACACAATAGGCACAATTCTGTGAATCGTCTTTCATACGTGGTAATATCAAATCCTTGGGTTCGTAACCCTCTAAGTTATGTCTTGAGCTTATTGACCTCGGTTCTGGGACGGTACTTCTCGTTCATCAAGTGCTTGAATGCTGACCACGGTAGTGCGTACGCATCGTCTTGTCCCACTTGCTCTAGATAGGTATTCCACCATGTTAACGCAGAACCTGTGAAGGTATGCGTAGCGTACTTCACTTTGTCCTCTTCAGTACACTTACTTATGGCAAACACCGATTCGACCTTCTCGGTCCACCGTTTCAATCCGATCGGTCCTTCGGTTCCATCAAATTCCAAAGGTTTGCAGGCAGTGAATTCTTTGTAGGTGCATCCTACACGATTTCCTGTACTGCTAGATCCAAGGTTATTGTTGGTATGTAGCACAGCCTGTACTGCGGCTATGTTTGAAGCTAGAAAAGTACGGAATTCCTCTTCATTCATATTCACGGTGTGTCGAGTAGTCGGTGCCATTTCCTTCAAAATAGTCAAATGGAACAAGTTAATCATACAGAATATTAAGAGTAGTTAATAGTATTTCGTAGCATAATATGAACTCATTTATAAAAGCTTTTTCTTCATATTAGCGTTTTATAAGTTTAAATTCGGGTAGTACCTACCCGTTAAGTTCATACTTAGTAGCTAATATACAATTCAACTACTACAATTCTATATGAAAAACTGATTATAATAATATTTCGCGTTCAAACTTTTATACAATATTTTACAAACTTACAATACCGCTTATTTTACATAAAGCATGAAATATAGCACACAATAACTTTGATACAAGATAGTTGTGAAGATAATTCTAGCTAGTACACAAGTCGTTCAGCATAGGCAATAAAGACACGTAATTCATACATCCGGAAACAAGTCATGCATTCTGGTTTTACTAGGACTACTTCCCATCCTTGGTCTTGTGGAACATAACCGTTATGGCCGTTGATAAGACAGCGTGTTGTAACGTCGTCAAAGGGACGAGGGTTACGTAATGTCCAACAGTCCCGTAACAATCTAAAAACCTCATTTCTTACCCCAATTACCGACTCCGTCACTTGTGGGAACATTTTGTTTAATAGTTGTTGGCCGATGTTCTTGTTCTCACTTTGGTGAGAAGCGAACATTACTAATCCATAAGCATAACATGCTTCTTTATGTTGCATGTTAGCCACTTTTTCTAAATCACGAAGTCCAATATTCGGATATATTGAGTCAAAATAATTTCTTAACCCATTGCGTAAAATAGCATTTGGGTTCCCCGCAATATATGCGTCAAAGTAAACACATCGTAACTTATGGATTTCCCAATGTGATATTCCCCATCTTTCGAACGAAAGCCTTTTATAAACCAAGGCATTCTTGGAACGTTCTTCGAATGTCTTACAAACTGATCTCGCCTTAAATAGTTGTGCCGAAGAATTCTGACCGACTCTAGACAAGATTTCATCAATCATGTCTTCGGGTAGGTCTCTTAAAATATTGGGTTGTCTATCCATTTTGTGTTTTTATACTGTAAAATAGACAAGAGTTAGATTCATAAAAAAAAATACTTATTAATACAAGCAATTTTTACATATATCATAAAGCATAAGCACACTATATTACATATATTACACCACACGAATACAGCTATCTTATTCCGACTCGCTTGTTTCTTCTTCTTCGGTTTTGGTTCGTTTTGCCAAGTTTCTAGGGATATATGATGTTCCCCTAATACGAGCCGTCGTTATCCACATTGGTTTAGAAAAACCTGGTGGTTTAGAGGTTCCCGGGTCATTGTTACAACTTAAGGACTTCGGGGGTTGACGATACATATAAAGTTCATCGGGGTTGGAATTAGATTTCTCTATTTTTATGCCTTTTCCCTTATTATTTTCTTTTGCCTTTTTAAATTCAGTTGGGGTAATTTCTATAACATCATCGGAATTCTCGTCGGAATCCGATTCATCGGAGAATTGGTAATCCTCCCAATATTTTTCTTCCTTGGCGGAAACACCATTGACCATAATTAACCTTGGTCGGTTGGTTGAGGATTTTCTTTTACTTAACCGTTTTATTATTTCCCCCACCGGTTCTATTTCTTCATCCGGTTTCGATTCTTCTTCCGGTTCCGATTCTTCTTCTGGTTCCGACTCTTCTTCCGGTTCCTCTTCGGGAACTTGTGAATCAGTCCACGAATCATTCCAATTTATATTTGACTCTTCATTATTATTAGGTGAGTCAATGGGGCTTGTTCTAGAGGTAGACATCTATCACATAAGATCAAACGCGTTAAGAGATTAATATATCACATAATATTCACATGTTAAAAATATATAGTTTCCAACAAAATTTGTTAAGCAATCATTTTTCAAGTAAACACAGTCGAAGTCCAGACTCACTAATGCATCCTAACAAACTCGATAAGACACACTAATGCCAAATTCTGGTTCTCTAAGACCAACGCTCGGATACCAACTGAAATGTCCCGTTCTTATTGATTAAAAACGTTCCATATTAATTGATTTCGTTGCGAGGTTTTGACCTCTATATGAGACGTTTTTCAAAGACTGCATTCATTTTAAAACAAACCATAACCTTTATTTCATCAATAAAGGTTTAAAAAGCTTTACGTAGATTATCAAATAATGATAATCTAAAATATCCTGTTTACACACGACCATTACATAATGGTTTACAATACAAATATGTTACAACAAAATAAGTTTCTTGAATGCAGTTTTTACACAATATCATACAAGCATGGACTCCAAATCTCGTCCTTATTTAAGTATGCGACAGCAGAAGCTCTTAATAATCACCTGAGAATAAACATGCTTAAAACGTCAACAAAAATGTTGGTGAGTTATAGGTTTAACCTATATATATCAAGTCATAATAATAGACCACAAGATTTCATATTTCAATACACACCCCATACATAGAGATAAAAATCATTCATATGGTGAACACCTGGTAACCGACATTAACAAGATGCATATATAAGAATATCCCCATCATTCCGGGACACCCTTCAGATATGATATAAATTTCGAAGTACTAAAGCATCCGGTACTTTGGATGGGGTTTGTTAGGCCCAATAGATCTATCTTTAGGATTCGCGTCAATTAGGGTGTCTGTTCCCTAATTCTTAGATTACCAGACTTAATAAAAAGGGGCATATTCGATTTCGATAATTCAACCATAGAATGTAGTTTCACGTACTTGTGTCTATTTTGTAAATCATTTATAAAACCTGCATGTATTCTCATCCCAAAAATATTAGATTTTAAAAGTGGGACTATAACTCACTTTCACAGATTTTTACTTCGTCGGGAAGTAAGACTTGGCCACTGGTTGATTCACGAACCTATAACAATATATACATATATATCAAAGTATGTTCAAAATATATTTACAACACTTTTAATATATTTTGATGTTTTAAGTTTATTAAGTCAGCTGTCCTCGTTAGTAACCTACAACTAGCTGTCCACAGTTAGATGTACAGAAATAAATCGATAAATATTATCTTGAATCAATCCACGACCCAGTGTATACGTATCTCAGTATTGATCACAACTCAAACTATATATATTTTGGAATCAACCTCAACCCTGTATAGCTAACTCCAACATTCACATATAGAGTGTCTATGGTTGTTCCGAAATATATATAGATGTGTCAACATGATAGGTCGAAACATTGTATACGTGTCTATGGTATCTCAAGATTACATAATATACAATACAAGTTGATTAAGTTATGGTTGGAATAGATTTGTTACAAATTTTCACGTTGCTAAAATGAGAAAAATTATCCAATCTTGTTTTACCCATAACTTCTTCATTTTAAATCCGTTTTGAGTGAATCAAATTGCTATGTTTTCATATTGAACTCTATTTTATGAATCTAAACAGAAAAAGAATAGGTTTGTAGTCGGAAAAATAAGTTACAAGTCATTTTTGTAAAGGTAGTCATTTCAGTCGAAAGAACGACGTCTAGATGACCATTTTAGAAAACATACTTCCACTTTGAGTTTAACCATAATTTTTGGATATAGTTTCATGTTCATAATAAAAATCATTTTTCTCAGAATAACAACTTTTAAATCAAAGTTTATCATGGTTTTTAATTAACTAACCCAAAACAGCCCGCGGTGTTACTACGACGGCGTAAATCCGGTTTTACGGTGTTTTTCGTGTTTCCAGGTTTTAAATCATTAAGTTAGCATATCATATAGATATAGAACATGTGTTTAGTTGATTTTAAAAGTCAAGTTAGAAGGATTAACTTTTGTTTGCGAACAAGTTTAGAATTAACAAAACTATGTTCTAGTGATTACAAGTTTAAACCTTCGAATAAGATAGCTTTATATGTATGAATCGAATGATGTTATGAACATCATTACTACCTTAAGTTCCTTGGATAAACCTACTGGAAAAAAGAAAAATGGATCTAGCTTCAACGGATCCTTGGATGGCTCGAAGTTCTTGAAGCAGAATCATGACACGAAAACAAGTTCAAGTAAGATCATCACTTGAAATAAGATTGTTATAGTTATAGAAATTGAACCAAAGTTTGAATATGATTATTACCTTGTATTAGAATGATAACCTACTGTAAGAAACAAAGATTTCTTGAGGTTGGATGATCACCTTTCAAGATTGGAAGTGAGCTAGCAAACTTGAAAGTATTCTTGATTTTATGTAACTAGAACTTGTAGAATTTATGAAGAACACTTAGAACTTGAAGATATAACTTGAGAGAGATCAATTAGATGAAGAAAATTGAAGAATGAAAGTGTTTGTAGGTGTTTTTGGTCGTTGGTGTATGGATTAGATATAAAGGATATGTAATTTTGTTTTCATGTAAATAAGTCATGAATGATTACTCATATTTTTGTAATTTTATGAGATATTTCATGCTAGTTGCCAAATGATGGTTCCCACATGTGTTAGGTGACTCACATGGGCTGCTAAGAGCTGATCATTAGAGTGTATATACCAATAGTACATACATCTAAAAGCTGTGTATTGTACGAGTACGAATACGGGTGCATACGAGTAGAATTGTTGATGAAACTGAACGAGGATGTAATTGTAAGCATTTTTGTTAAGTAGAAGTATTTTGATAAGTGTATTGAAGTCTTTCAAAAGTGTATAAATACATATTAAAACACTACATGTATATACATTTTAACTGAGTCGTTAAGTCATCGTTAGTCGTTACATGTAAATGTTGTTTTGAAACCTTTAGGTTAACGATCTTGTTGAATGTTGTTAACCCATTGTTTATTATAACAAATGAGATGTTAAATTTTTATATTATCATGATATTATGATATATAATATATCTTAGTATGATATATATACAGTTAAATGTCGTTACAACGATAATCGTTACATATATGTCTCGTTTCGAAATCATTAAGTTAGTAGTCTTATTTTTACATATGTATTTCATTGTTAATACACTTAATAATATATTTACTTATCATTTAACATAATTAACTAAGTGTATTAATATCTTAATATGATTCATATGTACCTAGTAAGACATTGTTATAACGATAATCGTTATATATATATCGTTTTCGAGTTTCTTAAATTAATAGTCTCATTTTTATGTATATAACTCATTGTTAAAATACCTAATGAGATACATACTTATAATAAAATCATGTTAACTATATATATAACCATATATATGTCATCGTATAGTTTTTACAAGTTTTAACGTTCGTGAATCACCGGTCAACTTGGGTGGTCAATTGTCTATATGAAACATATTTCAATTAATCAAGTCTTAACAAGTTTGATTGCTTAACATGTTGGAAACATTTTGTAACGACGCGTCAAAATCGCTATTGACGCGGCACGTTAATCATTGATACCACAGTGAGGTTTTGACCTCTATATGATACGTTTTGATAAAATATTGCATTCATTAAAATAAGTGACTTTCTAAACATAGAAAGTTATAAACATGTGGGCGAGTGCTTAGGTATAAGCAAAACCCCGAAATATATAAGTCTTTAATTTACAGGTTGACATCACAGTCCAATTATTTATTACACAATGCAGCTTTATTTTGAATGCAATAAACTTTGTACAAAGCATGAGAGACTCCATGCAGGCAACAAGCACATCACAGCGGAAGCATTCTAAGGACCTGAGAATAAAACATGCTAAAAAGTCAACACGAATGTTGGTGAGTTATAGGTTTAATTGCTCGAGTCATAAACATATATAAAGATAGACCACAAGATTTCATCAAAAGTTTATCAATAGATTCTACGTAACAGAGCACCCTGGTAACTAAACTTAACGCTATAGTGATAATTACCCCATTCGTTTTAATACACGCAAACCAACGTGTCTTAAACTCAAATAACATACGTCCGTTAAAAGGCTAGTGCTCTAGTTCGGACGGGGATATCAAGCCCTATGGATCCATATACAATTATTCGCGCCCACCAGTCCATATCCTATGTACTGGCAGCTACTAGTTACCAAAGCTAAGGGATTTTCGGTTTAACTCAGTGTAGAATTTAGTATGTACTTGTGTCTTATCGCGTTTAAAATAAATTGCATATATTCTCAGCCCAAAAATATTTAAAGTATTTAAAAAGGGAGACTATAAACTCACAGTTCAATATTGCGATTCAATATTGTAGGCAAATTGCGTAGACGTAATGATGGTAGACGACTGTATGGTTGACCTTGGATTCAAGAACAATACCCCGAATAATACCTAATATTTCCTTAGCTTAAAGCGGTTTGTAACCCGAATTAAAAACACCCTCGTATATACCTTATTATTATTAAACTTAAATTTAAAATTATAATTATAATATAAATATAAATATTGAGAGTTAATGTGAAATTTTACGTCGAACAAGCTGGCCTTTTATAGGCATATTTCCTGAATTTAGTCCCCATGCGATCGCATGGGTTTTCAGTGCTTTTGCCATGCGATCGCATGGCCGCCTGAACCCTTTTTGTTTGCTAGTTTGTCGACATCAAATAGTGCACTGTAGCAAATAGTGTTTACTGTAGCAAATAGTGGGGGTACTGTAGCAAATAGTGTTTACTGTAGTAAATAGTGTTTACTGTAGTAAATAGTGTTTTCACTGTAGCACTGTAGCAAAATACGGTTTACTGTAGCAAATAGTGTTTTACTGTAGCAAAGTAATTTTTACTGTAGCAAATAGGGTTTTACTGTAGGAAAGTCGTTTTTACTTGTACATATATATATACATACATATAATTGTTCATGAATCGTCGAGAGTAGTCAAAGGTAATTGTATATATGAAACAGTTCTAAAATTTTGAGACTCAATCTAACAGACTTTGTTTAACGTGCCAAAATAATAAATCATATAGAGAATTGGTTTAAATTATTCGAAATTTTTCGGGTCATCACAGTACCTCCCCGTTAAAGAAAATTTCGTCCCGAAATTTTGAGTAGTACCTGTTTCATGAGCGATATCAGTGAACAAGTGTGGATACTTTTGCTTCATTTGATCTTCACGTTCCCAAGTAAACTCGGGTCCTCGTCTTGCGTTCCAACGAACCCTAACTATCGGTATTTTGCTTTGTTTTAATTGTTTGACCTCACGGTCCATGATTTCAAAAGGTTCTTCGATAAAATGGAGTTTATCATTGATTCGTATTTCGTCAAGAGGAATTACGACATTCTCTTCAGCTAAACATTTCTTCAAATTTGACACGTGAAATATGTCGTGAACACTACTAAGTTCTTGCGGTAGCTTTAATCGATAAGCAACTGCTCCAATTCTTTCAGTGATTTCAAAGGGTCCTACGTACCTAGGACTTAACTTTCCTCGTTTACCAAATCGTACAACGCCTTTCCAGGGTGACACTTTCAACATGACTTTGTCGCCCACTTGAAATTCTAGCGGTTTTCTTCTTACATCAGCATAACTCTTTTGGCGACTCATGGCCGTTTTCAATCGCTGTTGTATTTGAATGATCTTTTCGGTGGTTTCGTGAATAATTTCTGGTCCAGTAAGTTGTCTTTCTCCTACTTCACTCCAACAGATAGGAGATCTGCACTTTCTACCATAAAGTGCTTCAAATGGCGCTGCGTTGATGCTCGTATGATAGCTGTTATTGTATGAAAATTATGCCAACGGTAAGTATCGATCCCAACTGGTTCCAAAGTCAATCACGCATGCCCGTAACATGTCTTCCAATGTTTGTATTGTTCTTTCACTTTGACCATCTGTCTGTGGGTGATAAGCGGTGCTCATATCTAATCGAGTTCCCAATGCTTTTTGTAATGACTGCCAGAAACGTGATGTGAATCGGGTGTCGCGATCAGATATGATGGAGATAGGTACACCATGCCTGGAAACTACTTTCTTCAAATATAGGCGTGCTAATTTCTCCATACTGTCTGTCTTCTTTATTGGTAGAAAGTGAGCTGATTTAGTTAGACGATCAACTATCACCCAAATAGTATCATGACTACTTGTAGTCCTTGGCAATTTCGTAATGAAATCCATGGTTATTCTTTCCCATTTCCACTGCGGAATTTCTGGTTGTTGCAGTAATCCTGACGGCTTTTAGTGCTCAGCTTTGACCTTTGCACACGTCAAACATTTGCTTACATAAGTAGCAATTTCTGTCTTCATATTTGGCCACCAATAAAACTTCTTGAGATCGTGGTACATTTTCCCATTTCCTGGGTGAATTGAGTACCTCGTTTTGTGTGCTTCATCCAGTACTAGTTGCCTTAGATTACCATGTTTTGGTACCCATATCCTATCAGCAAAATACAGGGTTCCATCGGCTTTTACTTCAAGCTGTTTTTCAAACCCTCTGCTCATTTCGCCTTTTTCATTTTCTTCTTTTAAATCCTCTAACTGTGCTGCTTGAATTTGCTTTGTGAGATCAGTACGAATTGTAATATTCAAAGCTCGGACCCTAAGAGGTTTTACTCTTTCTTTTCGACTTAGGGCATCAGCTACAACATTAGCCTTTCCGGGGTGGTAACGGATTTCACAATCGTAATCGTTTAACAACTCTACCCAGCGACGTTGCCTCATATTGAGTTGTTTTTGATCAAAAATATGCTGAAGACTCTTATGGTCAGTGTACACTGTACACTTGGTGCCATATAGGTAGTGTCTCCATATTTTGAGTGCAAAAACTACTGCTCCAAGTTCCAAATCGTGCGTTGTATAGTTCTTTTCATGAATTTTTAGTTGTCGTGAGGCATATGCGATAACTTTTGTGCGTTGCATTAATACACATCCTAAACCTTGGCGCGAAGCGTCACAATAGATCACGAAATCATCATTTCCTTCCGGTAATGACAAAATGGGTGCAGACATTAACTTCTTCTTTAATAACTGGAATGAGGATTCCTGTTCCGTGGACCAATCATACTTCTTTCCCTTTTGAGTCAATGCAGTTAAGGGTTTGGCGATTCTAGAGAAATCTTGAATGAATCTTCGGTAGTAACCAGTAAGACCTAAGAATTGGCGGATTTGTGTTGGAGTCTTCGGTGTTTCCCATTTACTAATGGCTTCGATCTTGGCGGGGTCAACTTTAATTCCATGTTTACTGACAACATGGCCCAAAAATTGTACTTCTTGTAACCAGAAATCACACTTCGAAAATTTTGCGTACAATTCTTCTTTCTTGAGTAACTCCAGTACCAGTCTTAAGTGTTGCTCATGTTCTTCCTTGTTCTTCGAGTAAATCAATATGTCGTCGATAAAAACAATGACAAATTTGTCTAAATACGGTCTACAGATGCGATTCATTAGATCCATGAATACTGCTGGAGCATTAGTTAATCCAAAAGGCATGACTAGAAATTCATAGTGACCGCAACGGGTTCTGAACGCGGTTTTAGGAACATCTTCTTCCTTCACTCTCATTTGATGATATCCGGAGCGTAGATCAATCTTAGAATAAACACTTGATCCTTGCAATTGATCAAACAAATCATCAATCCTCGGTAATGGGTACCGATTCTTGATCGTTAATTTGTTTAATTCTCGGTAATCTATGCACATTCTCATAGATCCATCCTTCTTCTTGATGAACAGAATAGGAGCACCCCAAGGTGAAAAACTAGGACGAATAAATCCACGGTCCGATAATTCTTGCAACTGGTCTTATAATTCTTGCATTTCTGAAGGTGCAAGTCTATATGGAGATCGGGCTACAGGTGCAGCTCCTGGTATGAGATCAATCTGGAATTCTACACATCTGTGTGGAGGTAGCCCCAGTAATTCTTCTGGAAATACTCCGGGATATTCTCTTACAACCGGCATGTCATTAATGCTTCTTTCTTCAGTATCGATCTTCTTTACATGTGCCAGAATAGCATAACAACCTTTTCTTATAAGTTTCTGGGCCTTCATACAGCTGATAAAGTTCAGCTTTGAGTTGCTCTTCTCCCCATAAATCATTAATGACGTTTCATCCTTACGAGGGATGCGGATTGCTTTCTCAGTACAAACAACTTCCGCTCTTGTTTTGGACATCCAGTCCATGCCAACGATTAAGTCAAAACTTCCTAATTCTACGGGTATCAAATCGATTTTGAAGGTTTCACCAGCGAGATTCATTTCGCAACCATGGCAAATTTTATCAGCTTTTATCAGTTTACCATTAGCTAATTCAATAGTATATTTATCGTCTAGAGGTAATGATGCACATTTTAGTTTAAAACTAAAGTCTTTACACATATAACTTGAAAGGACCCGTTCATATACATTATAAACGATTCACAATAGTTGATTACATCGCGAGGTATTTGACCTCTATATGATACGTTTTACAAACATTGCATTCGTTTTTAAAAGACAAACTTTCTTTACATAAAAAATTGACGGCATGCATACCATTTCATATTACATCCAACTATAATTGACTTAATATTAATCTTGATGAACTCAACGACTCGAATGCAACGTCTTTCAAAGTATGCCATGAATGACTCCAAGTAATATCCTTAAAATGAGCTAATGCACAGCGGAAGATTTCTTTAATACCTGAGAATAAACATGCTTTAAAGTGTCAACCAAAAGGTTGGTGAGTTCATAGGTTTATCATAACAATCATTTCAATATATTAATAGACCACAAGATTTCCGTTTATAAATATATGTACACTCGCAAGTGTATAAAAGTATTCTATAAGTTGTAGGCACCCGGTAACAAGCCTTAACTTTCATGTTTTACCCTCTGAAAGTACACCAATCAGGTGTGTTATATAAACCTCGAAGTACTAAAGCATCCCATAGTCAGGATGGGGTTTGTCAGGCCCAATAGATCTATCTTTAGGATTCGCGCCTACCGTACATAGACAAGTAGTTTAATGTTACCAAGCTAAGGGTATATTTCTGGTTTAAACCCACGTAGAATTAGTTTTAGTACTTGTGCCTATTTCGTAAAACATTTATAAAAATAGCGCATGTATTCTCAGTCCCAAAAATATATATAAAAGGGAGCAAATGAAACTCACCATACTGTATTTCGTAGTAAAAATACAAATAACGTCATTTAATAAGTGCAAGGTTGGCCTCGGATTCACGAACCTATATTAATTATATATATTTATATGTTGGTCAATATTTTTCTAACAATTTTTGGTCAAGTCATAGTGTACCACAATCCTAATGCTCGAGACTAATATGCAAAAGTCAACAAAAGTCAACTTGACCCAAAATGACTTCTAAAATTTATACGTGTTTATTATATAACTTAACTATAGTCGTTTTATATATTTAAATATATTTATTAGATTTTATAATAATAAAAGTCATTTATTAATAAAAATTTATATTAACGTTTATATATGATAGAATATACTTTTATATATCTTAAGTAGTAAAATTTATAAAGTTCACTTAATATCGTAAAACTATAGTGGTAAGTATTATTAATGTAATTATATTACGCGTGGTGAAAAATATCTTTATATCCCCTATTTATTTGATAAAATAATATTGATCATAATAATAATAAGTAAAAGTTGTATTATTTTGTAATAATAATTATTATTATTCTATAAAAAAAATAACAATATTTATATTTACTAAAAATGGTATTATGATAAAATGATAATACTAATATAATAGTAATAATGATATTTTATAATAACAATGATATTTCTATTAAAATAATAACGACGATAGTAATAATAATCATTTTAACAATAACACTAAAATTCAGTTGACTATAACTTCTAATCCGTTCATCGAAACCATTCGATATCTAAATGAAAAGTTCTTAATTTTTCGCTAGCTTTCCAATGATATGCATATCATATACCCTATCTCAGTAGCATATGTATCTAATTCAGGATTCAACAAACCTATCTAAGGACAATATCGAATGTACAAGCATACATAATCCTATATACTCGAGCACTAGTCAGGGATACACTATTGATATATAAAGGTGAAGTTATGAGTGCTCACGTATCAATATTGAGATTCAATATTGCAGGAAAGTACGTAGACACAACGGAGATGATAAATACTAGATTGACCTCACGAGCATACCCATGAACCATACCCATCACCTCCATAGCTATAACCCATAATTTCCTTAGCTTCGACTCATTCAAAAAAACTATTTTGAAATCACTCGGACAGCACTCCGTCGTAATATTTTATGTATACTAATAATATCTTGAAATAATACAAAGAAAATATATATATGTAATTCGATTGAGAGAGTTTAGAGAAATATATTTTCAAGTGTCTATGAAATAATGAAACCTATTGAATTCTATTTATAACAGATTTTTGAATTATTAAAGTGAATTATTAAAGTATGAATTATTAAAGTGAATTATTAAAGTATGAATTATTAAAGTGAATTATTAAAGTATGAATTATTAAAGTGAATTATTAAAGTATGAATTATTAAAGTATGAATTATTAAAGTTAAAATAAAGTAAAAGTAAAGTAAAGGTAAAGTTAAAGTATAGTAAAAGTATAAATACTATGTATGTATAATACGCGTATAAATATATATAATATTAATTTAAATTGTTATATATATTTAATAAAATAAAATATAAATATCGTTATGTTTATCATACTGGTTAAGTAATGAGTTATCAAAAGTGGTTCTAGATATTTATAAAAGATATATATGTTTTAATAATAAAGTTCTTTTTAAACTGAAAACGTTTTTTGTACTTTTGAAACTAAATTAATAGAATATTATGGAAACCAATTCTCAACTAACTTTTGTCTAACTTTCGTAAATGACACTTTTTGTTTTTATTTATAAATAGCTTTACAAATTATTCTGAATATCGTTAAGAGGAATAGATTTTCTCAAATCATAGTGGACCTCTCAACAGAGACTTGTAATCATAATTCAATGTTTCTGATAATTCAATCATTTAATATATTTTTTTTTTCGTCGAAAATCATATTGAAACAAATACGTTCGTGTAAAGTATTATACGTTTAATACTTTATTAATATTCTCAAGTTATAATATATATATACATATACATATCTATTTATATATAACAGTTCGTGAATCGTCGGAATTTGGTCGAGGTTATAATGAATGTATGAACACAGTTTAAAGTTCTTGAGATTTAACTTAACAAACTTTGCTTATCGTGTCGAAATAATATAAATATTAAAGTTTAAATTTGGTCAGAAATTTCCGGGTCGTCACAGTACCTACCCGTTAAAGAAATTTCGTCCTCGAAATTTGATCGAGATCGTCATGGCTAACCATAAAAATGTTTTCATGACGAATATGAGTTGATAAATAGAGTTTTATAATCATTGAGTAATATAGATAAAACAATTTGATTACGCGAAGAGTATAAGTGAAGCTATCACAAAAGAGTGAAATGCATAAATGCATATTCGTTTTAACCAGTGACGTAGTCACGGTTGATTTTCAGATTTAGAGGAAATCTTCGTCATAAGATTTGGGTTCTTCGAAAATTAAGGAAATTAGAATCCTCTTTGGTTAAATGCGATGATCTGTCCTGATTGTTCTGTCTGGTACTTCACTATAAATCCACCATCTTCGTTTCCTTACACCTTCTATTCTTTCTCCCTCAACTCATATTTTAAAGTATTTGTCAATATGCTCCATCCAGTGCTGATTTTTGATATACTCCTCACTTTCATATCTGTCGTTCTTCTTTTTCATCTGCCGCCGGAAGAATCTATTTACTTCTACTATACTCTTGGTTTTATAGTGTTTTTAGTTCTCCCGTGTCTTTATATTGCTATATGCAATGATAAATACGGTTTGTGATTTCTGGGTTATTGTTGGGTTTTATATCTTCCCTTATATTTCAAAGTCCTTGCTTCTTCTATAATCATTGTCATCCAAAGTTAATGCTCTCTTCTATTTGCTATGATTTATACTCCCATTTCTAGTTCGGAGCTTTGTCCTTCCGTTTCTTCTTCTTGCGATTAAGCACCGCTTGTAATGGTCCAGAATTCGCAGATATAAATTTCAGAATGAACATTGTTAATGTTCTAGGAAGGAAATTGTAATGACACGATCTTAACTTGTCAAATTACCAGAATACCTCGGAAAAGGCCGAATCATCAAGAAATATTTTCTTGATATTTAGAGATCAAAGAGAATACAAGAGTCGTGTAACATAGCACATGATGACGTTATGATATGTGAATCATCATGTTTCATTTAGAAACTCAACATGAATTACTGTAATATAATCACGTTGATCAAGTGCCATTATATTATACTAACTCATGCTTCAGCTCCCAACACTTCTTCAAGAATATTCATATTTTAAACTCGAATGTTTCAGAATTTAGAAACTAAAATAGTTTCTTTTATGATATAATACAGATAGCGCGAAGAGGTAAATGATTTCAGATAAGAATAATTATAAAAATATCTTCAGAAGTATGGATGATATTTATAATGAAAGATACGATGATATCTTAGAATGTCTAATATCAGAGGATGATGAAGGATATTGTCCGCAAGGGTTTAGAGTCAGGAGCAAGGTATTCGTTAATGACTTCAGCAAGTACTGAATCATTTGGATTCTTTGAAGGCAGGTTTAGTCTTTGTGATTTGTCCACAGCCTCCTTCATACTTTGCTCAATCCGTTTTCCAGTTCCAAACCTTCTCTTTTTCTGAGTTTTGCCAACACACTATTTTTTATCATCAAACTTTTTTCTATTAAGATCGTTGACAGTTTCTGCTGCTTCATCAGCATTTTTTTAAAATTTCAAGAACTAGTTCGCAGTTTAGGCGTTTTTCAGAAACTTCACATTCGAAGTATGTAAGTCTTGGAGGTAGACGTTATATGTATATATAACTGTTGATGTAGACATGCTGCAAGATTTCAAAATACTGATTACTGATTCTCAATAATTGGTATAGCAATTCTTGTTACAAAGTGCGGATGAGTATATGATAGGGTTCTAATGAATATATCGATTTTTCTGAAAATCAAAGATCAGTGAAATTGTTGGTAAGTTTATTGCTAATGTGATGGGACATAAACGGTTCTCCGGTAATGATGGCGAAAGGGCATCGTATATATCGAGATTATAATAAGACCGTTTTAATTGAAATTCGAAGTTGACTTGTGGAGCTGTGACACAACTGTCTACTTTGGTAAGGAATTGAAAAGTCATTTTTGCTAATAAATGCCAAAGAGTCTGACACGGATACGTGTTAAACTATGACTTTAGTTTCGAGAGTTTTTCAGGTGTATACTGTGGGTAACATGTGGTTGGATCATCATCTCGATTGTTCATTATTTGAAGCGTCTTCAGGAATTTCGAAGGGTTTGAGCACATATTATAATCGTTAATACATATGATGTTCTAACACAGTTTTGAAGTCAAAGTATAGCTTTGAAAGATATAGGAATCTAAAAGTGATGGTTTTGTTATATCTCGAGTTGCATTCTGAGATTTCAAAAATCAGAATAGGTGATTGAATTTGAATGAGTATGGTTGTTTTGATTTCTTATAAAAGAAGGTATACTGTTGTGAAAATAGGGAGTATAGTTGATGATTTACTGAATTAGAATCGAAGAATGTAATATATTAATTGTGCATTTATATATCTCTCGGGTATTACCTACCCGTTAAAAAATGTCACAAATAATATTTTGAACAAGAATTTTTCATTACAGTCTTTATGAAAATATATGTATGTATATTTTCTTCAGATGTAATACAGTGTTAATGAGTTAATATCATATTAAGCTCATTTGATTTTCGGCTTGGATTAGTAAAGAATAATCTCTAAAACATTAGAGATTACATAATCTTCGCAGAGTATTTCGCTAATGTAATCAATACTTCAATATTTATTCTTATAGATATTTTCTTAGTGAATTATGCTGATGCTCGTAGAACTCTTGCTAACTTCACAAGATACGAATGTTTTTTCCAGTAAGTTTCGAGTACATTGAAGATGAAAGTGTAAAATCAAACATGTTATTGAATGATACACTTGGTTTATTATGAAACCGAATTCATTTAATTGAATCAAAGATTGTAGTTACGATGGTTAGGTTGTTAACGAAGGATGTACATCATAGCATATTAGTAATATGAATTTAACTGAGTAGTATCTACCCTTTTTCAATTCATATTCAATAGCTTAGTACGAAAGATTTTTATAGTTTCAGCATTCATATATATAAAATATATATATAATTTCTTCAGAAGAATGAGTTAATACTTCATAACTCGTTGATACAAAATACTCGTTGTTGATCAATGATGACGTCCACGGTGATTCTTGAACTGACGGAACTTGTGATGTTATAGGTGCTGCTAGTGCTGATGATGCTGACAGTACTGACGGTGATGGTGGTGCTGACGATATTGTTGATGATACTGCCGGTAACTGCTGGTGATGCTGCTGAAGCTTGTGGTATTGAGGCTTGCGATGTGGATGTTACTGGCGGTATTGGTTATGCTACTGGTGCTGCTGATGGTGTTTGTAATCCTTGCACCATGTGTTCCAAAGCCACTACTCGGGCGCGAAGTTCGTTAATTTCTGCTAGTACACCAGGATGATTGGCGGTTGGAACGAGCGGATGAATAACATTTGCAATATGGGATAGTATATAATCATGACGAGATACTCTAGCAATGAGTGAGAAAATGGTGTCTCGAACAGGTTCGCCGGTAAGTGCTTCAGGTTCATCGCCAAGAGGGCAATGTGGTGGATGGAAGGGATCACCTTTTTCTTGTCTCCAATGATTAAGGAGGCTACGAACCCATTCCCAATTCATCCAGAATAGATGATGACTAATTGGTTGATCCATTCCGGTCACACTGCTTTCGGAACTTGAGTGGGATTCCATTTCGGAATCCGAGGGACTTGAACTAATGACGAATTCCATTTCGTACGATTGAATAAAGAATTTTTCGATATGAAATGATTTTCCGGCTATCGGGTGGTATTCTAATTATATAGAGCAAAAGGTTTCGTAGATTACGGAGGAATTTACGGAATATGTCAGGCAAAGTTTACAGTAACAGATACGCTAAGATATGAATTAGCAGATACGCTAAGATATGAATTTTGTCTATACACTATTCATGTAATCAATGCAATAAAATGTGTCTAGACTAAGAATGATAAGCAGATAATTTCCGACAAAAATGATGAGCAAAACTTTTGACATGCAGACACGGTCGAAGTCCAGACTCATTAATGCATCCTAACGACTATCAGTTAGACACACTAATGCAGACCTGGTTCGCTAAGACCACTGCTCTGATACCAACTGAAAGGACCCGTTCATATACATTATAAACGATTCACAATAGTTGATTACATCGCGAGGTATTTGACCTCTATATGATACGTTTTACAAACATTGCATTCGTTTTTAAAAGACAAACTTTCTTTACATCAAAAATTGACGGCATGCATACCATTTTATATTACATCCAACTATAATTGACTTAATATTAATCTTGATGAACTCAACGACTCGAATGCAACGTCTTTCAAAGTATGCCATGAATGACTCCAAGTAATATCCTTAAAATGAGCTAATGCACAGCGGAAGATTTCTTTAATACCTGAGAATAAACATGCTTTAAAGTGTCAACCAAAAAGTTGGTGAGTTCATAGGTTTATCATAACAATCATTTCAATATATTAATAGACCACAAGATTTCCGTTTATAAATATATGTACACTCGCAAGTGTATAAAAGTATTCTATAAGTTGTAGGCACCCGGTAACAAGCCTTAACTTTCATGTTTTACCCTCTGAAAGTACACCAATCAGGTGTGTTATATAAACCTCGAAGTACTAAAGCATCCCATAGTCAGGATGGGGTTTGTCAGGCCCAATAGATCTATCTTTAGGATTCGCGCCTACCGTACATAGACAAGTAGTTTAATGTTACCAAGCTAAGGGTATATTTCTGGTTTAAACCCACGTAGAATTAGTTTTAGTACTTGTGCCTATTTCGTAAAACATTTATAAAAATAGCGCATGTATTCTCAGTCCCAAAAATATATATAAAAGGGAGCAAATGAAACTCACCATACTGTATTTCGTAGTAAAAATACAAATAACGTCATTTAATAAGTGCAAGGTTGGCCTCGGATTCACGAACCTATATTAATTATATATATTTATATGTTGGTCAATATTTTTCTAACAATTTTTGGTCAAGTCATAGTGTACCACAATCCTAATGCTCGAGACTAATATGCAAAAGTCAACAAAAGTCAACTTGACCCAAAATGACTTCTAAAATTTATACGTGTTTATTATATAACTTAACTATAGTCGTTTTATATATTTAAATATATTTATTAGATTTTATAATAATAAAATTCATTTATTAATAAAAATTTATATTAACGTTTATATATGATAGAATATACTTTTATATATCTTAAGTAGTAAAATTTATAAAGTTCACTTAATATCGTAAAACTATAGTGGTAAGTATTATTAATGTAATTATATTACGCGTGGTGAAAAATATCTTTATATCCCCTATTTATTTGATAAAATAATATTGATCATAATAATAATAAGTAAAAGTTGTATTATTTTGTAATAATAATTATTATTATTCTATAAAAAAAATAACAATATTTATATTTACTAAAAATGGTATTATGATAAAATGATAATACTAATATAATAGTAATAATGATATTTTATAATAACAATGATATTTCTATTAAAATAATAACGACGATAGTAATAATAATCATTTTAACAATAACACTAAAATTCAGTTGACTATAACTTCTAATCCGTTCATCGAAACCATTCGATATCTAAATGAAAAGTTCTTAATTTTTCGCTAGCTTTCCAATGATATGCGTATCATATACCCTATCTCAGTAGCATATGTATCTAATTCAGGATTCAACAAACCTATCTAAGGACAATATCGAATGTACAAGCATACATAATCCTATATACTTGAGCACTAGTCAGGGATACACTATTGATATATAAAGGTGAAGTTATGAGTGCTCACGTATCAATATTGAGATTCAATATTGCAGGAAAGTACGTAGACACAACGGAGATGATAAACACTAGATTGACCTCACGAGCATACCCATGAACCATACCCATCACCTCCATAGCTATAACCCATAATTTCCTTAGCTTCGACTCATTAAAAAAAAACTATTTTGAAATCACTCGGACAGCACTCCGTCGTAATATTTTATGTATACTAATAATATCTTGAAATAATACAAAGAAAATATATATATGTAATTCGATTGAGAGAGTTTAGAGAAATATATTTTCAAGTGTCTATGAAATAATGAAACCTATTGAATTCTATTTATAACAGATTTTTGAATTATTAAAGTGAATTATTAAAGTATGAATTATTAAAGTGAATTATTAAAGTATGAATTATTAAAGTGAATTATTAAAGTATGAATTATTAAAGTGAATTATTAAAGTATGAATTATTAAAGTATGAATTATTAAAGTTAAAGTAAAGTAAAAGTAAAGTAAAGGTAAAGTTAAAGTATAGTAAAAGTATAAATACTATGTATGTATAATACGCGTATAAATATATATAATATTAATTTAAATTGTTATATATATTTAATAAAATAAAATATAAATATCGTTATGTTTATCATACTGGTTAAGTAATGAGTTATCAAAAGTGGTTCTAGATATTTATAAAAGATATATATGTTTTAATAATAAAGTTCTTTTTAAACTGAAAACGTTTTTTGTACTTTTGAAACTAAATTAATAGAATATTATGGAAACCAATTCTCAACTAACTTTTGTCTAACTTTCGTAAATGACACTTTTTGTTTTTATTTATAAATAGCTTTACAAATTATTCTGAATATCGTTAAGAGGAATAGATTTTCTCAAATCATAGTGGACCTCTCAACAGAGACTTGTAATCATAATTCAATGTTTCTGATAATTCAATCATTTAATATATTTTTTTTTCGTCGAAAATCATATTGAAACAAATACGTTCGTGTAAAGTATTATACGTTTAATACTTTATTAATATTCTCAAGTTATAATATATATATACATATACATATCTATTTATATATAACGGTTCGTGAATCGTCGGAATTTGGTCGAGGTTATAATGAATGTATGAACACAGTTTAAAGTTCTTGAGATTTAACTTAACAAACTTTGCTTATCGTGTCGGAATAATATAAATATTAAAGTTTAAATTTGGTCGGAAATTTCCGGGTCGTCACATAACTTCTATCAGCACCCGTATCAAACATAATAGAAGCTAGTTGATTATTAACGTTAAACGTACCCATGACAAGATTAGGATCCTCACGTGCTTTACTGGCACTAACATTAAATGCCCTCCCACGTGCGGGTTCTTTGTTCTTCTCCTTATCAGGGCATTGATTTATAAAGTGACCAGACTTCCCGCATCCAAAACATTTCTTGACATCGGTCAGTTTTGTCTTTACTTCAGAAACGGTGGCATAACAATCTTTCGCCACATGTCCTTTCTTGTTGCACTTATCACAGACCACTTGACAATAACCTGCATGATGTGTGTAACATCTTTTGCAGAACGGATGGGGTCCCTTATAGTTTGGACTTGCAGTTGCCCCATCTTATTTACCTTTAAAAGTTTCTTGTTTCTTCAGGTGAGTACTTTTGCCCTTATAGTCTTCCCATTTCCTC
Organism: Rutidosis leptorrhynchoides; assembly: GCF_046630445.1. Lineage (NCBI taxonomy): Eukaryota > Viridiplantae > Streptophyta > Magnoliopsida > Asterales > Asteraceae > Rutidosis > Rutidosis leptorrhynchoides. The sequence goes on from NC_092335.1 coordinate 475,362,038, forward strand.
TTTCCTTCAGTTGTCTTGACTTCGGTAATTGGTGCCTTAATCGAACTCTCTGTGATCTGGTCCATGAGTTGGTGTGCCATTGTCATGGCTTCCTGCATCGTATTTGGTTTGGACGATGTAACATTTCCTTTGATATTGATCGATAAACGGTCAATATACATTTCTATCTTTCATTTCTCGTTTGGCACCAATTCGGGACACAACAAGGCTAGTTCCATGAAACGCTTTTCATAGTTATTGAGATTCGCGCCGATAACCTTCAGATTACGTAACTCAGATTCCATTTTTCTGATCTCGTTTCGAGGACAGTACTCCTCGATTAGCATCTTTTTCAGTTCTTCCCAAGAGATATCATATGCCGTATCTATTCCTTCTGCTTTAGCATAATTGTTCCACCAAGTAAGTGCACCATCTTGCAACGTGCACGAAGCATACTTTGACTTGTCTCCGTTCGCACAATTACTGATTTTGAAAACGGACTCCATCTTTTCAAACCATCGGGTTAGACCGACTGGTCCCTCGGTTCCACTAAACGTCTGTGGTTTGCATCCTTGAAAAGTTTTGTATGAGCATCCGTTTCGTGAGTTTGTGTTTACGGCTGCTGCTTTGGCTGCTGATTCGGCTGTTGCTTTTGCTGCTTTGGTTGCAGCAATTCTTTCATTCACACGTTTCTCGACTAGTTGCTCAAACTCAGCATCCGACATTTGAGACATGTTTCTTCAATAAACACAACAGATATAATTTAATCATATAGAATATTATAGTTAAAATGAGTTGTCAATAGTTAATCGTAGCATATTAATAATATGAACCAATTATTATAAAAGCCTTTTCTTCTTATTAGCATCTTATAATTATTTCTAGGGTATTACCTACCCGTTAAGTTCATACATAATAGCTAGTACAAGGAATTAACTACTAAAATCCTAATAATATTCCACTATAAAAAATTATAGCGAGTTACTACATTATTATGTAATAATAATAATAATAAGAAGTAGTAATAATACAAATAATCATTCCATGCATTTATTATTAATAAACCAAAATAATACAATACCATACAATACTGATATTTTACATATGCTTATTTTACATAACAAGATAGAGTAGCACACATAAGCAATAAAATAGCGCATGGAAGATTTATGGTTTCGAGGTCGTTCATTCAGAACTATCAAAAACTTCTTCCCATTTGGTTCTCTCTGCCAATTGTTTGTGTGCACATGGTCCGACAGACATTCTGGCAGTGTATTTTATTTTTAGTTGGGGTTTTGAGGTATCCGTTGCCTCAGTGAGTTTAATACAATAAGGGTGGTTACGGATCGAATGGTCCTGTTCTTTTTTAATAATTAAGGACATTTTATTATTGTGGTTGTTTTTATTATCTATAGCAAGTTGGAATTTCTCCTTAGTGATCTCTTTTATTTCATTAGCGAAATCCTCCTCCTTACTGATCTCGTCTGATGACGAACTGTCTGAGTTATGTGTAGGAGAATATGATGACGAACTGCAAGAATATGTACCGGTGGTCATGAACCGAAATCTGCCAGGCGTAATCGGCACAACCCGCCCGTCGGCGGTATATCTGGACCAATGTCCATATTTGTTTAGAAATGGACGATCCTATTTTACTCCAGGGATCATGGGTCCATGCCAACGATACTGTGGCTCCGGAAAACTAAAGCTGGGTGGAGCTGGAACCTCCTCTGGGTTTACCGGGAGTTGAGATTCTCCGGCTAACACAATTTCTTCTTTAATAGGTATTGGAACGCCCTTTTCAGTTGTGGATAGAATAGATTCAGTGTCCGATTCCGAGTCGTACAAAATGATAGGATTAGAGGAAGTCATCTATCACATAATTGAAACAACAATTACGTTAGCATATAAATATATCACATATAATGTTTTTGACCAAATAATAAGGAAAAATCAGTAAAAACAGATATGGTCATAGTCCAGACTCACTAATGCATCCTAACAATTACCAGTTAAACACACTAATGTAATTTCTGGTTCCCTATGACCTCAAGCTCTGATACCAACTGTAACGACCCGTCAAAATCGCTATTGACGCGGCACGTTAATCATTGATACCACAGTGAGGTTTTGACCTCTATATGATACGTTTTGATAAAATATTGCATTCATTAAAATAAGTGACTTTCTAAACATAGAATGTTATAAACATGTGGGCGAGTGCTTAGGTATAAGAAAAACCCCGAAATACATAAGTCTTTAATTTACAGGTTGACATCATAGTCCAATTATTTATTACACAACGCAGTTTTATTTTGAATGCAATAAACTTTGTACAAAGCATGAGAGACTCCATGCAGGCAACAAGCACATCACAGCGGAAGCATTCTAAGGACCTGAGAATAAAACATGCTAAAAAGTAAACACGAATGTTGGTGAGTTATAGGTTTAATTGCTCGAGTCATAAACATATATAAAGATAGACCACAAGATTTCATCAAAAGTTTATCAATAGATTCTACGTAACAGAGCACCCTGGTAACTAAACTTAACGCTATAGTGATAATTACCCCATTCGTTTTAATACACGCAAACCAACGTGTCTTAAACTCAAATAACATACGTCCGTTAAAAGGCTAGTGCTCTAGTTCGGACGGGGATGTCAAGCCCTATGGATCCATATACAATTATTCGTGCCCACCAGTCCATATCCTATGTACTGGCAGCTACTAGTTACCAAAGCTAAGGGATTTTCGGTTTAACTCAGTGTAGAATTTAGTATGTACTTGTGTCTTATCGCGTTTAAAATAAATTGCATATATTCTCAGCCCAAAAATATTTAAAGTATTTAAAAAGGGAGACTATAAACTCACAGTTCAATATTGCGATTCAATATTGTAGGCAAATTGCGTAGACGTAATGATGGTAGATGACTGTATGGTTGGCCTTGGATTCAAGAACAATACCCCGAATAATACCTAATATTTCCTTAGCTTAAAGCGGTTTGAAACCCGAATTAAAAACACCCTCGTATATACCTTATTATTATTAAACTTAAATTTAAAATTATAATTATAATATAAATATAAATATTGAGAGTTAATGTGAAATTTTACGTCGAACAAGCTGGCCTTTTATAGGCATATTTCCTGAATTTAGTCCCCATGCGATCGTATGGGTTTTCAGTGCTTTTGCCATGCGATCGCATGGCCGCCTGAACCCTTTTTGTTTGCTAGTTTGTCGACATCAAATAGTGTACTGTAGCAAATAGTGTGCACTGTAGCAAAATACGGTACTGTAGCAAATAGTGTTTTACTGTAGCAAATAGTGTTTTACTGTAGCAAAGTAATTTTTACTGTAGCAAATAGGGTTTTACTGTAGGAAAGTCGTTTTTACTTGTACATATATATATACATACATATACTTGTTCATGAATCGTCGAGAGTAGTCAAAGGTAATTGTATATATGAAACAGTTCTAAAATTTTGAGACTCAATCTAACAGACTTTGTTTAACGTGCCAAAATAATAAATCATATAGAGAATTGGTTTAAATTATTCGAAATTTTTCGGGTCATCACAGTACCTCCCCGTTAAAGAAAATTTCGTCCCGAAATTTTGAGTAGTACCTGTTTCATGAGCGATACCAGTGAACAAGTGTGGATACTTTTGCTTCATTTGATCTTCACGTTCCTAAGTAAACTCGGGTCCTCGTCTTGCGTTCCAACGAACCCTAACTATCGGTATTTTGCTTTGTTTTAATTGTTTGACCTCACGGTCCATGATTTCAACAGGTTCTTCGATAAAATGGAGTTTATCATTGATTCGTATTTCGTCAAGAGGAATTACGACATTCTCTTCAGCTAAACATTTCTTCAAATTTGATACGTGAAATGTGTCGTGAACACTACTAAGTTCTTGCGGTAGCTTTAATCGATAAGCAACTGCTCCAATTCTTTCGGTGATTTCAAAGGGTCCTACGTACCTAGGACTTAACTTTCCTCGTTTACCAAATCGTACAACGCCTTTCCAGGGTGACACTTTCAACATGACTTTGTCGCCCACTTGAAATTCTAGCAGTTTTCTTCTTACATCAGCATAACTCTTTTGGCGACTCATGGCCGTTTTCAATCGCTGTTGTATTTGAATGATCTTTTCGGTGGTTTCGTGAATAATTTCTAGTCCAGTAAGTTGTCTTTCTCCTACTTCACTCCAACAGATAGGAGATCTGCACTTTCTACCGTAAAGTGCTTCAAATGGCGCTGCGTTGATGCTCGTATGATAGCTGTTATTGTATGAAAATTCTGCCAACGGTAAGTGTCGATCCCAACTGGTTCCAAAGTCAATCACGCATGCCCGTAACATGTCTTCCAATGTTTGTATTGTTCTTTCACTTTGACCATCTGTCTGTGGGTGATAAGCGGTGCTCATATCTAATCGAGTTCCCAATGCTTTTTGTAATGACTGCCAGAAACGTGATGTGAATCGGGTGTCGCGATCAGATATGATGGAGATAGGTACACCATGCCTGGAAACTACTTCCTTCAAATATAGGCGTGCTAATTTCTCCATACTGTCACTGTAGCACTGTAGCAAAATACGGTTTTACTGTAGCAAATAGTGTTTTACTGTAGCAAATAGTGTTTACTGTAGCAAAGTAATTTTTACTGTAGCAAATAGGGTTTTACTGTAGAAAAGTCGTTTTTACTTGTAAATATATATATACATACATATAATTGTTCATGAATCGTCGAGAGTAGTCAAAGGTAATTGTATATATGAAACAGTTCTAAAATTTTGAGACTCAATCTAACAGACTTTGTTTAACGTGCCAAAATAATAAATCATATAGAGAATTGGTTTAAATTAGTCGAAATTTTTCGGGTCTTCACACATTTAATCATGTAAATATCAATCTCAATTAATATATATAAACATGGAAAAGTTCGGGTCACTACAGTAAAGATGATAATAATAATAATAGTAAAATAATAATAATAATAATAATAATAATTAAATTGCTACCTTTTTAAGAAACCAGTAAAAAAAATAGGAAAAGCCCCTGCCCGGGCTCGAATCCGCGACCTCCCGCTCACACCCAAACACTCAAGACCACTCCTCTGTTCTTGTTTTTCTTGAACTAATCCAGTTCCATTTATTATTAACCCTTATACTTACTGACTCCATCTTCTTCACTAATCCAATTGATTCCAAGATCATTATTTACTCTTCCTAACTGTTACTGAATCGATTTTGGGACTTAATATTTAACTCAGAGACACTTGTTTGTGATTGATTGAGTTGAAAAAAAAATATAATAAAAAAAAAATTCTGCTGCTAGCGACTATAACAAAAAAAAAAAATTAAATTCGATTTTGAGCACGTAATGGGTATTGAGTATAACATGAAATAATTTTCTAATCATATAAATAAACTATTGGAACCGTCAATTAACCTTAAAACACAAACACGAACTCGAATTTGATTCAAGAACATTAGTTGACTTTCAAAAACCAAAACTTTGACTTCGAAATTTGGATTCATTAGAAAGAATTGAAACTTGAAACTTTACAGGAAGTTTGAGTATATGATTCCTAACATGATTGCATTATTAGATTTTTAAAATTCACTCGAAATCGAAATATGGTAAAAAAAAATGAAGAACAGAGAATAATGGGTTTGGTTTATGAAATTTCTGTTTAATTCGATTTTTACAGTAGGTGATTGCACAAATTGAGGTACTACATATATTCAATCAGGGTTGTTGTGTATTGATAGTTTGAAATCGACCCGTAACAAATTGTAGACATGATTTTAGACAGAAACAAAAAAATGAAGAAAAAGAGAAATAAAACAAAAAAAAATCGATCGTGATCTTCACTGATTTTGGACTGTTTTGAAAATGGAATCAAATGTGTTTAACTTATCAGCCAAAAAAAAAATAGACAGTGAAATACAACTGGACTATTGGATTAATATAGTAATAATTCTTTTAATATTATAAATAAAAATACTAATAATATTATAAATAATAATATTTATTAATAATAATAATAACATTAATGATAATAATAGTAAGTTGTATCTTAATATAAACAACCTTACTTATAATAATGATTTTAATAAATATTAATACTATTTATATTAATATTAATAATAATACCAATAATAATAATATATTAGTATCAATTATAATGAAACTAGATAATAATAATAATGATATTATCAACGAAAATAAAATAAAAAATGGTAATAATGATAAATTTTATAATAATAATGATAACTTATAATTATAACAATGTTTTTTTTTTTTTTTTTTTGTTAATGGTAATGGTAAAAGTAATAATATTAATAAGAGTAATAGTATTAATAATGATAACTAATAATATTATAATTTAATTATAATCTTAATCATTATTATACTAATATTTATATTTAAAAATCTTTATTTTGAAAATCCTAATCTTTTATTTATTAGACTTTTAATATTTACAACTATAACAGTAATAATATAAATATTGATATTTCTATTAATAATAAAATGACTATATTAATTGTATTATTTCAACAACTAGATTTTTATTTGTAATCAATTTACTTTCTTAATATTGCATTTTATTAATTATATAATATCTGATGATTATATGATATATACTATATAATTGTTTATTTAATTCATATACATTTCTATTTACGGTTTTATGGTTCGTGAATCGTTGGGAGTAGTTACGGGTTAAATGATTACATGAACACAATTCAAAGTTTTTCAGACTCAACATTACAGACTTTGCTTAACACGCCAGAATCATATATAAAGATAAAGTTTAAATTTGGTCGGAAATTCCCGGGTCGTCACAGTACCTACCCGTTAAAGAAATTTCGTCCCGAAATTTGAGTGAGGTCGTCATGGCTAACAATAAATATGTTTTCCTGACGAATATGAGCTGATAAATAGAGTTTTATCATTATTGAATAATACAGATAAAATAATTCGATTATTCAAAGAGCACGAATGAAGCTATCACAAAAGATTGAAATGAGGAAAATAAGATTCGCCTTAGCTTTTGACGTGGTCAGGGTTGAATTTTGAAACTAAGATACATCTTAACTTTTGATGTAATCACGATTGAATTTAGAAAACATGATGCGTCTTATCTTTTGACGTTGTTTTGGTTGAATTCCGGAATTTAAGGGATTTGAAGAAAATCTTCAAAATCTAAAAGATTTGATTCCCCTGTGAATAAGGAAATTTAGATTTCTATAATTAGATGCGGTGATCTGCCTCGATTCCTTTGTCTGATATTTTCACTATAAATTTTACCTTTTCCCTTCCATTAATTTTCACCACTTCAATACTCAATTCTCAAATTCAAAAGATCGTGAAAATACTTAATCCAGTTCTGATCTTTGTCCTTATCCTGGTTATTGCAACAATCATTTTCCTTTTCCAACTTCCACCGGAGGAAATCCGTTTATTTCTATTATGCTTTAGGGATTATTGTATTTATAATTCTCCCATGTCTTTATATTGCTATACGCACTGATATCCACGGTTTGTAATTTCAGTGTTGTTGTTGGGCTTTATATTTTCTCTTTTATTTTGGAGCTCTTTGCCTTTTTATTATCCTCCTGACCTCTAGTAAAGCGAGTAACGGTCGAGAATTCGTAAGTAGGAAATTTCGAATAAACATCGTGTTCTAAATAAGAACTAATGTATTAGCACGATTTGATTTATCAAATTACCAGAATCACTGAGAGTATAACTATCAAGAATATACTTTCTTGATATGTTCAGAAGTTAAGCATAATGAAAGAGTTATGTAACATGACATGTGATGACGTTAGGATCTGTGAATCATCACGTCCCATTTGAAACTTAGCATGACTTACTGTAATATAATCGCGTTGATCAAGTGTCATTATATTATACTAACTCATGCATCAGTTCCCAACATTACTTCAATAGCATTCATATTTTTGAGCTCGCAAGTTTACAGAATATGAAAACTAACAGTTTCTATATGATGTAACACTGATAGCTCGAAGAGATTTATGATTTCAGATAAGAATAATTATAAAAATATCTTCAGAAATATGGAGGATAATTATAATGAAAGATACGATAATATCTTTGAATATCTAAGATCAGAAAATGATGGAGACTATTGTCCGCAAGGGTTTAGAGTAATGAGCAAAATATTCGCTAAAGACTTCAGCAGACATTGAATCATTTAGATTCTTTGAAGTCAAACTTATTCTTTGTGATTTGTCCACGGCTTCTTTCATAGTTTCGCATAATCCGCTTTTCGGTACTAAATTTTCTATTGAATGTTTCCACTATAATGATACACAGGAAGCACGAGGAGGTATGACGAGAATATTTATGAAAATATCCTCAGAAATATCGAAGATATTGATGATGATATTTTGGAATTTCTAAGTTCGATGGTTGATGGGGAAAGATTTTTCTCAAGATTTTAACATGACTTCGGAGCAAGATATTCTCTAAAGATTTCAACGGATCTAGAATTACCTGAATCCTTTGAATATAGGGTTTGGTCCTTGTATTTGTCCTTGGTCTCCTTCGTGGTTAGCTCAATCCTTTTTCCAGTTCCAACTTTTCTGAGCTTTTCCAACATTCTATTCTTCATCATCAAACTTTCGATGATTAGGGTCGTTTACAGTTTTTGTTGCTTCATTCAACTTTTCAAAATTCAGAGTATTGGTTCACAGACTGGGTGCTTTTTAGAATTTCAGAATGGAAGATCATTATTCTAAGAGATAAATGTTATACATATAACTGTTGATGTAGATATACTGTGAGTTTTCAAAGTACTGCTTGCCGATTCTTCTACATTTACTGCTACCATATCTGAATCATTGGTTATCGATCTGAGGTGATTTCAAGAGAATTGTGTTTTTAGATGATTAAACGCTGACGGTAATATGGTGGAATATAAAAGCTTCCCCGGTAACAATAAAAGAGCATACATATAAATCAAGGTGATAATAAGGTTGTTTCGAACGAAAAGTTGACGTTGATTTGCTAGAGCTGTGACAAAATTTGCTACTTTGAAAGGAATTACCAAGTTGTTTAAGGTAATAATAACACTAAAGGAATTAGCACAACTATGTGTTAAACGTTTACTCAGTTTCCGAGAATTTTTCAGATGCATAACTATATGCATCAATCTTTTCTCCCGTAGATGAAGTGCGGTTGATTCATCCTATCGATTGAGGTGTTTTCAAGAATCATGAAAGGTTTGAATGTAGATTGTAATTATGATGATACGAATGGAGTTTAAAATGAAATCAAGTGGCAAACTTGAAGAATTGTTTAGTTTCATATGTTATAATCAATATTTTAATTCATTTTAATTGTCCAGTGTTGGTAGTCCACAGTTGATAGTCCACAGTAACAGTCCAGTAATTCATATATAGTTTAATATATAATATTCGAATTAATTAATAAATATCGTGACCCGTGTACATGTCTCAGACTCGATCACAACTCAAAGTATATATATTATTTGAGAATCAACCTCAACCCTGTATAGAGAACTCGATCATTACTGCATATAGAGTGTCTATGGTGATTCCAAATAATACATATAGATGCGTCGATATGATATATCAAAACCTTGTATACGTGTCCCGATATTTAAAGTGATTAAAATAAATAACAGAAATTAAATGACAATAAATAAAGTGCGTAATGTAAATAACAGAAATTAAATGACGATAAATAAAATTGCGAGAATGTAAATTGCGATAAATAAACTGCGATAAATAAATTGCGATAATTAAATGGTAATACAGAATTAACAGTTAGCTAGGATTTTGTTAGCGTGGATTCTTAATAGAATTTCATATTGTTAATTAATCTGTTTCTAATCAATTTTTATTGTGTCCATTATTTCTTCATTATGCCACTTGTTGGATTCTGATAGGTCAAAATCCAAATATGTAATTGGATGAATATGGTTATTCTGTGGTGAACGGATTTGTATATCGGTGGATGTAAGTAGGATGGTATATAAACATATTACAAAACATATAATATTAATCTTTCCGTGCTAAGCTATTGTGTGTGAATCTTAACTACTCGGTTAATTCATATTACAAATATGCAATAATGTACGTCCTTCGGCCGTAACTTAACCAGCGTTAACTACAATCTCTGTCGCAATTCAACAAATTCCAATTCATAATAAATCAAGTATATATTTGATTTTACACTTTCATCATCGATGTACCCAAAACTTTTCAGATAACATCATTCGTACTTTGCGAAATTCACAAGAATTCCACGAACCGAACATCATACATCAACAAATAACGAAGTATTGATTCATAATTTCAATTTCATTAAAGAAATACTGAGTAAAAGTTATGTACTTTTTAAAGCCTTTAGGGATTATTCAATTCTAGTTTCAACCGTAAATCAAATGAGTTTAATTTAACATTAACTCATTAAATCTATGTTACATCTGAAGAAAATATACATATATATATTTTCATAAAGACTGTAATAAAATTCTTTTGTACAAAATATTAATTGTGAAATTTTTTTTAACGGGTAGGTAATACCCGAGAGATATATAAATTCACAATTAATATATTACATTCTTCGAATCTGATTCAGCAAATCATCCATTATACTCCCTACTTTCACAACAATATACATTCTTTTATAGAAATCAAAACAACCATACTCATTCAAAATTTAATTACATATTCTGATTTTGAAATCTCAAAATTCAACTTGAGATATGACCAAAATCATCACTCTTAGATCCTTACATCTTTCACAAGCTATATTTTGACTTCAAAACTGTGTTAGAACATCAAATGTATGTTAACGATTACAATCTGTGTTCAAACCCTTCGAAAATTTCCGAAGACACTTCGAATGATGAGCAATCGAGATGATGATCCAACCACATGTTACCCACAGTTATGTACCCGAAAAACTCTTGAAACCAAAGTAAAAGTTTAAACAACGTATCCGCGTTAGATTCTTTAGCATTTATTAGCAAAAATAACTTTGCGACTCCTATTCAAAGTAGCCAGTTTTGTCACAGCTCCAGCAAGTCAACTTTGACTTTTCAGTCAGACTAACCTTATTATAACCTTGAGATATACACCATCGTTACCAGGGAACCTTTTACATTCCACCACATTATTAACAGATGTATCAACAACTTCATTACCCTTTGACTTTAGCCTCTCCAAAAAGTCATTATAATTATTCATTGAAACCCCATCATTTACTCATTCGCATCTTGTAATGAGAATTTCCATACGAATCATTGAATTAGCAATCAGTATTTTGAAATCTCGCAGCATATCTACGCCAACAGTTATATGTGTATATATAACGTCTATCTTCTGGACTTAATTTGAATGTGAAGATTCAGAAAAACACTTCGAACTACGAATTGGTTCTCTGAAAATGGAAAAATACTGATGAAGTAGCAAAAAAACTATAAACGACCTTAACAGTAAAAGTTTGATGATAATGAATAGTTGTGCTGGCAAAGCGCAGAAAAAGAGAAGTCTTGGAACTGGAAAACGGATTGAGCAAAGTAGGAAGGAGGCTGTGGACAAATTACAAAGACTGAACCTGACTTCAAAGGATCTAAATAATTCAGTATCTGCTGAAGTCATTAATGAATACCTTGCTCCTGACTCTAAACCCCTGCGGACAATATTCTTCATCATCCTCTGATATTAGAAATTCTAAAATATCATCATATCTTTCATTATAAATATCCTCCATATTTCTGAAGATATTTTCTTAATTTTTCTTATTTGAAATCATTTACCTCTTCGTGCTATCTGTATTACACCATAAAAGAAACTATTTTAGTTTCTAAATTCTGAAACATTCAAGTTTAAAATAGGAATATTTTGAAGTAGTGTTGGGAACTGAAGCATGAATTAGTATAATATAATGACACTTGATCAATGTGATTATATTACAGTAAGTCATGTTGAGTTTCTAAATGGAACGTGATGATTCACAGATCATAACATCATCATGTGCCATGTTATACGACTCTTGTATTCTATTTAACCTCTAAAATATCAAGAAAATATTTCTTGATGATTCGGCCTTTTCCAAGGTATTTTAGTAATTTGACAAGTCAAGATCGTGCCATCACAATTTCCTTCCTAGAACATTAACAATGTTCATTTCGAAATTCATATCTGTGAATTCTGGACCATTACAAGTGGTGCTTAATCGCAAGAAGAAGAAACGAAAGGACAAAACTCTGAAATAGAAATTGGGGTATAAATTGCAGCAAATAAAAGAGAGCATTAACTGTGAATGATAATGATTATTAAAGACAGAAGCAGAGACTTTGAAATATAAGGGAACATATAAAGCCCAACGACAAACCAGAAATTATAAACCATATATATCGATGCATATAGTAATATAAAGACACGGGAGAACTAGGAACACTATAAACCCAAGAGTATAGTAGAAGTAAATAGATTCTTCTGGCGGTAGATGAAAAAAAAAAGAATGACCGATATGAAACTTAGAAGTATATCGAGAATCAGAACTGGATGGAGCATATTGATGAATACTTTAAAATATGAGTTGAGGGGGAAAGAATAGAAGGTGATGAAACATGACTAGGAACTTAGAAATCAACAGATTTAACTCACACAATGGCAGAATAAGTGAATCAAACCCTCTAGTGAATAGGTTAAGTTTTTTTTTTTTTGATTAATTTAGTCAAAGCACAACTAAATCAAGTGTGATTAGATCAACACCTAGAGCTATTATTCACCACCTGGGTGATTTGGACTGAGAGAGAATCGAAGGAGCTCACTAGATCTGAGTGTGTGTAACAAATGAGAGGCTTAACTTAAAATGAAGAACATAAGACTTTATATACCCCTGCTGTTGACACACCCATACGATTCATTCATCACACGTACGAGTTGGCTTCATCAACCGTACGGGTGATCACTCACTCGTGTCTTATCATTTAGGTTGTAATTGTGACTTAGCTCAGCATCAACCATGCGTATGAGCCTGTCAGCCGTACTAGTGATGAAATGTCCCGTTCTTATTGATTAAAAACGTTCCATATTAATTGATTTCGTTGCGAGGTTTTGACCTCTATATGAGACGTTTTTCAAAGACTGCATTCATTTTTAAAACAAACCATAACCTTTATTTCATAAATAAAGGTTTAAAAAGCTTTACGTAGATTATCAAATAATGATAATCTAAAGTATCCTGTTTACACACGACCATTACATAATGGTTTACAATACAAATATGTTACATCGAAATCAGTTTCTTGAATGCAGTTTTTACACAATATCATACAAACATGGACTCCAAATCTTGTCCTTATTTTAGTATGCAACAGCGGAAGCTCTTAATATTCACCTGAGAATAAACATGCTTTAAACGTCAACAAAAATGTTGGTGAGTTATAGGTTTAACCTATATATATCAAATCGTAACAATAGACCACAAGATTTCATATTTCAATACACATCCCATACATAGAGATAAAAATCATTCATATGGTGAACACCTGGTAACCGACAATAACAAGATGCATATATAAGAATATCCCCATCATTCCGGGACACCCTTCGGATATGATATAAATTTCGAAGTACTAAAGCATCCGGTACTTTGGATGGGGTTTGTTAGGCCCAATAGATCTATCTTTAGGATTCGCGTCAATTAGGGTGTCTGTTCCCTAATTCTTAGATTACCAGACTTAATAAAAAGGGGCATATTCGATTTCGATAATTCAACCATAGAATGTAGTTTCACGTACTTGTGTCTATTTTGTAAATCATTTATAAAACCTGCATGTATTCTCATCCCAAAAATATTAGATTTTAAAAGTGGGACTATAACTCACTTTCACAGATTTTTACTTCGTCGAGAAGTAAGACTTGGCCACTGTTGATTCACGAACCTATAACAATATATACATATATATTAAATTATGTTCAAAATATATTTACAACACTTTTAATATATTTTGATGTTTTAAGTTTATTAAGTCAGCTGTCCTCGTTAGTAACCTACAACTAGTTGTCCACAGTTAGATGTACAGAAATAAATCAATAAATATTATCTTGAATCAATCCACGACCCAGTGTATACGTATCTCAGTATTGATCACAACTCAAACTATATATATTTTGGAATCAACCTCAACCCTGTATAGCTAACTCCAACATTCACATATAGAGTGTCTATGGTTGTTCTGAAATATATATAGATGTGTCGACATGATAGGTCGAAACATTGTATACGTGTCTATGGTATCTCAAGATTACATAATATACAATACAAGTTGATTAAGTTATGGTTGGAATAGATTTGTTACCAATTTTCACGTAGCTAAAATGAGAAAAATTATCCAATCTTGTTTTACCCATAACTTCTTCATTTTAAATCCGTTTTGAGTGAATCAAATTGCTATGGTTTCATATTGAACTCTATTTTATAAATCTAAACAGAAAAAGTATAGGTTTATAGTCAGAAAAATAAGTTACAAGTCGTTTTTGTAAAGGTAGTCATTTCAGTCGAAAGAACGACGTCTAGATGACCATTTTAGAAAACATACTTCCACTTTGAGTTTAACCATAATTTTTGGATATAGTTTCATGTTCATAATAAAAATCATTTTCTCAGAATAACAACTTTTAAATCAAAGTTTATCATAGTTTTTAATTAACTAACCCAAAACAGCCCGCGGTGTTACTACGACGGCGTAAATCCGGTTTTACGGTGTTTTTCGTGTTTCCAGGTTTTAAATCATTAAGTTAGCATATCATATAGATATAGAACATGTGTTTAGTTAATTTTAAAAGTCAAGTTAGAAGGATTAACTTTTGTTTGCGAACAAGTTTAGAATTAACTAAACTATGTTCTAGTGATTACGAGTTTAAACCTTCGAATAAGATAGTTTTATATATATGAATCGAATGATGTTATGAACATCATTACTACCTCAAGTTTAGTAGGTAAACCTACTGGAAGTGACAAGAAATGATCTAGCTTCAAAGGATCTTGGATGGCTTGAAAGTTCTTGAAGTAGGATCATGACACAAAAACAAGTTCAAGTAAGATTTTTGCTCGAATTAAGATAGTTTATAGTTATAGAAATTGAATCAAAGTTTGAATATGAATATTACCTTGAATAAGAAAGATAACCTACTGTATATAACAAAGGTTTCTTGATCTTAGATGATTACTTGGAATGGATTAGGAAGCTTGGAAGTAAATTAGTAAACTTGAAGGGATTTTTGAAGTATTCTTGAAGTGTTCTTCCTATGATGATTATAGCTTGATTCTTGAAGTGATTTTTGATGAAGATGATGATTAACTACTGGAAAAATACGTTCATAATAGTGTGGGTGTGTTGAGAGAGAATTAGAAAGAGATTTGGAAGTGAAATGGAGTGAATGATGAGTGTTAATTGGTGAGTGGTGAGTGGGGTTAAAAGGAGTTCTAGTTAGTTGACTAGCTCATGGTAGAAGTTAAAATTGATTAGTCATACATGACATAATCAAGAGTGGAATCCCATGCTAGTTCCTATTGGTATATACCCATAGTAAGTACGTTTTGAAGCTGTGTATAATACGGGTAAGAATACGACTAGAATTCTTGATGAAAGAAAAGAATGGGAAAGTAACTGTAACCATTTTCGTTAAGTATGAGTGTTTTGATATATGTCTTGAAGTCTTCCAAAAGTATTTTAATACATCTAAATACACTACATGTATATACATTTTAACGGAGTCGTTAAGTCATCGTTAGTCGTTACATGTAAGTGTTGTTTTGAAACCTTTAAGTTAACGATCTCAATTAATGTTGTTAACCCATTGTTTATTATATCTAATGAGATGTTAAATTATTATATTATCATGATATTATGATATATTAATATATCTTAATATGATATATATACATTTAAATGTCGTTACAACGATAATTGTTACATATATGTCTCGTTTCGAAATCCTTAAGTTAGTAGTCTTGTTTATATGTATATAACTCATTGTTAATATACTTATGGAGATACTTACTTATCATAATCTCATTTTAACCATATGTATATCCATATATATATCGTCAAGTCGTTTTTACAAGTTTTAACGTTCGTGAATCGCCGGTCAACTTGGGTGGTCAATTGTCTATATGAAACATATTTCAATTAATCAAGTCTTAACAAGTTTGATTGCTTAACATGTTGGAAACATTTAATCATGTAAATATCAATCTCAATTAATATATATAAACATGGAAAAGTTCGGGTCACTACAGTACCTACCCGTTAAATAAATTTCGTCCCGAAATTTTAAGCTGTTGAAGGTGTTGATGAATCTTCTAGAAATAGATGCGGGTATTTCTTCTTCATCTGATCTTCACGCTCCCAGGTGAACTCGGGTCCTCTACGAGCATTCCATCGAACCTTAACAATTGGTATCTTGTTTTGCTTAAGTCTTTTAACCTCACGATCCATTATTTCGACGGGTTCTTCGATGAATTGGAGTTTTTCATTGATTTGGATTTCATCTAACGGAATAGTGAGATCTTCTTTAGCAAAACATTTCTTCAAATTCGAGACGTGGAAAGTGTTATGTACAGCCGCGAGTTGTTGAGGTAACTCAAGTCGGTAAGCTACTGGTCCGACACGATCAATAATCTTGAATGGTCCAATATACCTTGGATTTAATTTCCCTCGCTTACCAAATCGAACAACGCCTTTCCAAGGTGCAACTTTAAGCATGACCATCTCTCCAATTTCAAATTCTATATCTTTTCTTTTAATGTCAGCGTAGCTCTTTTGTCGACTTTGGGCGGTTTTCAACCGTTGTTGAATTTGGATGATCTTCTCGGTAGTTTCTTGTATAATCTCCGGACCCGTAATCTGTCTATCCCCCACTTCACTCCAACAAATCGGAGACCTGCACTTTCTACCATAAAGTGCTTCAAACGGCGCCATCTCAATGCTTGAATGGTAGCTGTTGTTGTAGGAAAATTCTGCTAACGGTAGATGTCGATCCCAACTGTTTCCGAAATCAATAACACATGCTCGTAGCATGTCTTCAAGCGTTTGTATCGTCCTTTCGCTCTGCCCATCAGTTTGTGGATGATAGGCAGTACTCATGTCTAGACGAGTTCCTAATGCTTGCTGTAATGTCTGCCAGAATCTTGAAATAAATCTGCCATCCCTATCAGAGATAATAGAGATTGGTATTCCATGTCTGGAGACGACTTCCTTCAAATACAGTCGTGCTAACTTCTCCATCTTGTCATCTTCTCTTATTGGTAGGAAGTGTGCTGATTTGGTGAGACGATCAACTATTACCCAAATAGTATCAAAACCACTTGCAGTCCTTGGCAATTTAGTGATGAAATCCATGGTAATGTTTTCCCATTTCCATTTCGGGATTTCGGGTTGTTGAAGTAGACCTGATGGTTTCTGATGCTCAGCTTTGACCTTAGAACACGTCAAACATTCTCCTACATATTTAGCAACATCGGCTTTCATACCCGGCCACCAAAAATGTTTCTTGAGATCCTTGTACATCTTCCCCGTTCCAGGATGTATTGAGTATCTGGTTTTATGAGCTTCTCTAAGTACCATTTCTCTCATATCTCCAAATCTTGGTACCCAAATCCTTTCAGCCCTATACCGGGTTCCGTCTTCCCGAATATTAAGATGCTTCTCCGATCCTTTGGGTATTTCATCCTTTAAATTTCCCTCTTTTAAAACTCCTTGTTGCGCCTCCTTTATTTGAGTAGTAATGTTATTATGAATCATTATATTCATAGATTTTACTCGAATGGGTTCTCTGTCCTTCCTGCTCAAGGCATCGGCTACCACATTTGCCTTCCCCGGGTGGTAACGAATCTCAAAATCGTAATCATTCAATAATTCAATCCACCTACGCTGCCTCATATTCAGTTGTTTCTAATTAAATATGTGTTGAAGACTTTTGTGGTCGGTATATATAATACTTTTGACCCCATATAAGTAGTGCCTCCAAGTCTTTAATGCAAAAACAACCGCGCCTAATTCCAAATCATGTGTCGTATAATTTTGTTCGTGAATCTTCAATTGTCTAGACGCATAAGCAATCACCTTCGTTCGTTGCATTAATACACAACCGAGACCTTGCTTTGATGCGTCACAATAAATCACAAAATCATCATTCCCTTCAGGCAATGACAATATAGGTGCCGTAGTTAGCTTTTTCTTCAATAACTGAAACGCTTTCTCTTGTTCATCATTCCATTCAAATTTCTTCCCTTTATGCGTTAATGCAGTCAAGGGTTTTGCTATTCTGGAAAAGTCTTGGATGAACCTTCTGTAGTAACCAGCTAGTCCTAAAAACTGGCGTATGTGTTTCGGAGTTTTCGGGGTTTCCCACTTTTCAACAGTTTCTATCTTTGCCGGATCCACCTTAATACCTTCTTTGTTCACTATGTGACCGAGGAATTGAACTTCTTCCAACCAAAATGCACACTTTGAAAACTTAGCGTACAATTCTTCCTTCCTCAATACTTCTAACACCTTTCTCAAATGTTCACCGTGTTCTTGGTCATTCTTTGAGTAAATAAGTATGTCATCAATGAAAACAATGACAAACTTGTCAAGGTATGGTCCACACACTCGGTTCATAAGGTCCATGAACACAGCTGGTGCATTAGTTAAACCAAACGGCATGACCATAAACTCGTAATGACCGTAACGTGTTCTGAAAGCAGTCTTTGGAATATCATCTTCTTTCACCCGCATTTGATGATACCCGGAACGTAAGTCAATCTTTGAATAAACAGACGAGCCTTGTAGTTGATCAAATAAGTCGTCGATTCTCGGTAGTGGGTAGCGGTTCTTGATGGTAAGTTTGTTCAACTCTCGGTAGTCGATACACAACCTGAATGTACCATCTTTCTTCTTGACAAACAAAACAGGAGCTCCCCACGGTGATGTGCTTGGTCGAATGAAACCACGCTCTAAAAGTTCTTGTAATTGGCTTTGCAGTTCTTTCATCTCGCTGGGTGCGAGTCTGTAAGGAGCACGAGCTATTGGTGCAGCTCCTGGTACAAGATCTATTTGAAATTCAACGGATCGATGTGGGGGTAATCCCGGTAATTCTTTCGGAAATACATCGGGAAATTCTTTTGCAATGGGAACATCATTGATGCTCTTTTCTTCAGTTTGTACTTTCTCGACGTGTGCTAGAACAGCATAGCAACCTTTTCTTATTAGTTTTTGTGCTTTCAAATTACTAATAAGATGTAGCTTCGTGTTGCCCTTTTCTCCGTACACCATTAAGGGTTTTCCTTTTTCTCGTATAATGCGAATTGCATTTTTGTAACAAACGATCTCCGCTTTCACTTCTTTCAACCAGTCCATACCGATTATCACATCAAAACTCCCTAACTCTACTGGTATCAAATCAATCTTAAATGTTTCGCTAACCAGTTTAATTTCTCGATTCCGACATATATTATCTGCTGAAATTAATTTACCATTTGCTAATTCGAGTAAAAATTTACTATCCAAAGGCGTCAATGGACAACTTAATTTAGCACAAAAATCTCTACTCATATAGCTTCTATCCGCACCCGAATCAAATAAAACGTAAGCAGATTTATTGTCAATAAGAAACGTACCCGTAACAAGCTCCGGGTCTTCCTGTGCCTCTACCGCATTAATATTGAAAACTCTTCCACGGCCTTGTCCATTCGTGTTCTCCTGGTTCGGGCAATTTCTAATAATGTGGCCTGGTTTTCCACATTTATAACAAACTACATTGGCATAACTTGCTCCGACACTACTTGCTCCGCCATTACTCGTTCCGACACCATTTGTTCCTTTCGTTCTATTAACCCCTGGTCCGTAGACCTCACACTTCGCCGCGCTATGACCATTTCTTTTACACTTGTTGCAAAATTTGGTGCAGAACCCCGAGTGATTCTTTTCACACCTTTGGCATAGCTGCTTCTGATTGTTGTTGTTGTTGCGGTTATTATTGTTGTTGAGATGATTGTTGTAGTTGCTGTTGTTGTTGTTGTTGTTGTTGTTGTTGTTGTTGAGCCGTTTGTTGTAGTTGCGATTGATGTTGCGATTGTTGTTGTTGTTGTATTGGTGATTCTTATCACCATTTTCCTCCCACTTTCTTTTGACTTGCTTCACATTGGCCTCTTCAGCAGTCTGTTCTTTAATTCTTTCTTCAATCTGGTTCACTAGTTTGTGAGCCATTCTACATGCCTGTTGTATGGAGGCGGGCTCGTGTGAACTTATATCTTCTTGGATTCTTTCTGGTAATCCTTTCACAAACGCGTCGATCTTCTCTTCCTCATCTTCGAATGCTCCCGGACACAATAGGCACAATTCTGTGAATCGTCTTTCATACGTGGTAATATCAAATCCTTGGGTTCGTAACCCTCTAAGTTCTGTCTTGAGCTTATTGACCTCGGTTCTGGGACGGTACTTCTCGTTCATCAAGTGCTTGAATGCTGACCACGGTAGTGCGTACGCATCATCTTGTCCCACTTGCTCTAGATAGGTATTCCACCATGTTAACGCAGAACATGTAAAGGTATGCGTAGCGTACTTCACTTTGTCCTCTTCAGTACACTTACTTATGGCAAACACCGATTCGACCTTCTCGGTCCACCGTTTCAATCCGATCGGTCCTTCGGTTCCATCAAATTCTAAAGGTTTGCAGGCAGTGAATTCTTTGTAGGTGCATCCTACACGATTTCCTGTACTGCTAGATCCAAGGTTATTGTTGGTATGTAGCGCAGCCTGTACTGCGGCTATGTTTGAAGCTAGAAAAGTACGGAATTCCTCTTCATTCATATTCACGGTGTGTCGAGTAGTCGGTGCCATTTCCTTCAAAATAGTTAAATGGAACAAGTTAATCATACAGAATATTAAGAGTAGTTAATAGTATTTCGTAGCATAATATGAACTCATTTATAAAAGCTTTTTCTTCATATTAGCGTTTTATAAGTTTAAATTCGGGTAGTACCTACCCGTTAAGTTCATACTTAGTAGCTAATATACAATTCAACTACTACAATTCTATATGAAAAACTGATTGTAATAATATTTCGCGTTCAAACTTTTATACAATATTTTACAAACTTACAATACCGCTTATTTTACATAAAGCATGAAATATAGCACACAATAACTTTGATACAAGATAGTTGTGAAGACAATTCTAGCTAGTACACAAGTCGTTCGGCAAAGGCAATAAAGACACGTAATTCATACGTCCAGAAACAAGTCATGCATTCTGGTTTTACTAGGACTACTTCCCATCCTTGGTCTTGTGCAACATAACCGTTATGGCCGTTGATAAGACAGCGTGTTGTAACGTCGTCAAAGGGACGAGGGTTACGTAATGTCCAACAGTCCCGTAATAATCTAAAAACCTCATTTCTTACCCCAATTACCGACTCCGTCACTTGTGGAAACGTTTTGTTTAATAGTTGTAGCCCAATGTTCTTGTTCTCACTTTGGTGAGAAGCGAACATTACTAATCCGTAAGCATAACATGCTTCTTTATGTTGCATGTTAGTCGCTTTTTCTAAATCACGAAGTCCAATATTCGGATATATTGAGTCAAAATAATTTCTTAACCCGTTGCGTAAAATAGCATTTGGGTTCCCCGCAATATATGCGTCAAAGTAAACACATCGTAACTTATGGGTTTCCCAATGTGATATCCCCCATCTTTCAAACGAAAGTCTCTTATAAACCAAGACATTCTTGGAACGTTCTTCGAATGTCTTACAAACTGATCTCGCCTTAAATAGTTGTGCCGAAGAATTCTGGCCGACTCTAGACAAGATTTCATCAATCATGTCTCCGGGTAGGTCTCTTAAAATATTGGGTTGTCTATCCATTTTGTGTTTTTAAACTGTAAAATAGACAAGAGTTAGATTCATAAAAAAAATACTTATTAATACAAGCAATTTTTACATATATCATAAAGCATAAGAACACTATATTCCATATATTACACCACACGAATACAACTATCTTATTCCGACTCGCTCGTTTCTTCTTCTTCGGTTTTGGTTCGTTTTGCCAAGTTTCTAGGGATATATGATGTTCCCCTAATACGAGCCGTCGTTGTCCACATTGGTTTAGAAAAACCTGGTGGTTTAGAGGTTCTCGGGTCATTGTTACAACTTAAGGACTTCGGGGGTTGACGATACATATAAAGTTCATCGGGGTTGGAATTAGATTTCTCTATTTTTATGCCCTTTCCCTTATTATTTTCTTTTGCCTTTTTAAATTCAGTTGGGGTAATTTCTATAACATCATCGGAATTCTCGTCGGAATCCGATTCATCGGAGAATTGGTAATCCTCCCAATATTTTGCTTCCTTGGCGGAAACACCATTGACCATAATTAACTTTGGTTGGTTGGTTGAGGATTTTCTTTTACTTAACCGTTTTATTATTTCCCCCACCGGTTCTATTTCTTCATCCGGTTCCGATTCTTCTTCCGGTTCCGATTCTTCTTCCGGTTCCGACTCTTCTTCCGGTTCCTCTTCTGGAACTTGTGAATCAGTCCACAAATCATTCCAATTTACATTTGACTCTTCATTATTATTAGGTGAGTCAATGGGACTTGTTCTAGAGGTAGACATCTATCACATAATATCAAACACGTTAAGAGATTAATATATCACATAATATTCATATGTTAAAAATATATAGTTTCCAACAAAATTTGTTAAGCAATCATTTTTCAAGTAAACACGGTCGAAGTCCAGACTCACTAATGCATCCTAACAAACTAGATAAGACACACTAATGCAAAATTCTGGTTCTCTAAGACCATCGCTCGGATACCAACTGAAATGTCCCGTTCTTATTGATTAAAAACGTTCCATATTAATTGATTTCGTTGCGAGGTTTTGACCTCTATATGAGACGTTTTTCAAAGACTGCATTCATTTTTAAAACAAACCATAACCTTTATTTCATAAATAAAGGTTTAAAAAGCTTTACGTAGATTATCAAATAATGATAATCTAAAGTATCCTGTTTACACACGACCATTACATAATGGTTTACAATACAAATATGTTACATCGAAATCAGTTTCTTGAATGCAGTTTTTACACAATATCATACAAACATGGACTCCAAATCTTGTCCTTATTTTAGTATGCAACAGCGGAAGCTCTTAATATTCACCTGAGAATAAACATGCTTTAAACGTCAACAAAAATGTTGGTGAGTTATAGGTTTAACCTATATATATCAAATCGTAACAATAGACCACAAGATTTCATATTTCAATACACATCCCATACATAGAGATAAAAATCATTCATATGGTGAACACCTGGTAACCGACAATAACAAGATGCATATATAAGAATATCCCCATCATTCCGGGACACCCTTCGGATATGATATAAATTTCGAAGTACTAAAGCATCCGGTACTTTGGATGGGGTTTGTTAGGCCCAATAGATCTATCTTTAGGATTCGCGTCAATTAGGGTGTCTGTTCCCTAATTCTTAGATTACCAGACTTAATAAAAAGGGGCATATTCGATTTCGATAATTCAACCATAGAATGTAGTTTCACGTACTTGTGTCTATTTTGTAAATCATTTATAAAACCTGCATGTATTCTCATCCCAAAAATATTAGATTTTAAAAGTGGGACTATAACTCACTTTCACAGATTTTTACTTCGTCGAGAAGTAAGACTTGGCCACTGTTGATTCACGAACCTATAACAATATATACATATATATTAAATTATGTTCAAAATATATTTACAACACTTTTAATATATTTTGATGTTTTAAGTTTATTAAGTCAGCTGTCCTCGTTAGTAACCTACAACTAGTTGTCCACAGTTAGATGTACAGAAATAAATCAATAAATATTATCTTGAATCAATCCACGACCCAGTGTATACGTATCTCAGTATTGATCACAACTCAAACTATATATATTTTGGAATCAACCTCAACCCTGTATAGCTAACTCCAACATTCACATATAGAGTGTCTATGGTTGTTCTGAAATATATATAGATGTGTCGACATGATAGGTCGAAACATTGTATACGTGTCTATGGTATCTCAAGATTACATAATATACAATACAAGTTGATTAAGTTATGGTTGGAATAGATTTGTTACCAATT
This sequence comes from Rutidosis leptorrhynchoides, assembly GCF_046630445.1. Taxonomy (NCBI): domain Eukaryota; kingdom Viridiplantae; phylum Streptophyta; class Magnoliopsida; order Asterales; family Asteraceae; genus Rutidosis; species Rutidosis leptorrhynchoides. The sequence goes on from NC_092335.1 coordinate 475,386,224, forward strand.
TTCACGTAGCTAAAATGAGAAAAATTATCCAATCTTGTTTTACCCATAACTTCTTCATTTTAAATCCGTTTTGAGTGAATCAAATTGCTATGGTTTCATATTGAACTCTATTTTATAAATCTAAACAGAAAAAGTATAGGTTTATAGTCAGAAAAATAAGTTACAAGTCGTTTTTGTAAAGGTAGTCATTTCAGTCGAAAGAACGACGTCTAGATGACCATTTTAGAAAACATACTTCCACTTTGAGTTTAACCATAATTTTTGGATATAGTTTCATGTTCATAATAAAAATCATTTTCTCAGAATAACAACTTTTAAATCAAAGTTTATCATAGTTTTTAATTAACTAACCCAAAACAGCCCGCGGTGTTACTACGACGGCGTAAATCCGGTTTTACGGTGTTTTTCGTGTTTCCAGGTTTTAAATCATTAAGTTAGCATATCATATAGATATAGAACATGTGTTTAGTTAATTTTAAAAGTCAAGTTAGAAGGATTAACTTTTGTTTGCGAACAAGTTTAGAATTAACTAAACTATGTTCTAGTGATTACGAGTTTAAACCTTCGAATAAGATAGTTTTATATATATGAATCGAATGATGTTATGAACATCATTACTACCTCAAGTTTAGTAGGTAAACCTACTGGAAGTGACAAGAAATGATCTAGCTTCAAAGGATCTTGGATGGCTTGAAAGTTCTTGAAGTAGGATCATGACACAAAAACAAGTTCAAGTAAGATTTTTGCTCGAATTAAGATAGTTTATAGTTATAGAAATTGAATCAAAGTTTGAATATGAATATTACCTTGAATAAGAAAGATAACCTACTGTATATAACAAAGGTTTCTTGATCTTAGATGATTACTTGGAATGGATTAGGAAGCTTGGAAGTAAATTAGTAAACTTGAAGGGATTTTTGAAGTATTCTTGAAGTGTTCTTCCTATGATGATTATAGCTTGATTCTTGAAGTGATTTTTGATGAAGATGATGATTAACTACTGGAAAAATACGTTCATAATAGTGTGGGTGTGTTGAGAGAGAATTAGAAAGAGATTTGGAAGTGAAATGGAGTGAATGATGAGTGTTAATTGGTGAGTGGTGAGTGGGGTTAAAAGGAGTTCTAGTTAGTTGACTAGCTCATGGTAGAAGTTAAAATTGATTAGTCATACATGACATAATCAAGAGTGGAATCCCATGCTAGTTCCTATTGGTATATACCCATAGTAAGTACGTTTTGAAGCTGTGTATAATACGGGTAAGAATACGACTAGAATTCTTGATGAAAGAAAAGAATGGGAAAGTAACTGTAACCATTTTCGTTAAGTATGAGTGTTTTGATATATGTCTTGAAGTCTTCCAAAAGTATTTTAATACATCTAAATACACTACATGTATATACATTTTAACGGAGTCGTTAAGTCATCGTTAGTCGTTACATGTAAGTGTTGTTTTGAAACCTTTAAGTTAACGATCTCAATTAATGTTGTTAACCCATTGTTTATTATATCTAATGAGATGTTAAATTATTATATTATCATGATATTATGATATATTAATATATCTTAATATGATATATATACATTTAAATGTCGTTACAACGATAATTGTTACATATATGTCTCGTTTCGAAATCCTTAAGTTAGTAGTCTTGTTTATATGTATATAACTCATTGTTAATATACTTATGGAGATACTTACTTATCATAATCTCATTTTAACCATATGTATATCCATATATATATCGTCAAGTCGTTTTTACAAGTTTTAACGTTCGTGAATCGCCGGTCAACTTGGGTGGTCAATTGTCTATATGAAACATATTTCAATTAATCAAGTCTTAACAAGTTTGATTGCTTAACATGTTGGAAACATTTAATCATGTAAATATCAATCTCAATTAATATATATAAACATGGAAAAGTTCGGGTCACTACAAGTGAGGCTTCACTTGTACGTCTGACTAAGTCTAACATAGTCAAACATCTAAATCTCATTCCTGCAGTTCCTGTAACCACATACAAACACGGATAGGATAATAACGAGCAATCATGGTGGCCTGTAAACTGTTGTACCTGCAATGGATGTGGGTAGATGTCTAGGGACTTGCATAAAATGCATCAACAGATGGTGTGAGTTGTAAGGAAACGAAGGAGGTAAATTTATAAGAAAATCTCTGACAGAACAATTAAAATGGATGATCTCATTTAAAGCGGATCCTAATTCCCTTGATTACCGGAGAGTCAAATCTTATTAAGAAGATTTTCTTCAAATCCCTTAAAATCTGGGAATCAATCATATCTACGTCAAATGATAAGATGAATCTACACTTACTCATTTCACTCTTCTATGTTAGCTTCATTCGTACTCTTCATATAAATGGATTGTTTATCCAAATTATTCGCTGATGATAAAACTCTAATTTTCAGCCCGTATGCATCATGAAAACATACTTATTATCATTCACGACCTTTCCACTCAAATTTCGGGACGAAATTTCTTTAACGGGTAGGTACTGTGACAACCCGGAAATTTCCAACCAAATTTAAACTTTAATCTTTATATGATTCCAACACGATAAGCAATATTTGTTAAGTTAAATTTCAAGAATTTTAAACTATGTTCATACATTCATTCAACCTCGACCAAGTTTCAACGATTCACGAGCCATTAAACGAATATGATTATATATGTATATGTGTATATATATTATAACTTGAAACGTAAACAAAATATTAGATTAAATACTTTATATGATTGTATCTATTTCAAAATGTTTATCAATGGAATTAGAAGATAAGATCAAATGATTGAATTATCAGATATATTAAATTATGATTACAAGTCTCTGTTGAAAGGCCCACGTTGATTTGAGAAATCTTTTCATTTTAACAATATTCGGAAAATGGTAAAGTGATTTATAAATATGAATAATTTGTCAATCATTGAGAACTAGACAAAGGATAGTGGAAGATTGAATCTCATAAAGACTCGATTGATCTATTTAGTTTCAAACGTACAAAAACGTTTTCAGTTTAAAAAGAACTCTATTATTAAAACGTATATAACTTTTATAAATATCTAGAACCACTTTTGACAACTCATTACTTAACTAGTATGATAAAGATAACGATATTTATATTTTATTTTATTAAATATATATAACGATTTAAATTAATATTATATATATTTATACGCGTATTATACGTACATAGTTTTATACTTTTACTATACTTAAACTTTACCTTTACTTTATTTTTACTTTACTTTAACTTTAATAATTCATACTTTAATAATTCACTTTAATAATTCATACTTTAATAATTCACTTTAATAATTCATACTTTAATAATTCACTTTAATAATTCATACTTTAATAATTCACTTTAATAATTCAAAAATCTATTATAAATAGAATTCAATAGGTTTCATTATTTCATAGAAACTTGAAAATAGTTTTCTCTAAACTCTCTCAATCGATTTACATATATATATTTACTCCGTATTATCTCAAGATATTATTAGTATACATAAAATATTACGACGGAGTGCTGTCCGAGTGATTTCGAATTTGTTTTTTAGAGTGGGATAGGATTAAGGAAATTATGGGTTATAGCTATGGAGGTGATTGAGTATGGTTCATGGGTATGCTCGTGAGGTCAATATAGTGTTTATCATCTCCTTTGCGTTTACGTACCTTTTCTGCAATATTGAATCTCAATATTGATATGTGAGTACTCATAATTTAATTTTTACATATTAATAGTGTATCCCTGACTAGTGCTCGAGTATATAGGATTATGCATGCTTGTACTTTTGATATTGCCATTAGATAGGTTATGTTGATTCCTGAATTAGTTACATATACGATTGAGATAAGGTATAAGATATGCATGTCATTGAAAAGCTAGCGAAAAATAGTTGAATTTTGGTTTAAGAATCACTTGAATCCAAGTAACGGTTAGAAAGTTATGAAATAAACAAATTGCATAATTAATTTCGTAATTAAAATTGCTGATGATAATTAGTGAACTAATTTTCTGGGTTATAAAAAGTAGTTATTTGGATTCTACTCGTCGAGTAGATGAATTTTCATATAAAGCACGTCTCGTTTCGTTGAACGGTTGTCAAGTTATGGACAAAAGAAGTTTTGCAAATTTTGATGAAATGTCAAAACGGGAACTGAAATTCTCGCTGATCTGCGTTGTTTCATATATAAAAAAAAATACCACTGAATTCTTTGCTGTAAGGTCTAACAAACAACTCTGGCCGTTTGTCAATTCAAGTCTCGACGATTTTTCTAAAAATCATCAAAGTTGACGGTTTGGTCACATTTTAAAATTCTAAAAAGAGCTGAAACTTTTTTATTTAAAAATGTCAGTTTTGTATCAGTTGTCATGGTCGGCCTGATATGTGTTTACTCTTGCCAAAAATCAGGTTATATCTTTGTGGTAACGAGAATTTGCAGGCTTTGACCGTTTATCAATACGAGTTTTGAGGAATTTTCTAAAAATCTCCAAAGTAGGCTACTCGGTCGCTTTTGTAAATTTATTAAAGCTGAAAAATTAACTTTGAAACGCCGAAAACGCGTTGGCAACTACGAGTTGTCTAGGTTTAGTTTACTTCTGTAATATTTATGCTTAATCTTTTTGGTAATGTGTAACTTTTATCTTTGGCCGTTTATCAATCGGAGTTCCGATAATTTTTCTAAAAATAGCTGAAGTGGGCCGTTTAGTCATGTTTGACCGAAAATCATTTTTATATAAGTTATTATATATTTGCATGCGACCTCATTTTTACTTTGACCTTTGACTTTTGAGTTTAACCTTTGTCTTTTGACTTTGAACTTTGACTTTTCCTGTTAACTTTTTAGTTAACTTTTTGTGTTGATTTTCTCTAAAAAAAAAAAACCTAAAATACTATTTTATGATTATGAAACCATTTGTGTTACGTTGTTTCACACGTCACCTTTTACTAGAATCTTAATTGAGCATGAGTAATATAACATGTTACTATACTGTAGAGTCAGACTCGAGCTATAGGATAGGATTACACTATGACCTGACCTAAATTGCTATACAAATATTGACCAACATATAAATATATATAATTAATATAGGTTCGTGAATCCGAGGCCAACCTTGCACTTGTTCAATGACGTTATATGTATTTTTACTACGAAATACAGTATGGTGAGTTTCATTTGCCTTTTTACCCTTTATATTTTTGGGACTGAGAATACATGCGCTTTTATAAATGTTTGACGAAATAGACACAAGTAATTGAAACTACATTCTATGGTTGAATTATCGAAATCGAATATGCCCCTTTTTATTAAAGTTTGGTAATCTAAGAATTAGGGAACAGACACCCTAATTGACGCGAATCCTAAAGATAGATCTATTGGGCCTAACAAACCCCATCCAAAGTACCGGATGCTTTAGTACTTCGAAATTTTTATCATGTTCGAAGGAGGATCCCGGAATGATAGGGGATATTCTTATATGCATATTGTTAATGTCGGTTACCAGGTGTTCACCATATGAATGATTATTTTTGTCTCTATGCATGGGACGTATATTTATGAGAACTAGAAATGAAATTCTTGTGGTCTATTAAAATGATGGAAATAAATGATTATGATAAACTAATGAACTCACCAACCTTTTGGTTGACACTTTAAAGCATGTTTATTCTCAGGTGTTAAAGAAATCTTCCGCACTTTTCCATGTTTATATATATTAATTGAGATTGATATTTACATGATTAAATGTTTCCAACATGTTAAGCAATCAAAGTTGTTAAGACTTGATTAATTGAAATATGTTTCATATAGACAATTGACCATCCAAGTTGACCGGTGATTCACGAACGTTAAAACTTGTAAAAACTATACGATGACATATATATGGTTATATATATAGTTAACATGATTTTATTATAAGTATGTATCTCATTAGGTATTTTAACAATGAGTTATATACATAAAAATGAGACTATTAGTTTAAGAAACTCGAAAACGATATATATAACGATTATCGTTATAACAATGTCTTACTAGGTACATATGAATCATATTAAGATATTAATACACTTAGTTAATTATGTTAAATGATAAGTAAATATATTATTAAGTGTATTAACAATGAAATACATATGTAAAAATAAGACTACTAACTTAATGATTTCGAAACGAGACATATATGTAACGATTATCGTTGTAATGACATTTAACTGTATATATATCATACTAAGATATATTATATATATCATAATATCATGATAATATAAAAATTTAACATCTCATTTGTTATAATAAACAATGGGTTAACAACATTCAACAAGATCGTTAACCTAAAGGTTTCAAAACAACATTTACATGTAACGACTAACGATGACTTAACGACTCAGTTAAAATGTATATACATGTAGTGTTTTAATATGTATTTATACACTTTTTAAAGACTTCAATACACTTATCAAAATACTTCTACTTAACAAAAATGCTTACAATTACATCCTCGTTCAGTTTCATCAACAATTCTACTCGTATGCACCCGTATTCGTACTCATACAATACACAGCTTTTAGATGTATGTACTATTAGTATATACACTCCAATGATCAGCTCTTAGCAGCCCATGTGAGTCACCTAACACATGTGGGAACCATCATTTGGCAACTAGCATGAAATATCTCATAAAATTACAAAAATATGAGTAATCATTCATGACTTATTTACATGAAAACAAAATTACATATCCTTTATATCTAATCCATACACCAACGACCAAAAACACCTACAAACACTTTCATTCTTCAATTTTCTTCATCTAATTGATCTCTCTCAAGTTATATCTTCAAGTTCTAAGTGTTCTTCATAAATTCTACAAGTTCTAGTTACATAAAATTAAGAATACTTTCAAGTTTGCTAGCTCACTTCCAATCTTGTAAGGTGATCATCCAACCTCAAGAAATCTTTGTTTCTTACAGTAGGTTATCATTCTAATACAAGGTAATAATCATATTCAAACTTTGGTTCAATTTCTATAACTATAACAATCTTATTTCAAGTGATGATCTTACTTGAACTTGTTTTCGTGTCATGATTCTGCTTCAAGAACTTCGAGCCATCCAAGGATCCGTTGAAGCTAGATCCATTTTTCTATTTTCCAGTAGGTTTATCCAAGGAACTTAAGGTAGTAATGATGTTCATAACATCATTCGATTCATACATATAAAGCTATCTTATTCGAAGGTTTAAACTTGTAATCACTAGAACATAGTTTAGTTAATTCTAAACTTGTTCGCAAACAAAAGTTAATCCTTCTAACTTGACTTTTAAAATCAACTAAACACATGTTCTATATCTATATGATATGCTAACTTAATGATTTAAAACCTGGAAACACGAAAAACACCGTAAAACCGGATTTACGCCGTCGTAGTAACACCGCGGGCTGTTTTGGGTTAGTTAATTAAAAACTATGATAAACTTTGATTTAAAAGTTGTTATTCTGAGAAAAATGATTTTTATTATGAACATGAAACTATATCCAAAAATTATGGTTAAACTCAAAGTGGAAGTATGTTTTCTAAAATGGTCATCTAGACGTCGTTCTTTCGACTGAAATTACTACCTTTACAAAAACGACTTGTAACTTATTTTTCCGACTATAAACCTATACTTTTTCTGTTTAGATTCATAAAATAGAGTTCAATATGAAACCATAGCAATTTGATTCACTCAAAACGGATTTAAAATGAAGAAGTTATGGGTAAAACAAGATTGGATAATTTTTCTCATTTTAGCTACGTGAAAATTTGTAACAAATCTATTCCAACCATAACTTAATCAACTTGAATTGTATATTATTTAATCTTGAGATACCATAGACATGTATACAATGTTTTGACCTATCATGTCGACACATCTATATATATTTCGGAACAACCATAGACACTCTATATGTGAATGTTAGAGTTAGCTATACAGGGTTGAGGTTGATTCCAAAATATATATAGTTTGAGTTGTGATCAATACTGAGATACGTATACACTGGGTCGTGGATTGATTCAAGATAATATTTATCGATTTATTTCTGTACATCTAACTGTGGACAACTAGTTGTAGGTTACTAACGAGGACAGCTGACTTAATAAACTTAAAACATCAAAATATATTAAAAGTGTTGTAAATATATTTTGAACATACTTTGATATATATGTATATATTGTTATAGGTTCATGAATCAACCAGTGGCCAAGTCTTACTTCCCGACGAAGTAAAAATCTGTGAAAGTGAGTTATAGTCCCACTTTTAAAATCTAATATTTTTGGGATGAGAATACATGCAGGTTTTATAAATGATTTACAAAATAGACACAAGTACGTGAAACTACATTCTATAGTTGAATTATCGAAATCGAATATGCCCCTTTTTATTAAGTCTGGTAATCTAAGAATTAGGGAACAGACACCCTAATTGACGCGAATCCTAAAGATAGATCTATTGGGGCTAACAAACCCCATCCAAAGTACCAGATGCTTTAGTACTTCGAAATTTATATCATATCCGAAGGGTGTCCCGGAATGATGGGGATATTCTTATATATGCATCTTGTTAATGTCGGTTACCAGGTGTTCACCATATGAATGATTTTTATCTCTATGTATGGGGTGTGTATTGAAATATGAAATCTTGTGGTCTATTATTATGACTTGATATATATAGGTTAAACCTATAACTCACCAACATTTTTGTTGACGTTTTAAGCATGTTTATTCTCAGGTGATTATTAAGAGCTTCCGCTGTTGCATACTTAAATAAGGACGAGATTTGGAGTCCATGCTTGTATGATATTGTGTAAAAACTGCATTCAAGAAACTTATTTTGTTGTAACATATTTGTATTGTAAACCATTATGTAATGGTCGTGTGTAAACAGGATATTTTAGATTATCATTATTTGATAATCTACGTAAAGCTTTTTAAACCTTTATTGATGAAATAAAGGTTATGGTTTGTTTTAAAATGAATGCAGTCTTTGAAAAACGTCTCATATAGAGGTCAAAACCTCGCAACGAAATCAATTAATATGGAACGTTTTTAATCAATAAGAACGGGACATTTCAGTTGGTATCCGAGCGTTGGTCTTAGAGAACCAGAATTTTGTATTAGTGTGTCTTATCGAGTTTGTTAGGATGCATTAGTGAGTCTGGACTTCGACCGTGTTTACTTGAAAAATGATTGCTTAACAAATTTTGTTGGAAACTATATATTTTTAACATGTGAATATTATGTGATATATTAATCTCTTAATGCGTTTGATATTATGTGATAGATGTCTACCTCTAGAACAAGTCCCATTGACTCACCTAATAATAATGAAGAGTCAAATATAAATTGGAATGATTCGTGGACTGATTCACAAGTTCCCGAAGAGGAACCGGAAGAAGATTCGGAACCAGAAGAAGAATCGGAACCGGAAGAAGAATCGGAACCGGATGAAGAAATAGAACCGGTGGGGGAAATAATAAAACGGTTAAGTAAAAGAAAATCCTCAACCAACCGACCAAGGTTAATTATGGTCAATGGTGTTTCCGCCAAGGAAGCAAAATATTGGGAGGATTACCAATTCTCCGATGAATCGGATTCCGACGAGAATTCCGATGATGTTATAGAAATTACCCCAACTGAATTTAAAAAGGCAAAAGAAAATAATAAGGGAAAGGGCATAAAAATAGAGAAATCTAATTCCAACCCCGATGAACTTTATATGTATCGTCAACCCCCGAAGTCCTTAAGTTGTAACAATGACCCGGGAACCTCTAAACCACCAGGTTTTTCTAAACCAATGTTGATAACGACGGCTCGTATTAGGGGAACATCATATATCCCTAGAAACTTGGCAAAACGAACCAAAACTGAAGAAGAAGAAACAAGCGAGTCAGAATAAGATAGCTGTATTCGTGTGGTGTAATATATGTAATATAGTGTGCTTATGCTTTATGATATATGTAAAAATTGCTTGTATTAATAAGTATTTTTTTTATGAATCTAACTCTTGTCTATTTTACAGTATAAAAACACAAAATGGATAGACAACCCAATATTTTAAGAGACCTACCCGGAGACATGATTGATGAAATCTTGTCTAGACTCGGTCAGAATTCTTCGGCACAACTATTTAAGGCGAGATCAGTTTGTAAGACATTCGAAGAACGTTCCAAGAATGCCTTGGTTTATAAAAGGCTTTCGTTCGAAAGATGGGGGATATCACATTGGGAAATCCATAAGTTACGATGTGTTTACTTTGACGCATATATTGCGGGGAACACAAATGCTATTTTACGCAATGGGTTAAGAAATTATTTTGACTCAATATATTCGAATATTGGACTTCGTGATTTAGAAAAAGTGGCTAACATGCAACATAAAGAAGCATGTTATGCTTACGGATTAGTAATGTTCGCATCTCACCAAAGTGAGAACAAGAACATCGGCCTACAACTATTAAACAAAATGTTCCCACAAGTGACGGAGTCGGTAATTGGGGTAAGAAATGAGGTTTTTAGATTGTTACGGGACTGTTGGACATTACGTAACCCTCGTCCCTTTGACGACGTTACAACACGCTGTCTTATCAATGGCCATAACGGTTATGTTCCACAAGACCAAGGATGGGAAGTAGTCCTAGTAAAACCAGAATGCATGACTTGTTTCTGGACGTATGAATTACGTGTCTTTATTGCCTTTGCTGAACGACTTGTGTACTAGCTAGAATTATCTTCACAACTATCTTGTATCAAAGTTATTGTGTGCTATATTTCATGCTTTATGTAAAATAAGCGGTATTGTAAGTTTGTAAAATATTGTATAAAAGTTTGAACGCGAAATATTATTATAATCAGTTTTTCATATAGAATTGTAGTAGTTGAATTGTATATTAGCTACTAAGTATGAACTTAACGGGTAGGTACTACCCGAATTTAAACTTATAAAACGCTAATATGAAGAAAAAGCTTTTATAAATGAGTTCATACTATGCTACGAAATACTATTAACTACTCTTAATATTCTGTATGATTAACTTGTTCCATTTGACTATTTTGAAGGAAATGGCACCGACTACTCGACACACCGTGAATATGAATGAAGAGGAATTCTGTACTTTTCTAGCTTCAAACATAGCCGCAGTACAGGCTGCGCTACATACCAACAATAACCTTGGATCTAGCAGTACAGGAAATCGTGTAGGATGCACCTACAAAGAATTCACTGCCTGCAAACCTTTAGAATTTGATGGAACTGAAGGACCGACAGGATTGAAACGGTGGACCGAGAAGGTCGAATCGGTGTTTGCCATAAGTAAGTGTACTGAAGAGGACAAAGTGAAGTACGCTACGCATACCTTCACAGGTTCTGCGTTAACATGGTGGAATACCTATGTAGAGCAAGTGGGACAAGACGATGCGTACGCACTACCGTGGTCAGCATTCAAGCACTTGATGAACGAGGAGTACCGTCCCAGAACCGAGGTCAATAAGCTCAAGACAGAACTTAGAGGGTTACGAACCCAAGGATTTGATATTACCACGTATGAAAGACGATTCACAGAATTGTACCTATTGTGTCCGGGAGCGTTCGAAGATGAGGAAGAGAAGATCGACGCGTTTGTGAAAGGATTACCGGAAAGAATCCAAGAAGATATAAGTTCACACGAGCCCGCCTCCATACAACAGGCATGTAGAATGGCTCACAAACTAGTGAACCAGATTGAAGAAAGAATTAAAGAACAGACTGCTGAAGAGGCCAATGTGAAGCAAGTCAAAAGAAAGTGGGAGGAAAGCGGTGATAAGAATCACTAATATAACAACAACAGCAATTACAACAATAATCGCAACAATTATCCCAACAATCGCAACATCAATCGCAACTACAACAAACGGCCCAACAACAACAACAACAACAGCAACTACAACAATCATCCCAACAACAATAATAACCGCAACAACAACAACAATCAGAAGCAGCTATGCCAAAGGCGTGAAAAGTATCACTCGGGGTTCTGCACCAAATTTTGTAACAAGTGTAAAAGAAATGGTCATATCGCGGCGAAGTGTGAGGTCTACGGACCAGGGGTTAATAGAACGAAAGGAACAAATGGTGTCGGAACGAGTAATGGTGGAGCAAGTAGTGTCGGAGCAAGTTATGCCAATGTAGTTTGTTATAAATGTGGAAAACCGGGCCACATTATTAGAAATTTCCCGAACCAGGAGAACACGAATGGACAAGGCCACGGAAGAGTTTTCAATATTAATGCGGCAGAGGCACAGGAAGACCCGGAGCTTGTTACGGGTACGTTTCTTATTGACAATAAATCTGCTTACGTTTTATTTGATTCGGGTGCGGATAGAAGCTATATGAGTAGAGATTTTTGTGCTAAATTAAGTTGTCCATTGACGTCTTTGGATAGTAAATTTTTACTCGAATTAGCAAATGGTAAATTAATTTCAGCAGATAATATATGTCGGAATCGAGAAATTAAACTGGTTAGCGAAACATTTAAGATTGATTTGATACCAGTAGAGTTAGGGAGTTTTGATGTGATAATCGGTATGGACTGGTTGAAAGAAGTGAAAGCAGAGATCGTTTATTACAAAAATGCAATTCGCATTATACGAGAAAAAGGAAAACCCTTAATGGTGTACGGAGAAAAGGGCAACACGAAGCTACATCTTATTAGTAATTTGAAGGCACAAAAACTAATAAGAAAAGGTTGCTATGCTGTTCTAGCACATGTCGAGAAAGTACAAACTGAAGAAAAGAGCATCAATGATGTTCCCATTGCAAAAGAATTTCCCGATGTATTTCCAAAAGAATTACCGGGATTACCCCCACATCGATCCGTTGAATTTCAAATAGATCTTGTACCAGGAGCTGCACCAATAGCTCGTGCTCCTTACAGACTCGCAACCAGCAAGATGAAAGAACTGCAAAGCCAATTACAAGAACTTTTAGAGCGTGGTTTTATTCGACCAAGCACATCACCGTGGGGAGCTCCTGTTTTGTTTGTCAAGAAGAAAGATGGTACATTCAGGTTGTGTATCGACTACCGAGAGTTGAACAAACTTACCATCAAGAACCGCTACCCACTACCGAGAATCGACGACTTATTTGATCAACTACAAGGCTCGTCTGTTTATTCAAAGATTGACTTACGTTCCGGGTATCATCAAATGCGGGTGAAAGAAGATGATATTCCAAAGACTGCTTTCAGAACACGTTACGGTCATTACGAGTTTATGGTCATGCCGTTTGGTTTAACTAATGCACCAGCTGTGTTCATGGACCTTATGAACCAAGTGTGTGGACCATACCTTGACAAGTTTGTCATTGTTTTCATTGATGACATACTTATTTACTCAAAGAATGACCAAGAACACGGTGAACATTTGAGAAAGGTGTTAGAAGTATTGAGGAAGGAAGAATTGTACGCTAAGTTTTCAAAGTGTGCATTTTAGTTGGAAGAAGTTCAATTCCTCGGTCACATAGTGAACAAAGAAGGTATTAAGGTGGATCCGGCAAAGATAGAAACTGTTGAAAAGTGGGAAACCCCAAAAACTCTGAAACACATACGCCAGTTTTTAGGACTAGCTGGTTACTACAGAAGGTTCATCCAAGACTTTTCCAGAATAGCAAAACCCTTGACTGCATTAACGCATAAAGGGAAGAAATTTGAATGGAATGATGAACAAGAGAAAGCGTTTCAGTTATTGAAGAAAAAGCTAACTACGGCACCTATATTGTCATTGCCTGAAGGGAATGATGATTTTGTGATTTATTGTGACGCATCAAAGCAAGGTCTCGATTGTGTATTAATGAAACGAACGAAGGTGATTGCTTATGCGTCTAGACAATTGAAGATTCACGAACAAAACTATACGACGCATGATTTGGAATTAGGCGCGGTTGTTTTTGCATTAAAGACTTGGAGGCACTACTTATATGGGGTCAAAAGTATTATATATACCGACCACAAAAGTCTTCAACACATATTTAATCAGAAACAACTGAATATGAGGCAGCGTAGGTGGATTGAATTGTTGAATGATTACGACTTTGAGATTCGTTACCACCCGGGGAAGGCAAATGTGGTAGCCGATGCCTTGAGCAGGAAGGACAGAGAACCCATTCGAGTAAAATCTATGAATATAATGATTCATAATAACCTTACTACTCAAATAAAGGAGGCGCAACAAGGAGTTTTAAAAGAGGGAAATTTAAAGGATGAAATACCCAAGGGATCGGAGAAGCATCTTAATATTCGGGAAGACGGAACCCGGTATAGGGCTGAAAGGATTTGGGTACCAAAATTTGGAGATATGAGAGAAATGGTACTTAGAGAAGCTCATAAAACCAGATACTCAATACATCCTGGAACGGGGAAGATGTACAAGGATCTCAAGAAACATTTTTGGTGGCCGGGTATGAAAGCCGATGTTGCTAAATACGTAGGAGAATGTTTGACATGTTCTAAGGTCAAAGATGAGCATCAGAAACCATCAGGTCTACTTCAACAACCAAAAATCCCGGAATGGAAATGGGAAAACATTACCATGGATTTCATCACTAAATTGCCAAGGACTGCAAGTGGTTTTGATACTATTTGGGTAATAGTTGATCGTCTCACCAAATCAGCACACTTCCTGCCAATAAGAGAAGATGACAAGATGGAGAAGTTAGCACGACTGTATTTGAAGGAAGTCGTCTCCAGACATGGAATACCAATCTCTATTATCTCTGATAGGGATGGTAGATTTATTTCAAGATTCTGGCAGACATTACAGCAAGCATTAGGAACTCGTCTAGACATGAGTACTGCTTATCATCCACAAACTGTTGGGCAGATCGAAAGGACGATATAAATGCTTGAAGACATGCTACGAGCATGTGTTATTGATTTCGGAAACAGTTGGGATCGACATCTACCGTTAGCAGAATTTTTCTACAACAACAGCTACCATTCAAGCATTGAGATGACACCGTTTGAAGCACTTTATGGTAGAAAGTGCAGGTCTCCGATTTGTTGGAGTGAATTGGGGGATAGACAGATTACGGGTCCGGAGATTATACAAGAAACTATCGAGAAGATCATCCAAATTCAACAACAGTTGAAAACCGCCCAAAGTCGACAAAAGAGCTACGCTGACATTAAAAGAAAAGATATAGAATTTGAAATTGGAGAGATGGTCATGCTTAAAGTTGCACCTTGGAAAGGCGTTGTTCGATTTGGTAAACGAGGGAAATTAAATCCAAGGTATATTGGACCATTCAAGATTATTGATCGTGTCGGACCAGTAGCTTACCGACTTGAGTTAACTCAACAACTCGTGGCTGTACATAACACTTTCCACGTCTCGAATTTGAAGAAATGTTTTGCTAAAGAAGATCTCACTATTCCGTTAGATGAAATCCAAATCAACGAAAAACTCCAATTCATCGAAGAACCCGTCGAAATAATGGATCGTGAGGTTAAAAGACTTAAGCAGAACAAGATACCAATTGTTAAGGTTTGATGGAATGCTCATAGAGGACCCGAGTTCACCTGGGAGCATGAAGATCAGATGAAGAAGAAATACCCGCATCTATTTCCAGAAGATTCGTCAACACCTTCAACAGCTTAAAATTTCGGGACGAAATTTATTTAACGGGTAGGTACTGTAGTGACCCGAACTTTTCCATGTTTATATATATTAATTGAGATTGATATTTACATGATTAAATGTTTCCAACATGTTAAGCAATCAAAGTTGTTAAGACTTGATTAATTGAAATATGTTTCATATAGACAATTGACCACCCAAGTTGACCGGTGATTCACGAACGTTAAAACTTGTAAAAACTATACGATGACATATATATGGTTATATATATAGTTAACATGATTTTATTATAAGTATGTATCTCATTAGGTATTTTAACAATGAGTTATATACATAAAAATGAGACTATTAATTTAAGAAACTCGAAAACGATATATATAACGATTATCGTTATAACAATGTCTTACTAGGTACATATGAATCATATTAAGATATTAATACACTTAGTTAATTATGTTAAATGATAAGTAAATATATTATTAAGTGTATTAACAATGAAATACATATGTAAAAATAAGACTACTAACTTAATGATTTCGAAACGAGACATATATGTAACGATTATCGTTGTAACGACATTTAACTGTATATATATCATACTAAGATATATTATATATCATAATATCATGATAATATAAAAATTTAACATCTCATTTGTTATAATAAACAATGGGTTAACAACATTCAACAAGATCGTTAACCTAAAGGTTTCAAAACAACATTTACATGTAAGGACTAACGATGACTTAACGACTCAGTTAAAATGTATATACATGTAGTGTTTTAATATGTATTTATACACTTTTGAAAGACTTCAATACACTTATCAAAATACTTCTACTTAACAAAAATTCTTACAATTACATCCTCGTTCAGTTTCATCAACAATTCTACTCGTATGCACCCGTATTCGTACTCGTACAATACACAGCTTTTAGATGTATGTACTATTGGTATATACACTCCAATGATCAGCTCTTAGCAGCCCATGTGAGTCACCTAACACATGTGGGAACCATCATTTGGCAACTAGCATGAAATATCTCATAAAATTACAAAAATATGAGTAATCATTCATGACTTATTTACATGAAAACAAAATTGCATATCCTTTATATCTAATCCATACACCAACGACCAAAAACACCTACAAACACTTTCATTCTTTAATTTTATTCATCTAATTGATCTCTCTCAAGTTATATCTTCAAGTTCTAAGTGTTCTTCATAAATTCTACAAGTTCTAGTTACATAAAATCAAGAATACTTTCAAGTTTGCTAGCTCACTTCCAATCTTGTAAGGTGATCATCCAACCTCAAGAAATCTTTGTTTCTTACAGTAGGTTATCATTCTAATATAAGGTAATAATCATATTCAAACTTTGGTTCAATTTCTATAACTATAACAATCTTATTTCAAGTGATGATCTTACTTGAACTTGTTTTCGTGTCATGATTCTGCTTCAAGAACTTCGAGCCATCCAAGGATCCGTTGAAGCTAGATCCATTTTTCTATTTTCCAGTAGGTTTATCCAAGGAACTTAAGGTAGTAATGATGTTCATAACATCATTCGATTCATACATATAAAGCTATCTTATTCGAAGGTTTAAACTTGTAATCACTAGAACATAGTTTAGTTAATTCTAAACTTATTCGCAAACAAAAGTTAATCCTTCTAACTTGACTTTTAAAATCAACTAAACACATGTTCTATATCTATATGATATGCTAACTTAATGATTTAAAACCTGGAAACACGAAAAACACCGTAAAACCGGATTTACGCCGTCGTAGTAACACCGCGGGCTGTTTTGGGTTAGTTAATTAAAAACTATGATAAACTTTGATTTAAAAGTTGTTATTCTGAGAAAAATGATTTTTATTATGAACATGAAACTATATCCAAAAATTATGGTTAAACTCAAAGTGGAAGTATGTTTTCTAAAATGGTCATCTAGACGTCGTTCTTTCGACTGAAATGACTACCTTTACAAAAACGACTTGTAACTTATTTTTCCGACTATAAACCTATACTCTTCTGTTTATATTCATAAAATATAGTTCAATATGAAACCATAGAAATTTGATTCACTCAAAACGGATTTAAAATGAAGAAGTTATGGGTAAAACAAGATTGGATAATTTTTCTCATTTTAGCTACGTGAAAATTTGTAACAAATCTATTCCAACCATGACTTAATCAACTTGTATTGTATATTATGTAATCTTGAGATACCATAGACACGTATACAATGTTTCGACCTATCATGTCGACACATCTATATATATTTCGGAACAACCATAGACACTCTATATGTGAATGTTGGAGTTAGTTATACAGGGTTGAGGTTGATTCCAAAATATATATAGTTTGAGTTGTGATCAATACTGAGATACGTATACACTGGGTCATGGATTGATTCAAGATAATATTTATCGATTTATTTCTGTACATCTAACTGTGGACAACTAGTTGTAGGTTACTAACGAGGACAGCTGACTTAATAAACTTAAAACATCAAAATATATTAAAAGTGTTGTAAATATATTTTGAACATACTTTGATATATATGTATATATTGTTATTGGTTCGTGAATCAACCAGTGGCCAAGTCTTACTTCCCGACGAAGTAAATATCTGTGAAAGTGAGTTATAGTCCCACTTTTAAAATCTAATATTTTTGGGATGAGAATACATGCAGGTTTTATAAATGATTTACAAAATAGACAAAAGTACGTGAAACTACATTCTATAGTTGAATTATCGAAATCGAATATGCCCCTTTTTATTAAGTCTGGTAATCTAAGAATTAGGGAACAGACACCCTAATTGACGCGAATCCTAAAGATAGATCTATTGGGCCTAACAAACCCCATCCAAAGTACCGGATGCTTTAGTACTTCGAAATTTATATCATATCCGAAGGGTGTCCCGGAATGATGGGGATATTCTTATATATGCATCTTGTTAATGTCGGTTACCAGGTGTTCACCATATGAATGATTTTTATCTCTATGTATGGGGTGTGTATTGAAATATGAAATCTTGTGGTCTATTATTATGACTTGATATATATAGGTTAAACCTATAACTCACCAACATTTTTGTTGACGTTTTAAGCATGTTTATTCTCAGGTGATTATTAAGAGCTTCCGCTGTCGCATACTTAAATAAGGACGAGATTTGGAGTCCATGCTTGTATGATATTGTGTAAAAACTGCATTCAAGAAACTTATTTTGTTGTAACATATTTGTATTGTAAACCATTATGTAATGGTCGTGTGTAAACAGGATATTTTAGATTATCATTATTTGATAATCTACGTAAAGCTTTTTAAACCTTTATTGATGAAATAAAGGTTATGGTTTGTTTTAAAATGAATGCAGTCTTTGAAAAACGTCTCATAATATATCTTACTATAATTGACTTAATAATAATCTTGATGAACTCAACGACTAGAATGCAACGTCTTTTGAAATATGCCATGAATGACTCCAAGTAATATCTTTAAAGCGAGCAAATGCACAGCGGAAGATTTCTTTCATACCTGTGAATAAACATGCTTTAAAGTGTCAACCAAAAGGTTGGTGAGTTCATTAGTTTATCATAAATAATCATATCATAATTTTAATAGACCACAAGATTTCATATTTCTATTTCTCATAAACATACGTCCCATGCATAGAGACAAAAATATCATTCATATGGATTGAACACCTGGTAACCGACATTAACAAGATGCATATATAAGAATATCCCCATCATTCCGGGACACCCTTCGGATATGATATAAATTTCGAAGTACTAAAGCATCCAGTACTTTGGATGGGGTTTGTTAGGCCCAATAGATCTATCTTTAGGATTCGCATCAATTAGGGTATCTGTTCCCTAATTCTTAGATTACCAGACTTAATAAAAAGGGGCATATTCGATTTCGATAATTCAACCATATAATGTAGTTTTAATTACTTGTGTCTATTTCGTAAAACAGTTACAAAAACAACGCATGTATTCTCAGTCCCAAAAATATGTATTGCAAAAGCATTTAAAAGGGGAGCAAATGAAACTCACGCATATAATTATTGTAAAACAGTTAATAAAGCATTTGCATGTATTCTCAGCCCAAAAATGTAAAGAGTAATGAAACTCACGCATATAATTACTGTAAAATAGTTAATAAAGCATTTGCATGTATTCTCAGCCCAAAAATGTAAAGAGTAAAAGGGGCAAATGAAACTCACGCATATAATTACTGTAAAATAGTTAATAAAGCATTTGCATGTATTCTCAGCCCAAAAATGTAAAGAGTAAAAGGGGAAAATGAAACTCACCTAATGTATTTTGTAGTAAAAATACATATGACAATATTGAACAATGCAAGGTCGGCCTCAGATTCACGAACCTCACAGGAGTAGTCCCTAAAAATGCCCAAGTCCGGGTTTGAACCCGCGAAGTCCCACTAACCCGATAACATTCTCAACCATTGCACCACCCATTCACTACTGCTTAAACCCATACGAATATTTATATAACTTATTATCATCACTATAGTCTATCATCTCCATATTCGTTTAACTTCATCATTGTATATTATCCTAATCATATCATCAACATGAGTCATAATCATCATCATTTTAATCCGACCATCATCATCATTATCATATTAACTTAACCAATATCTAATCCTTATCATCTATATACCATCTATATCAATGCTAGTGTTCATCTTATTACCATCATAAATCTAATCTTTATTTTCCCATCGAATCTCACCATGATATAAGAGAAATTTCTTATGATCATTATTATGGATTCGACCCAAGTAAAGGTCATATTATATATACGGCCCAACTAAACTCCTTTGGCCCAACAAAAAAATCAAGTACACGGCCCAACAATCACGGCCCAATAGCATCATGCTTAAAAGATTTATAAGTCCAATTGGAGCTTAATTTCGGTCCATTATCAAACCCAAGTTCACAGCCCATCTCATGTTTTACCTTTGGGATTTCGTCCAGGATTATCAGCAACAACATGTTACCACACTTATAAACTGGCCCCATTTAAATAATATTACATTGTCACAACCCATGTTGTTGAATTCGCAGCCAATCAATTATATAATGACTCAATCTCTTAAATGCACCGAAGCTCATTTAGGAGCATCATAAACCCAATAAAAAAATATTCGTGGACTAGCTTGGTCTTCTCAAAAAAACTCGGCAAGAAAAACAGATGGCAAAAAAAATATACGGTCTTAATTTATTAGAACATAGTGGGTTTTTAACATGTTCCCAAAACATTTAATCAAGCCACCTCATCAAGTAGCCCTACATCTTTGTATTATATAAGAAAGTAAGTTAGTGGGTGTGATGGAGGGTATCTTCTTTTAGCAAGAGTATCATTTGGTCAATTAACATGTAGTGTAGTGGGGTTTTTGGTATATAAAAAGGTAATAGGAAATTCCAAATGGTGGCAGCCATATGCGACTACTTCTATTACTTTCATAATTATTTCTTTAATTTCATAGCTCTCATCTTCTTCCTTTGTGGGTGTTGGTGTAAACGGTAAACGGAAACATAAATGTTGCAGCAATTTGGTTTGCCGTTCGAACACAAAGAGCAGAAACAGCGCATATGCATCAGTCCTTTGATGGTGGGTCTTCGATAGAAAAATAGAAAAAAAACAATCGATGGGGTTGTGTGGGATTTTGGTTGGCTTCTAGACATCAAACAGAAAAAGATATATGCATAGAAGAAGCATGAATCAACAATTTTTAAATGATGTTTTGGTGGTTTCGTGTGGAATGCAAAACAGAAAAAAATATATATATATTTAACATGAAGGTGGGTTATTTGTTCGTTGATAGTAACAACAACATGAGTGGGTTACAGGTGGTTGTAAAAGTGGTGCAAGGTGACGGTTTCAATCAGGGTGGTGTTCTTTGATGGTTGTGGTGATTTCATCGAGTCAGAACACAACAAGTAGTAATAATGGTGTCAAGCATGTGGGGGTTGTTTTGAGTTGGGTTTATGGTGTGTGATTTATTGATTGAATCCAGCATAATAAAAATACTAGCGAGTAGTAATAGTCATGATACTTTGAAAAATATGGTGATCGAATATAAAACGTGGAACATGCCTTTGATTTTCTTGTTGAGCTTTGGTGGTTCACAACTGTTATGTTGGATGTTGTAGTTGTAAGATCATAATTGTGGTGGTACGTGGTAGATGGCTGCTCGTGGTGGTGTACAGCCGTGCTCCATCTTGTTTTGATTGACGACTAGAAAGGAAGAATGAAGAAGCACAATTGAAATTGCAAGTGGTGATCATTATGGAAAGTTCAAGAAAAACTAGAAAAGAAAGAGTGATGGTTGTAGGGTGTTCAATAATTTGATGTCTATATAGGTTGTTTATATACATACATATATAGATAATACAAACGCAATAAAAACAATTGAGTTAGGTAATACGAATCTTCAATTACACATCATCAAATCTCTAGCCTATAATTCAGTTGATGTATATATAAGTATATATAAGTATATATATATATATATATATATATATATATATATATATATATATATATATATATATTGTATGTGTTAGTGGAGTACATAAAGCAACGATCAACACAGTAACTCAATCAAATATAAATCATAAGTTTAAAAGGGGTACAGTCTTTCACATTCATCATTCACGGATTTGGAACTAGTGGTTTTTAGGATGATACATCATTCCATATATGTGTATGCATAAATAATTGAGAAGAATAAAAACCAATAATTGCTAGTAATAATTTTATATCATATATATATATATATATATATATATATATATATATATATATATATACATATCTATTTAAGTAATCGTATCACGAGTCGTCGTAAACAGTTGAAGGTCAATTGATTTCATGAAACAGTTCAAAAATTTTGAGACTCAATATTACAAACTTTGCTTATCATATCGAAGTCATATTAAGATTAAGTTTAAATTTGGTCGGAAATTTCTGGGTCATCATAGTACCTACCCGTTAAAGAAATTTCGTCCCGAAATTTGAGTGAGGTGGTCATGGTTAACAATAAAAAATGTTTTCCTGACGAATATGAGTCGATAAATTGAGTTTTATCATCATTGAGTAATATGGATAAAAATTACTCGATTATTCGAAGAGTACGAATGAAGCTATCACTAAAGAGTGAAATAGGAACGTAAAGATTCATCTTAACTTTTGACAGAGTCAGGGATGAATTTAGAAAGATAAGATGCATCTTAACTTTTGAATTTGTATTGGTTGAATTCCGGAATTCAAGGAATTTGAAGAAAATCTTCGAAATCTAAAAGATTTGATTCTTCGGCGAATAAGGAAATTAAAATCTCTATAATTAATGCAGAAATCTGCCTTGATTTCTTTGTCTGGTATTTTTACTATAAATGAACTTCTTCCGTTCCCTTACTTTCACCATTCCTATACTTTCTTCCTCTATTCCTACTTCTACAATATTGTGGAAATGCTCCATCCAGTCCTGATTCTTGATATTTCCTATCTATGTATCTGTCATCCTTCTTTTCAATCTTCCACCAGAACATCTGTTTACTTCTACTATTACCTTGGGGTGATACTATTCTTAATTTTACCATGTCTTTATATTGCTATTCGTATTAATATCCATGGTTTGTAACCTCCGTGTTTTTATTGGGCTTTATATTTTCTCTTATATTTTGGAGCTCTTTGCCTTTTTATTATCTTCTCGACCTCTAGTAAAGCGAGTAACGGTCCAGAATTTGTAAGTATGAAATTTCGAATGAACTTAATGTTCTAAACAAGAAAGAACGTAATAGCACGATTTGATTTGTCAAATTACCAGAATCACTGAGAATAGAACTATCAAGAATATATTTTCTTGATATGTTCATAAATTAAGCAGAATGAAAGAGTTATGTAACATGACACATGATGACGTTATAATCTGTGAATCATCATGTTCCATTTAGAAACTCAGCATGACTTACTGTAATATAATCACGTTGATCAAGTGTCATTATATTATACTAACTCATGCATCAGTTCCCAACATTACTTCAATAATATTCATATTTTAAGCTCGAAAGTTTACAGAATATAGAAACTAACAGTTTCTATATGATGTAACACTGATAGCACGAAGAGATTAATGATTTCAGATAAGAATAGTTATAAAAATATCTTCAGAAATATGGAGGATATTTATAATGAAAGATACGATGATATCTTGGAATTTCTAATATCGAAGGATGGTTAAGAAAATTTGTCTGCATGAGTTTGGAGTCAGAAGCAAGGTATTCGCTAAAGATTTCATCAGAAACAGAATCATCAGGATTCTTAATGTACAATTTTATCCTTGTGATTTGTTCAGAGACTCCTTCGTAGTTTGCTCAATCAGTTTTTCTGTTTCAAACTTTTGCTGAGCTTTGCCAACATACAATTCTTTATCATCAACTTTTGGCTGTTGAGGTCGTTTACGGTTTTTGTTGCTTCATTCAAATTTTCAAAATTCAGAGCATTAATTCGCAGACTGGGTGCTTTTCAGAATTTCAGAATGGAAGATCATAGTTCTAAGAGATAAATGTTATATGGATACATATAACTGTTGTTGTGGAAACGTTGCGAGACTCATAATACAGGTTTGCTGATTCCCGATAATTGGTATGGCAATTCTTGTTACAAGATGCAGATGAGTACATGATGAGACTTCAATAGATAAATATAGGGACTTGTCGGAGAGATTTAAACCAAGGAGCGATGAGGTTGCTGGTACATCTGCTGGTAATATGGTGGAATATAAAAGGTTCTCCGGTAACAATAAAAGAGTACGCATATATATCAAGGTTATAATGAGGTTGTTTCGGACGAAGAGTCGGAGTTGACTTGTTGGAGCTGTGACAAAATTGGCTAATTTGGAAAGAGATTGCAAAGTTATCTTCGGTAATAATAACGCTAAAGGAATTAGCACAGCTACGCGTTAAACGTTTACTTAGTTTTCGAGAGTTTTCAGGTGCATAGCTATATGCATAGATCTTTTCTTCCGTAGATGAAGTGCGGTTGGTTCATCCTCTCGATTGTGGTGTTTTCAAGAATTATGAAAGATTTGAACGCAGATTGTAATCGTCAAAATACAAATGAGATTTAAAATGAAATCAAGTGGCAAACTTGAAGAATTGTTTAGTTTCGTATGTTATAATCAATATTTTAATTCATTTTAATTGTCCAATATTATTAGTCCACAGTCGATAGTCCACAGTTAACAATCCAATTATTCATATATAGTTTAATATATAATATTCGAATTAATTAATACGTATCGTGACCCGTATACGTCTCAGACTCGATCACAACTCAAACTATATATATTATTATAGAATCAACCTCAACCCTGTATAGCTAACTCCCGCATTACTGTATATAGAGTGTCTATGGTTACTCCAAATAATATATATAGATGCGTCGATATGATATGTCAAAACCTTGTATACGTGTCCCGATATTTAAAGTGCTTAAAATAAATGACAGAAATTAAATGACGATAAATAAAGTGTGTAAAGTAAATAACAGAAATTATATGACGATAAATAAAATTGCGAGAATGTAAATTGCGATAATTAAATTGCGATAAATAAAGTGTAATCAGTTAGCTGGGAACAATTAGTTAGGAACAGTTAGCGTGGATTCTTAACAACATTTCTTATAGTTAATTTGTTTGTTTCTAACAAATTTTATTTTGTCAAATGTTTCCTTCATTATGCCACTTGATTTTTGATAAATCAAAATCCAAATATGAAATTGGATGAATATGGTTATTCTGTGGTGAACGGATTTGTATATCGGTGGACTTAAGTAGGATAGTAAACGACTGTTGAATAAGATTTGAAGAATGTACAGTGTAACTTATTAATGTGAAATCTAAATATTCCTCGGGTATTACCTACTCGTTAAAATATTTTCACCATTAACAGTTTGTACAATAAAAATTTTAAATTACAATCTTTATGAAAACATATATACATATATATTTTCTTCAGACGTAATTATGGATTTAATGAGTCAATGTAATATTAAACTCATCAGATTTATGGCTAGAACTAAAGTACATATTCTCTAAAATGTTAGAGATTTCATAATCACCATGAAGGACGAAGATAGTTTATGTAGATCGATTCGTAAAACAATTTGTAGAACGATGATTATGCTTGAGGTATAGATTGCGAGATTGAGACGTGTGATGATGTTGTTATTGTTGGTACTCCTTGGTATCCATGGTGCGTATGAAGTTGATGTTCGGGGTATAGATTAAGATGTTGAGGTGTGGGATGCGGATGTTGATGTTGGTGGTGGTGATGGTACTGTTGACATTGATGGTGGTACTGGTTATGCTGCTGGTGCTGCTGCTGGTGTTTGTAACCTTCGCACCATATTCTCTAAAGCCACTACCCGAGCGTGAAGCTCGTTGATTTCTTCTATTACACCGGGGTGATTTTCGGTTCGGACTAGCGGATAAATATAATCTAGAATTTGGTATAATATATAATCGTGGCGAGATAGTCTGGAAATGAGAGAAAAGATGGTGTTTTGAACAGGTTCACCGGTAAGTGCTTCAGGTTCTTCGCCAATAGGGCAATGTGGCGGATGGAAAGGATCACCTTCTTCTTGTCTCCAATGATTGAGGAGACTACGAACCCATCCCCAATTCATCCAGAATAGATGATGACTGATTGGTTGATCCATTCCGGTTACACTGCTTTCGGAGCTTGAGTGGGATTCCATTTCAGAATCTGAGTGACTTGAACTAATGACGAATTCTATTTCGTACGATTGGATAAAGAATTTTTAAATATGAAATGATTTTCTGGCTAACGGATGGTATTCTTAATTACATAGAATACCCATATATATAGATCAAAAGGTTTGGTAGATTACGGAGGGATTTACGGGATACGCCAGGTAAGGTTTACAGTAATAGATACGCTAAGATATGACCCTTGTCTACACACTATTCATGTAATCAATGCAGCAAGACGTGTCTAGACTAAGAATGATAAGCAGATAATTTTCGACACAAAATGATAAGCAAAACTTTTTGACATGCAGACACGGTCGGAGTCCAGACTCACTAATGCATCCTAACGAATTATCAGTTAGACACACTAATGCAGACCTGGTTCGCTAAGACCACCGCTCTGATACCAACTGAAAGGACCCGTCTTAATCCATCCGGACGAAGTCCATATCGATTATAAACGATTCACAACAGTTGATTACCTCGCGAGGTACTTGACCTCTATATGATACATTTTATAAACATTGCATTCGTTTTTGAAAAGACAATCTTTCATTACATCTAAAGTTGACAGCATGCATACCATTTCATAATATATCTTACTATAATTGACTTAATAATAATCTTGATGAACTCAACGACTAGAATGCAACGTCTTTTGAAATATGCCATGAATGACTCCAAGTAATATCTTTAAAGTGAGCAAATGCACAGCGGAAGATTTCTTTCATACCTGTGAATAAACATGCTTTAAAGTGTCAACCAAAAGGTTGGTGAGTTCATTAGTTTATCATAAATAATCATATCATAATTTTAATAGACCACAAGATTTCATATTTCCATTTCTCATAAACATACGTCCCATGCATAGAGACAAAAATATCATTCATATGGATTGAACACCTGGTAACCGACATTAACAAGATGCATATATAAGAATATCCCCATCATTCCGGGACACCCTTCGGATATGATATAAATTTCGAAGTACTAAAGCATCCGGTACTTTGGATGGGGTTTGTTAGGCCCAATAGATCTATCTTTAGGATTCGCGTCAATTAGGGTGTATGTTCCCTAATTCTTAGATTACCAGACTTAATAAAAAGGGGCATATTCGATTTCGATAATTCAACCATATAATGTAGTTTTAATTACTTGTGTCTATTTCGTAAAACATTTACAAAAACAACGCATGTATTCTCAGTCCCAAAAATATGTATTGCAAAAGCATTTAAAAAGGGAGCAAATGAAACTCACGCATATAATTATTGTAAAACAGTTAATAAAGCATTTGCATGTATTCTCAGCCCAAAAATGTAAAGAGTAATGAAACTCACGCATATAATTACTGTAAAATAGTTAATAAAGCATTTGCATGTATTCTCAGCCCAAAAATGTAAAGAGTAAAAGGGGCAAATGAAACTCACGCATATAATTACTGTAAAATAGTTAATAAAGCATTTGCATGTATTCTCAGCCCAAAAATGTAAAGAGTAAAAGGGGCAAATGAAACTCACCTAATGTATTTTGTAGTAAAAATACATATGACAATATTGAACAATGCAGGGTCGGACTCAGATTCACGAACCTCACAGGAGTAGTCCCTAAAAATGCCCAAGTCCGGGTTTGAACCCGCGAAGTCCCACTAACCCGATAACATTCTCAACCATTGCACCACCCATTCACTACTGCTTAAACCCATACGAATATTTATATAACTTATTATCATCACTATAGTCTATCATCTCCATATTCGTTTAACTTCATCATTGTATATTATCATAATCATATCATCAACATGAGTCATAATCATCATCATTTTAATCCGACCATCATCATCATTATCATATTAACTTAACCAATATCTAATCCTTATCATCTATATACCATCTATATCAATGCTAGTGTTCATCTTATTACCATCATAAATCTAATCTTTATTTTCCCATCGAATCTCACCATGATATAAGAGAAATTTCTTATGATCATTATTATGGATTCGACCCAAGTAAAGGTCATATTATATATACAGCCCAACTAAACTCCTTTGGCCCAACAGAAAAATCAAGTACACGGCCCAACAATCACGGCCCAATAGCATCATGCTTAAAAGATCTATAAGTCCAATTGGAGCTTAATTTCGGTCCATTATCAAACCCAAGTTCACAGCCCATCTCATGTTTTACCTTTGGGATTTCGTCCAGGATTATCAGCAAGAACATGTTACCACACTTATAAACTGGCCCCATTTAAATAATATTACATTGTCACAACCCATGTTGTTGAATTCGCAGCCAATCAATTATATAATGACTCAATCTCTTAAATGCACCGAAGCTCATTTAGGAGCATCATAAACCCAATAAAAAAATATTCGTGAACTAGCTTGGTCTTCTCAAAAAAACTCGGCAAGAAAAACAGATGGCAAACAAAATATACGGTCTTAATTTATTAGAACATAGTGGGTTTTTAACATGTTCCCAAAACATTTAATCAAGCCATCTCATCAAGTAGCCCTACATCTTTGTATTATATAAGAAAGTAAGTTAGTGGGTGTGATGGAGGGTATCTGCTTTTAGCAAGAGTATCATTTGGTCAATTAACATGTAGTGTAGTGGGGTTTTTGGTATATAAAAAGGTAATAGGAAATTCCAAATGGTGGCAGCCATATGCGACTACTTCTATTACTTTCATAATTATTTCTTTAATTTCATAGCTCTCATCTTCTTCCTTTGTGGGTGTTGGTGTAAACGGTAAACGGAAACATAAATGTTGCAGCAATTTGGTTTACCGTTCGAACACAAAGAGCAGAAATAGCGCATATGCATCAGTCCTTTGATGGTGGGTCTTCGATAGAAAAATAGAAAAAAAACAATCGATGGGGTTGTGTGGGATTTTGGTTGGCTTCTAGACATCAAACAGAAAAAGATATATGCATAGAAGAAGCATGAATCAACAATTTTTAAATGATGTTTTGGTGGTTTCGTGTGGAATGCAAAACAGAAAAAAAATATATATATTTAACATGAAGGTGGGTTATTTGTTCGTTGATAGTAACAACAACATGAATGGGTTACAGGTGGTTGTAAAAGTGGTGCAAGGTGATGGTTTCGATCAGGGTGGTGTTCTTTGATGGTTGTGGTGATTTCATCGAGTCAGAACACAACAAGTAGTAATAATGGTGTCAAGCATGTGGGGGTTGTTTTGAGTTGGGTTTATGGTGTGTGATTTATTGATTGAATCCAACATAATAAAAATACTAGCAAGTAGTAATAGTCATGATACTTTGAAAAATATGGTGATCGAATATAAAACGTGGAACATGCCTTTGATTTTCTTGTTGAGCTTTGGTGGTTCAAAACTATTATGTTGGATTTTGTAGTTGTAAGATCGTAATTGTGGTGGTATGTGGTAGATGGCTGCTCGTGGTGGTGTACAGCCGTGCTCCACCTTGTTTCGATTGAAGACTAGAAAGGAAGAATGAAGAAACACAATTGAAATTGCAAGTGGTGATCATTATGGAAAGTTCAAGAAAAACTAGAAGAGAAAGAGTGATGGTTGTAGGGTGTTCAATAATTTGATGTCTATATAGGTTGTTTATATACATACATATATAGATAATACAAACGCAATAAAAACAATTGAGTTAGGTAATACGAATCTTCAATTACACATCATCAAATCTCTAGCCTATAATTCAGTTGATGTATATATAAGTGTATATATATATATATATATATATATATATATATATATATATATATATATATATATATATATATATATATATATATTGTATGTGTTAGTGGAGTACATAAAGCAACGATCAACACAGTAACTCAATCAAATATAAATCATAAGTTTAAAAGGGGTACTGTCTTTCACATTCATCATTCACGGATTTGGAACTAGTGGTTTTTAGGATGAAACATCATTCCATATATGTGTATGCATAAATAATTGAGAAGAATAAAAACCAATAATTGCTAGTAATAATTTTATATCATCATCATATATATATATATATATATATATATATATATATATATATATATATATATATATATATATATATATATATATATATACATATCTATTTAAGTAATCGTATCGTGAGTCGTCGTAAACAGTCGAAGGTCAATTGATTTCATGAAACAGTTCAAAAATTTTGAGACTCAATATTACAAACTTTGCTTATCATATCGAATTCATATTAAGATTAAGTTTAAATTTGGTCGGAAATTTTCGGGTCATCACAGATACCAACTGAAAGGACCCGTTTATATACATTATAAACGATTCACAATAGTTGATTACATTGCGAGGTATTTGAC
The DNA here is from genome assembly GCF_046630445.1 of Rutidosis leptorrhynchoides. Taxonomy (NCBI): domain Eukaryota; kingdom Viridiplantae; phylum Streptophyta; class Magnoliopsida; order Asterales; family Asteraceae; genus Rutidosis; species Rutidosis leptorrhynchoides. Next base: position 475,417,047 of record NC_092335.1, read on the forward strand.
CTCTATATGATACATTTTACAAACATTGCATTCGTTTTTAAAAGACAAACTTTCTTTACATCGAAAATTGACAGGCATGCATACCATTTCATAATATCCACTATCCAACTATAAATTGATTTAATAATAATCTTTGATGAACTCAATGACTCGAATGCAACGTTCTTCAAAATATGCTATGAAAGACTCCAAGTAATATCTTTAAAATGAGCAAATGCACAGCGGAAGATTTCTTTAACACCTGAGAATAAACATGCTTTAAAGTGTCAACCAAAAGGTTGGTGAGTTCATTAGTTTAACATAAATAATTATTTCCATCAGTTTAATAGACCACAAGATTTCATATTACCATTTCTCATAACATACGTCCCATGCATAGAGACAAAAATATCATTCATATGGATTGAACACCTGGTAACCGACATTCACAATATGCATATAAGAATATCCCCATCATTCCGGGATCCTCCTTCGGACATGATATAAATTTCGAAGTACTAAAGCATCCGGTACTTTGGATGGGGCTTGTTGGGCCCGATAGATCTATCTTTAGAGTTCGCGTCAATTAGGGTGTCTGTTCGCTAATTCTTAGATTACCAGACTTAATAAAAAGGGGCATATTCGGTTTAATAATTCAGCCATAGAATGTAGTTTTAAGTACTTGTGTCTATTTCGTAAAACAGTTATAAAAGCAGCGCATGTATTCTCAGTCCCAAAAATATATATTGCGAAAGCATTTAAAAAGGGATTAATGAAACTCACCGTATTGTATTTTGTAGTAAAAATACATATAACGACATTGGACAACTAAACAATGCAAGGTTGGCCTCGGATTCACGAACCTATATCATTTGTATATATATTAACACACGTAATTGTAATCGAACAGATATTTATATTATTAATAATATAAGTTTTTAATATCAATAGATTGTATATTTCATTATATTCATTTTATTTATTTTAATCAATAAGATATTAATATAGTTTACTTTTGCTTATTAAATATATTGTTATATGAATATCATTTCTTTATGAAAATATTAAAATAAGGGTAATAATACTATTAAATTTAACAATAATAATAATAATGGAAACTTTATATAAAATAATAATTTTTTTTTACTGATACTTATAATGTTAATAGTAATGATACTACTAATAAAATTCTTAATAATAATACTTAATTTTATTAAAATGATAGATTTAAGAATCAGTGATACTTCTAGTATTAATGATAACGGTAATAATACTGAGATTAATAATAACTATAAAAATAACCATATTATTACTAATGAATATAATTTTAATAGTAGTTTATCAAATGATACCTAATAATAATAATGAAAATGTTAATATTAATATTTGTATTAATATTAATACTAATACTAATAATCATAATAATAACAATGGCGATAATATTAATAGTTATACTTTTGTCATTAGTACTAATAATAATACCTATATTGGTGATAATGAAAATGATAATAATTAGGATATTAGTAATACTGGTGATAATAGCATTAATAATAATACTGGTAATAATAATATTATTAATGATAATACTAATAAGCTTTAATTGATATTGCTTATACTAATAATAATAATAATATACATAATATAATTTTTAGTGGGTACAACAACTAACATAAAAGTAATAACATATTTAATAATAATAACAATAACAATAATAAAGATGATAATAATAATAATAGTAAAATAATAATAATAATAATAATAATAATTAAATTGCTACCTTTTTAAGAAACCAGTAAAAAAATAGGAAAAGCCCCTGCCCGGGCTCGAACCCGCGACCTCCCGCTCACACCCAAACAATCAAGACCACTCCTCTGTTCTTGTTTTTCTTGAACTAATCCAGTTCCATTTATTATTAACCCTTATACTTACTGACTCCATCTTCTTCACTAATCCAATTGATTCCAAGATCATTCTTTACTCTTCCTAACTATTACTGAATCGATTTTGGGACTTAATATTTAACTCAGAGACACTTGTTTGTGATTGATTGAGTTGAAAAAAAAAATATAATAAAAAAAAAATTCTGCTGCTAGCGACTATAACAAAAAAAAAAAAATTAAATTCGATTTTGAGCACGTAATGGGTATTGAGTATAACATGAAATAATTTTCTAATCATATAAATAAACTATTGGAACCGTCAATTAACCTTAAAACACAAACACGAACTCGAATTTGATTCAAGAACATTAGTTGACTTTCAAAAACCAAAACTTTGACTTCGAAATTTGGATTCATTAGAAAGAATTGAAACTTGAAACTTTACAGGAAGTTTGAGTATATGATTCCTAACATGATTGCATTATTAGATTTTTAAAATTCACTCGAAATCGAAATATGGTAAAAAAAAAAAATGAAGAACAGAGAATAATGGGTTTGGTTTATGAAATTTCTGTTTAATTCGATTTTTACAGTAGGTGATTGCACAAATTGAGGTACTACATATATTCAATCAGGGTTGTTGTGTATTGATTGTTTGAAACCGACCCGTAACAAATTGTAGACATGATTTTAGACAGAAACAAAAAAAATGAAGAAAAAGAGAAATAAAACAAAAAAAAATCGATCGTGATCTTCACTGATTTTGGACTGTTTTGAAAATGGAATCAAATGTGTTTAACTTATCAGCCAAAAAAAAAATTAGGCAGCGAAATACAACTGGACTATTGGATTGATATAGTAATAATTCTTTTAATATTATAAATAAAAATACTAATAATATTATAAATAATAATATTTATTAATAATAATAATAACATTAATGATAATAATAGTAAGTTGTATCTTAATATAAACAACCTTACTTATAATAATGATTTTAATAAATATTAATACTATTTATATTAATATTAATAATAATACCAATAATAATAATATATTAGTATCAATTATAATGATACTAGATAATAATAATAATGATATTATCAACGAAAATAAAAAAAAAATGGTAATATATAATTCATACTTTAATAATTCACTTTAATAATTCATACTTTAATAATTCACTTTAATAATTCATACTTTAATAATTCACTTTAATAATTCAAAAATCTATTATAAATAGAATTCAATAGGTTTCATTATTTCATAGAAACTTGAAAATAGTTTTCTCTAAACTCTCTCAATCGATTTACATATATATATTTACTCCGTATTATCTCAAGATATTATTAGTATACATAAAATATTACGCCGGAGTGCTGTCCGAGTGATTTCGAAGTTGTTTTTTAGAGTGGGATAGGATTAAGGAAATTATGGGTTATAGCTATGGAGGTGATTGAGTATGGTTCATGGGTATGCTCGTGAGGTCAATATAGTGTTTATCATCTCCGTTGCGTTTACCTACCTTTCCTGTAATATTGAATCTCAATATTGATATGTGAGTACTCATAATATAATTTTTACATACTAATAGTGTATCCCTGACTAGTGCTCGAGTATATAGGATTATGCATGCTTGTTCTTTTGATATTGCCATTAGATAGGTTATGTTGATTCCTGAATTAGTTACAAATACGATTGAGATAAGGTATAAGATATGCATGTCGTTGGAAAGCTAGCGAAAAATAGTTGAATTTTGGTTTAAGAATCACTTGAATCCAAGTAACGGTTAGAAAGTTATGAAATAAACAAATTGCATAATTAATTTCGTAATTAAAATTGCTGATGATAATTAGTGAACTAATTCTCTGGGTTATAAAAAGTGGTTATTTGGATTCTACTCGTCGAGTAGATGAATTTTCATATAAAGCACGTCTCGTTTTGTTGAACGGTTGTCAAGTTATGGACAAAAGAAGTTTTGCAAATTTTGACGAAATGTCGAAACGGGAACTGAAATTCTCGCTGATCTGCGTTGTTTCATATATAAAAAAAATACCACTGAATTCTTTGCTGTAAGGTCTAACAAACGACTCTGGCTGTTTGTCAATTCGAGTCTCGACGATTTTTCTAAAAAACATCAAAGTTGACGGTTTGGTCACATTTTAAAATTCTAAAAAGAGTTGAAACTTTTTTATTTAAAAATGTCAGTTTTGTATCAGTTGTCATGGTCGGCCTGATATGTGTTTACTCTTGCCAAAAATCATGTTATATCTTTGTGGTAACGAGAATTTGCAGGCTTTGACCGTTTGTCAATACGAGTTTTGAGGAATTTTTCTAAAAATCTCCAAAGTAGGCTACTCGGTCACTTTTGTAAATTTATTAAAGCTGAAAAATTAACTTTGAAACGCCGAAAACGCGTTGGCAACTACGAGTTGTCTAGGTTTAGTTTACTTCTGTAATATTTATGCTTAATCTTTTTGGTAATGTGTAACTTTTATCTTTGGCCGTTTATCAATCGGAGTTCCGATAATTTTTCTAAAAATATCATCATCTCAGGTTTGTCTTGTTGAATCCATGCTTTGATTGTTAGAAATTGGGTTTTTGTGTTCTTGAATAAAAAGTGTGAATATGAGCTTGAATCTTCATGAAATATGTTTATTATGCTTAATTGATGTTAGAAATAGGTTGTATATATGTTTAATAACTTTCTTGTGCTTAAAATTTGGTCAAAAACACTTAGAAATCGAGTTTTTGCGGAAGAAATCAGCGAAATTGGTTCGAAACCCAGTTTGCTACAGTACCCGAGTTGCTACAGTACCCCGAGTTGCTACGGTACCGAGTTGCTACAGTGTCACTATTTGCTACAGTGTCACTATTTGCTGCAGTGCCGTGTTGCTACAGTACCCGAGTTGCTACAGTGTCACTATTTGCTACAATGTCACTATTTGCTACAGTACCTTTTATAAATTGAAACGGGCGTAACTTTCAAAACGTAACTCCGTTTTTGATAAATAAACTATCGTTAGAATTGTAATAAAGAATACTTTTCAATGGTGAACTTTTAAGAAACTAGATCAAACTGTTTTTGGGTCGAAAAAGGAGTTTTTGTGTGTATGTCGTGTTTTGCACGCACCTGTATGCCATTATTGAATGGAGTCATGATGTACACTCATAAAATTATGAGTATATGGTGTTATGACCTAGTTTATAGTATGATTTGATTATACTATTGATTGAGATATGTATATTGACTTCGTTGTGTTGTTCTCAGGTGATAAGAACAAGAAAGAAGCTCAGAAGTAAGATAACTGAGCTGTAGCTGGTAATCGGTGAGTGGGATTATCTTCGGGTGTAGTATAGAGTAGAAAGTTATGCTACTATGTTATACTGTTTTAGTTGCTATACTTAGTAGATATGTTGTAATAATGATCATTGTAGAGTTGTCATGCTAGTCGTAGGGACAGTTGTTCGTAGTGGTAGTTGCTTAACAGTTGTGTGTACAAGTTGTAGTTGCCTGTTGGAACCTATTGTTGTTAGGTTCAGCTCAGAGAGGTCAACCTTGTTGTGGTTGGGTCCAGTTGGCTACTGTTTGTTGAGTATAGTACTGAATGACGCATCACCTGTGTGTGGATTTACTATACTGGAGATTCAGTAGTAAGGACTTTCGGTAGATGCTAGACTGATCAGCTAGTGGTCGTGTGCTCGTACAAGCCGCCGAGTCTCTAGTTGGAGCATAGTTGCTAGTTGATTGTTGCCAGTTGATAGTTGTTACTTATTAGTTGTCAGTTGCCTGTTATGGATTGTTGTAGTTGCTGTAGTTATACAAGTTGGTACTGTATGCTAGATCTGTTAGATGATTCCATTCACTTAGCCTCGTGCTAACCCCCCTCACCTCCTCCCTTGCAGGTTTTCGATCTTAGTGCTGGTAGGGACGGGAGTTGGGTTGACGATATGTTTGACAAGATGAACTCTGATGTCTTAACTTTTATAAATATGTAACTAGTTGTTTAACGTAACACCGGTTGTTTGTAATAAGTAACTAGCTAATGATTTGTGATAATCATGTTCGTAATTAACTAAGGGTATTTATGTGAATTAAGACTTCCGCTGTGATTTAAAAAAAAAAGCAGCGTGTTACAACTGGACGAGTCTGTTACAACTCTCCCCCCCTCGGGACACTGCGTCCCCGCAGTGCAAATCGATGCGGGCCCCAGCTCTGATACCATAAGTAACATCACCATCAGCCCGTAGTATGATATTGTCCGCTTTGGACACAAGCCGATCACCGATGGGCTACCCGCGCACGAGTACAACCCCGGATCGTACTTCTACCTCACGGATTTGCTTCTCGGGTAAACACCCTCAAAACGCGTCATACCAGAAGAGGTATCCACACCTTTATAAGGAGTGCTTTGTTTTCCCCTCCCACCGATGTGGGAAACAAAGCACTCCTTATAAGGGTGTGGATACCTCTTCTGGTATGACGCGTTTTGAGGGTGTTTACCCGAGAAGCAAATCCGTGAGGTAGAAGTGCGATCCGGGGTTGCACTCGTGCGCGGGTAGCCCGTCGGTGATCGGCTTGTGTCCAAAGCGGACAATATCATACTACGGGCTGATGGTGATGTTACTTATGGTATCAGAGTTGGGGCCCGCATCGATTTGCACTGCGGGGACGCAGTGTCCCGAAGGGGGGGAGAGTTGTAACAGACTCGTCCCACATCGGTGGGAGAGGAAAACAAAGCACTCCTTATAAGGGTGTGGATACCTCTTCTGGTATGACGCGTTTTGAGGGTGTTTACCCGAGAAGCAAATCCGTGAGGTAGAAGTGCGATCCGGGGTTGTACTCGTGCGCGGGTAGCCCGTCGGTGATCGGCTTGTGTCCAAAGCGGATAATATCATACTACGGGATGTAAACGTTTAAAGGTCGATTACATTGATTAAAACAGACCAGAAATAGAAGAAGACTGTAACAGCTATTTTTCTTCAAGAACGTATGAACCTTAAATCGAATTTCAATTTCTAGGACGTTTTAGTTTATACCTTCAACATGAAAGAGGTTTCAAAACTTATTTAGAAACTGACTGTATCCTTAAACTAATCAAAAACATTTACCGGTGGTCGAATTTCGTGATGAACATAAATTGTTGACTTTTTAGAAATTATGTTTGACTCAGGAATTCATGATCGATAGAAGGAATTGAGACATGAAACTTTGCAGACACTTTGAGTAGAATATTCCTAACACTTCTACATTTACCCATTTCTCAATTAAAATCGAATTAGTGTTTTTCAGAAATTTAAACGCGAACAGAGGTATGAACTAAATACCTTTTTCTTTTCTGTTTATTTCAAAAATAAATAAATATGTATAACTGATATTTGATAAGGAAGGATTGAATAAGTGTTCCTAAACACCTAGTAATCATTTGTTTTATGGCTTGAAAGTTGTCGACAGGCCTTGCTCATTCAGTACGAAACTTAAATAAAAAAATAAAAAGCAGATTAAGACATACACTGATTTTTGTTATGTTGTGGTGATTTGATTCGATTCAGAATTCGTTTAAGAGATAGAAACAAATTATATAAAGTTTTGAAAATGACAGAAAACAGAATACTTCGATCCTGTATTTATATATGTATATATTGTATTTATATATATTTATATGTATTTGTATATATATATTCTGTATAATATCTGTATATCTGTTTACATGAATATTTATATAACTAATTAATTCAGTATTTTACATATTAAGGAATTATAATATTATACAAACATTAATAATAGCTTTGATAACAAAATTAGTAACATTATTAATAATGATATTATAAATATCATAATAATATTAGTAAGGAAAATGAATGTAACCATTTTAAATAAAATGATAATTTTTGTAATCAAGTTAATACTAATACTTTTAATAATCTTGATAATAATTAGATTTACAACTTTTACTAATAACAATGATATTAATAATGTTAATATTAGTATTTACCTTTAATCATAATGAAAGTAATAATAACAATATTAATAACTATACATACAGATTTTAAATAAATATATAAATACATAAATACATGAGATACAATTATGAATACAGAAAAATTCGTATTTTGGGATTAACATCACCACCAGAACATATTGCTTTATCTGTAATTCTGTTAGAAGTCCACTTCAAATCCCTTTACGTACAATCAGATTAGATTTAGCCATCTGTTCCAAATTTTTATTTATTTTCTGATATCTAATACTTGTACTTATGTCGACCACTTGCTACACGTCTCAATCTAGCTTCCTTGCAAACAAAATAAGATCAATTATAGGTACTATATTCGCCCAATAATTCAAGGAACCCATATTCAACTGCAAATTAAAAACAGAAACCTTAAAAGCTTGTTAAACCTCTGTTCTTGGTCATTTTGCCAAAAGTTTAATTTCGTAAATAAATTCAAAATCTAGAAATGTCATGTTGTTAGGAATCAAACTCTGAAACTATCTGAAAATTCTCAAATTTCAATTTTTCCTATCGAGCCTCAATTTTCGAGTCAAAGTTTTGGGTTTTACAAAGTCAACCTTTGTTCTTCGATCGAATTCGAGTTCAATTTGAAATTTTAAGTTAAATTGATTATTGGGAAAGTTTTTAGGTATAATTTGAAACATAATTTGTGTATTAATCTTTGTCTATAAACTCGTAAAGTTCAAAAATCGATTTTTATTTTTTTTTTTAAAAAAGGCTGTGACGGTTAGAACAGCACAGGTCTTTTATATATTTATTTTTTTTAACTAATTAATCACTAATAAGTATTTATATCTTTCATATTAAGTCTTAATTTAATCACAAACTCGTCAATTGGTTTTCATTAATTACCTAGTCGACTTATAACTAGAGAAGAAGAAGATATGTATAGAACGATACAGGTACTGGTTAAATAAATACAGAGGGATTATAAAGTCAGAAAAACAGATGTGGTTTAGTGGTCAGAGTGTTGGTGTTTGGGTGAGAGGTCTCGGGTTCAATCCCGGCTTCGGGCAGTTTTCTATTTTTAGAGGATTTCTCAAGGTAGTTTTATTTATAAATTTTGTTATTATTATTATTATTATTATTATTATTATTATTATTATTATTATTATTATTATTATTATTATTATTATTATCGTTATTATTATTATTATTATTGATGTTATTATGATTATAATGGTTTTTATCAAGATTGTTATTATTATTGTCATTTTTTTTATTATAAGTATTACTAATGTATTTATTATTAGTAATTTTATTATTTAGTATTATTATCATTATTGTGATTAAGATTAAGATGATTATTATTAATGAGAAAGTAATACGATTTACTATCAATTTCATAAATATTAGTATTAATATCATTTATATAATTATTAGTATTAACATTATGTATTCCTATTATTAGTATCATTATTATTAAGGATAATAGATTATTATAAGTATTATTATTAAAAATTATGAGTATCGTTATTATTATCATTAAAACTATTATCCAAACTATTATTAACAATAAAATTACCATAATTACTATCGTTATCAATATTGTTATTTTTTTATTATTATGATCAAATACAACTTTTAATTACCGTTATTAATATGTTTACTAATTAATATTATGTATATAAAAAAATACATTTATAGGTAATATTATATAAAAGTATGTATTAATCATATTAACGAATGTTATGCAAATATCCATATATAACAAATCAAGTATATTTTTTTATAAAACTAACTGAAAATATATATTGATAAAACTATCTAAACACTAATCATTTTTGTACACAAAATTGAATATAAATAATATGTAACATAAGTTATAATATATGAATTTGTTCAATTGCGATTATATATATTAATAAATATACAAATAATATAGGTTCGTGATTCCGAGGCCAACCCTGCATTGTTCAATGTCGTCATATGTATTTTTACTACAAAATACAGTACAGTGAGTTCATTTGCTCCCTTTTTACTCTTTACATTTTTGGGCTGAGAATACATGCAAATGCTTTATTAACTGTTTTACAATATTTATATGCGTGAGTTTCATTAATCCCTTTTTAAATGCTTTCGCAATATATATTTTTGGGACTGAGAATACATGGCTGTTTTTATAACTGTTTTACGAAATAGACACAAGTACTTAAAACTACATTCTATGGCTGAATGATCGAAACCGAATATGCCCCTTTTTATTAAGTCTGGTAATCTAAGAATTAGGGAACAGACACCCTAATTGACGCGAACTCTAAAGATAGATCTATCGGGCCCAACAAGCCCCATCCAAAGTACCGGATGCTTTAGTACTTCGAAATTTATATCATGTCCGAAGGAGGATCCCGAAATGATGGGGATATTCTTATATGCATATTGTGAATGTCGGTTACCAGGTGTTCAATCCATATGAATGATATTTTTGTCTCTATGCATGGGACGTATGTTATGAGAAATGGTAATATGAAATCTTGTGGTCTATTAAACTGATGGAAATAATTATTTATGTTAAACTAATGAACTCACTAACCTTTTGGTTGACACTTTAAAGCATGTTTATTCTCAGGTATGAAAGAAATCTTCCACTGAGCATTAGCTCATACTAAATATATTACTTGGAGTTATTCATGACATATTTCAAAAGACGTTGCATTCGAGTCGTCGGGTTCATCAAGATTATTATTTAGTCAATTATAGTTGAATATATTATGAGATGATTTGCATGTCATCAGTTTTTGATATAAAGCAAGTTTGTCTTTTAAAAACGAATGCAATGTTTGTAAAATGTATCATATAGAGGTCAAGTACCTCGCGATGTAACCAATTATTGTGAATCGTTTGTAATCGATATGATACCAACTGAAAGGACCCGTCCTAATCCATCCGGACAAAGTCCACATCGATTACAAACGATTCACAATAGTTGGTTACATCGCGAGTTACTTGACCTCTATATAATATATTTTACAAACATTACATTCGTTTTGAAAAGACAAACTTCCTTACATCGAAAGTTGATGATATGCAGACCATTTCATAATATATCTATTTATAACTATCTTAATAATAATCTTGATGAATCCAACGACTCGAATGCAACGTCTTTTGAAATATGTTATGAATGACTCCAAGTAATATCTTTAAAATGAGCAAATGCACAGCGGAAGATTTCTTTCATACCTGAGAATAAACATGCTTTAAAGTGTCAACCAAAAGGTTGGTGAGTTCATTAGTTTAACATAAATAATCATTTCATAATTTTAATAGACCACAAGATTTCATATTTCCATTTCTCCTAAACATACGTCCCATGCATAAAGACAAAAATATCATTCATATGGATTGAACACCTGGTAACCGACATTCAAAATATGTATATAAGAATATCCCCATCATTCCGGGATCCTCCTTCGGACATGATATAAATTTCGAAGTACTAAAGCATCCGGTACTTTGGATGGGGCTTGTTGGGCCCGATAGATCTATCTTTAGAGTTCGCGTCAATTAGGGTGTCTGTTCCCTAATTCTTAGATTACCAGACGTAATAAAAAGGGGCATATTCGATTTCGATAATTCAACCATATAATGTAGTTTCGATTACTTGTGTCTATTTCGTAAAACATTTATAAAAGCAGCGCATGTATTCTCAGTCTCAAAAATATATATTGCAAAAGCATTTAAAAAGGGAGCAAATGAAACTCACGCATATAATTATTGTAAAACAGTTAATAAAGCATTTGCATGTATTCTCAGCCCAAAAATGTAAAGAGTAAAAGGGCAAATGAAACTCACGCATATAAATATTGCAAAAACAGTTATTTAAACATTGCATGTATTCTCAGCCCAAAAATGTAATGAGTAAAAAGGGAGCAAATGAAACTCACGCATATAATTATTGTAAAACAGTTAATAAAGCATTTGCATGTATTCTCAGCCCAAAAATGTAAAGAGTAAAAGGGAAAATGAAACTCACGCATATAAATATTGCAAAAACAGTTATTTAAACATTGCATGTATTCTCAGCCCAAAAATGTAATGAGTAAAAAGGGAGCAAATGAAACTCACGCATATAATTATTGTAAAACAGTTAATAAAGCATTTGCATGTATTCTCAGCCCAAAAATGTAAAGAGTAAAAGGGCAAATGAAACTCACGCATATAAATATTGCAAAAACAGTTATTTAAACATTGCATGTATTCTCAGCCCAAAAATGTAATGAGTAAAAAGGGAGCAAATGAAACTCACGCATATAATTATTGTAAAACAGTTAATAAATCATTTGCATGTATTCTCAGCCCAAAAATGTAAAGAGTAAAAGGGCAAATGAAACTCACGCATATAAATATTGCAAAAACAGTTATTTAAACATTGCATGTATTCTCAGCCCAAAAATGTAATGAGTAAAAAAGGAGAAAATGAAACTCACCTAATGTATTTTGTAGTAAAAATACATATGACTATATTGAACAATGCAGGGTTGGCCTCGGATTCACGAACCTATATCATGTATATATATTAACACATTATAATATAAATCAACTAAGTTTATATATATTCTGCTATGTATTAAGATTAATATTCTTATATATAGTTTCCTTAATACTTATAATACGTTATGATACTTATTTGATATTTAATTAATGTTATATCGATAATATTAGCTAAAACAAAATTTTATGTAATACTAATATACTTTATATATATAAATATCTTTCGTTTGCAAAATTAATAAATTGTAGTAATACTAGCTTAAGGATAATGATAATAGTGATAGTAATAATAGTAATAATAAAAATGTTAATTTTAAAAATGTTAATTTTAAAAATGATAATTTTAATAAGGATAATAACTTTAATAATAATGTTATATGATAGTTTTAATAATAAAAATGATATGATAATAATAATACTAATAAAATAATAATAATAATTATAACGTTAAAAATATTGATATTAATAATACTTGTGATAATATTAATGTTAATGATATTAATAATAATAAGAAAAATATTCACTTAGCGGTGCGCTAATTCCCCACATATTCTCCCCTTGCAGGTTTAGGTACTGCTAGTCGGGAAGGGTGCTATTGCAGAAGACATGTTTGACAACCCAACTCTGATGTGGACTTTTGTATAAATAATGTTTTGTGATAACGTAACACCGTTGTGTAAACTTAAACGTAATGACCTGACTTATATTGTGTTTGTTAATAAAGTCTTCCGCTGTGTATTTAAAAAAAAATGGCCGGTGTTACAAGTTGGTATCAGTGCTGGGGCCCGCATCGATTTGCACTGCGGGGACGCAGTGTCCCGAAGGGGGGAGAGTTGTAACAGACTCGTCCCACATCGGTGGGAGAGGAAAACAAAAGCACTCCTTATAAGGGTGTGGATACCTCTTCTGGTATGACGCGTTTTGAGGGTGTTTACCCGAGAAGCAAATCCGTGAGGTAGAAGTGCGATCCGGGATTGTACTCGTGCGCGGGTAGCCCGTCGGTGATCGGCTTGTGTCCAAAGCGGACAATATCATACTATGGGCTGATGGTGATGTTACTTATGGTAAGTAACATCACCATCAGCCCGTAGTATGATATTGTCCGCTTTGGACACAAGCCGATCACCGACGGGCTACCCGCGCACGAGTACAACCCTGGATCGCACTTCTACAACACAGATTTGCTTCTCGGGTAAACACCCTCAAAACGCGTCATACTAGAAGAGGTATCCACACCCTTATAAGGAGTTCTTTGTTTTCCTCTCCCACCGATGTGGGACGAGTCTGTTACAACTCTCCCCCCCTTCGGGACACTGCGTCCCCGCAGTGCAAATCGATGCGGGCCCCAGCTCTGATACCATAAGTAACATCACCATCAGCCCGTAGTATGATATTGTCCGCTTTGGACACAAGCCGATCACCGACGGGCTACCCGCGCACGAGTACAACCCCGGATCGCACTTCTACCTCACGGATTTGCTTCTCGGGTAAACACCCTCAAAACGCGTCATACCAGAAGAGGTATCCACACCCTTATAAGGAGTGCTTTGTTTTCCTCTCCCACCGATGTGGGACAAGTCTGTTACAACTAATAAGCACCAACTTGTAACACCGGCAATTTTTTTTTTAAACACAGCGGAAGACTTTATTAACAAACACACTATAAGTCGCGTCATTACATTAATCTGAGTAATTAAGTTTAAGTTTACACAACGGTGTTACGTTATCACAAAACATTATTTATACAAAAGACCAGATCAGAGTTGGGTTGTCAAACATGTCTTCTGCAACAGCACCCATCCCGACTAGCAGTACCTAAACCTGCAAAAGGGGGAAACTTGTGGGGGATTAGTGCACCGCTAAGTGAATGAAATCTATCTAACAGATATAGCTTAAGCCACACACAAGCTATATACTAACAACAACACTTGCTAACTACCAACTAGCATACAATAAGACAATACGAGGATCGGCGGCTTGTACGAGCACACGCCTCTCAGCTGATCGGGCCTGAGTCTACCGATAGTCCCTGCTACTCAATTCACAGTATAGTTATCCAGATGCAGGGGATGCATCATTCACACTATACTCCACAATCAGTAGCCTATGGACCCAACCTCCCCTAGGCACGGTTGACCTCATACGGACTCTAACCTCTCCTAGGCACGGTCTCGAGTCCCCAGTCTCCCTAGGCCCGACTGGTGCCATTCACACAGTGTACACATAATTCACATACAACATCAGGCAAACGATATTATTCTATCATAGCAATTCCTACACTATTGATAATGCTAAAAACGAACATATATTTCATAGCATTATTCCTCAAGAAAGACAAGCTTTTAGTTGCAATTGTTCTATTTACAAGAGATATTCGTTTAAATAATAAAAGGTGAAGACAAAAGACAGATTCGACGAATTGAAGACGCAAACGACCAAAAAGCTCAAAAGTACAAAAGACAATCAAAGAGGTTCCAATTATTGATAAGAAACGTCTCGAAATTACAAGAGTTCAAGATTCAAAACGCAAAATACAAAATATAAAATTGTACGCAAGGACGTTCGAAAATCCGGAACCGGGACCAGAGTCAACTCTTAACGCTCGACGCAACGGACTAAAAATTACAAGTTAACTATGCATATAAATATAATATAATATATAATTAATTATATTAATTATATATATATTATATATATATATTTAAAAACCGTCGGCAGAGAAAACTCCAAGGACTGAGCTGTAAAATTAACCTCCGCGACTCGCGGAGTTTGAAGGGGATTTTGCCGCGAGTCGCGGAGCCCCAAATTTCAACTCTGGCTATAAAGCAAACCGAATTCTGATCAAAATTTCATATTCAATATCTATCTCTCTCTCAATATATACGTAATATATATATATAATTTATATTTTAATTTTAATTTTAATTTTAAATCCTAATAATAAGGGTATGTTAGCGAATGTTGTAAGGGTGTAAGTCGAAATTCTGTCCGTGTAACGCTACGCTATTTTTAATCATTGTAAGTTATGTTCAACCTTTTTACATTAATGTCTCGTAGCTAAGTTATTATTATGCTTATTTAAAACGAAGTAATCATGGTGTTGGGCTAATTACTAAAATTGGGTAATTGGGCTTTGTACCATAATTGGGGTTTGGATAAAAGAACGACACTTGTGGAAATTAGACTATGGGCTATTAATGGGCTTTATATTTGTTTAACTAAATGAAAGTTTGTTAATATTAATATAAAGATTTACAATTGGGCGTCCCTATAAATTACCATATACACTCGATCGGACACGATGGGCGGGGTATTTATATGTACGAATAATCGTTCATTTAACCGGACACGGGAATGGATTAATAGCCACTAGAATAATTAAAACAGGGGTGAAATTACATTCAAGGGTAATTGGTGTAATTGTTAACAAAGTAGTAAAACCTTGGTTTACACGCAGTCGATAACCTGGTGTATTCATTAAACAAAGTATTAAAACCTTGTTACAATTCGAATCCCCAATTAGTTGGAATATTTAACTTCGGGTATAATAATAATTTGACAAGGACACTTGCAATTTATATTTATGACTGATGGACTGTTATGGACAAAAACCAGACGGACATATTAAATAATCCAGGACAAAGGACAATTAACCCATGGGCATAAAACTAAAATCAACACGTCAAACATCATGATTACGGAAGTTTAAATAAGCATAATTCTTTTATTTCATATTTAATTTCCTTTATTTTATATTTAATTGCACTTCTAATTATCGCACTTTTATTTATTGTTATTTAATCGCACTTTTAATTATCGTACTTTTTAATTATCGCAATTTTATTTTATCGCATTTTTATTATTCGCAATTTCATTATCGTTATTTACTTTACGCTTTAAATTAAGTCTTTTATTTATTTAATATTTTACATTAGGTTTTAACTGCGACTAAAGTCTTAAAATCGACAAACCGGTCATTAAACGGTAAAAATCCCCCTTTATAATAATAATATTACTTATATATATGTTTGTATTTTTATAAAAGTAAACTAATATAGCGTTGAGCTTTGTTTAAAGATTTCCCTGTGGAACGAACCGGACTTACTAAAAACTACACTACTGTACGATTAGGTACACTGCCTATAAGTGTTGTAGCAAGGTTTAGGTATATCCATTCTATAAATAAATAAATATCTTGTGTAAAATTGTATCGTATTTAATAGTATTTTCCTAGTAAAATATAAACTATTTTGTATACACCTCGCATGACATCAAGTATTTTTGGCGCCGCTGCCGGGGAAATCTTAAACGCCGGAAGCGCAACGCTAATATAAAAAAAAAGATTTTTAGTTACTTCTATTAAAAATTCGTTTTTGTAAAAATACGTTTTAATTATTCAAAAATATAAAAAGAAAAACAAAAATATATGTATTTTTAAGATTTTGTTAAATATTTAAGTTTTATAAGTTTCTTTATTTTTATTTTAGTTTATAATAATATAAATTTTATTAAGCATCTTTTATTTATATAAAAAACAGAAAATAAAAAAAGAAAAAAAAAAATAGAAAAACGCGTAAAAATTCTAAGCTGTCAACTGAATTTCTGAACCCCGCGAGTCGCGGGGTTTGAAGCCTTGAATACCGCAAGTCGCGGAGCTTTTCTGACACGCGAACAGAAACCCTAAAACTGCATTAATTACGGGTTATTATTAATATTAATTATTATTTAAACCTAATTATTATTATTATTATTATTAGTTTTATTTTTACTTTTACTTTTTATTTATATATTTTAGTTAAATTAGTTTTATTAAATTGTAAAATTAGTAGTTTTATTAAAAAATTAATATAAAAATAATATTTTTATAAAAATTGTACTTTTTACAACTTTTTATATATTTTTATTTTTTGTCCCTTTTTAATCGTTGTAGCGTAATATTTGTATTTTTCGCTCATATTTAATTTTAAACTTAGTTTTTGCTATAGTTATTTTTACTCCTAGATTTTTAGGCTTTGCCGTAGAATTCCTTAAGTGCTTTTTCTTTAGACTAAGATTTAGGTGCTTTAGAATTTTGCGACGCCTTTTTAAGTTTTAGTTTCTTTTTAAGATATTTCCATTTGGGATTTAGTTTTTTCTTGTAAGCTTTAATATTTTTAGACCTTTTACTATGTACCAATTATCATTCCAATTAGTAATTTCAATTTACGATTATAATTTTAAGTTAGTTGTAGTAATAAGGTTAGGTTAATTAAGTATTTTTAAGTTTTTATAAGTTTCTTTTATTTTTCCGTCACCTTTTATTTTTCAACCATTTTTCTTTTTCGACCTTTTGCGACGAACTCTTTTTCTCTCTTATTTCTCGCCATTCTAGTTTTTAGGACTTTGAATTTTTTTTCTACTTCTTATCTAAATTTCTTAAAATTACGAAAATTTATTTTAAGTGGTTAAATTGATAGACATCAAAATTTTCTGGTTCGTAGTAATAGTTGGATTTGTACGTGGACCGGGTTATTGGAGCCAAACAGTCTTCAATTATATTGAGACCAAACGAATCCTGCCCCTCTGCTGCATCTTTTGGCTATTCGAAACGTGGGCAAAAATCAGAAAAGTCTATTGATTGGATAACTTATTATAATTTTTCTTTCCTTTTTAAAACTAATAGGATATTCAGTGAATGCACCGAGCAAGACGTTCATCACCTTTTGTACGTTCACCACCTGTAACTAGATCAAGACATTTAGCAAATATAACCGCCGTTGATTTTTCTTTAGAATCGTCATCCAGTCAACCAAGTACTTCAGTTCAAATTTCCGATAATCCATTTTTTGAACCCGACCTCACAATTGGGAATCCAGAAAATATTCAGGAACGGTTCGTAGATCCTGAACCATTAAACTTTCCTCCGGAACCACCAATCATTCAAACAGAGATTGTTGAGCAACGAACCATCAAATCAGAATCATCTAGTGATACCGATTCAACAAATTCAATTATGGAGAATCTGGAACCTTTAAGTATGGAAGACCGAATGAGAGCTAAACGCACTGGCCAAGGTCACGCAATTACTCATCCAGACATTAATGCGCCAGATTATGAAATCAAAGGACAAATTCTACACATGGTGACTAATCAATGCCAATTTAGTGGTGCGCCGAAGGAAGATCCAAATGAACATCTACGTACCTTTAATAGGATCTGCACACTATTTAAAATACGAGAAGTGGAGGATGAACAGATGTATCTCATGTTATTTCCCTGGACTTTAAAGGGAGAAGCCAAAGATTGGTTGGAATCATTACCTGAAGGGGCGATTGATACATGGGATGTTTTAGTTGACAAATTTCTTAAACAATTCTTTCCTGCATCTAAAGCCGTAAGACTTCAAGCAGAAATTGTTACGTTCACACAAAAGCCAAATGAAACTCTATATGAGGCGTGGACAAGATATGGAAAGTTGTTAAGAGGATGTCCGCAACATGGTTTAGACACCTGTCAAATAGTACAAATATTCTACCAAGGATGCGACATCACTACAAGGAAAGACATAGATATAGCAGCTGGTGGTTCTATTATGAAGAAAACCGAAACTGATGCTTACAAAATTATTGATAACACTGCTTCCCACTCACATGAGTGGCACCAAGAAAAAGATATCATTAGATCATCTAAAGCAGCTAGAGCCGATTCTAGCCATGACTTAGATTCCATTTCCGCAAAGATAGATGCTTTCGAGAGACGAATGGAAAAGATGACTAAAGATATTCACTCAATACGAATTAGTTGTGAGCAGTGTGGAGGACCACATTTGACAAAAGATTGTCTCAGTATTGAATTAACAATGGAACAAAGAGAGAATATTTCATACATAAACCAAAGGCCTGGAAATAATTATCAGAATAATTATCAACCGCCAAGACCGATTTACAATCAAAACCAGAATTATAACCAAAATATTCCATACAACAACCAACAAGGTCCTAGCAATCAACAAGTATCCAATAATACTTACAATCAGCAAAGACCAAATTTTCAAAACAAACCACCACAACAAACCGATGATAAAAAGCCAAATTTAGAAGATATGATGACAAAGCTAGTTGAAACTCAAACACAGTTTTTCACATCTCAGAAACAAACAAATGAACAAAATGCTCAAGCATTTAGAAATCAACAAGCTTCTATTCAAAATCTGGAACAAGAAGTAAGTAACCTAGCAAGGTTAATAGGTGAAAGAAAACCGGGAAGTCTACCTAGTGATACAAATGCTAACCCCCGGAATGAAACAGCTAAAGCCATTACCACAAGAAGTGGTACAACACTTAAATCACCTGAAATACCTGTAACTTCTGATGAAACTATTCCTACTCCACAAGAACCACAACCTGATCAAGAAAAGGAAAAAGAACCGGTAGTTGAAATGGTTAATGAAGATAACACAGTTAAGGATAAACCTTATGTTAAACCATACCAACCACCACTTCCTTACCCGAGTAAAATGAAAAAAGAAAAACTTGAAGCCGAGCAATCTAAATTCTTGGATATGTTTAAACAGATAAATGTAAATCTTCCTTTCATTGATGTGATTTCAGGAATGCCAAGATATGCTAAATTCTTGAAAGATCTAATCTCAAATAGAAAGAAAATGGAAGAACTCTCGGCTGTTACTATGAATGCTAATTGTTCAGCAGTGCTGTTGAATAAGATACCAGAAAAACTATCTGATCCAGGAAGTTTCACAATTCCATGTTTTCTGGGTAGTCTTAGTTCAATAGAAGCATTGGCAGACTTAGGTGCTAGTATAAATCTAATGCCGTATTCACTATACGCTAAACTAGACCTTGGAGAATTAAAACCAACCAGAATAAGCATACAACTAGCCGATAGATCAATAAAATATCCTAGAGGGATAATGGAGAACATGCTAGTTAAAGTTGGTAATTTAGTATTTCCAGTAGATTTTGTTGTTTTGGACATGGAAGAAGATTCTCAAGTTCCTCTCATATTAGGAAGACCATTCTTAAACACGACTAAAGCAATGATAGACGTGTTCGGTAAGAAACTGATCCTAAGTATAGAGGATGAGAGTGTTACCTTTTCAGTTGATAGAGCAATGCAACAACCACAATCTGCAGATGATACATGTTATTATATTCAAACTATAGATGCACATGCAGAATTATTAGAAGAATTTCCAGAATTACAAGGAACAGGAGAATGTTCTTTAGGAGAAGGTAATGAACCAATTGATGAAGCTGAAATGTTAGCTACACTTATAGCTAATGGATATGAACCAACAACAGAAGAAATTCAAATGCTAAAAGAAGAAGACAGATATCGATATAAATCATCGATAGAAGAACCTCCGAAATTAGAATTAAAGCCACTTCCAAACCATTTGGAATACGCTTATTTACATGGTGAATCTGAATTACCTGTAATAATATCGTCTTCTCTTACTGAAAATGAGAAATCACAACTCATTTCTGTGTTGAAAGCTCATAAACCAGCCATTGCATGGAAGATTCATGATATTAAAGGAATAAGTCCTTCGTATTGCACACATAAAATCCTTATGGAAGAAGGTCATAAAACGTATGTGCAACGCCAACGAAGACTAAATCCTAATATGCAAGATGTAGTTAAGAAAGAGATTATTAAACTGCTAGATGCAGGTTTGATATATCCAATTTCTGATAGTCCATGGGTAAGCCCAGTTCAATGCGTGCCTAAGAAGGGTGGCATGACTGTCATTACAAATGAGAAAAATGAGCTTATTCCTACTAGGACTGTAACAGGATGGCGTGTATGTATTGATTATAGAAAATTAAATGATGCCACCAGAAAAGATCACTTTCCCTTACCTTTCATAGATCAAATGTTGGAAAGACTAGCCGGAAATAGTTACTATTGTTTTCTAGATGGATTTTCCGGATATTTTCAAATTCCAATAGCACCCGAGGACCAAGAGAAAACCACATTCACGTGCCCTTATGGTACTTTTGCTTACAAACGCATGCCATTTGGACTTTGCAACGCCCCTGCAACCTTTCAAAGGTGTATGATGGCGATTTTTCATGACATGATAGAAGAATGCATGGAAGTATTCATGGATGACTTTTCAGTCTTCGGTGATACATTTAAATCATGTCTAGTTAATCTGGAACGAATGCTAATTAGATGCGAAAAATCCAATCTAGTACTTAATTGGGAGAAATGCCATTTCATGGTTAAAGAAGGCATCGTTCTTGGACATAAAATTTCAAAAGAAGGAATTGAAGTGGATAGAGCTAAAGTAGATGTAATTGCTAAACTTCCACATCCCACCAATGTTAGAGGAGTTAGGAGTTTTCTAGGGCATGCCGGTTTTTACCGACGTTTCATAAAAGATTTTTCTAAAATTGCCACTCCTATGAATAAACTCCTAGAAAAGGATGCGCCATTCATCTTTTCAGATGAATGTATCAAATCTTTTAATATTCTTAAAGAAAAACTCACTAATGCACCGATCATGATAACACCAAATTGGAATCTACCATTTGAACTAATGTGCGATGCAAGTGATTTTGCAATGGGAGCCGTTTTAGGACAAAGGATTGAAAAACGATTTCAACCTATATATTATGCTAGTAAGACATTACAAGGAGCACAAACGAACTATACAACTACTGAAAAAGAACTCCTTGCTATTGTCTTTGCTTTTGACAAATTTCGATCATATCTCGTTCTAGCAAAAACGGTGGTCTATACCGACCATTCTGCTCTTAGATACCTATTTTCAAAACAAGATGCTAAACCAAGATTAATACGTTGGATCTTACTCTTACAAGAGTTTGATATTGAAATCCGAGATAAAAGAGGAGCAGAAAATCTCGCCGCTGATCATCTTTCTCGTCTTGAAAATCTCGAATTAGAAGTTCTAAATGAATCGGCCATACAAGTCAACTTTCCTGATGAATATCTATTGAAGATAGATTATAAAGAAATCCCATGGTTTACAGACTATGCAAACTACTTAGTTTGTGGATTCCTTGAAAAAGGATTATCGTACCAAAGACGAAAGAAATTCTTCAGTGATATAAAACACTATTTCTGGGAAGATCCACATCTGTTTAAAAGTTGTCCCGATGGAATAATACGCCGATGTGTATTTGGAGATGAAGCTAGTAAAATTTTAAACCATTGTCACACAGGACCAATAGGAGGGCATTATGGGCCTCAACTAACAGCAAGAAAAGTTTATGAAGCTGGATTCTATTGGCCTACAATTTACAAAGACGCACACCTTCTTTGCAAATCCTGTGATGCATGTCAAAGGGCCGGAAAAATAAGTCAACGTGATGAAATGCCACAAAATGTCATCCAAGTATGTGAAGTATTTGACATTTGGGGTATTGACTTTATGGGTCCATTTCCAAAATCTCATAATAATCTATATATACTCGTAGCCATTGATTATGTATCTAAATGGGCGGAAGCACAAGCTCTCCCAACTAATGATGCACGAGTTGTAGTCAACTTTTTAAAACGTCTTTTTGCAAGGTTTGGAATACCGAAAGCTTTAATAAGTGATCGGGGTACTCATTTCTGTAATAATCAACTTGAGAAAGTTCTTAAAAGATATGGAGTAACTCATAAAATCTCCACCGCATATCATCCACAAACAAGTGGACAAGTTGAAAATACCAACCGAGCTTTAAAACGTATTCTAGAGAAAACCGTAGGATCAAATCCGAAGGAATGGTCCATTAAATTGGAGGATGCACTCTGGGCTTTTAGAACAGCCTACAAAACTCCAATTGGAACCACACCTTTTAGACTTGTTTATGGAAAAGCATGTCATCTTCCAGTAGAAATTGAACACAAAGCATTTTGGGCTTTGAAGACATGTAATCTTGATTTACATGAAGCCGGACGTCTACGATTAAGTCAACTAAACGAATTAGAAGAATTAAGACATGAAGCTTACGAAAATTCGTTAATCTATAAAGAAAGAACGAAGAAATGGCATGATAAAAGAATCAGAAGTTCAAAAGAATTTAAAGAAGGAGACAGAGTTCTTCTTTTCAATTCACGATTCAAGCTATTTCCTGGAAAATTGAAATCAAGATGGTCTGGACCATTCATAGTCAAAAGAGTTTTCCCATACGGAACGATAGAATTGATAAATTCAAATGGGATTGAATTTAAAGTTAATGGTCACAGAGTTAAACATTACATACATGGTCCGATGGAAGTCGACAACGAAGTTAATCACAATTTCGACACCACAGCTAACTAAGTGTGGGGAGAATCAAGTCTTTAAAGGATAATATGTATTTATGTTAGAGTTAGATTGTCTGTTTTCGTGTAGTTCTCGAAAATGGAACCCGAATGGTCTTTCCCTAGCAGACCCTAAAGAACTAGTCTTCTCCCCCCATTCTGAATTTTTATTTTTTTTAGGTTTTTACAAAATGAAGACTGCCTGTGAACTAAACCATGGTCTAATGTTACACGCTTTGATCACTAAACGTAATAATGACATACTACCGAGTGAATTAGTATCAGTAATCAGAGAAAGAATGGACGGAGTTAGAAAAGAATCCAGATGCGAAGATAATAAGTTACAATTTGGTAAAGGAAAATCAAAATCCGCAGCGAAAAGAAGAGCACGACACCTAGAACGATGTCACAAATGCGGAAAATGGTCACATGGAGGTAAATGTTCAAATAATCAAACCTATTCAAATACCGAATTTGTTACTTTATGCAGAGACGGACCGTTCATAGGTTTAGAAGAAAAGACACTGAATGCTCGAGGTTACGCCTATGTAGCCATGGAAAACCAATTAAACCGACTATCTTATGAATGGAATAGATCATATAACTAAGAAATCTATTTCACAGGTATGTCTGTACAGTTTTTATTTTTATTTTTAACCTTTTGATAATAAACGCTAATTTGTTCGCTAAAAAGTATTAAATTGGTATTGAATAAAATTAGGTTTGGCGACCGAAATTATTGATATCATTCAAAAATTTATTACATCACTGCGAAATTTAACGTTTATTCTTAAGGTATAAATATCTTTAATCAATCAACCCAAAATATTTCAAAAATTCGTCATGAGTTAAATTAGGTCTTGGAACCGAAATTACTTTACCGAAAAGAGGGGCACATATTTTTGATAATATTTGATTGATTAAAGTGGGATAAAAAGACAAAAAGATTTTTAATTTTTTTTTACCATGTTTTTAAAATTAATATAAATATTAAATTAATATTGTAAACTTTGTAAAAACAATATATTTAAAATTGTAAATATTTGAAAAATTAATATAAGTTTGGTGTGAATTTATAATATAAATTTTTAAATTAAGTTGGTATGAATTTTTAATTTTTAAAATATTAATTTTTAATTTTATGCATTTCAAATTTTAAGTTTGGTGTGAATTTTTAATATTAATTTTGAATTTTATATTTAAGTTGTGTGAATTTAAAAAACAAAAATTTACTTTATCTCATTAAGTTAAGAATATGATTTTTAAAATTCGTCGTAAGTTGAAGACTAGGTCTTTGAACCGAAATTGCTTTACCCGAAGGAGGGACGAGAACTTTTATTATCATTATTTTTAATCTTATTGATTTAAAGTATGCCAAAAACATTAAAAAACCCAAAAATCTTAGCTTTTAAAACAATCGCTACAAAAAGACAAATTTTAAAATTTTGTCGAAGGACGGACTAGGACATCGATCCGAAACGACCTCGTCCTAAATAACAAGGGAAACAAAATTTTAAAATTAAATACTTAATTGTTTTATAAGTTAAAGATTATAAAAAAAAAAAAAAAAAAAAAAGAGAGCAAACTCCGCGACTCGCGGAGTTTTAAAGGGAAATCTCCGCGACTCGCGGAGGGACCGAAAATCAGAAAAAAAAAATAAAAAGAGCTGAACGATCAGTACACTCCACCACACAAAAACAACTCGAATTCTGCTGCGAAAAACCCCGAAAAACCACCCAAAAACACCCCAAAAATACCAATTTTTAACCGTTAATCACCAAATCTTTTGCTAAAATCATGTTGAGAAGGATGCTATCTAAGAATTACTCAAGAAAAACGGTAAATTTCTACACCTAAACACCATTTAATTCAAAATTTGGTGTTCTTGAGCTATTTTTTCCCCAATTTGATTTTGATGCTTTTTAGTGTAATTAGACTTAAATTGTTTATGTATTATGCTTGTATAACCTAGATTGATGCTGTTTAACATGATTAGAAGCCTTAAACTTCAAATTTTGAATAATCTAGGGTTTGTGTTCTTGAGCAATTTGGGGCTTTTTGATATAAACAGGTTATGGCCGATTTTTGTCATGAATTGTTGCTAAATTGAGTAGTGTAACATGTCTAGGTAGTTAAATGATCCAAACTTTGAGCCTAAACATGATTTTGAGAATTAAAGTGGACTTTTTCAAGTCTAAAATTCATGAACTTGATTTTTGAAAGATAATGCCATTTGAGACTTGTTTAATTGCTAGTAATGATTATTTTGACATGTTATTTGAGTTGAATGCTTATGAACTTGGCGAAAATTTTCATATATGCTTGTTTGAAAAAGTGTAGATTTGATAAAAATGTGAAAATAAGCTTAAGTTTGATATAAATTGATAATGTCATTGTAATTATTTTGATTGATGATTTTGCTGAAACTAATGCATATTTGGATGCACAAAAATTGTGTTTGATGTGTTTTGCAGAATGAAAGGGGTGAATCTTCATCCCAAGCCCGCAATGCTCCTGCTGAGAATTTGGAACAACAGGAGGTGGATAACTACTACAAGCAGGATGTACCTCATCCAGTCATGACCTTTTCCGATATGCATTTGGAAGAATTGCACCCGAACCTGAGATTTGACAGACTTTGGATAGATTATCCAAAATATCAACGGGGTTTGCATACTCTTCACTCTAAGGTTGTTAAGGTACCGAGGGTCATAGAATGGGGACCCTTAGAAGCTGTAGAATTGGCCGGGCCAATTAGGGAATTACTTGTACAGAGGTATGGTAATTCTTCTTTTAATAACTGGATATGTTTATTCACCATACGCAGACCTGTATATAAAGTATGGTGTGAAGAATTGTTATGTAGTATAGAGTTAAATGATCGGGTAGCTAGTTTAACCGATCGTTCTTTTATTAGATTTTTGTTAGGCGGTTCGATGCGCCACATGTCTTTACTGGACATGGCTCAGGCTTTACGTATATATACGCCTGAGGAGTTAGCGTCTATCGATTGTAGAGGATTGATACTAAACGGTAGAAAGATAGATGAGAATTTTGATACACACGGTGTGTGGAGTCAAATGACAAGACATCACCGTTTCAAAGGGGGAAATTACTCTTATTTGGATATAGATAGAGCCGAATTAAGAGTGATACATAGGTTTTTAGCTAATTCGATTACACAAAGGGGTAAGAACAAAGAAAAGGTAAATGAACAAGATTTGTTTTACCATATGTGTATTCGAGACCCACAAAGCGCTGTAAGTATACCATATTGTGTGGGTTATTATTTATCAGCTATGGTTCGGGGGATGCGACCACATAGCATAATAGGAGGTGGTATTTTTATTACTTTGATTGGTGAATATCTCGGTGTGGATATAAGTCGGGGGGGATTATTAGTAGAAGAGTCGGAACCCCGTGATACTATAGGTTTAAATGTATACCATGGTGCGAAAGTTTTGAAGAGGCGAAATAACGCCGCAGTACGATACCATGGTAGACATCCACAGGTGGAGAGAAACCAGCAACAAGGTAATGTAGGAGGGGGGAATGAGATGCAAGAAATGCATAGGTTTATAGCTTCTCAGGAATACGAAAATGCTAGACAGAGAGCATTTGAAGATTGGCAAGTTCATCAGAACCAGATCATAGCTCATTGCCAACATATAGGTAGAAACTATATTCCTACACCGAAACCCGTCTTCCCTCCTTGGTCGATAGAGATGCAGCCACCATATCCTACGTATGACCCTGCCGAAGCATTCTATAGCACTTATGGTTATGCCTGGAACCCCTATTGGTACCAATATCATCCTTAGTTTACTTATTATTTTTTTTATTTTGTAATTTGTAATTATTGATACATTTAATACTCTTGCTAATATTGTAATCATTTTTATAATTATCTAACTTTTATTCTTAGATTTTAATAATTTTTGAATGTGGGGTAATATACCAAACTTCAAAAATATGTATATATGTTTGCAGTTTATCTTATGTACACAACAGGGTAAAACAACGCATTTTCAAAGACTGGCATTAAGTTCAGCAAAAGCAACTAATTTTGACGACAAGATGCAAAATATATGTGAAATAACAACAAGACGGAATGAACAAATGATGTGCACCATTTATCATTCAGCAAACAAACGCCAATATATTTGGAAACTTTGGTAAAAATTTAATCATTTTCACACAAATCACCCTCAATAATTTAAATTGTTACTGATTTCTTGCAAATGAGGGCATTGCAAGATCTTAAGTATGGGAAGGGATTAAATTCTTTCGGATTTTAAAATTTTTATATTAAACACTTGGTTACCATTAAAAATACTAGTAAAGCAGTAGTTGTATTAGAATCTAGTGCTCTCTGATAAAAAAGAACAGCCCTAGTCTTATATACTGACTACCCAATTCTAGTAAAATTTTTCAAAATTTTCAATTAAATGAATTCAAAATCATGTTTATACATATTTATGAACGATAAAACTAGGTTTTAACACCGAAATTATTGTTACCTCGGAAAGGACATAAATTGAGAAACAAACTAAAATGTTAAAATTCATTTAAAATGGAATAGAGGACGATAAAAAGGAAAATAAAAGCCAAGTGTGGGAAAATTTACCAAGTTATCTTAACATATGTCACATATATCTGTAACAAATAACTGAAAATACTTTTGCTTTAGACTAAACTAAATTGTTTTACCCGATGAAAGAAAAGAAGAGATGGATCTACATGATGAATCAATTCCATCATTAAAAGGAAGTAAAGTCTTCCGAAAAAGACACGCGCTTCTTGATTTAGGTCATGAAGTTGTCGTCCAGACCAGCTGTAGGTTGACGAAAAATCTAGAAAAGTCATCACTAAAATCAGCAGGAAATCCACGGACCTCAGCATTAAACAAGGTCGCCAAGTGGTCAGATTTATCCTAACCATGAGAAGGATTTATCTCGTACAATGGGGGGGCACCATGCAAATTAGCTGAATAAGACTAATGAATCAGATTCCCAGAAAGGATAATCTCCTTAAAGATTAAAAATCAGCTTTTAAGACTGATATTACTCAATCCTAGAGATTGACCTTAAAGATTGAGAATTACAAACTCATGGAATTCGATGATATCTAAACTCGAGCTTAAACGAGAAAATATTTTGATCAAAATTACAAACCGATTTGTTTTCTGAAAACCCTATTTTCAATGCGTTCATTACCATTGAACGTAAAATCCTAGGAATTCACCTGGAATTCATTAGGTCACCTGAACCAAATCGGGTGTCAACCGTAAGAACGGTGGTTGCATAGCATGGTCAAAGACAGGACCTTGTGCCAGACCGAAAAAATTATAATTGTGAGCTTTACTATTGCTCCTACCAAGGATAGTAATTGCTTCCGACACGTTATAGACCATAATCAAAAGCATGTCACGGGACATTGCCTTAACAGTTGCTTGTTCAACGCTTTCCTTGGAGTCATTAGCTCATACTAAAGATATTACTTGGAGTCATTCATGACATATTTCAAAAGACGTTGCATTCGAGTCGTCGGGTTCATCAAGATTATTATTAAGACAATTATAGTTGAATATATTATGAGATGATTTGCATGTCATCAGTTTTCGATATAAAGCAAGTTTGTCTTTTAAAAACGAATGCAATGTTTGTAAAATGTATCATATAGAGGTCAAGTACCTCGCGATGTAACCAATTATTGTGAATCGTTTGTAATCGATATGATACCAACTGAAAGGACCCGTCCTAATCCATCCGGACAAAGTCCACATCGATTACAAACGATTCACAATAGTTGGTTACATCGCGAGTTACTTGACCTCTATATAATATATTTTACAAACATTACATTCGTTTTGAAAAGACAAACTTCCTTACATCGAAAGTTGATGATATGCAGACCATTTCATAATATATCTATTTATAACTATCTTAATAATAATCTTGATGAATCCAACGACTCGAATGCAACGTCTTTTGAAATATGTTATGAATGACTCCAAGTAATATCTTTAAAATGAGCAAATGCACAGCGGAAGATTTCTTTCATACCTGAGAATAAACATGCTTTAAAGTGTCAACCAAAAGGTTGGTGAGTTCATTAATTTAACATAAATAATCATTTCATAATTTTAATAGACCACAAGATTTCATATTTCCATTTCTCCTAAACATACGTCCCATGCATAAAGACAAAAATATCATTCATATGGATTGAACACCTGGTAACCGACATTCAAAATATGTATATAAGAATATCCCCATCATTCCGGGATCCTCCTTCGGACATGATATAAATTTCGAAGTACTAAAGCATCCGGTACTTTGGATGGGGCTTGTTTGGCCCGATAGATCTATCTTTAGAGTTCGCGTCAATTAGGGTGTCTGTTCCCTAATTCTTAGATTACCAGACGTAATAAAAAGGGGCATATTCGATTTCGATAATTCAACCATATAATGTACTTTCGATTACTTGTGTCTATTTCGTAAAACATTTATAAAAGCAGCGCATGTATTCTCAGTCTCAAAAATATATATTGCAAAAGCATTTAAAAAGGGAGCAAATGAAACTCACGCATATAATTATTGTAAAACAGTTAATAAAGCATTTGCATGTATTCTCAGCCCAAAAATGTAAAGAGTAAAAGGGCAAATGAAACTCACGCATATAAATATTGCAAAAACAGTTATTTAAACATTGCATGTATTCTCAGCCCAAAAATGTAATGAGTAAAAAGGGAGCAAATGAAACTCACGCATATAATTATTGTAAAACAGTTAATAAAGCATTTGCATGTATTCTCAGCCCAAAAATGTAAAGAGTAAAAGGGCAAATGAAACTCACGCATATAAATATTGCAAAAACAGTTATTTAAACATTGCATGTATTCTCAGCCCAAAAATGTAATGAGTAAAAAGGGAGCAAATGAAACTCACGCATATAATTATTGTAAAACAGTTAATAAAGCATTTGCATGTATTCTCAGCCCAAAAATGTAAAGAGTAAAAGGGCAAATGAAACTCACGCATATAAATATTGCAAAAACAGTTATTTAAACATTGCATGTATTCTCAGCCCAAAAATGTAATGAGTAAAAAGGGAGCAAATGAAACTCACGCATATAATTATTGTAAAATAGTTAATAAAGCATTTGCATGTATTCTCAGCCCAAAAATGTAAAGAGTAAAAGGGCAAATGAAACTCACGCATATAAATATTGCAAAAACAGTTATTTAAACATTGCATGTATTCTCAGCCCAAAAATGTAATGAGTAAAAAAGGAGAAAATGAAACTCACCTAATGTATTTTGTAGTAAAAATACATATGACTATATTGAACAATGCAGGGTTGGCCTCGGATTCACGAACCTATATCAAGTATATATATTAACACATTATAATATAAATCAACTAAGTTTATATATATTCTGCTATGTATTAAGATTAATATTCTTATATATAGTTTCCTTAATACTTATAATACGTTATGATACTTATTTGATATTTAATTAATGTTATATCGATAATATTAGCTAAAACAAAATTTTATGTAATACTAATATACTTTATATATATAAATATCTTTCGTTTGCAAAATTAATAAATTGTAGTAATACTAGCTTAAGGATAATGATAATAGTGATAGTAATAATAGTAATAATAAAAATGTTAATTTTAAAAATGTTAATTTTAAAAATGATAATTTTAATAAGGATAATAACTTTAATAATAATGTTATATGATAGTTTTAATAATAAAAATGATATGATAATAATAATACTAATAAAATAATAATAATAATTATAACGTTAAAAATATTGATATTAATAATACTTGTGATAATATTAATGTTAATGATATTAATAATAATAAGAAAAATATTCACTTAGCGGTGCGCTAATTCCCCACATATTCTCCCCTTGCAGGTTTAGGTACTGCTAGTCGGGAAGGGTGCTATTGCAGAAGACATGTTTGACAACCCAACTCTGATGTGGACTTTTGTATAAATAATGTTTTGTGATAACGTAACACCGTTGTGTAAACTTAAACGTAATGACCTGACTTATATTGTGTTTGTTAATAAAGTCTTCCGCTGTGTATTTAAAAAAAAATGGCCGGTGTTACAAGTTGGTATCAGTGCTGGGGCCCCATCGATTTGCACTGCGGGGACGCAGTGTCCCGAAGGGGGGGAGAGTTGTAACAGACTCGTCCCACATCGGTGGGAGAGGAAAACAAAAGCACTCCTTATAAGGGTGTGGATACCTCTTCTGGTATGACGCGTTTTGAGGGTGTTTACCCGAGAAGCAAATCCGTGAGGTAGAAGTGCGATCCGGGATTGTACTCGTGCGCGGGTAGCCCGTCGGTGATCGGCTTGTGTCCAAAGCGGACAATATCATACTATGGGCTGATGGTGATGTTACTTATGGTAAGTAACATCACCATCAGCCCGTAGTATGATATTGTCCGCTTTGGACACAAGCCAATCACCGACGGGCTACCCGCGCACGAGTACAACCCTGGATCGCACTTCTACCTCACAGATTTGCTTCTCGGGTAAACACCCTCAAAACGCGTCATACCAGAAGAGGTATCCACACCCTTATAAGGAGTGCTTTGTTTTCCTCTCCCACCGATGTGGGACGAGTCTGTTACAACTCTCCCCCCCTTCGGGACACTGCGTCCCCGCAGTGCAAATCGATGCGGGCCCCAGCTCTGATACCATAAGTAACATCACCATCAGCCCGTAGTATGATATTGTCCGCTTTGGACACAAGCCGATCACCGACGGGCTACCCGCGCACGAGTACAACCCCGGATCGCACTTCTACCTCACGGATTTGCTTCTCGGGTAAACACCCTCAAAACGCGTCATACCAGAAGAGGTATCCACACCCTTATAAGGAGTGCTTTGTTTTGCTCTCCCACCGATGTGGGACAAGTCTGTTACAACTAATAAGCACCAACTTGTAACACCGGCAATTTTTTTTTTAAACACAGCGGAAGACTTTATTAACAAACACACTATAAGTCGCGTCATTACATTAATCTGAGTAATTAAGTTTAAGTTTACACAACGGTGTTACGTTATCACAAAACATTATTTATACAAAAGACCAGATCAGAGTTGGGTTGTCAAACATGTCTTCTGCAACAGCACCCATCCCGACTAGCAGTACCTAAACCTGCAAAAGGGGGAAACTTGTGGGGGATTAGTGCACCGCTAAGTGAATGAAATCTATCTAACAGATATAGCTTAAGCCACACACAAGCTATATACTAACAACAACACTTGCTAACTACCAACTAGCATACAATAAGACAATACGAGGATCGGCGGCTTGTACGAGCACACGCCTCTCAGCTGATCGGGCCTGAGTCTACCGATAGTCCCTGCTACTCAATTCACAGTATAGTTATCCAGATGCAGGGGATGCATCATTCACACTATACTCCACAATCAGTAGCCTATGGACCCAACCTCCCCTAGGCACGGTTGACCTCATACGGACTCTAACCTCTCCTAGGCACGGTCTCGAGTCCCCAGTCTCCCTAGGCCCGACTGGTGCCATTCACACAGTGTACACATAATTCACATACAACATCAGGCAAACGATATTATTCTATCATAGCAATTCCTACACTATTGATAATGCTAAAAACGAACATATATTTCATAGCATTATTCCTCAAGAAAGACAAGCTTTTAGTTGCAATTGTTCTATTTACAAGAGATATTCGTTTAAATAATAAAAGGTGAAGACAAAAGACAGATTCGACGAATTGAAGACGCAAACGACCAAAAAGCTCAAAAGTACAAAAGACAATCAAAGAGGTTCCAATTATTGATAAGAAACGTCTCGAAATTACAAGAGTTCAAGATTCAAAACGCAAAATACAAAATATAAAATTGTACGCAAGGACGTTCGAAAATCCGGAACCGGGACCAGAGTCAACTCTTAACGCTCGACGCAACGGACTAAAAATTACAAGTTAACTATGCATATAAATATAATATAATATATAATTAATTATATTAATTATATATATATTATATATATATATTTAAAAACCGTCGGCAGAGAAAACTCCAAGGACTGAGCTGTAAAATTAACCTCCGCGACTCGCGGAGTTTTAAGGGGATTTTGCCGCGAGTCGCGGAGCCCCAAATTTCAACTCTGGCTATAAAGCAAACCGAATTCTGATCAAAATTTCATATTCAATATCTATCTCTCTCTCAATATATACGTAATATATATATATATAATTTATATTTTAATTTTAATTTTAATTTTAAATCCTAATAATAAGGGTATG
This sequence comes from Rutidosis leptorrhynchoides, assembly GCF_046630445.1. NCBI lineage: Eukaryota > Viridiplantae > Streptophyta > Magnoliopsida > Asterales > Asteraceae > Rutidosis > Rutidosis leptorrhynchoides. The sequence goes on from NC_092335.1 coordinate 475,451,005, forward strand.
TTAGCGAATGTTGTAAGGGTGTAAGTCGAAATTCTGTCCGTGTAACGCTACGCTATTTTTAATCATTGTAAGTTATGTTCAACCTTTTTACATTAATGTCTCGTAGCTAAGTTATTATTATGCTTATTTAAAACGAAGTAATCATGGTGTTGGGCTAATTACTAAAATTGGGTAATTGGGCTTTGTACCATAATTGGGGTTTGGATAAAAGAACGACACTTGTGGAAATTAGACTATGGGCTATTAATGGGCTTTATATTTGTTTAAATAAATGAAAGTTTGTTAATGTTAATATAAAGATTTACAATTGGGCGTCCCTATAAATTACCATATACACTCGATCGGACACGATGGGCGGGGTATTTATATGTACGAATAATCGTTCATTTAACCGGACACGGGAATGGATTAATAGCCACTAGAATAATTAAAACAGGGGTGAAATTACATTCAAGGGTAATTGGTGTAATTGTTAACAAAGTAGTAAAACCTTGGTTTACACGCAGTCGATAACCTGGTGTATTCATTAAACAAAGTATTAAAACCTTGTTACAATTCGAATCCCCAATTAGTTGGAATATTTAACTTCGGGTATAATAATAATTTGACAAGGACACTTGCAATTTATATTTATGACTGATGGACTGTTATGGACAAAAACCAGACGGACATATTAAATAATCCAGGACAAAGGACAATTAACCCATGGGCATAAAACTAAAATCAACACGTCAAACATCATGATTACGGAAGTTTAAATAAGCATAATTCTTTTATTTCATATTTAATTTCCTTTATTTTATATTTAATTGCACTTCTAATTATCGCACTTTTATTTATTGTTATTTAATCGCACTTTTAATTATCGTACTTTTTAATTATCGCAATTTTATTTTATCGCATTTTTATTATTCGCAATTTCATTATCGTTATTTACTTTACGCTTTAAATTAAGTCTTTTATTTATTTAATATTTTACATTAGGTTTTAACTGCGACTAAAGTCTTAAAATCGACAAACCGGTCATTAAACGGTAAAAATCCCCCTTTATAATAATAATATTACTTATATATATGTTTGTATTTTTATAAAAGTAAACTAATATAGCGTTGAGCTTTGTTTAAAGATTTCCCTGTGGAACGAACCGGACTTACTAAAAACTACACTACTGTACGATTAGGTACACTGCCTATAAGTGTTGTAGCAAGGTTTAGGTATATCCATTCTATAAATAAATAAATATCTTGTGTAAAATTGTATCGTATTTAATAGTATTTTCCTAGTAAAATATAAACTATTTTGTATACACCTCGCATGACATCAACTATGCATGGTAAAAGAGTCAACCACAGTAGCATGATATGCTACTTAAACTCTATCCGTAGATAGACCCACTCACCAATTACCAGCAACTGCTCAGTTATTATTTCTGAGCTTCCTCCTTGTCCTTATAACCTGAGAACAACACAAACAAAGTTAATATACATATCCAATAAATAATATAATCATTTCATACGATTAACTAGGTCATAACACCATATATTCATAATTTTATGAGTCTACATCATGACTCCACTCAATAATGGCATACAGGTGCGTGCAAAACACGACATACACACTAAAACTCCTTTTGCGGCCCAAAAATAGTTTGATCTAGTTTCTTAAAAGTTCACCATTAAAAAGTATTCTTTATTACAATTCCAACGATAGTTTATTCATCAAAAACGGAGTTACGTTTTGAAAGTTACGCCCGTTTCAATTTCATAAAAGGTACTGTAGCAAATAGTGGTACTGTAGCAACTCGGTACTGTAGCAATAGTGACACTGTAGCAAATTGGAACTGTAGCAACTCGGGTACTGTAGCAAATAGTGACACTGTAGCAAATACCGAACACTGTAGCAAACAGCGACACTGTAGCAACTCAGTACTGTAGCAAATAGTGACACTGTAGCACCTCAGGCACTGTAGCACTCGGGCACTGTAGCAACTCGTTCGAACACATTCGCTGATTTCGTGATTTTTTCGCCCAAAACTCGATTTTTGAGTGTTTTTGATCCGTTTTTAAGCACATGGAAGCTACTAAACATATATACAACCTATTTCTAACATCAATTAAGCATAACAAACACCAAAAATGAAGATTCAAGCTTAAAATCACACTTTTATTCAAGAACACAAAAACTCAATTAATCAAGAATCAAAGCAAGGATTCAAGTAAACAAACCTGATTAGATGATCACAAGGATACAAGAAATTAGTCACTTAAGCTACTTGATCTAATTTCTTACTTGGATTTGATTAGGGTTTTGAGAGTGAAAGAGTTTAGGTACGTTCTAGTTTTGGGAAATTAGGTGAAATGGATGGAAACATCCAGATATTACACTCTTATGTGTTAAAAAATAATACCCCATCACACACGGGTATTTATCAGTTATCTAAAATCTTTCGCACAAGATTAGGTAGCCCAAACGAGGTCCAAATTAAATAAACAAACCTGTTCTGGGACCCTTGTCACAAACTGGTCACAACACAATTATAATAAAACACTAATAAAATAATTAAAATAAAAGCACTTAAGACTAAGCACAAACCCTAAGGCAAAATAGGCAACTTACAACTAGCCCGGGTTTCAGTCTGTTACAAATCCACCCCCCTTAAGAAGATTCCGTCCTCGGAATCTGGTCTTGGTCAAACAAACGAGGGTAGCGATTTCTCATCAACTCTTCTGTCTCCCATGTAAAATTAGAACCCAAACTGTGTTTCCACTCAATCAACACCATCGGAATCTCTTTCTTTCTCAGCTTAGTCACCTTTTGTTCAACTACACAGACCGGCTCTTCCACCAATTTCTTATTCAAATCGACCCTTAAATCTTTTAAAGGAAGAAGTTGTGTTTCATCGTCGACTTTACACTTACGAAGATAACATACGTTGAATGTATTATGAATACCAGCTAACTCTGGCGGAAGATCTAACACCACAGTCTGATCATTCAACACTTCACTGATCGGAAACGGACCAATAAATCTCGGTGCTAACTTACCACGTTTACCGAATCTGATAACCCCTTTCCACGGCGAAACTTTCAGATACACTTGTTCACCCACATTAAAGGTTACCGGACGTCTACGCGGATCAGCATACATTTTCTGCCTATCTCTAGCGGCTTTCAACTTTTCTCTCGCAATTGCAACTTTTTCGGCTGTCATTTGAACAATTTCGGGACCTGCAAACTGTTTCTCCCCGGCTTCTAACCAACAAGTCGGAGTTCTGCAACGACGACCGTATAACATTTCATAGGGCGGCATCCCTATACTCGAATGATATGAATTATTATACGCAAATTCGACCAACGGCAAATGTGTATCCCACGAACCACCGAATTCTAACACACAAGCCCTTAACATATCCTCCAAAGTCTGTATCGTTCTTTCACTCTGACCGTCTATCTGAGGATGATAAGATGTACTTAAATTCACACGTGTACCCAAATTCTGTTGAAGACTATTCCAAAAATTCGACACAAATCTGGAATCTCTGTCTGAAACGATCGATAATGGCACACCATGTCGACTAACTATCTCGTTTATATACAATTCGGCTAACTCACTTAACGAAGCTGTTTCACGAGTAGCAAGAAAATGAGCACTTTTAGTTAGGCGATCCACTATTACCCAAATCATATCATGTCTTTTCTGAGTTCGAGGTAATTTGGTCACAAAATCCATCGTTATATGTTCCCATTTCCACTCTGGAATCTATAACTGACGTAACGAACCATAAGGTTTCTGATGTTTGGCCTTCACTTGAGCACATATATGACACTTTTCGACATAACGGGCGATATCTGATTTCATTGTTGGCCACCAATACACTGTTTTCAAATCATGATACATCTTATTACTACCCGGATGTACTGTCAATCTGGATTTGTGAGCTTCCGTCATGATTAAATCCCTCAAATCTCCAAGCTTAGGCACCCAAACACGATTGTTTAAGGTCTTTAGTCCATGTGAGTCATCAATTAAGTCCACTTTTCGTTTGGTCATTTCTTCAGATTTAATATGTTCGTCCTCTAAAGCACAGGCCTGAATGGTTTTTAAGCTGTTAATCAAATCTGAAGTTATATTCAAACGAAGAAATTTCACATTTTCACTTGACTTTTTACGACTTAGCGCATCTGCAACCACATTTGCCTTACCCGGATGGTATTTAATTTCACAATCGTAATCTTTGATCAACTCTTGCCATCGTCTCTGACGCATATTCAATTCTTTCTGTGAGAAGATATACTGCAAACTCTTGTGATCTGTACATATAACACAATGGGTTCCATACAAATAGTGTCTCCACAGTTTCAAAGCAAACACTACTGCAGCCATTTCAAGATCATGCACTGGATAATTCTTCTCATGAACTTTCAACTGTCGAGAGGCGTAGGCGATTACTTTATCTCTTTGCATTAATACACAACCCAACCCAGCATATGATGCATCACAGTATACCACGAAGTTGTTTGAACCTTCTGGTAAAGCTAACACTGGTGCCTGACACAGTAGCTGTTTCAAAAATCTGAAAAGCCTTTTCCTGTTCATCAGTCCATCGAAAGGCTACATCTTTACGAGTCAACTTAGTCAACGGACCCGCTATTTTCGAGAAATCCTTGATAAATCTGCGATAATAACCGGCTAATCCCAGAAAACTCTTAATCTCAGTCGGAGTCTTCGGAGAATTCCAATTCATTACAGCTTCTATCTTTGTCGGATCAACTTTTATACCTTCATCACAAATCACATGACCCAAAAACTGCACTTCACGTAACCAAAATTCACACTTTGAAAATTTTGCAAATAGTTGTTCACGTTTCAACATGTTCAAAACCTGTCTCAGATGTTCAGCATGTTCACTTTCGGTCTTTGAATACACTAGTATATCATCTATAAACACAATCACAAACTTATCTAAGAACGGGCGACACACTCTATTCATTAGATCCATGAAGATTGCTGGCGCATTCGTCAACCCAAACGGCATGATAAGAAATTCATAATGACCATACCTTGTTCTGAACGTTGTTTTCGGTATATCTGATTCAGCAACACGAACCTGATGATATCCGGATCGTAAGTCTAACTTAGAAAAGAATGAAGCACCCTGTAACTGATCGAACAAATCGTCTATTCGAGGTAAAGGATACTTATTCTTCACTGTTCTTTTGTTCAATTCACGATAATCAATACACATACGCATTGACCCATCTTTCTTTTTAACAAACAATACCGGAGCACCCCACGGTAAAGAACTCGGTCGGATAAACCCACGATCTAATAGTTCTTGAATTTGTGACATCATTTCACGGATTTCAGACGGCGCTAATCGGTATGGAGCTTTTGCAACTGGAGTTGTTCCAGGAACCAATTCAATCTTATATTCAACTTCCCTTACCGGCGGCAGACCTGGTAACTCATCTGGGAACACTTCGGGAAATTCTGATACTATCGGAATATCGGCCACTGTTTTCTTTTCTTTCTTCGCATCAATCACATATGCAAGAAATGATTCACAACCCTCTGCCATCAACTTTTTCGCTTTCATCATGGTTATCAACAGAAAATTATACCCTCCCCGCTCCCCTCGGGCCACAACACGGGTTCCATCGGTCGAACGAAAGGTAATCATTTTCCTATCACACTTAATATTAGCCCTAAGCGAGCTCAACCAATCCATTCCTAGTACTACATCAAAGCTAGGAATATTAATTAACTATATGAAATTCTATTAAGAATCCACGCTAACAAAATCCTAGCTAACTGTTCCTAGCTAACTGTTAATTCTGTATTACCATTTAATTATCGCAATTTATTTATCGCAGTTTATTTATCGCAATTTACATTCTCGCAATTTTATTTATCGTCATTTAATTTCTGTTATTTACATTACGCACTTTATTTATTGTCATTTAATTTCTGTTATTTATTTTAAGCACTTTAAATATCGGGACACGTATACAAGGTTTTGATATATCATATCGACGCATCTATATGTATTATTTGGAATCACCATAGACACTCTATATGCAGTAGTGATCGAGTTCTCTATACAGGGTTGAGGTTGATTCTCAAATAATATATATACTTTGAGTTGTGATCGAGTCTGAGACATGTACACGGGTCACGATATTTATTAATTAATTCGAATATTATATATTAAACTATATATGAATTACTGGACTGTTACTGTGGACTATCAACTGTGGACTACCAACACTGGACAATTAAAATGAATTAAAATATTGATTATAACATATGAAACTAAACAATTCTTCAAGTTTTCCACTTGATTTCATTTTAAACTCCATTCGTATCATCATAATTACAATCTACGTTCAAACCTTTCATGATTCTTAAAAACACCTCAATCGATAGGATGAATCAACCGCACTTCATCTACAGGAGAAAAGATTGATGCATATAGTTATGCATCTGAAAAATTCTCGGAAACTGAGTAAACGTTTAACACATAGTTGTGCTAATTCCTTTAGTGTTATTATTACCTAAAATAACTTGGTAATTCCTTTCAAAGTAGCAAATTTTGTCACAGCTCCAGCAAATCAACGTCAACTTTTCGTTCGAAACAACCTTATTATCACCTTGATTTATATGTATGCTCTTTTATTGTTACCGGGGAACCTTTTATATTCCACCATATTACCGTCAGCGTTTAATCATCTAAAAACACAATTCTCTTGAAATCACCTCAGATTGATAACCAATGATTCAGATATGGTAGCAGTAAATGTAGAAGAATCGGCAAGCAGTACTTTGAAAACTCACAGTATATCTACATCAACAGTTATATGTATAACATTTATCTCTTAGAATAATGATCTTCCATTCTGAAATTCTAAAAAGCACCCAGTCTGTGAACCAATACTCTGAATTTTGAAAAGTTGAATGAAGCAACAAAAACTGTAAACGACCCTAATCATCGAAAGTTTGATGATGAAGAATAGAATGTTGGAAAAGCTCAGAAAAGTTGGAACTGGAAAACGGATTGAGCTAACCACGAAGGAGACCAAGGACAAATACAAGGACCAAACCCTATATTCAAAGGATTCAGGTAATTCTAGATCCGTTGAAATCTTTAGAGAATATCTTGCTCCGAAGTCATGTTAAAATCTTGAGAAAAATCTTTCCCCATCAACCATCGAACTTAGAAATTCCAAAATATCATCATCAATATCTTCGATATTTCTGAGGATATTTTCATAAATATTCTCGTCATACCTCCTCGTGCTTCCTGTGTATCATTATAGTGGAAACATTCAATAGAAAATTTAGTACCGAAAAGCGGATTATGCGAAACTATGAAAGAAGCCGTGGACAAATCACAAAGAATAAGTTTGACTTCAAAGAATCTAAATGATTCAATGTCTGCTGAAGTCTTTAGCGAATATTTTGCTCATTACTCTAAACCCTTGCGGACAATAGTCTCCATCATTTTCTGATCTTAGATATTCAAAGATATTATCGTATCTTTCATTATAAATATCCTCCATATTTCTGAAGATATTTTTATAATTATTCTTATCTGAAATCATAAATCTCTTCGAGCTATCAGTGTTACATCATATAGAAACTGTTAGTTTTCATATTCTGTAAACTTGCGAGCTCAAAAATATGAATGCTATTGAAGTAATGTTGGGAACTGATGCATGAGTTAGTATAATATAATGACACTTGATCAACGTGATTATATTACAGTAAGTCATGCTAAGTTTCAAATGGGACGTGATGATTCACAGATCCTAACGTCATCACATGTCATGTTACATAACTCTTTCATTATGCTTAACTTCTGAACATATCAAGAAAGTATATTCTTGATAGTTATACTCTCAGTGATTCTGGTAATTTGATAAATCAAATCGTGCTAATACATTAGTTCTTATTTAGAACACGATGTTTATTCGAAATTTCCTACTTACGAATTCTCGACCGTTACTCGCTTTACTAGAGGTCGGGAGGATAATAAAAAGGCAAAGAGCTCCAAAATAAAAGAGAAAATATAAAGCCCAACAACAACACTGAAATTACAAACCGTGGATATCAGTGCGTATAGAAATATAAAGACATGGGAGAATTATAAATACAATAATCCCTAAAGCATAGTAGAAATAAACGGATTTCCTCCGGTGGAAGTTGGAAAAGGAAAATGATTGTTGCGATAACCAGGATAAGGACAAAGATCAGAGCTGGATTAAGTATTTTCACGATCTTTTAAATTTGAGAATTGAGTATTGAAGTGGTGAAAATTAATGGAAGGGAAAAGGTAAAATTTATAGTGAAAATATCAGACAAAGGAATCGAGGCAGATCACCGCATCTAATTATAGAAATCTAAATTTCCTTATTCACAGGGGAATCAAATCTTTTAGATTTTGAAGATTTTCTTCAAATCCCTTAAATTCCGGAATTCAACCAAAACAACGTCAAAAGATAAGACGCATCATGTTTTCTAAATTCAATCGTGATTACATCAAAAGTTAAGATGTATCTTAGTTTCAAAATTCAACCCTGACCACGTCAAAAGCTAAGGCGAATCTTATTTTCCTCATTTCAATCTTTTGTGATAGCTTCATTCGTGCTCTTTGAATAATCGAATTATTTTATCTGTATTATTCAATAATGATAAAACTCTATTTATCAGCTCATATTCGTCAGGAAAACATATTTATTGATAGCCATGACGACCTCACTCAAATTTCGGGACGAAATTTCTTTAACGGGTAGGTACTGTGACGACCCTGGAATTTCCGACCAAATTTAAACTTTATCTTTATATATGATTCTGGCGTGTTAAGCAAAGTCTGTAATGTTGAGTCTGAAAAACTTTGAATTGTGTTCATGTAATCATTTAACCCGTAACTACTCCCAACGATTCACGAACCATAAAACCGTAAATAGAAATGTATATGAATTAAATAAACAATTATATAGTATATATCATATAATCATCAGATATTATATAATTAATAAAATGCAATATTAAGAAAGTAAATTGATTACAAATAAAAATCTAGTTGTTGAAATAATACAATTAATATAGTCATTTTATTATTAATAGAAATATCAATATTTATATTATTACTGTTATAGTTGTAAATATTAAAAGTCTAATAAATAAAAGATTAGGATTTTCAAAATAAAGATTTTTAAATATAAATATTAGTATAATAATGATTAAGATTATAATTAAATTATAATATTATTAGTTATCATTATTAATACTATTACTCTTATTAATATTATTACTTTTACCATTACCATTAACAAAAAAAAAAAAAAAAAAAACATTGTTATAATTATAAGTTATCATTATTATTATAAAATTTATCATTATTACCATTTTTTTTTATTTTCGTTGATAATATCATTATTATTATTATCTAGTATCATTATAATTGATACTAATATATTATTATTATTGGTATTATTATTAATATTAATATAAATAGTATTAATATTTATTAAAATCATTATTATAAGTAAGGTTGTTTATATTAAGATACAACTTACTATTATTATCATTAATGTTATTATTATTATTAATAAATATTATTATTTATAATATTATTAGTATTTTTATTTATAATATTAAAAGAATTATTACTATATTAATCCAATAGTCCAGTTGTATTTCGCTGTCTATTTTTTTTTTTGGCTGATAAGTTAAACACATTTGATTCCATTTTCAAAACAGTCCAAAATCAGTGAAGATCACGATCGATTTTTTTTTGTTTTATTTCTCTTTTTCTTAATTTTTTGTTTCTGTCTAAAATCATGTCTACAATTTGTTACGGGTCGGTTTCAAACAATCAATACACAACAACCCTGATTGAATATATGTAGTACCTCAATTTGTGCAATCACCTACTGTAAAAATCGAATTAAACAGAAATTTCATAAACCAAACCCATTATTCTCTGTTCTTCATTTTTTTTTACCATATTTCGATTTCGAGTGAATTTTAAAAATCTAATAATGCAATCATGTTAGGAATCATATACTCAAACTTCCTGTAAAGTTTCAAGTTTAATTCTTTCTAATGAATCTAAATTTCGAAGTCAAAGTTTTGGTTTTTGAAAGTCAACTAATGTTCTTGAATCAAATTCGAGTTCGTGTTTGTGTTTTAAGGTTAATTGACGGTTCCAATAGTTTATTTATATGATTAGAAAATTATTTCATGTTATACTCAATACCCATTACGTGCTCAAAATCGAATTTAAATTATTATTTTTTTGTTATAGTCGCTAGCAGCAGAATTTTTTTTTTATTATATATTTTTTTTTCAACTCAATCAATCACAAACAAGTGTCTCTGAGTTAAATATTAAGTCCCAAAATCGATTCAGTAATAGTTAGGAAGAGTAAAGAATGATCTTGGAATCAATTGGATTAGTGAAGAAGATGGAGTCAGTAAGTATAAGGGTTAATAATAAATGGAACTGGATTAGTTCAAGAAAAACAAGAACAGAGGAGTGGTCTTGAGTGTTTGGGTGTGAGCGGGAGGTCGCGGGTTCGAGCCCGGGAAGGGGCTTTTCCTATTTTTTTTACTGGTTTCTTAAAAACGTAGCAATTTAATTATTATTATTATTATTATTTTTTTACTATTATTATTATTATCATCTTTATTATTGTTATTGTTATTATTATTAAATATGTTATTACTTGTATGTTAGTTGTTGTACCCACTAAAAATTATATTATGTATATTATTATTATTATTATTAGTATAAGCAATATCAATTAAAGCTTATTAGTATTATCATTAATAATATTATTATTACCAGTATTATTATTAATGCTATTATCACCAGTATTACTAATATCCTAATTATTATCATTTTCATTATCACCAATATAGGTATTATTATTAGTACTAATGACAAAAGTATAACTATTAATATTATCGCCATTGTTATTATTATGATTATTAGTATTAGTATTAATATTAATACAAATATTAATATTAACATTTTCATTATTATTATTAGGTATCATTTGATAAACTACTATTAAAATTATATTCATTAGTAATAATATGGTTATTTTTATAGTTATTATTAATCTCAGTATTATTACCGTTATCATTAATACTAGAAGTATCACTGATTCTTAAATATATCATTTTAATAAAATTAAGTATTATTATTAAGAATTTTATTAGTAGTATCATTACTATTAACATTATAAGTATCAGTAAAAAAAAATTATTATTTTATATAAAGTTTCCATTATTATTATTATTGTTAAATTTAATAGTATTATTACCCTTATTTTAATATTTTCATAAAGAAATGATATTCATATAACAATATATTTAATACGCAAAAGTAAACTATATTAATATCTTATTGATTAAAATAAATAAAATGAATATAATGAAATATACAATCTATTGATATTAAAAACTTATATTATTAATAATATAAATATCTGTTCGATTAAAATTACGTGTGTTAATATATATACAAATGATATAGGTTCGTGAATCCGAGGCCAACCTTGCATTGTTTAGTTGTCCAATGTCGTTATATGTATTTTTACTACAAAATACAATACGGTGAGTTTCATTAATCCCTTTTTAAATGCTTTTGCAATATATATTTTTGGGACTGAGAATACATGCGCTGCTTTTATAACAGTTTTACGAAATAGACACAAGTACTTAAAACTACATTCTATGGCTGAATTATTAAACCGAATATGCCCCTTTTTATTAAGTCTGGTAATCTAAGAATTAGGGAACAGACACCCTAATTGATGCGAACTCTAAAGATAGATCTATCGGGCCTAACAAGCCCCATCCAAAGTACCGGATGCTTTAGTACTTCAAAATTTATATCATGTCCGAAGGAGGATCCCGGAATGATGGGGATATTCTTATATGCATATTGTGAATGTCGGTTACCAGGTGTTCAATCCATATGAATGATATTTTTGTCTCTATGCATGGGACGTATGTTATGAGAAATGGTAATATGAAATCTTGTGGTCTATTAAACTGATGGAAATAACTATTTATGTTAAACTAATGAACTCACCAACCTTTTGGTTGACACTTTAAAGCATGTTTATTCTCAGGTATGAAAGAAATCTTCCGCTGAGCATTAGCTCATACTAAAGATATTACTTGGAGTCATTCATGACATATTTCAAAAGACATTGCATTCGAGTCGTCGGGTTCATCAAGATTATTATTTAGTCAATTATAGTTGAATATATTATGAGATGATTTGCATGTCATCAGTTTTCGATATAAAGCAAGTTTGTCTTTTAAAAACGAATGCAATGTTTGTAAAATGTATCATATAGAGGTCAAGTACCTCGTGATGTAACCAATTATTGTGAATCGTTTGTAATCGATATGGACTTTGTCCGGATGGATTAGGACGGGTCCTTTCAGTTGGTATACCAACTGTAGAGACCCGTCCTAATCCATCCGGACGAAGTCCACATCGAATATAAGTTAGTAATTTGATACATGCGCTTTTATAAATGTTAATTAAGACGTTATACATAAGTTAGTAATTTGATACATGCGCTTTTATAAATGTTTGACGAAATAGACACAAGTATTTAGTAATTAAAAGTATCACTATCATTATTAATAATACAATAAATCCCACTCACCACTCACCACTCACCATTCACTTCATTTCATTTCTAATTTTCTTTCTAATTCTCTCTCAAAACACACACACACCCTCAAGAACGAAATTTTCAGTAAACTAATCATCATCTTCATTAAAAATTACTTCAATAATCAAGCTATAATTATCATAGGAAGAACACTTCAAGAACACTTCGAAAATCCTTTCAAGTTTGCAAGATTACTTTCAATCTTTCTAGTCCATTCCAAGTAATCATCTAAGATCAAGAAACTCTTATTATTTACAGTAGGTTATCATTATAAATCAAGGTAATATTCATATTCAAGCTTTGATTCGATTTCTATAAATATAACTATCTTTAATCAAGTAGTAATCTTACTTGAACTTGTTTTCATTCCATGATTCTACTTCAAGAACTTCCAAGACATCAAAGATCTTTTGAAGCTCAAGATTAATTCTTATCATTTACAGTAGGTTTACCTATTGAACTTGAGGTAGTAATGATGTTCATAGCCTTGCTCGATTCTTACATATATAACTATCTTATTCGAAGAAAATAACTTGTAATCACTATAACATAGTTTAGTTAATTATAAACTTGTTCGCAAACAAACTTAATCCTTCTAAATTGACTTTAAAAACAACTTCACACATGTACTATATCTATATGATATGCTAACATAAGGATTTAAAACTTGAAAACACGAAGAACATCGTAAAACTGGACATACGCCGTTATAGTAAAATCGGGGGCTGTTTCGGGTTGGATAATTAAAAACTATCTTAAACTTTGAATTTAAAGTTGGTTTTCTGAGAAAATGTTATTTCATATGAACGTAATAATATCTCTAAAAATGGTGGTTAAACTCAAAGTAGAAACATGTTTTTTTTTTCAAAATGGTCATCAAGGTGTCATTTTTTCGACAGATATGACTACTCTTTATAAATAGACTTGTAACCTGTAACTCCGACTATAAACCACCACTTTTTCAGTTTAGTTCTATAAATTAGATTTCATTACAAAACCATAGCAATTTGATTCACTCAAAACCGATTTGTAACGAAGAAGTTATGGGCAAAACAATATTGGTTAAAAATGGCTAAAATGACTACGGGATTGTTTTTATAATATCTATACTAACCATATCCTAGCTAACTTTTTCTGTATTATACATGTATTTATACATGTTTTTACTATTTTCCTTGTACTATACTAGTCTTGGTTAATCCCGAGACAATATACAATACGTCAGATAAATCGTAAGACACATGTACACAATACGCCGAGATTACTTCAAAGACAATAGTTGTACAATGGGTCGTGATTGAGTCTTAGACAATACATATACAATACGTCAGATAAATCGTAAGACACATGTACACAATACGTCGAGATTTCTTTAAAGACAATAGTTGTACAATGGGTCGTGATTGAGTCTTAGATAATACATATACAATACGTCAGATAAATCGTAAGACACATGTACACAATACGTCGAGATTACTTCAAAGACAATAGTTGTATAATGGGTCGTGATTGAGTCTTAGACAATACGTCTTGATTATTCCAGGGTGATATTTTGGACTATATATATGGACTACTAACATTGGACTACTAACATTGGACTACTAACGTTGGACTGCTAACTTGACAACTTAAATCATCAACACGTAAATAAAAATATGATGTGAATATATTTCTATCATACATTGATATATATGTATATAATTATTATAGGTTCGTGAATCGATCCGTGGCCAAGTCTAATTTTCAACGAATTGAAAATCTGTGCAAGTGAGTTTCATTACTCCCTTTTTACATATATTTTTTAGCTGAGAATACATGCGCTGTTTTATAAACTGTTTTACGAAATGGACACAAGTACATACTTAATTCTACACTGAGTTTAAACCGAAAATCCCTTAGCTTTGATAACTAGTAACTGCCGGTTATAAGAACTGGTGGGCGCGAGTAGTTGTATATGGATCCATAGGGCTTGACATCCCCGTCCGTTCCAGGTATAGAGACCCTAACCTGAACTATAAAGCGGACGTATGCTATTTGAGTTTAGTACATGTTGGTTTGCGTGTATTGTACATGTTGGTTGCATGTATATTAAAACAGGGGTACTTATTATATATACATTAAGTTTAGTTACCAGGGTGCTCAATTTCGTAGAATATTTTGATAAACGATTTGTATGAAACAACTGAAATCTTGTGGTCCACCTTTATATACAGATTATGCACAATATTAAAACTATGAACTCACCAACCTTTGTGTTGACACTTTTAGCATGTTTATTCTCAGGTCCCTAGAAGTCTTCCGCTGTTTGCTTATACAATATACAAGTTATGTGCATGGAGTCATACATGCTTTATTCGAGAAAACTTTGCATTCACAAAATCATCACCATGTATCTTATTTTGACTGCATTGTCAACGGATGTATTATTGTAAACTATTATTTACGGTGATTGTCTATATGTAGAAATCATCAGATGTCAAAAACCTTGGATTTAGATATTCATTTATGGTGTGAATTTTCTAAAGAATGTAATGTTTACAAAACGTATCATGTAGAGGTCAGTACCTCGCAATGGGACCAAATGTTATTGTATTCGTCCATATAGATTTGGACGGGCCATCACAGTTGGTATCAGAGCATTAGTCTTAGCGAACCAGGTCTTACATTAGTGTGTCTAACTGATAGTTGTTATGATACATTAGTAAGTATGTACTTCGACCATGTTTGCATGTCAAAAAGTTTTGCTTATCATTTCTTGTCGAAAATAACCTGTTTATCATTCTTAAGTCTAGACACGTCTTACTGCATTTATTGCATAGATAGTGTATAGATAAATTCATATCTTAGCATATCTGATACTGTATCCTTTGTCTCACAACTTCCGAAAATTCCTCCGTAATTTGCGGGATCCTTTGTACTCTATATAGGTATTCTATACAAATAGAATATCATCCGATATCCGAAAATCGTTTCATATCAAAAATCCTTTATCTAACCGTGTAAGATGAATCTTGCAACTAGTTCAAGTTCCTTAGATTCCGACAGCTATTCCGATATGAATTTCTACCTGAGCTCCGAAAGCAGTGTAACCAGAATGGACCAACCAATCAGCCATCACCAATTCTGGACGAATTAGGGATGGGTTCGTAGTCGACTTAATCAGTGGAGACAATAAGAAGGCGATCCCTTCCATCTACCAAATTTCCCTCTTGGCGAAGAACCTGAAGCACTTACCGGCGAACCTGTCCGAAACACCATCTTCACCCTCATTTCCAGAATAGATCTCAACGATTACGTCATATCTACTATTCTAAACCTTATTCATCCACTCATTCTGACCGCCCATCATCCCGGAGTAATAGAAGAAGTCAACGAACTTTGCGATCGAGTAATTAATCTGGAGAATATTGTGCACAACTTACAAGCACCAGCAACACCACCGGCATCACCAGTACCCCCATCAACAGCACCTGTATCACCAGCAGTCTCACCATCATCAGCAACACCTGCAGTACCACAAGCTCCACAAGTTCCATAACCACCGCAGATATCAACACATCAATCACCAATAAGAATATTATACTATCGAGTTATGAAATATTAACTCATTCTTTCCAAAGAATTTATATATATATATCTATTTTATATATGAATTTTGAAACCATATTATATCTTTTCATACTAATTTGATACGTGTGAATTTTGAAGGGTAATTACTACTCGATTAATTCACATTACTAAAATGCCATGATATACATCCTTCGTTAACAACCTAAATCTCTGCATCACCTCAAAGAATTCTATCCCCTAATAAACCAAGTGTATTATTCAATTATAAGTTTGATTTTACACTTTCATTTTAGATGTACCTGAAATTTTTTAGAAAATATCATTCGTACTTACGAAGTTCACAAGAATTCCACGAACACCAACATCTTCCACCGAGAAATATTTAAGTTCACAATTAATATGTTACACTGTACACTCTTCAATTATTCGATATTCATTATCTATACTCACTACTTTCACAACGATATACATTCTTCCATAGAAATCAGAACAACCATTTTCATTCAGATTCAATTACATATTCTGATTTTGACAGATCAGAATCCAAGACATAACAGATGACATCACTCTTAGATTCTTACACCTTTCAAAACCATACTTTGAATTCAAAACTGTAGTAGAACATCACTCTTATTCATAAAACCCAGAAATATATTCAAAATCCTAAATGAATTCATTTTAAACATCACATGTATATCAACGATTACAACCTACGTTCAAACCCTTTATGATTTTTGAAAACACCTCAACTATCGAACAAACGAGAAGATGAACCAACAACGCAATATCGATAGAAGGAAAGAGTTATACTTATAGTCATACACCTGGAAAGCTCTCAAAACCTAAGTAAGACTTTAACACGTATCCGTAATAAATCCTTCGGCATTATTATTACTGAAAATAACTTTGCAATTCCTTTTCAAGTATACAGTTTTGTCACACCTTCAGCAAGTCAACTTCGACTTTTCATTCGGACAAGCCTTAATTAAACCTTGACATATACGATTGTCTTTCTATCATTATTACCGGGAACCTTTTATGATCCACCATATTAGTGGTAAACGTACTAGCGACTCCGTTACTCTGCAACTTAAGCCTCTCTGGAAATCACTATATTTATTCCTTGAAATTTTATCATGTACTCATCAAACGCCTTGTAACGATAGCTGCTATACCAATGCCGGGAAGCATCAATCATTGATTCCGCAGCGTTTCTATGTCAACAGTTACATATATACATATGATGTCTATCTCCTGGACTTACGTACTCCAATTCTGGAATTCTGAAAAGCACCCAACCTGCGAATTAGCTCTCCGAGTTTGAAAATGCTGATGAAGCAGCAAAAACTGTAAACGACCTTAACAGTCAAAAGTTTGACGATAGAGAATAGAGTGTTGGAAACGCTCAACAGAAAAATTGATACTGGAAAGCGGATTAAGCAAAACTATGAAGGAGACGGTAAACAAATCACAAGGACTAAACTTGTACATAAAGAATTCAGATGATTCTGTATCCGATAAAATCTTTAGCGAATATCTTGCTCCTTACTTATTCTATATTCTTGCGAAAGAATTTTCCTCATCAACCTTCAATCTTAGAAATTCCAAAAATATCATCATAAATATCCTCGATATTTCTGAGGATATTTTCATAATTATTCTTGTCCAAAATTATTTATCTCTTTGTGCTATCCGTATTACATCATATAGGAAACTGTTTTAGTTTCTAAATTTCTATAAACTTCGAGTTTAAATTATGAATGTTTTTGAAGTAGTGTTGGGAATTGAAGCATGAGTTAGTATAATATAATGACGCCTGATCACCGTGGTTATATTACAGTAAGTCATGCTAAGTTCTAATGGAACGTAATGATTCACAGATCATACCATCATCATGTTCCATGTTACACGATTCTTTCATTCTATTTAACCTCTAAACATAACAAAAACACATTTTCTTGATAGTTCTATCTTTTTCGTGATACCGGTATTTTACCAAATTAAATCGTGCTATTATAATTTCTTTCTGCTTAGAACATTAGTTATCTTCATTCGAAATTTCATACCTACATATTCGAGACGTCTTGATTGCTATACTTAAAAGTCGAAAAGAGAAAACAAAAGCATGGAGCTCCAAAATATAAAGCACAATAACAATACAGAAATTAAAAACCGTATATATCAATGCGTATAGCAATATAAAGATACGAGAGAATGATAAATACAACAATCCCAAGAGCATAATAGAAATAAATAGTTTCCTCCGGTGGGAGCTAGAAAAGAAGGATAATGGTGCGAACGTCAATATTCGGTCAAGAACCAGAACTGGATTGAGCATTTCCACAATCTTTTGAATGTATGAATTTGGGAAGAAGGTAGGGATGGTGAAAATAATGAGACGGAAGAGGTCAATTTATAGGAGTAATATCAGATAAAGCAATCGAGGTAGGTTACCGGATTTAATTAAAGAGAATCCTAATTTCCTTAAATCCCGAAGAATCAAATCTTATATAAATTTCGAAGATTTTCTTTACATTCCTTGAAATCCGAAAATCAACTATGACTACGTCAAAAGTTAAGACGAAACTTTAGTTTCTCAATTCCATCTTTTACGATAGCTTCATTCATACTTTTCGCGTAATCGAATTGTTCTATCCATATTTTCGCAAAGATGAAAAACTCTATATTTATTGAACTCATGCTATTCATAAACGGAACTCGACTCATTCAAGGTATTCAAAATACTCCATTAATCTATTTCCTTAATAATGATTATAGGAACAATCGAATTCATGATGAGAATTCAAGTTATATCATATTCCTTGATACGAGAATATTCTAGTTTTCGTTACAAACTTTCCTTAACTAAATTTCGGGACGAAATTTCTTTAACGGGTAGGTATTGTGATGACCCGGAAATTTTCGACCAAATTTAAACATAATCTTTATATGATCTCGACACGATAAGCAAAGTCTGTTAAGTTGAAATTCAAAAATTTGGATATGTGTTCATGTAACCTTCGACTTTTCCAGACGATTCACGAACCACTATTTGTAAATAAGATATGTATAGAAATATATGTATATATTTGAGATTGGTATTTACATATATATAAATGTTTCCAACATGTTAAGAAATCAAACTTGTTAAGACTTGATTAATTGAAACAGATTTTATGTAAACGTTTGACCACCCAGTTTGTCCGACGATTCTCGAACGTTAAAACTTGTAAAAATGACATGATGATATATATATGAACATATGTATATATTTAACATGATACAATGATAAGTAAGCATCTCATTAAGTATATTAACAATAGGTTATATACATAAAATGAGACTACTAAATTAAGGAATTCGAAACAAGATATATATGTAACGGTTATCGACGTAATAACGTCTTAATTAACATAAATACATATGTATTGTATTAAGATATATTAATACATTATGTTTAACATGATAAAATGATAATTAAGTATATCATTAAGTGTATTAACAGTGAGCTATATACATAAAGTGAGACTACTAACTTAAGGGTTTCGAAATAATATATATATATGTAACGATTAACGACGAAATAACGACTTAATTAAAATGTATATATATGTAATGTATTAAGAAGTATTAATACACATTTGAAAGACTTAAAGACATATATCAAAATACTTATAATTAACAAAGATAGTTATAATCGTATTCCCATTCATTTTCATCAAGAATTCTACACGTATTCATACGGTATTTTCACCCGTATAATACCCAGCTTCTAGATGTATATACTATTGGTATATACACTCAAATGATTAGCTCTTAGCAGCCCTCAATTAGTCAATAAACATGTGGAACCAACCATTAGACAACTAGCATGACTTATGAGCAAGAAAACAAAACAAGAACTCCTTTAACCCCACTCACCACTCACCACTCACCATTCACTTCATTTCATTTCTAATTTTCTTTCTAATTCTCTCTCAAAACACACACACCTCCTCAAGAATGAAATTTCCAGTAAACTAATCATCATCTTCATCAAAAACTACTTCAAAAGCTATAATTATCATAGGAAGAACACTTCAAGAACACTTCGAAAATCCTTTCAAGTTTGCAAGATTACTTTCCATCTTTCTAGTCCATTCCAAGTAATCATCTAAGATCAAGAAACTCTTATTATTTACAGTAGGTTATCATTCTAAATCAAGGTAATATTCATATTCAAGCTTTGATTCGATTTCTATAAATATAACTATCTTTAATCAAGTAGTAATCTTACTTGAACTTGTTTTCATTCCATGATTCTACTTCAAGAACTTCCAAGCCATCAAAGATCCTTTGAAGCTCAAGATTAATTTTTGTCATTTATAGTAGGTTTACCTACTAAACTTGAGGTAGTAATGATGTTCATAGCCTTGCTCAATTCTTACATATATAACTATCTTATTCGAAGAAAATAACTTGTAATCACTAGAACATAGTTTAGTTAATTATAAACTTGTTCACAAACAAACTTAATTCTTCTAACTTGACTTTAAAAACAACTTCACACATGTACTATATCTATATGATATGCTAACATAAGGATTTAAAACTTGAAAACACGAAGAACACCGTAAAACTGGACATACGCCGTCATAGTAAAACCGGGGGCTGTTTCGGGTTGGATAATTAAAAACTATCTTAAAATTTGAATTTAAAGTTGGTTTTCTGAGAAAATGTTATTTCATATGAATATAATAATATATCTAAAAATGGTGGTTAAACTCAAAGTAGAAACATGTTTTTTTTTCAAAATGGTCATCAAGGTGTCATTTTTTCGACAGATATGACTACTCTTTATAAATAGACTTGTAACCTGTAACTCCGACTATAAACCACCAATTTTTCAGTTTAGTTCTATAAATTAGATTTCATTACAAAACCATATCAATTTGATTCACTCAAAACCGATTTGTAACGAAGAAGTTATGGGCAAAACAATATTGGTTAAAAATGGTTAAAATGACTACGTGATTGTTTTTATAAAATCTATACTAACCATATCCTAGCTAACTTTTTCTGTATTATACATGTATTTATAAATATCTTGACTATTTTCCTTGTACTATACTAGTCTTGGTTAATCCCGAGACAATATACAATACGTCGGATAAATCGTAAGACACATGTACACAATACGTCGAGATTACTTCAAAGACAATAGTTGTACAATGGGTCGTGATTGAGTCTTAGACAATACATATACAATACGTCAGATAAATCGTAAGACACATGTACACAATACATCGAGATTACTTCAAAGACAATAGTTGTACAATGGGTCGTGATTGAGTCTTAGACAATACATATACAATACGTCAGATAAATCGTAAGACACATGTACACAATACGTCGAGATTACTTCAAAGAAAATAGTTGTATAATGAGTCGTGATTGAGTCTTAGACAATACGTCTTGATTATTCCACGGTGATATTTTGGACTATATATATGGACTACTAACATTCGACTACTAACGTTGGACTGCTAACTTGACAACTTAAATCATCAACACGTAAATAAAAATATGATGTGAATATATTTCTATCATACTTTGATATATATGTATATAATTATTATAGGTTCGTGAATCGATCCGTGGCCAAGTCTGATTTTCAACGAATTGAAAATCTGTGCAAGTGAGTTTCATTACTCCCTTTTTACATATATTTTTGGGCTGAGAATACATGCGCTGTTTTATAAACTGTTTTACGAAATGGACACAAGTACATACTTAATTCTACACTGAGTTTAAACTGAAAATCACTTAGCTTTGGTAACTAGTAACTGCCGGTTATAAGAACAGGTGGGCGCGAGTAGTTGTATATGGATCCATAGGGCTTGACATCCCCGTCCGTTCCAGGTATAGAGACCCTAGCCTGAAATATAAAGCGGACGTATGCTATTTGAGTTTAGTACATGTTGGTTTGCGTGTATTGTACATGTTGGTTGCATGTATATTAAAACAGGGGTACTTATTAAATATACGTTAAGTTTAGTTACCAGGGTGTGACATCCTCCAGATAGGGCCTGGAAGAATAACGTCACTAATTATGTCAAATCACAGTTGTATAAACGAGAACGACTCTACATGAGACGTATTGTTGAGTTTTGCAGCGGAAGATAAATATGTCTTTAATTGATATGATATGTAATGAAGACTCCAAGCATAGCAAGC
The DNA here is from genome assembly GCF_046630445.1 of Rutidosis leptorrhynchoides. NCBI lineage: Eukaryota > Viridiplantae > Streptophyta > Magnoliopsida > Asterales > Asteraceae > Rutidosis > Rutidosis leptorrhynchoides. The sequence goes on from NC_092335.1 coordinate 475,473,494, forward strand.
AATCATCATCAAAGCAGTAGATATACAGCGGAAGCAATATTTAAGTACCTGGGAATAAACATGCTTAAAAAGTCAACACGAGGTTGGGTGAGTTCATAGGTTTGTCATAAATAATGATTTCAATAACAGTGTTAGACCACAAAATTTAGTTTGTAAAGTTGATCTCGCAAGATCAAAAGTTATGCCAGTGCGTGATATTAAGTTTGACCGTTTGTTTTAGACCACAAGATTTAGTTTGTAAAGTTGATCTCGCAAGATCAAAAGAAATAGTTATGCCAATTCGTGATATTTAAACTAAACGATAGTATGCCCCATGACAAGAAAGTTCTACTTGTCGGTTTAATTTCATTATCAAGTAATACAAAGACATAGTCAAATGTATCGGGGACGTTACTCCCGATAGGCCTATCCCCAATAATTAAGCATGCAATCAACGAGCATTTGAAAATATCACTGTAGGGACTTAGTCGGACATAGCCGGGTATAGCATAGTTTTAATAGTTGGTACTGATATTTAGACTAGACTTTCAAGTTTACCCCGTGTCAAGTTTATCATTTATACTTGTCGGTTGGGGGCTTGCTGGTCATAGCCCAACATATCACAGTTTAAAAGTTGATACGTGTAAGTACTGATATTTAGACTAGCCTTTCAAGTTTACCCCGTGTTAAGTTTATCATTTATACTTACCGGTTGGGGGCTTGCTGGTCGTAGCCCAACATATCACAGTTTAATAGTTAATATGTGTAAAACAGTTATAAAAGTTGTGCATGTATTCTCACCCCAAAAGTTATAAAACAGTTATGAAACAGTAAAAAGTGGGGCTATGAATTCACGAAAAATCAGTTTTAGTATTCGTATTCATTTCATAAAAACAGTTATAAAAGTAGCGCATGTATTCTCAGCCCAAAAATGTAAAGAGTAAAAGGGAGCATATGAAAACTCACAAAAAAAATAGCAGTTGAAGTATTCCTTGAAAGGAATGAAATGAATGGAAATAAGTGACCGGGATCTCAACCTAGAGATAGAATGTACGATCAGATAAGAATGGTAACTATACCAATGATAATGGTTTTCTGAAAGAAATTCCATTTTCGGAAAGGTTACTATCTATGGAAATTTTCCACTTTTAGTAACTTTCCAATTATAGAAAGTTCGGGTTATAATCTTTAACAAGACGTTGTACGAAAATCTCAAATCTCGTTGCTATCATACAAGTCACTTGAATGATCAGTTGTTACCGGTTGGCCCAGGATCTCTTGACCAAAATCTATGTTTGGCATTCGAGATCCACAAGCGTCCCATAATGGTACCAAGGATCACCCTAGGCCTTAAGTAGCGTTGAGGTTCATATATAGTGCACGTTATCTTGATTATAACCTTGGTGATAATAACGATAGTAATAATAATAATAATTGAAAATGGAAACATCACTCACGTATCAATATTGTGACTCAATATTGCAGGAAAAAGTACGCAGATTTAACGGACATTATAAATGCTAGGTTAACCTCACGAACAATACCCATAACCTCCATAGCTATAATCCATACTTTCCTTAGCTCTATCCTTCTCATAAAACCCATTTTGAAATGACCCGCTCATGACTTCGTCGTAGTATTTTATGTATAAATAATAATATGTTATAATTCAGTACGCTTATAACTACCTTTATTGGTTTGATTCTTGATTAAGAATACTAATAATGAAGTGTAAGAACAAAGATGATAATGGAGAGAAAGAAAGAAACACTTTGTAAGTGTGAGAAATTGTGCAAGTTTAATGCTTGCATTCATGAGTATTTATAGCCTAAAATTTCAATATAAAAATACATACTTTATGTACCAAAATTGACTATATGTATACTAGTTTATAATTAGTCAACATAAGGATGTACTAGTTTATACTTTCTTTTTATTTATTTTTAGTCAACATAAGGATGTATTTGTTTAGGATTCTTTTTAGTCTCATTATTATTATTATTATTATTATTATTATTATTATTATTATTATTATTATTATTATTATTATTATTATTATTATTATTATTATTATTATTACATTTACTACATGATAAGTATTATTACATTTACTTCATTTCAAAATATATATTTGAAATATTTATTTAATATTTAGTTTTACAAAATCAATTATATTTTAAAGTTTATTTTAAAATCATTTAAATAATAGAAATTATTATAACACGTAACGTTTTTAATTATTATATTATATATATATATATATATATATATATATATATATATATATATATATATATATATATATATATATATATATATATTTACATAAAATTTGTTCGTGAATCGTCGGAATCATATAAAAGTTAGGTTTAAATTTTGTCGGAAATTTCCGGGTTGTCATAGTACCTACCCGTTAAAAGAAATTTCGTCCCGAAATTTTAGTTGTTGCCATCAGTCGGCATTGTTTGTAAATAACTGAGGATATTTTCGTTTTTATTTGGTCTTCACATTCCCAGGTATACTCGGGACCTTGCGTGAATTCCAACGGATAGAATATTGTTTTGTTTCAAGCGTTTAAATCATACGAACTATAAATTCTACAGGTTCTTCTACGAAGTGCATTTTATCATTAATACAGAGATCATTCAAAATGATGATGTTATACAAGTCATTTCAGTAAATTGGATACATGAAATGTGTTATGAATAGTATAGAGCTCATTTAAAACCTTGAGCGTTTTATGCCGTAATATTAGGGCAGACAAATAGAGAGGAGTTCGTGAAAATCACGGTCATGAAATTTGATAGAGATCGTTATTGTTTACAACAAGAATATTGTAATGATTATTATGAGTTGAAAATTAGAGTTTTATCGACATTAAATAATATGGATAAAATGATTCGATTATAGAAAGAGTATAAACGAAGCTATCGCAAAAGAGTAAATGAGAAAATTAAATGTTCGCCTTAACTTTTGACGTAGTTACGATTGATTTCCGGATTTCAAGGAATTAAAGAAATCTTCGAAATCTTTATAAGATTTGATTCTCCGGTAATTACGGAATTTAGGATTTTCTTTAATTAAATTCGGTGAATTGCCTTGATTGCTGTGTCTGGAATTTTACTATAAATTAGCTTCTTCCGTTTCATTATCTTCACCACCTCTATACTTTCTTTCTCAATTCATACTTCCAAAAGTTTTGTTAATATGCTCAATCCAGTTATTGTTCTTGACCTTATATTGGTTATCGCCACAATCATCCTTCTTTTACAACTCCCACCAGAGGAGTCTGTTTACTTCCACTATGCTCTAGGGATTATAGTGTTTATTATTCTTCCGTGTCTTTATATTGCTATACGCATTGATATACACGGTTTGTAATTTCAGTGTTGTTATCGGACTTTATATTTTCCCTTATATGTCGGATATCTTTGCCTTTTTATTCTCCTCTCGACTCTAAGCGAGTAATGGTCCAGAATTTGTAGGTATGAAGTTTCGAATAATCATAATATACAAAGCAGAAGGAAAGGTAATAGCACGATTTGATTTGTCAAATTACCAGACTATCCGGAAAAGATGGAACTATCAAGAAAATATGTTCTTGATATGTTTAAAGGTTAAATAGAATGTAAGAGTCGTGTAACATGGCAAATGATGAGTATAAAGTCTATGAATCATCATCTTCCATTAAAAATTTAGCATGACTTACTGTAATATAATCACGTTGGCCTGACGTCATTATATTATACTAACTCATGCTTCAATTTCCAACACTTCTCCAGAATTCATTCATAATTTATACTTGTATGTTACAGCAATATAGAAACTAAAACAGTTTCCTTTATTATGTAACACAGATAGTGCGAAGTGGTATATAATTTCTGACAAGAATATTTATGAAGATATCTTCAGAAATATCGAGGATATTTATGATGATATTTTCGGAATTTCTAAGTTCGAAGAGTGATGAAGAAAATTTTCCGCAAGATTTTAACATGAGTTCGGGCAAGATATTCCCTAAAGATTTCATTGGTTCCAGAATTACCTGAATTCTTTGAATATAGGGTATGGTCCTTGTATTTTTCCTTGGTCTTCTTCATGGTTTGCTCAGTCCGTTTTTCAGTACCAAATTTTCTATCGAGCGTTCCTAACACTCCATTCTTTTATCATCAACTTTTGGCCATTTAGACCATCCACAATTTTGCTGTTTCCTCTGCATTTAATGCAGCCATATTTGAATCATCGGTTATCAATCCGAGACGGTTTCAAGAAATTTCATTTTTAGATGATTAAACGTTGATTGTAATCGTCAACGGATCTAATGGTTAACGAATAGGCGTTGTTGATTTCAAAAGTAATGAATGATAATTTTGGTGGTTTGATGTGATAATTCATCATAGAATACGAATGAATATGAGAGTCAGAATTGTACAATGTAACATATTGATGTGAGATATAAATATTTCTCAGGTATTACCTACCCGTTAAAATATTTTCACAATTAACAGTTTGTACAAAAGAGTTTTAATTACAGTCTTTATGAAAATATACGTACATATATATTTTCTTTCAAATGTAATCATGGATGTAATGAGTTAATATAATTTTAAACTCATTTGATTTACGGTCGAAACGAGAATGAACAATCTACAAAACCTTAGAGATTTCATAATTGTTGCGAAATATTTCTTTAATAAAGTTATGAATCAATACTTTCGTTGTTATTGATATACCTCAGTGTATGATTATTGATGCTGGTGGAATTCTTGTGAACTTCACAAGGCACGAATGATGTTTTCTATAAGGTTTCGAGTACACAGGGAATGGAAGTATACAATCAATTATGTATTTGAGTAATACACTTGGTTTATTATGAAATGGAGTTTATTGTGTTGAAGCAGTGATTAACGATTGTTAAGTCATAACGAAGGGTGTACATCATAGCATATTAGTGATATGAATTGACCAAGTAGTACATACTAGTTGAGATTCACACGTAATTGCTTAGTACTATAAGATTTATTATTGTTCTAAATCATATGTATATATATATATATATATATATATATATATATATATATATATATATATATATATATATATATATATATATATATATATATATATAAAGTATACATATATAATTCTTCACGAAGAATGAGTCAATACATCTTAACTCGTTATTACTAATATTCCTTGGTTGCTATGGTGTTGCTGTTGCTGATACTGGTGGTGCTGGTTATGCTGCTGGTGCTGCTGCTGCTGGTGCTTGTAGGTTTTGCACCATATTTTCTAAAGCCACTACTCGAGCGCGAAGCTCGTTGACTTCTTCTATTATTCCGGGATGATTGGCGGTTCGGACGAGTGGATAAATAAGATCTGAAATTCTAGATATTATATATTCGTGAGGGGATATCCTGTAAATGAGGGTGAAAATGGTGTTCCGGATTGGTTCGCCGGTAAGCACTTCAGGTTCTTCGCCAAATAGGGCAATGCGGTGGGTGAAAAGGATCACCTTCTTCACTTCTCCATTGGTTAAGTAGACTACGAACCCACCCCCAATTCATCCAGAAAAGGTGATGACTAATTGGTTGGTTCATTCCGGTTACGCTGCCGTTGGAGCTCGAGGAGTTCGAGGAATCAAGTGAGAAATCCATATTATATGTTTTGAATAGGGTTTGATATGAAATGGGTGTTAGATACTGAATGATATATTCGTCTCCTTGAATATGTATATATAGCAAAAAAAATTCCGTAATTTACGGAGGAAATTTAGGAAAAATGTTAGACAAAGTCTATTGGGATAGATATTATAAGATATGATTTGTCTATACTCTAATAATGGCAGTATGATGTGTCAAGATCATAAAATGATAAGTATGTAATCTAATAATCTTTCGATTAAAGACTTTCAATTCGTATACTATGATAACCTAATGACATTTTCGGGTTCGCAAACCGATGCATAAAGGTATAAGGCACGTGATATAACAGGGAGTTATATACGTTTGAGTATGAATAGTAACAATTATAGGAGTTTCAAAAATCATGGATAATATTTCATGTAATACATATGTAATACACAAAACCATGATAGATGACATAGGAATGTCAAGAATTTCAGAAATCATGGTGTCGCATTTAAATGCGGTGGCGTAATTGGATAATACTTAGGAAAATGAACAGAGTTCTTAGATTGACACGGCATTCTAAGATAAGTAAGGTTTCTAAAGTATAGTATAGCATTTAACAACTAAAGCAATAATTAAAGGCACTATGGTCAAGGAAAGTTGTAGTCCTGCATTGCTAAGGTACCTAATTGTATAAGGCACACATAAAATGCAATCCTGATTCTCTACAACAACCTGCTCTGATACCAATCTGTGACGTCCTCCAGATAGGGCCTGGAAGAATAACGTCACTAATTATATCAAATCACAGTTGTATAAACGAGAACGACTCTACATGAGACGTTTTGTTGAGTTTTGCAGCGGAAGATAAATATGTCTTTAATTGATATGATATGTAATGAAGACTCCAAGCATAGCAAGCAATCATCATCAAAGCAGTAGATATACAGCGGAAGCAATATTTAAGTACCTGAGAATAAACATGCTTAAAAAGTCAACACGAGGTTGAGTGAGTTCATAGGTTTGTCATAAATAATGATTTCAATAACAGTGTTAGACCACAAAATTCAGTTTGTAAAGTTGATCCCGCAAGATCAAAAGTTATGCCAGTGCGTGATATTAAGTTTGACCGTTTGTTTTATACCACAAGATTTAGTTTGTAAAGTTGATCCCGCAAGATCAAAAGAAATAGTTATGCCAATTCGTGATATTTAAACTAAACGATAGAATGCCCCATGACAAGAAAGTTCTACTTGTCGGTTTAATTTCATTATCAAGTAATACAAAGACATAGTCAAATGTATCGGGGACGTTACTCCCGATAGGCCTATCCCCAATAATTAAGCATGCAATCAACGAGCATTTGAAAATATCACTGTAGGGACTTAGTCGGACATAGCCGGGTATAGCATAGTTTTAATAGTTGGTACTGATATTTAGACTAGACTTTCAAGTTTACCCCGTGTCAAGTTTATCATTTATACTTGTCGGTTGGGGGCTTGCTGGTCATTGCCCAACATATCACAGTTTAATAGTTGATACGTGTAAGTACTGATATTTAGACTAGACTTTCAAGTTTACCCTGTGTTAAGTTTATCATTTATACTTATCGGTTGGGGGCTTGCTGGTCATAGCCCAACATATCACAGTTTAATAGTTAATACGTGTAAAACAGTTATAAAAGTTGTGCATGTATTCTCACCCCAAAAGTTATAAAACAGTTATGAAACAGTAAAAAGTGGGGCTATGAATTCACGAAAAATCAGTTTTAGTATTCGTATTCATTTTATAAAAACAGTTATAAAAGTAGCGCATGTATTCTCAGCCCAAAAATGTAAAGAGTAAAAGGGAGCATATGAAAACTCACAAAAAAATAGCAGTTGAAGTATTCCTTGAAAGGAATGAAATGAATGGAAATAAGTGACCGGGATCTCAACCTAGAGATAGAATGTACGATCAGATAAGTATGGTAAGTATACCAATGATAATGGTTTTCTGAAAGAAATTCCATTTTCGGAAAGGTTACTATCTATGGAAATTTTCCACTTTTAGTAACTTTCCAATTATAGAAAGTTCGGGTTATAATCTTTAACAAGACGTTGTACAAAAATCTCAAATCTCGTTGCTATCATACAAGTCACTTGAATGATCAGTTGTTACCGGTTGGCCCAGGATCTCTTGACCAAAATCTATGTTTGGCATTCAAGATCCACAAGCGTCCCATAATGGTACCAAGGATTACCCTAGGCCTTAAGTAGCGTTGAGGTTCATATATAGTGCACGTTATCTTGATTATAACCTTGGTGATAATAACGATAGTAATAATAATAATAATTGAAAATGGAAACATCACTCACGTATCAATATTGTGACTCAATATTGCAGGAAAAAGTACGCAGATGTAACGGACATTACAAATGCTAGGTTGACCTCACGAACAATACCCATAACCTCCATAGCTATAACCCATACTTTCCTTAGCTCTATCCTTCTCATAAAACCCATTTTGAAATGACCCGCTCATGACTTCGTCGTAGTATTTTATGTATAAATAATAATATGTTATAATTCAGTAGGCTTATAACTACCTTTATTGGTTTGATTCTTGATTAAGAATACTAATAATGAAGTGTAAGAACAAAGATGATAATGGAGAGAAAGAAAGAAACACTTTGTAAGTGTGAGAAATGGTGCAAGTTTAATGCTTGCATTCATGAGTATTTATAACCTAAAATTTCAATAAAAAAATACATACTTTATGTACCAAAATTGACTATATGTATACTAGTTTATAATTAGTCAACATAAGGATGTACTAGTTTATACTTTCTTTTTATTTATTTTTAGTCAACATAAGGATGTATTTGTTTAGGATTCTTTTTAGTCTCATTATTATTATTATTATTATTATTATTATTATTATTATTATTATTATTATTATTATTATTATTATTATTATTATTATTATTATTATTATTATTATTATTATTATTATTATTACATTTACTACATGATAAGTATTATTTTCTTTTTACTAATTCACTACATTGAAAATATATATATATATATATATATATATATATATATATATATATATATATATATATATATATATATATATTCATTTCAAAATATATATTTGAAATATTTATTTAATATTTAGTTTTTCAAAATCAATTATATTTTAAAGTTTATTTTAAAATCATTTAAATAATAGAAATTATTATAACACGTAACGTTTTTAATTATTATATATATATATATATATACATAAAATTTGTTCGTGAATAGTTGAAATCATATAAAAGTTAGGTTTAAATTTTGTCGGAAATTTCCGGGTTGTCATACAGGGTGCTCAATTTCGTAGAATATTTTGATAAAAGATTTGTATGAAACAACTGAAATCTTGTAGTCCACCTTTATATACAGATTATACGCAATATTAAAACTATGAACTCACCAACCTTTGTGTTGACACTTTTAGCATGTTTATTCTCAGGTCCCTAGAAGTCTTCCGCTATTTGCTTATACGATATACAAGTTATGTGTATGGAGTCATACATGCCTTATTCTAGAAAACTTTGCATTCACAAAATCATCACCATGTATCTTATTTTGACTGCATTGTCAATGGATGTATTATTGTAAACTATTATTTACGGTGATTGTCTATATGTAGAAATCATCAGATGTCAAAAACCTTGGATTTAGATATTCATTTATGGTGTGCATTTTCTAAAGAATGCAATGTTTACAAAACGTATCATGTAGAGATCAGTACCTCGCAATGGGACCAAATGTTATTGTATTCGTCCATATAGATTTTGACGGGCCATTACACTTAATAATAATAATACTAATAATAATAATAATAATACTAATACTTAATAATAATAATAATCAAAATCATGATAATATTAATGATAATAATTTATATTCTAGTAATAATAACAATAATATTAATAATGAAGATTTTTGGTTTTGAAAAACTACCTCTAAAAGCTTTAAAAAAAATAGTTGCCACCAGTTGGGATCGAACCCGAGACCTCTCGCTCACACCTCCAACACCCAACCATTCGTCCAGTTTAATTTATCTGATATTATATCCCCCTAATTATTTACAACCCGTATTACCTTGCTTCCATTTTCATCTTCAACAATTGATCAAAGCAAATCAATCACAACCATACTTCAATGAATTGATTTGAAGACTTTTAAACGAAACAAAATCAATCCATATAGAGTGTTTGTATCAATTAGCAAAAAAAAAAACAAAAAATATAAAAGAAGAAAAAAAAGAGCTGCTGTCGCAAGCTTTAAAAAAAATGTTTTCCAATTTGTGAATGTTTTGGACAGTTGTTACAACATGAAAAAGTTTGTATATCATTCTTATAAACTTTCTAAATCATCCAATTAACTTGAAACATAACAGAAAGTTCGAATTTGATTGAAGAACAAAAGTTGACTTTTTCAATTTAAAACTTTGACTCGACAATTAACAATTAATACGATAAATTGAAGCTTGTAAATTTCCAGATAGTTTGAATAATAGATTCCAAACACAACTGCATTTCTACATTTTTAAAATTTATTCGTTTTCAAGCTATTGTTAATCTCTGTTATGAACAAGTTGAATCTCAAATCGAATTTCAAGTTTTAGATTGTTTTATGATAAAATTGTAACAAGAAAAACGTTCTAATTCAATAATATAAAATTTCTGAATCCTTAATTAAACTTAAAACATAAGAACGAGTTCGAATTTTAAGATGAACGATTCAGTTGACTTTTTAAAGTTTAACTTTGACTCCAAAATTAGAAATCAAACGAAAGAATTAAAGATTAAGAACTTACAGATAGATCATATGGATGATTCCTAACAAGACTGCATTTAAGAATTTTGAAGTTTGATTCATTTTCTAAGTTTTTAAAAATCTAACCAAGAACATAGACTATTCATTTTTTTTATAAACTTTCTGTTTTAATTCCTAAATTGATTAAAGAGTATAATATATATAATGTAGAGTTGCTGTTGTTAATCGTGACTGAATAAGATGGGTAACAAATCGACAGAAACAAAATTTTACACAGTGTTGATAGGTATTTGTAACAAACTCATACACTTTTCTTTATTTTTATAATTTTATAATTATTATTAATAAATAATTAAATATACTAATAATATTAATACTGATTAATAATTATATTAAGAATACTAAGTAATAATAATAGAAATACTAACAATAATAATAGAAACACTAGTATTAATAATGATAATATCAATAAAAATGACAATATTTATAATAATAATAATAATAATAAAAACTATAATAATAATTATAACAATGATAATAATAATATTATTAATAATAATATTAATGATTTTTAAATGTTCAAGGTAATAATAATATTATTATAACAACTATATTTATAATTAATTTTAATATATTAGTATTACATATTATTGATTATATAATATAACTATATAATGTATATTATATACTAACTTATTTTATATCTTATTTTACATATTTAATATTTATATATATTATATATATTACAACATACATATAGTATTAATTGTGTACAGAATTCATATATATATATTTATATATATTTATTTTAATAACATCTTATTTATTTTGTATATTACTCTACATTTTTAATTCAAATGATTAAATGGTATTATATTCATTCAAATTAATATATACACTTATATTTTTATTTACATATATATATTTATTTACATATTTATTTACACACAATTGATCGTGAATCGTCGGGAATAGTCAAAGGTTAATGGAATCCATATAAATAGATCAAAAATTTTTAGACTCAACATTACAGACTTTTCTTATCGTGTCGAAATCATATAAAGATTAAGTTTAAATTTGGTCGGAAATTTTCGGGTCGTTACAGTACCTACCCGTTAAAGAAATTTCGTTCCGAAATTTGATTGAGGTCGTCATGGTCGACAACTAGAATATTTTTATAACGAATATGACTTGGAAAGTAGAGTTTGTCACCATTGAGTATTTTGAATAGAATAATTAAATTACTCGAAGCGTATGAGAGAAGCTATCGCCAAAGATTTGAAATGAAGAAATAGAGATTTGCCTTAGCTTTTGACGTAGTCAAGGTTGAATTTCGGAATTCAAGGGATTTAAGAAAATCTTCGTAATCTGAATAAGATCTGATTCTTCGGGATTTAAGGGAATTAGGATCTCTTTAATTAAATGTGGTGATCTGCCTCGATTGTTACGTCTGATATTTCCATTATAAATTAAACTCTTCCGTTCCATTATTTTCACCATTCCTATACTTTCTTTCTTAATTCTTACTGCTAAAAGATCTGTTAATATGCTCAATCCTGTATTGATCCTTGCTATTATATCAACCATATTTACCGTCATTTTTCTTTTCTATCTTCCATCAGAAGAATATTTTTTCTTCTACAATGCTCTTGGAGTGGCGGTTTTCATAATCCTACCATGTCTCTATCTTTCTATTATTATGGATATCCACGGTTTATAATTTTTCTATTTGCTGTGATTTATACCTCTATATTTCCTTCTTCGATTCTAAAGATTTTGATCATGCTAAATCCAACGTTAGTTCTTGACATTATCCTAACTATTGTCACAATCATCTTTCTTTTTCAACTACCACCAGAGGCATCTGTTTACTTTTACTATTATCTTGGGGTGGTACGATTCTTAATTCTACCATGACTTTATATTGATATTTGTATTAATATCCACGATTTGTAATCTCTGTGTTGTTATTGGGCTTTATATTTTCCCTTATATTTCGGAGCTCTTTGCCTTTTTATTCTCTTCGCGACCTTTAGTAAAGCGAGTAATGGTCCAGAATTTGTAAATATGGAGTTTCGAATGAACTTTATGTTCTAAACAAGAAAGAATATGATAGCACGATTTGATTTGTCAAATTACCAGAATCACTGAGGATAGAACTATCAAGAATATAATTTCTTGATATGTTCAGAGGTTGATTAGAATGAAAGAGTTGTGTAACATGACACATGATGACGATATAGTCTGTGAATCATCACGTTTCATTAGGAATTCATCATGACTTACTGTAATATAACCACGTTGGCCAGGCGCCATTATATTATACTAACTCATGCTTTCATTCCCAACACTTCTCCAGAAATCATTCATAATTTAAACTTGAATTTTTACAGAATAGAGAAACTAAAACAGTTTCCTTTATGATGTAACACGGATAGCACGAAGAGATAGATAATTTCGGACAAGAATAGTTATGAAAATATCCTCAGAAATATCGAAGGTATTTATGATGATATTTTCAGAATTTCTAAGATCGGAGGTTGGTGAAGAAAGATTTTCCGCAAGTTTTAACATGAGTACGGAGCAAGATATTCTCTAAAGATTTCATTGGATACACAATTATCTGGATTCTTTGAATATAGGGTTTGGTCCTTGTATTTATCCTTGGTCTCCTTCATGGTTTACTCAATCCGTTTTTCAGTACCAAATTTTCTATCGAGCGTTCCTAACACTCCATTCTTTATCGTCAAACTTTTGGCCATTAAGACCATCTACAATTTTGCTGTTTCCTCTGCATTTAATGTTACCATATCCGAATTAGTGGTTATCTAATCGAGGTGTTTTGAGAAAATTTTGTTTTTAGATGATTGAATGCTGATTGTAATTTTCAAGATTCATATGATGTTTACGATGAAGTCAAGTGGCAAACTCGAAGAAATGTTTAGTTTCATATGTTATAATCAATATTTTAATACCTTTTAATTATCCAATGTTAGTAGTCCACAGTTAGTAGTCCAAATATAGTCCAATAGTTCATATATAGTTTAATATATAATCTTCGAATTAATTAAGATGTATTGTATATGTAATATCTACGACCCATTGTACAACTATTGTCTTTGAAGTAATCTTGACGTATTGTGTACATGTGTCTTAAGATTTATTCAACATATTGTATATGTAATATCTACAACCCAGTGTACAACTATTGTCTTTGAAGTAATCTCGACGTATTGTGTACATGTGTCTTAAGATTTATTCAACTTATTTAATTCGAAGATTATATTATATTGTCCCGGGATTAACCAAGACTAGTAAATTATAAGAAATAGTCATAAGGGATATAGGAATAGTTAGCTAGGATATTGTTAGCGTGGATTCTTAACAAAATTCTCATACAGTATTAGTGTGTTTTCTAACAAATTTTATTGTGTCCATTATTTCTTCATTATGCCACTTGTTAAATCTTGACTTGGATTATGATCAGTCAAAATCCGAATATGTAATTGAATTGGAATGAAAGTGGTTATGCTTTGAATGAACGGATAGGTATATCTGTGGTGGTAAGTAGGATAGTAAACAATTATTGAATCAGAATTGAAGAATGTACAGTTTAACATATAACTGTGAAATCTAAATATTCCTCGGGTATTACCTACCCGTTAAAATATTTACACAATTAATTAGTTTGTACGAACGAGTTTTTAAATTACAATCTTTATGAAAATATATACTTACATATATATTTTCTTCAGATGTAAACATGGATTTAATAAGTTAATATAATACTAACTCATCTGATTTACTATTAGAACTAGAATACATAATCTCTAAAACATTAAAGATTACATAATCGTCATTTAGAATGAAGATAAACGATGTAGAATAATATGTAGCACGAAGATAATCGATATAGAAAGATACATAGAACGAAGATAAATGATATAGAACGATAGGTAGAACGAAGATCATACTTGAGGTATAGTTTGTGATGTTGAGGCGTGTGATGCGGATGTTGTCGTTGGTGGTACAGGTGTTGATGCTGGTGCCGGTGATGCTGCTGGTGCCGGTGATGCTGCTGGTGCTTGCAAGTTTAGTACCATATTTTCCAAAGCTACAACTCGAGTGCGAAGTTCGTTGATTTCTTCCATTACTCCGCGATGATTTGCGGTTGGGACGAGCGGATGAATATAGTCTAGAATTCTATATATTATGTAATCGTTGCGAGATATTTTGGCAATGAGGGTGAAAATGGTATTTCGGACTGGTTCGCCGGTAAGTGCTTCAGGTTCTTCGCCAAGAGGGCAATAAGATTGATGGAAAAGATTACATTCTTTGAGTCTCCATTGATTGAGTCGAGTACGAACCTATCCCCAGTCCATCTAAAAAGAAAAATAGTTAAACGGTTGAGACACTTCTGGTTCATTGACTTCGGAGTCTTCTTCGATGTTCATCTTGAAATCGCTTCTGAAACTAATGAAATCCAAGCTAGGTGTAGGATCCATCTTACACGATCAGATAGATGATTTGGATATAAAATGATTTTCGGATATCGGATGATATTCTAATTACATAGAATACCTTTATGTAGTACAGAAGATCCCGTAGATTACGGCGAAACTTTCGGAAGCTGTCAGGCAAAGTTTACAGTAACAGATACGTTAAGATAAGAATTTGTCTATACAATATCTATGCAATAATTGCAATAAGACGTGTCTAGACTAAGAATGATAAGCAGGAAATTTTCGACAAAAATGATAAACAAAACTTTTTGACATGCAAACACGGTCGAAGTCCAGACTTACTAATGCATCATAACAACTATCAGTTAGACACACTAATGCAAGACCTGGTTTACTAAGACCTCTGCTTTGATACCAACTGTAAAGGCCCATCCTAAACCATCTGGACGAACACTTCAACATCTGGTTCCATTGCGAGGTACAGACCTCTATATGATACGTTTTACAAACATTGCATTCGCTTTTAAAAGACAATATTTCATTACAATGATAATCGACAATTATGCATACCATTTCAATATATCCCAAACTATAAATGACTTAATCTGTCATTTACTTTATAATAATCTTTTTGAACTCAACGACTCGAATGCAACGACTTTTGAAATCTGCCATGAATTACTTCAAGTAATATCTTTAAATTGAGCAAATGCACAGCGGAAGATTTCTTTCATACCTGAGAATAAACATGCTTAAAAGTGTCAACCAAAAGGTTGGTGAGTTCATTAGTTTATCATAAATATTCATTTCCAACAATTCAACAGACCACAAGATTTTCATTTTAATTTTCAATTCCATAATCATTATACAGGCATTTCGCAATCTGCATAAAGATAAAATCATTCATATGGTGAACACTTGGTAACCGAACTAACGGGATGCATATAGAATATCCCCCGCATATAGGCATTTCACAATCTGCATGCTATATACCGGCTGTCGCAATTAGTATATATTAATCGAAGTACTAAAGCATTCGTAACCAGAATGGGACGTGTCAAGGTCCATAGATCTATCTTTAGGATTCGCGTCAATTAGGGGCCATTTCCCTAATTCTTAGGCTACCAAGCTAACAAGGGGCGATATTCGGTATTCATAATCCAACCATAGAATATTGTTTCAGTACTTGTGTCCATTTCGTAAAACAGTTTATAAAACAGCGCATGTATTCTCAGCCCAAAAATATATAAAAAGGGAGTAATGAAACTCACGATCCAATATTTTATAGTAAAAATATTCATTCGACTGAACTGAACAATGCAGGGTTGGCCTCGGATTCACAAACCTATATCAATTGTATATTGATTAAAACATGTAATCGAATCGAATAAGTTTATATATATATTTATTAGTGATATCATTTTTATATTAATAATTTATAGGTTTCATTATTTTTTTAAATATATTCATTTCATATATTTTAAATAAATAAAGATATTAATATAGATAAGTTATGTATATTAAATATATCTTTATAACCTTCAATTTTTATACTTATAATCTTAACCATGTCTTTTAAACTTTTATTTTTATAACTATAATTATTTTAATAATAATAATATAGATATTACTGATAATAGTAAAAATGATAGTTTTTAAGGATTACAAAATGATAATTTTAGTAAAAATAATATTAATGATAATAACTTTTAGTAGTAACAATACTAATAATGAAAATTCCTATTAATAATATAAATGATAATATTTATAATAATTATAATACTTATTTTAGTAATAAAACGATAAGGATTATAATTTAAATGAGGATAATATTAGTAATAACATTAATAAGAATAATACTTGTAACCATAATCTTAATAATAACAAATGAAAATTTTCCATCATAGTTCTTATATTAGTAATAATAATATTAATAATTATAATATTAATAACAATAATAATAATACTAATGGTAATAATAATAATAATTATGATTTTCATAATACTTAATAATAATAATACTAATAATAATAATAATAATAATAATAATAATAATAATAATAATAATAATAATAATAATAATAATAATAATACTTAATAATAATAATAATAATAATCAAAATCATGATAATATTAATGATAATAATTTATATTCTAGTAATAATAACAATAATACTAATAATAAAGATTTTTAGTTTTGAAAAACTACCTCTAAAAGCTTTAAAAAAAATAGTTGCCACCAGTTGGGATCTGTAACAACCCAACCCGTTATCCAACCGATCACGCGAATAAAAAAAAAATTATTGCAGAGGGGTGCGCGGCGCGCACCAGTACCTGTGCGCGGCGCGCACCAGTACCTGTGCGCGGCGCGCACAGGCCTGATCAGCCTCCTTCTGGATTTTCCAATTTGGCCAAAAAGATCTCCCGCTTCCCGACACTTTTAGATGAAACACTTTTCATAACACATTATAATATGTAAAACTAACACGTTCCAATAATAAAACAAGTTTTACGACACCGGGCCCACATATGCCCAAATTACGAGTTCCGTACAAAATGTAAGTTTCGACCAAATTAGTTTAAATTCCAAACGACACTAGAGCATGATGTTTGGGGGTTAAACTACCGAAATCTTGGTCAAACTTCAAAAGCTAATACTCCCAAAAGCTTCTCCTAACAAACGAAAAGCGAGATCACTAGTCCAAACGAATACCCTTTCCCTTGTCCACGCCGGAGCCTATAAAAAGGTAAACAATGAGAGAGTAAGCAAAATGCTTAGTGAATGCAATAATTATACACGTACATATATAACCTACTTATTTGCAATCACTTACACAAATACCTCATAAACGCTAGCATTTTAAATTAGCATACCATCTCAGTACAACGCTAAAATTCCCAATATCACCAGCTAGCACAAACGATAGCATATAACACGAACAATATATTATGCTATAGAACAACACATAACATTGATGTTCACAACATCCATTAGTATTCAAATTCCAAGGCTAGCCCTACGAATGGTATCGTCAACATCGAACTTAAATGTGACGACCCGGAAATTTCCGACCAAATTTAAACTTTAATCTTTATATTATTCCGACACGATAATCAAAGTTTGTTAAGTTAAATCTCAAGAATTTTAAACTGTGTTCATACATTCATTATAACCTCGACCAAATTCCGACGATTCACGAACCGTTATATATAAATAGATATGTATATGTATATATATATTTTAACTTGAGAATATTAATAAAGTATTAAACGTATAATACCTTACACGAACGTATTTGTTTCAATATGATTTTCGATGAAATTAAAAAAATATATTAAATGATTGAATTATCAGAAATATTGAATTATGATTACAAGTCTCTGTTGAGAGGTCCACTATGATTTGAGAAAATCTATTCCTCTTAACGATATTCAGAATAATTTGTAAAGCTATTTATAAATAAAAACAAAAAGTGTCATTTACGAAAGTTAGACAAAAGTTAGTGGAGAATTGGTTTCCATAATATTCTATTAATTTAATTTCAAAAGTACAAAAAACGTTTTTAGTTTAAAAAGAACTTTATTATTAAAACGTATATATCTTTTATAAATATCTAGAACCACTTTTGACAACTCATTACTTAACCAGTATGATAAAGATAACGATATTTATATTTTATTTTATTAAATATATATAACGATTTAAATTAATATTATATATACTTATACGCGTATTATACGTATATAGTTTTATACTTTTACTATACTTTAACTTTACTTTTACTTTACTTTTATTTTACTTTAACTTTAATAATTCATACTTTAATAATTCAATTTAATAATTCATACTTTAATAATTCACTTTAATAATTCATACTTTAATAATTCACTTTAATAATTCATACTTTAATAATTCACTTTAATAATTCACTTTAATAATTCATACTTTAATAATTCACTTTAATAATTCACTTTAATAATTCATACTTTAATAATTCACTTTAATAATTCACTTTAATAATTCATACTTTAATAATTCACTTTAATAATTCATACTTTAATAATTCACTTTAATAATTCATATTTTAATAATTCACTTTAATAATTCAAAAATCTGTTATAAATAGAATTCAATAGGTTTCATTATTTCATAGAAACTTGAAAATATATTTCTCTAAACTCTCTCAATCGAATTACATATATATATTTTCTTTGTATTATTTCAAGATATTATTAGTATACATAAAATATTACGACGGAGTGCTGTCCGAGTGATTTCAAAATAGTTTTTTTGAATGAGTCGAAGCTAAGGAAATTATGGGTTATAGCTATGGAGGTGATGGGTATGGTTCATGGGTATGCTCGTGAGGTCAATCTAGTGTTTATCATCTCCGTTGCGTCTACGTACTTTCCTGCAATATTGAATCTCAATATTGATACGTTCGTGAATCCGAGTCCAACCTTGCACTTGTTAAATGACGTTATATATATTTTTACTACGAAATACAGTATTGTGAGTTTCATTTGATCCCTTTTTAATTGCTTTTGCAATATATATTTTTGGGCTGAGAATACATGCGTTGTTTTATAAATGTTTTACGAAGTAGGCACAAGTACTAAAACTAATTCTATGTAGATTTAAACCAGAAATATACCCTTAGCTTGGTAACATTAAACTACTTGTCTATGTACGGTAGGCGCGAATCCTAAAGATAGATCTATTGGGCCTGACAAACCCCATCCTGACTATGGGATGCTTTAGTACTTCGAGGTTATTTTAAATACACCTGATCTGGTGTACTTCAGAGGGTAAAACATGAACGTTAAGGCTTGTTACCGGGTGCCTACAACTTATAGAATACTTTTATACACTTGCGAGTGTATATATATTTATAAACGGAAATCTTGTGGTCTATTAATATATTGAAATGATTGTTATGATAAACCTATGAACTCACCAACCTTTTGGTTGACACTTTAAAGCATGTTTATTCTCAGGTATTAAAGAAATCTTTCGCTGTGCATTAGCTCATTTTAAGGATATTACTTGGAGTCATTCATGGCATATTTTGAAAGACGTTGCATTCGAGTTATTGAGTTCATCAAGATTATTATTAAGCCAATTATAGTTGGATGTATTATGAAATGGTGTGCATGCCGTCAACTTTCATTGTAAAGAAAGTTTGTCTTTTAAAAACGAATGCAATGTTTGTAAAATGTATCATATAGAGGTCAAATATCTCGCGATGTAATCAACTATTGTGAATCGTTTATAATGTATATGAACGGGTCCTTTCAGTTGGTATCAGAGCGGTGGTCTTAGCGAACCAGGTCTGCATTAGTGTGTCTAACTGATAGTCGTTAGGATGCATTAGTGAGTCTGGACTTCGACCGTGTCTGCATTTCAAAAGTTTTGCTCATCATTCTTGTCGAAAATTACCTGCTTATCATTCTTAGTCTAGACACATCTTATTGCATTGATTGCATGAATAGTGTATAGACAAAATTCATATCTTAGCGTATCTGCTAATTCATATCTTAGCGTATCTGTTACTGTAAACTTTGCCTGACATATTCCGTAAATTCCTCCGTAATCTACGAAACCTTTTGCTCTATATAATTAGAATACCACCCGATAGCCGAAAAATTATTTCATATCGAAAAATTCTTTATTCAATCGTACGAAATGGAATTCGTCATTAGTTCAAGTACCTCGGATTCTGAAATGGAATCCCACTTAAGTTCCGAAAGCAGTGTGACCGGAATGGATCAACCAATTAGTCATCATCTATTCTGGATGAATTGAAGATGGGTTCGTAGCCTCCTTAATCATTGGAGACAAGAAGAAGGTGATCCCTTCCATCCACCACATTGCCCTCTTGGCGAAGAACCTAAAGCACTTACCGGCAAACCTATCCGAAACACCATTTTATCTCTTATTTCTAGAGTATCTCTTCACGATTACATACTACACCAAATTCTATATTTTATTTATCCGCTCGTCCGAACCGAAAATCACCCCGGTGTAATAGAAGAAGTGAACGAGCTTCGCACTCGGGTAGTGGCTTTGGAGAATATGGTGCAAAGGTTACAAACACCAGCAGCAGCACCAGCAGCATAAACAGTACCACCATCAGCAACACCAACAGTACCATCACCACCACCAATAACAACATCCACATCCCACACCGCAACATCACAATCTGTATCTCAAACATCAACGTCATACCCCCTGTAAATATCCAGGAATATCAACAACAACAAACGATGAAGTATTAATTCATAAACTTCATTGAAGAGATATCTCTGTGGCAGTTATGTAATCTCCAAAATCTTAGAGATTATTTAATTCTGACCGTAAATCGGATGAATGAACGGAGATGGTAGAGTAGAAACTTTGATCGAAAATGGTGTACGATTTACAAGCTAGATTTGTTTTACCAACAGCATCAACAGGACCGTAGCATCATCAACACAGTCAGTGCCGTCAGTATCGTCAGAATCAACAGCGCCTGTAACATCACAAACTCTGTCAGTTCAAGAATCATTGTGGACATCATTACGAATCAACAACAAATATATTGTATCAACGAGTTATGAAGTATTAACTCATTTTCAATCGAAAGATTTATATGTATATTTTATATGTATAAATTTTTAAACCATAATAAATCTTCCCGTACTAAGCTATTATGTGTGAATCTTAACTACTCAGTTAATTCATATTACAAATATGCAATGATGTACGTCCTTCGTTCGCAACTTAACCATCGTTAATTACAATCTTTGTCTCAATTCAATAAAAATCCAATTCATAATAAATCAAGTGTATTATTCGAATATATGTTTGATTTTACACTTTCATCATCGATGTACTCGAAACTTTTCAAATAACATCATTCGTACCTTGCGAAGTTCACAAGAATTTCACGAAAACCAACAAATAACAAAGTAATGACTCATAATTTCAATATTATTGAAGAAATACTTATGTAATTTATAAAGTTTTAGGGATTACTCAATTCTAGTTCCAACCATAAAACAAATGAGTTTAATTTAATATTAACTCATTAAATCTATATTACATCTAAAGAAAATATACACATATATTTTTATAAAGACTGTAATAAACTTCTTTTGTACAAAATATTAATTGTGAAAAATTTTTAACGGGTAGGTAATACCCGAGAGATATATAAATTCACAATTAATATATTACATTTTTTAAAACTGATTCAGCAATCATCAACTATACTCCCTACTTTCACAACAATATCCATTCTTTCATATAAATCAAAACAATCATACTCATTCAAATTCAATTACATATTCTGATTTTGAAATCGCATAATTCAATTCGAAATATAACCAGTATCATCACTCTTAGATTCCTATATCTTTCAAAGCTATACTTTGACTTCAAAACTGTGTTAGAACATCATATGTATTAACGATTACAATATGTGCTCAAACCCTTCGAAATTCCTGAAGACACTTCAACTAAGGAACAATCAAGATGATGATCTAACCACATGTTACCCACAGTTATACACCTGAAAAACTCTCAAAACCCAAGTCATAATTCGACACGTATCCGTGTTAGACCCTTTGGCATTTACTAGCTAAAATAACTTTTCAATTCGGTTTCAAAATAGACAGTTTTGTCACATCTCCAGCAAGTCAACTTCGACTTCTCAATCAAAACATTCTTATTATAACCTCAATAGATACATTGCCCTTTCGCCAACGTTACCGGGGAATCGTTTATATTCACCACATTAGCAATAAACTTACCAACAACTTCACTGATCTTTGACTTTCAAAAAAAAAAAAAAAAAAATCATTATAATTATCGAAACCCTATCATATACTCATTCGTACCTTATAACAAGAATTGCCATACCAATTATTGAGAATCAGCAATCAGTATTTTGAAACCACGCAGCATGTCTACATCAACAATTACATATACACACAACGTCTACCTCCAAGACTTATGTAGTGACCCGAACTTTTCCATGTTTATATATATTAATTGAGATTGATATTTACATGATTAAATGTTTCCAACATGTTAAGCAATCAAACTTTTTAAGACTTGATTAATTGAAATATGTTTCATATAGACAATTGACCACCCAAGTTGACCGGCGATTCACGAACGTTAAAACTTGTAAAAACGACATGACGATATATATATATGGATATACATATGGTTAACATGAGATTATGATAAGTAAGTATCTCCATAAGTATATTAACAATGAGTTATATACATATAAACAAGACTACTAACTTAAGGATTTCGAAACGAGACATATATGTAACGATTATCGTTGTAACGACATTTAAATGTATATATATCATATTAAGATATATTAATATATCATAATCATAATATCATGATAATATAATAATTTAACATCTCATTAGATATAATAAACAATGGGTTAACAACATTAATTGAGATCGTTAACTTAAAGGTTTCAAAACAACACTTACATGTAACGACTAACGATGACTTAACGACTCAGTTAAAATGTATATACATGTAGTGTATTTAGATGTATTAAAATACTTTTGGAAGACTTCAAGACATATATCAAAACACTCATACTTAACGAAAATGGTTACAGTTACTTTTCCATTCTTTTCTTTCATCAAGAATTCTAGTCGTATTCTTACCCGTATTATACACAGCTTCAAAACGTACTTACTATGAGTATATACCAATAGGAACTAGCATGGGATTCCACTCTTGATTATGTCATGTATGACTAATCAATTTTAACTTCTACCATGAGCTAGTCAACTAACTAGAACTCCTTTTAACCCCACTCACCACTCACCAATTACCACTCATCATTCACTCCATTTCACTTCCAATTCTCTTTCTAATTCTCTCTCAACACACACACACACACTATTATGAACGTATTTTTCCAGTAGTTAATCATCATCTTCATCAAAAATCACTTCAAGAATCAAGCTATAATCATCATAGGAAGAACACTTCAAGAACACTTCAAAAATCCCTTCAAGTTTACTAATTTACTTCCAAGCTTTCTAATTCATTCCAAGTAATCATCTAAGATCAAGAAACCTTTGTTATATACAGTAGGTTATCTTTCTTATTCAAGGTAATATTCATATTCAAACTTTGATTCAATTTATATAACTATAAACTATCTTAATTCGAGTAAAAATCTTACTTGAACTTGTTTTTGTGTCATGATCCTACTTCAAGAACTTTCAAGCCATCCAAGATCCTTTGAAGCTAGATCATTTCTTGTCACTTCCAGTAGGTTTACCTACTAAACTTGAGGTAGTAATGATGTTCATAACATCATTCGATTCATATATATAAAACTATCTTATTCGAAGGTTTAAACTCGTAATCACTAGAACATAGTTTAGTTAATTCTAAACTTGTTCGCAAACAAAAGTTAATCCTTCTAACTTGACTTTTAAAATTAACTACACACATGTTCTATATCTATATGATATGCTAACTTAATGATTTAAAACCTGGAAACACGAAAAACACCGTAAAACCGGATTTACGCCGTCGTAGTAACACCGCGGGCTGTTTTGGGTTAGTTAATTAAAAACTATGATAAACTTTGATTTAAAAGTTGTTATTCTGAGAAAATGATTTTTATTATGAACATGAAACTATATCCAAAAATTATGGTTAAACTCAAAGTGGAAGTATGTTTTCTAAAATGGTCATCTAGACGTCGTTCTTTCGACTGAAATGACTACCTTTACAAAAACGACTTGTAACTTATTTTTCTGACTATAAACCTATACTTTTTATGTTTAGATTCATAAAATAGAGTTCAATATGAAACCATAGCAATTTCATTCACTCAAAACGGATTTAAAATGAAGAAGTTATGGGTAAAACAAGATTGGATAATTTTTCTCATTTTAGCTACGTGAAAATTGGTAACAAATCTATTCCAACCATAACTTAATCAACTTTTATTGTATATTATGTAATCTTGAGATACCATAGACACGTATACAATGTTTTGACCTATCATGTCGACACATCTATATATATTTCAGAACAACCATAGACACTCTATATGTGAATGTTGGAGTTAGCTATACAGGGTTGAGGTTGATTCCAAAATATATATAGTTTGAGTTGTGATCAATACTGAGATACGTATACACTGGGTCATGGATTGATTCAAGATAATATTTATCAATTTATTTCTGTACATCTAACTGTGGACAACTAGTTGTAGGTTACTAACGAGGACAGCTGACTTAATAAACTTAAAACATCAAAATATATTAAAAGTGTTGTAAATATATTTTAAACATACTTTGATATATATGTATATATTGTTATAGGTTCGTGAATCAACCAGTGGCCAAGTCTTACTTCCCGACGAAGTAAAAATCTGTGAAAGTGAGTTATAGTCCCACTTTTAAAATCTAATATTTTTGGGATGAGAATACATGCAGGTTTTATAAATGATTTACAAAATAGACACAAGTACGTGAAACTACATTCTATGGTTGAATTATCGAAATCGAATATGCCCCTTTTTATTAAGTCTGGTAATCTAAGAATTAGGGAACAGACACCCTAATTGACGCGAATCCTAAAGATAGATCTATTGGGCCTAACAAACCCCATCCAAAGTACCGGATGCTTTAGTACTTCGAAATTTATATCATATCCGAAGGGTGTCCCGGAATGATGGGGATATTCTTATATATGCATCTTGTTATTGTCGGTTACCAGGTGTTCACCATACGAATGATTTTTATCTCTATGTATGGGATGTGTATTGAAATATGAAATCTTGTGGTCTATTATTATGATTTGATATATATAGGTTAAACCTATAACTCACCAACATTTTTGTTGACGTTTTAAGCATGTTTATTCTCAGGTGATTATTAAGAGCTTCCGCTGTCGCATACTTAAATAAGGACGAGATTTGGAGTCCATGCTTGTATGATATTGTGTAAAAACTGCATTCAAGAAACTTATTTTGTTGTAACATATTTGTATTGTAAACCATTATGTAATGGTCGTGTGTAAACAGGATATTTTAGATTATCATTATTTGATAATCTACGTAAAGCTTTTTAAACCTTTATTGATGAAATAAAGGTTATGGTTTGTTTTAAAATGAATGCAGTCTTTGAAAAACGTCTCATATAGAGGTCAAAACCTCGCAATGAAATCAATTAATATGGAACGTTTTTAATCAATAAGAACGGGACATTTCAGTTGGTATCAGAGCGTTGGTCTTAGAGAACCAGAAAATTTGCATTAGTGTGTCTTATCGAGTTTGTTAGGATGCATTAGTGAGTCTGGACTTCGACCGTGTTTACTTGAAAAATGATTGCTTAACAAATTTTGTTGGAAACTATATATTTTTAACATGTGAATATTATGTGATATATTAATCTCTTAACGCGTTTGATATTATGTGATAGATGTCTACCTCTAGAACAAGTCCCATTGACTCACCTAATAATAATGAAGAGTCAAATGTAAATTGGAATGATTCATGGACTGATTCACAAGTTCCCCAAGAGGAACCGGAAGAAGAGTCGGAACCGGAAGAAGAATCAGAACCGGAAGAGGAGGAACCGGATGAAGAAATAGAACCGGTGGGGGAAATAATAAAACGGTTAAGTAAAAGAAAATCCTCAACCAATCGACCAAGGTTAATTATGGTCAATGGTGTTTCCGCCAAGGAAGCAAAATATTGGGAGGATTACCAATTCTCCGATGAATCGGATTCCGACGAGAATTCCGATGATGTTATAGAAATTACCCCAACTGAATTTAAAAAGGCAAAAGAAAATAATAAGGGAAAGGGCATAAAAATAGAGAAATCTAATTCCAACCCCGATGAACTTTATATGTATCGTCAACCCCCGAAGTCCTTAAGTTGTAACAATAACCCGGGAACCTCTAAACCACCAGGTTTTTCTAAACCAATGTGGAAAATTACGGCTCGTATTAGGGGAACATCATATATCCCTAGAAACTTGGCAAAACGAACCAAAACCGAAGAAGAAGAAACAAGCGAGTCGGAATAAGATAGTTGTATTCGTGTGGTGTAATATATGTAATATAGTGTGCTTATGCTTTATGATATATGTAAAAATTGCTTGTATTAATAAGTATTTTTTTTTTATGAATCTAACTCTTGTTTATTTTACAGTATAAAAACACAAAATGGATAGACAACCCAATATTTTAAGAGACCTACCCGGAGACATGATTGATGAAATCTTGTCTAGAGTCGGTCAGAATTCTTCGGCACAACTATTTAAGGCGAGATCAGCTTGTAAGACATTCGAAGAACGTTCCAAGAATGCCTTGGTTTATAAAAGGCTTTCGTTCGGAAGATGGGGGATATCACATTGGGAAATCCATAAGTTACGATGTGTTTACTTTGACGCATATATTGCGGGGAACCCAAATGCTATTTTACGCAACGGGTTAAGAAATTATTTTGACTCAGTATATCCGAATATAGGACTTCGTGATTTAGAAAAAGCGGCTAACATGCAACATAAAGAAGCATGTTATGCTTACGGGTTAATAATGTTCGCTTCTCACCAAAGTGAGAACAAGAACATCGGGCTACAACTATTAAACAAAACGTTCCCACAAGTAACGGAGTCGGTAATTGGGATAAGAAATGAGGTTTTTAGGTTATTACGAGACTGTTGGTCATTACGTAACCCTCATCCCTTTGATGACGTTACAACACGCTGTCTTATCAACGGCCATAACGGTTATGTTGCACAAGACCAAGGATGGGAAGTAGTCCTAGTAAAACCAGAATGCATGACTTGTTTCTGGACGTATGAATTACGTGTCTTTATTGCCTTTGCCAAACGACTTGTGTACTAGCTAGAATTGTCTTCACAACTATCTTGTATCAAAGTTATTGTGTGCTATATTTCATGCTTTATGTAAAATAAGCGGTATTGTAAGTTTGTAAAATTTTGTATAAAAGTTTGAACGCGAAATATTATTATAATCAGTTTTTCATATAGAATTGTAGTAGTTGAATTGTATATTAGCTACTAAGTATGAACTTAACGGGTAGGTACTACCCGAATTTAAACTTATAAAACGCTAATATGAAGAAAAAGCTTTTATAAATGAGTTCATATTATGCTACGAAATACTATTAACTACTCTTAATATTCTGTATGATTAACTTGTTCCATTTAACTATTTTGAAGGAAATGGCACCGACTACTCGACACACCGTGAATATGAATGAAGAGGAATTCCGTACTTTTCTAGCTTCAAACATAGCCACAGTACAGGCTGCGCTACATACCAACAATAACCTTGGATCTAGCAGTACAAGAAATCGTGTAGGATGCACCTACAAAGAATTCACTGCCTGCAAACCTTTGGAATTTGATGGAACCGAAGGACCAATCGGATTGAAACGGTGGACCGAGAAGGTCGAATCGGTGTTTGCCATAAGTAAGTGTACTGAAGAGGACAAAGTGAAGTACGCTACGCATACCTTCACAGGTTCTGCGTTAACATGGTGGAATACCTATCTAGAGCAAGTGGGACAAGATGATGCGTACGCACTACCGTGGTCAGCATTCAAGCACTTGATGAGCGAGAAGTACCGTCCCAGAACCGAGGTCAATAAGCTCAAGACAGAACTTAGAGGGTTACGAACCCAAGGATTTGATATTACCACGTACGAAAGACGATTCACAGAATTGTGCCTATTGTGTCCGGGAGCATTCGAAGATGAGGAAGAGAAGATCGACGCATTTGTGAAAGGATTACCGGAAAGAATCCAAGAAGATATAAGTTCACACGAGCCCGCCTCCATACAACAGGCATGTAGAATGGCTCACAAACTAGTGAACCAGATTGAATAAAGAATTAAAGAACAGACTGCTGAGGAGGCCAATGTGAAGCAAGTCAAAAGAAAGTGGGAGGAAAACGGTGATAAGAATCACCAATACAACAACAACAGCAATTACAACAATAATCGCAACAATTATCCCAACAATCGCAACATCAATCGCAACTACAACAAACGGCCCAACAACAACAACAACAACAACAACAACAACAACAACAACAACAACAGCAACTACAACAATCATCCCAACAACAATAATAACCGCAACAACAACAACAATCAGAAGCAGCTATGCCAAAGGTGTGAAAAGAATCACTCGGGGTTCTGCACCAAATTTTGCAACAAGTGTAAAAGAAATGGTCATAGCGCGGCGAAGTGTGAGGTCTACGGACCAGGGGTTAATAGAACGAAAGGAACAAATGGTGTCGGAACGAGTAATGGCGGAGCAAGTAGTGTCGGAGCAAGTTATGCCAATGTAGTTTGTTATAAATGTGGAAAACCGGGCCACATTATTAGAAATTGCCCGAACCAGGAGAACACGAATGGACAAGGCCGCGGAAGAGTTTTCAATATTAATGCGGCAGAGGCACAGGAAGACCCGGAGCTTGTTACGGGTACGTTTCTTATTGACAATAAATCT
The DNA here is from genome assembly GCF_046630445.1 of Rutidosis leptorrhynchoides. NCBI lineage: Eukaryota > Viridiplantae > Streptophyta > Magnoliopsida > Asterales > Asteraceae > Rutidosis > Rutidosis leptorrhynchoides. The sequence continues at coordinate 475,502,916 of NC_092335.1, forward strand.
GCTTACGTTTTATTTGATTCGGGTGCGGATAGAAGCTATATGAGTAGAGATTTTTGTGCTAAATTAAGTTGTCCATTGACGCCTTTGGATAGTAAATTTTTACTCGAATTAGCAAATGGTAAATTAATTTCAGCAGATAATATATGTCGAAATCGAGAAATTAAACTGGTTAGCGAAACATTTAAGATTGATTTGATACCAGTAGAGTTAGGGAGTTTTGATGTGATAATCAGTATGGACTGGTTGAAAGAAGTGAAAGGAGAGATCGTTTGTTACAAAAATGCAATTCGCATTATACGAGAAAAAGGAAAACCTTTAATGGTGTACGGAGAAAAGGGCAACACGAAGCTACATCTTATTAGTAATTTGAAGGCACAAAAACTAATAAGAAAAGGTTGCTATGCTGTTCTAGCACACGTCGAGAAAGTACAAACTGAAGAAAAGAGCATCAATGATGTTCCCATTGTAAAAGAATTTCCCGATGTATTTCCGAAAGAATTACCGGGATTACCCCCACATCGATCCGTTGAATTTCAAATAGATCTCGTACCAGGAGCTGCACCAATAGCTCGTGCTCCTTACAGACTCGCACCCAGCGAAATGAAAGAACTGCAAAGCCAATTACAAGAACTTTTAGAGCGTGGTTTCATTCGACCAAGCACATCACCATGGGGAGCTCCTGTTTTGTTTGTCAAGAAGAAAGATGGTACATTCAGGTTGTGTATCGACTACCGAGAGTTGAACAAACTTACCATCAAGAACCGCTACCCACTACCGAGAATCGACGACTTATTTGATCAACTACAAGGCTCGTCTGTTTATTCAAAGATTGACTTACGTTCCGGGTATCATCAAATGCGGGTGAAAGAAGATGATATTCCAAAGACTGCTTTCAGAACACGTTACGGTCATTACGAGTTTATGGTCATGCCGTTTGGTTTAACTAATGCACCAGCTGTGTTCATGGACCTTATGAACCGAGTGTGTGGACCATACCTTGACAAGTTTGTCATTGTTTTCATTGATGACATACTTATTTACTCAAAGAATGACCAAGAACACGGTGAACATTTGAGAAAGGTGTTAGAAGTATTGAGGAAGGAAGAATTGTACGCTAAGTTTTCAAAGTGTGCATTTTGGTTGGAAGAAGTTCAATTCCTCGGTCACATAGTGAACAAAGAAGGTATTAAGGTGGATCCGGCAAAGATAGAAACTGTTGAAAAGTGGGAAACTCCGAAAACTCCGAAACACATACGCCAGTTTTTAGGACTAGCTGGTTACTACAGAAGGTTCATCCAAGACTTTTCCAGAATAGCAAAACCCTTGACTGCATTAACGCATAAAGGGAAGAAATTTGAATGGAATGATGAACAAGAGAAAGCGTTTCAGTTATTGAAGAAAAAGCTAACTACGGCACCTATATTGTCATTGCCTGAAGGGAATGATGATTTTGTGATTTATTGTGACGCATCAAAGCAAGGTCTCGGTTGTGTATTAATGCAACGAACAAAGGTGATTGCTTATGCGTCTAGACAATTGAAGATTCACGAACAAAATTATACGACGCACGATTTGGAATTAGGCGCGGTTGTTTTTGCATTAAAGACTTGGAGGCACTACTTATATGGGGTCAAAAGTATTATATATACCGACCACAAAAGTCTTCAACACATATTTAATCAGAAACAACTGAATATGAGGCAGCGTAGGTGGATTGAATTATTGAATGATTACGACTTTGAGATTCGTTACCACCCGGGGAAGGCAAATGTGGTAGCCGATGCCTTGAGCAGGAAGGACAGAGAACCCATTCGAGTAAAATCTATGAATATAATGATTCATAATAACCTTACTACTCAAATAAAGGAGGCGCAACAAGGAGTTTTAAAAGAGGGAAATTTAAAGGATGAAATACCCAAAGGATCGGAGAAGCATCTTAATATTCGGGAAGACGGAACCCGGTATAGGGCTGAAAGGATTTGGGTACCAAAATTTGGAGATATGAGAGAAATGGTACTTAGAGAAGCTCATAAAACCAGATACTCAATACATCCTGGAACGGGGAAGATGTACAAGGATCTCAAGAAACATTTTTGGTGGCCGGGTATGAAAGCCGATGTTGCTAAATACGTAGGAGAATGTTTGACGTGTTCTAAGGTCAAAGCTGAGCATCAGAAACCATCAGGTCTACTTCAACAACCCGAAATCCCAGAATGGAAATGGGAAAACATTACCATGGATTTCATCACTAAATTGCCAAGGACTGCAAGTGGTTTTGATACTATTTGGGTAATAGTTGATCGTCTCACCAAATCAGCACACTTCCTTCCAATAAGAGAAGATGACAAGATGGAGAAGTTAGCACGACTGTATTTGAAGGAAGTCGTCTCCAGACATGGAATACCAATCTCTGTTATCTCTGATAGGGATGGCAGATTTATTTCAAGATTCTGGCAGACATTACAGCAAGCATTAGGAACTCGTCTAGACATGAGTACTGCCTATCATCCACAAACTGATGGGCAGAGTGAAAGGACGATACAAACGCTTGAAGACATGCTACGAGCATGTGTTATTGATTTCGAAAACAGTTGGGATCGACATCTACCATTAGCAGAATTTTCCTACAACAACAGCTACCATTCAAGCATTGAGATGGCGCCGTTTGAAGCACTTTATGGTAGAAAGTGCAGGTCTCCGATTTGTTAGAGTGAAGTGGGGGATAGACAGATTACGGGTCCGGAGATTATACAAGAAACTACCGAGAAGATCATCCAAATTCAACAACGGTTGAAAACCGCCCAAAGTCGACAAAAGAGCTACGCTGACATTAAAAGAAAAGATATAGAATTTGAAATTGGAGAGATGGTCATGCTTAAAGTTGCACCTTGGAAAGGCGTTGTTCGATTTGGTAAACGAGGGAAATTAAATCCAAGGTATATTGGACCATTCAAGATTATTGATCGTGTCGGACCAGTAGCTTACCGACTTGAGTTACCTCAACAACTCGCGGCTGTACATAACACTTTCCACGTCTCGAATTTGAAGAAATGTTTTGCTAAAGAAGATCTCACTATTCTGTTAGATGAAATCAAAATCAACGAAAAACTCTAATTCATCGAAGAACCCGTCGAAATAATGGATCGTGAGGTTAAAAGACTTAAGCAAAACAAGATACCAATTGTTAAGGTTCGATGGAATGCTCGTAGAGGACCCGAGTTCACCTGGGAGCGTGAAGATCAGATGAAGAAGAAATACCCGCATCTATTTCCAGAAGATTCGTCAACACCTTCAACAGCTTAAAATTTCGGGATGAAATTTATTTAACGGGTAGGTACTGTAGTGACCCGAACTTTTCCATGTTTATATATATTAATTGAGATTGATATTTACATGATTAAATGTTTCCAACATGTTAAGCAATCAAACTTTTTAAGACTTGATTAATTGAAATATGTTTCATATAGACAATTGACCACCCAAGTTGACCGGCGATTCACGAACGTTAAAACTTGTAAAAACGACATGACGATATATATATATGGATATACATATGGTTAACATGAGATTATGATAAGTAAGTATCTCCATAAGTATATTAACAATGAGTTATATACATATAAACAAGACTACTAACTTAAGGATTTCGAAACGAGACATATATGTAACGATTATCGTTGTAACGACATTTAAATGTATATATATCATATTAAGATATATTAATATATCATAATCATAATATCATGATAATATAATAATTTAACATCTCATTAGATATAATAAACAATGGGTTAACAACATTAATTGAGATCGTTAACTTAAAGGTTTCAAAACAACACTTACATGTAACGACTAACGATGACTTAACGACTCAGTTAAAATGTATATACATGTAGTGTATTTAGATGTATTAAAATACTTTTGGAAGACTTCAAGACATATATCAAAACACTCATACTTAACGAAAATGGTTACAGTTACTTTTCCATTCTTTTCTTTCATCAAGAATTCTAGTCGTATTCTTACCCGTATTATACACAGCTTCAAAACGTACTTACTATGAGTATATACCAATAGGAACTAGCATGGGATTCCACTCTTGATTATGTCATGTATGACTAATCAATTTTAACTTCTACCATGAGCTAGTCAACTAACTAGAACTCCTTTTAACCCCACTCACCACTCACCAATTACCACTCATCATTCACTCCATTTCACTTCCAATTCTCTTTCTAATTCTCTCTCAACACACACACACACTATTATGAACGTATTTTTCCAGTAGTTAATCATCATCTTCATCAAAAATCACTTCAAGAATCAAGCTATAATCATCATAGGAAGAACACTTCAAGAACACTTCAAAAATCCCTTCAAGTTTACTAATTTACTTCCAAGCTTTCTAATTCATTCCAAGTAATCATCTAAGATTAAGAAACCTTTGTTATATACAGTAGGTTATCTTTCTTATTCAAGGTAATATTCATATTCAAACTTTGATTCAATTTATATAACTATAAACTATCTTAATTCGAGTAAAAATCTTACTTGAACTTGTTTTTGTGTCATGATCCTACTTCAAGAACATTCAAGCCATCCAAGATCCTTTGAAGCTAGATCATTTCTTGTCACTTCCAGTAGGTTTACCTACTAAACTTGAGGTAGTAATGATGTTCATAACATCATTCGATTCATATATATAAAACTATCTTATTCGAAGGTTTAAACTCGTAATCACTAGAACATAGTTTAGTTAATTCTAAACTTGTTCGCAAACAAAAGTTAATCCTTCTAACTTGACTTTTAAAATTAACTACACACATGTTCTATATCTATATGATATGCTAACTTAATGATTTAAAACCTGGAAACACGAAAAACACCGTAAAACCGGATTTACGCCGTCGTAGTAACACCGCGGGCTGTTTTGGGTTAGTTAATTAAAAACTATGATAAACTTTGATTTAAAAGTTGTTATTCTGAGAAAATGATTTTTATTATGAACATGAAACTATATCCAAAAATTATGGTTAAACTCAAAGTGGAAGTATGTTTTCTAAAATGGTAATCTAGACGTCGTTCTTTCGACTGAAATGACTACCTTTACAAAAACGACTTGTAACTTATTTTTCCGACTATAAACCTATACTTTTTATGTTTAGATTCATAAAATAGAGTTCAATATGAAACCATAGCAATTTCATTCACTCAAAACGGATTTAAAATGAAGAAGTTATGGGTAAAACAAGATTGGATAATTTTTCTCATTTTAGCTACGTGAAAATTGGTAACAAATCTATTCCAACCATAACTTAATCAACTTTTATTGTATATTATGTAATCTTGAGATACCATAGACACGTATACAATGTTTCGACCTATCATGTCGACACATCTATATATATTTCAGAACAACCATAGACACTCTATATGTGAATGTTGGAGTTAGCTATACAGGGTTGAGGTTGATTCCAAAATATATATAGTTTGAGTTGTGATCAATACTGAGATACGTATACACTGGGTCGTGGATTGATTCAAGATAATATTTATCGATTTATTTCTGTACATCTAACTGTGGACAACTAGTTGTAGGTTACTAACGAGGACAGCTGACTTAATAAACTTAAAACATCAAAATATATTAAAAGTGTTGTAAATATATTTTAAACATACTTTGATATATATGTATATATTGTTATAGGTTCGTGAATCAACCAGTGGCCAAGTCTTACTTCCCGACGAAGTAAAAATCTGTGAAAGTGAGTTATAGTCCCACTTTTAAAATCTAATATTTTTGGGATGAGAATACATGCAGGTTTTATAAATGATTTACAAAATAGACACAAGTACGTGAAACTACATTCTATGGTTGAATTATCGAAATCGAATATGCCCCTTTTTATTAAGTCTGGTAATCTAAGAATTAGGGAACAGACACCCTAATTGACGCGAATCCTAAAGATAGATCTATTGGGCCTAACAAACCCCATCCAAAGTACCGGATGCTTTAGTACTTCGAAATTTATATCATATCCGAAGGGTGTCCCGGAATGATGGGGATATTCTTATATATGCATCTTGTTATTGTCGGTTACCAGGTGTTCACCATACGAATGATTTTTATCTCTATGTATGGGATGTGTATTGAAATATGAAATCTTGTGGTCTATTATTATGATTTGATATATATAGGTTAAACCTATAACTCACCAACATTTTTGTTGACGTTTTAAGCATGTTTATTCTCAGGTGATTATTAAGAGCTTCCGCTGTCGCATACTTAAATAAGGACGAGATTTGGAGTCCATGCTTGTATGATATTGTGTAAAAACTGCATTCAAGAAACTTATTTTGTTGTAGCATATTTGTATTGTAAACCATTATGTAATGGTCGTGTGTAAACAGGATATTTTAGATTATCATTATTTGATAATCTACGTAAAGCTTTTTAAACCTTTATTGATGAAATAAAGGTTATGGTTTGTTTTAAAATGAATGCAGTCTTTGAAAAACGTCTCATATAGAGGTCAAAACCTCGCAACGAAATCAATTAATATGGAACGTTTTTAATCAATAAGAACGGGACATTTCAACTTACATTCTTTGAATGAGAAATTTCTGAAAAACACCCTAAACTGCGAACCAGTTCTCGAAATTTTAAAAAATGCTGATGAAGCAGCAAAAACTGTAAACGACCTTAACAGTAAAAAGTTGGATGATAAAGGATAGTATATTGGCAAAGCTTAGAAAAAGAGAAGCTTTGGAACTGGAAAACGGATTGAGCAAAGTATGAAGGAGGCTGTGGACAAATCACAAAGGCTGAACCTGCCTTCAAAGAATCCAAATGATTCAGTACTTGCTGAAGTCATTAACGAATACCTTGCTCCTGACTCTAAATCCCTGCGGATAATATCCTTCATCATCCTCTGATATTAGACATTCTAAGATATCATCGTATCTTTCATTATAAATATCATCCATACTTCTGAAGATATTTTTATAATTATTCTTATCTGAAATCATTTACCTCTTCGCGCTATCTGTATTATATCATAAAAGAAACTATTTGAGTTTCTAAATTCTGAAACATTCGAGTTTAAAATAGGAATATTCTTGAAGAAGTGTTGGGAGCTGAAGCATGAGTTAGTATAATATAATGACACTTGATCAACGTGATTATATTACAGTAATTCATGCTGAGTTTCTAAATGGAACATGATGATTCACAGATCATAACGTCATCATGTGCTATGTTACACGACTATTGTATTCTCTTTGATCTCTAAATATCAAGAAAATATTTCTTGATGAGTCGGCCTTTTCCGAGGTATTCTGGTAATTTGACAAGTCAAGATCGTGTCATTACAATTTCCTTCCTAGAACATTAACAATGTTCATTCCGAAATTTATATCTGCGAATTCTGGACCATTACAAGCGGTGCTTAATCGCAAGAAGAAGAAACGAAAGGACAAAGCTCCGAACTAGAAATGGGAGTATAAATCATAGCAAATAGAAGAGAACATTAACTGTGGATGACAATGATTATAGAAGAAGTAAGGACTTTGAAATATAAGGGAAGATATAAAACCCAACAACAACCCAGAAATCACAAACCGTATATATCAATGCATATAGCAATATAAAGACACGGGAGAACTAAAAACACTATAAAACCAAGAGTATAGTAGAAGTAAATAGATTCTTCCGGAGGCAGATGAAAAAGAAGAGCGACAGATATGAAAGTGAGGAGTATATCAAGAATCAGCACTGGATGAAGCATATTGACAAATACTTTAAAATATGAGTTGAGAAGGTGTGATTTGTAAGAAAACAAATGAGGTGGATTTATAGTGAGATATCCGACAGAGAAATCAAAATAGATTATCGCATTAATTCGAAGAGGATCATAATTTCCTTAATCGCTGAATAATCAAATCCAATATAGATTACAAAGATTTTCTTTTCGGAGATCAATCGTGATGACGTTAAAAGATACAACGAATCACTATTATCTTATTTCATTCACGATAACTTCACTCACACGCTTCGAGTAATCGAATTATTTTATCTATTCTTCTTGAACATGATAAAACTCTATAGTCGTTATAATAACATTCTCATTGTTAGTCATGACGACCTCTATCAAATTTCGGGGATGAAATTTCTTTAACGGGTAGGTACTGTGACGACCCGGAAATTTCCGACCAAATTTAAACTTTAATCTTTATATTATTCCGACACGATAAGCAAAGTTTGTTAAGTTAAATCTCAAGAATTTTAAACTGTGTTCATACATTCATTATAACCTCGACCAAATTCCGACGATTCACGAACCGTTATATATAAATAGATATGTATATGTATATATATATATTATAACTTGAGAATATTAATAAAGTATTAAACGTATAATACCTTACTCGAACTTATTTGTTTCAATATGATTTTTGATGAAATTAAAAAAATATATTAAATGATTGAATTATCAGAAATATTGAATTATGATTACAAGTCTCTGTTGAGAGGTCCACTATGATTTGAGAAAATCTATTCCTCTTAACGATATTCAGAATAATTTGTAAAGCTATTTATAAATAAAAACAAAAAGTGTCATTTACGAAAGTTAGACAAAAGTTAGTGGAGAATTGATTTCCATAATATTCTATTAATTTAGTTTCAAAAGTACAAAAAACGTTATCAGTTTAAAAAGAACTTTATTATTAAAATGTATATATCTTTTATAAATATCTAGAACCACTTTTGACAACTCATTACTTAACCAGTATGATAAAGATAACGATATTTATATTTTATTTTATTAAATATATATAACGATTTAAATTAATATTATATATACTTATACGCGTATTATACGTATATAGTTTTATACTTTTACTATACTTTAACTTTACCTTTACTTTACTTTTATTTTACTTTAACTTTAATAATTCATACTTTAATAATTTAATTTAATAATTCATACTTTAATAATTCATACTTTAATAATACACTTTAATAATTCACTTTAATAATTCATACTTTAATAATTCACTTTAATAATTCACTTTAATAATTCATACTTTAATAATTCACTTTAATAATTCACTTTAATAATTCATACTTTAATAATTCACTTTAATAATTCATACTTTAATAATTCACTTTAATAATTCATATTTTAATAATTCACTTTAATAATTCAAAAATCTGTTATAAATAGAATTCAATAGGTTTCATTATTTCATAGAAACTTGAAAATATATTTCTCTAAACTCTCTCAATCGAATTACATATATATATTTTCTTTGTATAATTTCAAGATATTATTAGTATACATAAAATATTACGACGGAGTGCTGTCCGAGTGATTTCAAAATAGTTTTTTTGAATGAGTCGAAGCTAAGGAAATTATGGGTTATAGCTATGGAGGTGATGGGTATGGTTCATGGGTATGCTCGTGAGGTCAATCTAGTGTTTATCATCTCCGTTGCGTCTACGTACTTTCCTGCAATATTGAATCTCAATATTGATACGTTCGTGAATCCGAGTCCAACCTTGCACTTGTTAAATGACGTTATATATATTTTTACTACGAAATACAGTATTGTGAGTTTCATTTGATCCCTTTTTAATTGCTTTTACAATATATATTTTTGGGCTGAGAATACATGCGTTGTTTTATAAATGTTTTACGAAGTAGGCACTAGTACTAAAACTAATTCTATGTGGGTTTAAACCAGAAATATACTCTTAGCTTGGTAACATTAAACTACTTGTCTATGTACGGTAGGCGCGAATCCTAAAGATAGATCTATTGGGCCTGACAAACCCCATCCTGACTATGGGATGCTTTAGTACTTCGAGGTTATTTTAAACACACCTGATCTGGTGTACTTCAGAGGGTAAAACATGAATGTTAAGGCTTGTTACCGGGTGCCTACAACTTATAGAATACTTTTATAAACTTGCGAGTGTATATATATTTATAAACGGAAATCTTGTGGTCTATTAATATATTGAAATGATTGTTATGATAAACCTATGAACTCACCAACCTTTTGGTTGACACTTTAAAGCATGTTTATTCTCAGGTATTAAAGAAATCTTCCACTGTGCATTAGCTCATTTTAAGGATATTACTTGGAGTCATTCATGGCATATTTTGAAAGACGTTGCATTCGAGTTATTGAGTTCATCAAGATTATTATTAAGCCAATTATAGTTGGATGTATTATGAAATGGTGTGCATGCCGTCAACTTTCGTTGTAAAGAAAGTTTGTCTTTTAAAAACGAATGCAATGTTTGTAAAATGTATCATATAAAGGTCAAATACCTCGCGATGTAATCAACTATTGTGAATCGTTTATAATGTATATGAACGGGTCCTTTCATTAAACCCCATCCGTCCCAAATAATGTGGTATCATCAGCATTGAACTTAAAACCCACATATGAGGTATCGTCAACACCGAACTTAAACCCTCATCAAATGTCACTACAATAGTGGTATGGCTTCGTCAACATCGAACTTTAAATCCATACATGAGGTATCGTCAACACCGAACTTTAAACCCTCATCCAACAAACAATATACCCTAAGATATGGTATCGTCAACATCGAACTTTAACCCATACCCCACAAGTAAATAAATCATATACATACATATATAATTATTCCACTCACCTTATCGTCTCGGTGAGATTTCCAACAATACTTGAAACCTTCAATGCGAGTCACCTAATACAATTTAATGTCCAATTAATTCACATAACAAGTTGGATCATACACCAACTAACCTCACTAGTGCATTTATGACTCAAAAAGGTATTTATGACCCATTTGCACTAGAATCACACAAACAAGGTCCAAATTCCCAACTAATCACTAAAAGCTAGTGATTAAGGTTCTAAGGCTCTCATCAATATATATCTAGGGTGTTTTCATACCCAATTTATCCCGCTAGGTCAAACTTACCCGTTTGACCCATTTCAAGTCAACCATGAACCCTAGAAACACTTTTCACTAACAACATAAGTGAGCTAGTGATTAGCTAACCATTTAAGACTCATTAACACCATTTATTACTTTGAAACCCTAGGTTAGTCATTCTTGAGTCCTCATGACTCAATCTTACCAAAATCCCCCTAAAATCACCAACAACGGGTTTTATGTTCATCACTAACCCAAACTGTAGTGACCCGAACTTTTCCATGTTTATATATATTAATTGAGATTGATGTTTACATGATTAAATGTTTCCAACATGTTAAGCAATCAAACTTGTTAAGACTTGATTAATTGAAATAGGTTTCATATAGACAATTGACCACCCAAGTTGACCGGTGATTCACGAACGTTAAAACTTGTAAAAAAAAACTATATGATGACATATATATGGTTATATATATAGTTAACATGATATTATGATAAGTAAACATATCATTAATTATATTAACAATGAACTACATATGTAAAAACAAGACTACTAACTTAATGATTTTGAAACGACACATATATGTAACGTTTATCGTTGTAACGACATTTAATGTATATATATCATATTAAGAGATATTCGTACATCATAATATCATGATAATATAATAATTTAAAATCTATTTTGATATTATAAACATTGGGTTAACAACATTTAACAAGATCGTTAACCTAAAGGTTTCAAAACAACACTTACATGTAACGACTAACGATGACTTAACGACTCAGTTAAAATGTATATACATGTAGTGTTTTAATATGTATTTATACACTTTTGAAAGACTTCAATACACTTATCAAAATACTTCTACTTAACAAAAATGCTTACAATTACATTCTCGTTCAGTTTCATCAACAATTCTACTCGTATGCACCCGTATTCGTACTCGTACAATACACAGCTTTTAGATGTATGTACTATTGGTATATACACTCCAATGATCAGCTCATAGCAGCCCATGTGAGTCACCTAACACATGTGGGAACCATCATTTGGCAACTAGCATGAAATATCTCATAAGATTACAAAAATATGAGTAATCATTCATGACTTATTTACATGAAAACAAAATTACATATCCTTTATATCTAATCCATACACCAACGACCAAAAACACCTACAAACACTTTCATTCTTCAATTTTCTTCATCTAATTGAACTCTCTCAAGTTCTATCTTCAAGTTCTAAGTGTTCTTCATAAATTCCAAAAGTTCTAGTTTCATAAAATCAAGAATACTTTCAAGTTTGCTAGCTCACTTCCAATCTTGTAAGGTGATCATCCAACCTCAAGAAATCTTTGTTTCTTACAGTAGGTTATCATTCTAATACAAGGTAATAATCATATTCAAACTTTGGTTCAATTTCTATAACTATAACAATCTTATTTCAAGTGATGATCTTACTTGAACTTGTTTTCGTGTCATGATTTTGCTTCAAGAACTTTGAGCCATCCAAGGATCCATTGAAGCTAGATCCATTTTTCTCTTTTCCAGTAGGTTCATCCAAGGAACTTAAGGTAGTAATGATGTTCATAACATCATTTGATTCATACATATAAAGCTATCTTATTCGAAGGTTTAAACTTGTAATCACTAGAACATAGTTTAGTTAATTCTAAACTTGTTCGCAAACAAAAGTTAATCCTTCTAACTTGACTTTTAAAATCAACTAAACACATGTTCTATATCTATATGATATGCTAACTTAATGATTTAAAACCTGGAAACACGAAAAACACCGTAAAACCGGATTTACGCCGTCGTAGTAACACCGCGGGCTGTTTTGGGTTAGTTAATTAAAAACTATGATAAACTTTGATTTAAAAGTTGTTATTCTGAGAAAATGATTTTTATTATGAACATGAAACTATATCCAAAAATTATGGTTAAACTCAAAGTGGAAGTATGTTTTCTAAAATGGTCATCTAGACGTCGTTCTTTCGACTGAAATGACTACCTTTACAAAAACGACTTGTAACTTATTTTTCCGACTAGAAACCTATACTTTTTTGGTTTAGATTCATAAAATAGAGTTCAATATGAAACCATAGCAATTTGATTCACTCAAAACGGATTTAAAATGAAGAAGTTATGGGTAAAACAAGATTGGATAATTTTTCTCATTTTAGCTACGTGAAAATTGGTAACAAATCTATTCCAACCATAACTTAATCAACTTGTATTATATATTATGTAATTTTGAGATACCATAGACACGTATACAATGTTTCGACCTATCATGTCGACACATCTATATATATTTCGGAACAACCATAGACACTCTATATGTGAATGTTGGAGTTAGCTATACAGGGTTGAGGTTGATTCCAAAATATATATAGTTTGAGTTGTGATCAATACTGAGATACGTATACACTGGGTCGTGGATTGATTCAAGATAATATTTATCGATTTATTTCTGTACATCTAACTGTGGACAACTAGTTGTAGGTTACTAACGAGGACAGCTGACTTAATAAACTTAAAACATCAAAATATATTAAAAGTGTTGTAAATATATTTTGAACATACTTTGATATATATGTATATATTGTTATAGGTTCGTGAATCAACCAGTGGCCAAGTCTTACTTCCCGACGAAGTAAAAATCTGTGAAATTGAGTTATAGTCCCACTTTTAAAATCTAATATTTTTGGGATGAGAATACATGCAGGTTTTATAAATGATTTACAAAATAGACACAAGTACGTGAAACTACATTCTATGGTTGAATTATCGAAATCGAATATGCCCCTTTTTATTAAGTCTGGTAATCTAAGAATTAGGGAACAGACACCCTAATTGACGCGAATCCTAAAGATAGATCTATTGGGCCTAACAAACCCCATCCAAAGTACCGGATGCTTTAGTACTTCGAAATTTATATCATATCCGAAGGGTGTCCCGGAATGATGGGGATATTCTTATATATGCATCTTGTTATTGTCGGTTACCAGGTGTTCACCATATGAATGATTTTTATCTCTATGTATGGGATGTGTATTGAAATATGAAATCTTGTGGTCTATTGTTACGATTTGATATATATAGGTTAAACCTATAACTCACCAACATTTTTGTTGACGTTTTAAGCATGTTTATTCTCAGGTGATTATTAAGAGCTTCCGCTGTCGCATACTTAAATAAGGACAAGATTTGGAGTCCATGCTTGTATGATATTATGTAAAAACTGCATTCAAGAAACTTATTTTGTTGTAACATATTTGTATTGTAAACCATTATGTAATGGTCGTGTGTAAACAGGATATTTTAGATTATCATTATTTGATAATCTACGTAAAGCTTTTTAAACCTTTATTGATGAAATAAAGGTTATGGTTTGTTTAAAAATGAATGCAGTCTTTGAAAAACGTCTCATATAGAGGTCAAAACCTCGCAACGAAATCAATTAATATGGAACGTTTTTAATCAATAAGAACGGGACATTTCAGTTGGTATCCGAGCGTTGGTCTTAGAGAACCAGAAAATTTGCATTAGTGTGTCTTATAGAGTTTGTTAGGATGCATTAGTGAGTCTGGACTTCGACCGTGTTTTCTTTAAAAATGATTGCTTAACATTTTTGTTGGAAACTATATATTTTTAACATATGAATATTATGTGATATATTAATCTCTTAACGTGTTTGATATTATGTGATAGATGTCTACCTCTAGAACAAGTCCCATTGACTCACCTAATAATAATGAAGAGTCAAATGTAAATTGGAATGATTTGTGGACTGATTCACAAGTTCCCGAAGAGGAACCGGAAGAAGAGTCGGAACCGGAAGAAGAATCGGAACCGGAAGAAGAATCGGAACCGGATGAAGAAATAGAACCGGTGGGGGAAATAATAAAACGGTTAAGTAAAAGAAAATCCTCAACCAACCGACCAAAGTTAATTATGGTCAATGGTGTTTCCGCCAAGGAAGCAAAATATTGGGAGGATTACCAATTCTCCGATGAATCGGATTCCGACGAGAATTCCGATGATGTTATAGAAATTACCCCAACTGAATTTAAAAAGGCAAAAGAAAATAATAAGGGAAAGGGCATAAAAATAGAGAAATCTAATTCCAACCCCGATGAACTTTATATGTATCGTCAACCCCCGAAGTCCTTAAGTTGTAACAATGACCCGGGAACCTCTAAACCACCAGGTTTTTCTAAACCAATGTGGACAACGACGGCTCGTATTAGGGGAACATCATATATCCCTAGAAACTTGGCAAAACGAACCAAAACCGAAGAAGAAGAAACGAGCGAGTCGGAATAAGATAGTTGTATTCGTGTGGTGTAATATATGGAATATAGTGTTCTTATGCTTTATGATATATGTAAAAATTGCTTGTATTAATAAGTATTTTTTTTATGAATCTAACTCTTGTCTATTTTACAGTTTAAAAACACAAAATGGATAGACAACCCAATATTTTAAGAGACCTACCCGGAGACATGATTGATGAAATCTTGTCTAGAGTCGGCCAGAATTCTTCGGCACAACTATTTAAGGCGAGATCAGTTTGTAAGACATTCGAAGAACGTTCCAAGAATGTCTTGGTTTATAAGAGACTTTCGTTTGAAAGATGGGGGATATCACATTGGGAAACCTATAAGTTACGATGTGTTTACTTTGACGCATATATTGCGGGGAACCCAAATGCTATTTTACGCAACGGGTTAAGAAATTATTTTGACTCAATATATCCGAATATTGGACTTCGTGATTTAGAAAAAGCGGCTAACATGCAACATAAAGAAGCATGTTATGCTTACGGATTAGTAATGTTCGCTTCTCACCAAAGTGAGAACAAGAACATCGGGCTACAACTATTAAACAAAACGTTTCCACAAGTGACGGAGTCGGTAATTGGGGTAAGAAATGAGGTTTATAGATTATTACGGGACTGTTGGACATTACGTAACCCTCGTCCCTTTGATGACGTTACAACACGCTGTCTTATCAACGGCCATAACGGTTATGTTGCACAAGACCAAGGATGGGAAGTAGTCCTAGTAAAACCAGAATGCATGACTTGTTTCTGGACGTATGAATTACGTGTCTTTATTGCCTTTGCTGAACGACTTGTGTACTAGCTAGAATTGTCTTCACAACTATCTTGTATCAAAGTTATTGTGTGCTATATTTCATGCTTTATGTAAAATAAGCGGTATTGTAAGTTTGTAAAATATTGTATAAAAGTTTGAACGCGAAATATTATTATAATCAGTTTTTCATATAGAATTGTAGTAGTTGAATTGTATATTAGCTACTAAGTATGAACTTAACGGGTAGGTACTACCCGAATTTAAACTTATAAAACGCTAATATGAAGAAAAAGCTTTTATAAATGAGTTCATATTATGCTACGAAATACTATTAACTACTCTTAATATTCTGTATGATTAACTTGTTCCATTTAACTATTTTGAAGGAAATGGCACCGACTACTCGACACACCGTGAATATGAATGAAGAGGAATTCCGTACTTTTCTAGCTTCAAACATAGCCGCAGTACAGGCTGCGCTACATACCAACAATAACCTTGGATCTAGCAGTACAGGAAATCGTGTAGGATGCACCTACAAAGAATTCACTGCCTGCAAACCTTTGGAATTTGATGGAACCGAAGGACCGATCGGATTGAAACGGTGGACCGAGAAGGTTGAATCGGTGTTTGCCATAAGTAAGTGTACTGAAGAGGACAAAGTGAAGTACGCTACGCATACCTTCACAGGTTCTGCGTTAACATGGTGGAATACCTATCTAGAGCAAGTGGGACAAGATGATGCGTACGCACTACCGTGGTCAGCATTCAAGCACTTGATGAACGAGAAGTACCGTCCCAGAACCGAGGTCAATAAGCTCAAGACAGAACTTAGAGGGTTACGAACCCAAGGATTTGATATTACCACGTACGAAAGACGATTCACAGAATTGTGCCTATTGTGTCCGGGAGCATTCGAAGATGAGGAAGAGAAGATCGACGCATTTGTGAAAGGATTACCGGAAAGAATCCAAGAAGATATAAGTTCACACGAGCCCGCCTCCATACAACAGGCATGTAGAATGGCTCACAAACTAGTGAACCAGATTGAAGAAAGAATTAAAGAACAGACTGCTGAAGAGGCCAATGTGAAGCAAGTCAAAAGAAAGTGGGAGGAAAACGGTGATAAGAATCACCAATACAACAACAACACCAATTACAACAATAATCGCAACAATTATCCCAACAATCGCAACATCAATCGCAACTACAACAAACGGCCCAACAACAACAACAACAACAACAACAACAACAACAGCAACTACAACAATCATCCCAACAACAATAATAACCGCAACAACAACAACAATCAGAAGCAACTATGCCAAAGGTGTGAAAAGAATCACTCGGGGTTCTGCACCAAATTTTGCAACAAGTGTAAAAGAAATGGTCATACCGCGGCAAAGTGTGAGGTCTACGGACCAGGGGTTAATAGAACGAAAGGAACAAATGGTGTCGGAACGAGTAATGGCGGAGCAAGTAGTGTCGGAGCAAGTTATGCCAATGTAGTTTGTTATAAATGTGGAAAACCAGGCCACATTATTAGAAATTGCCCGAACCAGGAGAACACGAATGGACAAGGCCGTGGAAGAGTTTTCAATATTAATGCGGTAGAGGCACAGGAAGACCCGAAGCTTGTTACGGGTACGTTTCTTATTGACAATAAATCTGCTTACGTTTTATTTGATTCGGGTGCGGATAGAAGCTATATGAGTAGAGATTTTTGTGCTAAATTAAGTTGTCCATTGACGCCTTTGGATAGTAAATTTTTACTCGAATTAGCAAATGGTAAATTAATTTCAGCAGATAATATATGTCGGAATCGAGAAATTAAACTGGTTAGCGAAACATTTAAGATTGATTTGATACCAGTAGAGTTAGGGAGTTTTGATGTGATAATCGGTATGGACTGGTTGAAAGAAGTGAAAGCGGAGATCGTTTGTTACAAAAATGCAATTCGCATTATACGAGAAAAAGGAAAACCCTTAATGGTGTACGGAGAAAAGGGCAACACGAAGCTACATCTTATTAGTAATTTGAAGGCACAAAAACTAATAAGAAAAGGTTGCTATGCTGTTCTAGCACACGTCGAGAAAGTACAAACTGAAGAAAAGAGCATCAATGATGTTCCCATTGCAAAAGAATTTCCCGATGTATTTCCGAAAGAATTACCGGGATTACCCCCACATCGATCCGTTGAATTTCAAATAGATCTTGTACCAGGAGCTGCACCAATAGCTCGTGCTCCTTACAGACTCGCACCCAGCGAGATGAAAGAACTGCAAAGCCAATTACAAGAACTTTTAGAGCGTGGTTTCATTCGACCAAGCACATCACCGTGGGGAGCTCCTGTTTTGTTTGTCAAGAAGAAAGATGGTACATTCAGGTTGTGTATCGACTACCGAGAGTTGAACAAACTTACCATCAAGAACCGCTACCCACTACCGAGAATCGACGACTTATTTGATCAACTACAAGGCTCGTCTGTTTATTCAAAGATTGACTTACGTTCCGGGTATCATCAAATGCGGGTGAAAGAAGATGATATTCCAAAGACTGCTTTCAGAACACGTTACGGTCATTACGAGTTTATGGTCATGCCGTTTGGTTTAACTAATGCACCAGCTGTGTTCATGGACCTTATGAACCGAGTGTGTGGACCATACCTTGACAAGTTTGTCATTGTTTTCATTGATGACATACTTATTTACTCAAAGAATGACCAAGAACACGGTGAACATTTGAGAAAGGTGTTAGAAGTATTGAGGAAGGAAGAATTGTACGCTAAGTTTTCAAAGTGTGCATTTTGGTTGGAAGAAGTTCAATTCCTCGGTCACATAGTGAACAAAGAAGGTATTAAGGTGGATCCGGCAAAGATAGAAACTGTTGAAAAGTGGGAAACCCCGAAAACTCCGAAACACATACGCCAGTTTTTAGGACTAGCTGGTTACTACAGAAGGTTCATCCAAGACTTTTCCAGAATAGCAAAACCCTTGACTGCATTAACGCATAAAGGGAAGAAATTTGAATGGAATGATGAACAAGAGAAAGCGTTTCAGTTATTGAAGAAAAAGCTAACTACGGCACCTATATTGTCATTGCCTGAAGGGAATGATGATTTTGTGATTTATTGTGACGCATCAAAGCAAGGTCTCGGTTGTGTATTAATGCAACGAACAAAGGTGATTGCTTATGCGTCTAGACAATTGAAGATTCACGAACAAAATTATATGACGCATGATTTGGAATTAGGCGCGGTTGTTTTTGCATTAAAGACTTGGAGGCACTACTTATATGGGGTCAAAAGTATTATATATACCGACCACAAAAGTCTTCAACACATATTTAATCAGAAACAACTGAATATGAGGCAGCGTAGGTGGATTGAATTATTGAATGATTACGATTTTGAGATTCGTTACCACCCGGGGAAGGCAAATGTGGTAGCCGATGCCTTGAGCAGGAAGGATAGAGAACCCATTCGAGTAAAATCTATGAATATAATGATTCATAATAACATTACTACTCAAATAAAGGAGGCGCAACAAGGAGTTTTAAAAGAGGGAAATTTAAAGGATGAAATACCCAAAGGATCGGAGAAGCATCTTAATATTCGGGAAGACGGAACCCGGTATAGGGCTGAAAGAATTTGGGTACCAAAATTTGGAGATATGAGAGAAATGGTACTTAGAGAAGCTCATAAAACCAGATACTCAATACATCCTGGAACGGGGAAGATGTACAAGGATCTCAAGAAACATTTTTGGTGGCCGGGTATGAAAGCCGATGTTGCTAAATACGTAGGAGAATGTTTGACGTGTTCTAAGGTCAAAGCTGAGCATCAGAAACCATCAGGTCTACTTCAACAACCCGAAATCCCGGAATGGAAATGGGAAAACATTACCATGGATTTCATCACTAAATTGCCAAGGACTGCAAGTGGTTTTGATACTATTTGGGTAATAGTTGATCGTCTCACCAAATCAGCACACTTCCTACCAATAAGAGAAGATAACAAGATGGAGAAGTTAGCACGACTGTATTTGAAGGAAGTCGTCTCCAGACATGGAATACCAATCTCTATTATCTCTGATAGGGATGGCAGATTTATTTCAAGATTCTGGCAGACATTACAGCAAGCATTAGGAACTCGTCTAGACATGAGTACTGCCTATCATCCACAAACTGATGGGCAGAGCGAAAGGACGATACAAACGCTTGAAGACATGCTACGAGCATGTGTTATTGATTTCGGAAACAGTTGGGATCGACATCTACCGTTAGCAGAATTTTCCTACAACAACAGCTACCATTCAAGCATTGAGATGGCGCCGTTTGAAGCACTTTATGGTAGAAAGTGCAGGTCTCCGATTTGTTGGAGTGAGGTGGGGGATAGACAGATTACGGGTCCGGAGATTATACAAGAAACTACCGAGAAGATCATCCAAATTCAACAACGGTTGAAAACCGCCCAAAGTCGACAAAAGAGCTACGCTGACATTAAAAGAAAAGATATAGAATTTGAAATTGGAGAGATGGTCATGCTTAAAGTTTCACCTTGGAAAGGCGTTGTTCGATTTGGTAAACGAGGGAAATTAAATCCAAGGTATATTGGACCATTCAAGATTATTGATCGTGTCGGACCAGTAGCTTACCGACTTGAGTTACCTCAACAACTCGCGGCTGTACATAACACTTTCCACGTCTCGAATTTGAAGAAATGTTTTGCTAAAGAAGATCTCACTATTCTGTTAGATGAAATCCAAATCAACGAAAAACTCCAATTCATCGAAGAACCCGTCGAAATAATGGATCGTGAGGTTAAAAGACTTAAGCAAAACAAGATACCAATTGTTAAGGTTCGATGGAATGCTCGTAGAGGACCCGAGTTCACCTGGGAGCGTGAAGATCAGATGAAGAAGAAATACCCGCATCTATTTCCAGAAGATTCGTCAACACCTTCAACAGCTTAAAATTTCGGGACGAAATTTATTTAACGGGTAGGTACTGTAGTGACCCGAACTTTTCCATGTTTATATATATTAATTGAGATTGATGTTTACATGATTAAATGTTTCCAACATGTTAAGCAATCAAACTTGTTAAGACTTGATTAATTGAAATAGGTTTCATATAGACAATTGACCACCCAAGTTGACCGGTGATTCACGAACGTTAAAACTTGTAAAAAAAACTATATGATGACATATATATGGTTATATATATAGTTAACATGATATTATGATAAGTAAACATATCATTAATTATATTAACAATGAACTACATATGTAAAAACAAGACTACTAACTTAATGATTTTGAAACGAGACATATATGTAACGTTTATCGTTGTAACGACATTTAATGTATATATATCATATTAAGAGATATTCGTACATCATAATATCATGATAATATAATAATTTAAAATCTCTTTTGATATTATAAACATTGGGTTAACAACATTTAACAAGATCGTTAACCTAAAGGTTTCAAAACAACACTTACATGTAACGACTAACGATGACTTAACGACTCAGTTAAAATGTATATACATGTAGTGTTTTAATATGTATTTATACACTTTTGAAAGACTTCAATACACTTATCAAAATACTTCTACTTAACAAAAATGCTTACAATTACATTCTCGTTCAGTTTCATCAACAATTCTACTCGTATGCACCCGTATTCGTACTCGTACAATACACAGCTTTTAGATGTATGTACTATTGGTATATACACTCCAATGATCAGCTCTTAGCAGCCCATGTGAGTCACCTAACACATGTGGGAACCATCATTTGGCAACTAGCATGAAATATCTCATAAGATTACAAAAATATGAGTAATCATTCATGACTTATTTACATGAAAACAAAATTACATATCCTTTATATCTAATCCATACACCAACGACCAAAAACACCTACAAACACTTTCATTCTTCAATTTTCTTCATCTAATTGAACTCTCTCAAGTTCTATCTTCAAGTTCTAAGTGTTCTTCATAAATTCCAAAAGTTCTAGTTTCATAAAATCAAGAATACTTTCAAGTTTGCTAGCTCACTTCCAATCTTGTAAGGTGATCATCCAACCTCAAGAAATCTTTGTTTCTTACAGTAGGTTATCATTCTAATACAAGGTAATAATCATATTCAAACTTTGGTTCAATTTCTATAACTATAACAATCTTATTTCAAGTGATGATCTTACTTGAACTTGTTTTCGTGTCATGATTTTGCTTCAAGAACTTTGAGCCATCCAAGGATCCATTGAAGCTAGATCCATTTTTCTCTTTTCCAGTAGGTTCATCCAAGGAACTTAAGGTAGTAATGATGTTCATAACATCATTTGATTCATACATATAAAGCTATCTTATTCGAAGGTTTAAACTTGTAATCACTAGAACATAGTTTAGTTAATTCTAAACTTGTTCGCAAACAAAAGTTAATCCTTCTAACTTGACTTTTAAAATCAACTAAACACATGTTCTATATCTATATGATATGCTAACTTAATGATTTAAAACCTGGAAACACGAAAAACACCGTAAAACCGGATTTACGCCGTCGTAGTAACACCGCGGGCTGTTTTGGGTTAGTTAATTAAAAACTATGATAAACTTTGATTTAAAAGTTGTTATTCTGAGAAAATGATTTTTATTATGAACATGAAACTATATCCAAAAATTATGGTTAAACTCAAAGTGGAAGTATGTTTTCTAAAATGGTCATCTAGACGTCGTTCTTTCGACTGAAATGACTACCTTTACAAAAACGACTTGTAACTTATTTTTCCGACTAGAAACCTATAATTTTTTGGTTTAGATTCATAAAATAGAGTTCAATATGAAACCATAGCAATTTGATTCACTCAAAACGGATTTAAAATGAAGAAGTTATGGGTAAAACAAGATTGGATAATTTTTCTCATTTTAGCTACGTGAAAATTGGTAACAAATCTATTCCAACCATAACTTAATCAACTTGTATTATATATTATGTAATTTTGAGATACCATAGACACGTATACAATGTTTCGACCTATCATGTCGACACATCTATATATATTTCGGAACAACCATAGACACTCTATATGTGAATGTTGGAGTTAGCTATACAGGGTTGAGGTTGATTCCAAAATATATATAGTTTGAGTTGTGATCAATACTGAGATACGTATACACTGGGTCGTGGATTGATTCAAGATAATATTTATCGATTTATTTCTGTACATCTAACTGTGGACAACTAGTTGTAGGTTACTAACGAGGACAGCTGACTTAATAAACTTAAAACATCAAAATATATTAAAAGTGTTGTAAATATATTTTGAACATACTTTGATATATATGTATATATTGTTATAGGTTCGTGAATCAACCAGTGGCCAAGTCTTACTTCCCGACGAAGTAAAAATCTGTGAAAGTGAGTTATAGTCCCACTTTTAAAATCTAATATTTTTGGGATGAGAATACATGCAGGTTTTATAAATGATTTACAAAATAGACACAAGTACGTGAAACTACATTCTATGGTTGAATTATCGAAATCGAATATGCCCCTTTTTATTAAGTCTGGTAATCTAAGAATTAGGGAACAGACACCCTAATTGACGCGAATCCTAAAGATAGATCTATTGGGCCTAACAAACCCCATCCAAAGTACCGGATGCTTTAGTACTTCGAAATTTATATCATATCCGAAGGGTGTCCCGGAATGATGGGGATATTCTTATATATGCATCTTGTTATTGTCGGTTACCAGGTGTTCACCATATGAATGATTTTTATCTCTATGTATGGGATGTGTATTGAAATATGAAATCTTGTGGTCTATTGTTACGATTTGATATATATAGGTTAAACCTATAACTCACCAACATTTTTGTTGACGTTTTAAGCATGTTTATTCTCAGGTGATTATTAAGAGCTTCCGCTGTCGCATACTTAAATAAGGACAAGATTTGGAGTCCATGCTTGTATGATATTATGTAAAAACTGCATTCAAGAAACTTATTTTGTTGTAACATATTTGTATTGTAAACCATTATGTAATGGTCGTGTGTAAACAGGATATTTTAGATTATCATTATTTGATAATCTACGTAAAGCTTTTTAAACCTTTATTGATGAAATAAAGGTTATGGTTTGTTTAAAAATGAATGCAGTCTTTGAAAAATGTCTCATATAGAGGTCAAAACCTCGCAACAAAATCAATTAATATGGAACGTTTTTAATCAATAAGAACGGGACATTTCACAAACCCTAACCCTTAAACAAATTAAACTAAGGAAAATCAAGATTAAAACTTACCACCACAACCAAAACATAGCTAGTGGCTAGATGAACAACTTTAATACACGCGCTTTGGCCCGAAAACAACTTCTTCTTCCTTGATTTGAGCTTTCTCTCTCTCAAATGGGTTTCTCACTCTAGACTTGAAGTAGAAAGATGAAGGTGGTTGAAATGTAGTTATGACACTCCATCAACTGACCTTGTGGCCTTTAACTCGTCCCCAAGTGAATTTACCAAAAAGCCCTTCTAAAATATTCATTTAAATGAAACAGAATCTGCCAGCTAGAAAGGTGCACGGCGCGCTCTCTTCCATGTGCGCGGCGCGCACAATGGTCTGAACGGACTCTGATCACAGTTTAATTACACACTGCTTCCCACACTTCATGTACCTTATTTACACTTTTGTACAATAAATATTAGGGTCTTACAACTCTCTCCCACTTGAATCGGAGCGCGTCCTCGCGATCCAAGCCGCATGACAAGAGGGAAGATACACCAAAACAAATTCTTCGGTTTCCCATGTAAACTTGGAACCTTTACTACGACGCCATTGAACTTTAAAAGTTCTCACTTCCTTATTTCTCAACCTTTTCACCTTTTCATCGAGTATAGCAATCGGCTCCTCAACATACTCTAACTTGTTGTTTAGCTCAATCTCGTCTAATGGCACCAATGATGAATCATCCGCAAGACACTTACGGAGATGGGAAATATGAAATGTATTATGGATCCCCGCAAGCTCTTCGAGTAATTCCAAACGATACGCAACTTCACCAACACGAGCTAAAATTTTGAATGGCCCAATAAACCGAGGAGCTAACTTTCCTAGTTTTCAAAACCGAATAACACCTTTCCATGGCGATACTTTAAGCATCACCATGTCACCTTCTTGGAACTCAATTGATCGTCTACGTTTATCGGTATAAGATTTTGGTCTATCTTGCGCCTCCTTTAATCGAGTCCGAATCATATCAATCTTGCTATTCGTCTCTAAAACCAAATTGGTACTACCGATTTCCTTTTGGCCCACTTCACCCCAACAAATCAGAGTTCGACACCTACGCCCATAAAGCATCTCATAAGGTGGCATTCCAATACTAGCATGATAACTATTATTGTACGTGAATTCCACCAAAGGCAAGTGCTCATCCCAACTACCACCGAAATCGATAATACACGCCCGTTGTAGTGACCCGAACTTTTCCATGTTTATATATATTAATTGAGATTGATATTTACATGATTAAATGTTTCCAACATGTTAAGCAATCAAACTTGTTAAGACTTGATTAATTGAAATATGTTTCATATAGACAATTGACCACCCAAGTTGATCGGTGATTCACGAACGTTAAAACTTGTAAAAACTATATAATGACATATATATGTATATATATATATATATATAGTTATCATGATACTATGATAAGAAAACATATCATAAAGTATATTAACAATGAACTACATATGTAAAAACAAGACTACTAACTTAATGATTTTTAAACGAGACATATATGTAACGATTATCGTTGTAAAGACATTTAATGTATATATATCATATTAAGAGATATTCATACATGATAATATCATGATAATATAATAATTTAAAATCTCATTTGATATTATAAACATTGGGTTAACAACATTTAACAAGATCGTTAACCTAAAGGTTTCAAAACAACACTTACATGTAACGACTAACGATGACTTAACGACTCAGTTAAAATGTATATACATGTAGTGTTTTAATATGTATTTATACACTTTTGAAAGACTTCAATACACTTATCAAAATACTTCTACTTAACAAAAATGCTTACAATTACATCCTCGTTCAGTTTCATCAACAATTCTACTCGTATGCACCAGTATTCGTACTCGTACAATACATAGCTTTTAGATGTATGTACTATTGGTATATACACTCCAATGATCAGCTCTTAGCAGCCCATGTGAGTCACCTAACACATGTGGGAACCACCATTTGGCAACTAGCATGAAATATCTCATAAAATTACAAAAATATGAGTAATCATTCATGACTTATTTACATGAAAACAAAATTACATATCCTTTATATCTAATCCATACACCAACGACCAAAAACACCTACAAACACTTTAATTCTTCAATTTTCTTCATCTAATCGATCTCTCTCAAATTCTATCTTCAAGTTCTAAGTGTTCTTCATAAATTCCAAAAGTTCTAGTTTCATAAAATCAAGAATACTTTCAAGTTTGCTAGCTCACTTCCAATCTTGTAAGGTGATCATCCAACCTCAAGAAATCTTTGTTTCTTACAGTAGGTTATCATTCTAATACAAGGTAATAATCATATTCAAACTTTGGTTCAATTTCTATAACTATAACAATCTTATTTCAAGTGATGATCTTACTTGAACTTGTTTTCGTGTCATGATTCTGCTTCAAGAACTTCGAGCCATCCAAGGATCCATTGAAGCTAGATCCATTTTTCTCTTTTCCAGTAGGTTTATCCAAGGAAATTAAGGTAGTAATGATGTTCATAACATCATTCTATTCATACATATAAAGCTATCTTATTCGAAGGTTTAAACTTGTAATCACTAGAACATAGTTTAGTTAATTCTAAACTTGTTCGCAAACAAAAGTTAATCCTTCTAACTTGACTTTTAAAATCAACTAAACACATGTTCTATATCTATATGATATGCTAACTTAATGATTTAAAACCTGGAAACACGAAAAACACCGTAAAACCGGATTTACGCCGTCGTAGTAACACCGCGGGCTGTTTTGGGTTAGTTAATTAAAAACTATGATAAACTTTGATTTAAAAGTTGTTATTCTGAGAAAAATGATTTTTATTATGAACATGAAACTATATCCAAAAATTATGGTTAAACTCAAAGTGGAAGTATGTTTTCTAAAATGGTCATCTAGACGTCGTTCTTTCGACTGAAATGACTACCTTTACAAAAACGACTTGTAACTTATTTTTCCGACTATAAACCTATACTTTTTCTGTTTAGATTCATAAAATAGAGTTCAATATGAAACCATAGCAATTTGATTCACTCAAAACGGATTTAAAATGAAGAAGTTATGGGTAAAACAAGATTGGATAATTTTTCTCATTTTAGCTACGTGAAAATTGGTAACAAATCTATTCCAACCATAACTTAATCAACTTGTATTGTATATTATGTAATATTGAGATACCATAGACACGTATACAATGTTTCGACCTATCATGTCGACACATCTATATATATTTCGGAACAACCATAGACACTCTATATGTGAATGTTGGAGTTAGCTATACAGGGTTGAGGTTGATTCCAAAATATATATAGTTTGAGTTGTGATCAATACTGAGATACGTATACACTGGGTCGTGGATTGATTCAAGATAATATTTATCGATTTATTTCTGTACATCTAACTGTGGACAACTAGTTATAGGTTACTAACGAGGACAGCTGACTTAATAAACTAAAAACATCAAAAATATTAAAAGTGTTGTAAATATATTTTGAACATACTTTAATATATATGTATATATTGTTATAGGTTCGTGAATCAACCAGTGGCCAAGTCTTACTTCCCGACGAAGTAAAAATATGTGAAAGTGAGTTATAGTCCCACTTTTAAAATCTAATATTTTTGGGATGAGAATACATGCAGGTTTTATAAATGATTTACAAAATAGACACAAGTACGTGAAACTACATTCTATGGTTGAATTATTGAAATCGAATATGCCCCTTTTTATTAAGTCTGGTAATCTAAGAATTAGGGAACAGACACCCTAATTGACGCGAATCCTAAAGATAGATCTATTGGGCCTAACAAACCCCATCCAAAGTACCGGATGCTTTAGTACTTCGAAATTTATATCATATCCGAAGGGTGTCCCGGAATGATGGGGATATTCTTATATATGCATCTTGTTAATGTCGGTTACCAGGTGTTCACCATATGAATGATTTTTATCTCTATGTATGGGATGTGTATTGAAATATGAAATCTTGTGGTCTATTATTATGATTTGATATATATAGGTTAAACCTATAACTCACCAACATTTTTGTTGACGTTTTAAACATGTTTATTCTCAGGTGATTATTAAGAGCTTCCGCTGTCACATACTTAAATAAGGACGAGATTTGGAGTCCATGCTTGTATGATATTGTGTAAAAACTGCATTCAAGAAACTTATTTTGTTGTAACATATTTGTATTGTAAACCATTATGTAATGGTCGTGTGTAAACAGGATATTTTAGATTATCATTATTTGATAATCTACGTAAAGCTTTTTAAACCTTTATTGATGAAATAAAGGTTATGGTTTGTTTTAAAATGAATGCAGTCTTTGAAAAACGTCTCATATAGAGGTCAAAACCTCGCAACGAAATCAATTAATATGGAACTTTTTTAATCAATAAGAACGGGACATTTCACCCGTAACATATCCTCCAATGTTTGATTCATACGTTCGGTTTGATCATCCGTTTGAGGATGGTACGCCATGCTCATTCTCAATTGTGTACCCATATCTTCATGGAACTTTTCCCAAAACCGAGATGTGAAACGAGTATCCCGGTCAGAAATAATAGATATAGGAACCCCGTATCTCGATATCACCTCCTTGATAAACAACTTAGACAAGGTCTTTGATGATATCATTTCCCAAATGGGAAGAAACAAAGCACTTTTCGTCAATCGATCAACTATCACCCAAATCGTATCCAATTGGGTTCTCGCCGTCTTTGGTAACTTTGTAATGAAATCCATGGTAATGTGCTCCCATTTCCATTTCGGGATTTCTAACAATTGTAACATACCATATGGCTTTTGATGCTCGACCTTAACTTGCAAACACGTGACGCATTGCTCAACATACTTAACAACATCACGTTTCATGTCGGGCCACCAATAATCTTTCTTCAAGTCAAGGTACATCTTTGTCGCACCCGGATGATTGGAATACTTTGACTTATGTGCTTCATCAAGTAGTACTCGTCGGTAATCTCCCGTTCTCGGCACCCACACCCTTCCTTAAAAGGACAACAAACTATGCGGGCCTAAGGTAATGGACTCCGTTTGCCCCACGATTCGTTCTTCATGCTTGTTGTTGACAAAAGCTTCAATTTGAATCTCACCAAGCTTTACAAGAAAATCGTTAGTAATAGTCATGCGTAACGATCCTACTCGTATCGCCGGATATTGACTCTTTCGACTTAACGCATCCGCGACCACATTCACCTTACCCAGATGATAAAGTATTTCATGATCATAATCTTTTACCACATCCATCCATCTACGTTGACGATAATTCAAATCTCGTTGATCAAAAAGATGTTTCGAACTCTTATGATCCGAACAAATCGTACACTTGATACCGTATAAGTAGTGGCACCAAATTTTCAACGCGTGAACTAATGCCGCCAATTCAAGATCATGAGTTGGATATCTCGTTTCGTGTTCCTTTAATTGTCGAGAGGCATAAGCGATGACTTTACCTCTTTGCATTAGAACACAGTCAAGCCCATTTAAAGAAGCATCACAATAAACCATCATGTCTTCTACCCCTTCCGGCAATACTAACACCGGAGCTTGACACAACTTCTCTTTAAGCAATTGAAAAGCAATTTCTTGCTCGTTCTCCCAATTAAATCTCGCGTTCTTCCTCGTCAACTTTGTCAAAGGAGAAGCGATTTTAGAAAAGTCTTGGATAAACCTACGATAATAACCGGCCAATCCGAGAAAACTTCGGATTTCTGTAGGCGTAGTTGGTTGTCCCCAACTCTTTACCGTCTCTATCTTCCCCGGATCTACTTGAATACCATCTTTGTTCACAATATGGCCAAGGAATTGAACTTCCCTTAGCCAAAATTCACATTTGGAGAATTTAGCATACAATTTCTCCTTCCGCAACGTCTTCAACACACCACACAAATGATGTTCATGTTCCTTCATACTCTTCGAATAGACAAGTATGTCGTCAATGAACACAATTACCGACTTGTCCAACATAGGTTGGCACACTCGGTTCATAAGATCCATGAATGCTGCCGGTGCATTCGTAAGACCAAAAGGCATAACTACAAATTCAAAATGCCTGTAACACTTTCGAAAAGCCGTTTTCTCAATATCTTCCTCACGGACCCGCATTTGGTGATAGCCGGATCGTAAGTCAGTTTTAGAGAAATACGTCGCACCTTGGAGTTGGTCAAACAAATAGCCAATCCGAGGCAATGGATAACGATATTTTATCATCACTTTGTTCAACTCCCGATAATCGATGCACATCCGCATACTACCATCCTTCTTCTTTACAAATAAAACCGGAGCGCCCCATGGCGAAGCACTCGGTCGGATAAAACCCTTTTCAAGCAACTCTTGGGTTTGATTCAACAACTCTTGCATTTCCGTTGGTGCTAAACGATAAGGAGTTTTAGCAATGGGAGTAGCACCCGGAACCAACTCAATGCGAAATTAAACTTGTCTTTCCGCCGGAACACCCGGTAATTCATCCAAAAAAATGTCTTCGAATTCATTAACCACCGGAATTTCACGAATGGATGGTGGCTCTTCACGAGTATCAACTACATGAGAAAGAAAAGCCATGCCACCACCACTAAGAAAACGACGTGCCCGTGCATAAGTGCATAATGGCACAAGTCTTCTCCGTTTCTTGCCACGAATAATTAACTCTCCCCCACTTGGGGTTCTTACATGAATGAACTTTTCATAGCATGCAATATCGGCTCTTTTACGATCGAGCCAATCCATATCAACAACGATATCAAACTCCCCCAAAGTTATCGGGATAAGATCGATTTTAAAGGTTTCGGCACCAAACACAACATTACAATTCTTACATACATCAACCCCTAGTACCGTCTTACAATCCGCTATTTCGACTTCTACCGGAAGACTCAACTTAGCTAGTGGTTTATTAAGTTTAGGTACAAATCTTGGAGACACAAACGATAAATTAGCACCGCTATCAAATAATATCCTTACCGGATTAGAGTTGACCATGAAAGTACCTGAGACAACTTCGTTAGATTATTTGGCCTCATCATTTGTCATCAAATAGTTGCGACCCCTAGCCGTACCTGACGCTTTCTATAGCTTCTTAACTTGATTGGTACGCAAATCGGGACACTCCGACTTTCGGTGTCCTTCCTTATTACAATTAAAACAAGTGAGCTTGTTTGTCATAGAAGGCTTTGTACAATCTCGAGACAAATGACCCCGTACCCCACAATTGTAGCAAGTAGGGATAAAACTCCCGAAACCACCCTTCTTCACTCTATTCACACTTTCGGAACCCTTCTTGTTTTTCTTGTTGGAAAAGTTCGAATGACTCGAACCTTCAAATTTTCTCTTAGAAAAAGAGAAATTGCTACCTTTTGGGACCTCCGGTTCGAAACCCTGAGCCAACTCGAATAACTCTTCAAAAGACTTAGCCATACCCCGACTAATCTTACCCTTCAACTCATCGCTCATGGTATGATAGAAATCTTGCATCAACTTTTGATCATCACCGACATACTCCGGAAAAAAACGAGTTTTTGCTAAGAAAGTAGACTTGAGAGTAACCAAGTCCATCGATCCTTGTCACAAATTATGCAACTCGTCCCGGATTCTACTAAGGTCGGCAGGAGTTCGGTATTCTTTGAAGAATTTCCTTTTAAACTCTTCCCAAGACAAGCTCATACATTGTTCCTCACCATATAATTGAATCTTGTCATCCCATCACAACTTCGCCTCTTCACGTAACATGCTAGAACCGTACCTCGTTTTCTTCTCGGGAGGGCATTCGCCGGTACGGAAAGCCCCCTCGATGTCGGAGATCCAATATGTGCTCTTCAACGGATCTCTCACTCCATTAAACATAGGAGGTTGAGCATCCTTGAAATTTTTGTAATGGAAGTCTCGTCTCCCATGTCCACCGTTACCTTCACCCCTTCACCACGAGGATAAATATTTCTAGCTTCAAGTGCCTCTTCAATCACGGCATTCATTCGTTCATTAATTAACTCGGTTACTTACCCATCAACCGATTCTTGGAAGACCTTTTTAACATCCGCGAGGAATTATGCCTTTTGACGTTTAAAGATGGCCTCAACCTTGGCCGTAAACTAGGCATCTTCACTCGTACCTCCGTCATTGGTGTCGTGTCCATTTCTCATCTTCATTCTATAAAATGGAATAGGTTAAACAACAAAACAAAAGACATGACACATAATACATACACCTCACCGCCCCATCTTGCTCAATAATCATCGTATATCGCTTGTTTGACACGATTTGAACCCGTAACAATGGTAGATAGTCATTGTTACGCGAGCACGTCACATTAACTTGCTAGTACAACGTCTATCTCGCTTGATGATTGCAAACACCACAGAAAACAATTAGCGCAAGGTTAGTTCACATAAACCTAGGCACTAACCAATAAAGTCTAAGTCTAGGCACCTATCTCAAGTCGCCTAAATCCCTTAGACCATGCTCTGATACCACTTGTAACAACCCAACCCGTTATACAACCGATTACGCGAATAAAAAAAAATTTATTGTAGAGGGGTGCTCGACGCGCACCAGTACCTGTGCGTGGCGCGCACACGCCTGATCAGTCTCTGTCTGGATTTTCTAATTTGGGCAAAAATATCTCCCGCTTTCCGACACTTTTAGATGAAATGCTTTTCACAACACATTATAATATGTAAAACTAACACGTTCCAATAATAAAACAAGTTTTACAACACCGGGCCCACATATGCCCAAATTACGAGTTCCGTACAAAATGTAAGTTTCGACCAAATTAGTTTAAATTCCAAACGATACTAGAGCATGATGTTTGGGGGTTAAACTACCCAAATCTTGATCAAACTTGAAAAGATAATACTCCCAAAAGCTTCTCCTAACAAACGAAAAGCGAGATCACTAGTCCAAACGAATACCATTTCCCTTGTCCACGCCGGAGCCTATAAAAAGGTAAACAACGAGCGGGTAAGCAAAACGCTTAGTGAATGCAATAATTATACACGTACATATATAACCAACTTACTTGCAATCACTTACACAAATCCCTCATAAAGGCTAGCATTTTAAATTAGCATACCATCTCAGTACAACGCTAAAATTCCCAATATCATGAGCTAGCACAAACGATAGCATATAACACGAACAATATATTATGCTATATAACAACACATAACATTGATGTTTACAACATCCATTAGTATTCAAATTCTAAGGCTAGCCCTACGAATGGTATCGTCAACATCGAACTTAAATCCCATCCGTCCCAAATAATGTGGTATCGTCAACATCGAACTTAAAACCCACATATGAGGTATCGTCAACACCGAACTTAAACCCTCATTGAATGTCACTACAATAGTAGTATGGCTTCGTCAACATCGAACTTTAAATCTATACATGAGGTATCATCAACACCAAACTTTAAACCCTCATCCAACAAACAATATACCCTAGGATATGGTATCGTCAACATCGAACTTTAACCCATACCCCACAAGTAAATAAATCATATACATACATATATAATTATTCCACTCACCTTATCGTCTTGGTGAGATTTCCAACAATACTTGAAACCTTCAATGCGAATCACCTAATACAATTTAATATCCAATTAATTCACATAACAAGTTGGATCATACACCAACTAACCTCACGAGTGCATTTATGACTCAAAAGGATATTTATGACCCATTTGCACTAGAATCACACAAACAAGGTCCAAATCCTCAACTAATCACTAAAAGCTAGTGATTAAGGTTCTAAGGCTCTCATCAATACATATCTAGGGTGTTTTCATACCCAATTTATCCCGCTAGGTCAAACTTACCCGTTTGATGAAATGTCCCGTTCTTATTGATTAAAAACGTTCCATATTAATTGATTTCGTTGCGAGGTTTTGACCTCTATATGAGACGTTTTTCAAAGACTGCATTCATTTTTAAAACAAACCATAACCTTTATTTCATAGATAAAGGTTTTAAAAAGCTTTACGTAGATTATCAAATAATGATAATCTAAAATATTCTGTTTACACACGACCATTACATAATGGTTTACAATACAAATATGTTACAACAAAATAAGTTTCTTGAATGCAGTTTTTACATAATATCATACAAGCATGGACTCCAAATCTCGTCCTTATTTAAGTATGCGACAGCGGAAGCTCTTAATAATCACCTGAGAATAAACATGCTTAAAACGTCAACAAAAATGTTGGTGAGTTATAGGTTTAACCTATATATAACAAATCATAATAATAGACCACAAGATTTCATATTTCAATACACATCCCATACATAGAGATAAAAATCATTCATATGGTGAACACCTGGTAACCGACATTAACAAGATGCATATATAAGAATATCCCCATCATTCCGGGACACCCTTCGGATATGATATAAATTTTGAAGTACTAAAGCATCCGGTACTTTGGATGGGGTTTGTTAGGCCCAATAGATCTATCTTTAAGATTCGCGTCAATTAGGGTGTCTGTTCCCTAATTCTTAGATTACCAGACTTAATAAAAAGGGGCATATTCGATTTCGATAATTCAACCATAGAATGTAGTTTCACGTACTTGTGTCTATTTTGTAAATCATTTATAAAACCTGCATGTATTCTCATCCCAAAAATATTAGATGTGTCGACATGATAGGTCGAAACATTGTATACGTGTCTATGGTATCTCAAGATTACATAATATACAATACAAGTTGATTAAGTTATGGTTGGAATAGATTTGTTACCAATTTTCACGTAGCTAAAATGAGAAAAATTATCCAATCTTGTTTTACCCATAACTTCTTCATTTTAAATCCGTTTTGAGTGAATCAAATTGCTATGGTTTCATATTGAACTCTATTTTATGAATCTAAACAGAAAAAGTATAGGTTTATAGTCGGAAAAATAAGTTACAAGTCGTTTTTGTAAAGGTAGTCATTTCAGTCGAAAGAACGACGTCTAGATGACCATTTTAGAAAACATACTTCCACTTTGAGTTTAACCATAATTTTTGGATATAGTTTCATGTTCATAATAAAAATCATTTTTCTCAGAATAACAACTTTTAAATCAAAGTTTATCATAGTTTTTAATTAACTAACCCAAAACAGCCCGCGGTGTTACTACGACGGCGTAAATCCGGTTTTACGGTGTTTTTCGTGTTTCCAGGTTTTAAATCATTAAGTTAGCATATCATATAGATATAGAACATGTGTTTAGTTGATTTTAAAAGTCAAGTTAGAAGGATTAACTTTTGTTTGCGAACAAGTTTAGAATTAACTAAATTATGTTCTAGTGATTACAAGTTTAAAACTTCGAATAAGATAGCTTTATATGTATGAATCTAATGATGTTATGAACATCATTACTACCTTAAGTTCCTTGGATAAACCTACTGGAAAAGAGAAAAATGGATCTAGCTTCAACGGATCCTTGGATGGCTCGAAGTTCTTGAAGCAGAATCATGACACGAAAACAAGTTCAAGTAAGATCATCACTTGAAATAAGATTGTTATAGTTATAGAAATTGAACCAAAGTTTGAATATGATTATTACCTTGTATTAGAATGATAACCTACTGTAAGAAACAAAGATTTCTTGAGGTTGGATGATCACCTTATAAGATTGGAAGTGAGCTAGCAAACTTGAAAGTAATCTTGATTTTATGTAACTAGAACTTATAGAATTTATGAAGAACACTTAGAACTTGAAGATAGAACTTGAGAGAGATCAATTAGATGAAGAAAATTGAAGAATGAAAGTGTTTGTAGGTGTTTTTGTTCATTGGTGTATGGATTAGATATAAAGGATATGTAATTTTGTTTTCATGTAAATAAGTCATGAATGATTACTCATATTTTTGTAATTTTATGAGATATTTCATGCTAGTTGCCAAATGATGGTTCCCACATCTGTTAGGTGACTCACATGGGCTGCTAAGAGCTGATCATTGGAGTGTATATACCAATAGTACATACATCTAAAAGCTGTGTATTGTACGAGTACGAATACGGGTGCATACGAGTAGAATTGTTGATGAAACTGATCGAGGATGTAATTGTAAGCATTTTTGTTAAGTAGAAGTATTTTGATAAGTGTCTTGAAGTCTTTCAAAAGTGTATGAATACATATTAAAACACTACATGTATATACATTTTAACTGAGTCGTTAAGTCATCGTTAGTCGTTACATGTAAATGTTGTTTTGAAACCTTTAGGTTAACGATCTTGTTGAATGTTGTTAACCCATTATTTATTATAACAAATGAGATGTTAAATTGTTATATTATCATGATATTATGATATATAATATATCTCAGTATGATGTATATACAGTGAAATGTCGTTACAACGATAATCGTTACATATATGTCTCGTTTCGAAATCATTAAGTTAGTAGTCTTATTTTTACATATGTATTTCATTGTTAATACACTTAATAATATATTTACTTATCATTTAACATAATTAACCAAGTGTATCAATATCTTAATATGATTCATATGTACCTAGTAAGACGTTGTTATAACGATAATCGTTATATATATCGTTTTCGAGTTTCTTAAATTAATAGTCTCAATTTTATGTATATAACTCATTGTTAAAATACCTAATGAGATACATACTTATAATAAAAACATGTTAACTATATATATAACCATATATATGTCATCGTATAGTTTTTACAAGTTTTAACGTTCGTGAATCACCGGTCAACTTGGGTGGTCAATTGTCTATATGAAACATATTTCAATTAATCAAGTCTTAACAAGTTTGATTGCTTAACATGTTGGAAACATTTAATCATGTAAATATCAATCTCAATTAATATATATAAACATGGAAAAGTTCGGGTCACTACAGTACCTACCCGTTAAATAAATTTCGTCCCGAAATTTTAAGCTGTTGAAGGTGTTGACGAATCTTCTGGAAATAGATGCGGGTATTTCTTCTTCATCCGATCTTCACGCTCCCAGGTGAACTCGGGTCCTCTACGAGCATTCCATCGAACCTTAACAATTGGTATCTTGTTTTGCTTAAGTCTTTTAACCTCACGATCCATTATTTCGACGGGTTCTTCGATGAATTGAAGTTTTTCGTTGATTTGGATTTCATCTAACGGAATAGTGAGATCTTCTTTAGCAAAACATTTCTTCAAACTCGAGACGTGGAAAGTGTTATGTACAGCCGCGAGTTGTTGAGGTAACTCAAGTCGGTAAGCTACTGGTCCGACACGATCAATAATCTTGAATGGTCCAATATACCTTGGATTTAATTTCCCTCGTTTACCAAATCGAACAACGCCTTTCCAAGGTGCAACTTTAAGCATGACCATCTCTCCAATTTCAAATTCTATATCTTTTCTTTTAATGTCAGCGTAGCTCTTTTGTCGACTTTGGGCGGTTTTCAACCGTTGTTGAATTTGGATGATCTTCTCGGTAGTTTCTTGTATAATCTCCGGACCCGTAATCTGTCTATCCCCCACTTCACTCCAACAAATCGGAGACCTGTACTTTCTACCATAAAGTGCTTCAAACGGCGCCATCTCAATGCTTGAATGGTAGCTGTTGTTGTAGGAAAATTCTGCTAACGGTAGATGTCGATCCCAACTATTTCCGAAATCAATAACACATGCTCGTAGCATGTCTTCAAGCGTTTGTATTGTCCTTTCGCTCTGCCCATCAGTTTGTGGATGATAGGCAGTACTCATGTCTAGACGAGTTCCTAATGCTTACTGTAATGTCTGCCAGAATCTTGAAATAAATCTGCCATCCCTATCAGAGATAATAGAGATTGGTATTCCATGTCTGGAGACGACTTCCTTCAAGTACAGTCGTGCTAACTTCTCCATCATGTCATCTTCTCTTATTGGCAGGAAGTGTGCTGATTTGGTGAGACGATCAACTATTACCCAAATAGTATCAAAACCACTTGCAGTCCTTGGCAAATTAGTGATGAAATCCATGGTAATGTTCTCCCATTTCCATTCCGGGATTTCGGGTTGTTGAAGTAGACCTGATGGTTTTTGATGCTCAGCTTTGACCTTAGAACACGTCAAACATTCTCCTACGTATTTAGCAACATCGGCTTTCATACCCGGCCACCAAAAATGTTTCTTGAGATCCTTGTACATCTTCCCCGTTCCATGATGTATTGAGTATCTGGTTTTATGAGCTTCTCTAAGTACCATTTCTCTCATATCTCCAAATTTTGGTACCCAAATCCTTTCAGCCCTATACCGGGTTCCGTCTTCCCGAATATTAAGATGCTTCTCCGATCCTTTGGGTATTTCATCCTTTAAATTTCCCTCTTTTAAAACTCCTTGTTGCGCCTCCTTTATTTGAGTAGTAAGGTTATTATGAATCATTATATTCATAGATTTTACTCGAATGGGTTCTCTGTCCTTCCTGCTCAAGGCATCGGCTACCACATTTGCCTTCCCCGGGTGGTAACGAATCTCAAAGTCGTAATCATTCAACAATTCAATCCACCTACGCTGCCTCATATTCAGTTGTTTCTGATTAAATATGTGTTGAAGACTTTTGTGGTCGGTATATATAATACTTTTGACCCCATATAAGTAGTGCCTCCAAGTCTTTAATGCAAAAACAACCGCGCCTAATTCCAAATCATGCGTCGTATAATTTTGCTCGTGAATCTTCAATTGTCTAGACGCATAAGCAATCACCTTCGTTCGTTGCATTAATACACAACCAAGACCTTGCTTTGATGCGTCACAATAAATCACAAAATCATCATTCCCTTCAGGCAATGACAATATAGGTGCCGTAGTTAGCTTTTTCTTCAATAACTGAAACGCTTTCTCTTGTTCATCCTTCCATTCAAATTTCTTCCCTTTATGCGTTAATGCAGTCAAGGGTTTTGCTATTCTGGAAAAGTCTTGGATGAACCTTCTGTAGTAACCAGCTAGTCCTAAAAACTGGCGTATGTGTTTCGGAGTTTTCGGGGTTTCCCACTTTTCAACAGTTTCTATCTTTGCCGGATCCACCTTAATACCTTTTTTGTTCACTATGTGACCGAGGAATTGAACTTCTTCCAACCAAAATGCACACTTTGAAAATTTAGCGTACAATTCTTCCTTCCTCAATACTTCTAACACCTTTCTCAAATGTTCACCGTGTTCTTGGTCATTCTTTGAGTAAATAAGTATGTCATCAATGAAAACAATGACAAACTTGTCAAGGTATGGTCCACACACTCGGTTCATAAGGTCCATGAACACAGCTGGTGCATTAGTTAAACCAAATGGCATGACCGTAAACTCGTAATGATCGTAACGT
Source organism: Rutidosis leptorrhynchoides (assembly GCF_046630445.1). NCBI lineage: Eukaryota > Viridiplantae > Streptophyta > Magnoliopsida > Asterales > Asteraceae > Rutidosis > Rutidosis leptorrhynchoides. The sequence continues at coordinate 475,542,612 of NC_092335.1, forward strand.
GTTCTGAAAGCAGTCTTTGGAATATCATCTTCTTTCACCCGCATTTGATGATACCCGGAACGTAAGTCAATCTTTGAATAAACAGACGAGCCTTGTAGTTGATCAAATAAGTCGTCGATTCTCGGTAGTGGGTAGCGGTTCTTGATGGTAAGTTTGTTCAACTCTCGGTAGTCGATACACAACCTGAATGTACCATCTTTCTTCTTGACAAACAAAACAGGAGCTCCCCACGGTGATGTGCTTGGTCGAATGAAACCACGCTCTAAAAGTTCTTGTAATTGGCTTTGCAGTTCTTTCATCTCGCTGGGTGCGAGTCTGTAAGGAGCACGAGCTATTGGTGCAGCTCCTGGTACAAGATCTATTTGAAATTCAACGGATCGATGTGGGGGTAATCCCGGTAATTCTTTTGGAAATACATCGGGAAATTCTTTTGCAATGGGAACATCATTGATGCTCTTTTCTTCAGTTTGTACTTTCTCGACGTGTGCTAGAACAGCATAGCAACCTTTTCTTATTAGTTTTTGTGCCTTCAAATTACTAATAAGATGTAGCTTCGTGTTGCCCTTTTCTCCGTACACCATTAAGGGTTTTCCTTTTTCTCGTATAATGCGAATTGCATTTTTGTAACAGACGATCTCTGCTTTCACTTCTTTCAACCAGTCCATACCGATTATCACATCAAAACTCCCTAACTCTACTGGTATCAAATCAATCTTAAATGTTTCGCTAACTAGTTTAATTTCTCGATTCCGACATATATTATCTGCTGAAATTAATTTACCATTTGCTAATTCGAGTAAAAATTTACTATCCAAAGGCGTCAATGGACAACTTAATTTAGCACAAAAATCTCTACTCATATAGCTTCTATCCGCACCCGAATCAAATAAAACGTAAGCAGATTTATTGTCAATAAGAAACGTACCCGTAACAAGCTTCGGGTCTTCCTATGCCTCTGCCGCATTAATATTGAAAACCCTTCCGTGGCCTTGTCCATTCGTGTTCTCCTGGTTCGGGCAATTTCTAATAATGTGTCCCGGTTTTCCACATTTATAACAAACTACATTGGCATAACTTGCTCCGACACTACTTGCTCCGCCATTACTCGTTCCGACACCATTTGTTCCTTTCGTTCTATTAACCCCTGGTCCGTAGACCTCACACTTCGCCGCGCTATGACCATTTCTTTTACACTTGTTGCAAAATTTGGTGCAGAACCCCGAGTGATACTTTTCACACCTTTGGCATAGCTGCTTCTGATTGTTGTTGTTGCGGTTATTATTGTTGTTGGGATGATTGTTGTAGTTGCTGTTGTTGTTGTTGTTATTGTTGTTGGGCCGTTTGTTGTAGTTGCGATTGATGTTGCGATTGTTGGGATAATTGTTGCGATTATTGTTGTAATTGCTGTTGTTGTTGTATTGGTGATTCTTATCACCGTTTTCCTCCCACTTTCTTTTGACTTGTTTCACATTGGCCTCTTCAGCAGTCTGTTCTTTAATTCTTTCTTCAATCTGGTTCACTAGTTTGTGAGCCATTCTACATGCCTGTTGTATGGAGGTGGGCTCGTGTGAACTTATATCTTCTTGGATTCTTTCCGGTAATCCTTTCACAAACGCGTCGATCTTCTCTTCCTCATCTTCGAATGCTCCCGGACACAATAGGCACAATTCTGTGAATCGTCTTTCGTACGTGGTAATATCAAATCCTTGGGTTCGTAACCCTCTAAGTTCTGTCTTGAGCTTATTGACCTCGGTTCTGGGACGGTACTTCTCGTTCATCAATTGCTTGAATGCTGACCACGGTAGTGCGTACGCATCGCCTTGTCCCACTTGCTCTAGATAGGTATTCCACCATGTTAACGCAGAACCTGTGAAGGTATGCGTAGCATACTTAACTTTGTCCTCTTCAGTACACTTACTTATGGCAAACACCGATTCGACCTTCTCGGTCCACCGTTTCAATCCGATCGGTCCTTCGGTTCCATCAAATTCCAAAGGTTTGCAGGCAGTGAATTCTTTGTAGGTGCATCCTACACGATTTCTTGTACTGCTAGATCCAAGGTTATTGTTGGTATGTAGCGCAGCCTGTACTGCGGCTATGTTTGAAGCTAGAAAAGTACGGAATTCCTCTTCATTCATATTCACGGTGTGTCGAGTAGTCGGTGCCATTTCCTTCAAAATAGTTAAATGGAACAAGTTAATCATACAGAATATTAAGAGTAGTTAATAGTATTTCGTAGCATAATATGAACTCATTTATAAAAGCTTTTTCTTCATATTAGCGTTTTATAAGTTTAAATTCGGGTAGTACCTACCCGTTAAGTTCATACTTAGTAGCTAATATACAATTCAACTACTACAATTCTATATGAAAAACTGATTATAATAATATTTCGCGTTCAAACTTTTACACAATATTTTACAAACTTACAATACCGCTTATTTTACATATAGCATGAAATATAGCACACAATAAATTTGATACAAGATGGTTGTGAAGATAATTCTAGCTAGTACACAAGTCGTTCAGCAAAGGCAATAAAGACACGTAATTCATACTTCCAGAAACAAGTCATGCATTCTGGTTTTACTAGGACTACTTCCCATCCTTGGTCTTGTGGAACATAACCGTTATGGCAGTTGATAAGACAGCGTGTTGTAACGTCGTCAAAGGGACGAGGGTTACGTAATGTCCAACAGTCCCGTAACAATCTAAAAACCTCATTTCTTACCCCAATTACCGACTCCGTCACTTGTGGGAACGTTTTGTTTAATAGTTGTAGCCCGATGTTCTTGTTCTCACTTTGGTGAGAAGCGAACATTACTAATCCGTAAGCATAACATGCTTCTTTATGTTGCATGTTAGCCGCTTTTTCTAAATCACGAAGTCCAATATTCGGATATATTGAGTCAAAATAATTTCTTAACACATTGCGTAAAATAGCATTTGGGCTCCCCGCAATATATGCGTCAAAGTAAACACATCGTAACTTATTGGTTTCCCAATGTGATATCCCCCATCTTTCAAACGAAAGTCTCTTATAAACCAAGACATTCTTGGAACGTTCTTCGAATGTCTTACAAACTGATCTCGCCTTAAATAGTTGTGCCGAAGAATTCTGACCGACTCTAGACAAGATTTCATCAATCATGTCTCCGGGTAGGTCTCTTAAAACATTGGGTTGTCTATCCATTTTGTGTTTTTATACTGTAAAATAGACAAGAGTTAGATTCATAAAAAAATACTTATTAATACAAGCAATTTTTACATATATCATAAAGCATAAGCACACTATATTACATATATTACACCACACGAATACAACTATCTTATTCCGACTCGCTTGTTTCTTCTTCTTCGGTTTTGGTTCGTTTTGCCAAGTTTCTAGGGATATATGATGTTCCCCTAATACGAGCCGTCGTGATCCACATTGGTTTAGAAAAACCTGGTGGTTTAGAGGTTCCCGGGTCATTGTTACAACTTAAGGACTTCGGGGGTTGACGATACATATAAAGTTCATCGGGGTTGGAATTAGATTTCTCTATTTTTATGCCCTTTCCCTTATTATTTTCTTTTGCCTTTTTAAATTCAGTTGGGGTAATTTCTATAACATCATCGGAATTCTCGTCGGAATCCGATTCATCGGAGAATTGGTAATCCTTCCAATATTTTGCTTCCTTGGAGGAAACACCATCGACCATAATTAACCTTGGTCGGTTGGTTGAGGATTTTCTTTTACTTAACCGTTTTATTATTTCCCCCACCGGTTCTATTTCTTCATCCGGTTCCGATTCTTCTTTCGGTTCCGATTCTTCTTCCGGTTCCGACTCTTCTTCCGGTTCCTCTTCGGGAACTTGTGAATCAGTCCACGAATCATTCCAATTTACATTTGACTCTTCATTATTATTAGGTGAGTCAATGGGACTTGTTCTAGAGGTAGACATCTATCACATAATATCAAACGCGTTAAGAGATTAATATATCACATAATATTCACATGTTAAAAATATATAGTTTCCAACAAAATTTGTTAAGCAATCATTTTTCAAGTAAACACGGTCGAAGTCCAGACTCACTAATGCATCCTAACAAACTCGATAAGACACACTAATGCAAAATTCTGGTTCTCTAAGACCAACGCTCGGATACCAACTGAAATGTCCCGTTCTTATTGATTAAAAACGTTCCATATTAATTGATTTCGTTGCGAGGTTTTGACCTCTATATGAGACGTTTTTCAAAGACTGCATTCATTTTTAAAACAAACCATAACCTTCATTTCATAGATAAAGGTTTTAAAAAGCTTTACGTAGATTATCAAATAATGATAATCTAAAATATCCTGTTTACACACGACCATTACATAATGGTTTACAATACAAATATGTTACAACAAAATAAGTTTCTTGAATGCAGTTTTTACATAATATCATACAAGCATGGACTCCAAATCTCGTCCTTATTTAAGTATGCGACAGCGGAAGCTCTTAATAATCACCTGAGAATAAACATGCTTAAAACGTCAACAAAAATGTTGGTGAGTTATAGGTTTAACCTATATATAACAAATCATAATAATAGACCACAAGATTTCATATTTCAATACACATCCCATACATAGAGATAAAAATCATTCATATGGTGAACACCTGGTAGCCGACATTAACAAGATGCATATATAAGAATATCCCCATCATTCCGGGACACCCTTCGGATATGATATAAATTTCGAAGTACTAAAGCATCCGGAACTTTGGATGGGGTTTGTTAGGCCCAATAGATCTATCTTTAAGATTCGCGTCAATTAGGGTGTCTGTTCCCTAATTCTTAGATTACCAGACTTAATAAAAAGGGGCATATTCGATTTCGATAATTCAACCATAGAATGTAGTTTCACGTACTTGTGTCTATTTTGTAAATCATTTATAAAACCTGCATGTATTCTCATCCCAAAAATATTAGATTTTAAAAGTGGGACTATAACTCACTTTCACAGATTTTTACTTCGTCGGGAAGTAAGATTTGGCCACTGGTTGATTCACGAACCTATAACAATATATACATATATATCAAAGTATGTTCAAAATATATTTACAACACTTTTAATATATTTTGATGTTTTAAGTTTATTAAGTCAGCTGTCCTCGTTAGTAACCTACAACTAGTTGTCCACAGTTAGATGTACAGAAATAAATCGATAAATATTATCTTGAATCAATCCACGACCCAGTGTATACGTATCTCAGTATTGATCACAACTCAAACTATATATATTTTGGAATCAACCTCAACCCTGTATAGCTAACTCCAACATTCACATATAGAGTGTCTATGGTTGTTCCGAAATATATATAGATGTGTCGACATGATAGGTTGAAATATTGTATACGTGTCTATGGTATCTCAAGATTACATAATATACAATACAAGTTGATTAAGTTATGGTTGGAATAGATTTGTTACCAATTTTCACGTAGCTAAAATGAGAAAAATTATCCAATCTTGTTTTACCCATAACTTCTTCATTTTAAATCCGTTTTGAGTGAATCAAATTGCTATGGTTTCATATTGAACTCTATTTTATGAATCTAAACAGAAAAAGTATAGGTTTATTTTCATAAAAATAAGTTACAAGTCGTTTTTATAAAGGTAGTCATTTCAGTCGAAAGAACGACGTCTAGATGACCATTTTAGAAAACATACTTCCACTTTGAGTTTAACCATAATTTTTGGATATAGTTTCATGTTCATAATAAAAATCATTTTCTCAGAATAACAACTTTTAAATCAAAGTTTATCATAGTTTTTAATTAACTAACCCAAAACAGCCCGCGGTGTTACTACGACGGCGTAAATCCGGTTTTACGGTGTTTTTCGTGTTTCCAGGTTTTAAATCATTAAGTTAGCATATCATTTAGATATAGAATATGTGTTTAGTTGATTTTAAAAGTCAAGTTAGAAGGATTAACTTTTGTTTGCGAACAAGTTTAGAATTAACTAAACTATGTTCTAGTGATTACAAGTTTAAACCTTCGAATAAGATAGCTTTATATGTATGAATCTAATGATGTTATGAACATCATTACTACCTTAAGTTCCTTGGATAAACCTACTGGAAAAGAGAAAAATGGATCTACTGTAAGTTTGAATACGATTATTACCTTGTATTAGAATGATAACCTACTGTAAGAAACAAAGATTTCTTGAGGTTGGATGATCACCTTACAAGATTGGAAGTGAGCTAGCAAACTTGAAAGTAATCTTGATTTTATGTAACTAGAACTTATAGAATTTATGAAGAACACTTAGAACTTGAAGATAGAACTTGAGAGAGATCAATTAGATGAAGAAAATTGAAGAATGAAAGTGTTTGTAGGTGTTTTTGGTCATTGGTGTATGGATTAGATATAAAGGATATGTAATTTTGTTTTCATGTAAATAAGTCATGAATGATTACTCATATTTTTGTAATTTTATGAGATATTTCATGCTAGTTGCCAAATGATGGTTCCCACATGTGTTAGGTGATTCACATGGGCTGCTAAGAGCTGATCATTGGAGTGTATATACCAATAGTACATACATCTAAAAGCTGTGTATTGTACGAGTACGAATACGGGTGCATACGAGTAGAATTGTTGATGAAACTGATCGAGGATGTAATTGTAAGCATTTTTGTTAAGTAGAAGTATTTTGATAAGTGTCTTGAAGTCTTTCAAAAGTGTATGAATACATATTAAAACACTACATGTATATACATTTTAACTGAGTCGTTAAGTCATCGTTAGTCGTTACATGTAAATGTTGTTTTGAAACCTTTAGGTTAACGATCTTGTTGAATGTTGTTAACCCATTGTTTATTATAACAAATGAGATGTTAAATTGTTATATTATCATGATATTATGATATAAAATATATCTCAGTATGATGTATATACAGTTAAATGTCGTTACAACGATAATCGTTACATATATGTCTCGTTTCGAAATCATTAAGTTAGTAGTCTTATTTTTACATATGTATTTCATTGTTAATACACTTAATAATATATTTACTTATCATTTAACATAATTAACCAAGTGTATCAATATCTTAATATGATTCATATGTACCTAGTAAGACGTTGTTATAACGATAATCGTTATATATATCGTTTTCGAGTTTCTTAAATTAATAGTCTCAATTTTATGTATATAACTCATTGTTAAAATACCTAATTTTATACATACATATATTAAAAACATGTTAACTATATATATAACCATATATATGTCATCGTATAGTTTTTACAAGTTTTAACGTTCGTGAATCACCGGTCAACTTGGGTGGTCAATTGTCTATATGAAACATATTTCAATTAATCAAGTCTTAACAAGTTTGATTGCTTAACATGTTGGAAACATTTAATCATGTAAATATCAATCTCAATTAATATATATAAACATGGAAAAGTTCGGGTCACTACATTTGACCCATTTCAAGTCAACCATGAACCCTAGAAACACTTTTCACTAACAACACAAGTGAGCTAGTGATTAACTAACCATTTAAGACTCATTAACACCATTTATTACTTTGAAACCCTAGGTTAGTCATTCTTGAGTCCTCATGACTCAATCTTACCCAAAAACCCCCAAAATCACCAACAACGGGTTTTATGTTCATCACTAACCCAAACCCTAACCCTTAGACAAATTAAACTAAGGAAAATGAAGATTAGAACTTACCACCACAACCAAAACATAGCTAGTGGCTAGATGAACAACTTTAATACACGCGCTTTGGCCCGAAAACAACTTTTTCTTCCTTGATTTGAGCTTTCTCTCTCTCAAATGGGTTTCTCATAATGGTTTGAACGGACTCTGATCACAGTTTAATTACACACTGCTTCCCACACTTCATGTACCTTATTTACACTTTTGTACAATAAATATTAGGGTCTTACAAGATCGAACCCGAGACCTCTCGCTCACACCTCCAACACCCAACCATTCGTCCAGTTTAATTTATCTGAGATTATATCCCCCTAATTATTTACAACCCGTATTACCTTGCTTCCATTTTCATCTTCAACAATTGATCAAAGCAAATCAATCACAACCATACTTCAATGAATTGATTCGAATACTTTTAAACGAAACAAAATCAATCCATATAGAGTGTTTGTATCAATTAGCAAACAAAAAAAATATATAAAAGAAGAAAAAAAAGAGCTGCTGTTGCAAGCTTTAAAAAAAATGTTTTCCAATTTGTGAATGTTTTGGACAATTGTTACAACGTGAAAAAGTTTGTATATCATTCTTTTAAACTTTCTAAATCATCCAATTAACTTGAAACATAACAGAAATTTCGAATTTGATTGAAGAACAAAAGTTGACTTTTTTAATTTAAAACTTTGACTCGAAAATTAACAATTAATACGATAAATTGAAGCTTGTAAATTTCCAGATAGTTTGAATAATAGATTCCAAACACAACTTCATTTCTACATTTTTAAAATTTATTCGTTTTCAAGCTATTGTTAATCTTTGTTATGAACACGTTGAACCTCAAATCGAATTTCAAGTTTTAGATTGTTTTATGATAAAATTGTAACATGAAAAAGGTTCTAATTCAATAATATAAACTTTCTGAATCCTTAATTAAACTTAAAACATAAGAACGAGTTCGAATTTTAAGATGAACGATTCAGTTGACTTTTTAAAGTTTAACTTTGACTCCAAAATTAGAAATCAAATGAAAGAATTAAAGATTAAGAACTTACAGATAGATCATATGGATGATTCTTAACAAGACTGCATTTAAGGATTTTGAAGTTTGATTCGTTTTCTAAGTTTTTAAAAATCTAACCAAGAACAGAGACTATTTGTTTTTTTTTATAAACTTTCTGTTTTAATTCCTAAATTGATTACAGAGTATAATATATATAATGTAGAGTTGTTGTTGTTAATCGTGACTGAATAAGATGGGTAACAAATCAACAGAAACAAAATTTTACACAGTGTTGATAGGTATTTGTAACAAACTCATACACTTTTCTTTATTTTTATAATTTTATAATAATTATTAATAAATAATTAAATATACTAATAATATTAATACTGATTAATAATTATATTAAGAATACTAAGTAATAATAATAGAAATACTAACAATAATAATAGAAACACTAGTATTAATAATGATAATATCAATAAAATGACAATATTTATAATAATAATAATAATAATAATAATAATAATAATAATAATAATAATAATAATAATAATAAAAACTATAATAATAATAATTAAAACAATGATAATAATAATATTATTAATAATAATATTAATGATTTTTAAATGTTCAAGGTAATAATAATATTATTATAACAACTATATTTATAATTAATTTTAATATTAGTATTACATATTATTGATTATATAATATAACTATATAATGTATATTATATACTAACTTATTTTATATATTATTTTACATATTTAATATTTATATATATTATATATATTACAGCATACATATAATATTAATTGTGTACAGAATTCATATATATATATATATATATATATATATATATATATTCTAATAACATCTTATTTATTTTGTATATTACTCTACATTTTAAATTCAAATGATTAAATGGTATTATATTCATTCAAATTAATATATACACTTATATTTTTATTTACATATATATATTTATTTACATATTTATTTACACACAATTGATCGTGAATCATCGAGAATAGTCAAAGGTTAATTGAATCCATATAAATAGATCAAAAAATTTTAGACTCAACATTACAGACTTTGCTTATCGTGTCGAAATCATATAAAGATTAAGTTTAAATTTGGTCGGAAATTTCCAGGTCGTTACAGTACGGAAGGGAAACAGCAACCCAACGGGCCAAACAATAAAGGAATGGCAGCCTAATCTAGTAAACTGAATCGTGGCCCAACAAGAAATTGGATTATATCGGCCCAATTAGAAATTCCAAAGGAAAATATAACACAGCCCAAATTACTAAGGAGAATTTTGGTTTCGTGTATTAAGTGAAAACAAAAGGGTGGGGTTCTCTTGTTCATTACCTGTCGGCTAACAATATAAAAAAAATACTTAGCATCCTTTTTAAAAGAATTTGTTAATTATAGATTGCAAAAATCAAATTTTTATCTCGTCTGTGTCGATAACTAAATGGGTTTGTTGTAATCCTTGGTTAGAAAGCAGAAAGAAATCGAATAATCATTGGAGATGGGTCTTAATGGTTGAGAGATGGTGAGAGTGGCGGTTGTTTAAGATGGTTCAATCGACTTACTGTTTTCATGGAAAGTATAGGGGATTTTAGTGGATCAACTTGGAAGGAGCCCACCAACAATCCCGATATTAATATCTCTTTACATGTTTCATCATACCGTTGAGATATGAGTGTTGAATCGTAAAACTACATGCCGTCTGTATAATCACATGATGAAACAGATGCAGTTCCGTTATCGTTATGGTTGTTACTTACAGGTACGTATTGTGGTATTGGAATGATGATTGGTGACGTGGAGGAAGTGAGGTAGTGAGAGGATAGGAGAAAGAGAGAGGGAAGGTGGTGGAAGGAGATTGATCCTAGGTGGTGGCGGTTGTATGGTGGTTGTGTGGTGGTTGTGTTGAACCGAAACAATAATCATGGTGATGGTTATTCTAGGTGTTCAGTAGTGGTGGTGGCCGGCATTTATGGCGAATTAAAACAAAGATAGCTAGGTGATTTCATGTGGTGTTTGATATAGTTGGTGATGATATTTGGGTTTCGATGATTTGTGTTGCTCGATCCAAAATAGAAAATAGATATAGCAAGTTTGGTCTTTGTTAATAGGTGACAACGAAACAAAGGTGATGGGGTTTCTATGGTTATGGTGGTTATTAAATGGGTTGAAGAATAAGGTGATGAGGGAGAAGAAGATTCAAGTGTATGTGTGGATATATAGAGAAGAGGTGATGATCGTGTGCATATATATAATATAAATGCATATGAATTCAAAAGGAACGAACAGTATTAATAATTCTAATATGCATAGTAATTCAAATAGTAATCTCAATTAGTTTTACGGATGATGTACAAATGGTGAACTGTTTATGATTTCAATCACCAAAAAGTAGAATTAAAATATACCCACTGGTAATCAATATGGTGTAATATGATCCTATAATTAAAACATGTGATTGTCAATTAGAAATAGTATGCAGTCATTAATTTGGTTTATCGTACCGATGGTATTATTTCAGATGTTATATCATACTCCGTCATTAATCAGTGGCGGATAAAAGTATCCCAAAAAATCCCAAATTTTGATAGTAATTATCTTTATTTATTTCAGTCATTATGGTATAAAATGGGTCCTTAATTATTAAATAAAAATTAACTCAATTGTCCGCGCTCGATCCTGGGTAAAATATAAAAAGTGTTAAAATTTATTATTTAGCTTCTAAATATATTTTTAATAGGCCTATGATTCATATAACTCATTTTCGGATCACCGTTTATTTTAAAATTATATAAGTTTGAATTTAACTTGCTTAATATTGATCGACTGACAAACGAGTGCTATTATCGTTTACTATATAAATTCAAAACTATATTTATATATTCAATATATCTTATTTATATATATATATAGATATGTTTTAAATAATAATTATTATTATATATTATTTTATTTTACATAGTTAATTCTAATATAATATATTTCAAATTATTATTTATATATATATTTAAATATATACGTATCTATTTACATGTAATTGTTCGTGAATCATCGGGAATGGTCGAAAGTCAATTGCATATATGAAACAGTTCAAAAATTTTGAGACTCAACATTACAGACTTTGCTTATCATGTCGAAATCATATAAAGATTAAGTTTAAATTTGGTCAGAAATTTCTGGGTTGTCACAGGATGCACTTACGTTCTCCTGAATTGTCACTGGCAGCCCCTTCACAAACGCGTCGATCTGTTCTTCTTCATCCTCAAACATACCAGGACACATTAGAGACAACTCTGTGAATCGTCGCTCGTATGTGGTGATATCGTTTCCTTGTGTTTGTAGTTTTCTAAGCTCTGTCTTGAGCTTATTGACCTCATTCCTGGGACGGTACTGCTCATTCAACATGTGTTTGAATGCTGACCGCGGTAATGCGTAAGCAGTATCTTGTCCCACCTGCTCGAGATAGGTGTTCCACCATGTTAACGCAGTACCTGTGAAAGTATGTGTGGCGTACTTCACCCTATCCTCTTCAGTACATTTGCTTATAGGAAATACAGATTCGATCTTCTCGGTCCACCGTTTCAGTTTGACTGGTCCTTCGGTTCCATCGAACTCAAGGGGTTTACAGGCTGTGAAAGCCTTGTAGGAGCATCCTACGCGATTTCCTGTGGAGTTAATTCCACTGCTAGACCCTGAGTGATTGTTGTTGTGCAATGCAGCTTGTACTGTGGCTATGTTCTCAGCAAGAAAGGTACGAAATTCTTCCTCACTCATGTTCAGGGTTTGTCTGGTAGTCGGTGCCATTTCATTCAAAAATAGCCAAAAGAGTTAAGTTAATCATATAGAATATTAGGAGTAGTCATTAGTATTTTGTAGCATAATATGAACTTATTATTATAAAAGCCTTTTCTTCATATTAGCGTTTTATAATTCGGGTAATACCTACCCGTTAAAGTTCATACTTAATAGCTAACACACAATTTAACTACTACCATTCTATCATGAAAAACTAAATACATTAATACTTCACGCTTAAACTTTTGATACAATATCTTACAATCATACAATACCACTATTTTACATAGCACACGATAACTATTATACACAGTGTGAAGTATGGTAGCTACTGAAACAAAACTAGTTAAACTCAAATCATTCAGTAAATACACTCAACTCGTAGGACCAAAAACAAGACATGCATTCCGGTTTATCCAATATTATTTCCCATCCCTGGTCAAGTGGAAAACAACCGTTGTGGCCCCTGATAGTGCAGCGTGTTGCGACATCGTCAAAAGGATAGGGGTTACATAATACCCAACAGTGCCGTAACAAGTCAGAAACCTTATTTCACACCTCAACCACTAAATCCGTTACCAGTGGAAATGCTGGATTGAGAATTTGTAATCCGAGGTTCGTTTTCTCTATTTGGTGTGAGGCAAACAAGACTAAACCATAAACATAACACGCTTCTTTAAGTTGTATACTTGCAGCTTTTTCTAATGAATGAAGTCCTATATTGGGGTATATGGAATCAAAAAAAGCCCTCAACCCGTAGCGGAAAATTGCATTAGGGTCTCCAGAATACATAGCCATAAAGAAAATATGGGCCAACTTAGGGTCTTCCCAAGGTGAGATACACCACATATCAAAGGAAAGCCTTTTATAAACTAAGGCATGCTCGGAATGCCTTTCAAATGCTTTACAAACTGACTTTTCTATAAATAATTGGGCCGATGAATCTTGACCAAATCTAGACAAGATTTCAACAATCATTTCCGATGGTAGATCTTCTAACATATTCGGTTATCTTTCCCTAACATCCATTTTTGTAATTCGTTTTAAACTGTAAAAGAGACGAAAATTATGCTTAGATTTATAGAAGAAGATGGTGGTAAATAACAAGCCATAACAAGAAATTTTCACATATAGCATAGAAACACAAGCACGCTATAATACATATATTACAAGGCATGATAAAAGTAATAACTGCTAACTTTTTAATCGGACTCAGTTGCTTCATCTTCCTCAGACTTAGTTCGTTTCGCTAATTGTTTGCCAATACCCATACCACTCCTAATACGAGCAGTCCTTTTCACACCCTTTTCAGACGGACCTAGTCTTATAGATGTTCCCGGTCGATAATCAAAGTTTAAGTGATACGAGTGTTTACGGTAAGAACGGTCAGGGGTATTCCAGATAACTAAAGGTCCATCGGGTTTGGCATCGGGTTTCTCTATTTTGACCGATGAAGATTTCCCCTTACTATTTTTCTTTCCTTTATTATATTGTACCGGTGAAATTTCTACTACTTCATCGGAATCCTCTTCAGGATTCTCTTCCGGTTCCTCGGGAAATTGAGAATCTTTCCAGTATTTTTCTTCCTCAGCGGAGACACCATCGACCAACTTTAACTTTGGTACATTGGTTGAAAATTTTGGCTCAATACCTGAGTCGCTTGAGTGACTACTGTAATCGGAGTCGCTTGATAGCCTAACATGATCGGATGAAGTCATCTAACACATAATAGCAATTACGTTAAGAGATTAATATATCACATAATATTTACATGTACAAATATATAGTTTTCAACAAAAGTGTTAAGCAATCGTTTTTAAAACCAACTCGGTCGAAGTCCAGACTCACTAATGCATCCTAACAAACTCGGTTAGACACACTAATGCAAATTTCTGGTTCTCTAAGACCAACGCTCTGATACCAACTGAAATGCCCCGTTCATATCGATTATAAACGTTTCATATTAATTGGTTTCATTGCGAGGTTTTGACCTCTATATGAGACGTTTTTCAAAGCCTGCATTCGTTTTAAAAACAAACCATAACCTTTATTTTATCATCAAAGGTTTAAAAGTCATAACCTAGATTATCAATCAGCGATAATCTAAAAATACCAAGTTTTTACACAACCATTACAATATATTACAATCATAGACATCCGAATGCAGTTTTTAAACAATATTATACAAACATGCTGACTCCAAATCTTGTTTTAATAGAATGCAACGGCGGAAGTCTTTAATAATCACCTGAGAATAAACATGCTTAAAATGTTAACAAAAATGTTGGTGAGTTATAGTTTTAATCTATATAATAAATCTTCATAATAGACCACAAGATTTCATTTTCATAAATAGCATACATGCATATAGTAATCTGTATAATAATCATTCATATGATAAACACCTGGTAACCGACATTAACAAAATGCATATAGAATATCCCCCGCATACCAGCACTCGCAATCATTATGCTATATAGCGGCCATCGCAATCAGTATATATATAAATCGAAGTATTAAAGCAGTTCATATCTCTGACTAGGGCGTGTCAATGCCCATAGATCTATCTTTAGGATCCGCGTCAATTAGGGGCTATTTCCCTAATTCTTAGGTTACCAAGCTAAAAGGGGTGATATTCCGTATAGTAATTCAATGATAGAATGTAGTTCAAGTACTTGTGTCTATTTTGTAAAACATTTACAAAGCTACATGTATTCTCATTCCAAAAATATTAGATAGTAAAAAAGGGACTATAACTCACTTGAATAGATTTTCAATTCGTTGAAAATCAGACGTGGTCTCGAATCGATTCACGAACCTATAACAAATATATATGTATCAAAATTTATTACCATTATAGTTATATCATATTCTTAATTACGTGTGATGATGTAAGTTGTCAAGTTAGCAGTCCAATGTTAGTAGTCCAACGTTAGTAGTCCAACGTTAGTAGTCCAAATATAGTTCAATAGTCCAATATATAATCTTGGAATTTAATCAAGACGTATTGTATACGTATTGTACAAGACTCAATGATGACCCATTGAACACGTATTGTCTTAGAATTAACCCAGACGTATTGTGTACATGTGTCTTACGATTTATCCGACGTATTGTATAACTATTGTCTTAATCAATCAAGATTATATTATATTGTCTCGGACTTAACCAAGACTAGTATATTACAAGGAAATAGTCATGACATGTTTAAATACATGTATAATATAGGAAAAGTTAGCTAGGATATGGTTAGTATAGATTTTATCAAAATAATCCCGTAGCTATTTTAGGCTATTTCTAACCAATATTGTTTTGCCCATAATTTCTTCGTTATAAATCGGTTTTGAGTGAATCAAATTGCTATGGTTTTGTAATGAACTCAATTTTCTAAAACTAAACAGAAAGAGTGGTGGTTTATAGTCAGAGTTATAGGTTACAAGTCCATTTCAAAAAAGAGGTAGTCATATCTGTCGAAAGAACGACACATTGATGACCATTTTGAAAAACATACTTCTACTTTGAGTTTAACCACCATTTTTAGATATATTATCATGTTTATATGAAATATCATTTTCCCAGAAAACAAACTCTAATTTTAAAGTTTAAGATAGCTTTTAATTATCCAACCCAAAACAGCCCCCGGTTTAACTACGACGGCGTATGTTCAGTTTTACGGTGTTCTTCGTGTTTTCCAGTTTTAAATCCTTAAGTTAGCATGTCATATAGATATAATACATGTGTTTAGTTGTTTTTAAAAGTCAAGTTACAAGGATTAAGTTTGTTTGCAAACAAGTTTAGAATTAACTAAACTATGTTTTAGTGATTACCGGTTATATTATAACACCCCGTCAAAATCCATTAACGGAATGTTAACTCTGGTCCCAGTGCTCGGCTTGACTTCTACGTAATAGCAATGTTCTACAGTGGAAGCAACTAATACCTGAGATAAAACATGCAAAACTGGTCAACATAAAGTTGAGTGAATCTATAGGTTTAAGTAAATAGTTCATCATATGTTTCGTAAAACAGTTTCCATAAATCATTTGTAGAAAATCAGTTCTCAAAATTGTTTATCAGAATAAACCACTAAGGTTTAATCTCAAAAGTTTGCATACAGCAAAAGTCAAGTATTAAACTGTATGTAAGATGCCAAGTTTCAACTAAGTAGGACATCAAAAAGTTCTTTTTGTTTCATCTATTTGTAGACATTACCATGTCTAGTTTCAAGTTCGTAAACATCAAGTTTAAGTAACATTCATCGTAAGTTAGGCCACAAGATTTCTGAAATAAAAGCATCGTAAAAAGTATACATTATCATAAGCACTTGATTATAAAACTTTAACCCGCGGATAGCTAAAGCGCTACACATCTTCCCTTTCCTCTTTCTAAGCATACACTGATCAGGTGTACAAGTAACAACAAAATAAGCGCCCCGTACGTTGAGGCGAGGTTTGTCAAACCTAACGGTACCGTCCCTATAAGTCGAGTTTACTAAAAGTAATTAATATAATCAAGCTAAGGGATTTTTGATCTGAACTCATATGTATATTCGTTTAAGTTACTCGTGCCTAATATGTAAAATAGTTGAAAAATAGTTTAAGAAACAGTTTTGAATGCAGCATGTATCTCATCCCAAAAGTGTTAATGAAAATGGGACTGTAGACTCGCCTTAGCAAAAGCACTGAAATCTCTTATGTAACGACCCGGATTTTTCCGATCGTTTTACACTTATAAGATTAATATTTACATAAATTAAACCTTACCAACATGATAAGCAATCTAAATTGTTGAGACTTATATTTTTGAAAAGAGTTTTACACAACGTTTGACCGTCCAATTTGACCGATGATATCACGAACTATATAACATACGATAATTATACGTTTGTGTATATATATGTATTTTTATATATTTAACATGATCTAAGAATGTTTTAACATCTCATTGTGTACTAATAACAATGAGTTATAAGTATATTTTGAGACTACTAACTTAAGTTTTCAAAACGATAACTATATGTGACGTTCTTCGACTTAAATACTTAAAACTTATAATGCTTATACATGTATCGTATAGATATGTATTTTATCAGTTTTAAAGGATTTATATACATAAAACAATATAAGTATATTTACAAAAGATAGCTATATTTGAATCCTCGTTCCGTTTTCTCAAGATTTTTATACGTATATCTAGGGTATATGTACCCGTATCATACCCAGCTTCTATACTTATTTACTATTGGTATATACACATCACAATCACTTTATTAGCAGCCATGAGTCAACCAATTTTGGATCTTAGCATGCATGATTAATCAATTTGGCATATTACAAGACTTTTGCACAATATTACAAATTTATACATCTTTTCACCACCATTTATACTCCATTCCATTTTCATTTTTACTACACATTTTCTCTAACCAAAAATACACTCTTAGGAACCTTAAGTGTTCTTCACAATCTCAGCAAATAACCATGAAGATCTAGCTTCAAAAACAACCCTTAATCATCATAAGAAAATCCATTCAAGAACACTTCAAAAATCCTTCCAAGTAAACAAGTTTACTTCCAACCTTTCAATCCAACTCCACCACTCTTTTGATTCTAAGATTTTTCTCATCTCTTACAGTAACTTTGTCCAAGTAACTTGAGGTAGTAACCCTATTCATAATCTTATTCAATTCATATTCATATAGCTATCTTATTTTGTGGTATAAAATTTTAACAACAAGAACATAGTTTGAATGATTTCAAACTTGTTCGCAAACTAAATAGATCCTTCTAACTTGACTTTTAAAAAACTTCAAGACCTATAATATATCATAATGATATGCTAACTTAACAAGATATAACTTGGTTTTACAAAGAACACCTTAAAAACTGAATCTACGTCGTCGGAGTGCAACCGGGGGCTGTTTTGGGTTGGATAATTAAAAACCATCTTAAGCTTTGAATTGGAAGTTCATATTCTGGAAAAATGATATTTCTTATGAATATGTTAACACATAAAAATTTCATGGTTTAACTCAAAGTGTAAGTATTTTTAGAAAAATGATCATTAAATGTTGTTTTTATGATGGAAAATGATCACTTTCATAAGTTTTACCAAAGTTTGACCTATAACCTGTGATTTCGAATACAACCTAAGGTATTTTCAGTTCATATTCTTAAAATTTGACTCGATCCAAGGAAGTGGCAAGTTGAACCAACAAAAACGGAGTTGTAATGAAGAAACTACGACTAAAACAAGATCGGGTATGCGAAGCTAGTTTAGCTACGAAAATATTTGGAGAAAAATTAAATTAATCATATATTTCTAATTAATATGGTATTTCATATATATTTACTTATGATTTGATTTTATATATTTCAGGACCACCCGTAAACAACACGAGAAGATTAATCATAAGACCTCATGATTGTACGCAACACGTCATTTGACAACACGGTACTTTATATACGCAACACGTCATTTGACAACATGGTACCATGGGTCAAGATTAATTCTGATCAATACGAATACTATGGGGTTTTTATTTATTTTATAGAGCAACTAATTATGGACCACTAACATCGGACTGCTAACTATGGACTAAGAAAATATTAAAAGTATTAAAAGTATATATATATATATATATAACGATTACTTAAAAAGAAAATATGTTGATATATTATATATATGGTTAGGTTCGTGATATCTATCGGAGACCAAGTCGTGATAAATACCTTCAAGGCAAAAGTGAGTATATAGTCCCACTTTTAAACTCTAAATATTTCGGGATGAGAATACATGCATTTTATGATTTACGTTATGGACACAAGTGATTAAAAATATATATTCTACGTTGAGTTGTACCACTGGCATACTTCCCTGTAACTTGGTAACTACTATTTACATGAGGTATTGTAAACGCGAATCCTGTTGATAGATCTATCGGGCCTGACAACCCCAACCGGACTGGACGACCAGTATTCAACGGTTGCACAGTACTTCGTTTTGGTGACTACACTTGGTACGGTGTAGTAAGATTTCATAATAAAGGGAATATGCGACGTTGATTAAATGTTAAGTATGGTTATCAAGTGCTCAACAACTTAGAATATTTTTATTAGAACGTTTATATATGAAATCTTGTGGTCTATATTCATAACGCTGCCGGCATTAAACCTATATCTCACCAACTTTATGTTGACGTTTTAAGCATGTTTATTCTCAGGTGATAACTAAAAGCTTCCGCTGCAACATGTTGAATTTAAGCAAGATCTGGAGTATGCATATTTGTGTCAAAAATAAAACTGCATATCGGAGGATTTGTAATGTAAAATATGTTGGAAGTCGTATTGTTATTATCACATGTAAAGTTTGTAAGTCTAAGATTATCGCTAAACGATAATCATTATTAAGTTGTTTAAACCTTGTATTTGTAATAAAAGCTATGGTTTGTATTGTAAAAACGAATGCAGTTTTTGAAAAATGTCGCATATAGAGGTCAATACCTCGCGATGAAATCATATGTTATTGTATTCGTCCTTATGGTTAAGGTCGGGTTATGACATGTGGTATCAAAGCGTTGGTCTTAGAGAACCAGAAAATTTGCATTAGTGTGTCTTATCGAGTTTGTTAGGATGCATTAGTGAGTCTGGACTTTGACCGTGTTTGATTTCGAAAACTATTGCTTATCCTTGTTGGTTAAAAATTAATATGTAAATATTATGTGGTATTAACGTGCTAGTTGTTATGTGATAGATGTCTGGCTTAGAACTTATTATCACATTCAGCGACTCCGAACCAGAATCTTCAGATGGTGTTCCAGTCATTAACCTATCCGATGATGAAAACGACACCTTTGGGGAAGACTCACAAGTTCCGGATGAATCAATTGAAGAGGAACCAGAAAGTGATCCTGAGGAGGAAGAAATACAGGAAATTACGAAAGACAAGTTCGAACGAGGAAAGAAACGAAAGGCTACTGAAATGGAAAATCCAAATCCCGAGTCTAGAGAGGATGTTGTGGCACCAACTCCACCAGATACTTCCACACCTATTCCCGCTATTCCTATTAGTCCTACCCCGACATCCAGTTCTTCGGTTCCTCAGCCAAAACGCAGGGAGACAACCAAGATAACCTTTAAGCGATTTCTTTGAACACAAACGCTTTGGGTTAAATGATGCGCTGTTGTTTTAAACCATGGGATCATATAATGTTTTGTATAATATTACTAGTGTGGTTTGCTTAATGTTTGATGTAAGATAAGCATATGTAAAATGGTGAAGTGTGAAATGCAATAATTTTCCATGGTTAAGTATTATTTGGGTGGTAGTAATTGATTTTTGTACTAAGCTATTAAGTATGAACTTTAACGGTTAGGTACTACCCTAGATATAATTATAAAACGCTAATAAGAAGAAAAGGCTTTTATAATAATAACTGGTTCATATTATTAATAAGCTATGATGTACTGTAAATACATACTACATCTATAATATTCCATGTGAATAATTATTTTTTTTTTTCATTCTTGTTGAAGATTATGGCGCGATTGAACCGAATGACGGAACAAGAAATCCAGGAACTCATCAATCAGCGAGTGAACGACAGAATGTTATGGGTCGAGGCTGCAAGAGGTGCTGCAGTTAACCCAAATCCTCATGTGGGGTGCACTTACAAAACTTTTCAAGGTTGCAAGCCCTCATCATTCAGTGGAACAGAAGGACCGGTTGGTTTAACCCGGTGGATCGAAAAGATTGAGTCTGTGTTTAAAATCAGTGGTTGTATTGAGAAGGACATGACCAAGTATGCATCGTGCACCCTACAAGATAGTGCACTCACGTGGTGGAAAAACTATGTGAAGGCCGTAGGAGGAGATGTAGCTTATGATACTCCTTGGGAAGAATTCAAAACAATGCTAATCAACGAATATTGTCCAAGGAATGAGGTTAGGAAGTTGGAAGCTGAATTACGAAGCCTGAAAGTTGTTGGTACTGAACTCACTAACTATAATCAGCGATTCATGGAATTAGCTTTGCTATGTCCCGAATTGGTACCAACCGAAGAACGGAAGATTGAACTGTACAAAGACGGTTTGCCTAAAAAGGTCAAGGCAAATGTTACAGCATCCTAACCCAAGACTATTCATGAAGCTATCACCATGGCGAACGAGTTGATGGACCAGATTATTCTGGATAAGAACACCGATGTCAAGACATCAGGAAATAAAAGAAAGTGGGATGGTAATCATCAACAATCCAACAAGAAACAAGAAACCACGCAAGGTGCGGGTAGCGGTTCAAACTCAGGTTACAAAGGACGAAATCCTTTATGTAACAGATGCCACAAACATCACTCTGGTTATTGTAATGTGGTGTGCAACAAATGTAATCGAAAAGGTCATCTTGCTGAAGATTGTAGGGTTTCCGCTACAAATACAAACGGTACCAAGACTCCTGCCACCAATGCAAATAGAACTGCCTTGGCCACTTTTACTTGTTATAGGTGTGGGAAACAGGGTCATTATAAGAGTCAGTGCCCGAATCCAGAGAAGAATAATGGATTTGCACGTGGAAGAGCATTTGTTATTAATGCTAGAGAGGCGTATGAAGACTCGGAGCTTGTTACGGGTACGTTTACCATTAATAACTTATCCGCATCTATTATATTTGATACTGGTGCCGATAGAAGTTACGTGTGTAGAGACTTTCACGCTAAATTGAATTGTTCATCATTACCTCTAGATGCTAAGTACATGATTGAGTTAGCTAATGGTAAACTAATTAAAGCCGATAAAATTTGCCGTGATTGTAAAATAAATTTAGCCGGAGAAACATTTAAGATTGATTTGATACCCGTAGAATTAGGAAGTTTTGATGTAATAGTCGGCATGGACTGGATGTCCAAAATAGGAGCTGAAGTTGTGTGCGCCAAGAAGGCAATTCGCATTCCTCGTAAGGATAGAACGCCATTAATGATTTATGGAGAGAAGGGTAACTCAAAGCTAAAACTCATTAGTTGTTTGAAAGCTCAAAAGTGATTGAAGAAAGGGTGCTATGCTATCCTAGCACATGTTAATAAAGTCAAAACGAAGGAAAAAGTAAAGAGCATCAACGATGTGCGTGTGGCAAGAGATTTTCCTGAAGTATTTCCGGAAGAGTTGCCGGGATTACCTCCATTTAGATCTGTAGAATTTCAAATAGATCTAGTACCAAGAGCTGCACCAGTGGCTCGTGCTCCATATAGACTTGCACCATCTGAGATGAAAGAGTTACAAAGCCAGTTACAAGAATTACTGGACCGTGGTTTCATTCGACCGAGCACTTCACCGTGGGGAGCTCCGATTTTATTCGTCAAGAAGAAAGATGGATCTTTCCGAATGTGTATAGATTATCGTGAATTAAATAAGTTAACTATCAAGAATCGGTATCCACTACCGAGAATTAATGACTTATTTGATCAATTGCAAGGATCATGTGTTTACTCAAAAATCGACCTAAGGTCGGGCTATCATCAACTACGCGTCAAAGAAGAAGATATTCCGAAAACTGCTTTTCGGACACGCTACGGTCATTATGAATTTTTGGTCATGCCGTTTGGGTTGACTAATGCGCCAGCTGTATTCATGGACCTCATGAATCGAGTTTGTAGTTCGTATTTAGATAAGTTTGTTATCGTTTTCATTGACGATATTCTTATCTATTCCAAGAGTGAGCAAGAGCATGAGCAGCATTTAAGATTGGTATTAGAATTGTTAAGAAAAGAACAATTATACGCCAAATTTTCTAAGTGTGCGTTTTGGTTAAAAGAAGTGCAATTTCTTGGTCATGTTGTTAGTAGCAAAGGAATTCAGGTTGACCCAGCTAAAATTGAGGCCATTGAAAAATGGGAGACTCCTAAGACACCAACGCAGATATGCCAATTTTTGGTTTTAGCCGGTTATTATAGAAGGTTTATTCAAGATTTTTCCCGAATAGCTAAACCATTGACAGCGTTAACACAAAAAGGGAAGAAGTACGAATGGACCTCTGAGCAGGAGAGTGCATTTCAATTACTCAAGAAGAAGTTGACCACGACACCTATTTTATCGTTACCTGAAGGGAACGATGATTTTGAGATATATTGTGACGCTTCGCGACAAGGTTTTGGTTGCGTTCTTATGCAACGAAAGAAAGTTATTGCACACGCATCCCGACAATTGAAGATTCACGAGCAGAATTATACGACGCATGATCTAGAATTGGGGGCAGTAGTGTTTGCATTGAAGATATGGAGACACTATTTATATGGAGTTAAATACACTGTGTTTACTGATCATAAAAGCCTTCAACATATTTTCGACCAGAAACAGCTGAACATGAGGCAACGTAGGTGGGTCGAGCTGATAAACGACTACGATTGTGAGATTCGCTATCATCCCGGGAAAGCGAATGTAGTGGCCGACGCTTTAAGCAGAAAGGAACGGGAACCAATTCGAGTACGAGCGATGAACATAAAAATTCGCAAGAATCTCAACTCACAAATCAAAGAGGCTCAACGAGAAGCTCTTACTAAAGAAAACATAGGAAATGAAATAATGAAGAAGTATGAGAAGCAACTCGTTATACGAGAAGACGGAATTCGATATTTTGCAAACCGTATTTGGGTACCGAAGTTGGGTGGATTAAGGAAGTTGATATTGAATGAGGCGCACAAGACAAGATACTCGATACATCCTGGAGTTGGAAAGATGTACCAAGATCTTAAGACGCATTATTGGTGGCCTAATTTAAAGACAGACGTTGCAACGTATGTTGGGGAATGTTTAACTTGTTCTAAAGTTAAAGCAGAACACCAGAAGCCGTCAGGGTTACTTCAACAACCAGAAATCCCAGAATGGAAATGGGATGGTATTACCATGGATTTCATCACAAAGTTACCTAAGACTGTATGGGGTTATGACACCATTTGGGTAATAGTTGATCGTCTCACCAAATCTGCACATTTCTTGCCTATAAAGGAAACAGATAGAATGGAGAAACTATTACGACTGTACATAAAGGAAATTGTTTCAAGGCATGGAATACCTATTTCCATTATATCTGATCGTGATAGAAGATTTACATCAAAGTTTTGGCAATCACTACAGGAGGCCCTGGGAACCTGTTTGGATATGAGCACCGCATATCATCCGCAAACTGACGGGCAGAGTGAAAGAACAATTCAGACTCTTGAAGACATGCTCAGGGCATGTGTGATCGATTTTGGAAACGGATGGGATAAATATCTACCATTAGCAGAATTCTCGTATAATAATAGTTATCATGCGATCATTAAAGCTGCACCATTCGAAGCACTATATGGAAGGAAGTGTAGATCCCCTATCTGTTGGAATGAAGTAGGAGATCGAGAATTAACTGGTCCCGAGATCATCCATGAAACTCCTGAGAAGATAGTGCAAATCAAGGAGAGATTGAAAACAGCCCGTAGTCGCCAAAAGAGCTACGCGGATGTCCGAAGGAAACCATTAGAATTTCAGATCGGTGACATGGTTATGCTAAAGGTGTCACCTTGGAAAGGTGTAATACGTTTTGGAAAAAGGGGTAAACTGAACCCAAGGTATGTAGGCCCGTTCAAGATCATCGAACGCATCGGACCGGTAGCTTATCGACTCGAGTTACCACAACAACTCGTCGGGGTACATAATTCATTTCACATCTCAAACCTCAAGAAATGTCTTGCAAAGGAAGATCTCACCATTCCTCTTGAAGAAATCCAAGTCGACGAGAAACTACAATTCATAGAAGAACCAGTCGAAATCATGGACCGTGAAGTTAAACAACTCAAGCAGAGCAACATACCAATCGTCAAGGTTCGTTGGAATGCTCGAAGAGGTCCTGAGTTTACTTGGGAACGAGAGGATCAGATGAAACAAAAGTACCCACATTTGTTTCCCGAGAACGCAAAATAGGTACAACTTTAAAATTTCGGGACGAAATTTATTTAACGGGTAGGTACTGTAACGACCCGGATTTTTCCGATCGTTTTACACTTATAAGATTAATATTTACATAAATTAAACCTTACCAACATGATAAGCAATCTAAATTGTTGAGACTTATGTTTTTGAAAAGAGTTTTACACAACGTTTGACCGTCCAATTTGACCGATGATATCACGAACTATATAACATACGATAATTATATGTTTGTGTATATATATGTATTTTTATATATTTAACATGATCTAAGAATGTTTTAACATCTCATTGTGTACTAATAACAATGAGTTATAAGTATATTTTGAGACTACTAACTTAAGTTTTCAAAACGATAACTATATGTGACGTTCTTCGACTTAAATACTTAAAACTTATAATGCTTATACATGTATCGTATAGATATGTATTTTATCAGTTTTAAAGGATTTATATACATAAAACAATATAAGTATATTTACAAAAGATAGCTATATTTGAATCCTCGTTCCGTTTTCTCAAGATTTTTATACGTATATCTAGGGTATATGTACCCGTATCATACCCAGCTTCTATACTTATTTACTATTGGTATATACACATCACAATCACTTTATTAGTAGCCATGAGTCAGCCAATTTTGGATCTTAGCATGCATGATTAATCAATTTGGCATATTACAAGACTTTTGCACAATATTACAAATTTATACATCTTTTCACCACCATTTATACTCCATTCCATTTTCATTTTTACTACACATTTTCTCTAACCAAAAACACACTCTTAGGAAC
This sequence comes from Rutidosis leptorrhynchoides, assembly GCF_046630445.1. Lineage (NCBI taxonomy): Eukaryota > Viridiplantae > Streptophyta > Magnoliopsida > Asterales > Asteraceae > Rutidosis > Rutidosis leptorrhynchoides. Next base: position 475,568,903 of record NC_092335.1, read on the forward strand.
CTTAAGTGTTCTTCACAATCTCAGCAAATAACCATGAACATCTAGCTTCAAAAACAACCCTTAATCATCATAAGAAAATCCATTCAAGAACACTTCAAAAATCCTTCCAAGTAAACAAGTTTACTTCCAACCTTTCAATCCAACTCCACCACTCTTTTGATTCTAAGATTTTTCTCATCTCTTACAGTAACTTTGTCCAAGTAACTTGAGGTAGTAACCCTATTCATAATCTTATTCAATTCATATTCATATAGCTATCTTATTTTGTGGTATAAAATTTTAACAACAAGAACATAGTTTGAATGATTTCAAACTTGTTCGCAAACTAAATAGATCCATCTAACTTGACTTTTAAAACACTTCAAAACCTATAATATATCATAATGATATGCTAACTTAACAAGATATAACTTGGTTTTACAAAGAACACCTTAAAAACTGAATCTACGTCGTCGGAGTGCAACCGGGGGCTGTTTTGGGTTGGATAATTAAAAACCATCTTAAGCTTTGAATTGGAAGTTAATATTCTGGAAAAATGATATTTCTTATGAATATGTTAACACATAAAAATTTCATGGTTTAACTCAAAGTGTAAGTATTTTTAGAAAAATGATCATTAAATGTTGTTTTTATGATGGAAAATGATCACTTTCATAAGTTTCACCAAAGTTTGACCTATAACCTGTGATTTCGAATACAACCTAAGGTATTTTCAGTTCATATTCTTAAAATTTTACTCGATCCAAGGAAGTGGCAAGTTGAACCAACAAAAACGGAGTTGTAATGAAGAAACTACGACTAAAACAAGATCGGGTATGCGAAGCTAGTTTAGCTACGAAAATATTTGGAGAAAAATTAAATTAATCATATATTTCTAATTAATATGGTATTTCATATATATTTACTTATGATTTGATTTTATATATTTCAGGACCACCCGTAAACAACACGAGAAGATTAATCATAAGACCTCATGATTGTACGCAACACGTCATTTGACAACACGGTACTTTATGTACGCAACACGTCATTTGACAACATGGTACCATGGGTCAAGATTAATTCTGATCAATACGAATACTATGGGGTCTTTATTTATTTTATTGAGCAACTAATTGTGGACCACTAACATCGGACTGCTAACTACGGACTAAGAAAATATTAAAAGTATTAAAAGTATATATATATATAACGATTACTTAAAAAGAAAATATGTTGATATATTATATATATGGTTAGGTTCGTGATATCTATCGGAGACCAAGTCGTGATAAATACCTTCAAGGCAAAAGTGAGTATATAGTCCCACTTTTAAACTCTAAATATTTCGGGATGAGAATACATGCATTTTATGATTTACGTTATGGACACAAGTGATTAAAAATATATATTCTACGTTGAGTTGTACCACTGGCATACTTCCCTGTAACTTGGTAACTACTATTTACATGAGGTATTGTAAACGCGAATCCTGTTGATAGATCTATCGGGCCTGACAACCCCAACCGGACTGGACGACCAGTATTCAACGGTTGCACAGTACTTCGTTTTGGTGACTACACTTGGTACGGTGTAGTAAGATTTCATAATAAAGGGAATATGCGACTTTGATTAAATGTTAAGTATGGTTATCAAGTGCTCAACAACTTAGAATATTTTTATTAGAACGTTTATATATGAAATCTTGTGGTCTATATTCATAACGCTGCCGGCATTAAACCTATATCTCACCAACTTTATGTTGACGTTTTAAGGATGTTTATTCTCAGGTGATAACTAAAAGCTTCCGCTGCAACATGTTGAATTTAAGCAAGATCTTGAGTATGCATATTTGTGTCAAAAATAAAACTGCATATCGGAGGATTTGTAATGTAAAATATGTTGGAAGTCGTATTGTTATTATCACATGTAAAGTTTGTAAGTCTAAGATTATCGCTAAACGATAATCATTATTAAGTTGTTTAAACCTTGTATTTGTAATAAAAGCTATGGTTTGTATTGTAAAAACGAATGCAGTTTTTGAAAAATGTCGCATATAGAGGTCAATACCTCGCGATGAAATCATATGTTATTGTATTTGTCCTTATGGTTAAGGTCGGGTTATGACATCTTAGTAAAATCGTACTGTAGTGGAACAATCACGACCGAACAATGTAACCTAGTCAAATAGGTCATCTTAAGTAAATATATAGGTCACACTATGTCAACCCATAGTGTACGCAAAGTCCTAGTGCTCAGACTGACTCAATATGCATATAAAAGTCAACTAGTCCAAGCAAGTCAAACCAAAAGTTAACCCGATCAAAGTGGTCAACTAAAGTCAAACATCTCAGTAGGTCATGCAAACATGGTTAACATGTCAAACCTAGGTCAAGTATCACTTACATCTCATAGTTTAACAATTTGCACATTCACAGTTTATCGCATGTCTTTAAAATACGCGCATCATAGAAAGAAACAAGTATAATGTTTAGCACATAATTCATGAAATCATGACAACTAGACTCAAAATCAATTCCAAAAATTCTAACCCGAGCTTCATACGATGTCTACAAGTTGGTTTTCAGAAAAGTTCTAGTTACGGTTTACCAAATCAGTTTATGCTCGCGCGTCAGTTTTAGAACATTTCTCAAACAATATTGAAAATAGATTTTGATGAACGACCAATTGGATTTTAGTGATAAAATAATTAAAGACATCTCTTTATCCAATTTGTACAGATTAAGCTATCTTTACAGACCCTTCAGTTTTAGTCAATAAACAGACATGTCATTTGGTCAAGCTTATATCTCATGGAAAAACACGTTTTTAGATGTTAGAATGCAAATGAAATACATCAAGGAACAGATAAAATAACATAATCCAGAAGACCAAAGCCTCAATCAATTTCTAGTTCACTCTACGTAATTCCGTTTAGCTTTGAAAACAGTTCAAGCACACTTTAAAAGCCAATTCTTCGTTTTGACGCAACAAGAGCATTACAAAAGTTTTTGATGTAAATCTTTAGTCTAACATGCATGATTTTTCACAAGGAATACAATGGTATACAATTAATTAGCCAAATCATAAATCACACAACTCAAAAAATTCGTACATCATGCAAAACCCTAACGACAACTTCGTTTAATCATAACTTGAGCATACGATAACGAAAACATGTGAAATCAAAGTCCAAACTTATTAATTTTTCGAGATGTATCCATCTAGATATAATACAAAATCAGTACATAAACTAATTTGATCATATTCATAACATACAAATTCATGATTCATAGCAACGACAACAATCGAGCAATTTAACGACTAACGACAACTCTAATCGCATGTGTGAAAGAACCCGTTCATATACATTATAAACGATTCACAATAGTTGATTACATCGCGAGGTATTTTGACCTCTATATGATACATTTTACAAACATTGCATTCGTTTTTAAAAGACAAACTTTCTTTACAACGAAAGTTGACGGAATGCACACCATTTCATAATACATCCAACTATAATTGACATAATAATAATCTTGATGAACTCAATGACTCGAATGCAACGTCTTTCAAAATATGCCATGAATGACTCCAAGTAATATCCTTAAAATGAGCTAATGCACAGCGGAAGATTTCTTTAATACCTGAGAATAAACATGCTTTAAAGTGTCAACCAAAAGGTTGGTGAGTTCATAGGTTTATCATAACAATCATTTCAATATATTAATAGACCACAAGATTTCCGTTTATAAATATATGTACACTCGCAAATGTATAAAATTATTCTATAAGTTGTAGGCACCCGGTAACAAGCATTAACGTTCATGTTTTACCCTCTGAAGTACACCAGATCAGGTGTGTTTAAAATAACCTCGAAGTACTAAAGCATCCCATAGTCAGGATGGGGTTTGTCAGGCCCAATAGATCTATCTTTAGGATTCGCGCCTACCGTACATAGACAAGTAGTTTAATGTTACCAAGCTAAGGGTATATTTCTGGTTTAAACCCACATAGAATTAGTTTTAGTACTTGTGCCTATTTCGTAAAACATTTATAAAAACAGCGCATGTATTCTCAGTCCCAAAAATATATATAAAAGGGAGCAAATGAAACTCACCATACTGTATTTCGTAGTAAAAATACATATAACGTCATTTAACAAGTGCAAGGTTGGCCTCGGATTCACGAACGTATCAATATTGAGATTCAATATTGCAGGAAAGTACGTAGACGCAACGGAGATGATAAACACTAGATTGACCTCACGAGCATACCCATGAATCATACCCATCACCTCCATAGCTATAACCCATAATTTCCTTAGCTTCGACTCATTCAAAAAACAATTTTGAAATCACTCGGACATCACTCCGTCGTAATATTTTATGTATACTTATAATATCTTGAAATAATACAGAGCAAATATATATATATATATATATATATATATATATATATATATATATATATATATATATATATATATATATATATATATATATATATATGTAAATCGATTGAGAGAGTTTAGAGAAATATATTTTCAAGTTTCTATGAAATAATGAAACCTATTGAATTCTATTTATAATAGATTTTTGAATTATTAAAGTGAATTATTAAAGTATGAATTATTAAAGTGAATTATTAAAGTATGAATTATTAAAGTTAAAGTAAAGTAAAAGTAAAGTAATGGTAAAGTTAAAGTATAGCAAAAGTATAAAAACTATGTATGTATAATACGCGTATAAATATATATAATATTAATTTAAATTGTTATATATATTTAATGAAATAAAATATAAATATCGTTATATTTATTATACTGGTTAAGTAATGAGTTGTCAAAAGTGATTCTAGATATTTATAAAAGTTATATACGTTTTAATAATAAAGTTCTTTTTAAACTGAAAACGTTTTTGTACGTTTGAAAATAGATTAATAGAATATTATGGAAACCAATTCTCCACTAGCTTTTGTCTAACTTTCGTAAATGACACTTTTTATTTTTATTTATAAATAGCTTTACAAATTATTCCGAATATCGTTAAGAGGAATAGATTTCTCAAATCATAGTGGACCTCTCAACAGAGACTTTTAATCATAATTCAATGTTTCTGATAATTCAATCATTTAATATATATTTTTTTTAATTTCATCGATAATCATATTGAAACAAATACGTTCATATAAAGCATTATACTTTTAAATACTTTGTTGACATTTTCAATTTATAACATATACACATATACATACATATTCATATATGTTCATTTAATGGTTCGTGAATCATTGGAATTTGGTCGAGGTTTAAATGAATGTATAAACATAGTTTAAAATCCTTGAGATTTAACTTAACAAACATTGCTTATCGTGTCAGAATAATATAAAGATAAAGTTTAAATTTAGTCGAAAATTTCCGGGTCGTCACAGTACCTACCCGTTAAAGAAATTTCGTCCCCGAAATTTGATAGAGGTCGTTATGGCTAACAATGAGAATGTTATTATGACGATTATGAAGTTTTATCATGTCTAAGAAGTATGGATAAAATAATTCGATTACTCAAAGCGTATGAGGGAAGTTATCGTAAATGAAGGAAATAAGATTATAGTGATTCGTCATATCTTTTGTTTTCTGTTTTCTGTTTTTTTTTAATTAAATAAAAGATATTAAAACAAAACTTATATTTTTATAAACTAAAATAAAAATAAAGAAGCTTATAAAACTTAAATATTTAAAAAAATCTTAAAAATACTAATATTTTTGTTTTTCTTTTTATATTTTCGAATATTTAAAACGTATTTTTACAAAAACGACTTTTAATAAAAGTAACTAAAAATCTTTTTTTTTTTTATATTAGCGTTGCGCTTCCGGCTTTTAAGATAATCCCCGGCAGCGGCGCCAAAAATACTTGATGTGCAGCGGGGTGTATATAAAATAGCTTATATTTTACTAGGAAAAACTATTAAATACGATACAATTTTACACAAGATATTTATTTATTTATAGAATGGATATACTTAAACCTTGCTACAACACTTATAGGCAGTGTACCTAATCGTACAGTAGTGTAGTTTTTAGTAAGTCCGGTTCGTTCCACCGGGAAATCTTTAAACAAAGTTCAACGCTATATTAGTTTACTTTTATTAAAAATACAAATATATATATAAGTAATATTATTATTATAAAGGGCGGTTTTTACCGTTTAATGACCGGTTTGTCGATTTTAAGACTTTAGTCGCAGTTAAAACCTAATGTAAAATATAAAATAAATACAAGACTTAAATTAAAGCGTAAAGTAAATAACGATAATGAAATTGCGAATAATAAAAGTGCGATAAACTTGCGATAATTAAAAAGTACGATAATTAAAAGTGCGATTAAATAACAATAAATAAAAGTGCGATAATTAGAAGTGCAATTAAATATAAAATAAAGGAAATTAAATATGAAATAAAAGAATTATGCTTATTTAAACTTCCATAATCATGATGTTTGACGTGTTGATTTTAGTTTTATGCCCATGGGTTAATTGTCCTTTGTCCTGGATTATTTAATATGTCCGTCTGGTTTTTGTCCATAACAGTCCATCAGTCATAAATATAAATTGCAAGTGTCCTTGTCAAATTATTATTATACCCGAAGTTAAATATTCCAACTAATTGGGGATTCGAATTGTAAAAAGGTTTTAATACTTTGTTTAATGAATACACCAGGTTATCGACTGCGTGTAAACCAAGGGTTTACTACTTTGTTAACAATTACACCAATTACCCTTGAATGTAATTTCACCCCTGTTTTAATTATTCTAGTGGCTATTAATCCATTCCCGTGTCCGGTTAAATGAACGATTATTCGTACATATAAATACCCCGCCCATCGTGTCCGATCGAGTGTATATGGTAATTTATAGGGACGCCCAATTGTAAATCTTTATATTAACATTAACAAACTTTCATTTAGTTAAACAAATATAAAGCCCATTAATAGCCCATAGTCTAATTTCCACAAGTGTCGTTCTTTTGTCCAAACCCCAATTATGGTACAAAGCTCAATTACCCAATTTTAGTAATTAGCCCAACATTATGATTACTTCGTTTTAAATAAGCATAATAATAACTTAGCTACGAGACATTAATATAAAAAGGTTGAACATAACTTACAATGATTAAAAATAGCGTAGCGTTACACGGACAGAATTTTGACTTACACCCTTACAACATTCGCTAACATACCCTTATTATTAGAATTATAATTAAAATTAAAATATAAATTATAAATATAAATATAAATTTTACGTATGAAGAGGAAGAAAAAGATATATAATTTTGATCAGAATTCGGTTGGCTTTATAGCCAGAGTTGATTTTTGGGGCTCCGCGACTCGCGGCAAAATGCTCTTCAAACTCCGCAAGTCGCGGAGATAGAAATTACAGCTCAGTCCTTGGGGTTTTCTCTGCCGACGGTTTTTAATATATATATATATAATATATATATAATTAATATAATTAATTATATATTATATTATATTTATATATATAGTTAACTTGTAATTTTTAGTCCGTTGCGTCGAGCGTTAAGAGTTGACTCTGGTCCCGGTTCCGGATTTTCGAACGTCCTTGCGTACAATTTTATATTTTGTTCTTTGCGTTTTGAATCTTGTACTCTTGTAATTTCGAGACGTTTCTTATCAATAATTGGAACCTTTTTGATTGTCTTTTGTACTTTTGAGCTTTTTGGTCGTTTGCGTCTTCAATTCGTCGAATCTGTCTTTTGTCTTCACCTTTTATTATTTAAACGAATATCACTTGTAAATAGAACAATTGCAACTAAAAGCTTGTCTTTCTTGAGGAATAATGCTATGAAATATATGTTCGTTTTTAGCATTATCAAATATTCCCACACTTGAGCGTTGCTTGTCCTCAAGCAATATCGTCTTGAAATACTAGAATCACTTCTTTATTCTTCACACTTTGTACATCAGTGATTTCTATACGGCGGTATAAACAATGGTAGTAACGATATGGTTTACAGTCCCACATGACTATAAAAATTTAGATCCATTAAGGAAATTGGATCTTTATGAAAACATTTGATCTTTTGAAAATTAAATCTAGTTTTTTACCCTAGATAAGTTTTCCGGAATAACCCTTTACCGGTGTTTGCAAAATATTTTTGTGGGTTTGGTGGGTTTCAGATTTGAAAATTTTAGCTCAAACTTGCGGTTTTGTGTCACCCACTTGCTAACCTTGTATTTGGAAAGCAACACGTCCAGTTTACTTGTCCCGTATATTACCTTTCGGTAAACTACCGTCCGGTTGTAAAGGAAAGCGTTGAACAAGCAACTGTTAAGGCAATGTCCCGTGACATGCTTTTGATTATGGTCTATAACGTGTCGGACGCAATTACTATCCTTGGTAGGAGCAATAGTAAAGCTCACCCTTATAATTTTTCGGTCTGGCACAAGGTCCTGTCTTTGACCACTATGCAACCACCGTTCTTACGGTTGACACCCGATTTAGTTCAGGTGACCTAATGAATTCCAGGTGAATTCCTAGGATTTTACGTTCAATGGTAATGAACGCATTGAAAATAGGGTTTTCAGAAAACAAATCGGTTTGTAATTTTGATCAAAATATTTTCTCGTTTAAGCTCGAGTTTAGATATCATTGAATTCCATGAGTTTGAATTCTCAATCTTTAAGGTCAATCTCTAGGATTGAGTAATATCAGTCTTAAAAGCTGATTTTTAATCTTTAAGGAGATTATCCTTTCTGGGGATCTGATTCATTAGTCTTATCCAGCTAATTTGCATGGTGCCCCCCCATTGTACGAGATAAATCCTTCTCATGGTTAGGATAAATCTGACCACTTGGCGACCCTGTTTTATGCTGAGGTCCGTGGATTTCTTGCTGATTTTAGTGATGACTTTTCTAGATTTTTCGTCAACCTACAGCTGGTCTGGACGACAACTTCATGACCTAAATCAAGAAGCGCGTTTCTTTTTCGGAAGACTTTACTTCCTTTTAATGATGGAATTGATTCATCGTGTAGATCCATCTCTTCTTTTCTTTCATCGGGTAAAACAGTTTAGTTTAGTCCAAAGCAAAAGTATTTTCAGTTATTTGTTACAGATATATGTGACATATGTTTAAAATATCTTGGTAAATTTTCCCACACTTGGCTTTTATTTTCCTTTTTATCGTCCTCTATTCCATTTTAAATGAATTTTAACATTTTAGTTTGTTTCTCAATTTATGTCCTTTCCGAGGTAACAATAATTTCGGTGTTAAAACCTAGTTTTATCGTTCATAAATATGTATAAACATGATTTTAAATTCATTTAATTGAAAATTTTGAAAAATTTTACTAGAATTGGGTAGTCAGTATATAAGACCAGGGCTGTTCTTTATTATCAGAGAGCACTAGATTCTAATACAACTACTGCTTTACTAGTATTTTTAATGGTAACCAAGTGTATAAAATAAAAATTTTAAAATCCGAAAGAATTTAACCCCTTCCCACACTTAAGATCTTGCAATGCCCTCATTTGCAAGAAATCAGTAACAATTTAAATTATTGAGGGTGATTAGTGTGAAAATGATTAAATTTTTACCAAAGTTTCCAAATATATTGGCGTTTGTTTGCTGAATGATAAATGGTGCACATCATTTGTTCATTCCGTCTTGTTGTTATTTCACATATATTTTGCATCTTGTCGTCAAAATTAGTTGCTTTTGCTGAACTTAATGCCAGTCTTTGAAAATGCGTTGTTTTACCCTGTTGTGTACATAAGATAAACTGCAAACATATATACATATTTTTGAAGTTTGGTATATTACCCCACATTCAAAAATTATTAAAATCTAAGAATAAAAGTTAGACAATTATAAAAATGATTACAATATTAACAAAAATATTAAATGTATCAATAATTACAAATTACAAAATAAAAAAAAAAATAATAAGTAAACTAAGGATGATATTGGTACCAATAGGGGTTCCAGGCATAACCATAAGTGCTATAGAATGCTTCGGCAGGGTCATACGTAGGATATGGTGGCTGCATCTCTATCGACCAAGGAGGGAAGACGGGTTTTAGGTGTAGGAATATAGTTTCTACCTATATGTTGGCAATGAGCTATGATCTAGTTCTGATGAACTTGCCAATCCTCAAATGCTCTCTGTCTAGCATTTTCGTATTCCTGAGAAGCTATAAACCTATGCATTTCTTGCATCTCATTCCCCCCTCCTACATTACCTTGCTGCTGGTTTCTCTCCACCTGTGGATGTCTACCATGGTATCGTACTGCGGCGTTATTTCGCCTCTTCAAAACTTTCGCACCATGGTATACATTTAAACCTATAGTATCGCGGGGTTCCGGCTCTTCTAGTAATAATCCCCCCCGACTTATATCCACACCGAGATATTCACCAATCAAAGTAATAAAAATACCACCTCCTATTATGCTATGTGGTCGCATCCCCCGAACCATAGCTGATAAATAATAACCCACACAATATGGTATACTTACAGCGCTTTGTGGGTCTCGAATACACATATGGTAAAACAAATCCTGTTCATTTACTTTTTCTTTGTTCTTACCCCTTTGTGTAATCGAATTAGCTAAAAACCTATGTATCACTCTTAATTCGGCTCTATCTATATCCAAATAAGAGTAGTTTCCCCCTTTGAAACGGTGATGGCTTGTCATTTGACTCCACATACCGTGTGTATCAAAATTCTCATCTATCTTTCTACCGTTTAGTATCAATCCTCTACAATCGGCAGACGCTAACTCCTCAGGCGTATATATACGTAAAGCCTGAGCCATGTCTAGTAAAGACATGTGGCGCATCGAACCGCCTAACAAAAATCTAATAAAAGAACGATCGGTTAAACTAGCTACCCGATCATTCAACTCTATACTACATAACAACTCTTCACACCATACTTTATATACAGGTCTGCGTATGGTGAATAAACATATCCAGTCATTAAAAGAAGAATTACCATACCTCTGTACAAGTAATTCCCTAATTGGCCCGGCCAATTCTACAGCTTCTAAGGGTCCCCATTCTATGACCCTCGGTACCTCAACAACCTTGGAATGAAGAGTATGCAAACCCCGTTGATATTTTGGATAATCTATCCAAAGTCTGTCAAATCTCAGGTTCGGGTGCAACTCTTCCAAATGCATATCGGAAAAGGTCATGACTGGATGAGGTACATCCTGCTTGTAGTAGTTATCTACCTCCTGTTGTTCCAAATTCTCGGCAGGAGCATTGCGGGCTTGGGATGAAGATTCACCCCTTTCATTCTGCAAAACACATCAAACACAAATTTTGTGCATCCAAATATGCATTAGTGTCAGCAAAATCATCAATCAAAATAATTACAATGACATTATCAATTTATATCAAACTTAAGCTTATTTTCACATTTTTATCAAATCTACACTTTTTCAAATAAGCATATACGAAAATTTTCGCCAAGTTCATAAGCATTCAACTCAAATAACATGTCAAAATAATCATTACTAGCAATTAAACAAGTCTCAAATGGCATTATCTTTCAAAAATCAAGTTCATGAATTTTAGACTTGAAAAAGTCCACTTTAATTCTAAAAATCATGTTTAGGCTCAAAGTTTGGATCATTTAACTACCTAGACATGTTACACTACTCAATTTAGCAATAATTCATGACAAAAATCGGCCATAACCTGTTTATATCAAAAAGCCCCAAATTTGCTCAAGAACACAAACCCTAGATTATTCAAAATTTGAAGTTTAAGGCTTCTAATCATGTTAAACAGCATCAATCTAGGTTATACAAGCATAATACATAAACAATTTAAGTCTAATTACACTAAAAAGCATCAAAATCAAATTGGGGAAAAAGTAGCTCAAGAACACCTAATTTCGAATTAAATGGTGTTTAGGTGTAGAAATTTACCTTTTTTCTTGAGTAATTCTTAGATAGCATCCTTCTCAACATGATTTTAGCAAAAAATTTGGTGATTAACGGTTAAAAATTGGGATTTTTGGGGGTGTTTTTCGGGTTTTTTCGGGTTCTTTTTTCGCAGTATTTTTCTGTTTTGTGTGTGGGGGAGTTGGGACTGATCTGTTGTTCAGTTATATTTTTTTTTCCTGTTTTTAGTATCTCCGCGACTCGCGGAGATTTAAGCTCCAAACTCCGCGAGTCGCGGAGTTTGGTATTTTTTTTTTTTTTTTTTTTTTTTGAAAATAATTAAGAAATTAATTTTAAAATTTTGTTTCCCTTGTTATTTAGGACGAGGTCGTTTCGGATCGATGTCCTAGTCCGTCCCTCGACAAAATTTTAAAATTTGTCTTTTAGTAGCGATTGTTTTAAAAGCTAAGATTTTTAGGTTTTTTAATTTTTTTGGCATACTTTAAATCAATAAGATTAAAAATAATGATAATAAAAGTTCTCGTCCCTCCCTCGGGTAAAGCAATTTCGGTTCAAAGACCTAGTCTTCAACTTATGACGAATTTTAAAAATCATATTCTTAACTTAAATGAGATAAAGTAAATTTTTGTTTTTAAATTCACACAACTTAAATATAAAATTCAAAATTAATATTAAAAATTAAAAATTCACACCAAACTTAAAATTTGAAATGCATAAAATTAAAATTTCATATTTTAAAAATTAAAAATTCATACCAAACTTAATTTAAAAATTCATAAATTCATATCAAACTTATATTAATTTTTCAAATATTTACAATTTTAAATATATTGTTTTTACAAAGTTTACAATATTAATTTAAGATTTAAATATTAATTTTAAAAATATGGTAAAAATAAAATTAAAAATCTTTTTGTCTTTTTATCCCACTTTAATCAATCAAATATTATCAAAAATATGCGCCCCTCTTTTCGGTAAAGTAATTTCGGTTCGAAGACCTAATTTAACTCATGACGAATTTTTGAAATATTTTGGGTTGATTGATTAAAGATATTTATACCTTAAGAATAAACGTTAAATTTCGTAGTGATGTAATAAATTTTTGAATGATATCAATAATTTCGGTCGCCAAACCTAATTTTATTTAATACCAATTTAATACTTTTTAGCGAACAAATTATCGTTTATTATCAAAAGGTTAAAAATAAAAATAAAAATAAAAACTGTACAGACATACCTGTGAAATAGATTTCTTAGTTATATGATCTATTCCATTCATAAGATAGTCGGTTTAATTGGTTTTCCATGGCTGCATAGGCGTAACCTCGAGCATTCAGTGTCTTTTCTTCTAAACATATGAACGGTCCTTCTCTGCATAAAGTAACAAATTCGGTATTTGAATAGGTTTGATTATTTGAACATTTACCTCCATGTGACCATTTTCCGCATTTGTGACATCGTTCTAGGTGTCGTGCTCTTCTTTTTGCTGCCGATTTTGATTTTCCTTTACCAAATTGTAACTTATTATCTTCGCATCTGGATTCTTTTCTAACTCCGTCCATTCTTTCTCTGATTACTGATACTAATTTACTCGGTAGTATGTCATTATTACGTTTAGTGATTAAAGCGTGTAGCATTAGACCATGGTTTAGTTCACAGGCAGTCTTTATTTCGTAAAAACCTAAAAAAAATAAAAATTCAGAATGGGGGGAGAAGACTAGTTCTTTAGGGTCTGCTAGGGAAAGACCATCCGTGTTCCATTTTCGAGAACTACACGAAAACAGACAATCTAACTCTAACAGAAATACATATTATCTTTTAAAGACTTGATTCTCCCCACACTTAGTTAGCTGTGGTGTCGAAATTGTGATTAACTTCGTTGTCGACTTTCATCGGACCATGTATGTAATGTTTAACTCTGTGACCATTAACTTTAAATTCAATCCCATTTGAATTTATTAATTCTATCGTTCCGTATGGGAAAACTCTTTTGACTATGAATGGTCCAGACCATCTTGATTTCAATTTTCCAGGAAATAGCTTGAATCGTGAATTGAAAAGAAGAACTCTTTCTCCTTCTTTAAATTCTTTTGAACTTCTGATTCTTTTATCATGCCATTTCTTTGTTCTTTCTTTATAGATTAACGAATTTTCGTATGCTTCATGTCTTAATTCTTCTAATTCGTTTAGTTGACTTAATCGTAGACGTCCGGCTTCATGTAAATCAAGATTACATGTCTTCAAAGCCCAAAATGCTTTGTGTTCAATTTCTACTGGAAGATGACATGCTTTTCCATAAACAAGTCTAAAAGGTGTGGTTCCAATTGGAGTTTTGTAGGCTGTTCTAAAAGCCCAGAGTGCATCCTCCAATTTAATGGACCATTCCTTCGGATTTGATCCTACGGTTTTCTCTAGAATACGTTTTAAAGCTCGGTTGGTATTTTCAACTTGTCCACTTGTTTGTGGATGATATGCTGTGGAGATTTTATGAGTTACTCCATATCTTTTAAGAACTTTCTCAAGTTGATTATTACAGAAATGAGTACCCCGATCACTTATTAAAGCTTTCGGTGCTCCAAACCTTGCAAAAAGACGTTTTAAAAAGTTGACTACAACTCGTGCATCATTAGTTGGGAGAGCTTGTGCTTCCGCCCATTTAGATACATAATCAATGGCTACGAGCATATATAGATTATTATGAGATTTTGGAAATGGACCCATAAAGTCAATACCCCAAATGTCAAATACTTCACATACTTGGATGACATTTTATGGCATTTCATCACGTTGACTTATTTTTCCGGCCCTTTGACATGCATCACAGGATTTGCAAAGAAGGTGTGCGTCTTTGTAAATTGTAGGCCAATAGAATCCAGCTTCATAAACTTTTCTTGCTGTTAGTTGAGGCCCATAATGCCCTCCTGTTGGTCCTGTGTGACAATGGTTTAAAATTTTACTAGCTTCATCTCCAAATACACATCGGCGTATTATTCCATCGGGACAACTTTTAAACAGATGTGGATCTTCCCAGAAATAGTGTTTTATATCACTGAAGAATTTCTTTCGTCTTTGGTACGATAATCCTTTTTCAAGGAATCCACAAACTAAGTAGTTTGCATAGTCTGCAAACCATGGGATTTCTTTATAATCTATCTTCAATAGATATTCATCAGGAAAGTTGTCTTGTATGGCCGATTCATTTAGAACTTCTAACTCAGGATTTTCAAGACGAGAAAGATGATCAGCGGCGAGATTTTCTGCTCCTCTTTTATCTCGGATTTCAATATCAAACTCTTGTAAGAGTAAGATCCAACGGATTAATCTTGGTTTAGCATCTTGTTTTGAAAATAGGTATCTAAGAGCAGAATGGTCGGTATAGACCACCGTTTTTGCTAGAACGAGATATGATCAAAATTTGTCAAAAGCAAAGACAATAGCAAGGAGTTCTTTTTCAGTAGTTGTATAGTTCGTTTGTGCTCCTTGTAACGTCTTACTAGCATAATATATAGGTTGAAATCATTTTTCAATCCTTTGTCCTAAAACGGCTCCCATTGCAAAATCACTTGCATCGCACATTAGTTCAAATGGTAGATTCCAATTTGGTGTTATCATGATCGGTGCATTAGTGAGTTTCTCTTTAAGAATATTAAAAGATTTGATACACTCATCTGAAAAGATGAATGGCGCATCCTTTTCTAGGAGTTTATTCATAGGAGTGGCAATTTTAGAAAAATCTTTTATGAAACGTCGGTAAAAACCGGCATGCCCTAGAAAACTCCTAACTCCTCTAACATTGGTGGGATGTGGAAGTTTAGCAATTACATCTACTTTAGCTCTATCCACTTCAATTCCTTCTTTTGAAATTTTATGTCCAAGAACGATGCCTTCTTTAACCATGAAATGGCATTTCTCCCAATTAAGTACTAGATTTGATTTTTCGCATCTAATTAGCATTCGTTCCAGATTAACTAGACATGATTTAAATGTATCACCGAAGACTGAAAAGTCATCCATGAATACTTCTGTCATAACCCGTCCTTAACCATAAGAACGTGTTAGATAACGTATGATTTCATTGCGAGGTATTGACCTCTATATGCGACATTTTTAAAAAGGAAAACTGCATATATTATACATTACAAACCAAACCATTATTTTTGTTACAAGCTTTAGACAATAAAAAGATGATTATCGTTTAACGATAATCTTCGACTTACAAACTTTACAAATGATAATAACAACACGATTTCTAGCATATTTTACAACACACGTCCTCGGATATGCAGTTTTATTTTTGACACAAATATGAGTACGCATGATCCTGCTCAGATTCAACATAATGCAGCGGAAGCTTTAATTATCACCTGAGAATAAACATGTTTAAAAACGTCAACATAAAGTTGGTGAGATATAGGTTTAGTGCGCAGCAATATATATATATAGACCACAAGATTTCGTATATAAACATTTCAATAAAAATATTCTAAGTGGTTGAGCACTTGATAACCATACTTAACAATTAATCACGTCGCATATTCCCTTTAATATGAAATCTTACTACACCGTACCAAGTGTAGTCACAAAACGAAGTACTGTGCAACCGTTGAATACTGGTCGTCCAGTCCGGTTGGGGTTGTCAGGCCCGATAGATCTATCAACAGGATTCGCGTTTACAATACCGCTGTAAATATTAGTTACCAAGCTACAGGGAAGTATGCCAGTGGTACAACTCAACGTAGAATATATTTTTCAGTTACTTGTGTCCATAGCGTAAAACATAAAATACATGTATTCTCATCCCGAAATATTTAGAGTTTAAAAGTGGGACTATATACTCACTCTTGTCTTGATGATATATATATTTTGACTCGGTCTTCCGGTTGATATCACGAACCTATCCATATATAATATATCAATATGTTTTCATTTTTAAACAAACGTTATAAATATATATACTTGTTATACTTTTAATACTTTGAATAATTCCTTAGTCCGTAGTTAGCAGTTCGTTGTTAGTAATTCAATTTTAATGGTTCATTTTTAGATGTTTAATATACCCGCAATGAAATAAATAAAACCCCCAACGAAATAAATAAAACCCCATCGTATATGTATTGGTCGAGATTAATCTTGACCCATGGTACCGGTGTTGTCAAATGACGTGTTGCGTACATAAAGTACCGGTGTTGTCAAATGACGTGTTGCGTACAAACATGGGATCTTATGATTAATCTTCTCGTATTGTTTACGGGTGATCCTGAACCATATAAAATTGAATTATAAGTACATATATATAAAATATCATGTTATCTTAGAAATATGTGATTTATATCATTTTTTTCCAATTGATCCCGTAGTTGAAATGATCTAGGATAACCAATTTTGTTTCGGTCATAGTTTCTTCGTTACAAATCCGTTTTCGTTGATTCAAATTGCCATCTTCTTGGATCGAGTTCTTCTTTAAGACTATGAACTGTAAATACCTTGGTTTGTATTCAAAATCATACGGCATAAGTGAAACATTAGTGAAACATATGAAGTTAAACATTTTTGTTACAACAAAATCATTTAATGACCATTTTTCTAAAAATACTTATACTTTGAAAAACCAAGTTTTACCTTGTTAAATTAGTATATACATAAGTTATATTACAGGTCTTGAAGTATTTTAAAAGTTAAGTTAGAAGGATCTATTTAGTTTGCAAACAAGTTTGAAAACATTCAAACTATGTTCTTGTTGTTAAACTTTTGTACCACAAAATAAGATAGCTATATATATATGAATCGAATAAGGTTATGAACATAGATTCTACCTCAAGTTCCTTGGATAAGTTTGCTGTAAAAGAGAAGTAAGAAGCTAGAATCAAAAGGGTGATAGAAGTGGATGAAAGATTGGTAGTAAGTTGGTGTTCTTGGAAGGTTTTCTTGAAGTGTTTTTGTATGGTTTTCTTATGGTGTTTTAGTATGGTTTTTGAAGCTAGATCTTTATGGAACTTTGCTGGATTGTTATGGAGTTTAGAGAGTAAGAAAGAGTGTGTATTTTTAGTTAAGAGATTGAAGTAAAAATGAATCAAAAATGATGATACATATATACTCCTAAAAATGTGATCTTTAAGGATAACATGACAAAATTTTAGTTTGTATTTTTGTAATTAGTCTTGCAATGATTCAAAAGTAATTACCTTATACATAAGGCATGAATAAGGGCTGGTTAGGTGGTGATTTGATGTGTATATACCAATAGTAAATACGTATAGAAGCTTGGTATGATACGAGTACAAATACTCTAGGTATACGTATAGAAATTTTGTGAAAAATGGAATGAGGATTCAAATATAGCTATCTTTTGTGAATACACTTATATGATTTTATGTATTTAAGTTCTTAAAAGTGATTAAATACATTACTTATACAATATATGTATAAACATTATAGTCTTAAGTATTTAAGTCAAATAACGTTACGTATTGTTATCGTTTTGAAAACTTAAGTTAGTAGTTTCAAAATACACATATAACTTGTTGTTATTAATATAAAATGAGGTATTAAAACATTCCTTAATCATGTTAAATATGTATATATACATATATATACACAAACGTATAATTATCATATATTGTATGGTTCGTGATATCATCGGTCAAACTAGACGGTCAAACATTGTGTAAAACTCTTTTCGGAAATATCAGTCTCGACAATTTGGATTGCTTATCATGTTGGCAAGGTTTAATTTATGTAAATATTAATCTTATAAGTATAGAATGATCGAAAAAGTGCGGGTCGTTACATTACCTCCCCGTTAAATAAATTTCGTCCCGAAATTTTAGAATTGTACCTATTTTGCGTTATCGAGAAACAAGTGTGGATACTTTTGTTTCATTTGATCCTCTCGTTCCCACGTAAACTCGGGACCTCTTCTAGCATTCCAACGAACCTTAACAATCGGTATATTGCTCTGTTTGAGCTGTTTAACTTCACGGTCCATGATTTCGATTGGTTCTTCGACGAATTGTAGTTTCTCGTCGACATGGATTTCTTCGAGAGGAATGGTGAGGTCTTCCTTTGCAAGACACTTCTTAAGGTTTGAGACGTGAAAGGTATTATGTACTCCGGCGAGTTGTTGCGGTAACTCGAGCCGATAAGCTACCGGTCCAATGCGTTCGATGATCTTGAACGGGCCTACGTACCTTGGGTTTAGTTTACCCCTTTTGCCGAAACGTATCACACCTTTCCAAGGTGACACCTTTAGCATAACCATGTTCCCGACCTGAAACTCTAATGGTTTCCTTCGGACATCGGCGTAGCTCTTTTGGCGACTACGGGCTGTTTTCAATCTCTCCTTGATTTGTACTATCTTCTCGGTCGTTTCGTGTATGATTTCGGGACCAGTTAAATGTCGATCTCCTACTTCATTCCAACAGATAGGAGATCTACACTTCCTTCCATACAATGCTTCGAATGGCGCAGCTCCAATGCTCGCATGATAACTATTATTATACGAGAATTCTGCTAACGGTAGATATTTATCCCATCCGTTTCCAAAATCGATCACACATGCCCTGAGCATGTCTTCAAGAGTCTGAATCGTTCTTTCACTCTGCCCGTCGGTTTGCGGATGATATGCAGTACTCATATCCAAACGAGTTCCTAGTGCCTCCTGTAGTGATTGCCAAAACTTTGAGGTAAATCTACTATCACGATCGGATATAATGGAAATAGGTATTCCATGCCTTGAAACAACTTCCTTTATATACAATCGCCATTCTATCCGTTTCCTTTATAGGCAAGAAATGTGCAGACTTGGTGAGACGATCGACAATCACCCAAATGGTGTCGTAACCCCAGGCAGTCTTTGGTAACTTCGTGATGAAATCCATGGTAATACCATCCCATTTCCATTCTGGGATTTCTGGTTGTTGAAGTAACCCAGACGGCTTTTGGTGTTCTGCTTTGACCTTGGAACAAGTTAAACACTCCCCAACATATGTTGCTACGTCTGTCTTTAAATTAGGCCACCAATAACGTGTCTTAAGATCTTGATACATCTTTCCAACTCCAGGATGTATCGAGTATCTTGTCTTATGTGCCTCATTCAATATCAACTTCCTTAATCCACCCAACTTCGGTACCCAAATACGATTTGCAAAATATCGAATTCCATCTTCCCGCATAACAAGTTGCTTCTCATACTTCTTCATTATTTCATTTCCTATATTTTCTTTAGTAAGTGCTTCTCGTTGAACTTCTTTGATTTGTGAGTTGAGATTCATGCGAATTTTTATGTTCATCGCTCGTACTCGAATTGGTTCTCGTTCTTTTCTGCTTAAAGCATCGGCCACCACGTTCGCCTTTCCGGGATGATAACGAATTTCACAATCATAGTCGTTTATTAATTCGACCCACCTACGTTGCCTCATGTTCAATTGTTTCTGATCAAAAATATGTTGAAGGCTTTTATGATCAGTAAACACAGTGAATTTAACCCCATACAAGTAGTGTCTCCACATCTTCAATGCAAACACGACTGCTCCCAATTCTAGATCATGCGTCGTATAATTCCGCTCGTGAATCTTCAATTGTCGGGATGCAAATGCAATAACTTTCTTCCGTTGCATAAGAACACAACCAAAACCTTGTCGCGAAGCGTCACAATATATTTCAAAATCATCGTTCCCTTCTGGTAACGATAATATAGGCGCCGTAGTTAACTTCTTCTTCAGTATTTGAAATGCGTTCTCCTGCTCCGAGGTCCATTCATATTTCTTCCCTTTTCTAAACACTTCTTGGCTTTCAAACAGCTAATGAGTTTTAGCTTTGAATTACCCTTCTCTCCATAAATCATCACCGGTATTTTATCCTTACCAGGAATACGAATTGCCTTCTTAGCACAAACAACTTCCGCTCCTATTTTGGACATCCAGTCCATGCCGACTATTACATCAAAACCTCCTAATTCTACGGGTATTAAGTCGATTTTAAACGTTTCTCCGGCTAGATTTATTTCACAATCACGACAAATTTTATCGGCTTTAATTAGTTTACCATTAGCTAACTCAATCAAGTACTTAGCATCTAAAGGTAATGATGAACAATTCAATTTAGTGTAAAAATTTATACACACGTAGCTTCTATCGGCGCCAGTATCAAATAAAATAGATGCTGATAAGTTATTAATGGTAAACGTACCCGTAACAAGCTCCGGGTCTTCTCGTGCCTCTCTAGCATTAATAACAAACGCTCTTCCACGTGCAGGTCCGCCATTCTGATTCGGGCACTGACTCTTATAGTGACCTTGTTTTCCACAACCAAAACAAGTAATGGTAGCCAAAGCAGTTCTATTTGCGTTGGTGGCAGGAGTCTTGTTGCCATTTGTAACGAGAGCCTTACAATCTTCCGCAAGATGACCTTGTCGATTACACTTGGTGCATAACACACTACAGTAACCAAAGTGATGTTTGTGGCAACGGTTGCATAAAGGACTTTGTCCTTTATAACCAAAACCTGAACCACTACTCGCACCTTTTGTGGTTTCTTGTTTCTTATAAGGTTGTTGTTGGTTACCTCGATCATAACTTCCATTCCACTTTTTCTTGTTTCCCAATACCTTCACCTCAGTATTGAATGCTTTCTTGTCCAAAATGACCTGATCCATTAGCTCGTTCGCCATGGTTATAGCTTCATGAATTGTCTTAGGTTTCGATGCTGTAACATTTGCCTTGACCTTTTTGGGCAAACCAGCTTTGTACATTTCAATCTTCCGTTCTTCGGTTGGAAC
The DNA here is from genome assembly GCF_046630445.1 of Rutidosis leptorrhynchoides. NCBI lineage: Eukaryota > Viridiplantae > Streptophyta > Magnoliopsida > Asterales > Asteraceae > Rutidosis > Rutidosis leptorrhynchoides. Next base: position 475,590,592 of record NC_092335.1, read on the forward strand.
CAATTCAGGACATAGCAAAACTAATTCCATGAATCGCTGGTTGTAGTTGGTGATTTCAGTACCAACCACCTTCAAACTTCGTAACTCATCTTCTAACTTAATAACCTCATTCCTTGGACAATACTCGGTGATTATCATTGCTTTGAATTCTTCCCATGGAGTATCATAAGCTACATCTCCTCCTACCGCCTTCACATAATTCTTCCACCATGTGAGTGCACTATCTTGTAAAGTGCACGATGCAAACTTGGTCATGTCTTTTTCATCACAACCACTGATTTTAAACACCGTCTCCATCTTTTCTATCCATCGGGTTAAACCGATCGGTCCTTCCGTTCTACTGAATGATGAAGGCTTGCAAGCTTGAAACGTCTTGTAGGAGCATCCTACACGAGGATTTGGATTAACTGCAGCAGCTCTTGCAGCCTCAACCCATAACATTCTGTCGTTCACTCGCTGGTTGATGAGTTCCTCGAGTTCTTGTTCCGTCATTCGATTCAATCGCGCCATTTCCTAATGAAAGAAAATAATTATTCACATGGAATATTATAGATGTAGTGTGTATTTATAGTACATTTATAGCTTGTTAATAATATGAACCAGGTATTATTATAAAAGCCTTTTCTTCTTATTAGCGTTTTATAATTATATCTTGGGTAGTACCTACCCGTTAATGTTCATACTTAATAGCTTAGTACAGAATCAATTACTACAATCTAAATAATACTTAACCATGGAAAATTATTGCATTTCATACTTCAATATTTTACATATGCTTATCTTACATCGAACATTAAGCAAACCACACTATTAATATTATACAAAACATTATTCGGTTCCATGGTTTGACACAGCAGCGCATCGTTTGATCTATTTTCTAGGACGTTTAGACACAAAGATTTGCTTAACGCTTATCCTAACTGTCTGCCTATATTTTGGCTGTGGGACTGAAGAACTGGATGCCGGGACAGAACGAATAGGAATAGCGGGGATAGGGGTGGTAGTGTTGAGTGGAATTGGTGCCACATCATTCTCATTAAACTCGGGATTTGGATTTTCTAATTCATTAGCCTTTCGTTTCTTTCCTAGTTCGAACTCGTCTTTTGTAATTTCCTGTATTTCTTCCTCGGGTTCACTTTCCTCCTCGGGTTCACTTTCCTCCTCGGGTTCACTTTCCGGGTTCTTTATAGTTGGTTCATCCGGAATTTGTGAGTCTTCCCCAAGGATATCATTTTCGTCATCGGACAGGTTAATGACTGGAACGCCATCTGAAGATTCTGATTCGGAGTCGTTGATTGTGATAACAATTTTTGAGCTCGACATCTATCACACAACAACTAACCCATTAGTACTTATATAATATTTACATATAAATTTTAACCAACAGTGATAAGCAATGGTTTTTTTTTTTTAAATCAGACCCGGTCAAAGTCCAGACTTTACTAATGTATCCTAACGACTTATCAGTTAGACACACTAATGCAAACCTGGTTCGCTAAGACCACCGCTCTGATACCACATGTCATAACCCGTCCTTAACCATAAGAACGTGTTAGATAACGTATGATTTCATTGCGAGGTATTGACCTCTATATGCGACATTTTTAAAAAGGAAAACTGCATATATTATACATTACAAACCAAACCATTATTTTTGTTACAAGCTTTAGACAATAAAAAGATGATTATCGTTTAACGATAATCTTCGACTTACAAACTTTACAAATGATAATAACAACACGATTTCTAGCATATTTTACAACACACGTCCTCGGATATGCAGTTTTATTTTTGACACAAATATGAGTACGCATGATCCTGCTCAGATTCAACATAATGCAGCGGAAGCTTTAATTATCACCTGAGAATAAACATGTTTAAAAACGTCAACATAAAGTTGGTGAGATATAGGTTTAGTGCGCAGCAATATATATATATAGACCACAAGATTTCGTATATAAACATTTCAATAAAAATATTCTAAGTGGTTGAGCACTTGATAACCATACTTAACAATTAATCACGTCGCATATTCCCTTTAATATGAAATCTTACTACACCGTACCAAGTGTAGTCACAAAACGAAGTACTGTGCAACCGTTGAATACTGGTCGTCCAGTCCGGTTGGGGTTGTCAGGCCCGATAGATCTATCAACAGGATTCGCGTTTACAATACCGCTGTAAATATTAGTTACCAAGCTACAGGGAAGTATGCCAGTGGTACAACTCAACGTAGAATATATTTTTCAGTTACTTGTGTCCATAGCGTAAAATATAAAATACATGTATTCTCATCCCGAAATATTTAGAGTTTAAAAGTGGGACTATATACTCACTCTTGTCTTGATGATATATATATTTTGACTCGGTCTTCCGGTTAATATCACGAACCTATCCATATATAATATATCAATATGTTTTCATTTTTAAACAAACGTTATAAATATATATACTTGTTATACTTTTAATACTTTGAATAATTCCTTAGTCCGTAGTTAGCAGTTCGTTGTTAGTAATTCAATTTTAATGGTTCATTTTTAGATGTTTAATATACCCGCAATGAAATAAATAAAACCCCCAACGAAATAAATAAAACCCCATCGTATATGTATTGGTCGAGATTAATCTTGACCCATGGTACCGGTGTTGTCAAATGACGTGTTGCGTACATAAAGTACCGGTGTTGTCAAATGACGTGTTGCGTACAAACATGGGATCTTATGATTAATCTTCTCGTATTGTTTACGGGTGATCCTGAACCATATAAAATTGAATTATAAGTACATATATATAAAATATCATGTTATCTTAGAAATATGTGATTTATATCATTTTTTTCCAATTGATCCCGTAGTTGAAATGATCTAGGATAACCAATTTTGTTTCGGTCATAGTTTCTTCGTTACAAATCCGTTTTCGTTGATTCAAATTGCCATCTTCTTGGATCGAGTTCTTCTTTAAGACTATGAACTGTAAATACCTTGGTTTGTATTCAAAATCATACGGCATAAGTGAAACATTAGTGAAACATATGAAGTTAAACATTTTTGTTACAACAAAATCATTTAATGACCATTTTTCTAAAAATACTTATACTTTGAAAAACCAAGTTTTACCTTGTTAAATTAGTATATACATAAGTTATATTACAGGTCTTGAAGTATTTTAAAAGTTAAGTTAGAAGGATCTATTTAGTTTGCAAACAAGTTTGAAAACATTCAAACTATGTTCTTGTTGTTAAACTTTTGTACCACAAAATAAGATAGCTATATATATATGAATCGAATAAGGTTATGAACATAGATTCTACCTCAAGTTCCTTGGATAAGTTTGCTGTAAAAGAGAAGTAAGAAGCTAGAATCAAAAGGGTGATAGAAGTGGATGAAAGATTGGTAGTAAGTTGGTGTTCTTGGAAGGTTTTCTTGAATTGTTTTTGTATGGTTTTCTTATGGTGTTTTAGTATGGTTTTTGAAGCTAGATCTTTATGGAACTTTGCTGGATTGTTATGGAGTTTAGAGAGTAAGAAAGAGTGTGTATTTTTAGTTAAGAGATTGAAGTAAAAATGAATCAAAAATGATGATACATATATACTCCTAAAAATGTGATCTTTAAGGATAACATGACAAAATTTTAGTTTGTATTTTTGTAATTAGTCTTGCAATGATTCAAAAGTAATTACCTTATACATAAGGCATGAATAAGGGCTGGTTAGGTGGTGATTTGATGTGTATATACCAATAGTAAATACGTATAGAAGCTTGGTATGATACGAGTACAAATACTCTAGGTATACGTATAGAAATTTTGTGAAAAATGGAATGAGGATTCAAATATAGCTATCTTTTGTGAATACACTTATATGATTTTATGTATTTAAGTTCTTAAAAGTGATTAAATACATTACTTATACAATATATGTATAAACATTATAGTCTTAAGTATTTAAGTCAAATAACGTTACGTATTGTTATCGTTTTGAAAACTTAAGTTAGTAGTTTCAAAATACACATATAACTTGTTGTTATTAATATAAAATGAGGTATTAAAACATTCCTTAATCATGTTAAATATGTATATATACATATATATACACAAACGTATAATTATCATATATTGTATGGTTCGTGATATCATCGGTCAAACTAGACGGTCAAACATTGTGTAAAACTCTTTTCGGAAATATCAGTCTCGACAATTTGGATTGCTTATCATGTTGGCAAGGTTTAATTTATGTAAATATTAATCTTATAAGTATAGAATGATCGAAAAAGTGCGGGTCGTTACAACTTCCATGCATTCTTCTATCATGTCGTGAAAAATTGCCATCATACACCTTTGAAAGGTTGCAGGGGCGTTACAAAGTCCAAATGGCATGCGTTTGTAAGCAAAAGTACCATAAGGGCACGTGAATGTGGTTTTCTCTTGATCTTCGGGTGCTATTGGAATTTGAAAATATCCGGAAAATCCATCTAGAAAACAATAGTAACTATTTCCGGCTAATCTTTCCAACATTTGATCTATGAAAGGCAAGGGAAAGTGATCTTTTCTGTTGGCGTCATTTAATTTTCTATAATCAATACATACACGCCATCCTGTTACAGTCCTAGTAGGAATAAGCTCATTTTTCTCATTTGTAATGACAGTCATGCCACCCTTCTTAGGTACGCATTGAACTGGGCTTACCCATGGACTATCAGAAATTGGATATATCAAACCTGCATCTAGCAGTTTAATAATCTCTTTCTTAACTACATCTTGCATATTAGGATTTAGTCTTCGTTGGCGTTGCACATACGTTTTATGACCTTCTTCCATAAGGATTTTATGTGTGCAATACGAAGGACTTATTCCTTTAATATCATGAATCTTCCATGCAATGGCTGGTTTATGAGCTTTCAACACAGAAATGAGTTGTGATTTCTCATTTTCAGTAAGAGAAGACGATATTATTACAGGTAATTCAGATTCACCATGTAAATAAGCGTATTCCAAATGGTTTGGAAGTGGCTTTAACTCTAATTTCGGAGGTTCTTCTATCGATGATTTATATCGATATCTGTCTTCTTCTTTTAGCATTTGAATTTCTTCTGTTGTTGGTTCATATCCATTAGCTATAAGTGTAGCTAACATTTCAGCTTCATCAATTGGTTCATTACCTTCTCCTAAAGAACATTCTCCTGTTCCTTGTAATTCTGGAAATTCTTCTAATAATTCTGCATGTGCATCTATAGTTTGAATATAATAACATGTATCATCTGCAGATTGTGGTTGTTGCATTGCTCTATCAACTGAAAAGGTAACACTCTCATCCTCTATACTTAGGGTCAGTTTCTTACCGAACACGTCTATCATTGCTTTAGCCGTGTTTAAGAATGGTCTTCCTAATATGAGAGGAACTTGAGAATCTTCTTCCATGTCCAAAACAACAAAATCTACTGGAAATACTAAAGTACCAACTTTAACTAGCATGTTCTCCATTATCCCTCTAGGATATTTTATTGATCTATCGGCTAGTTGTATGCTTATTCTGGTTGGTTTCAATTCTCCAAGGTCTAGTTTAGCGTATAGTGAATACGGCATTAGATTTATACTAGCACCTAAGTCTGCCAATGCTTCTATTGAACTAAGACTACCCAGAAAACATGGAATTGTGAAACTTCCTGGATCAGATAATTTTTCTGGTATCTTATTCAACAGCACTGCTGAACAATTAGCATTCATAGTAACAGCCGAGAGTTCTTCCATTTTCTTTCTATTTGAGATTAGATCTTTCAAGAATTTAGCATATCTTGGCATTCCTGAAATCACATCAATGAAAGGAAGATTTACATTTATCTGTTTAAACATATCCAAGAATTTGGATTGCTCGGCTTCAAGTTTCTCTTTCTTCATTTTACTCGGGTAAGGAAGTGGTGGTTGGTATGGTTTAACATAAGGTTTATCCTTAACTGTGTTATCTTCATTAACCTTTTCAACTACCGATTCTTTTTCCTTATCTTGATCAGGTTGTGGTTCTTGTGGAGTAGGAATGGTTTCATCAGAAGTTACAGGTATTTCAGGTGGTTTAAGTGTTGTACCACTTCTTGTGGTAATGGCTTTAGCTGTTTCATTCCGGGGGTTAGCATTTGTATCACTAGGTAGACTTCCCGGTTTTCTTTCACCTATTAACCTTGCTAGGTTACTCACTTCTTGTTCCAGATTTTGAATAGAAGCTTGTTGATTTCTAAATGCTTGAGCATTTTGTTCATTGGTTTGTTTTTGAGATGTGAAAAACTGTGTTTGAGTTTCAACTAGCTTCGTCATCATATCTTCTAAATTCGGCTTTTTATCATCGGTTTGTTGTGGTGGTTTATTTTGAAAATTTGGTCTTTGCTGATTATAAGTATTATTGGATACTTGTTGATTGCTAGGACCTTGTTGGTTGTTGTATGGAATATTTCGGTTATAATTCTGGTTTTGATTGTAAATCGGTCTTGGCGGTTGATAATTATTCTGATAATTATTTCCAGGCCTTTGGTTTATGTATGAAATATTTTCTCTTTGTTCCATTGTTAATTCAATACTGAGACAATCTTTTGTCAAATGTGGTCCTCCACACTGCTCACAACTAATTCGTATTGAGTGAATATCTTTAGTCATCTTTTCCATTCGTCTCTCTAAAGCATCTATCTTTGCCGAAATGGAATCTAAGTCATGGCTAGAATCGGCTCTAGCTGCTTTAGATGATCTAATGATATCTTTTTCTTGGTGCCACTCATGTGAGTGGGAAGCAGTGTTATCAATAATTTTGTAAGCATCAGTTTCGGTTTTCTTCATAATAGAACCACCAGCTGCTATATCTATGTCTTTTCTTGTAGTGATGTCGCATCCTCGGTAAAATATTTGTACTATTTGACAGGTGTCTAAACCATGTTGCGGACATCCTCTTAATAACTTTCCATATCTTGTCCATGCCTCATATAGAGTTTCATTTGGTTTCTGAGTGAACGTAACAATTTCTGCTTGAAGTCTTACGGCTTTAGATGCAGGAAAGAATTGTTTAAGAAATTTGTCAATTAAAACATCCCATGTATCGATCGCCCCTTCAGGTAACGATTCCAACCAATCTTTGGCTTCTCCCTTTAAAGTCCAGGGAAATAACATGAGATATATCTGTTCATCCTCCACTTCTCGGATTTTAAATAGTGTGCAGATCCTATTAAAGGTACGTAGATGTTCATTTGGATCTTCCTTCGGCGCACCACTAAATTGGCATTGATTAGTCACCATGTGTAGAATTTGTCCTTTGATTTCATAATCTGGCGCATTAATGTCTGGATGAGTAATTGCGTGACCTTGGCCAGTGCGTTTAGCTCTCATTCGGTCTTCCATACTTAAAGGTTCCAGATTCTCCATAATTGAATTTGTTGAATCGGTATCACTAGATGATTCTGATTTAATGGTTCGTTCCTCAACAATCTCTGTTTGAATGATTGGTGGTTCCGGAGGAAAGTTTAATGGTTCAGGATCTACGAACCGTTCCTGAATATTCTCTGGATTCTCAATTGTGAGGTTGGGTTCAAAAAATGGATTATCGGAAATTTGAACTGAAGTACTTGGTTGACTGGATGACGATTCTAAAGAAAAATCAACGGCGGTTATATTTGCTAAATGTCTTGATCTAGTTACAGGTGGTGAACGTACAAAAGGTGATGAACGTCTTGCTCGGTGCATTCACTGAATATCCTATTAGTTTTAAAAAGGAAAGAAAAATTATAATAAGTTATCCAATCAATAGACTTTTCTGATTTTGCCCACGTTTTGAATAGCCAAAAGATGCAGCAGAGGGGCAGGATTCGTTTGGTCTCAATATAATTGAGGACTGTTTGGCTCCAATAACCCGGTCCACGTACAAATCCAACTATTACTACGAACCAGAAAATTTTGATGTCTATCAATTTAACCACTCAAAATAAATTTTCGTAATTTTAAGAAATTTAGATAAGAAGTAGAATAAAAATCTATGTCCTAAAACTAGAATAGCGAGAAATAAGAAAGAAAAAGAGTTCGTCGCAAAAGGTTGAAAAAGAAAAAAAATGGTTGAAAAATAAAAGGTGACGGAAAAATAAAAGAAACTTATAAAAACTTAAAAATACTTAACTAACCTAACCTTATTACTACAACTAACTTAAAATTATAATCGCAAATTGATATTACTAATTGGAATGATAATTGATACATAGTAAAAGGTCTAAAAATATTAAAGCTTACAGGAAAAAACTAAATCCCAAATAGAAATAACTTAAAAAGAAACTAAAACTTAAAAAGGCGTCACAAAATTCTAAAGCACCTAAATCTTAGTCTAAAGAAAAAGCACTTAAGGAATTCTACGGCAAAGCCTAAAAATCTAGGAGTAAAAATAACTATAGCTAAAACTAAGTTTAAAATTAAATATGAGCTAAAAATACAAATATTACGCTACAACGATTAAAAAGGTACAAAATATAAAAATATACAAAAAGTTGTAAAAAGTACAATTTTTATAAAAATATTATTTTTATATTATTTATTTAATAAAACTACTAATTTTACAATTTAATAAAACTAATTAATACTAAATACATAAATAAAAATAAAAGTAAAAATAAAACTAATAATAATAATAATAATAATTAGGTTTAAATATTAATAATAATTAATTAAAAACCGTAATTAATGATGAATTAGGGCTTCCTGTGCGCGTGTCAGAAAGGCTCCGCGAGTTGCGGTATTTAGTGCTTCAAACCCCGCGAGTCGCGGGGTTCAGAATTTCAGCTGACAGGTTTGAGTTTTTACGCGTTTTCCTATTTTTTTTTTTATTTTCTGTTTTCTGTTTTTTTTTTTAATTAAATAAAAGATATTAAAACAAAACTTATATTTTTATAAACTAAAATAAAAATAAAGAAGCTTATAAAACTTAAATATTTAACAAAATCTTAAAAATACTAATATTTTTGTTTTTCTTTTTATATTTTCGAATATTTAAAACGTATTTTTACAAAAACGACTTTTAATAAAAGTAACTAAAAATCTTTTTTTTTTTTTTATATTAGCGTTGCGCTTCCGGCTTTTAAGATAATCCCCGGCAGCGGCGCCAAAAATACTTGATGTGCAGCGGGGTGTATATAAAATAGCTTATATTTTACTAGGAAAAACTATTAAATACGATACAATTTTACACAAGATATTTATTTATTTATAGAATGGATATACTTAAACCTTGCTACAACACTTATAGGCAGTGTACCTAATCGTACAGTAGTGTAGTTTTTAGTAAGTCCGGTTCGTTCCACAGGGAAATCTTTAAACAAAGCTCAACGCTATATTAGTTTACTTTTATTAAAAATACAAATATATATATAAGTAATATTATTATTATAAAGGGGGGTTTTTACCGTTTAATGACCGGTTTGTCGATTTTAAGACTTTAGTCGCAGTTAAAACCTAATGTAAAATATAAAATAAATACAAGACTTAAATTAAAGCGTAAAGTAAATAACGATAATGAAATTGCGAATAATAAAAGTGCGATAAACTTGCGATAATTAAAAAGTACGATAATTAAAAGTGCGATTAAATAACAATGAATAAAAGTGCGATAATTAGAAGTGCAATTAAATATAAAATAAAGGAAATTAAATATGAAATAAAAGAATTATGCTTATTTAAACTTCCGTAATCATGATGTTTGACGTGTTGATTTTAGTTTTATGCCCATGGGTTAATTGTCCTTTGTCCTGGATTATTTAATATGTCCGTCTGGTTTTTGTCCATAACAGTCCATCAGTCATAAATATAAATTGCAAGTGTCCTTGTCAAATTATTATTATACCCGAAGTTAAATATTCCAACTAATTGGGGATTCGAATTGTAACAAGGTTTTAATACTTTGTTTAATGAATACACCAGGTTATCGACTGCGTGTAAACCAAGGTTTTACTACTTTGTTAACAATTACACCAATTACCCTTGAATGTAATTTCACCCCTGTTTTAATTATTCTAGTGGCTATTAATCCATTCCCGTGTCCGGTTAAATGAACGATTATTCGTACATATAAATACCCCGCCCATCGTGTCCGATCGAGTGTATATGGTAATTTATAGGGACGCCCAATTGTAAATCTTTATATTAACATTAACAAACTTTCATTTAGTTAAACAAATATAAAGCCCATTAATAGCCCATAGTCTAATTTCCACAAGTGTCGTTCTTTTGTCCAAACCCCAATTATGGTACAAAGCCCAATTACCCAATTTTAGTAATTAGCCCAACACCATGATTACTTCGTTTTAAATAAGCATAATAATAACTTAGCTACGAGACATTAATATAAAAAGGTTGAACATAACTTACAATGATTAAAAATAGCGTAGCGTTACACGGACAGAATTTCGACTTACACCCTTACAACATTCGCTAACATACCCTTATTATTAGAATTATAATTAAAATTAAAATATAAATTATAAATATAAATATAAATTTTACGTATGAAGAGGAAGAAAAAGATATATAATTTTGATCAGAATTCGGTTGGCTTTATAGCCAGAGTTGATTTTTGGGGCTCCGCGACTCGCGGCAAAATGCTCTTCAAACTCCGCGAGTCGCGGAGATAGAAATTACAGCTCAGTCCTTGGAGTTTTCTCTGCCGACGGTTTTTAATATATATATATAATATATATATAATTAATATAATTAATTATATATTATATTATATTTATATATATAGTTAACTTGTAATTTTTAGTCCGTTGCGTCGAGCGTTAAGAGTTGACTCTGGTCCCGGTTCCGGATTTTCGAACGTCCTTGCGTACAATTTTATATTTTGTACTTTGCGTTTTGAATCTTGTACTCTTGTAATTTCGAGACGTTTCTTATCAATAATTGGAACCTTTTTTATTGTCTTTTGTACTTTTGAGCTTTTTGGTCGTTTGCGTCTTCAATTCGTCGAATCTGTCTTTTGTCTTCACCTTTTATTATTTAAACGAATATCACTTGTAAATAGAACAATTGCAACTAAAAGCTTGTCTTTCTTGAGGAATAATGCTATGAAATATATGTTCATTTTTAGCATTATCAATGCTTCATCCAGTACTGATTCTCGATATACTTCTCACTTTCATATCTGTCGTTCTTCTTTTTCATCTGCCTCCGGAAGAATCTATTTACTTCTACTATACTCTCGGTTTTATAGTGTTTTTAGTTCTTTCGTGTCTTTATATTGCTATATGCATCGATATATACGGTTTATAATTTTTGGGTGGTTGTTGGGTTTTATATCTTCCCTTATATTTCAAAGCCCCTGCTTTTGTCTTCTATAATCATTGACATCCACAGTTAATGCTCCCTTCTATTTGCTGCGATTTATACTCCAATTTCTATTTTGGAGTTTTGTCCTTTCGTTTCTTCTTCTTGCGATTAAGCAACGTTTGTAATGGTCCAGTATTCGCAGATATGAATTTCAGAATGAACATAGTTAATGTTCTAAGAAGGAAATGGTAATGGCACGATCTTGATTTGTTAATTTACCAGAATACCCTGAAAAGACCGAATCATCAAGAAAATATATTCTTGATATTTTTAGAGATTAAATAGAATACAAGAGTCGTGTAACATGGAACATGATGATGGCATGGTCTGTGAATCGTCATGTCCCATTAGAAACTCAGCATGACTTACTGTAATATAATTACGTTGATCAAGTGTCATTATATTATACTAACTCATGCTTCAGTTCCCAACACTACTTCAAAACATTCATAATTTAAACTCGAAAGTTTATAGAATATAGAAACTAATAGTTTCTTATATGATGTAACACTGATAGCGCAAAGAGATAAATGACTTCAGATAAGATTAGTTGTGAAAATATCTTCAGAAATATCGCGGATATTTATAATGAAAGATATGATAATATCTTAGAATTTCTAATATTGATGGATGATGATGAAGATTTGTCTGTAAAGGTTTAGAATAAAGAGTAAGGTATTCGTTAATGACTTTAGCAGGCACTGAATCATTTGGATTCTTTGAAGGCAGATTTAGTCTTTGTGATTTGTCCACAGCCTCCTTCATAGTCTGTTCAATCCGTTTTCCAGTTCCAAACCTTCTCTTTTTCTCAGCTTTACCACCTTACTATTCTTTGTCATCAAACTTTTTACTGTTAAGATCGTTTACAGTTTTTGATGCTTCGTCAGCATTTCAAGAACTAGTTTGCAGTTCAAAATATTTTTCAGAAATTCACATTCAAAGTATGTAAGTCTAGGAGATAGAAGTTTTACGTACACATATAACTGTTGGCGTAGACATGCTGCGAGATTTCAAAATATTGGTTATTGTTTTTCGATGATTCATATGACAATTCTCGTTACAAGATGCGAATGAGTAAATGATGGGATTTTGATAAATATAAAGATTTTTCGGAAAGTCAAAGATCAATGAAGTTGTTAATAAGTTTACTGCTTATGTGGCGAGATATGAAAGGTTCCTCGGTAATAATGATGAAGGGGTAATCATTATAATAAGGCTTATTCGAATGAACAATTGAAGTTGGTTTGCTGGAGTTGTGACAAAATCGTCTATTTTTAGAAGGGATGGAAAAGTTATTTTAGCTAGTAAATGCCAAAAGGTCTGACATGGATACATGTTAAATTATGACTTTGGTTTCAAGAGTTTTTCAGGTACGTAACTGTGGATAACATGTGGTTGGATCATCATCTCGATTGTTCATTATTTGAAGTGTCTTCAGGTATTTCGAAGGGCTTGAACACAGATTATAATCGTTAATATACATACAATGTTCTAACACAGTTTTGAAGTTAAAGTATAGCTTTGAAAGATGTAAGAATCTAAGAGTGATGATATCGTTTATAACTTGAATTGAATTCGGCGATTTCAAAATCAGAATATGTAATTAGATTTTTGAATGAGTATGGTTGTTTTGATTTCTATAAAAGAATGTATATTGTTGTGAAAGTAGGGAGTATAATGGATGATTTGCTGAATCAGATTCGAAGAATGTAACATATTAATTGTGAATTTATATATCTCTCGGGTATTAACTACCCGTTAAAAAAAAATGTCACAATTAATATTTTGTACAAAAGAATTTTATTACAGTCTTTATGGAAATATATGTGTATATTTCTTCAGATGTAATATAGATTTAATGAGTTAATATTAAATTAAACTCACTTGATTTATGGTTAAGGCTAGGATAGATAATTTCTAAACTTTAGAAATTACATAATCGTCGTAGAATATTTTCCCAATGAAGTTATGAATCAATACTTCATCGTTGTGGTATTCCTTAGTATCTACAGGGCGTATGACGTCGATGCTCATGGGACAGATTGTGAAGTTGAGGTTTGCGATGCGGTTGTTGTTGGTGGTGGTAATGGTACTGTTGGTGTTGCTGATGGTGGTACTGTTTATGCTGCTGGTGTTTGTAACCTTTGCACCATATTCTCCAAAGCCACTACCCGAGCGCGAAGCTCGTTGACTTCTTCTATTACACCGGGGTGATTGTCGGTTCGGACGAGCGGATAAATAAAATCTAGAATTTGATGTAGTATATAATCGTGACGAGATACTCTGAAAATGAGAGAGAAAATGGTGTTTCAGACCGGTTCGCTGGTAAGTGCTTCAGTTTCATCGCCAAGAGGGCAATGTGGTGGATGGAAGGGATCACCTTCTTCTTGTCTCCAATTATTGAGGAGGCTACGAACCTATCCCTAATTCATTCATAATAGATGATGGCTAATTGGTTGATCCATTCCGGTCACACTGCTTTCGGAACTTGAGTGGGATTCCATTTCGGAATCCGAGGGACTTGAACTAATGACGAATTCCATTTTTTTCGATTGAATAAAGAATTTTTCGATATGAAATGATTTTTCGGCTATCGGGTGGTATTCTAATTACATAGAATATCTATATATATAGCGCAAAAGATTTCGTAGATTACGGAGGAATTTATGGAATATGTCAGGCAAAGTTTACAGTAACAGATACGCTAAGATATGAATTAGCAGATACGCTAAGATATGAATTTTGTCTATACACTATTCATGCAATCAATGCAATAAGATGTGTCTAGACTAAGAATAATAAGCAGGTAATTTCCGACAAGAATGATGAGCAAAACTTTTGAAATGCAGACACGGTCGAAGTCCAGACTCACTAATGCATCCTAACGACTATCAGTTAGACACACTAATGCAGACCTGGTTCGCTAAGACCACCGCTCTGATACCAACTGAAAGGACCCGTTCATATACATTATAAATGATTCACAATAGTTGATTACATCGCGAGGTATTTTGACCTCTATATGATACATTTTACAAACATTGCATTCGTTTTTAAAAGACAAACTTTCTTTACAACGAAAGTTGACGGAATGCACACCATTTCATAATACATCCAACTATAATTGACATAATAATAATCTTGATGAACTCAATGACTCGAATGCAACGTCTTTCAAAATATGCCATGAATGACTCCAAGTAATATCCTTAAAATGAGCTAATGCACAGCGGAAGATTTCTTTAATACCTGAGAATAAACATGCTTTAAAGTGTCAACCAAAAGGTTGGTGAGTTCATAGGTTTATCATAACAATCATTTCAATATATTAATAGACCACAAGATTTCCGTTTATAAATATATGTACACTCGCAAATGTATAAAATTATTCTATAAGTTGTAGGCACCCGGTAACAAGCATTAACGTTCATGTTTTACCCTCTGAAGTACACCAGATCAGGTGTGTTTAAAATAACCTCGAAGTACTAAAGCATCCCATAGTCAGGATGGGGTTTGTCAGGCCCAATAGATCTATCTTTAGGATTCGCGCCTACCGTACATAGACAAGTAGTTTAATGTTACCAAGCTAAGGGTATATTTCTGGTTTAAACCCACATAGAATTAGTTTTAGTACTTGTGCCTATTTCGTAAAACATTTATAAAAACAGCGCATGTATTCTCAGTCCCAAAAATATATATAAAAGGGAGCAAATGAAACTCACCATACTGTATTTCGTAGTAAAAATACATATAACGTCATTTAACAAGTGCAAGGTTGGCCTCGGATTCACGAACGTATCAATATTGAGATTCAATATTGCAGGAAAGTACGTAGACGCAACGGAGATGATAAACACTAGATTGACCTCACGAGCATACCCATGAATCATACCCATCACCTCCATAGCTATAACCCATAATTTCCTTAGCTTCGACTCATTCAAAAAACTATTTTGAAATCACTCGGACATCACTCCGTCGTAATATTTTATGTATACTTATAATATCTTGAAATAATACAGAGCAAATATATATATATATATATGTAAATCGATTGAGAGAATTTAGAGAAATATATTTTCAAGTTTCTATGAAATAATGAAACCTATTGAATTCTATTTATAATAGATTTTTGAATTATTAAAGTGAATTATTAAAGTATGAATTATTAAAGTGAATTATTAAAGTATGAATTATTAAAGTTAAAGTAAAGTAAAAGTAAAGTAAAGGTAAAGTTAAAGTATAGCAAAAGTATAAAAACTATGTATGTATAATACGCGTATAAATATATATAATATTAATTTAAATTGTTATATATATTTAATGAAATAAAATATAAATATCGTTATATTTATTATACTGGTTAAGTAATGAGTTGTCAAAAGTGATTCTAGATATTTATAAAAGTTATATACGTTTTAATAATAAAGTTCTTTTTAAACTGAAAACGTTTTTGTACGTTTGAAAATAGATTAATAGAATATTATGGAAACCAATTCTCCACTAGCTTTTGTCTAACTTTCGTAAATGACACTTTTTATTTTTATTTATAAATAGCTTTACAAATTATTCCGAATATCGTTAAGAGGAATAGATTTCTCAAATCATAGTGGACCTCTCAACAGAGACTTTTAATCATAATTCAATGTTTCTGATAATTCAATCATTTAATATATATTTTTTTTTAATTTCATCGATAATCATATTGAAACAAATACGTTCATATAAAGCATTATACTTTTAAATACTTTGTTGACATTTTCAATTTATAACATATACACATATACATACATATTCATATATGTTCATTTAATGGTTCGTGAATCATTGAAATTTGGTCGAGGTTTAAATGAATGTATAAACATAGTTTAAAATCCTTGAGATTTAACTTAACAAACATTGCTTATCGTGTCAGAATAATATAAAGATAAAGTTTAAATTTAGTCGAAAATTTCCGGGTCGTCACAATGTGATTGAGCACTAGACAACAATACACTATGTAATTGACATAAAAACTAATCTAATAAAATTATGGTTAATGATTTTACCTAAATCAAGCAATTACAAGTAGTATTAGATAGCCCTTCTCGAGTAGATGGAGAATATACGATTTATTTTTCGATCGGGCAAGAGATGAAAGAGCTAGATGATGATGAAGATGGCGATGGTGATGATGTTTAGGCTGCAAAATTCGTGGGTGAATGATAGGGAGGAAGAAAATGAGTTGTGCCCTTTCTTTTAGTTGTTAAATAAGGCTTAAGGTGGATTAAACTTGGACTAGTTAGGATTAGTGGCCCAAATTTAATCAAATAGACTCCATGGGGAGGGTTAGGATGACTAGCCCACCAAGGGAAGGTTTATTGGGGTTATTTTAACTATTTAGATCATTCCTTGTGTAGCTCGTTAGATGTCGTTGGTCGAAACCGCAAACCGGAACGTTAATTGAGCGTTCTAGCAAATTCTACACGTTTTAAATTTATAAAACTTCCAATAAATTGAAAGCACTTTAAAAACATAATAATTATATAATATAATTATTAAAAGTGAATTATATTATGTTTTGTTTTGCTTTGCTTGTACGCTAAGTGTGGTTCGTTTCTAGTTGCCGTTAACCGTACGGAGTTTCCGGAACGTTAACCGGTCGTTAAAACGCATCCCACCAAGTTTAATTCATTAAATATATAATAAATTAAATTTGTTTTTCATAAAGTCAATAATTATTAAAAATAATTACTTTATCTTTTTTCTGAGTTCCGTAAACTGAAAAGCTTTCTAGGCGATTTTCTTAATCGTGTCGTTTTCTAGGTATTTTGTCATTCGAAACAAGTTCGTCAATTAATATAAACATATTAACTCAAGTAATCCACTAGGATCAAGTATGCATTTAAATCCATTAAACACATAAAGTTCTAAGTAATTACCGTTAAATATTTAACGGACAAGTAACAATAGTAACGAAAAAAAGTCGGGTTGTTACATTACCCACCTGTTATGAAAAATTTCGTCCCAAAATTTTAGTGCACGTCTGCCGTAGTCGTCTCCTCGGGAAACAGTTGCGGATAATTTAGTCTCATCTGATCTTCACGCTCCCACGTGAATTCTGGTCCTCTACGAGCGTTCCATCGAACTTTAACTATCGGAATTCTGATTTGCTTTAACCGCTTGACCTCACGGTCCATAATCTTAACAGGTTCTTCAATGAAATTAAGCTTAGGATCAACTTGCATCTCTTCCAAAGGAATTACCAAACTTTCGTCTGATAAGCATTTCTTCAAATTAGAAACGTGAAAATTGTCGTGAATCTCACTAAGTTCTTGCGGTAGTTTCAGTCTCTACTCTACCGGTCCAATTCTCTCGGTAATCTCAAACGGTCCAATATATCTCGGACTTAGCTTGCATCTTTTACCAAAACGCACTACACCCTTCTAGGGAGATACTTTGAGCATAACTTTGTCTCCAACTTGAAATTCCAAATCTCGCCTTCTAACGTCGGTGTAACTCTTTTGACGACTTCACGCCGTTTTTAATCTCTCTTGTATCTGCACAATCTTCTCAGTTGTTTCGTGTATGATCTCAGGACCAGTCAATTGACTATCTCCTAACTCAGTCCAACATACGGGTAATTTGCACTTCCTGCCATAAAGTGCTTCAAAAGGCGCGACCTTTATACTTGCGTGATAACTGTTGTTATATGAGAATTCTGCTAATGGTAGATGTCTATCTCATCCAATTCTAAAATCAATAACACATGCCCTTAATATGTCTTCTAATGTTTGGATGGTTCTCTCGCTTTAACCATCAATTTGTGGATGATATGCTGTACTCATGTCTAAACGAGTTCCCATTACCTCTTGCAATGCTTGCCAGAATCTAGATGTAAATCTACTGTCTTTGTTGGAAATAATGGATATCGGCACTCCATGTCGGGAAACCACTTCTTTGATATAGATCTGTGCCAACTTCTCCATTTTATCCGTTTCCTTAATCGGTAGAAAATGAGCTGACTTGGTGAGATGATCAATAATAACCCAAATCGTATCGTAACCTCCCACAGTCTTGGGTAACTTAGTAATGAAATCCATAGTAATACATTCCCATTTCCACTGGGGAATCTCTGGCTGTGTCAGGTGTCCTGACAGTTTCTAATGTTCTGCCTTGACTTAACACAAGTCGAGCACTTACCAACATAAGTAACAATATCATCTTTCATATTAGGCCACCAGTACAGTGCCTGAAGATCTTGATACATCTTGTCGGATTGAGGATGAATAGAATACCTCGTCTTGTGTGCCTCATCTAGCACTAGTTCCCTTAATCTGCTAAACTTCGGTACCCAAATTCTATCTATGAAGTACCGGGTTCCATCTTCTTGGGTGACAAACTTCTTACTCATTCCTCTAAGTGACTCAGTAGCAATGTTCCCTTCTTTCAAAGCCTCAAGTTGTGCATCGCGTATCTGAGAAGTAAGGTTCGTTCGGACAGTCATGTTCAATGCTCTAACTCGGAGAGGTTTAGCCTTCTCTTTCCTACTCAAGGCATCTGCAACGACATTAGGCTTGCCAGGATGATATCGAATCTCGCAGTCGTAGTCATTCAATAGCTCTACTTAATGTCTCTGCCTCATGTTGAGCTGTTTTTGGTCGAAAATATGCTGTAAGCTCTTGTGATCGGTGAAAACAATAAACTTAGTACCATACAAATAGTTTCTCCACATCTTCAGTGCAAAGACCACAGCACTAAAATCCAAATCATGTGTCGTGTAATTCTGTTCATGTATCTTCAATTGTCGTGATTCATAGGCTATCACTTTCTTCTGTTGCATCAACACGTAACCAAAACCCTATCGTGAAGCATCACAGTAAATCACGAAATCCTCATTCCCTTCGGGTAAGGACAAAATCGGAGTAGTAGTCAATTTCTGTTTTAACAACTGAAATGCAGACTCATGTTACTCAGTCCGCTCATACTTTTTACCCTTGTGAGTCATTATTGTCAATGGTCGGGCAATAATAGAAAATTCCTCCATGAATCTCCTGTAATAACCAGCGAGACCTAAGAATTTCCGAACCTGCGTTGGAGACTTAGGAGTATCCCATTTCTTGACTGTTTCTATCTTCGCAGCCAGAAGTCACAACAACAACAACAACAACAATATCCAATCCCACGAATGTAGGGTATGGGGGAGGTGGAGTGTAGACAATCATTCCTCGAAACCTAGATTAGAAGGAAGTCACTACTTCACCCGCGGGTATAGAACCCGCGTCGAGATAAGATCGTCCCTCCCTCTACTCGAGAGCCAAGAGATTGCTTCCTAGAGGACCTCCGGCCAGGAATGCACATCAAAATGAGATAGTGTGGGCATACGTACCTGTAAGAGTTATGTGCGCCTATCCATACAAAGTAGCCATAAAACAAAACACATATAGCAGTAATGCATAACAGTATGACAGATAGTATGAATGATATAAGGCACAGTGATATGTAATTTCAAGAAGACATACAAACAATTAAAATACACAGTCACACATTCACACATCCACAAACACACACACACACCCACCACCCACCCTACACACACACCCCCATAAGCATGTATGTGTATATGCTCCCACACACACATAAGCATGTATAAATACCTATACCTAAACATGTATACATATAGATTCTTTCATAGGTATATATACCTAGATACCGATACAGACAAACATATATACACTTAGATACATGCACCTAGATACATACATACATATACATATACAAACATATACACGGGACCCTATATATCACCTAGATAAAAACACATATCATCAATGAAGTCAGAAGTCACACTTCAAAAAAAAACTTCGCATTCAGCTGCTCCTTCCTGAGCATCTCTAGTATTAGACGGAGATGTTGTTCATGTTCCTCATCGTTCTTTGAATATACCAAATATCATCTATGAACACGATATCAAACTTGTCTAGGTATGGCTTACACACACGATTCATGTGATCCATGAACACTGCCGGTGCGTTCGTCAAACCAAATGACATTACTGTAAATTCATGATGACCATAGCGTGTTCTAAACGCTGTCTTCGGTATATCAGTCTCTTTTACTCTCATGTGATGATAACCTGACCTCAAGTCAATCTTAGAGTAAGTTCCAGATTCTTGCAACTAATCAAACAGATCATTGACTCTCGGTAACGGATATCTATTCTTGATAGTCAGCTTATTTAGTTTTCTGTAATCAATACAAAGTCTCACAGATCCATCCTTCTTCCTAACAAAGAGCACAGGTGCCCTCCATGGTGAAGAAAATCCCTTTTCTAAAGGCTCTTGTAACTGACTGGATAACTCTTGCAACTCAGAAGGTGCAAGTCTATACGGTGCGCGTTCTACAGGCGTCACTCCCGGCATTAAGTCAATCTGAAATTCTACATCTCTATGCGGTGGAAGGCATGGTAATTCTCTCGGAAGGACCTTAAGGAAAATTTCTCACAGTTGGGACATCTTCAGGTCCCTTAACTGCTGATTCAATGTTGCTTACATGTGCTAGAATTGTGAGACATCCTTATCTCATGTACTTCTGGACCTTGAGCAATTAATGTAATGCAACGGTGTACTGATCTTCTCTCCGTACAGCATCATTGAATCGCCTTTGGTAAAAGGAATTTGAATAGCCTTCTAGCCACAATAACTTTGGTTTTGCCGTCAGATAATCGATCCATTCCAACCACTAGGTCAAATAAAAGAAGTATGGTTGTCCGAGTAAAATAATTTAACTTCAATCATCACTCAAGTAGATTTCTATTGTAATGGCTCGCCAATCATCGGAAAAAGTACTGTTCAGTTCAGAGAGTTGTTATGAGCTTAACGGTATGGGTCTTAGCTTCTAATTTTCAAAGGATTAGGAGCAATCGTCGATTAAAGTTTGGGGTGAGTTTCGGGTGAGAGACCTTTACGATGGGAGTGTACAATTGTGATGACCCGGATTTTTCTGACTACTTGATTATACTATTTACATGATTTAATAATTCCAACTTGATAAGCAATGAATTTTAGTAAGTCTTGAACCTCCGAAAAGAGTTTTACACAAGCTTTTGGTCACCATTTTATTCCGACAATTCACGAACGCCATAACTTGTAATAATTATATATTGGTGTGTGTGTGTGTGTATATATATATATATATATATATATATATATATATATATATATATATATATATATATATATATATATATATATATATATATATATATATATCTAACTTGATAATATGGTAATTAAGTATCTCATTAAGTATATTAACAATGAAGTCTATACATAAAAATGAGCTAACTAACTTAAGGGATTCGAAACGATATATATATGTAACATTTAACAACGTAATAACTCTTAAGTTGAAATGAATATATATGTATTGTATTAAGAAGTATTAATACATACTTAAAAGACTTAAATACTTAAGTTAACATACTTATACTTATTAAAGATAGCAACATTCATATTCCGATTCGTTTTTATCAAATATTCTACTCGTATTTACGCGGTATTTATACGTGTATTATACGCAGCTTCTAGAAGTATTTACTATTGGTATATACCAATAGAAATATGCATTAATGGAATAATATGTCATGCATGACTTAATACATAATATTTCATGCATTACTTAATACATTTTAACTTATCTTAGATATTTATTCACTAAAAACCAAATTTACAAGCCTATAAATAAGCACCATTTCTAACTCATTTTTACACATTCATTTTCCAAATTTTACTTACAATTTTCACACACACTTGCAAAACTCTCTCAAGTTTTGTTCTACTACTTCTTTCCATCAACTTTACATTCTAAACTTGAGGTAAAAACTCTACTTCAACTCTTGTTCAATTCATATGTTTATAGCTATCAATATAAGAGTTTATAAACTAGAACATAGTTTAGTTGATTCTAAACTTGTTTGAAAAACAAATATAATCTTTCTAGCTTAACTATAATAACACTTATTTATATGTATTATGATGTTATATTAAGTTAATATAAGAACTTATAACTATTACATATGAAGAACACCTTAAAACTTAACATATATCGTTTAATCTCCATTCGGTAAAAAGCGGGCTGTTTTGGGTTGGGAATTAAAAACTTATCTTAGAATTTGAGTTCGAGGCTAAGACATTGGAAATATGTTAATATATGTAAATAAGACTTCAAGGAATTTTTTCATGATTTTACACAAAGTTGAAGTATTTTATTAAAAATCATATATCGGGAGGATGCCGGGATTTTTCCAAATCTTTCCACCGGCACAAAAAGAGGATAAAACTCTAAAAATTACTACTTGAGCTGAAATTTTTGAATTGGTTTTGAAAACTTTACTTCTTAAGGAAATCATAGCAATTTGATTCACTCAAAACCGATTTGTAACGAAGAAATTATGGGTAAAACAATATTGGTTAGAAACAGGCTAAATAGACTACAGTTTTAATTCCATAAAATCTATACTAACCATATCCTAGCTAACTTTTCCTATATCCTACATGTATTTAAACATGTCATGACTGTTTCCTTGTAATATACTAGTCTGGGTAAATTCCGAGACAATATAATATAATCTTGATTAGTTAAGACAATAGTTATACAATACGTTCGGATAAATCGAAAGACACCATGTACACAATACGTCTGTGTTAATTCTAAGACAATACGCGTACCATGAGTCATGATTGAGTCTATAACAATACGTATACAATACGTCTTGATTAATTCTAAGATTATATATTGAACTATTGGACTATTGGACTATATTTGGACAACTAACAAAGGACAACTAACAAAGGACTAGTAACATGAAAATGTTAAAAATTAATATATAAGTATTCTATAAACTTGCTTTATTTTATTCATATGTCGTATTATTATTTGAATCATTATTATTGTTATAGGTTCGTGAATCCAAGGACGACGGCCATATTTTTAATAAGTTGAAAACTTGTTATTAATATACTTTTACTACCGTGAGTATATAGTCCCATTTTTAAACTCTAAAAATATTTTAGGATGAGAATACATGCATTTTATGTTTTACGCTATGGACACAAGTACTTAAAATATATTCTACGTTGAGTTGTACCATCTTGCATATCTTCCCTAATAGCCTGGTAACTAATATTTACATGTTGTAAGAACATGTAAGCGCGAATCCTATTGATAGATCTATCGGGTTTGACAACCCCAACCGGGTTAGTCGCTCTAGTATCTTAAACAGTTGCATAGTACTTTGTTTTTACTACATTTGGTACAGTGTAGGGAGATTTTGTAATAAAGAGAATATGCCACATTATTTGTTAAGTATGGTTACCGAAGCGCTCAACAACTTATAGAATATCTTTATTGAAATGTTTATAAGTATGAAATCTTGTGGTCTATATTTATATCGATGCTAGCTTTAAACCTATATATCTCACCAACCTTTGTGTTGACTGTTTAAGCATGTTTATTCTCAGGTCCTTAAGAAAGTCTTCCGCTGTTGTATTATCTGAGCAAGATGTGCATGGAGTCTCATGCTTTTGTTTAAATGGAGTGTTGAATTCAATAAAACCTTTGTCATGTAATATATTCGACTTTTATGTCACGTGTGTAGTATTTATGTAATATGGGGATTATTCCTTAAATAATCGCCCACTTGTTTAAAACATACATTATGTATAATAATGGTGTGCTTTTTATGAAATGAATGCAATATTTTCTAAAAATGTATCATATAGAGGTCAAATACCTCGCTATGGGACCAATGAATA
The DNA here is from genome assembly GCF_046630445.1 of Rutidosis leptorrhynchoides. Taxonomy (NCBI): domain Eukaryota; kingdom Viridiplantae; phylum Streptophyta; class Magnoliopsida; order Asterales; family Asteraceae; genus Rutidosis; species Rutidosis leptorrhynchoides. The sequence continues at coordinate 475,614,717 of NC_092335.1, forward strand.
ACGTACTACGTTTATAGTAATATGGACGGGTCGTTTCAGTTGGTATCAGAGCAGAGGTCTTAGCGAACTAGGAATTACATTAGTGTGTCTAACCGGTGTTTGTTAGGATGCATTAGTGAGTCTGGACTTTGACCGTGTCTGTTTTGAAAACCATTGCTTATCATTTTTGGTCGAAAATTGAATATTTTAACATGTAAATGTTATGTGGTATATTACTAACATACTAGTTATTATGTGATAGATGTCTGCATCTTGCTTCAAATTAGTATTCACTTTCAGCGACTCCAAAATTGAGTCCAAATCTCCAGCAAACGTATCGATCATCAATTTGTCTGATGATGATGAAGACCCGAAAGAGGACACATTCTGGGAAGATTCACAATTTATGGAAGAACCAGAAGTGAAAGAACCTGAAAACGATTCTGAGGAGGATGAGAAAGTAAAAGAGATTACTGAGAAAGAATTTAAAAAGGGAAAGGAACCTGTAGTCACCAAACCAAAATTTCCAAATCCGGAAATTAATAAAGCATTTGTTGTACAAAATGCTCCTGACATTTTTACCCCTAGTCATCTTTGTCTTACCAACTCTATTGAGGTATCAAGTACCTCAGAACCCTGACTAAGATATAAACGTACTGCTCGAATAAGCGTTATGCCAGTACCTGATAAAAAGAGGCCCCGCCGTTTTATAAAACAATTTCTGCTATGACATCACTTCATGCATTGTATAATATTATTTAGTGTGCTTTACTTTATCCTACATATGTTTTATGTAAAATAAACTTATGTGAATAAGTGGTATTGTATCGTTGTACCATAATGCATTGAAGAATAAAGCGTGAAATGATAATGCATTAGTTTTTCATGATAGAATATTATTCGGATGGTAGTAGTTAATTGTTGTACTAAGCTATTAAGTATGAACTTTAATGGGTAGGTAATACCCTAGAAATAATTATAAAACGCTAATAAGAAGAAAAGGCTTTTATAATAATTGGTTCATATTATTAATATGCCACGAAGTACCATTAATTACTCGTTACATCTATAATATTCTATGTGATTAATTATCTTATATGTTTATTGAAGAAATATGGCTCGATTGAATCGAATGACGGAACAAGAAATTGAGGAGCTTATCAACCAACGCGTAAACGAACGAATGCTTTGGGTCGAAGCAGCAAGAGCAGCAGCAAACAACACAAACCCTCGTGTTGGATGCTCATATAAAGCATTTTAAGGTTGCAAACCTTCATCATTCAGCGGAACAGAAGGACCAGTCAGTTTAACCCAATGGTTCGAAAAGCTGGAGTTCGTATTTAAAATTAGTGGTTGTGCGGAAGGAGATAGGACAAAGTATGCTTCATGCACATTACAAGATGGTGCACTTACATGGTTGAAAACTATGTAAAAGCTGTAGGGGGTGATGAAGCATATGATACTCCTTGGGAGGAGTTGAAAAATATGCTAATCAACGAATACTGCCCAAGGAACGAGGTTAGGAAGATGGAAGCCGAGTTACGTAATCTGAAAGTTGTCGGCCCGGCACTTACCAACTATAATAGGTGATTCATGGAATTAGCTTTGTTATGTCCTGAATTGGTACCAACTGAAGAGCGAAAGATTGAATTGTACAAGGATGGCCTGCCAAAAAACATCAAGGCCAATGTTACAGCATCCAAACCCAAGACAATTCATGAAGCTATCACCCTGGCAAACGAGCTAATGGATCAGATCATCCTGGATAAGAACGTATCAAATGCCGATGCCAAGGTATCGAATAACAAAAGAAAGTGGGATGGAAACCGTGATCGAGGTCACAAACAACAATCTCTCAAGAAACAGGAAACTACGCAAGGTGCGGGTAGTGGTTCAAGCTCGGGTTACAAAGGACGAAATCCCTTATGTAACAGATGCCACAAACATCACTCTGGTTTTTGTAATGTGGTGTGCAACAATTGTGATCGAAGGGGTCATCTTGCTGAAGATTGTAGGGTTCTCGTTACAAATACAAATGGCACCAAGACTCCTGCCACCAATGCAAATAGAACTGCCCTGGCCACTGTTACTTGTTTCGAGTGTGGGAAACAGGGTCATATTAAGATCCAGTGCCCAAATCCAGAGAAGAACAATGGACCTGCACGTGGAAGAGCATTTAATATTAATGCTAGAGAGGCATGTGAAGACCCGGAGCTTGTTACGGGTACGTTTACCATTAATAACTTATCAACATCTATTACATTTGATACTGGTGCAGGTAGAAGTTACATGTGTAGAGACTTTTACACTAAATTGAATTGTTCATCATTACCTCTAGATGCTAAGTACATGATTGAGTTAGCTAATGGTAAACTAATTAAAGCCGATAAAATTTGTCCTGATTGTAAAATAAATTTAGCCGGAGAAACGTTTAAAATTGATTTGGTACCCATAGAATTAGGAAGTTTTGATGTAATAGTCGGCATGGACTGGATGTCCAAAATAGGAGCTGAAGTTGTGTGTGCCAAGAAGGCAATTTGCATTCCTCGTAAGAATAAAACGTTAGTAATGATTTATGGAGAGAAGGGTAACTCAAAGCTAAAACTTATTAGCTGTTTAAAAGCCCAAAAGTTCTTGAAGAAAGGGTGCTATGCTATCTTAGCACATGCTAATAAAGTCAAAACGAAGGAGAAAGAGAAGAGCATCAACGATGTGCCAGTGGCAAGAGATTTTCCTGAAGTCTTTCCGAAAGAGTTACCGGGATTACCTCCATTTAGATCTGTAGAATTTCAAATAGATCTAGTACCAGGAGCTGCACCAGTGGCTCGTGCTCCATACAGACTTACACCATCTGAGATGAAAGAGTTACAAAGCCAGTTACAAGAACTACTGGAGCGTGGATTCATTCGACCGAGCACTTCACCGTGGGGTGCTCCGATTTTATTCGTTAAGAAGAAAGATGGATCCTTCCAGATGTGTATAGATTACCGTGAACTAAACAAGTTAACTATCAATAATCGGTACCCATTACCGAGAATTAACGACTTGTTTGATCAGCTGCAAGGATCACGTGTTTACTCCAAGATCGATCTAAGATCGGGTTATCATCAGTTGCGAGTTAAAGACGAAGATATTCTGAAAACCGCATTTCGAACACGCTACGGTCATTATGAATTTTTGGTCATGCCGTTCGGGTTGACCAACGCACCAGCTGTATTCATGGACCTCATGAATAGGGTATGCAGTCCGTACTTAGATAAGTTTGTTATCGTCTTTATTGATGACATTCTTATTTATTCTAAGAATGAAACAGAACATGAACAACATTTAAGGTTGGTGCTGGAACTGTTAAAGAAAGAGCAGTTATACGCAAAGTTTTCCAAGTGCGCCTTTTGGTTGAAGGAAGTACAGTTCCTTGATCACATTGTCAGCAGTGAAGGAATTCAGGTTGATCCAGCCAAGATTGAAGCCATTGAAAAGTGGGAGACCCCAAAGACTCCAATGCAAATACGCCAATTTTTGGGTCTTGCTGGCTATTACAGAAGGTTTATTCAAGATTTTTCTCGGATAGCCAAACTATTGACAGCATTAACACACAACGGGTAGAAGTACGAATGGACTTCTGAGCAGGAAGCCGCATTTCAGTTATTGAAGAAGAAGTTGACTACATCGCCTATTCTATCGTTACCTGAAGGAAACGATGATTTTGTAATTTATTGTGACGCTTCGCGACAAGGTTTTGGTTGTGTCCTCATGTAACAAAAGAAGGTTATTACATATGCATCCCAACAACTAAAGATTCATGAACAAAATTATACGACTCATGATCTAGAATTGGGAGCAGTAGTGTTTGCATTAAAGATTTGGAGACATTACTTGTACGGGGTTAAATGTACTGTGTATACCGATCATAAAAACCTTCAACATATCTTCAACCAAAAACAACTGAACATGAGGCAATGTAGGTGGGTCGAGCTAATAAACGACTATAATTGTGAAATTCGCTATCATCCTGGGAAAGTAAATGTAGTAGCAGATGCTTTAAGCAAGATGGAAAGAGAGCCGATTCGAGTACGAGCAATGAATATGAAGATTCGTACGAACCTCACCACCCAAATTAAGGAGGCTCAACAAGGAGCTCTTTCTAAAGAAAACTTTGGAAATGAGATGCTTAAAGGGTTAGATAAGCAGCTTGTTACACGGGAAGATGGAACCCGATACTTTGTTGGACGCATTTAGGTACCGAAGTTAAAAGGGTTAAGGAAATCGGCACTGGACGAAGCACACAAAACAAGATACTCGATACATCCCGGAGCAGGAAAGATGTATCAAGATCTTAAGGAACACTTTTGGTGGCCAAATTTGAAAGCTGATATTGCAGCGTACATCGGAGAATGTTTGACTTGCTCCAAAGTCAGGGCGGAACATTAGAAGCCGTCAGGTCTGCTGCAATAACCAGAAATCCAAGAATGGAAGTGGGAATGTATTACAATGGATTTCATCACGAAGCTACCAAAGACTACATGGGGTTACGACACAATTTGGGTAATTGTCGATCATCTCACCAAGACCGCACATTTCCTACCTATGAATGAGAAGGATGGGATGGAGAAATTAGCACGAGTATACTTGAAAGAAGTTGTCTCTAGACATGGAGTACCTATCTCCATTATATCCGATCGTGACAGTAGTTTTACGTCAAGGTTCTGGAAATCACTACAGGAGGCCCTAGGAACTCGTTTAGATATAAGCACCGCATATCATCCGCAAACCAATGGACAAAGTGAAAGGAGCATACAGACTCTTGAAGACATGCTTAGGGCATGTGTGCTCGATTTCGGAAGTGGATGGGATAAATATCTATCATTAGCAGAATTCTCGTATAACAACAGTTACCATACGAGTATTAAAGCTGCACCATTTGAAGCACTTTATGAAAGAAAATGTAGATCCCCGATCTGTTGGAATGAAGTAGGATACCGACAACTAACTGGTCCCGAGATCATACAGAAGACTACAGAAAAGATTGTGTAAATCAAGGAGAGATTAAAGCAAAGTCGTCAAAAGACCTATGCCGATGTTCGAAGGAAGCCATTGGAATTTCAGGTTGATGACATGGTTATGTTAAAGGTGTCACCTTGGAAAGGTGTGATACGCTTTGGTAAAAGGGGTAAACTGAACCCAAGATACATATGACCATTCAAAATCATCGAACGTATTGGACCAGTGGCTTATAGACTTAAGCTACCACAACAACTTGCTGGAGTACACAATGCCTTTCACGTCTTGAACCTAAGGAAATTTTTTGCAAAAGAAGACCTCACTGTTCCTCCTGAAGAAATCCAAATCGAAGAGAAACTGTATTTTATAGAGGAACCTGTCGAAATCATGGACCGTGAAGTCAAAAAGCTCAAGCAAAGCAACATACCTATAGTTAAGGTTCGTTGGAATGCTCGAAGAGGTACCGAGTTCACTTGAGAAAGAGAGGACCAGATGAAACAGAAGTATCCACATCTGTTTACAAACACCGCCCATTGAATAGGTACTACTTCAAATTTTGGGACGAAATTTCTTTAACGGGTAGGTACTGTGATAACCCGGATTTTTCTGACTACTTGATTATACTATTTACATGATTTAATAATTCCGACTTAATAAGCAATGAATTTTAGTAAGTCTTGAACCTCCGGAAAGAGTTTTACACAAGCTTTTGGTCACCCTTTTATTCCAACGATTCACGAATGCCATAACTTGTAATAATTATATATTGGGGTGTATATATATATATATATATATATATATATATATATATATATATATATATCTATCTAACTTGATAATATGGTAATTAAGTATCTCATTAAGTATATTAACAATGAAGTATATACATAAAAATGAGACAACTAACTTAAGGGTTTTGAAACGATATATAGATATGTAACATTTAACGACGTAATAACTCTTAAGTTAAAATGAATATATATGAATTGTATTAAGAAGTATTAATACATACTTAAAAGACTTAAATACTTAAGTTAACATACTTATACTTATTAAAGATAGCAACATTCGTATTCCAATTTGTTTTTATCAAATATACTACTCGTATTTACGCGGTATTTATACGTGTATTATACGCAGCTTCTAGAAGTATTTACTATTGGTATATACCAATAGAAATATGCATTAATGGAATAATATGTCATGCATGACTTAATACATAATATGTCATGCATGACTTAATACATTTTAACTTATCTTAGATATTTATTCACTAAAAACCAAATTTACAAGCCTATAAATAAGCACCATTTCTAACTCATTTTTACACATTAATTTTTCAAATTTTACTTCCAATTTTCACACACACTTGCAAGAACTCTCTCAAGTTTTGTTCTACTACTTCGTTCCAACAACTTTACACTCTAAACTTGAGGTAAAAACTCTACTTCAACTCTTGTTCAATTCATATGTTTATAGCTATCTATATAAGAGTTTATAAACTAGAACATAGTTTAGTTGATTCTAAACTTGTTTGAAAAACAAATCTAATCTTTCTAGCTTAACTATAATAACACTTATTTATATGTATTATGATGTTATATTAAGTTAATATAAGAACTTATAACTTGTACATATGAAGAACACCTTGAAACTTAACATATATCGTTTAATCTCCATTCGGTAAAAAGCGGGCTGTTTTGGGTTGGGAATTAAAAACCTATCTTAGACTTTGAGTTTGAGGATAAGACTTTGGACATATGTTAATATATGTAAATATGACTTCAAGTAATTTTTTCATGATTTTACACAAAGTGGAAGTATTTTATTAAAAATCATATATCGAGTGGATGTCGGGATTCTTCTAAATCTGTCCACCGGCACAAAAAGAAGGTAAAACTCTAAAAATTACTACTTGGACTGAAATTTTTGAATTGTATTTGAAAAATTTACTTCTTAAGGAAACCATAGCAATTTGATTCACTCAAAACCGATTTGTAACGAAGAAATTATGGGTAAAACAATATTGGTTAGAAACAGGCTAAATAGACTACGGTTTTAATTCCATAAAATCTATACTAACCATATCCTAGCTAACTTTTCCTATATCATACATGTATTTAAACATGTCATAGCTGTTTCCTTGTAATATACTAGTCTGGGTAAATTCCGAGACAATATAATATAATCTTGATTAGTTAAGACAATAGTTATACAATACGTTCGGATAAATCAAAAGACACCATGTAGACAATACGTCTGGGTTAATTCTAAGACAATACGCGTACCATGGGTCAGGATTGAGTCTATAACAATATGTATACAATACGTCTTGATTAATTCTAAGATTATATATTGGACTATTGGACTATTGGACTATATTTGGACTACTAACAAAGGACAACTAACAAAGGACTACTAACATAAAAATGTTAAAAATTAATATATAAGTATTCTATGAACTTGCTTTATTTTATTCATATGTCGTATTATAATCTGAATCATTATTATTGTTATTGGTTCGTGAATCCAAGGACGACGGCCATATTTTTAATAAGTTGAAAACTTGTTATTAATATACTTTTACTACCGTGAGTATATAGTCCCATTTTTAAAACTCTAAAAATATTTTGGGATGAGAATACATGCATTTTATGTTTTACGCTATGGACACAAGTACTTAAAATATATTCTACATTGAGTTGTACCACCTTGCATATCTTCCCTAATAGCTTGGTAACTAATATTTACATGTTGTAAAAACATGTAAGCGTGAATCCTATTGATAGATCTATCGGGTTTGACAACTCCAACTGGGCTAATCGCTCTAGTATCGTAAATGGTTGCATAGTACTTCCTTTTTACTACATTTGGTATAGTGTAGGGAGATTTCATAATAAATGGAATATGCCACATTATTTGTTAAGTATGGTTACCGAAGCGCTCAACAACTTATAGAATATCTTTATTGAAATGTTTATAACTATGAAATCTTGTGGTCTATATTTATATCGATGCTAGATTTAAACCTATATATCTCACCAACCTTTGTGTGTTGACTGTTTAAGCATGTTTATTCTCAGGTCCTTAAGAAAGTCTTCCGCTGTTGCATTATCTGAGCAAGTTGTGCATGGAGTCTCATGCTTTTGTTTAAATGGAGTGTTGCATTCAATAAAACCTTTGTCATGTAATTTATTCGAATTTTTTGTCACGTGTGTAGTATTTATGTAATATGGGGATTATTCCTTAAATAATCGCCCACTTGTTTAAAACATGCATTATGTATAATAATGGTGTACTTTTTATGAAACGAATGCAATATTTTCTAAAAATGTATCATATAGAGGTCAAATACCTCGCTGTGGGACCAATGAATAACGTACTACGTTTATAGTAATATGGTCGGGTCATTTCAACAATCAATCTTCTTAAAACAGGACCTCCTTAAACTAAAATGACATCAATCTTGATGTGTTTTATTCCCATTTGATAGTTCCATAGGGTTCACGTTGTCTAAGGCAGATATTGAATTCCAAATGTTGTGACAGAATTCTCTAGCAATAAAGTTTCTATCGGCACCAATGTCGACAGTATATAAACATTATGATTGTTGAGTAAGAACAGATTCGTGACGAACTTCACTGAAGTTGATGTTGAAAGCAGGATGAATTATCAGACTTGTCCCACATCGATGGGGGAGAAGAACGGAATACCCTTTATGAGGGAGGGTATGAATACCTCTTCCAGTAGACTCGTATTGGAAAGCAAAATCGTGAAGCCACGGGTGGCTGAATGATAGATAAGTCGGACGTCAAGTAGACAATATCTATTACGGATCGCGTGGGCTGTTACAGGGAATTCATTCTCTAAAGATATATCAGAAATGAGTTGTGATGCATAGTGGTAGTAGTAAATCGTGGAGGTGCTAGTAGTGATGAGTAGTATTTAGTAGTGGTAAGTAGCAATGGGTGGCATCAAGTAGTAACTAGTAATGAGAAGTAGTGATCAGTCGTGACTAGCAGTGAGGGGCGGCATTAAGTAGTGGTTGGCAACGATAAGTAGTAAGGAGTAGTGGTATGAGATGATGAGTATGTTCCAAACAGTGTCTTCATAGTGCCGAGTAGTGTTCGGTGGTGACGGACAATGTCGAGTAGTTACGAGTTGTGACGTGATTACACGTTTCTTATAGGTTATAATAACAATTAATTCTCACAGTGTAGATTTCTACTCCTATTTGAAATTATACGGTTCATGTTCTAAACGGTGTTTATCCTAGTAACCTACTTGACTCGCTCCCAATTCCTTATTTTGTGATGTCGGAACTTCTATATGAGTTACCGTAATGTAATCCCGGTCATTACATTAAGCTATCTCACATATCCATTCGACATTACTCCATAAGTTCAAGATAGCGTAGTCAACTTAATTCTCTTAAGTGTAGCGTCGTGTGTATGTATGTGATTCGTGATATCATATATCTAGTCCAAGTCCATATCATTATGGATATAGATGCGTATATGCATGTGATATATAATATGTAGCCCTACGTGTAGCATAGTAGAGAAAACAGTGCAAGCATGGCGTGTAACAGTCATTCTAAGTACACGGCTATAGACTAGACCCACTAATGCGCCATACGGTTAGACAAACTAATGTATCCTAGTTCCCTATAGCCAAAGCTCTGATACCAACTATAACACCCCATCAAAATCCATTAACAAAATGTTAACTCTGGTCCCAGTGCTCGGCTTGACTTCTACCTAACAGCAATGTCCTACAGCGGAAGCAACTAATACCTGAGATAAAACATGCAAAACTGGTCAACATAAAGTTGAGTGAATCTACAGGTTTAAGTAAATAGTTCATCATATGTTTCGTAAAACAGTTTCCATAAATCATTCGTCGAAAATCAGTTCTCAAAATCGTTTATCAGAATAAACCACTAAGGTTTAATCTCAAAATTTTGCATACAGCAAAAGTCAAGAATTAAACTATTTGTAAGATGCCAAGTTTCAACTGAGTAGGACATCAAAAAGTTCTTTTTGTTTCATCTGTTTGTAGACATTACCATGTCTAGTTTCAAGTTCGTAAACATCAAGTTTAAGTAACATTCATCGTAAGTTAGGCCACGAGATTTCTGAAATAAAAGCATCGTAAAAAGTATACATTATCATGAGCACTTGATTATAAAACTTTAACCCGCGGATAGCTAAAGCGCTAAACGTCTTCCCTTTACCCTTTTTAAGCATACACAGATCAGGTGTACAAGTAACAACAAAATAAGCACCACGTACGTTGAGGCAAGGTTTGTCAAACCTAACGGTACCGTCCCTATAAGTCGAGCTTACTAAAAGTAATTAATATAATCAAGCTAAGGGATTTTTGATCTGAACTCATATGTATATTTGTTTAAGTTACTCGTGCCTAATATGTAAAATAGTTGAAAAATAGTTTAAGAAACACTTTCGAAAGCAGCATGTATCTCATCCCAAAAGTGTTAATGAAAATGGGACTATAGACTCGCCTTAGCAAAAGCACTGAAATCTCTTAGTAAAATCGTACTGTAGTCGAACAATCACGACCGAACAATGTAACCTAGTCAAATAGGTCATCTTAAGTAAACATATAGGTCACACTATTTCAACCCATAGTGTACGCAAAGTCCTAGTGCTCAGACTGACTCAATATGCATATAAAAGTCAACTAGTCCAAGCAAGTCAACCAAAGTCAAACCAAAAGTCAACCCAGTCAAAGTGGTCAACTAAAGTCAAACATCTAAGTAGGTCATGAAAACATGATCAACATGTCAAACCTAGGTCAAGTATCACTTACAGCTCATAGTTTAACAATTTGCACATTCGCAGTTTATCTCATGTCTTTAAAATACGCGCATCGTAGAAAGAAACAAGTATAACGTTTAGCACATAATTCATGAAATCATGGAAAACTCCAGATCACAACTAAACTCAAAATCGATTCCAAAAAGTCTAACCCGAGCCTCATACGATGTCTACAAGTTGGGTTTCAGAAAAGGTCTAGTTACGGTTTACCAAATCAGTTTCTGCTCGCGCATCAGTTTTAGGACATTTCTCAAAAAATATTGAAAATAGATTTTGATGAACGACCAATTGGAGATAACTCCAGACATCACAAAGTTTTATTTATAAAATAATAAAAGATATCTATTTAGCTAATTTGTACAGATTAACCTATCTTTACAGAACCTTCAGTTTTAGTCAACAAACAGACATGTCATTTGGTCAAGCTTATATCTCATGGCAAAACACGATTTTAGATGTTAGCATGCAAATTAAATACATCAAGGAACATATAAACTAACATAATCCAGAATACCAAATCCTAAATAAATTTCTAGTTCACTCTACGTAATTCCGTTTAGCTTTGAAAACAGTTTCAGCACACTTTAAAAGCCAATTCTTCGTTTTGACGCAACAAGAGCGTTACAAAAGCTTTTGATGCAAATCTTTAGTCTAATATGCATGATTTTTCACAAGGAATACAATGGTATAGAATTCATTATCCAAATCATAAAGCACACAACTCAGAAAATTCGTACATCATGCAAAACCCTAACGACAACTTCGTTTAAGCATAACTTGAGCATACGATAACGAAAACATGCGAAATCAAAGTCTAAACTTATTAATTTTTTGAGATATATCCATATAGATATAATACAAAATTAGTACATAAACCAATTTGATCAGATTCATAACATACAAATTCGTGATTCATAGCAACGACAACAATCGAGCAATTTAACGACTAACGACAACTCTAATCGCATGTGATTGAGAACTAGACATCAATACACTATGTAATTGATATAAAAAATGATCTAATAAAATTAGGGTTAATGATTTTACCTAAATCAAGCAATTGCAAGTAGTATTAGATAGCCCTTCTCGCGTAGATGGAGAATATACGATTTATTTTTCGATCGGGCAAGAGATGAGAGAGCTAGATGATGATGAAGATGGAGATGGTGATGATGTTTAGGCTGCAAAATTTGTGTCTGAATGGGAGGGAGGAAGAAAATGAGTTGTGCCCTTTCTTTTAGTTGTTAAATGAGGCTTAAGGTGGATTAAACTTGGACTAGTTAGGATTAGTTGCCCAAATTTAATCAAATGGACTCCATGGGGAGGGTTTGGACGACTAGCCCACCAAGGGAAGGTTTCTTGGGCTTAATTTAACTATTTAGATCATTCCTTGGGTAGCTCGTTAGATGTCATTGGTCAAAACCGCAAACCGGAACCTTAATTGAGCGTTCTAGCAAATTCTACACGTTTTAAATTTATAAAACTTCCAATAAATTGAAAGTACTTTAAAAACATAATAATTATATAATATAATTATTAAAAGTGAATTATATTATGTTTTGGTTTGCTTGTAGGCTAATTGTGGTTCGTTTCTAGTTGCCGTTAACCATACCGAGTTCCCGAAACGTTAACCGGTCGTTAAAACGCATCCCACCAAGTTTAATTCATTAAATATATAATAAATTAAATATGTTTTTCATAAAGTCAATAATTATTAAAAATAATTACTTTATCGTTTTTCTGAGTTCCGTAAACTGAAAAGCTTTCTAGGCGATTTTCTTAATCGTGTCGTTTTCTAGGTATTTCATCATTCGAAACAAGTTCGTCAATTAATATAAACATATTAACTCAAGTAATCCACTAGGATCAAGTATGCATTTAAATCCATTAAACACATAAAGTTCTAAGTCATCACCGTTAAATATTTAACGGACAAGTAACGATAGTAACGGAAAAAGTCGGGTTGTTACATATATACTCCGAATAAGATAGTTATATAAATAAGAATCGAACAAGGTTATGAACAAGGTTACTGCCTCAAATTTAGTAGATAAACCTACTGGAAAAATAAGAAAATAATCTTGAGCTTCAAAGGATCCTTGATGGCTTGAAAGTTCTTGAAGTAGAATCATGGAATGAAAATAAGTTCAAGTAAGATTACTAATTGATTTAAGATATATATGTTTATAGAATTTAATCAAAGCTTAAATATGGTTATTACCTTGATTTAGAATGAACACCTACTGAGATAAATGAAGGTTTCTTGATGTTGGATGATTACTTGAAATGGATTACAAGTTTGAAAGCAAACTACTTCAAATTGGATGACTATCTTGATGTGTTCCTGATCAATCTTTCTTATGATGATTCTAACTTAGTTTTTGATGAAGATGATGATTAGTTTGCTGGATAATTCGTTCTTGAGTGTGTGTGTGTATCTGTGTGTGTGTTAAGAGAGAATTTAGAAAGAAAATTGGAAATGAAATGAAGTGAATGGTGAGTGGTGAGTGGTGAGTGGGGTTAAAAGGAGTTCTAGTTTTGTTTTCTTGCTCATAAGTCATGCTAGTTGTCTAATGGTTAGTTTCACATATTTGTTGACTATCTAGGGCTACTAAGAGCTGATCATTATGTGTATATACCAATAGTATATACATCTAGAAGCTGGGTATTATACGGGTACAAATACCGTACGAATACTAGTAGAATTCTTGATGAAAACGAATGGAAATATGATTATAGATGTAATACCCCGTCAAAATCCACTAACGGTGTATTAACTCCGGTCCCACAGTTTAGCGGTCACGCCCTCTATATGAGACGTTTCCGAAAAGTATTCGCATTAAATATCAAAGTAAAGTCATTTATTAATGAAATGTATCTGAAAAATAGTTGACATAAATATCCAACTTAAGTAAAGCCAAAACATTATTTGAAACGACAGTTTTCAATGCGAATATATGTTCTGAAAATAAATCATAACGAAAAAATGCTGGACAACATCCAGTACTAGCAGCAAACAAGAAATCATGACAACTCTGCAAAGCGGAAGCTATACCTCTATGAACCTGTGATAAAAATATGCAAAATGTTAACAAAAAACGTTGAGTGAATCTATAGGTTTAGTAAAGCATTTCGTAAGTTTAGGCCACGAGATTTCTGAAATAAGCATCGTAAAAAGTATACATTATCATGAGCACTTTATTATAAAACTTTAACCCGCGGATAGCTAAAGCGCTACACGTCTCTCCTTTACCCTTTCTAAGCATACACCGATCAAGTGTACAAGTTACAACAGAATAAGTACCTCGTAGGTTGAGGCGAGGTTTGTCAAACCTAACGGTACCGTCCCTATAAGTCGAGCTTACATAAAGTAATTAATATAATCAAGCTAAGGGATTTCTGATCTGAACTCATATGTATATGTTTAAGTTACTCGTTCCTAATATGTAAAACATTTGTAAAAAGCATATTATCTCATCCCTGTAAAAAGTAGTAGGGACTGTAGACTCACCTTAGCAAAAGCACTAAAATCTCTTAGTAAAATCGTATAGTAGTCGAACAATCACGACCAAACAATGGAACCTATTCACATAGGTAACCTTAAGTATACATATAGGTCACACTATGTCAACTCATAGTGTACGTATAGTCCTAGTGCTCAGACTGACTCAATAAGCAAGTAAAAGTCAACTAGTCCAAGCAAGTCAACCAAAGTCAAACCAAAAGTCAACTCGATCAAAGTGGTCAACTAAAGTCAAAAATCTCAGTAGGTCATGCAAACATGGTCAACATGTCAAACCTAGGTCAAGTAACATGTTACAGCTCATAGTTCAACAATTTGCACATTCGCAGTTTATCGTATGTCCTTAAAATATGCGCATCGTAGAAAGAAACGAGTATAACTCTTAGCACATAGTTCATGAAAATATGGAAAACTCTATATCACAACTAGACTCAAAATCAATTCTAAAAATTCTGGCCAGGGCCTCATACGATGTCTACAAGTTAGGTTTCAGAAAGGATCTATTTGCGGTTTACCAAATCAGTTTCTGCACGCGCATCAGTTTTGAAACATTTCTCATAATATATTGAAAATAGATTTTAATGAACGGCCAGTTGGAGATAACTAAAAACACTCCAAAGTTTCATTGATAAAATTATCTAAGACATTCATTTAGCCAATTTTTACAGATTTTCCATTCTTTACAGACCCTTCAGTTTTAGTCAACAAACAGACATATCATTTGGTCAAGCTCATAACTCATGGCAAAACACGTTTTTAGAAGTTAGCATGTAAATGAAATACACTAAGGAACATATAAACTAACATACTCCAGAAGATCATGGTCTCAATAAATTTCTAGTTCACTCTATATAATTTATTTCGCATTCGAAAACAGTTTCAGCACACTTTAAAAATCAAATCTTCGTTTTGACACACCGAGAGCATTACAAAAGGTTTTGACGCAAATCTTAAGTCTAACATGCATGATTTTTCACAAGGAATAAAGTGGTATACAATTCATTTGCCATATCATAAAGCACATAACTCAGAAAATTCGGATTACAAGCATAACCTAGTCAAAACTTCGATGTAGCATATCTTGAGCATACGATAATGAAATCAAGCAAAATCAAAGTCCAATCTTATTAATTTTTCGACACCTATCCATCTAGATATAATACAAGATCAGTATCTAAGTAAATTTTATCAGATCCATAAGATACAAATTCGTTTTTCATGCAAACAACATCAATCGAGCAATTAAACGATAAACAACAACTCTATACATTATCAATTGAGCACTAGACTTGATTACACTATGTAATTGACAAAAAAAAACTGATTTAGAAAAGTTAGGGTTATCAAATATACCTTAGAATCACAAATTGCAAGTACGTACGCGTAGAGAATGACGATAGGAACAACGTTAATGCTTAAACTTTCTTCTAATTTTGAGTTTTGGTGTGTGTGTGTGTGTGTGGGCTGCAGTCGACGAGCAAGGGGAGGAGGGGGAGAAGTAATCGGCCAAAAATAATAGGGTTTAGGAATAATTATTAGTGTTAAGCTTCTATATATACTCCAAGGTTAGGGCCTAATCAAGCTACTAGTGATCCAATAAGCCAAACTATAGTTCATTAAGGGGTGATGGGGTGGTTTCGGCCGAATGTCCCTACAAGGGGTGTTCTGGGCTCGGCTTTCGTTAATTCTTGGTATGCGCGTGGTCCGTTTTGAGTGCCGTTAACCGTACCGGATCTCCGGAACGTTAACTAGTCGTTGAAACGCAATCACCGGATTTAATTTATTAAATAAATAATAAATTAAATAAGTTCTTCTTAAAGTCAATAATTATTAAAAATAATTATTTTATCGATTTTCTAAGTTCCGTAAACTGAAAAGCTTTCTAGGCGATTAACTTAATCGTGAAGTTTTCTAGTTATTTCGTTATCCGAAACAAGTTCATAAATTAATATAACATATTAATTCAAGTAATCCAATAGGATCAAGTATGCATTTAAATCTATTAAACACACAAATTCTAAGTAAACACCGTTAAGTATTTAACGGACAAGTAACGATAGTAACGGAAAAAGTCGGGTTGTTACATTACCCACCTGTTATGAAAAATTTCATCCCGAAATTTTAGTGCACGCCGCCGTAGTCATCCCCTCGGGAAACAGTTGCGAATACTTTTGTCTCATCTGATCTTCACGTTCCCACGTGAATTCTGGTCCTCTACGGGCGTTCCATCGAACTTTAACTATCGGGATTCTGCTTTGCTTTAGCTGCTTGACCTCACGGTCCATAATCTCAATAGGTTCTTCAATGAAATTAAGCTTAGGATCAACTTGTATCTTTTTTAAAGGAATTACCAAACTTTCATCCGATAAGCATTTCTTCAAGTTTGAAACATGGAAAGTGTCGTGAATTTCACTGAGTTCTTGCGGTAGTTTCGGTCTGTACACTACCGGTCTAATTCTTTCGATAATCTCAAACGGTCCAATATATCTCGAACTTAGCTTGCCTCTTTTGCCAAAACGCACTACACCCTTCCAGGGCGATACTTTGAGCATAACTTTATCTCCAACCTGAAATTCCAAATCTCGCCTTCTAACGTCGGCATAACTCTTTTGACGACTTCATGCCGTTTTCAATCTCTCTTGTATCTGCACTATCTTCTCAGTTGTCTCGTGTATAATCTCGGGACCAGTCAATTGACTATCCCCTAACTCAGTCCAACATACGGGTGATCTGCACTTCCTGCCATACAGTGCTTCAAAAGGTGATGCCTTTATGCTTGCGTGATAACTGTTGTTATAGGAAAATTCTGCTAACGGTATATGTCTATCTCATCCAATTCCAAAATCCATAACACATGCCCTCAACATGTCCTCTAATGTTTGGATGGTTATCTCGCTTTGTCCATCAGTTTGCGGGTGATATGTTGTACTCATATCTAAATGGGTTCCCATTGCCTCTTGCAACGCTTGCCAGAATCTAGATGTAAATTTGCTGTCTCTGTCAGAAATAATGGATATCGGCACTCCATGTTGAGAAACCACTTCCTTGATATAGATCTGTGCCAACTTCTCCATCTTATCCATTTCCTTAATCGGTAGAAAATGAGTTAACTTTGTGAGACGATCAATGATAACCCAAATTGTATCATAACCTCCCACAGTCTTGGGTAACTTGGTGATAAAATCCATAGTAATACATTCCCATTTCCACTGGGGAATCTCCGGTTGTGTCAGCAGTCCTGACGGTTTCTGATGCTCTACCTTAACCTTAGCGCACGTTGAGCACTTACCAACATAGGTTGCAATATCAGCTTTCATATTAGGCCACCAATACAGTGCCTTAAGATCTTGATACATCTTTTTAGATCCAGGGTGAATAGAATACCTCGTCTTGTGTGCCTCATCTAGCACTAGTTCCCTTAATCCTCCAAACTTCGGTACCCAAATTCTGTCTATGAAGTATCAAGTTCCATCTTCTCGAATGACAAACTTCTTATCTGCTCCTCTAACTGACTCAGTAGCTACGTTTCCTTCTTTCAATGCCTCTAGTTGTGCATCACTTATCTGAGAAGTAAGGTTCATTCGAACAGTCATGTTCAACGCTCTAACTCGGAGAGGTTTAACCTTTTCCTTCCTACTCAAGGCATCTGCAACCACATTAGCCTTACCAGGATGATAGCAAATCTCTCAGTCGTAGTCATTCAATACCTCTATCCAGCATCTCTGTCTCATATTAAGCTATTTTTGGTCGAAAATATGCTGTAAACTCTTGTGATCGGTGAAAACAGTAAACTTAGTACCATACAAATAGTGTCTCCACATCTTCAGCGCAAATACTACAGCACCAAGTTCCAAGTCGTGCGTAGTGTAGTTCTGTTCATGTATCTTCAGTTGTCGTGATCCATAAGCAATCACTTTCTTACGTTGCATCAACACGCAACTAAAACCCTGTCGTGAAGCATCACAGTAAATCAGGAAATCCTCATTTCCTTCAGGCAAAGACAAAATCGGTGCAGTAGTTAATTTCTCTTTTAACAACTGAAATGCGGACTCGTGTAGCTCAGTCCACTCATACTTCTTACCCTTGTGAGTGAATGCTGTTAACGGTTGGGAAATAGTATAAAATCCCTCAATGAATCTTCTATAAAAACCGGCAAGACCTAAGAATTGTCGTATCTGCGTCGGCGACTTAGGCGTCTCCCATTTCTTAACCGTTTCTATCTTCGCAGGATCAACTTGAATACCATTGATGTAACGACCCGAATTTTTCCATGAATATATTATATGAGATTATTATTTACATGATTAAATGTTTCCAACAAGTTAAGCAATCAAATTTGTTAAGAGTTGATTAATTGAAACGGATTTTACATAAACGTTTGACCACCCAGTTTGTCTGACGATTCACGAACGTTAAAACTTGTAAAAATGACATGATGATATATATATGGACATATATATATATATATATATATATATATATATATATATATATATATATATATATATATATATATATATATATATATATATATATATATATATATATATATATATATATATATATATATATATATATGTATATTTAACATGATATGATGATATGTAAGTATCTTATTAAGTATATTAACAATGGGTTAAATACATAAAATGAGACTACTAAATTAAGGAATTCTAAACAATATATATATAACGATTATCGACGTAATAACATATTAATTAAAATAAATACATATGTATCGTGTTAAGATATATTAATACACTATGTTTAACATAATAAAATGATAATTAAGTATATCATTAAGTGTATTAACCATGAACTATATACATAAAATGAGACTACTAACTTAAGGGTTTCGAAACAATATATACATGTAACGATTAACGACGAAATAACGACTTAATTAAAATGTATATATATGTAATGTATTAAGAAGTGTTAATACACTTTTGAAAGACTTAAATACATATATCAAAATACTTATACTTGACAAAGATAGTTGTAATCGTATTCTAGTTCGTTTTCATCAAGAATTCTTCTCGTATTCATACGGTATTTTCATCCATATAATACCCAGCTTCTAGATGTATATACTATTGGTATATACACTTAATGATAAGCTCTTAGCAGCCCTTGATGAGTCAAAAAACATGTGGAACCAACCATTAGACAAATAGCATGACTTATGAGCAAGAAAATAAAACAAGAACTCCTTTTAACCCCACTCACCACTCATCATTCACTTCATTTCATTTCCAATTTCTTTCTAATTCTCTCTCAAAACACACACACCCCCTCAAGAACGAAATTTCCAGTAAACTAATCATCAACTTCATCAAAAACTTCTTCAAGAATCAAGCTATAATCATCATAGGAAGAACACTTCAAGAACACTTCGAAAATCCTTTCAAATTTGCTAGATTACTTTCAATCTTTCAAATCCATTTCAAATAATCTTCCAACATCAAGAAATCTTCATTCATATCAGTAGGTATTCATTCTAAATCAAGGTAATAATTATATTTAAGCTTTGATTAAATTCTATAAACATAACTATCTTAAATCAAGTGGTAATCTTACTTGAACTTGTTTTCGTGTCATGATTCTACTTCAAGAACTTCCAAGCCATCAAAGATCCTTTGAAGCTCAAAATTGTTTCTTGTCTTTTCCAGTAGGTTTGCCTACTATACTTGAGGTAGTAACAATGATCATAACCTCATTCGATTCTTACTTATATAACTATCTTATTCGAAGAAAATAACTTGTAATCACTAGAACATAGTTTAGTTAATTCTAAACTTGTTCGCAAACAAACTTAATCCTTCTAACTTGACTTTAAAAACAACTTCACACATGTACTATATCTATATGATATTCTAACATAAGGATTTAAAACTGGAAAACACGAAGAACACCGTAAAACTGGACATACGCCGTCGTAGTAAAACCGGGGGCTGTTTCGGGTTGGATAATTAACAACTATCTTAAACTTTGAATTTAAAGTTGGTTTCCTGAGAAAATGATATTTCATATTAAAATGATAAGATATCTAAAAATGGTGGTTAAACTCAAAGTAGAAACATGTTTTTCAAAATGGTCATCAAGGTGTCGTTCTTTCGACAGATATGACTACTCTTTACAAATAGACTTATAACCTATAACTCCGACTATAAACCACCATTTTTTTGTTTAGTTTTATAAAATAGAGTTCATTAAAAAACCATAGCAATTTAATTCACTCAAAACCAATTTGTAACGAAGATGATATGGGCAAAACAATATTGGTTAAAAATGGCTAAAATGACTACGGGATTGTTTTTACAAAATCTATACTAACCATATCCTAGCTAAATTTTCTTGTATTATACATGTATTTAAACATTTCATGACTAACTTGACAACTAAAATCATCAACACGTAAATAAAAATATGATGTGAATGTATTTCTATCATACTTTTCTTGTATTATACATGTATTTAAACATTTCGTGAATCGATCTGTGACCAAGTCTGATTTTCAACGAATTGAAAATCTGTGCAAGTGAGTTATAGTCCCATTTTTACTATCTAATATTTTTGGGGTGAGAATACATGCAGTTTATAAATGGTTTACAAAATAGGCACAAGTAATGAAACTACATTCTATGATGGATTTGTTATACCGAATATCCCTATGTTTCTTTTCGCTTGGTAACTTAATAATTAGTGTACGCACTAATTAGCGTGAATCCTAAAGATAGATCTATGGGTACTAACACCCCTCATTCTAGAAAATGGAATGCTTTAGTACTTCGATTATTATACAGATGATACTTGTATATACAGATGTTTATTCATGTACGTTTGGGGATATTCTTTATGCATTTTTTTTAATGTCGATTACCAGGCAATTTATCATATGAATGATTTTTACAGATGGTTATTCCTGTATGTTTATGAAAGAAATCTTGTGGCCTATTACTATAATTTGATATATAGGTTAAACCTATAACTCACCAACATTTTTGTTGATATTTTAAGCATGTTTATTCTCAGATGATTATTAAAGACTTCCGCTGTTGCATGCTATTAAAACAAGATTTGGAGTCGACATGCTTGTATTATATTGTTTAAAACTGCATTCGGGATATCTTTATTGTAACATATTATTAAGCCATTTTGTAATGGTCGTGTGTAACGTATATTTGTAGATTATCATTGATTGATAATCTATATTATGTCTTTTAAACCTTTGTCGATAAAAATAAAGGTTATGGTTTGTTTTTAAAACGAATGCAGGCTTTGAAAAATGTCTCATATAGAGGTCAAAACCTCATAATGAAACCAATTAATATGAAACGTTTATAATCAATATGAACGGGGCATTTCAGTTGGTATCAGAGCGTTGGTCTTAGAGAACCAGAAATTTGCATTAGTGTGTCTAATCGAGTTTGTTAGGATGCATTAGTGAGTCTGGACTTCGACCGTGTCTATTTTAAAAATGATTGCTTAACACTTTTGTTGGAAACTATATATACTTAACATGTAAACATTATGTGATATATTAATCTCTTAACATGCTTGCTATTATGTGTTAGATGACTTCATCCGATCACGCTAGGCTATCAAACGACTCCGATTACAGTAGTCATTCAAGCGACTTAGATATTGAGTCAAAATCTTCAACCAATGTACCAAAGTTAAAAATGGTCGATGGTGTCTCATCTGAGGAAGAAAAATACTGGGAAGATTTCCAATTTCCTGAGGAACCGGAAGAGAATCCCGATGAGGATTCCGATGAAGTGATAGAAATTACACCGACTCAGTTTAATAAAAAGAAAAAGGGGAAATCTCCATCTATCAAGATAGAGAAACCCGATCCCAAGCCCGATGGACCATTAGTTATCAGGAATAACCCAGACCGTTCATACCGTAAACACCCGTATCACTTAAACTTTAATTATCGACTGGAACATCTCAGAGACTAGGTTCTTCTGAAAAGGGTGTGAAAATGACTGCTCGTATTAGGGGCGGTATGGGTATTGGTAAGAAATTAGCTGAACGAACTAAGTTAGAAGAGGAAGAAACAAGTGAGTCCGATTGACGAGTTCGTAGTAATGAGTATTACCATGTCTTGTAATATATGTATGATAATGTACTTGTATTTTTATGCTATATGTGAAATTGCTTGTAATGCATGTTATTTCTATCATCTTCTACAGACCTAAGTATAACTTTCATCTCTTTTACAGTATAAAATGAAATACAAAATGGACATTAGGGATAGACAACCAAATATTTTAGAAGATCTTCCACAGGATATGATTGTTGAAATCTTGTCTAAAGTTGGTCAGGATTTATTGGCCCAATTATTTATGGTGAAGTCGGTTTGCAAAGCATTTGAAACGCATTCCGAGCATGCTTTGGTTTATGAAAGGCTTTCCTTTGACTGGTGGTGTATCTCACCTTGGGGAGACCATAAGTTGGCCCGTATTTTCTTTATGGCAACATATTATGGAAACCCTAATGAGATTTTTCGCTATCGTTTAAGGACTTATTTCAATTCTATATACCCTTATATAGGACTTCATTATTTAGAAAAAGATTCAAATATACAACTAAAAGAAGCATGTTACGTTTATGGGTTAATTATGTTTGCTTCTCACCAAACTGAGAAAAAGAACATCGGGATACATCTTCTTAATAGAACATTTTCACTAGTAACGAATTTAGTTGTTGAGGTGAGGACCAAGGCTTTTGATTTATTACGACGCTGTTGGGTATTATGTAACCCCCATCCTTTCGACGACATCACAACGTGATGTACTATCAAGGGCCACAACGGTTATTTTTCACTGGACATGGGTTGGGAAATAATACTAATTAAACCGAAATGCATGTCTTGTTTTTGGTCCTATGAGTTACGTGTTTTTACTGAACGGTTTGAGTTTAACTACAATTGTCTTAAAAGTTGTTGTGTATTATAGTTATCGTGTGCTATGTAATATAGTAGTATTTTATGATTGTAAGATATTGTACTAAAAGTTTAAGAGTGAAGTATTAATGTATTTAGTTTTTCATGATAGAATTGTAGTAGTTAATTGTGTGTTAGCTAATAAGTATGAACTTTAAAGGGTAGGTATTACCCGAATTATAAAACGCTAATATGAAGAAAAGGCTTTTATAATAATAAGTTCATATTATGCTACAAATACTAATGACTACTCCTAATATTCTATATGATTAACTTAACTCTTTTGGCTATCTTTGAAGGAAATGGCACCGACTACCAGACAAACCCTGAACATGAACGGGGAAGAATTCCGTACCTTTCTTGCTGCGAGCATAGCCGCAGTGCAAGCTGCATTGCACAACAACAATCACTCAGGATCTAGCAGTGGAGTTAACTCCACAGGAAATCGTGTAGGATGCTCCTACAAGGCTTTCACAGCCTGTAAACCCCTTGAGTTCGATGAAACCGAAGGACCAGTCAGACTGAAACGGTGGACCGAGAAGGTCGAATCTGTATTTGCTAGCAAATGTACTGAAGAGGATAGGGTGAAGTATGCCACGCATACTTTCACAAGTACTGCGTTAACATGGTGGAACACCTATCTCGAGCAGGTGGGATAAGAAACTGCTTACGCACTACCTTGGTCAGCATTCAAACACATGTTGAATGAGCAGTACCGTCCCAGGAATGAGGTCAATAAGCTCAAGACAAATCTTAGAAAACTATGAACGCAAGGAAATGATATCACCACATATGAGCGACGATTCACATAATTGTCTCTAATGTGTCCTAGTATGTTTGAGGACGAAGAAGAACAGATCGACGCGTTTGTGAAGGGGCTGCCAGTGAGAATTCAGGAGAACGTAAGTGCATCCGCACCTACCTCATTGCACAATGCAAGTAGAATGGCTCACAAACTCATGGGCCAGATTGAGGGAAGAAATAAAGAACAGACGGTCGGGGAGGCGAAAATAAAAGAAGGCAAGAGGAAGTGGGAAGAAACTAGGGACAAAGGTCACTAATTCTACAACAACAACAATTACAACAACAACCGCAACATTTATCGCAACAACAATCGCAACAAAAATCGTAACCCCAACAACAACAACAGCTACAACAACTGTCCCAACAAAAACAACAACAACAACAACAACAACAGCTAGAACAACCGTCCCAACAACAATAACAACCGCAATAACAACAATCCCAATAACAACAACAATGACAACAAGAGGCAGAAAATTCCGTGCCAAAGGTGTGAAGGATACCATCCAAATTGGTTCTG
Source organism: Rutidosis leptorrhynchoides (assembly GCF_046630445.1). Classification (NCBI taxonomy): domain Eukaryota; kingdom Viridiplantae; phylum Streptophyta; class Magnoliopsida; order Asterales; family Asteraceae; genus Rutidosis; species Rutidosis leptorrhynchoides. The sequence goes on from NC_092335.1 coordinate 475,639,337, forward strand.
TATAACAGTATGTACCAACTGTAATAGAAATGGTCACAGTGCGGTGAAGTGTGAACTCTACGGATCAACAGCTTACAAGAACACAGGAACGAATAATGTAGGAACGAGTAATGGAGCCGTTGTCTGTTATGGATGTGGAAAATCGGGCCATATTAGGAGCAAGTGCCCGAACCAAGGGAATGCTAATGGACAAGGCCGTGGAAGAGTCTTTAACATAAATGCAACAGAAGTGCAGGAAGACTCGGAGCTTGTTACGGGTACGTTTCTTATTGATGAAAAACCTATTTATGTTTTATTTGATTCGGGTGCGGATAGAAGCTATATGAGTAGAGATTTTTGTGTCAAATTAAGTTTCCCATTAACACCGTTGGATAATAAGTGTTTACTTGAATTAACAAATGGTAAACTAGTTAAAGCCGATAAAATATGCCAGAACTGAAAAATTAAACTGGTTGGCGAAACATTTAAAATTAATTTAATACCGGTAGAATTTGGGAGTTTTGATGTAATAATAGGCATGGACTGGATGATCAAGGAGAAAGCAGAGATCGTTTGTTACAAGAATGCGATTTACATTCTGCGCGAGAAGGGAAAACCCTTAATGGTGTACGGAGAAAAGGGTAACGCGAAGTTAAATCTTATTAGTAGCTTGAAGGCGCAAAAGCTAATAAGGAAAGGTTGCTATGCAATTTTAGCACACGTCAAGAAGGTCAAACTCGAAGAAAACAACATCAATGATGTTCTCATCGCAAAGGAATTTCCCGATGTATTTCCGAAGGAATTACCGAGACTACCTCCACACCGATCTGTTGAATTTCAAATAGATCTTGTACCGGGAGCTGCACCGATAGCTCGTGCTCCTTACAAACTTGCACCCAGCGAAATGAAGGAACTACAAAGCCAATTACAAGAGCTTTTGGAGCGTGGTTTCATTTGACCAAGCACATCACCGTGGGGAGCTCCTGTGTTGTTTGTCAAGAAGAAGGATGGTACGTTCAGGTTGTGTATCGACTACCGAGAGTTGAACAAGCTTACCATCAAGAACCGTTATCCACTACCGAGAATCGACGATTTATTTGACCAACTGCAAGGTTCGTCAATTTATTCGAAGAGTGATTTACGTTCCGGTTATCATCAAATGCGGGTGAAGGAGGATGATATCCCAAAGACTGCTTTCAGGACGCGTTACGATCATTATGAGTTTATGGTTATGCCATTTGGATTGACTAACGCACCAGCTGTGTTTATGGACCTCTTGAACAGGGTGTGTGCGCCATATCTAGACAAATTTGTCATTGTTTTCATCGATGACATACTTATTTACTCTAAGAATGACTAAGAGCACGAAGAACATTTGAAAATGGTGCTAGAATTGTTGAGGAAGGAAGAACTGTACGCTAAGTTTTCTAAGTGTGCATTTTGGTTAAAAGAAGTACAATTCCTCGGTCATGTAGTAAGCAAGGAAGGCATTCAGGTTGATCCGGTAAAGATTGAATCTATAGAAATGTGGGAAACCCCAAAAACTCCAACGCACATACGTCAATTCTTAGGATTGGCTGGTTATTACAGAAGATTCATCCAAGATTTTTCCAGAGTAGCAAAACCCTTAACTGCATTAACGCATAAAGGGAAGAAATTTGACTGGAAGGATGAACAAGAGAATGCATTCGATTGTTGAAGAAAAAGTTAACTACGGCACCTATATTGGCATTGCCTGAAGGAAATGATGATTTTGTGATTTATTGTGATGCTTCAAAGCAAGGTCTCAGTTGTGTGTTAATGCAACGAACGAAGGTAATAGCTTATGCATCTAGACAATTGAAAATTCACGAGCAGAATTATACGACTCATGATTTGGATTTGGGCACTGTTGTTTTTGCATTGAAGTTGTGGAGACATTACTTATATGGGGTCAAGAGTATCATATATACTGACCACAAAAGTCTCCAACATATATTTGATCAGAAGCAACTGAACATGAGGCAATGTAAGTGGGTTGAGCTACTAAATAATAATGACTGTGAGATTCGTTATCATCCGGGGAAGGCGAATGTGGTAGCCGACGCTTTGAGTAGAAAGGAAAGAGAACCTTTGCGTGTAAAAGCTATGAATATAATTATTCATACTAACCTTACTACTCGAATAAAAGAGGTGCAACAGGGGGTTTTGAAAGAAGGTAGTTTTGAAAAGGAAATACCCAAAGGATTGGATAAACAACTTACTATTCGGGAGGACGGAACCCGGTATTTGGCTGAAAGAATTTGGGTACGAAAGTTTGGGGATATGAGAGAAATGGTACTTAGGGAAGCACATAAAACTAGATACTCAATACATCCCGGAGCGGGGAAAATGTACCAAGATCTCAAGAAACACTTTTGGTGGCCGGGTATGAAAGCTGATATTGCTACATACGTAGGAGAATGTTTGACTTGTTCTAAAGTCAAAGCTGAACATCAGAAACCATCAGGTCTACTTCAACAACCTGAAATCCCGGAATAGAAATGGGAAAACATTGCCATGGATTTTATTACTAAATTGCCAAGAACTGCAAGTGGTTATGATACTATTTGGGTAATAGTCGATCGTCTTACCAAGTCAGTACACTTTCTACCAATGAGAGAAGAAGATAAAATGGAGAAATTGGCACGACTATACTTGAAGGAAGTCGTCTCCAGACATGGAATACCAATCTCTATTATCTCTGATCGGGATGGCAGATTTGTTTCAAGATTTTGGCAGACGTTACATCAAGTATTGGGAACTCGTCTAGACATGAGTACTACCTATCATCCACAAACTAATTGGCAGAGTTAAAGGACGATACAGACACTTGAAGACATGCTACGAGCATGTGTTATTGATTTTGGAAATGGTTGGGATCGACATCTACCATTAGCAGAATTTTTCTACAACAACAGTTATCACTCGAGTATTGATGAGGCACCGTTCGAGTCACTTTATGGTAGGAAGTGCATATCTCCAATTTGTTGGAGCGAGGTGGGGGATAAATAGATTACGGGTCCGGAGATTATCCACGAAACTACTGATAAGATCATTCAGATTCAACAACGGTTGAAAACAGCCAGGAGTCGGCAAAAAAGCTACGCCGATGTCAGAAGGAAACCTTTAGAATTTGAGATTGGTGATATGGTCATGCTTAAGGTATCACCTTGGAAAGGTGTCATTCATTTTGGAAAATGGGGGAAACTAAACCCGAGATACATTGGGCCATTCAAGATTATTGATCGTGTTGGACCAGTGGCTTATCGACTTGAACTACCTCAACAAATCGCTGACGTACATAACACCTTCCACGTATTGAATTTGAAGAAATGCTTAGCTAAAGAAGATCTCACTATTCCTTTAGACGAAATTAAGATTGACGAAAAACTACAATTCGTTGAAGAACCCGTCAAAATAATGGATCGTGAGGTTAAAGGGCTTAAGTAAAGAAAAATATCAATCGCTAAGGTTCGATGGAATGCTCGTAGAGGACCTGAGTTCACATGGGAGCATGAAGATTAGATGATGCAGAAATACCCGCACTTATTCCCAGATGATGCGTCAACACCTGCAACTGCTTGAAATTTCGGGACGAAATTTATTTAACGGGTAGGTACTGTAACGACCTGAACTTTTCCATTAATATATTATATGAGATTATTATTTACATGATTAAATGTTTCCAACATGTTAAGCAATCAAATTTGTTAAGAGTTGATTAATTGAAACGGATTTTACATAAATGTTTGACCACCCAGTTTGTCCGATGATTCACGAACGTTAAAACTTGTAAAAACGACATGATGATATATATATATATATATATATATATATATATATATATATATATATATATATATATATATATATATATATATATATATATATATATATATATATATATATATAATTAACATGATATGATGATATGTAAGTATCTCATTAATTATATTAACAATGGGTTAAATACATAAAATGAGACTACTAAATTAAGGAATTCGAAACAATATATATATAACGATTATCGAAGTAATAACGTATTAATTAAAATAAATACATATGTATCATATTAAGATATATTAATACAATATGTTTAACATAATAAAATGATAATTAAGTATATCATTAAGTGTATTAAACATGAACTATATACATAAAACGAGACTACTAACTTAAGGATTTCGAAACAATATATACATGTAACGATTAACGACAAAATAACGACTTAATTAAAATGTATATATATGTAATGTATTAAGAAGTATTAATACACTTTTGAAAGACTTAAAGACATATATCAAAATACTTATACTTGACAAAGATAGTTGTAATCGTATTCTTGTTCATTTTCATCAAGAATTCTACTCGTATTCATACGGTATTTTCATTCGTATAATACTCAGCTTCTAAATGTATATACTATTGGTATATACACTTAATGATCAGCTCTTAGAAGCCCTTAATGAGTCAAAAAATATGTGGAACCAAACATTAGACAACTAGCATGACTTATGAGCAAGAAAACAAAACAAGAACTCCTTTTAACCCCACTCACCACTCACCACTCATCATTCACTTCATTTCATTACCAATTTCTTTCTAATTCTCTCTCAAAACACATACACACCCCCTAAAGAATGAAATTTCTAGTAAACTAATCATCATCTTCATCAAAAACTACTTCAAGAATCAAGCTATAATCATCATAGGAAGAACACTTCAAGAACACTTCGAAAATCCTTTCAAATTTGCTAGATTACTTTCAATCTTTCAAATCCATTTCAAATAATCTTCCAACATTAAGAAATCTTCATTCATATTAGTAGTTATTCATTCTAAATCATGGTAATAATTATATTTAAGCTTTGATTAAATTCGATAAACATAACTATCTTAAATCAAGTGGTAATCTTACTTGAACTTGTTTTTGTGTCATGATTCTACTTCAAGAACTTCCAAGCCATCAATGATCCTTTGAAGCTCAAGATTATTTATTGTCTTTTCTAGTAGGTTTACCTACTATACTTTAGGTAGTAACAATGTTCATAACCTCGTTCGATTCTTACTTATATAACTATCTTATTAGAAAAAAATAACTTGTAATCACTATAACATAGTTTAGTTAATTCTAAACTTGTTCACAAACAAACTTAATCCTTCTAACTTGACTTTAAAAACAACTTCACACATGTACTATATCTATATGATATGCTAACATAAGGATTTAAAACTGGAAAACATGAAGAACACCGTAAAACTGGACATACGCCGTCGTAGTAAAACCGGGGGCTGTTTCAGGTTGGATAATTAAAAACTATCTTAAACTTTGAATTTAAAGTTGGTTTTCTGATAAAATGATATTTCATATGAACATCATAACATATCTAAAAATGGTGGTTAAACTCAAAGTAGAAACATGTTTTTCAAAATGGTCATCAAGGTGTCGTTCTTTTGACAGATATGACTACTCTTTATAAATAGACTTGTAACCTATAACTCCGACTATAAACCACCACTTTTTTAGTTTAGTTTTAGAAAATAGAGTTCATTACAAAACCATAGCAATTTGATTCACTCAAAACTGATTTGTAACGAAGAAGATATGGGTAAAACAATATTGGTTAAAAATGGCTAAAATGACTACGGGATTGTTTTTACAAAATCTATACTAACCATATCCTAGCTAACTTTTATTGTATTATACATGTATTTAAACATGTCATGACTATATCCTTGTAATATACTAGTCTTGGTTAAGTCCGAGACAATATAATATAACCTTGATTGATTAAGACAAAAGTTATACAATACGTCCGATAAATCAAAAGACACCATGTACACAATACGTCTAGATTAATTCTAAGACAATAGTTGTACCTTGGGTCATGATTGAGTCTTGTACAATATGTATACAATATGTCTTGATTATTCTAGGGTGATATATTGGACTATATATATGGACTACTAACATTGGACTGCTAACATTGGACTACTAACGTTGGACTGCTAACTTGACAACTTAAATCATCAACACGTAAATAAAAATATGATGTGAATGTATTTCTATCATACTTTGATATATATGTATATATTTATTATAGGTTCGTGAATCGATCTGTGACCAAGTCTGATTTTCAACGAATTGAAAATCTGTGCAAGTGAGTTATAATCCCATTTTTAATATCTAATATTTTTGGGATGAGAATACATGCAGTTTATAAATGGTTTACAAAATAGGCACAAGTAATGAAACTACATTCTATGATGGATTTGTTATACCGAATATCCCTATGTTTCTTTTTGCTTGGTAACTTAATAATTAGTGTACGTACTACTTAGCGTGAATCCTAAAGATATATCTATGGGCACTAACACCTCCCATTCTAGAAAATGGAATGCTTTAGTACTTCGATTATTATACAGATGATACTTGTATATACAGATGGTTATTCCTGTACATTTGGGGATATTCTTTATGCATTTTTGTTAATGTCGGTTACCAGGCAATTTATCATATGAATGATTTTTACAGATGGTTATTCCTGTATGTTTATGAAAGAAATCTTGTGGCCTATTACTATAATTTGATATATAGGTTAAACCTATAACTCACCAACATTTTTTTTGACATTTTAAGCATGTTTATTTGTAGGTGATTATTAAAGACTTCAGTTGTTGCATGCTATTAAAACAAGATTTGGAGTCGACATGCTTGTATTATATTGTTTAAAACTGCATTTGGGATATCTTTATTGTAACATATTATTAAGCCATTTTGTAATGGTCGTGTGTAACGTATATTTGTAGATTATCATTGATTGATAATCTATATTATGTCTTTTAAACCTTTGTCGATAAAATAAAGGTTATGGTTTGTTTTTAAAACGAATGCAGGCTTTGAAAAACGTCTCATATAGAGGTCAAAACCTCGCAATGAAACCAATTAATATGAAACGTTTATAATCAATATGAACGGGGCATTTCAATTGACACCAATGATATGACCCAAAAATTGCACTTCTTGTAGCCAAAAATCACACTTTGAAAATTTCGCCTACAACTGCTCCTTCCTGAGCATCTCTAGCAGCAAACGGAGATGTTGTTCATGTTCTTTCTCATTCTTAGAATATACCAGAATATCGTCAATAAACACAATAACAAACTTGTCCAGATATGGCTTACACACACGGTTCATGAGATCCATTAACACTGCCGGTGCGTTCGTCAATCCAAACAGCATTACTGTGAATTCATGATGTCCATAGCGTGTCCTAAACGTGGTCTTCGGTATATCTGTCTCCTTTACTCTCATCTGATGATATCCTGACCTCAGATCAATCTTAGAGTAACATCCTGATCCTTGCAACTGATCAAACAGATCATCAATCCTCGACAACGAATATATATTCTTGATAGTCAACTTATTCAATTACCTGTAGTCGATACAGAGTCTCATAGATCCATCCTTCTTCTTTACAAAAAGAACAGGAGCTCCCCATGGTGAAGAACTCAGTCGAATGAATCCTTTATCTAAAAGCTCTTGTAGTTGACTAGACAGCTCTTGCAATTCTGAAGGTGCAAGTCTATATGGTGCGCACGCTACTGGTGCTGCTCCAGGTACTAAATCAATCTGGAACTCTACGTCTCTATGCGGAGGTAATCCGGGTAACTCATCGGGAAAAACATCGGGAAATTCTCTAACAATCGGCACATCTTCGAGTTTCTTGCCTTCAGATTCAGTTTTGCTCACGTGAACCCGCATAGCAAGACAACCCTTTCTTATGTGTCTCTGCACCTTCAAACAATTTATGAAGTGTAATGTTGTATTGCTTTGCTCTACATACACCATCAAAGGCTCATATTCGGTAACAGGTATGCGAATCGCTTTCTGGTGGCAAACTTAGCTAACCAATCCATTCCAACCACAAGGTCGAAACTTCCTAGCTTAATCGCTATCACATCTATTCTAAAAGACGTTCCAGCCAAAATCAAAGTACACTCATGATAGACCTTATCAGCTCTCATTAGATTACCATTCCCTAGTTCTATAGAGTATAAGTCTTCTAATGACGATACAAGATTCTTAAGATTATGGAAAAAATCTCTAGACACGAAGCTTCTATCAGCTCCAGAATCAAAAAGTACATAAACATGATGGTTATCAAGTAGAAACGTACCCGTGACTAACTTGGGATCATCACGAGCTTCACTGGAGTTAATGTTGAAAGCTCTTCCTCTGGCAGGTTCAGCACTCTTACTTGCAGTCGGACAATCCTTCTTAAAGTGACCAGCTTTTCTGCATCCATAGCACATATTTGAACCAGCTTTACATTCTGCGGCTAAGTGTCCATTCTTCTTACACTTATCACACTTCTCTATGCAATCTCCCGAATGATGGCTATTGCATTTCGTACACAACGGAAATCTTCTCTTATAGCCAGAATTGGTATTCGGAGTAGTAGTGTTGCCCTTGGTAGTATCTTGTTTCTTATAGGGCAGCTGGTTGTAGTTCTTTCCAGAGTTGTTGTTGTTATTCTATTTCCTCTTGTTGTCATAAGTCTTAGTCTCAGTTGTTGCAGGAGTCTTTCCTCGCTGTTCAACTTGATCCATCAACTCATTAGCCATCTCAATGGCCTCTTGAACAGTCCTTGGCTTCGAAGTAGTCACACTGCTTTGGATGTTCTTAGTTAATCCTTTCACATACAGATTGATCTTGCGGCGTTCAGGAGTAACAATGTTCGGGCACATAAGAGCAAGCTCGAAGAATCTCCTATTATAGCTGGCTAAGTCAGTACCAACTAGCTTCAAGTTCTGGAGTTCCCACTCCATCTTAACAATCTCATTATAAGGACAGTACTCTTCAATCATCCTTTGTTTCAAATCCTCCCATGAAGTCTCAAAAGCCTGACCATACCTACAGACTTTGCATACGTATTCCACCAAGTTAAAGCGCCATCTGATAGCTTACATGACGCAAACTTTGTCATATCTGCATCTCTACAACCGCTGATACGGAAAATAGACTCAAGCTTCTCGAACCAACGAGTCAAGCTGACTGGGCCTTCAGTACCAGTGAATATGTGCGGCTCGTAGCTCGTGAATGCCTTATACGTGCATCCTCCTTGATTCGTGTTGACATTGACATTGATGGGTTGTTGATCTTTGGTGTTGGTAGTGTTTGTGGTATCCTGGTTGGTCTGGTTTCGTTGATTGCTATTGGTTCCATTCCGGAGTTCAGCCATAGCTTCGGTTAGACCTTCGGAGATCCAACGACGAACATCAGCTTGGGTAACACTCTTTGGCGGCATTATCTTTTTGGTCAAGATAACACACCGGGTTCGCGTCAAATAAAATCAGTATATAAAAATATACTAGCAACGAGTAGTGATGCATAGTAAATACTATTAAATCATAAAGATTCTAGTAGTGCTAGTGGTAAGTAGTAGTAGTACGTAGTGCCTAGTAGTAACAGTAGTAATGACAGTGTACATTAGTAGCATTATCACTAAATAGCAACAGTGATAATAAACAATTCACAGCAGTAACTATTAACTTGTACCAAAATTGTAATGCATGATAAGCTATTAGTAAACCAAACACTTTAAGTAGCAAATTTCTCATTCATAATTCATGCATAACCAAAGAAAGTAAAATATCCCATGTCATAAGTATAAACCATAAAAGCAAAACCACATCTAGCAATGTATGTGCGAATAGCAAGTAATAAGCAGTAATATAAAATAGTATCTAGTAACGTGGAATAAGTCTAAACAAGCAGCTCTATTTCGGTTTTTGCAGTTCCTTCAACAAATACTCGACCATCTTCTCTTAGATTTCGAATCTTGACGTAAGGTTATCGGTGTTGTTGTCATTAGGAGTAGAAGTAGATGTATTAGGTTTAGAAGTGGAAGTAGAAGCGTCATAGGGATGATAACGATGAAACATCTCAAGTGATTGATTGTCATAGTGAAAACTCTTACAGAATGGGTTATTGGCTCGAGCAGGTCCTTTAGGTATCCTACGGTAGCCTCTCGGTCCGTAGGGGTTAGCAAAATCGGGATCAACAAAAGGTGATTGGGGGCCAGTAGGTGATTTAGGTAGTTCGGGTTCAGGTTCGGACTCGGGTTCGGGTTCCGGGTCCTCCTCGGGATCCTCCTCCGGTTCCTCTTCCGATTCTTCCTCTGGTTCCTCTTTCGACTCTTCTTTCGGTTCGGATTCCATCTCTGGTTCAGACTCAGTCTCATCCACGAACTCAATTATAGTGTTTCCTTGCGCTTGCACAGTCTCCTCGGATTCCGTGTCGGAGTCGGTAAGAATGATAGGGTTAGAAGAAGTCATCTGGCACTCAAGAAAACATGAAGTTAGTACACTTAGAAATCATACCATTCACATATAGTACCCAAATAAAGTAACAAGTAGTGTAACTATGGTTCATGTAACTTAACAAGTCTAGGGTTACAGTCCAGACTCAAAAGATGTCCTAAACTTCGACACTCTAATGCAGCCTAGTCCTAGGTAACCGATCTCCTCTGATACCAAATGTAATACCCCGTCAGAATCCACTAATGGTGTATTAACTCCGGTCCCACAGTTTAGAGGTCACGCCCTCTATATGAGACGTTTCCGAAAAGTATTCGCATTAAATATCAAAGTAAAGTCATTTATTAATAAAATGTATCCGAAAAACAGTTGACATAAATATCCAACTTAAGTAAAGCCAAAACATTATTTGAAACGACAGTTTTTAATGCGAATATATGTTCTGAAAATAAATCATGACGAAAACATGCTTGACAACATCCAGTACTAGCAGCAAACAAGCAATCATAACAACTCTGCAAAGCGAAAGCTATACCTCTATGAACCTGAGATAAAAACATGCAAAATGTCAACGAAAAACATTGAGTGAATCTATAGGTTTAGTAAATCATTTCGTAAGTTTAGACCACGAGATTTCTGAAATAAGCATCGTAAAAAGTATACATTATCATGAGCACTTGATTATAAAACTTTAAGCCGCGGATAGCTAAAGCGCTACACATCTTCCCTTTACCCTTTATAAGCATACACCGATCAAGAGTACATGTTACAACAGAATAAGCACCTCGTAGGTTGAGGCAAGGTTTGTCAAAACTAACGGTACCGTCCCTATAAGTCGAGCTTACATAAAGTAATTAATATAATCAAGCTAAGGGATTTCTGATCTGAACTCATATGTATATGTTTATGTTACTCGTGCCTAATATATAAAACATTTGTAAAAAGCATGTTATCTCATCCCTGTAAAAAGTAGTAGGGACTGTAGACGCACCTTAGCAAAAGCACGGAAATCTCTTAGTAAAATCGTACAGTAGTCACATAGGTTACCTTAAGTATACATATAGGTCACACTATGCCAACCCATAGTGTACGCATAGTCCTAGTGCTCAGACTGACTCAATAAGCAAGTAAAAGTCAACTAGTCCAAGCAAGTCAACCAAAGTCAACCAAAGTCAAACCAAAAGTCAACTCGGTCGAAGTGGTCAACTAAAGTCAAACATCTCAGTAGGTCATGAAAACATGTTCAACATGTCAAACCTAGGTCAAGTAACACGTTACAGCTCATAGTTCAACAATTTGCACATTCGTAGTTTATCGTATGTCCTTAAAATACGCGCATCGTAGAAAGAAACGAGTATAACTCTTTGCACATAATTCATGAAAATATGGAAAACTCCAGATCACAACTAGACTCAAAATCAATTCCAAAAAGTCTGGCCAGGGCCTCATACGATGTCTACAAGTTAGGTTTCAGAAAGGATCTATTTGCGGTTTACCAAATTAGTTTCTGCACGTGCATCAGTTTTGAAATATTTCTTATAAAATATTTAAAATAGATTTTAATGAATGGACAATTGGATATAACTCAAAACACTCCAAAGTTTCAGTACTAAAATAATCTAAGACATTCATTTAACCAATTTGTACAGATTTGCCATTCTTTACAGACCCTTCAGTTTTAGTCAACAAACAGACATATCATTTGTTCAAGCTCATAACTCATGGAAAAACACGTTTTCAGAAGTTAGCATGTAAATGAAATACACTAAGGAACATATAAAATAACATACTCCAGAAGATCATGGTCTCAATCAATTTCTTGTTCACTCTATATAATTTCTTTCGCATTCGAAAACAGTTTCAGCACACTTTAAAAATCAAATCTTCGTTTTGACACACCGAGAGCATTACAAAAGCTTTTGACGCAAATCTTAAGTCTAACATGCATGATTTTTCACAAGGAATACAGTGGCATATAATTCATTAGCCAAATCATAAAGCACATAACTCAAAAAATTCGGATTACAAGCATAACCTAGTCAAAACTTCGATCTAGCATATCTTGAGCATACGATAACGAAATCAAGCAAAATCAAAGTCCAATCTTATTAATTTTTCGACATCTATCCATCTAGATATAATACAAGATCAGTATCTAAGTAAATTTTATCAGATCCATAAGATACAAATTCATTTTTCATGCAAACAACATCAATCGAGCAATTAAACGATAAACGACAACTCTATACATCATCAATTAAGCACTAGACTTGATTACACTATGTAATTGACAAAAAAAAACTGATTTAGAAAAGTTAGGGTTATCAAATATACCGTAGAATCACAAATTGCAAGTACGTATGCGTAGAGAACGACGATAGGAACAAAGTTAATGCTTAAGCTTTCTTCTAATTTTGAGTTTTGGTGTGTGTGTGTGTGTGTGTGGGCTGCAGTCAACGAGCAAGGAGAGGAGGGGGAGAAGCAATCGGCCAAAAATAATAGGGTTTAGGAATAATTAGTAGTGTTAAGCTTCTATATATACTCCAAGGTTAGGGCCTAATCAAGTTACTAGTGATCCAATAAGCCAAACTAGAGTCCATTAAGGGGTTTCTGGGCTCGGATTTCGTTAATTCTTGGTACGCGCGTGGTCCGTTTCGAGTGTCGTTAACCGTACTGGGTCTCCGGAACGTTAACTAGTCGTTGAAACGCAATCACCGGGTTTAATTTATTAAATAAATAATAAATTAAATAAGTTCTTCGTAAAGTCAATAATTATTAAAAATAATTATTTTATCGATTTTCTATGTTCTGTAAACTGAAAATCTTTTTATGCGATTAACTTAATCGTGACGTTTTCTAGTTATTTCGTTATCCGAAACAAGTTCATAAATTAATATAACATATTAATTCAAGTAATCCAATAGGATCAAGTATGCATTTAAATCTATTAAACACACAAAGTTCTAAGTAAACACCATTAAGTATTTAACGGACAAGTAACGATAGTAACGGAATAGCTATCTTTGTTAAGTATAAGTATTTTGATATATGTATTTAAGTCTTTCAAAAGTGTATTAATACATCTTAATACATTACATATATATACATTTTAGTTAATTCGTTATTTCATTGTTAATCGTTAAATATATATATCGTTTCGAAACCCTTAAGTTAGTAGTCTCATTTTATGTATATAACCCATTGTTAATATACTTAATAAGATACTTACTTATCATTATATCATGTTATATATATATATATATATATATATATATATATATATATATATATATATATATATATATATATATATATCATGTCGTTTTTACAAGTTTTAACGTTCGTGAATCGTCGAATAAACTGGGTGGTCAAACGTTTACATAAAATCCGTTTCAATTAATCAAGTATTAACAACTTTGATTTCTTAACATGTTGGAAACATTTAATCATGTAAATATTAATCTCATATATATATATATTCATGCAAAAATACGGGTCGTTACAACTACCTCCACACCGATCCGTCGAATTTCAAATAGATCTTGTACCAGGAGCTGCACCGATAGCTCGTGCTCCATACAGACTGGCACCCAGCAAAATGAAGGAATTACAAAGTCAATTACAAGAACTATTGGAGCATGGTTTCATTCGTCCAAGCACATCACCGTAGGGAGCTCCTGTTTTGTTCGTTAAAAAGAAGGATGGTACGTTCAGGTTGTGTATCGACTACCGAGATTTGAACAAGCTTACCATCAAGAACCATTATCCACTACCAAGAATCGATGATTTATTTGATCAACTGCAAGGTTCGTCTGTTTATTCGAAGATTGATTTACGTTCCGGTTATCATCAAATGCGGGTGAAGGAGGATGATATCTGTAAGACTGCTTTTAGAACGCGTTACGATCATTATGAGTTTATGGTTATGCCATTTGGATTGTGATGTCGTAGCGTGGGGTTACGAAATATACTATATTTTTAATACGGAATGCTACAAAATTTAACAAGTTTTAATTAAATATTTACAAAATGGATATACCAAAACCTTGCTACAACACAATAGGCAGTGTACCTAGTCGCGAAGTAGTATAGTTTTTAGTAAGTCCGGTTCGTTCCACAGGGAGACGGGCTTATGAAACACTTATTTTTATATAATTATATTTGTACAAAATATATATAATTATATATAATAATATATAAAAGGAGAGTTTACCGTTTAATGACCGGTTTGTCGATTTTATATTTTAAGCGAAGCGTATAGTAAATGACGATATTTAAATAAATAACAATAATTAAAATGACAATAAATAAAAGTACGAGGAAATATGAAATAAAAAATATTATGCTTATTTAAACTTCCGTAACCATGATGGTTGACGTGTTGATTTTAGTTTTATGCCCATGGGTTAATTGTCCTTTGTCCTGGATTATTTAATATGTCCGTCTGGTTTTTGTCCATAACAGTCCATCGGTCATAAATTTAAAGTGCGAGTGTCCTCGTCAATTTATTCTTATACCCGAAGTCAAATATTCCAACTAATTGGGGACTTAAACTGTAACAAGGTTTTAATATTTTGTTTAATAATTACACCAGGATATCGACTGCGTGTAACCCAAGATTTTAATACTTTGTTATCAATTATACCAAGTGTCCTTTGTACATAATTTCACCCCTGTTTTAATTATTCTAGTGGCTATTAATCCATTCCCGTGTCAGGTTAAATGAACGATCGTTCGTACATATAAATACCCCGCCCATCGTGTCCGATCGAGTGTATATGGTAATTTATAGGGACGCCCAATTGTAAATCTTTATATTAACATTAACAAACTATCATTTAGTTAAACAAATATAAAGCCCATTAATAGCCCATAGTCTAATTTCCACAAGTGTCGTTCTTTTGTCCAAACCCCAATTATGGTACAAAGCCCAATTACTCAATTTTAGTAATTAGCCCAACATCATGATTACTTCGGATTAAATAAGCATAATAATAAATTAGCTACGAGACATTAAAATAAAAAGGAAGTACATAACTTACAGTGGGATTAATCAAAGGAGTGTTACACGGACAGAATTTTAACTTAGAATTCCATAAAACTGATTTTTACATTACCCAATCTAATCTAATATACATCTAATCTATATAAATATATATATTATATATTTATTTATTACATTATTCTTACAGAGTATTATTATGTATTTGTGTGTGTGGTGTTAAAAACGAACGAAAAACTGGCAATTTATAGAATGTGAGCTGATTCTGATCCTCATGCGACTCGCATGGGTTTATGCCTATTTGCCATGCGACTCGCATGGCCACGCTGGACAGCTCACATATCTTTTGTCTTCTTGTTCGTCGACATATTTATTAAATATATATAAAATATAAATAATTTTAATAATTATTTATATATTATATTATATTTATGTGCATAGTAGACTAGATATTTTTGGTCCATTGCGTCGGGCGTTTCTTCTTGGCTCTGGTCCCGGTTCCGGATTTTCGGACGTCCTTGCGTACTATTTTATATCGTGTACTTTGCGTTTCGTAACTTGTACTCTTGTTATTTTTAGACGTTCCTCATCAATAATTTGAACCATTTTAATTGTATCTTGTACATTTGAGCATTTTGGACCTTTCCGTCTTCAAATCTCGTTTTCGCCTTTTGTCTTCGCACTTATTTAATATAATCGAATATTACTTGAATATGGAACAATTACAACTAAAATCCTGTCTTTCTTGGGGGATAATGCTATGAAATATATGTTCCTTTTTAGCCTTATCAATATCCCCACACTTGAACATTGCTTGTCCTCAAGCAATACAGTCTTGAAATAATATAATACATCACACGAATCACTTCTTTATTCTTCACACTTTGTACATCAGTGATTTTGATAGAGCGGTATAAACAATGATAGTAATGATAGAACCATGGTTAAAGGTGGGTGTGTCATCCACAGTTGCCTTGGGTTTAGGTCAACGACACTTACAATCAAATAGCCGATTTACTTTCGGTTTCCAAAGCAAAGTGCACATTTGAAAGGCGGTTTACAGTCCCACATGACTATAAAAATGTAGATCCTTAAAGAAATTGGATCTTTATGAAAACATTTGATCTTTTGAAAATTCAAGCTAGATTTTATCCTAGACAAGTTTTCTGATTTAATCCATTCTTTGGTGTTGCAAAATATATTTGTGGATCAATATTTTGGCTTAAAACTTTTAGGTTCGTGTAATCCACTGCTATCCTGGTATCGGAAAGCACACATCCAGTTTACTTGTTCCGTATATTACCTTTCGGTAAACTACCGTCCGGTTGTAAAGGAAAGCGATGAACAAGAAACTGTTAAGGCAATGTCTAATGACATGCATTTGTTCATGGTCTAAAAACGTGTCGGATGCTAGAACTATCCTTGGTAGGAGCAATAGTAAAGATCATCCTATGATTTTTCGGTCTGGCACAAGGTCCTGTCTCTGACCATGCTATGCAACCACCGTTCTTACGGTTGACACCCGATTTGGTTCAGGTGACCTAATGAATTCCAGGTGAATTCCTAGGATTTTACGTTCAATGGTAATGAACGCATTGAAAATGGGTTTTCAGAAAACAAATCGGTTTGTAATTTTTATCAAAATATTTTCTCGTTCAAGCTCGAGTTTAGATATCATCGAATTCCATGAGTTTGAATTCTCAATCTTTAAGGTCAATCTCAAGGATTGAGTAATATCAGGCTTAAAAGCTGATTTTTGATCTTTAAAGGAGATTATCCTTTCTGGGGATCTGATTCATTAGTCTTATCAAGCTAATTTGCACGGTGCCCCCCCATTGTACGAGATAAATCCTTCTCATGGTTAGGATAAATCTGACCACATGACGACCCTGTTTGATGCTGAGGTCCGTGGATTTCCTGCTGATTTTAGTGATGACTTTTCTAGATTTTTTGTCAACCTACAGCTGGTCTGGATGACAACTTCTTGACCTAAATCAAGAAGCGCGTGTCTTTTCCGGAAGACTTTACTTCCTTTTAATGATGGAATTGATTCATCGTGTAGATCCATCTCTCATTACAGTAAATAAGGTAAAACAGTTAATTTAGTCCAAAACAAAACACCTGCAATAACTTTACAGAAACATGTGATAGATAGTTCTTAATTGAATGACTTGGTATATTCTCCCCACACTTAGTTTCTTTCTTTGCCTTTTTATTCTCCTTTATTCCATTCTTAAATGAATTCAAGCATTTTGGGTTGTTTCTCAATTTATGTCCTTTTCGAGGTAACGATAATTTCGGTATTAACACCTAGTTTTCATCGTTCATAAATATATATAAACATGATTTTGACTTCATTTAATTGAAAATTTTTCAAATTTTCACAAAATTTGGCAAATAAACTAAGTGTAAACCCGAGAGAATTTATAACCCTTCCCCACACTTGAGATCATGCAATGCCCTCATTTGCATGAAATCAGACTATAATTATAAATTCATGAGGGTGATTAGTGTAGAAAAGTGATTAAGAATACCTAGTTTGTACTTACAAAGCTCGTCGAATGATAGATGGCGCGCCTCATCGTTCATTCCTTCTTATTTTATCACACATGTTTTTCTTCAAAAATGGTTGCTTTTTTGAACAGTTTGCTAATCTTTGAAAATGCGTCTTTTACCCTAACTTATCATGCATTTTTGTTAACGAGTTATGCACTAACCCGAACCCCTAATTTAACGTTAAGTGGGGTTAGACTTCCCTACACTTTAGCTGACGATATGTGAAGTCGGTGGAATAAGTTCCTCGAATTAAAATAGTGAGCCAGTTATTTATATCTCGGGTGGTGTATAATATATCAATGGTTTTAAAGTTTAGACTCACCCGTTGATCGTCACTACTTAATTCTTTTTTAAGTGTAGCTTTTAGTAAATGGATATGTCTCTTTTCTGGTTCTTGGTCAAATGGATCGTTATACATCGACATACATATTATAGGGCGGACAATTCCTAACATTTCCTTCCTTTTATTCTCGAGATCAAAGTTTTCACCTCTATTACCCGATTGGGTGAAATCCGAGGTGTCATTATCTATTACAGCTTGTAGTTCATCTTTGGTAGATGACTCGTCTATTGAGAATATTGGGTTGGAAGGTTGTGGAATGGTGAAGTTAGGTTTGGCCTCGGGGGTAAAATTTTCAACGTTATCGTATTCCCAAGAGTACCAATTTGTCACCCTTACTTCTTCTTTATCCATTGATGGATCGATGATTTCGTCGGTAGAGGCTAATGTGTCAATATGTTGTGAAATTGGTAAAGCTGAATAAAAAGTATCATCGGGATAGTTGATGATTTCGGAGCTCTCGAATTCATCAAAATTTGATGATTTGAGATTTTCTTGAACAATACTCCTCAGATCAACAGGTGTGTAGTCTGATAGAGTTTCAGCTTGCCGGTTTACAAACTCGCTCATTTGTTCATTTTGAGCATCGAGTTCTTCGAGTTTGATTTTCATATGATCTAAAGAATTTTCGGACACGTACTTTTCCTCGTCTTCTGGTTGTTGAGTTTGGATATATTCTTGGGAATAATCCCAGTTTGAATTGCGTTCTTCATAATCGTTCCATGCAGGTTCTGTGGGTGCGTAATTTTCCATAGGAACGTAATAGTAACATTCCCATGTTGAGTGATAATCTCCACAGATTTCACAACCAGTTATTGTTTCATCGTTCGCGATCCAAGATTGACTGAATGAATTGTCATCAACACTCGGTTGAGAGTATTGATTTAATTGATTTTGGAGTTCAAAAAGAGTTTCCAAGGCCTTGCTTTCAAAATTTTCCATTTTATTGCGATGGCCAAATTTTAGCTACAATGTGGTACAATCACGAATTATCCTATTAGTTATAAAATTTAGAAAAACTTATATAAGTTATCCAATTAATAGACTTTTCTGATTTTGCCCACGTTTCGAATAGCCAAAAGATGCAGCAGGTAGCCAGGACCCTTTAAATCGGAAGCCCACAACTAGCCACTAACAAATCCAACTATTACTACGAACCAGAAAAATGTCAACGTCCATTAATTTAACCACTTAAATAATTTTTCTTTCCGTTTGGAGAATTAGATAAGAAGTAGAGAAAATTCTAAGTCCTAAAAACTAGAATGTCGAGAAATAAGAAAGAAAAAGATTGCGCGTCGAAAAGTGTCGAAAAATAAAAATAAGAAAGAAAAACGTCGGAACTTAAAAGTCTAAAAATTATATCTAAAAAGTTGCGCCTAAAGGTCTACAGGTAAAACTAAAGCGAAAAATGGCGTCGCAAAATTCTAAAGCACCTAAATCTTAGTCTAAGGAATAAGCACTTAAGGGATTTTACGGCAAAGCCTAAGAATCTAGAAATATAAAATAATTATGGCAAAAAAAACTAGACTAAAAACTAACTACGAACGATAAAAATACAAATATTACGCTAAACGATTAAAAAGATACAAAATAGAAAAAGAAATAAAAAGTTATAAAATTATATATTTTTATAAAAATATTATTTTTATATTTTAAATTATAAAAGTATTAATTTTATATATTTAATAAACTAATTATAAGTAAATATTATAAATTAATAAAACTAAATAATATTAAACAAATAACCTAAATAGGGTTTTAATAATAATAATATAATATTACACCGTAATTAATGCGCAACTAGGGTAAAACCTGGCCTGTCAGCACCCATCATGCGACTCGCATGGGGTTCAGGCTACGGTCATGCGAGTCGCATGACCTGCAGAGCCGGTTCAAATGGGGGTTCAAACAAAGGTTCAATTTGTATTTAATTTATATTTATTTTTATTTTCTGTTTTTCTAATTTTTAATTTTTCTGTTTTAATATATAAAATATAAAATATATATATAATTTAAATAAAAACTTAATTTTACAAACTAAAATAAAATAAAAATACTTTATAATAAAAACATAAAAATAGATTTATATATATATATATATAATTTTTTTTCGGTTTTAAAAATTTTTAATTTTTTTTTTTTTTTTTTTAAAAGATTTTATATTGTTTTTCTAAAAACAAAATATAAAAATTTCGCCGACTCCCCGGCAGCGGCGCCAAAAACTTGATGTCGTAGCGTGGGGTTACGAAATATACTATATTTTTAATACGGAATGCTACAAAATTTAACAAGTTTTAATTAAATATTTACAAAATGGATATACCAAAACCTTGCTACAACACAATAGGCAGTGTACCTAGTCGCGGAGTAGTATAGTTTTTAGTAAGTCCGGTTCGTTCCACAGGGAGACGGGCTTATGAAACACTTATTTTTATATAATTATATTTGTACAAAATATATATAATTATATATAATAATATATAAAAGGAGAGTTTACCGTTTAATGACCGGTTTGTCGATTTTATATTTTAAGCGAAGCGTATAGTAAATGACGATATTTAAATAAATAACAATAATTAAAATGACAATAAATAAAAGTACGAGGAAATATGAAATAAAAAATATTATGCTTATTTAAACTTCCGTAACCATGATGGTTGACGTGTTGATTTTAGTTTTATGCCCATGGGTTAATTGTCCTTTGTCCTGGATTATTTAATATGTCCGTCTGGTTTTTGTCCATAACAGTCCATCGGTCATAAATTT
This sequence comes from Rutidosis leptorrhynchoides, assembly GCF_046630445.1. Taxonomy (NCBI): domain Eukaryota; kingdom Viridiplantae; phylum Streptophyta; class Magnoliopsida; order Asterales; family Asteraceae; genus Rutidosis; species Rutidosis leptorrhynchoides. Next base: position 475,660,324 of record NC_092335.1, read on the forward strand.
AAAGTGCGAGTGTCCTCGTCAATTTATTCTTATACCCGAAGTCAAATATTCCAACTAATTGGGGACTTAAACTTTAACAAGGTTTTAATATTTTGTTTAATAATTACACCAGGATATCGACTGCGTGTAACCCAAGATTTTAATACTTTGTTATCAATTATACCAAGTGTCCTTTGTACATAATTTCACCCCTGTTTTAATTATTCTAGTGGCTATTAATCCATTCCCGTGTCTGGTTAAATGAACGATCGTTCGTACATATAAATACCCCGCCCATCGTGTCCGATCGAGTGTATATGGTAATTTATAGGGACGCCCAATTGTAAATCTTTATATTAACATTAACAAACTATCATTTAGTTAAACAAATATAAAGCCCATTAATAGCCCATAGTCTAATTTCCACAAGTGTCGTTCTTTTGTCCAAACCCCAATTATGGTACAAAGCCCAATTACCCAATTTTAGTAATTAGCCCAACATCATGATTACTTCGGATTAAATAAGCATAATAATAAATTAGCTACAAGACATTAAAATAAAAAGGAAGTACATAACTTACAGTGGGATTAATCAAAGGAGTGTTACACGGACAGAATTTTAACTTAGAATTCCATAAAACTGATTTTTACATTACCCAATCTAATCTAATATACATCTAATCTATATAAATATATATATTATATATTTATTTATTACATTATTCTTACAGAGTATTATTATGTATTTGTGTGTGTGGTGTTAAAAACGAACGAAAAACTGGCAATTTATAGAATGTGAGCTGATTCTGATCCTCATGCGACTCGCATGGGTTTATGCCTATTTGCCATGCGACTCGCATGGCCACGCTGGACAGCTCACATATCTTTTGTCTTCTTGTTCGTCGACATATTTATTAAATATATATAAAATATAAATAATTTTAATAATTATTTATATATTATATTATATTTATGTGCATAGTAGACTAGATATTTTTGGTCCATTGCGTCGGGCGTTTCTTCTTGGCTCGGGTCCCGGTTCCGGATTTTCGGACGTCCTTGCGTACTATTTTATATCGTGTACTTTGCGTTTCGTAACTTGTACTCTTGTTATTTTTAGACATTCCTCATCAATAATTTGAACCATTTTAATTGTATCTTGTACATTTGAGCATTTTGGACCTTTCCGTCTTCAAATCTCGTTTTCGCCTTTTGTCTTCGCACTTATTTAATATAATCGAATATTACTTGAATATGGAACAATTACAACTAAAATCCTGTCTTTCTTGGGGGATAATGCTATGAAATATATGTTCCTTTTTAGCCTTATCAGATTGACTAATGCATCAGCTATGTTCATGGACCTCATGAACCGAGTGTGTGGACCATACCTTGACAAGTTTGTCATTGTTTTCATCGATGACATACTTATTTACTCTAAGAATGACCAAGAGCACGAAGAACATTTGAGAATGGTGCTAGAATTGTTGAGGAAGTAAGAACTGTAAGCTAAGTTTTCTAAGTGTGCATTTTGGTTAGAAGAAGTGCAATTCCTCGGTCACATTGTGAGCAAAGAAGGTATTCAGGTTGATCCGGCAAAGATTGAAACCGTTAAAAATTGGGAAACCCCGAAAACTCCAACGCATATACATCAATTTTTAGGATTGGCTGGTTACTACAGGAGGTTCATCTAAGATTTTTCCAGAGTAGCAAAACCCCTGATTGCATTAACGCATAAAGGGAAGAAGTTTGACTGGAAGGATGGGCAAGAGAATGTGTTCCAATTGTTGAAGAAAAAGTTAACTACAGCACTTATATTGTCATTCCCCGAAGGGAATGATGATTTTGTGATTTATTATGACGCTTCAAAGCAAGGTCTCGGTTGTGTGTTAATGCAACGTACAAAGGTAATTGCTTATGAATCTAGACAATTGAATATTCACGAGCAAAATTACACGACTCACGATTTGGAATTGGGCGCTATTGTTTTTGCATTAAAGATGTGGAGACACTACTTATATGGGGTCAAATGTATTATATATACCGACCACAAAAGTCTCCAACATATATTTGATCAAAAGCAACTAAACATGAGGCAGCGTAGGTGGGTTGAGCTGCTAAATGATTATGACTGTGAGATTCGTTACCACCCGGAGAAGGCAAATGTTGTAGCCGATGCCTTAAGTAGAAAGGAAAGGGAACCTATCCAAGTAAAAGCTATGAATATAATTATTCATACTAACCTTACTACTCGGATAAAAGAGGCACACGGGGAGTTTTGAAAGAAGGATGTTTTGGAAGTGAAATACCCAAAGGATGGGATAAACACCTAAATATTGGGGAAGATTTGAATGAAAGAATTTGGGTACCAAGATTCGGGGATTCGAGGAAAGTGGTACTTAATGAAGCACATAAAACCAGATACTCAATACATCCCGGAACGGGGAAAATGTACCAAGACCTTAACAAACGCTTTTGGAGGCCAGGTATGAAAGTCGGTATTGCTACATATGTAGGGGAATGTTTAACTTGTTCTAAAGTCAAAGTTGAACATCAAAAACCATCGGGTCTACTTCAACAACCTGAAATCCCAGAATGGAAATGAGAAAACATTACCATGGATTTCATTACTAAATTACCAAGGACTGCAAGTGGTTATGTACGATTTGGGTAATAGTCGATCGTCTTACCAAATCAGCACACTTTCTGCCAATGAAAGAAGATGATAAGATGGAGAGATTGGCATGACTATATTTGAAATAAGTCATCTCCAGACATGGGATACCAATCTCTATTATCTATGATCGTGATGGCAGGTTTATTTCAAGATTTTGGCAGTCGTTACATAGAGTATTGGGAACTCGTCTAGACTTAAGTACTTCCTATCATCCACAAACAGATGGGCAAAGTGAAAGGACGATTCAGACACTTGAAGACATGCTACGAGCATGTGTTATTGATTTTGGAAACGGTTGGGATCGACATCTACCATTAGCAGAATTTTCCTACAACAATAGCTACCACTCGAGTATTGATGCGGCACCGTTCAAGGCACTTTATGGAAGGAAGTGTAGGTCTCCTATTTGTTAGAGAGAGGTGGGGGATAAACAAATTACAAGTCCAGAGATCATCCAGGAAACTACTGAGAAAATCATCCAGATTCAACAATGGTTGAAAACAGCCAGAAGTCGACAAAAGAGCTACGCAGATGTTAGAAGAAAACCTTTAGAATTTGAGGTTGGTGACATGGTCATGCTTAAGGTATCACCTTGGAAAGGTGTCATTCAATTTGGCAAATGGGGGAAACTAAACCCGACATACATTGGACCATTCAAGATTATTGATCGTGTTGGGCCGGTGACTTATTGACTTGAACTACCTCAACAACTCGCTGGCGTACATAATAACTTCCACGTCTCGAATTTGAAAAAATACTTAGCTAAAGAAATCTCACTATTCCTTTAGACGAAATTAAGATTGATGAAAAACTACAGTTCGTTGAAGAACCCGTCGAAATAATGGATTGTGAGGTTAAAGGATTCAAGCAAAGCAAAATACCAATCGTTAAAGTACGATGGAATGCTCGTAGAGGACCCGAGTTCACATGGGAGCACGAAGATCAGATGAAGCAGAAGTACCCGCATTTATTTCCAGATGAAGCGCCAACATCGACAACTGCTTAAAATTTCGGGACGAAATTTATTTAACGGGTAGGTACTATAACGACCCGTATTTTTCCATGAAATATATATATATATATATATATATATATATATATATATATATATATATATATATATATATATATATATATATATGAGATTAATGTGTACATACATAAATGTTTCCAACATGTTAAGCAATCAAACTTATTAAGACTTGAATGTTTGAAACGGAATTTACATAAACGTTTGACCACCCAGTTCGTCCGACGATTCACGAACGTCATAACTAGTAAAAACGATATAATGGTATATATATATATATATATATATATATATATATATATATATATATATATATATATATCTAACTTGATAAAATGGTAATTAAGTATCTCATTAAGTATATTAAAAATGAACTATATACATAAAATGAGACTACTAACTTAAAGGTTTCGAAACAATATATATATATATATATATATATATATATATATATATATATATATATATATATATATATATATATATATATATATATATATATATATATATATATATATATATATATATATAAGGTTTAACGACGAAATAATGCCTTAATCAAAATGAATACATATGTATCGTATTATGATGTATTAATACACTTTTGAAAGACTTAATTACATATATCAAAATACTTATACTTAACTGATAATGCTAAAAACGAACACATATTTCATAGCATTATCCTTCCAGAAAGACAAGCTTTTAGTTGCAATTGTTCTATTTCCAAGTAAGTATCGTTTAAATAATAAAATGTGAAGACATAAGACTGAAACGACGATTTGAAGACGCAAATGACCAGAAAGCTCAAACGTACAAGTTACACTGCAAGTGATTCAATTTATTGATGAATAACGTTTAAATATTGATAAGAGTACAAGCCGCGAAATGCAAAGTACAAGTTTTCAAAGCATACGAAAAGACGTTCTAAAATCTAGAACCGAGACATGAACCGAATATCAACATACGACTCGACGGAGCTAAAATTATAAGTCAACTATGCACAAGAATATAATATAATATTTATATAATTATATATATATTATATTATAAAATAAATCAGCAGCCCTCGTTTTAAATCAACAATGAGCTGGAACCAAAAGCTTCGCTATCGCGGAGCCTTAACACACAAAATTGTCGCGATCGCGGAGCATCCAGGAATCAAAATACCTATAAAAGCCGCACGAATTCTGCTTAATAAAATCATCCATTTTTCTATCTATCTCTCTCAATTTATATATATATTTATTTATAATATTAATTTTAATTTAAGTTTAATAATAATAAGGTTATTGTAACGAATATTTTACTGTTTTTAAGTCAAAACTCTGTCTGTGTAATGCTACGCGATAAATACTCATTTCAAGTTATGTTCAACCTTTTTAAATTAATGTCTCGTAACTAAGTTATTATTATGCTTATTTGAGCCGAAGTAATCATGATGTTAGACTAAATATTAAGACGGGGTTATTGGACTTTAGACCATAATTAAGGTTTGGACAAAAGACCGACACTTGTGGATATTGGACTATGGACTATTAATGGACTAGGGTAATTGTCTAATAGAGTGATAACTCATTGGAGTATGTTACGCTTATTCTTAAATTATTTAATCTAATAATTATTAATGATTGTGAATGTCCTATTTAGTGACATTTATACGGAGTCTTTCACAATCATTTAATTAATCAATTGGGTTGGGTAATTGATTATTCATTTTGGCCAAGTGAATGAATTAATATATCATGAACTAATTAAAACAGGGGTGGATTACATACAGTGATAACTGGTGTAATTGTTGACAGAAGTGAAAACCGCATCACAGTTTGAATCCCTAATTAGTTGGAATATTTGACTTCGGATATAAGGGTAATTTGACGAGGACACTCGCACTTTATATTTATGACCGATGGACTATTATGGACAAAAACCAGATAGACATATCAAACAATCCAGGACAAAGGACAATTAACCAAGGGTAATAAATTAAAATCAAATTGTCAAACATCATGATTACAGAAGTTTAAATAAGCATAATCATTTTATTTCATATTTCATCGTGCCTTTATTTACTATCATTTTATTTATTGAAATTTTAATTATCGCAATTTTAATTCTCGTAATTTTATTTATCGTCATTTAAATACTGTTATTTATTTTACGCACTTTAAATATCGCCATTTACTTTACGCTTTACTTTATTTGTATTTATTTATATTTTGCATTAGGTTTTAATTGTGACTTAAAATATAAAAATTGACAAAGCGGTCGTTAAACGGTAAAACCCCCCTTTTATAATAATAATAATACTACTTATATATATATATATATATATATATATATATATATATATATATATATATATATATATATATATATATATATATATATATATATATATATATATATATATATATATATATATATATATATATATATATATATATATATATAACTGTTTAAAAATATAGTGTAAGCTAAGTTTTCCCTGTGGAACGAACCGGACTTACTAAAAACAACACTACTATACGATTAGGTACACTGCCTATAAGTGTTGTAGCAAGGTTTAGGTATATCACATTCTATAAATAAATAAATAACTTGTGTAAATTTTATCGTATTTAATAGTATTTCGTATTAAAAATATAATCTATTTCGTACACCCTTCGCTTCGCATCAAGTATTTTTGGCGCCGCTGCGAGGGAACGCCTGAAAGGACCGGTCCTAATCCTCCCGGACGAAGTCTTCAACAGTTGGTCCCATTGCGATGATCGACTCCAAATAATATCTTTAATATGAGCTAATTCACAGCGAAAGACTTAATTCGTACCTGAGAATAACATGCTTTAAAACGTCAACATAAAGTTGGTGAGATATATAGGTTTAATGCTAGCAGCGTTATAACAACCATGGACCACAAGATTTTAAGTTTATACATAATACACTCCTCGTGTATAGAAAAGACGTTGAGCACTTGGTAAGCATACTTAACATTTAAATCACAGCAGCATACTCTTAAATAAACCCTACACCGTACCAAGTGTAGTAACGAAACGAAGTACTGTGCAACCGTTAAATGCTGGTCGTCCAGCCCGGTTGGGGTTGTCAGGCCCGATAGATCTATCAACAGGATTCGCGTTTACGCTCCTCACGTAAATATTAGCTACCAAGTATAAAGAGATATGCCATGGTACAACTCAACGTAGAATTTATTTTTGATCACTTGTGTCCATAACGTAAATCATTTATAAAAACAGTGCATGTATTCTCAGCTCAAAATATTTAGAGTTTAAAAGGGACTATATACTCACCATACTGTATTTTGTAGTAAAAATACATATAACACCATTGATCAATTATAAGGTTGGCCTTGGATTCACGAACCTATATTATTCATATATATATTAACACATAGAATTGTAATCAAATAAGTTTACCTATTTTTATTAATGATATACTTGTTATATTTAGTAATTTATAAGTTTTATTAATTAATTAAATATGTTTGTTTTATATACACTTTTAAATGAATAATTAATAAAAATTTTACGATAGTTATGTGTATTAAATATATTCTTAAGTAACTAATATTTATAAAATAATATTGACAATACTTATAATTTTAGTGAAAATTTTAAATAAAAACATAATTTTAACAAAAAAAAAATGATTCTTTTAATAATAATAATAAATATGATAATAATAACAATAATAATAATAATAATAATAATAATAATAATAATAATAATAATAATAATAATAATAATAATAATAATAATAATAATAATAATAATAATAATAATAATAATAATAATAATAATAGAAATTAAATTAAAGGTGTATACCCATTTAGAATCTTCACTTAAAAAAATTGCCCCAGACAAGACTTGAACTCAAGACCTCCCGCTCATACATAAACACTCCTCACCATCTAACTGATTCTGTTTTTCCCGATTTATATCCGGTACCAATTATATATAACCCGTATTATTGGCCCAACAACAATTACAATTTGTATCCGGCCCAACATTCCCACGATTCTTGGCCCACAACTCATGAATAAATTCACGGCCCACATAAGATGAGACTGCAGTTCAAGATAAGTCCATTAGGTTTTGAAGAAAAAAAAAATAGAAAGCGACACACTGCAGCAGCCGAATAATTGTTCCAATTATACATCTTCTTTTTAAGCTTTAATCCAATTCAACAAGTGGGGTTTCGGAGAATAGAAAAACGAATAGGATTTGGTTATCGAGTATGAGTGGGTCAGTTTAATAGTAAACATGACGATATAACCGTAACATCATCATCTTCTTTTTCGTCCAAGAAAAAGGAAAAACACTCAATTAAATTGATGAATACGTCCCATTTTATAATTCATATTCATATTCATATTCATAGTGGAGACTAAAAGGAATCGTTACTTTACAGCTCATCTTTATTAACCTTATCACCATATCTTCGACCCAAATAAAATACGTGGCCCCCAAACAATTCACTAAATCGGTTTTCTTTTTCCTTCAAGAATTAAGTGGGGTTTCAACACTTTTTGTTTTCTTATACCAATATATTTTTTTATATATCTGCACAATAGCGATATCACAGCACGACCCCCATTTATCATTTATACTCTCTGTGTACTTCGTTGTTTCAGGAAGAAGGAAGAGAAAAACAAAAAAAAAAAATTACAGCGATTGGTTCACAGAAAAATAAAGTAGCGAGTGGTGATTCCATCGAAGAGGGGATGAAAGAGGGAGAGAAAGAGAGAATACGGGTGTAAAGGTGGTGGTGTTTGGTTTAGTTTATACAGAATTAACAGTAGCAGAAAATGATGATTTAGATGACGGCTGTTATATGGTGGTGGAAGTGGTGACTCGTTGAACCGAAGAAGGTTGTTTGTTGCAGCTGAAACTGTAACGAGGAACAACAGTATGTCGATGATGGTTGTTTGGGTGTCGGTCGAATAGAAAACAGAAGTAAACAGAAACAGATGCATCGATAGCCTTAGTCGAGTAGCAAAAAAAAGTAAATAAAACTTAAGGTGTTGTATTGGTGGTTTATGGTATTATTTGAAAGTGTAAAACTGTGGTCAAGGTGAGAATGGTGATGAGGTGACGAGTTTCTCAAATGAGAGTTGCCATGGGTAACTAACAGAAGATTGAATTGATTATGGTTGTTTCGGGCTGTACAAAAAGAATAGCAGTGGTAGCTTCGGTTTAATTAGAGCAAACAACGAATGGGTTTCGCCATGAGAGGTGGTTGTGGACACTCGAAGAAGAAAGAAGTTGATTGTCTTCCCCCATATTCCTTCTACATATATAAATATATTTACATCTAGATATTATAGAGGAACGAATGAAACAAAATATGTACAGTGTATGTTACAGTTCAGCACCCTGATATTTTAGATTTTTCATCAACAAGGAATCTGGTAACAGGGAAATAAAAGAGAAAATTTAAAAAGTAGAAAATGAAGTGTAACGGATTTTGTATTCATCTGATTTTATATTTTATATTTAATAATTCATAAATATACTAATAATAATACTTCTAATAATAATAATTATATTAATAATAATATTAATGATAATGATGTTAATAATTATAAAGATGATAATAATAATATTATTAATGATAATAATAATATATTATATTTATAATAATAACTATAATAATAATAATAATTTTTAATAATAATGGTAATATTAGTAATAACAATAATAATATAACAAATTACATGTATCGAATTCTATATCTATATATTACATATATTTATATTTATATTTATATGTATACACATTTATTTACAAAAAATGGTTCGTGAATCGTCGAGAATGGTTGAAGGTTAATTAAATATATTAACATAGTTCCAAAATTTTTGAGACTCAATATCACAGATTTTGCTTATCGTGTCGGAAACATGTAAAGATTAAGGTTTAAATTTGGTCGGAAATTTCCATGTCGTTACAGTACCCACCCGTTAAAGAAATTTTGTCCCCGAAATTTGGTAGAGGTTGTCATAAATAACAATTGGAATGTTTTCATGACGAATACGAGGTAATAATAGAGTTTTATCATTATTGGAAGATATGGATAAAACGATTCAATCATGTGAAACGCGCGAGTGAAGCTATCACAAAAGAATGAAATGAGTGAATATGGAATTGTTTTAACCGATGAAGTGATTAGGATTGATTTCCAGAATTTAAGAGATTTAAAGAAAATCTTATGTAACAAGATTTGGCTCTTTAGAGATCAGAATCTTCTTTGATTTAATGCAATAATCTGTTCTGATTTCTCTGTCGAATATATTGCTATTAATCCACCCCCTTCGTTTCCTTATTCTCCACACCCTTTTTTTTTTCTTCCTCTACCCATTCTTAATATGCTCCATCCAATTCTGATTCTTATTATACTTCTAACTTTCATATCTTTCATTCTCCTCTTTCATCTGCCGCCAGAAGAATCTATTTACTTTTATGCTTTCTTTGGAATTATAATGTTTCTAATTCTCCCGTGTCTTTTCGTTGCAATACGTATTGATATACACGGTTTGTAGTTTCTGGGTGGTTGTTGGGTTTTATATCTTCCCTTATATTTAGATGTTCCTACTTCTGTCTTCTATAATCATTGTCATTCACAGTTAATGCTTTCTCCTATTTGCTGTGATCTATACCCCAATTTCTATTTCGAAACTTCATTCTTTCGTTTCCTCTTCTTGTGTTTAAGCGTCTCTTGTAATAGTCCGGAATTCGTAGGTATGAGATTTGGAATGAACATAGCTAATGTTCTAAGAAAGAAAGCGTATTGGCACGATTTTGATTTGTTAAATTTCTAGAATACCCTAGAAAAGATAGAACTATCAAGACAATATGTTCCTAATACATTTGAGGATTGGATAGAATGTAAGAGCCGTGTAACATGACACATGATGATGGTACTGTGAATCATCACATTCCGTTAGAAACTCAACATGACTTACTGTAATATAATGAAGTTGATCAAGTTTCATTATATTATACTAATTCATGCATCAGTTCCCAACACTGCTTCAGAACATTCCTATTTTAAACTCGAAGGATTTAGAAACTAACACAGTTTCCTTTATATTGTAATGCAGATTTTACGGAGATAAATGATTTCAGATAAGGATAGTTGTGAAAATATCTTCAGAAATATTGAGGATATTTATAATGAAAGATATGATAATATCTTAGAATTTCTAATGTCGAAGGATGATGATGAAGATTGACCCTTAAGGGTTTAGATTCAGAAGCAAGGTGTTTGCTACAGAATCGTCATAATTCTTTATGTACAAGTTTAGTCCTTGTAATTTATTCAGAGTCTCCTTCACGGTTTGCTCAATTCGGTTTTTAGTACCAAATTTTCTATCGAGCGTTCCTAACACTTCCTTCTTTTATCATCATCTTTTGGTCTTTAAGACCATCTACAACATGCTGCTTCGTCAGCATTTTCAAAGTTATCGGATCTGGGTCATCGGTTATCAAACCAAGATGATTTCAGGAGAATTGTATTTTTAGATTATTAAACGCTAATGGTAATATGATGGGATATAAATGGTTGTCCGGTAATGATGACGAAAGAACAATGTATATATATATCGAGGTTATACTAAGAGTAATCTTACTGAGAATTCGAAGTGGAGCTGTGACAAAATTGACTACTTTGGAGAGGAACTGCAAAGTTTATTTTGATAATAACAGTGCCAAATGAGCTAACACGGATATGGGTTAAATGTTTTCTCAGTTTTTCGAGAGTTTTCAGGTGCATAAATTTTATGCAACGATCTTTTCTTCTAGAGATGAGGTGCGGTTGGTTCAACTTCTCGATCGAGATGTTTTCAAAAAATCACGAAAGATTTGAATGCGAATTGTAATCGTCAAGATACGAATGAGGTTTAGGATGAAATCAAGTGGCAAACTTGAAGAATTATTTAGTTTCATATGTTATATTCAATATTTTAATTTATTTTAATCGTCCAAAATTAGCAGTCCAATAGTCCGATTGTCCAATGGTCCAATAAATTCATATATATAAATTATACATATAATATTCGAATTAATTAATACGTATCGTGACCCGTGTACCGGTCTCAGTGTCGATCACAACTCAAACCATATATATATTTTGAAATCCACCTCAACCCTGTATAGCCAACTATAGAGTGTCTATGGTTGTTCCGAAATATATATATAGATGGGTCAATATGATAAGTCGAAACCTTGCATACGTGTCCCGTTATTTAAAGTGCGTAAAATAAATAAATATATATCATGACCCATTATACAACGTGTTGTCTCAGAATTAATCCGACGTATTGTTGCACATGTGTCCCGACAGTATGTACAGTGCAGAAATTAAAATTGCGAGAATGTAAATTGCGATAAATTAAATGTTAATCAGTTAGCTGGGAACAGTTAGCTGGAACAGTTAGCGTGGAATCTTAACAATATTTCAATTAGTTAATCCGTTTGTTTCTAACCAGTTTTATTATATCCAATGTTTTCTTCATTATGCCACTTGTTGGATTCGGATAGGTAAAAATCCAAATACGAGATTTGAATGGAAATGGTTATTCTGGGGTGGACGGATAAATATATCAGTGATAGTATGTAGGATAGCAAAGGACAGTTGAATCAGATTCGAAGAATGTACAGTATAACCTATCAATGTGAAATCTAAATATTCCTCGGGTACTACCTACCCGTTAAAATATTTTCATCATTAATAGTTTGTACGAAAGAATTTTTTTTAATTACAATCTTTATGAAAATATACTTGCATATATATTTTCTTCAGATGTAATCATAGATTTAATGAGTCAATAAGGTATTAGACTCATTTGATTTATCGTTAATACTAGATTACATAACTTTTAAAGCATTAGAGATTACATAATCGCCAGGTCGAACGAAGATAAATGAGATAAAACGATACGTAAAGTGAAGATAATCGATGTAGAACGATATATAGAACGAAGATCATGCTCGAAGTTCCGATGAGGTTTTTGAGGTATGTGATGTTGATATCCGAGATACAGTTTGTGATGTTGAGGTTTTGGGGGTGATAAGAGTACTGTCGGCGTTGATGATGGTGGTACGAATTATGCTGCCGGTGCTGCTGCTGGTGTTTGTAATCTTCGCACCATATTTTCTAAAGCCACTACCCGAGCGCGAAGTTCGTTGACTTCTTCTATTATACCGGGATGATTGACGGTTGGGGTGAGCGAGTGAACAAGATCTGAAATATGGGATAGTATATAATCGTGACGAGATATTCTAGAAATGAGAGAGAAAATGGTGTTTCGAATAGGTTCGCCGGTAAGTGCTTCAGGTTCATTGCCAAGAGGATAATTTGGTGGATGGAATGGATCACCCTCTTCTTGTCTCCAATAATTTAGTATATTACGAACCCATCCCCAATTCATCCAGAATAGATGATGAGAGATTGGTTGATCCATTCCGGTGACGCTGCCTTCGGAGCTCGAATGAAAATCCATATCGGCGTAGCTATCGGAGTCGGAGGAATTCGAACTGGATGAAGAATCCATCTTGTATAGTCGGAGAAATGAGTTTTTGTTATGGAATAAATTATAGGAGTTGGGTTGGTACTCTTCAATACATATCTTGCATATGTATATATAATACCAAAATTCCGTGAATTGCGGAGAATCTTTGAAAAGATTTTAGTCAAGGATAACAATAGCAGATACGCTAAGATATGACTTTTGTCTATACACTATCGATGCACTAAATGCAGTAAGACGTGTCTAGACTTAAGAATACTAAGAAGGCAATTCCTAAGGATGATAAGCAGATGATTTCCGACTAAATATGAATAGCAAAACTTTTTGACATGTAGACACGGTCAAAGTCCAGACTCACTAATGTATCCTAACAACTACCAGTTAGACACACTAATGGGAGACCTGGTTCGCTAAGACCAACGCTCTGATACCAACTGAAAGGACCGGTCCTAATCCTCCTGGACGAAGTCTTCAACAGTTGGTCCCATTGCGATGATTGACTCCAAATAATATCTTTAATATATGCTAATTCACAGCGGAAGACTTAATTCGTACCTGAGAATAACATGCTTTAAAACGTCAACATAAAGTTGGTGAGATATATAGGTTTAATGCAAGCAGCGTTATAACAACCATGGACCACAAGATTTTAAGTTTATACATAATACACTCCTCGTGTATAGAAAATACGTTGAGCACTTGGTAACCATACTTAACATTTAAATCACAGCAGCATACTCTTAAATAAACCCTACACCGTACCAAGTGTAGTAACGAAACGAAGTACTGTGCAACCGTTAAATGCTGGTCGTCCAGCCCGGTTGGGGTTGTCAGGCCCGATAGATCTATCAACAGGATTCGCGTTTACGCTCCTCACGTAAATATTAGCTACCAAGTATAAAGAGATATGCCATGGTACAACTCAACGTAGAATTTATTTTTGATCACTTGTGTCCATAACGTAAATCATTTATAAAAACAGTGCATGTATTCTCAGCTCAAAATATTTAGAGTTTAAAAGGGACTATATACTCACCATACTGTATTTTGTAGTAAAAATACATATAACACCATTGATCAATTATAAGGTTGGCCTTGGATTCACGAACCTATATTATTCATATATATATTAACACATAGAATTGTAATCAAATAAGTTTACCTATTTTTATTAATGATATACTTGTTATATTTAGTAATTTATAAGTTTTATTAATTAATTAAATATGTTTGTTTTATATACACTTTTAAATGAATAATTAATAAAAATTTTACGATAGTTATGTGTATTAAATATATTCTTAAGTAACTAATATTTATAAAATAATATTGACAATACTTATAATTTTAGTGAAAATTTTAAATAAAAACATAATTTTAACAAAAAAAAAATGATTCTTTTAATAATAATAATAAATATGATAATAATAACAATAATAATAATAATAATAATAATAATAATAATAATAATAATAATAATAATAATAATAATAATAATAATAATAATAATAATAATAATAATAGAAATTAAATTAAAGGTGTATACCCATTTAGAATCTTCACTTAAAAAAATTGCCCCAGACAAGACTTGAACTCAAGACCTCCCGCTCATACATAAACACTCCTCACCATCTAACTGATTCTGTTTTTCCCGATTTATATCCGGTACCAATTATATATAACCCGTATTATTGGCCCAACAACAATTACAATTTGTATCCGGCCCAACATTCCCACGATTCTTGGCCCACAACTCATGAATAAATTCACGGCCCACATAAGATGAGACTGCAGTTCAAGATAAGTCCATTAGGTTTTGAAGAAAAAAAAAAATAGAAAGCGACACACTGCAGCAGCCGAATAATTGTTCCAATTATACATCTTCTTTTTAAGCTTTAATCCAATTCAACAAGTGGGGTTTCGGAGAATAGAAAAACGAATAGGATTTGGTTATCGTTTGGTTCAAATGTAAACACAACGAGTATGAGTGGGTCAGTTTAATAGTAAACATGACGATATAACTGTAACATCATCATC
This sequence comes from Rutidosis leptorrhynchoides, assembly GCF_046630445.1. Lineage (NCBI taxonomy): Eukaryota > Viridiplantae > Streptophyta > Magnoliopsida > Asterales > Asteraceae > Rutidosis > Rutidosis leptorrhynchoides. The sequence continues at coordinate 475,675,594 of NC_092335.1, forward strand.
TTCTTTTTCGTCCAAGAAAAAGGAAAAACACTCAATTAAATTGATGAATACGTCCCATTTTATAATTCATATTCATATTCATATTCATAGTGGAGACTAAAAGGAATCGTTACTTTACAGCTCATCTTTATTAACCTTATCACCATATCTTCGACCCAAATAAAATACTTGGCCCCCAAACAATTCACTAAATCGGTTTTCTTTTTCCTTCAAGAATTAAGTGGGGTTTCAACACTTTTTTTTTTCTTATACCAATATATTTTTTTTTATATATCTGCACAATAGCGATATCACAGCACGACCCCCATTTATCATTTATACTCTCTGTGTACTTCGTTGTTTCAGGAAGAAGGAAGAGAAAAACAAAAAAAAAAATTACAGCGATTGGTTCACAGAAAAATAAAGTGGCGAGTGGTGATTCCATCGAAGAGGGGATGAAAGAGGGAGAGAAAGAGAGAATACAGGTGTAAAGGTGGTGGTGTTTGGTTTAGTTTATACAGAATTAACAGTAGCAGAAAATGATGATTTAGATGACGGCTGTTATATGGTGGTGGAAGTGGTGACTCGTTGAACCGAAGAAGGTTGTTTGTTGCAGCTGAAACTGTAACGAGGAACAACAGTATGTCGATGATGGTTGTTTGGGTGTCGGTCGAATAGAAAACAGAAGTAAACAGAAACAGATGCATCGATAGCCTTAGTCGAGTAGCAAAAAAAAGTAAATAAAACTTAAGGTGTTGTATTGGTGGTTTATGGTATTATTTGAAAGTGTAAAACAGTGGTCAAGGTGAGAATGGTGATGAGGTGACGAGTTTCTCAAATGAGAGTTGCCATGGGTAACTAACAGAAGATTGAATTGATTATGGTTGTTTCGGGCTGCACAAAAAGAATAGCAGTGGTAGCTTCGGTTTAATTAGAGCAAACAACGAATGGGTTTCGCCATGAGAGGTGGTTGTGGACACTCGAAGAAGAAAGAAGTTGATTGTCTTCCCCCATATTCCTTCCACATATATAAATATATTTACATCTAGATATTATAGAGGAACGAATGAAACAAAATATGTACAGTTTATGTTACAGTTCAGCACCCTGATATTTTAGATTTTTCATCAACAAGGAATCTGGTAACAGGGAAATAAAAGAGAAAATTTAAAAAGTAGAAAATGAAGTGTAACGGATTTTGTATTCATCTGATTTTATATTTTATATTTAATAATTCATAAATATACTAATAATAATACTTCTAATAATAATAATTATATTAATAATAATATTAATGATAATGATGTTAATAATTATAAAGATGATAATAATAATATTATTAATGATAATAATAATATATTATATTTATAATAATAACTATAATAATAATAATAATTTTTAATAATAATGGTAATATTAGTAATAACAATAATAATATAACAAATTACATGTAACGAATTTTATATCTATATATTACATATATTTATATTTATATTTATATGTATACACATTTATTTACAAATAATGGTTCGTGAATCGTCGAGAATGGTTGAAGGTTAATTAAATATATTAACATAGTTCCAAAATTTTTGAGACTCAATATCACAGATTTTGCTTATCGTGTCGGAAACATGTAAAGATTAAGGTTTAAATTTGGTCGGAAATTTCCGGGTCGTTACAACGTCGTAAGCGAAATGCTATATTTTTGTAAAGTATTTTTTTTTTATAAAAATATATATAATTTTTAATTTTGTAAAAATATATTGTTTTTGTAATAAGTGTTAAAAATATATAAAAGAAAATATATATATATATATATATATATATATATATATATATATATATATATATATATATATATATATATATATATATATATATATATATATATATATATATATCTTTAAGATTTTTGTTATAAAATTAATAAGTATTTTTATCTTAAGTTTTTAAAATATAAATTTATTTTTAGTTTATATAAATTATCTATCTTTTATTTTGTAAAATTAAAAATCATATAAATATATAAAATCGAACTGGGCCAGAATAAAAAAAAAATTCGAAGCCCAAAACATTTTTTAAATAAACTGAACTGGGCCGAACCTGTTTTTAGCCCACTACCAGTCCAGGTACTGTATAGCTCCGCGATCGCGGAGCATAACAGATGTGACGACCCAGAAATTTCCGACCAAATTTAAACTTAATATTTAAATGAATTAATGTTTCTGACACGATAAACAAAGTCTGTTAAGTTGAAATTCAAAAATTTGGAACTGTGTTCATGTAACCTTCGACTTTTCCGGACGATTCACGAACCACTATTTGTAAATAAGATATGTATATATTTGAGATTGATATTTACATGATTAAATGTTTCCAACATGTTAAGCAATCAAACTTGTTAAGATTTGATTAATTGAAACGGATTTTACATAAACATTTGACCACCCAGTTTGTCCGACGATTCACGAACGTTAAAACTTGTAAAAATGACATGATGAAATATTTATGGACATATATATATATATATATATATATATATATATATATATATATATATATATATATATATATATATATATATATATATATTTAACATGGTATTATGATAAGTAAGTATCTCATTAAGTATTTTAACAATGGGTTATATACATAAAATGAGACTACTAAATTAAGGAATTTAAAACAAGATATATATATATATATATATATATATATATATATATATATATATATATATATATATATATATATATATATATATATATATATATATATATATATATATATATAACGGTTATCGACGTAATAACGTCTTAATTAAAATAAATACATATGTATTGTATTAAGATATATTAATACATTATGTTTAACATTATATAATGATAATTAAGTATATCATTAAGTGTATTAACAATGAACTATATACATAAAACGAGACTACTAACTTAAGGATTTCGAAACAATATATACATGTAACGATTAACGACGAAATAACGACTTAATTAAAATGTATATATATGTAATGTAATAAGAAGTATTAATACACATTTGAAAGACTTAAAGACATATATCAAAATACTTATACTTGACAAAGATAGTTGTAATCGTATTCTCGTTCGTTTTCATCAAGAATTCTACTCGTATTCATGCGGTATTTGTACTCATATTATACCCAGCTTCTAGATGTACATACTATTTGTATATAAACTTCAATGATCAGCTCTTAGCAGCCCTTAATGAGTCATTAAACATTTGGGAACCATCATTTGACAACTAGCATGACTTATGAGCAAGAAAACAAAAACTAGTAACCTTATATTGACTAAGCATTAGGCATTTTTTTCAAACAACGCACACATCACATTTCTTTGATATTTTTCTTTATCTTAACTCTATTTAAACACAAGAACGTCTCTACTTCAGTAACATTGATAATGTAGATCAATATAGCTTCAATTTCAATCAAAAAAACATCATCATTCAAGAACACATCAAGAACACTTTGAAAAATCCTTTTAAGTTTGCTAGATTACTTTCAATCTTGCAAATCCATTTCAAGTGATCATCCAACCTCAAGAAATCTACATTTATATCAGTAGGTGTTCTTTCTAAATCAAGGTAATAATTATATTTAAGCTTTGATTAAAATTTATAAACATAATTATCTTAATTCACGTAGTAATCTTACTTGAACTTGTTTTTCGTGTCATTATTCTACTTCAAGAACTTCCAAGCCATCAAAGATTCTTTGAAGCTCTAGATCATTTCTCATCATTTTAAGTAGGTTTACCTACTAGACTTAAGGTAGTAATGATGTTCATAACATCGTTCAATTCTTACTTATATAACTATCTTATTCGAAGAAAATAACTTGTAATCACTAGAACATAGTTTAGTTAATTCTAAACTTGTTCGCAAACAAAGTTAATACTTCTAAATTAACTTTTAAAAACAATTAAACACATGTTTTATATCTATATGATATGCTAACTCAATAATTTAAAACTTGGAAACACGAAGAACACCGTAAAACCGGACATACGCCGTCGTAGTAAAACCGGGGGCTGTTTCAGGTTGGATAATAAAAAAAACTATCTTAGACTTTGATTTAAAGATTTGTATTTTGAGAAAATAATATTTCATATAAACATGATAACATATCCAAAAATTATGGTTAAACTCAAAGTAGAAGTATGTTTTTCAAAATGGTCATCAAGATGTCGTTCTTTCGACGGAAATGACTACCTCTTTCAAATATGGACTTGTAACCTATAACTTCGACTATAAACCACTAATTTTTTAGTATATTTCTAAATACTAGATTTCATTAAGAAACCATAGCAATTTGAAACACTCAAAACCGATTTGTAACGAATAAGTTATGGGCAAAACAATATTGGGTAAAAATGGCTAAAATAGGCTACGGGATTTTTATACAAAATCTATACTAACCATATCCTAGATAAATTTTCTTTTATTATACATGTATTCTAACATGTCATGAGTATTTCCTTGTAATATACTAGTCTCGATTTAATCCGAGACAATATCATGTAATCTTGATTAGTTAAGACAATAGTTACACAATACGTCGGATAAATCGAAAGACACCACATACACAATACGTCGAGATTACTTCAAAGACAATAGCTGTATTGTGGGTCATGATTGAGTCTTATACAATATGTGTACACTCTGTTTTGATTATTACAGGGTGATATTTTTGAACTATATATGTACTACTAACATTGGACTACTAATTGTGGACTACTAACATTGGACTACTAATTGTCGACTACTAACGATTGGACTGCTAACTTGACAACTTAAATCATCAACACGTAAATAAAAATATGATGTGAATGTATTTCTATCATACTTTGATATATGTATATATTTGTTATAGGTTCGTGAATCGATCCGTGGCTAAGTCTAATTTTCGACGAATTGAAAATTTGTGAAAGTGAATTTCATTATTCCCTTTTATTATATTTTTGGGCTGAGAATACATGCGCTGTTTTATAAACTGTTTTACGAAATGGAAACAAGCACTTAAACTATATTCTATGGTTGGATTACGAATACCGAATATCGCCCCTTGTTAGCTTGGTAGCCTAAGAATTAGGGAAATGACCCCTAATTGATGCGAATCCTAAAAATAGATCTATGGACCTTGACATGGCCCATTCGGGTTACGAATGCTTTAGTACTTTGATTGATATATACTGATTGCGACGGCCGGTATATAGCATGCAGATTGCGAAATGCCTGTATGCGGGGGATATTCTATATGCATCATGTTAGTTCGGTTACCAAGTGTTCACCATATGAATGATTTTATCTTTATGCAGATTGCGAAATGCCTGTATAATGATTATGGAAATGAAAATGAAAACGAAAATCTTATGGTCTATTAAATTGTTAGAAATGAATATTTATGATAAACTAATGAACTCACCAACCTTTTTGGTTGACACTTTTAAACATGTTTATTCTCAGGTATGAAAGAAATCTTCCGCTATGCATTTGCCCAATTTAAAGATATTACTTGGAGTCATTCATGACATATTTCAAAAGACGTTGCATTCGAGTCGTTGAGTTCAACAAGATTATATTAAAGTAAATGACAGATTAAGTCATTTATAGTCTAATTATATTGTGAAATGGTATGCATATTTGTCAACTATCATTATAATGAAAGTTGTCTTTTAAAAACGAATGCAATGTTTGTAAAACGTATCATATAGAGGTCAATACCTCGTAATGGGACCAAATGTTATTGTATTTGTCCATATGGATTTGGACGGGCCATTACAGTTGGTATCAGAGCATTGGTCTTAGCGAACCAGGTCTTGCATTAGTGTGTCTAACTGATAAGTTGTTATGATGCATTAATGAGTCTGGACTTCGACCGTGTCTGCATGTCAAAAGTTTTGCTTATCATCTATTGTCGGGAATTACCTGCTTAACATTCTTAGTCTAGACACGTCTTACTACATTGATTGCATGATTAGTGTATAGAAAAAATTCATATCTTAGCGTATCTGTTACTGTAAACTTTGTCTGACAGCTTCCAAAAATTCCTCCATAATTTGCGGAATCCTTTGTACTCTATATAGGTATTCTATGCAAATAGAATATCATTCGATATCCGAAAATCATTTCATACCGAAAATCCTTTATCTAACCGTGCAAGATGAATCCTGCAACTAGTTCGAGTTCCTCAGAATCTGACAGCTATTCCGATATGGATTTCTACCTGAGCTCCGAAAGCAGTGTAACCGGAATGGATCAACCAATCAGCCATCACCAATTCTGGATGAATTGGGGATGGGTTCATAGTTGACTTAATCAGTGGAGACAAGAATAAGGCAATCCCTTCCATCCACCAAATTTCTCTCTTGGCGAAGAACCCGAAGCACTTACCGGCGAACCTGTTCGAAACACCATCTTCACCCTCATTTCCAGAATAGCTCGAAACGATTACGTCATATCTACTATTCTAAACCTTATTCATCCTCTCATTCCGACCGCCCATCATCCCGGAGTAATAGAAGAAGTCAACGAACTTCGCGATCGAGTAATCAATCTGGAGAATATAGTGCACAACTTACAAGCACCAGCAACACCAACGGCATCACCAGTACCCCCATCAACAGCACCTGTATCACCAGCAGTCTCACCATCATCAGCAACACCGGCAGTACCACAAGCTTCACAAGTTCCATAACCACCGCAGATATCAACACATCAATCACCAATATGAATATTATACTATCGAGTTATGAAATATTAACTCATTATTTCCAAAGAGATTATATATATATATATATATATATATATATATATATATATATATATATATATATATATATATATATATATATATATATATGAATTTTGAAACCATATTATATCTTTTCATACTAAGCTGTTACGTGTGAATTTTGAAGGGTAAATACTACTTGATTGATTCACATTACTAAAATGCCATGATATACATCCTTCGTTAACAACCTAAATCTCTGCATCACCTCAAAGAATTCTGTCCCCTAATAAACCAAGTGTATTATTCAATTAGGTTTGATTTTTGATAATGCTACAAATGAACATATATTTCATAGCATTATCCTTCCAGAAAGACAAGCTTTTAGTTGCAATTATTCTCTTTACAAGTGATATTCGTTTAAATAATAAAAGGTGAAGACAAAAGGCAGAATTGACGATTTGAAGACGCAAATGGCCAAAAAGCTAAAAAGTACAAGTTATAATCTAAGAGGTTCAGTTTATTGATGATTAACGTCTAAAAATGATAAAAGTACAAATCGCGGAACGCAAAGTACAAGATATCTCAGCGTACAAAAAGACGTTTGAAAATCCGTAACCGGGACTTAAATCGAGAAATAACGTATGACTTAACGGAGCTGAAAGTACAAGTCAACTATGCACAAAAATATAATATAATATATATATAATTAATATAAATTATATATAATTAAATATTATGTCGACAAACAAAAAAACAAATCAAAGTGAGCTGGAGCAGCCCTCCATGCGATCGCATGGGATTTGGGCATCACAGCCATGCGATCGCATGGAGCCAAAAGTCTGGCCAGGTCTATAAATTGATCATTTTTTGGCCGATTTTAGTAGACCAGAAGACACCAGAGATTTTAAATCTCTTCTTCTTTTTCTATTTCTATATCTATATTCATGTTATAATTTTAATTTAAGTTAATTTTAACAATAAGGTTATTGTAACAAATGTTTTAAGGTTTTGTAAGTCAAAACTCTGTCCGTGTAACACTACGCGATTAATACTCATTGTAAGTTATGTTCAACCTTTTTAATTTAATGTCTCGTAGCTAAGTTATTATTATGCTTATTTGAGCCTAAGTAATCGTGATGTTAGACTAAATATTAAAGACCGCATTATTGAACTTTGGACCATAATTAATGTTTGAACAAAGACCGACACTTGTGGGCATTGGACTATGAACTATTAATAGATGGGGGTATTGTCTAATCGAGTGACAACTCATTGGAGTCTGTCGAACCTATCTTCAAATTAATTAGCCTAATGATTAATAATGATTATGGTTGTCCTATTTAGTGACATTCATATGGAGTCTATTATAATCATTTAATTAATTATTCAGGTTGGGTAATTGAGTATTCAAACTGATCAAGTGTCTAAATTAATAATCATATCTAATTAAAACAGTGGTGGATTACATACGGTGATAACTGGTGTAATTGTTGACAGAAGTGATAACTGCGTCACAGTTTAAATCCTTAATTAGTTGGACTATTTGACTTCGGGTATAAGGATAATTTGACGAGGACACTCGCATTTTATATTTATGACCGATGGACTATTATGGGTAAAAGCCAGATAGACGTATCAAATAAACCAGGTCAAAGAACAATTAACCCGGGGTAATAATATATAACCAAAACGTCAAACATCATGATTACGGAAGTTTAAATAAGCATAATCCTTTTATTTCATATTTTATCGCTATTTTATTTACTCGCAATTTATTTTATCGCAATTTACATTATCGCAAAAACTAAAAATTTGACAAACCGGTCATTAAACGGTAAAAACCCCCCTTTTATAATAATAATAATACTAAATTATATATAAACTTATATTATTTATATATATATATATATATATATATATATATATATATATATATATATATATATATACATATATATATATATATATATATATATATATATATATATATATATATATATATATATATATATATATATATATATATATATATATATATATATATATATATATATATATAAACTTATGTTTTCATAGACACAATAAGGCTTCCTGTGGAACGAACCGGACTTACTAAAAACTACACTACTCTACGATTAGGTACACTGCCTATAAGTGTGTAGCAAGGTTTAGGTATATCCATTCATTAAATAATTAAATAACTTGTGTAAATTGTAGTGTAATATATAGTATTTTAATACCCATTTTATATACACCTCGCTAGACATCAAGTATATTTTTGGCGCCGCTGCCGGGGAACTCTTGGTTAAATTGAAAACATAAAACATAAAAAAAAAATTATTTAAGTTTGTATTTTTTTAATTAAGTTTTGAAAATTTTAAAAATTAAAAATTAAAAATCAAAAAATAAAAAAATAAAAATAAACGGCCTGATACTGTCGCAGGCCCAAACTTCAGGCCTGCTAATCGAAGCCATGCGTTCGCATGGCCAGAAGGCTTTAACTCCATGCGATCGCATGGAGTGATGTGACCTGCCTGAAACCTCAGCCCATCGAATTAGGGTTTAATTAAAATATAATTAATAATAATTAATAATAATTAGGGTTTAATTAATTTATTATTTAGTTTTTAGTTTTAATTAATTTGTAATTTAAGTTTTAATTAGTTTTAATTTTATAAAATTAATACTTTTATAAAATAATAATATAAAAATAATATTTTTATAAAAATTGTATTTTTAGCATTTTAGTTATAATTTATATTTTTATCGTTTATTCAAAATTTTTAATAATTATCGTTCGTAATTAGTTTTAAGTTAGTATTTGCCATAGTAATTTTATATTCCTAGATTTATAAGTTTTGCCATAAAATCCCTTAAGTGCTTTTTCCTTAGAAATAAGATCTAGGCGCTTTAGAATTTTGCGACGCCACTTTAAGTTTATAGATTTTAGTGCTTTTTAAGTAATTATCGTTTTCTATATAGATTTGCATTTTAAGTTCTAATACCTTTAGGCACAAGTTTTAGATTTAGTTTTTAGACTTTTAAGTTTCGACGTTTTCTTTCTTACTTTTAATTTTCGACGTTTTTCGACGCGCTTTTTCTTTTTCATTTCTACGCTCTAGTTTTTTAGGACCTAGAATTTTCTTTATTTTCTTTAAATTTTGTCAGAAAAATTATTGTAAGCAATTAAATTAATAGACATCCAAATTTTCTGGTTTCTAGTAATAGTTGGATTTGTTAGTGGCGAGTTGTGGACTTCCGATTTAAAGGGTCCTGGCTACCTGCTGCATCTTTTGGCTATTCGAAACGTAGGTAAAATCAGAAAAGTCTATTAATTTGATAACTTATATAATTTTTATTTTTATAACTAATGGGATATTCAGTGAATGCACCGAGCAAAACATTCACCACCTTTCATACGTTCACCACCTGTAACTCGATCAAGGCATCTAGCAAATATTGCTGCCATTGAATTTTTAGAATCATCATCAAGTCGAACAAGTACTTCAATTCAAATTTCTGATAATCCATTTTTTGAACCCGACTTCACAATTGAGAACCCGGAGGATATTCAGGGACAATTCCAAGATCCTGAACCATTAAACATTCCTCCTGAACCACAATATATTCAAACGGAGTTCGTAGAAGAAGGAACAGTTAAATCAGAATCTTCTAGTGATTCGGATTCAACTAATCAAAATATGGAAGATCTAGAACCTCAAACTATGGAAGACCGAATGAGAGCCACACGTACGGGCCAAGGTCAGGCCATTGCTCAACCAGAAGTTACAGCACCAAATTTTGAAATTAAAGGACAAATCATACACATGGTTACTAATCAATGCCAATTCGGTGGTACAGCAAAAGAAGATCCAAACGAACATCTTCGAACCTTTAATAGAATTTGTACTTTATTTAAAATTCGAGAAATTGAAGATGAAACGATCTATCTTATGTTGTTCCCTTGGACTTTAATTGGGGAAGCTAAAGATTGTTTAGAATCATTACCCGAAGGAGCAATTGATACATGGGATGTCTTAGTAGAGAAATTTCTTCAAAGATTCTTTCCGGCATCTAAAGCCGGGAGACTTCAAGGAGAAATTGCCACGTTCGCACAAAAGCCAAATGAAACGTTATTTGAGGCGTGGACAAGATTCAGAAAGATGTTGAGAGGATGTCCTCAACACGGTTTAGACACTTTTCAAATAGTTCAAATATTCTATAAAGGCGTCAATATCGCTACAAGAAAAGACATCCACACAGCTGGTGGTGGTTCCATTATGAAGAAAACCGCTACTGAAGCTCACAAGATTATCGATAAAACAGCCTCCCACTCACATGAGTGGCACCAAGAGAAAGATATCTTACATTCATCCAAAGCGGCTAGAGCCGATTCTAGCCATGACTTTGATTCCGTTTCTGCAAAAATAGATGCTTTTGAAAGACGAATGGAAAAGTTGACTAAAGATATTCATGCAATACAAATCAGTTGTGAGCAATGCGGTGGACCACACTTAACGAAAGACTGTAATATTGAGCAAATGATGGATCCACGTGAGAATGTTTCCTACATAAACCAAAGGCAGGGAAATAATTATCAAAATAATTATCAACAACCAAGGCAAAACCTCAATCGAAGTCAAAACATTCTTTACAATCCAAATAGACCCAACAATAACAATAATAATCAAAACAACACTTTCAATCAACAAAGGCCAGGCTTATATAAACCACCACAACAAACTGAAGAGAAAAAGTCAAATCTGGAAGAAATGGTATTAAAGTTAGTTGAATCTCAAAAACAATTTATTACATCTCAAACCCAAACAAATGAAAAGTTTGATCAGTCATTTAGAACTCAACAAACTTCCATTTTAAATCTGGAAAAACAAGTGGGTACTCTAGCAGGCCTGATGAGTGAAATGAAACAAGGAAAGCTACCAAGTAATACTGAAGTAAATCCTCGTAATGAAAATGTTAACATGGTTTCAACGAATTCTGAAAAACCAGAAATAAAAGAGGAAAAGATTTCAGACGATGAAGAAATCACACCACCACCAGGTTTTGAAAAACTAATGTATGCACCATACAAACCACCCATTCCGTTTCCAATAAAAGTTGAATATGAGCAAGAAATAGGTAATAAAGTTTGTGTTGGTGATACCTCGAAAAGAAAAAGGAAGAGTAAGCAAGAACAAGAAACTAAAGCCGTTAAAATAGAACCATTGAATATTATTCCACCGGAATTTCCACCTAAGTCGGGTGATCCGGGTGAATTTATTGTTCCTTGTTTACTTAGTGATTGTGTCATGTATAATGAACTAGAAGATCTAGGTGCAAGTGTGAGTATTATGCCTCTTTCATTATATAAGAAGTTAGATGTATGTGGGTTAAGTCCAACAAAAATGAGTGTTCGATTCTTTGACCAAACCATTAGACACCCAGTTGGAATTGCTGACAACCGACCCATTCAAGTAGGTAATTTAACCTTTCTAGTCGAATTTGTTGTCATAGACATAGAATAGGACTCAAACTTTCCTCTACTTTTAGGTCGACCATTCTTAGCATCCACCAAGGCGTTAATTGATGTAAGAGAAGGTAGAATGACACTTAATGACGGTGAAAAATCGATCACCTTTGTGAGTCGAAAGTCTAGATCTCCACCAACCAAAACCGTTGAACCAATAACTCCAACGGTAGTGCTTAACAATGTTAAAATGCCTAAGTGTGGGGAAGATGAAGTAACACCTAATGATGACCTGATAATAAAAAACCCCATTAATGATACGAAATTGGATGACCTCGTTATTAACAGTTCAATGAAAAAGCTTTATAAACGAGTTCACGATGCTAGGATTAAGGGGAACTTTAAGTTATGTAACCGATTAGTATCCAATCTGTCATCAAAAGAAAAAGAGAAATTAATTGATTTTGTGAAAATTACAAAAGAAACCGACTAATGGCTTAAAACAAAAATCACATATATGCAAGTTGATGATGGTCTGATGAAAGTTGACGATGAAGTTAACCACGATTTCAACACCACAGCTAACTAAGTGTGGGGAGATTCAAAAGTTTTAAAGATAATTTCATGCTATCTAAAAGTTAGATATTCTATTTTCGTGTAGTTCCGAGAATAGAATCCGATTGGTCTTTTCTACTAGCAGACCCTAAAGAACTAGTCCTCTCCCCCCATTCTGAATTTTTTGTTTTTAGGTTTTACAAGATGAAGCATGCATTTGATATCAGCCATGGTTTAATAAGCTTCAAAGGTAAGTTTTTATTTATTTTATGCTTTTAACCTTTTGTTTTTAAACGCTAAATTGTCGCTATAAAGTATTAAATTGATATTCATTAAAAATAGGTATAATAAACCGAAATTACTAATATCAAGACAAAAATTTAATCCATCACTACAAAATTTACCGTTTATTCATAAGGAATAAATATCTTTAATCAATCAACTCAAAATATTTCAAAAATTAGTCAGGAGTCAAACTAGGTAATATAGCCGAAATTACTTTAAGGGACGTATATTTTTGTTAATATTTGATTGATTAAAGTGGGATAAAAGACCAAAAATATTTTTTATTTTTATTTTTCCTTCTTTTTTTAATTAATATATAACTATTATATTTTAATATTTTATTATAGTATTTTAAAATTTATAAAAATTAATGTATAAAAATATTAAAAATATTTATATTTTATTAATATGCATTTTAAATTTAAGTTTTGTGTGATTTTAAAAAAAACAAAATTTACTTTATTTTATTAAGTTAAAAATATGATTTCTAAAAATTCGTCGTAAGTTAAACACTAGGTCTTGAACCGAAATTGCTTTACCCGAGGGAGGGACGAAAATTTTTTTATCATTATTTTTAAGTCTTATTGATATAAAGTATGCCAAAAACATTAAAAAACCAAAAATCTTTGTTTTTAAAACAACCGCTTTAAAATGACAAATTTTAAAATTTTGTTGAGGGACGAACTAGGTGAACGTACCGAAACTACCTCGTCCTAAATACTACCGTTTAACGACCGGTTTATTTATATGTAAATTAAGGTAAAACCGCGCACTTTCAAAGACTGGCATTAAGTTCAGCAAAAGCTACTAATTTGACGACAAGACGAAACACAAATGTGATATAACAAATGACGAAATGAACAAATATGTTTGGAAACTTTGGTAAAATTTTAATCATTTTCTACGCTAATCACCCTCATGAATTTAAATTTTTACTGATTTCTTGTAAATGAGGGCATTGCAAGATCTTAAGTGTGTGGAGGGATTAAATCTTTCGGTTAAACATATTATTAATACACTTAGTTTAATTGCCAAATTTTATGAAAAATTTGAAAATTTTTCAATTAAATGAATTCAAAATCATGTTTATACATATTTATGAACGATAAAACTAGGTGATAAAACCGAAATTATCGTTGCCTCAAAAAGGACATAAATTGAGAAACAACCTTAAATGCTAGAATTCATTTAAGAATGGAATAGACGAGAATAAAAAGGCAAAGAAAAATATAAACAAAAGCTAAGTGTGGGAAGAATTACCAAGTTATTTAAAACATATATCACACATTTTTGTACAAGATTATTGCAGGTACTTTTGCTTTGGACTAAATTAATCAGTTTTACCCGGTTTACTGTAATATAAATATATGAGAAAGATGGATCTACACGATGAATCAATTCCATCATTATAGGAAGTGAAGTCTTCCAAAAAAGACACGCGCTTCTTGATTTAGGTCAAGAAGTTGTCGTCCAGACCAGCTTTAGGTTGACGAAAAATCTAGAAAAGTCATCTCTAAAATCAGCAGGAAATCCACGGACCTCAGCATCAAACAGGGTCGCCATGTGGTTAGACTTGTCCTAACCATGAGAGGATCTGTCTCGTAAAATGGGGAGGGTGCCGTGAAAATTAGCTGGATAAGACTAATGAATCAGACCCCCAGAAAGGATAATCTCCTTAACGATTAAAAATCAGCTTTTAAGCCTGATATTACTCAATCCTTGAGATTGACCTTAAAGATTGAGAATTCAAACTCATGAAATTCAATGATATCTAAACTCGAGCTTGAACGAGAAAATATTTTGATCAAAACTAAAACCGATTTGTTTTCTGAAAAACCCATTTTCAATACGTTCATTACCATTGAACGTAAAATCCTAATATTTCATCAGAATTCATTAGGTCACCTGAACCAAATCGGGTGTCAACCGTAAGAACGGTGGTTGCATAGCATGGTCAAAGACAGGACCTTGTGCCAGACCGAAAAACTATAGGGTGATCTTTACTATTGCTCCTACCAAGGATAGTAACTGCATCCGACACATTGTGGACCATAATTATACGCATGTCATTAGACATCGCCTTAACAGTTGCTTGTTCATCGCTTTCCTTTACAACCGGACGGTCGTTTACCGAAAGGTAATATACGGAACAAGTAAAATGGACGTGTGCTTTCCTAATACAAGGTTAGCAAGTGGGTGACACAAAACCGCAAATTTTGAGCTAAAATTTTAAAATCTGAAACCCACAACCCACGAAAACAATTTTGCAAACACTGGTGAAGGGTTATTCCGGAAAACCTGTCTAGGGTAAAATCTAGATTGAATTTTCAATAGATCAAATATTTTCATAAAGATCCAATTTCCTAAAGGATCTAAATTTTTATAGTCATGTGGGCCTGTAAACCACAATGTTACTATCATTGTTCATACCACTGTATCGAAATCACTGATGTATAAAGTGTGAAAAATAAAGAAGTGATTAGTGTGATTCAAGTTCTATATTGCTTGAGGACAAGCAACGCTCAAGTGTGGGAATATTTGATAATGCTACAAACGAACATATATTTTATAGCATTATCCTTCCAGAAAGACAAGCTTTTAGTTGCAATTGTTCTATTTACAAGTGATATTCGTTTAAATAATAAAAAGTGAAGACAAAAGGCAGAATTGACGATTTGAAGACGCAAATGGCCAAAAAGCTAAAAAGTACAAGTTATAATCTAAGAGGTTCAGTTTATTGATGATTAACGTCTAAAAATGATAAAAGTACAAGTCGCGAAACGCAAAGTACAAGATATCTCAGCGTACAAAAAGACGTTTGAAAATCCGGAACCGGGACTTAAATTGAGAAATAACGTACGACTCAACGGAGCTGAAAGTACAAGTCAACTATGTAAAAGAATATAATATAATATATATATATAATTAATATAAAGTATATATAAATTATATATAATTAAATATTATGTCGACAAACTAAAAAATAAATCAAAGTGAGCTGGAGCAGCCCTCCATGCGATCGCATGGGATTTGGGTATCACAGCCATGCGATCGCATGGAGCCAAAAGTCTGGCCAGGTCTATAAATTGATCATTTTTCGGCCGATTTTAGTAGATCAGAAGACACCAGAGATTTTAAATCTCTTATTCTTTCTCTATTTCTATATCTATATTCATGTTATAATTTTAATTTAAGTTAATTTTAACAATAAGGTTATTGTAACAAATGTTTTAAGGTTTTGTAAGTCAAAACTCTGTCCGTGTAACACTACGCGATTAATACTCATTGTAAGTTATGTTCAACCTTTTTAATTTAATGTCTCGTAGCTAAGTTATTATTATGCTTATTTGAGCCTAAGTAATCGTGATGTTAGACTAAATATTAAAGACCGGGTTATTGAACTTTGGACCATAATTAATGTTTGAACAAAGACCGACACTTGTGGGCATTGGACTATGAACTATTAATAGATGGGGGGTATTGTCTAATCGAGTGACAACTCATTGGAGTCTGTCGAACCTATCTTCAAATTAATTAGCCTAATGATTAATAATGATTATGGTTGTCCTATTTAGTGACGTTCATACGGAGTCTATTATAATCATTTAATTAATTATTCAGGTTGGGTAATTGAGTATTCAAACTGATCAAGTGGGTAAATTAATAATCATATCTAATTAAAATAGGGGTGGATTACATACAGTGATAACTGGTGTAATTGTTGACAGAAGTGATAACTGCGTCACAGTTTAAATCCTTAATTAGTTGGACTATTTGACTTCGGGTATAAGGGTAATTTGATGAGGACACTCGCATTTTATATTTATGACCGATGGACTATTATGGGCAAAAGCCAGATAGACGTATCAAATAAACCAGGCCAAAGAACAATTAACCCGGGGTAATAATATATAACCAAAACGTCAAACATCATGATTACGGAAGTTTAAATAAGCATAATCCTTTTATTTCATATTTTATCGCTATTTTATTTACTCGCAATTTATTTTATCGCAATTTACATTATCGCAAAAACTAAAAATTTGACAAACCGGTCGTTAAACGGTAAAAACCCCCCTTTTATAATAATAATACTAAATTATATATAAACTTATATTATATATATATATATATATATATATATATATATATATATATATATATATATATATATATATATATATATATATATATATATATATATATATATATATATATATATATATATATATATATATATATATATATATATATATATATATATATATATATATATAAACTTATGTTTTTATAGACACAATAAGGCTCCCTGTGGAACGAACCGGACTTACTAAAAACTACACTACTCTACGATTAGGTACACTGCCTATAAGTGTGTAGCAAGGTTTAGGTATATCCATTCATTAAATAATTAAATAACTTGTGTAAATTGTAGTGTAATATATAGTATTTTAATACCCATTTTATATACACCTCGCTAGACATCAATTTTACACTTTCATTTCAGATGTACCTGAAACCTTCTAGAAAATATCATTTGTACCTTGCGAAATTCACAAGAATTCCACGAACACCAACATCTTCCACCGAGAAATATTTAAGTTCACAATTAATATGTTACACTATACACTCTTCAATTATTCGATATTCATTATCTATACTCACTACTTTCATAACGATATATATTCTTCCATAGAAATTAGAACAACCATTTTCATTCAGATTCAATTACATATTCTGATTTTGACAGATCAGAATCCAAGTCAAGATATGTAACGACCCGCACTTTTTCGATCGTTCTATACTTATAAGATTAATATTTACATAAATTAAACCTTACCAACATGATAAGCAATCCAAATTGTCGAGACTTATGTTTTTCGAAAAGAGTTTTACACAACGTTTGACCGTCTAGTTTGACCGATGATATCACGAACTATACAATATATGATAATTATACGTTTGTGTATATATATGTATATATACATATTTAACATGACCTAAGAATGTTTTAATATCTCATTTTGTATTAATAACAATAAGTTATAAGTATATTTTGAAACTACTAACTTAAGTTTTCAAAACGATAACCATACGTAACGTTATTTGACTTAAATACTTATGACCTATAATGTTTATACATATATCGTATAAGTAATGTATTTAATCACTTTTAAAGACTTAAATACATAAAACAATATAAGTATATTTACAAAAGATAGCTATATTTGAATCCTCGTTCCGTTTTCTCAAAGATTTCTATACGTATACCTAGGGTATATGTACCCGTATCATACGCAGCTTCTAGATGTATTTACTATTGGTATATACCAATAAAAATCTGCTCCTTAGCAGCCTTAAATGATTAAGAAACATGTGGAACCAACCATTTGTCAAGTAGCATGAATTATTTAGCAAGAAAACAAAGTTAGGTATCTTTTTTTTCCTTTATAACCTAAAAACTTTTTTATGCATGTACACCATTTCTTCACCCCATTTTCTCATACTTACACTTCCATTTCTCTCTCAAAATACTCTTAACTTCATACTTGATCATCTCCAAGCATTTTCCCCATCATTTAGCTTCAAAAACAACACTTAAATCTCATAAGAAAACCTTACAAAAACACTTCAAGAAATCCTTCCAAGAACACCAACTTACTTCCAATCTTTCATCCACTTTCATCACCCTTTTGGTTCTAGGTTCTTACTCCTCTTTTATAACAACCTTGTCCAAGGAACTTGAGGTAGAATCTATGTTCATAACCTTATTCGATTCATATATATATAGCTATCTTATTTTGTGGTGTAAAATTTTAACAACAAGAACATAGTTTGAATGTTTTCAAACTTGTTTGCAAACTAAATAGATCCTTCTAACTTAACTTTTAAAATACTCCAAGACCTGTAATATAACTTAAATATATGCTAATTTAACAAGGTATAACTTGGTTTTTCAAAGATTATCTTAAAAACTGTTTTTACGACGTCGGAGTGCCACCGGGGGCTGTTTTGGGTTGGATAATTAAAAACCATCTTAAACTTTGAATTGGAGGTTTATTTTCTGGAAAAATGATTTTTACTATGAATATGATAACACATAAAAATTTCATGATTTAACTCAAAGTATAAGTATTTTTAGAAAAATAATCATTTAAGGTTGTTTACATGATGGAAAATGATTAACTTCATAAGTTTCACTAAAGTTTGACCTATGCCGTGTGATTTTGAATACAAACTAAGGTATTTACAGTTCATAGTCTTAAAGAGGGACTCGATCCAAGGAGATGGCAAGTTGAATCAACGAAAACGGAGTTGTAACGAAGAAACTATGACCGAAACAAAATCGGATATCCAAGACTAGTTTAGCCACGAAAATAATTGGGAAAAATTAAATAAATCACATCTTTTTAAGTTAACATGATATTTTATATATATGTACTTATAATTCAATTTTATATGGTTCAGGATCACCCGTAAACAACACGAGAAGATTAATCATAAGATCCCATGATTGTACGCAACACGTCATTTGACAACACCTGTACTTTATGTACGCAACACGTCATTTGACAACACCGGTACCGTGGGTCAAGATTAATCTCGACCAATACATATACGATGGGGTTTTATTTATTTCGTTGGGGGTTTTATTTATTTCATTGCGGGTATATTAAACATCTAAAAATGAACCATTAAAATTGAATTACTAACAACGAACTGCTAACTACGGACTAAGGAATTATTCAAAGTATTAAAAGTATAACAAGTATATATATATGTGACGTTTGTTTAAAAAGAAAAGGTATTGATATATTATATATGGATAGGTTCGTGATATCAACCGGAGACCAAGTCAAATTATATATATATCTTCAAGACGAAAGTGAGTATATAGTCCCACTTTTAAACTCTAAATATTTCGGGATGAGAATACATGTATTTTATGTTTTACGTTATGGACACAAGTAACTGAAAAATATATTCTACGTTGAGTTGTACCACTGGCATACTTCCCTGTAGCTTGGTAACTGTTATTTACAGCGGTATTGTAAACGCGAATCCTGTTGATAGATCTATCGGGCCTGACAACCCCAACCGGACTGGACGACCAGTATTCAACGGTTGCACAGTACTTCGTTTCGTGACTACACTTGGTACGGTGTAGTAAGATTTCATAATAAAGGGAATATGCGACGTGATTAAATGTTAAGTATGGTTACCAAGTGCTCAACCACTTAGAATATTTTTATTAAACTGTTTATATACGAAATCTTGTGGTCTATATATATATATTGCTGCCGGCATTAAACCTATATCTCACCAACTTTATGTTGACCTTTTAAAACATGTCTATTCTCAGGTGATTACTAAAGCTTCCGCTGCATTATGTTGAATTTGAGCAGGATCTTGCGTACGCATATTTGTGTCAAAAATAAAACTGCATACCCAAGGATTTGTGTTGTAAAATATGCTCAAAATCGTGTTGTTATCATTATATGTAAAGTTTGTAAGTCGAAGATTATCGCTAAACGATAATCATCTTTTTATTGTCTAAAGCTTGTAACAAAAATAATGGTTATGGTTTGTAATGTATAATATATGCAGTTTCTCTTTTAAAAATGTCGCATATAGAGGTCAATACCTCGCAATGAAATCATACGTTATCTAACACGTTCTTATGGTTAAGGACGGGTTATGACAAGATATAACAGATAGCATCACTCTTAGATCCTTACATCTTTCAAAACCATACTTTGAATTTAAAACTGTGCTAGAACATCACTCTTATTCATTAAACTCATAAATATATTCATTCAAAATCCTGAATGATTTCATCTTGAACATCATATGTATATTGACGATTACAACCTGCGTTCAAACCCTTTATGATTCTTGAAAATACCCCAACTACTGATCAATCGAGAAGATGAACCAACCACACATTAATGACAGAAAGAAAAAGTTATACTTATAGTCATACACCTGGAAAGCTCTCTAAACCTAAGTAAGACTTTAACATGTATCCGTGATAAATCCTTCGGCATTATTATTACTGAAAATAACTTTGCAATTCCTTTTCAAGTATCCAGTTTTGTCACATCTTCAGTAAGACAACTTCGATATTTCATTTGGAGAAACCTTAATTAAACCTTGATATATACGATTGCCTTTCTATCGTTGTTACCGGGGAACCTTTTATGTTCCACCATATTTGCAGTAAACGTACCAGCGACGCCGTTACTTTGCAACTTAAATCCCTCTGAAATATCACTATCATTATACATTGAAATCCATCATATACTCATCAACGTCTTGTAACGATCACTGGTGACATACCGGGAAGCATCAATCATTATTTCGAATTTCGCAACGTTTCTACGTCAACTGTTATATACGTACATATGACGTCTATCTCCTGGACTTACGTACTCCAATTCTGGAATTCTAAAAAGCACCCCAACCTGCGAATTAGTTCTTTGAGTTTTAAAAATGCTAAAAAAGCAGCAAAAACTGCAAACGACCTTAACAGTCAAAAGTTTGACGATAAAGAATAGAGTGTTGGAAACGCTCAACAGAAAATTGATACTAGAAAGCGGATTAAGCAAAACTATGAAGGAGACGGTGAACAAATCATAAGGACTAAACTTGTACATAAAGAATCCAGATGATTCTATATCCAATGAAATCTTTAGCGAGTATCTTGCTCCTTACTTATTCTATATACTTGCAGAAGAATTTTCTGTTGGGATTTAACAAGTTTCAAAATGCTTAAAACCTTTTAAGAATCATATTAAAGCGGAAGCATGAAATTACCAATTTAGAACATATTAAACTTTAACCAATTAAAGTTAAATCCCAATTAGGATCAAGTTATGAAATATGCTTACAAACTACAAGATAGTAAGGAGGTTATACCTATTCCAAGCTAGGTAATGAATGATGAAGATGATGATGTTGAATGGAGCCTCAAATGGATGAAACCTCAAGAGATTATACCCCAAGCTTATCACCAACACTTTGTACTTTGGTTAGGGTTTGTTGACACTTGAATTTAGCTTCCAAAAACCAAATTATGAACCCTCTAAACCCCTTAATACCCCACGGCCTGCAGCTGTGTTTTTTGAGAGTTTATGCAGTTTTTTTTTTTTTGAAGTGTTTTGATGTGTATTCAAAGTGTGTTGAGTCTCCAAGAAGTCCTAGATACTTATGCTTCTTGAAAATGCAAGTATCCATTCAAATGGCTAGTCAAAGTGGATGTATTTTAGACTCCAATGCTACTTACTCAACACATATTATAGAATATGTTTTATAAAAGAATTAGTTTATTTTATAAAATTCTTTTATAAACTTCCATTTTATTTATGTACATCTTAATATATATAATCCATTTATATAAAATGTAACATAAACTTATTAATTATTTACCTATAAATAATTAAATCCATATTATATAAATTATTCCATAATTTATATAAATACACATCAAGTAATATTTAAGAAAACCATTTTTCTTAAAGTTCAAGTGTCGCGTATTTGATTAATGAACCAATCGTTAAAATCAAATACAAATAAGGTGTCGGTAAGCTTGTTATTGGGTATGACCCGACTTGGATCAAAACATATTAGCCACGTTAATTTAATATGTCTCTCGGGCATATGAAATACCTTCAATCTCCCACTTGCACGAGAAACATAAGAAATTAATGCAAGTGATGGATACAGCCTAACACACCGTCCATCACCCCTAATATGTTATGACTTTGTACCATTCAATAACATCATCCCTTTCGAGCTCCCTACTCGAACTGATATATGTAGGTGAATCTTTCATTATATCCTTTCATCCTAGATGTCATGTTAAATCCAAGAGATACAGAGTGATCACTCTCTTATAGATTTAACTTTTCAGGCCTTAGACATCTGACTCTCAACGAATAAGAGGGACAAATTCCATCTTGACTACATACGTCCTAGATATACACTTTGTAATATACCTGAGTTCTTCCTTATGTACTACCATATTTCAGAATAGCGAAGGAAAGAATCAAGGCATAATACTCGGTGAATATTAGAATCCAATGTGTATCTCAGGTCAGAGGATACAATGATATTCGCCTTTACTCAAGATTACATGTGATCAACCACGAAGGCTCCATACAGTAAATCTTGAGAGCGGGTCTTCCAATATTTGTGTCCCACAAATATCTATGAACTTTGGTTGCAACCTTGCCCCACATTCAGTCCTTGAATGTATACCAATCCAAGTTCATAATAGTCTAAACCTCACACTTGTTCCCACAAATGTGATCAACTACGGATTTTAGAATAATAGCTTATTCATGGATAAAATATGCAAATAGGAACATGACTCAAATTAAATTAAACCATAATCATATTAATGAGTTTGAACAAATTCGTTCCATTACAATACATAAAGTAGATCATTTCCAATCACTAGAATATCGAAGCCCTAATGCACAAACATGTCCCTCATGTTTTGGCCCATGTAAAAGCTTCATGAGTGGATCCGCAACATTATGATCTGTGTGAACTTTGCGAATACATATCTTTCCCTTTTCAACCTCATCCCTGATGTAGTTGAATCTCCGCTCAATGTGACGAGTCTTTTGATGAGCACGAGGTTCCTTGATTTGAGCAATCGCACCCTCGTTGTCACAAAAGATCTCAAGAGGGTCCTGAATGGAAGGGACCACTCCTAAGTCGTCGATGAATTTCTTCATCCATGCAGCTTCCTGAGCTGCCAGTGAGGCGGCAATGTACTCCGACTCTGTAGTGGATAACGCAACAACCTCCTGTTTCGAACTCTTCCAAGAGACCGCACCACCATTTAACATGAAGACATAACCGGATTGTGATCGAGAGTCATCTCGATCAGTTTGGAAACTCGCGTCCACGTAACCTTTTACAGCGAGTTCCTCCTCACCAGACCCATATATTAGAAACATATCCTTAGTCCTCCTAAGGTATTTCAATATGCTTTTAACAGCAATCCAATGACTATTTCCTGGGTTATTCTGGTATCTACTTGTCAAGCTTAGAGCGCATGACACATCCGGTCTAGTACATATCATTGCATACATGATAGACCCAATAGCAGATGCGTATGGGACTTTCTTCATTCTCTCTTGTTCATCTTTCGTGGCAGGACACTGAGATGAACTGAGAACGGTTCCTTTTTGAATAGGTACCAAACCTCTCTTAGAGTTTTCCATCTTGAACCTTTTCAAGATTTTATCAATGTATGTACTTTGACTTAAACCTATCAATCTCTTGGATCTATTCCTATAGATCCCTATCCCCAATATGTATTGTGCATCTCCAAGATCCTTAATGGAGAAGCAACTCTTTAGCCAAGTTTTGACTCCTTGCATTGTGGTAATATCATTCCCAAATAATAATATATCATCCACATATAGTACAAGGAACATGATAGTGCTCCCACTAGCTTTCTTATATACACAAGCTTCATCACCATTTTTAATGAAGCCAAATTTCTCGGCTTCCTCATTAAAACGATGATTCCACATTCTAGATGCTTGTTTCAATCCGTAGATTGACTTCTTTAACTTGCATACACTTTTAGGATATTTTGGATCAACAAAACCTTCAGGCTGAACCATATAGACATCTTCCATAAGATATCCATTTAGGAAAGCGGTTTTGACATCCATTTGCCATATTTCATAGTCGTAGTGAGCAGCAATGGCAAATAATATCCTAATAGACTTTAGCATTGCCACTGGCGAGAAAGTTTCATCATAATCAACCCCTTGAGTTTGAGTGAAACCTTTTGCTACAAGTCTAGCTTTATATGTATCCAAGTTTCCATGTAAGTCGGTTTTCATTTTGAAAAGCCATTTGCAATCAACTAGCTTAGAGCTAGGAGGTTGCTCAACAAGTTCCCACACTTGGTTTTCATACATGGATTGCATCTCGGCGTTCATGGCTTCCTGCCATTTATCTTTATCAATCCTTGATAAAGCATCTTGGTAGTTTGTTGGTTCATCCAAATCAACCGTATAGCAACCATCTATGAGAAACCCATATCTCTCAGGAGGATTGCTAATCCTACCAGATCTACGAATGCCTTGTGTATTTTGATCATCCATTTGATCGCTATCAACATTTTCATGTTGAGTGCTAGTGTCAACCAATTGTGTATCATCTACTTGATCTTGAACCTCTTTAAGATCTATCTTCCTTTCACTATTTCCTTCCATTAGGAACTTAGTTTCAAGGAATTCCGCCTTCCGAGCAACAAATACATTCTGCTCGGATGGATCATAGAAATAGTATCCCATATCATCCTTGGGATATCCTATGAAGATACACTTCATGGATCGAGCATTCAACTTATTAGGGACGTAACGCTTAGGATAAGCTTCACATCCCCATACCTTTAAGTATGATAGAGATGGAGGTTTACCAAACCACATCTCGTGAGGAGTTCGTTCCACTTTCTTGGTTGGGGCTATATTTAAAATACGAGCCGCGGAGCTTAGACAATAACCCCAAAATGATAGAGGCAACGAGCTTCTTGCCATCATAGATCGAACCATATCCATTAGGGTTCGGTTCCTCCTTTCGGAAACTCCATTAAGTTGGGGTGTTCCGGGTGGAGTAAGTTGTGAGATAATCCCACAACTCCTAAGATGATCTTGGAAGGCATCGCTCAGGTATTCACCTCCTCTATCGGTACGAAGTACCTTAATTGTCCTATTGAGTTGATTTTGTACTTCGTTTTGATATTCTTTGAATGCTTCAAACGTTTCGTCCTTGTGTCTTAATAAGTAGACATATCCGAAACGACTAAAGTCATCAATGAAAGTAACAAAGTATCTTTCACCATTCCTAGTCATGGGTTTAAAGGGTCCACATACATCCGAATGTATTAATCCCAATAAATCTTTAGCCCTTTCATAGGTCCCTTTGAAAGGTGCTTTAGTCATCTTGCCTTGTAAACAAGATTCACATACTTCAAACGAATCCATTTCATTTGATTTCAAAAGTCCATTCTTTTGAAGTGTATGTATTCGGTTCTTGCTTATGTGACCAAGGCGACAATGCCATAAGTAGGAATCACTCAAATCCCTTTTGAGTTTCTTGGTGCTTGTATGGTACATTGAGCTACTAGATGATGTGTCGTCATGAACCAATTCATAAATTCCATTTGAAGGTGAAGCCTTGAAATAGAATACATTATCTAAATAAATATGGATATCATCATTAACAAAATTAAGATTAAAACCACATTGTTTCAAACGGGAAATGGAAATAATGTTTCGACATAAATCGGGTGCATACAAAACATCTTTCAAAATAAGTTCCAAACCACTTGGAAGCTTTAACATAAAGTCTCCTTGAGCCTTCACTGGCACTTTGGCTCCATTACCCATGTAGAGACTTGATGTTCCCGTTTGCTTGCTACTTCTTTTGAACCCCTGCAATGAATTGCAAATATGAGTTCCACATCCAGTGTCTAATACCCATGTATTAGAAGAAGTAATACTAAGCTCTATATATACCATATATATATTACCTGAGGTTTGCCATGCATCCCTCTTGTCCTTCAACTCCTTAAGATAAACCGGACAGTTTCGTTTCCAATGACCCATTTCACCGCAACCGAAACATGGGTCTTCCTTGGGGTTTGCCTTCTCGGCTACCTTTTGCTTCTTAGCCTTGTTGATGGTTGGGGTAACCAACTTCCCTTTCCCTTTGCCTTGATGGGCGGGTCCTTTTCTCTTAGCCACCTTTGGCTTAGAGGTCTTACTTTTGGACCCACCTTGATCGATTGTTAACACGGGTAAAGCCCTTTTACCCATGCTAGTTTCCGCCATTCTAAGCATACCGTGAAGCTCACCTATGCTCTTATCCATCCCATTCATATTGTAATTAATTACAAATTGATCAAACCTTTTTGATAGGGAGTTAAGGATAAGATCGGTGGCTAACTCATTGGATATGTTTAGGTTAAGTCGGTTAGCACGATCGATAAGGCTTTTCATCTTGAGTACATAAGATGAAACCGATTGGGTATCGTCCATACGACAAGCATGTAGCGCCCGAACCGTTTAGAAGCGTTCGACACGCGCTTGTTGGAGAAACATCTCCTTCAATTGCGTTATCATGTCGTATGCACTATGGTGCTCGAAATCCTTTTGGAGTTCGGGAATCATAGTCCCAAGCATTAGGCATGAGACTTGAAGGGAGTCGTGGCAATACTTATCGTAAGAGGCCATTGCCTCCACATCATTCTCATCCGGTTGATCGGGAATGGGGTCCTCAAGTACATACGCTTTATCCTCTTGTTTGAGGACAATCCGAAGATTGCGGAACCAATCCATAAAGTTGGTATGGTTGAGTTTGTCTTTCTCTAAGAGAGACCTTAATGATAGGTGGTTTAGGTTAAGTGGTGCGTTTGGAATGTTGTTGTTGTTATTGGCGGCCATCTACAAAATTCAACAAAGTTCATTTTAAGTATCGATTTTAGATTTAATAAACAATACCCTTTTAATTTGTTTTATTAAATATTAGAATCCAACGGTAAGTCAAATTCCGGTTAGGTGACCTTTATCCTGTCATTTGATTTAGCTAGGTAGTCATAATGACAATTGCAATCCTTTTGCAACTTCTAATTTTATGGGATCATGCAATCCTTTTGCATGGCATATTAATCCCATCAACGCCTATTTGTTCCTCATGCTTCGGTGACCCTAAGTTCATGATTCCCAAATCAAGTCGTCCTACTTGTGTAGACATGTAGACTTAACATACAAGTGGTTATGTGACCTTTATCCCACATGTATGCAAAGTGTACCTTATTCATATTAGTTCACTCATGACAGTTAGGTGACCTTTATCCCATCAAGAGATTCCTAATATGCCTAAGTGTTTCCACAAAAGGATGGCGTTTAACTTGTTTACCTTGTATTAGTTAAAGGGATTTTATGTTTTCTACATTCTAGTTTTAGAAAACAAAATGCTATACACCAACATGCATTTGGTGTGTAGTTTTTTATGAAAAACCTATTTTCATGTCCTTTTAGTAAACCAATTACTAGTTATAAACCATTTCATATGTATGATCCTTATCATGTTCTTAATAACCGTTTATTAATGTCCTTTTGCCATTTCAATTTAACCATTTAAATTGTCGTTTTGCATGTTATTAATAACGTCTAATTTAACCAATTAAATTTTAGTTTTGTTTGTTGTTAACTTGTGTGATAAACTTGTAGCATACAAACATACAATCCACAATCATACAATAACAACCAAGGATGCAAAACAATATGTTCACAATCAAGCCATTTTTGGTAAGCATTTTGTTTAGCCGAAAACAAAATGCCACCGGGTAAGGGTAATTACACAAAGTAGGAGATTTCAAAACTCCCACTTAATCTTGCATCCAAATGCTTCTTCATGTGTTCTTCAAGTCTTCATCATCTTCATCATTTTACAAAATATATCCTAATACATTTTGTCTAGAAAATGAAAATACAACCTAATCTATTTTACATACCAAATATAAAATAAATTACATAACCAAATGAATATTATTACAAACCAAATTGCATGAATAATCACAACCATATTGAAATTTAATAAATCAACCAAACAAACATTCATTCAACCACAAGGTCTTGGCTATGATTGTGAACAACAACTTATGAACAAAATATATACCAAATAAAAGAGCCCAAAACCCATTTTTGGGACTCAATAATTCGGCCATAATATGAACCCCACCCAAACCCGAAAATTTTTGCATTCTACTATCATGCATGTTCATAAAATGCAAAAATATAGTGGGTTTGATAGATCATTCTGAAGCATATTTCAACAACTTCGGCTCTAGATACCATTGTTGGGATTTAACAAGTTTCAAAATGCTTAAAACCTTTTAAGAATCATATTAAAGCGGAAGCATGAAATTACCAATTTAGAACATATTAAACTTTAACCAATTAAAGTTAAATCCCAATTAGGATCAAGTTATGAAATATGCTTACAAACTACAAGATAGTAAGGAGGTTATACCTATTCCAAGCTAGGTAATGAATGATGAAGATGATGATGTTGAATGGAGCCTCAAATGGATGAAACCTCAAGAGATTATACCCCAAGCTTATCACCAACACTTTGTACTTTGGTTAGGGTTTGTTGACACTTGAATTTAGCTTCCAAAAACCAAATTATGAACCCTCTAAACCCCTTAATACCCCACGGCCTGCAGCTGTGTTTTTTGAGAGTTTATGCAGTTTTTTTTGAAGTGTTTTGATGTGTATTCAAAGTGTGTTGAGTCTCCAAGAAGTCCTAGATACTTATGCTTCTTGAAAATGCAAGTATCCATTCAAATGGCTAGTCAAAGTGGATGTATTTTAGACTCCAATGCCACTTACTCAACACATATTATAGAATATGTTTTATAAAAGAATTAGTTTATTTTATAAAATTCTTTTATAAACTTCCATTTTATTTATGTACATCTTAATATATATAATCCATTTATATAAAATGTAACATAAACTTATTAATTATTTACCTATAAATAATTAAATCCATATTATATAAATTATTCCATAATTTATATAAATACACATCAAGTAATATTTAAGAAAACCATTTTTCTTAAAGTTCAAGTGTCGCGTATTTGATTAATGAACCAATCGTTAAAATCAAATACAAATAAGGTGTCGGTAAGCTTGTTATTGGGTATGACCCGACTTGGATCAAAACATATTAGCCACGTTAATTTAATATGTCTCTCGGGCATATGAAATACCTTCATTTTCCTCATCAACCTTCGATCTTAGAAATTCCAAAAATATCATCATAAATATCCTCGATATTTCTAAGAACCTTATATTGACTAAGCATTAGGCATTTTTTTCAAACAACACACACATCACATTTCTTTGATATTTTCCTTCATCTTAACTCTCTTTAAATACAAGAACGTCTCTACTTCAGTAACATTGATAATCTAGGTCAATCTAGCTTCAATTTCAATAAAAAAACATCATCATTCAAGAACACTTCGAAAAATCCTTTCAAGTTTGCTAGATTACTTTCAATCTTGCAAATCCATTTCAAGTGATCATCCAACCTCAAGAAATCTTCATTTATATCAGTAGGTGTTCTTTCTAAATCAAGGTAATAATTATATTTAAGCTTTGATTAAAATTTATAAACATAATTATCTTAATTCAAGTAGTAATCTTACTTGAACTTGTTTTTCGTGTCATGATTCTACTTCAAGAACTTCCAAACCATCAAAGATCCTTTGAAGCTCTAGATCATTTCACATCATTTCCAGTAGGTTTACCTACTATACTTGAGGTAGTAATGAAGTTCATAACATCGTTCGATTCTTACTTATATAACTATCTTATTCGAAGAAAATAACTTGTAATCACTAGAACATAGTTTAGTTAATTCTAAACTTGTTCGCAAACAAAGTTAATTTTCTAACTTAACTTTTAAAAACAACTAAACACATGTTTTATATCTATATGATATGCTAACTCAATAATTTAAAACTTGGAAACACGAAAAACACCGTAAAACCGGACATACGCCGTCGTAGTAAAACCGGGGGCTGTTTTGGGTTGGATAATAAAAAAAACTATCTTAGAATTTGATTTAAAGATTTGTATTTTGGAAAAATAATATTTCATATAAACATGATAACATATCCAAAAATTATGGTTAAACTCAAAGTAGAAGTATGTTTTTCAAAATGGTCATCAAGATGTCGTTCTTTCGACGGAAATGACTACCTCTTTCAAATATGGACTTGTAACCTATAACTCCGACTATAAACCATTAATTTTTTAGTTTAGTTCTAAATACTAGAGTTCATTACGAAACCATAGCAATTTGAAACACTCAAAACCGATTTGTAACGAAGAAGTTATGGGCAAAACATTATTGGGTAAAAATGGCTAAAATAGGCTACGGGATTTTTATACAAAATCTATACTAACCATATCCTAGATAAATTTTCTTGTATTATACATGTATTCTAACATGTCATGAGTATTTCCTTGTAATATACTAGTCGCAATTTAATCCGGGACAATATCATGTAATCTTGATTAGTTAAGACAATAGTTACACAATACGTTGGATAAATCGAAAGACACCACATACACAATACGTCGAGATTACTTCAAAGACAATAGCTGTATTGTGGGTCATGATTGAGTCTTATACAATACGTGTACACTATGTTTTTATTATTACAGGGTGATATTTTGAACTATATATGTACTACTAACATTGGACTACTAATTGTGGACTACTAACATTGGACTACTAATTGTCGACTACTAACGATTGGACTGCTAACTTGACAACTTAAATCATCAACACGTAAATAAAAATATGATGTAAATGTATTTCTATCATACTTTGATATATGTATATATTTGTTATAGGTTCGTGAATCGATCCGTGGCTAAGTCTGATTTTTGACGAATTGAAAATTTGTGAAAGTGAGTTTCATTATTCCCTTTTATTATATTTTTGGGCTGAGAATACATGCGCTGTTTTATAAACTGTTTTACGAAATGGACACAAGTACTTAAACTATATTCTATGGTTGGATTACGAATACCGAATATCGCCTCTTGTTAGCTTGGTAGCCTAAGAATTAGGGAAATGACCCCTAATTGATGCGAATCCTAAAGATAGATCTATGGACCTTGACACGTCCCATTCGGGTTACGAATGCTTTAGTACTTCGATTGATATATACTGATTGCGACGGCCGGTATATAGCATGCAGATTGCAAAATGCCTGTATGTGGGGGATATTCTATATGCATCCTGTTAGTTCGGTTACCAAGTGTTCACCATATGAATGATTTTATCTTTATGCAGATTGCGAAATGTCTGTATAATGATTATGGAAATGAAAATGAAAACGAAAATCTTGTGGTCTATTAAATTGTTAGAAATGAATATTTATGATAAACTAATAAACTTACCAACCTTTTTGGTTGACACTTTTAAGCATGTTTATTCTTAGGTATGAAAGAAATCTTCCACTGTGCATTTGCCCAATTTAAAGATATTACTTGGAGTCATTCATGACATATTTCAAAAGACGATGCATTCGAGTCGTTGAGTTCAGCAAGATTATATTAAAGTAAATGACAGATTAAGTCATTTATAGTCTGATTATATTGTGAAATGGTATGCATATTTGTCAACTATCATTGTAATGAAAGTTGTCTTTTAAAAACGAATGCAATGTTTGTAAAACGTATCATATAGAGGTCAATACCTCGTAATGGGACCAAATGTTATTGTATTCATCCATAAGGATTTAGACGGGCCATTACAACAGAGTAAAAACTACACGATCACGTAGCTGCTCTGACACAGAAACCTTAAACTCATTAATTACATATTAGGGTTTTTAATTAATAATTATTATTATTATTAACCTAATTAGGGTTTTTAATTTAATTAATTAGTTTTTATTTCTAGTTTTAATTTAATTTGTAATTTTAAGTTTAATTATTATTATTAAATATATAGATTAATATTTTTATATAATAATAATATAAAAAATAATATTTTTATATAAAATTTTATTTTTATCATTTTTATAATATATC
Organism: Rutidosis leptorrhynchoides; assembly: GCF_046630445.1. Lineage (NCBI taxonomy): Eukaryota > Viridiplantae > Streptophyta > Magnoliopsida > Asterales > Asteraceae > Rutidosis > Rutidosis leptorrhynchoides. The sequence goes on from NC_092335.1 coordinate 475,708,310, forward strand.
TTTTTATTAATTGTATCTTTTTATTCGTTTAGCTCATAATTATAGTTTTAGTTTCATTTTACCTTAGTTTAAGATTAATTTTTAAGTTTTGCCGTAATTCTCCCTTAAGATCTTCTTCTTAGAATTATATTTTAAAAGCCTTAGAACTTTACGACATCGCTTTTTGTATTTAATAGATTTTAGTGACGATTTAAGTAATTGCCGTTTTCCTTTTAGAATTGCATTTTTAATTCCTTTAGATTTAAGACTTTAGCAGCAACTTTTAGTTTTAAGTTTTTAAACGCTAAGCTTTAAACGTAAAACTTTAATTTCTAAGTTTTATTTTGTTTTTTGACGTTTATTTTTCGACTTCTTGTTTTTCGACGTACTTTTTCTTTTTCATTTCTACGCTCTAGTTTTTAGGACATAGATTTTTATTTCAAAATTTCAAAGAAAAATTATTGTAAACGATTAAATTAATTGACGCCAATTTTCTGGTTCGTAGTAATAGTTGGATTTGTTAGTGGCGAGTTGTGGATTTCCGATTTAAAGGGTCCTGGCTACCTGCTGCATCTTTTGGCTATTCGAAACGTAGGCAAAATCAGAAAAGTCTATTAATTTGATAACTTATATAATTTTTATATTTATAACTAATAGGATATTCAGTGAATGCACCGAGCGAAACGTTCACCGCCTTTCATACGTTCACCACCTGTAACTCGATCAAGACATCTAGCCAATATTGTCGCCATTGATTTTTCTTTAGAATCATCATCTAGTCGAACAAATACTCCAATTTAAATTTTCGATAATCCATTTTTTGAACCCGACTTCACAATTGAGGACCTAGAAGATATTCAAGGACAATTCAGAGATCCTGAACCACTAATCATTCCTCCTGAACCACAAAATATTCAAACGGAGGTTATCGAGGAAGAAACCGTTAAATCGGAATCTTCTAGTGATTCGGATTCAACTATTCAAGATATGGCAGATCCAGAACCTCAAAGTATGGAAGACCGAATGAGAGCCACACGTACGAGCAAAGGTCATGCCACTAATCAGCCAGATATTAATGCACCAAATTTTGAGATCAAAGGACAAATCCTACACATGGTCAATAATCAATGCCAATTCGGTGGTACAGCAAAAGAAGATCCAAATGAACATCTTCGAACTTTTAATAAGATTTGTACTCTATTTAAAATCCAAGAAATTGAGGATGAAACGATCTATCTTATGTTGTTCCCTTGGACTTTAATTGGGGAAGCCAAAGATTGGTTAGAATCATTACCCGAATGAGCGATTGATACATGGGATGTTTTAGTTGAGAAATTTCTTCAAAGATTCTTTCTGGCATCTGAAGCCGTGAGACTTCAAGGAGAAATTGCCACGTTCGTGCAAAAGCCAAATGAAACGTTATATGAGGCATGGACAAGATTCGGAAAAATGTTAAGAGGATGTCCTCCACACGGTTTAGGCACTTTTCAAATAGTTCAAATATTTTATAAAGGCGTCGACGTCGCTACAAGAAAACACATCGACACAGCTGTTGGTGGTTCTATTATGAAGAAAACTGCTACCGAAGCTCACAAAATTATTGATAATACAGCCTCCCACTCACATGAGTGGCATCAGGAAAAAGATATTTTTCATTCATCTAAAGCGGCTAGAGCCGATTCTAGCCATGACTTTGATTCCGTTTCTGCAAAAATAGATGCTTTCGAGAGACGAATGGAAAAGATGACTGAAGATATTCACTCAATACGAATCATTTGTGAGCAGTGTGGAGGACCACATTTAACGAAAGATTATAATGTCGAGCAAACGATGGAACAACGTGAGAATGTTTCCTACATGAACCAAAGGCCGGGAAATAATTGTCAAAATAATTATCAACCGCCAACGCCAAAATTCAATCGAAATCAAAACATTCTTTACAATCCAAATGGGCCCAACAATAACTCGTATAACCAATAAGGTCCAAATAATCAACCAACTCAAAATAACACTTTCAATCAACAAAGAGCTGGCTTATATAAACCACCACAACAAACCGAAGAAAAAAAGTCAAATCTGGAAGAAATGGTATTAAAGCTAGTTGAATCTCAAAAACAATTTATTGCATCTCAAACCCAAACGAATGAGAGGTTTGATCAGTCATTTAGAACTCAACAAGCTTCCATTTTGAATCTAGAAAAACAAGTAGGTACTCTGGAGAGCATGATAAGTGAAAGGAAACAAGGAAAGCTACCGAGTAGTACTGAAGTAAATCCTCAGAATGAGAATGTTAACATGGTTTCAACGAATTCTGAAAAACCAGCATCAGAAGATGGGAAGGTTTCAGATATGAGTGACGATGAAGAAGTCACACCACCACCAGGTTTTGAAAAACCAATGTATGCACCATACAGACCACTTATTCTGTTTCCAATGAAAGGAATTAAGTATGAGCAAGTGATAGGTAATAAAGTTTATGTTAGTGATACCTTGGGAAGGAAGAGGAAGAATAAGCAAGTGCAAGAAACTAAAACCGTAAAAATAAACCCAGTGAAGACAGTTCCATCGGAACTTCCACCCAAGTTGGGTGATCCGGGTGAATTTATTGTTCCTTGTTTACTTATTGATTGTGTCATGTATGATGCACTAGCAGATTTAGGTGCGAGTGTGAGTGTTATGCCTCTTTCATTATATAAGAGATTAGGTATATGTGAGTTAAGTCCAACGGAAATGAGTGTTCGATTCTTTGACCAAACCATTAGGCACCCAGTTGGAATTGCTGACAACCTACCCGTTCAAGTAGGTAATTTAACCTTTCTAGTCGAATTTGTTGTCATAGACATAGAAGAGGACTCAAACATTCCTCTAATTTTAGGTCGACCATTCTTAACATCCGTCGGGGTGTTAATTGATGTAAAAGAGGGTAGAATGACACTTAGTGATGGTAAAAAATCGATCACCTTTGTGATTCGAAAGTCTATATCTCCACCAACCAAAACCGTCGAACCAATAGAAACGATTGGTGAGAACCATATTCTTTTACCAACTCCAACGATAGTGCTTAGCAATAATAAAACGCCTAAGTGTAGGGAATATGAAGTACCACCTAAAGATGACCTGATAATAAAGAACCACATTGTTGATACAAAATTAAATGACCCCGTTATTGACAGTTCAATGAAGAAGATTTATAAACAGGTTCACGATGCTAGGATTAAGGGGAACTTTAAGTTACGTAACCAGTTTGTATCCAATCTGTCATCTAAAGAAAAAGTAAAATTAGTTGATTTTATAAAGGTTACAAAGGAAGCCGACCAATGGCTTAAAGCAAAAATCACATATATGCAAGTTGATAATGGTTCAAATGAAGTTGATGATGAAGTTAATCACAATGTCGACACCACAGCTAACTAAGTGTGGGGAGGTTCAAATGTTTTAAGAATAATACTTATGCTATCTAAAGTTAAATATTCCGTTTTCATGTAGTTTTCGAGAATGGAATCCGATTGGTCTTTTCTACTAGTAGACCCTAAAGAACTAGTCTTCTCCCCCCATTCTGAATTTTTTTTGTTTTTAGGTTTTAGAAGATGAAGCATGCATTTGATATCAACCATGGTCTATTAAACTTCAAAGGTAAGTTTTTATTTTTTTATGCTTTTAACCTTTTGTTTTTAAACGCTGAACTTTCGCTATAAAGCATTAAATTGATATTCAGTAAAAATAGGTATAATAAACCGAAATTATTGATATCAGATAAAAATTAGATACATCAATACGAAATTTACCGTTTATTCATAAGGTATAAATATCTTTAATCAATCAACTTAAAATATTCCAAAAATTCGTCAGGAGTAAAACTAGGTAATATACCCGAAATTACTTTACCCAAAAGAAGGACGTATATTTTTATTAATATTTGATTGATTAAAGTGGGATAAAAGACCAAAAAGATTTTTATTTTATTTTATTTTTACCTTGTTTTTAAAATTAATATATTATTATTTTATTATTAATATAAATTTATAAAATTAATGTGTATAAATATTAATAATATTTATATTAAATTATTATTCATTTTAATTTTAAGTTTTGTGTGATTTTAAAAAAACAAAATTTACTTTATTTCATTAACTTTAAAAAAATGATTTCTAAAATTCGTCGTGAGTTAAACACTAGGTCGTTGAACCGAAATTGCTTTACCTGAGGGCGGGGCGAAAAATTTTGTTATCATTATTTTTAATTTTATTGATCTAAAGTATGCCAAAAAAAATTAAAAAACCCGAAAATCTTTGCTTTTAAAACAATCGCTTTAAAATGACAAATTTTAAAATTTTGTCGAGGGACGAACTAGGTGAACGTACCGAAACTACCTCATCCTAAAAAGAAAACAAAATTAAAAAAAATTTATTCATTTTAATTATTTTAATTAATAAAGGTTTTATATAAATATATATATATATATATATATATATATATATATATATATATATATATATATATATATATATATATATATATATATATATATATATATATATATAGGGGCTCCGCGATCGCGGAGCTGTGAGAGGGTATCTCTCCGTGATCGCGGAGTGACCAAAATCCTGGCCAGATAAACTGGTCGACAGACCAGTCACCTTCACTCCCCCAATTTTTTTCTGCGAAAAAACTCGAAAAACCTCCCCCAAAAACGCAATTTTTCCCCTTAAATCATCAAATTTTTTTCTAAAAACATGTTTGGGAGATTCCTACCATGAAGTTTTTCAAGGAGAATGGTAAATTTTTACACCAAACACTCTTTAATTTCGTATTTTTAGTGTTCTTGAGCAATTTTTACCTAATTTGATTTTCATGATTTCTAGCTTGATTGTGCTTAAATTGTTTGTATATTATGCTTGTATAGCCTAGATTGATGCTATTTAACATGATTAGAAGCCTTAAACTTCAAATTTTTAGCAATCTAGGGTTAGTGTTCTTGAGCAAATTTGGGGCTTTTTGATATAAACGAGTTATGGCCGATTTTTGTTGTGAATTGATGCTAAATTAAGTAGTGTAACATGTTTAGGTTGCTAAATGATCAAAAATTTGATTATAAACATGTTAATTGAGTAAAATTGTTGACTTTTTAAGTCAAAATTGCATGAACTAGATAATTTGGATATGTATATCAATTGGGACTCGTTTAAATGTTTGAAATGATTATTTTGACATGTTTTGGAAGATGAATTGTTATGAATATTGTATACATTTTCATATAAGCGTGTTTTGAAAATGTATAGAATTGTTAAAAATATGAAAATGTGTATAAGTTTAATATTGTTTAAACATGTCATTATGATTGTTTTGATTTATTATTTTGCTAACACTAATGCATTACTTGGATGCACAAATATTGTGTTAATGTGTTTTGCAGACTGAAAGAGGTGAATCTTCATCCACGCACAACACTTATAATGCTCCTCCTGAAAATGCTGACGAACAAGAGATCATCAATCAATACAGACAATATCAACCATATCAATTCATTTTATTGACACATATTAACGAGGTAGATTTACACCCGAACTTAAGATTTGATAGATTTTGGACATAATATCCAAAATTTCAGAGGAACTTAAGCATTCTTCATCTTAAGAATGTTGAAGTGTCCAGGGTGATAGATTGGGAGCTGTTAGAGACAGTGGGATTGGCTGAACCAATCAGAGAATTACTTTACCAAAGGTATGGTAATTCTACTTTTAACGATTGGGAACGTTTATTCACTATTCGTAGGCCTGTATATAAGGAATGGTGTGTTGAGTTAATAAGTACTGTTGAACTAAATGATCAAGTAGCTAGTTTAACAGATAAGAGTTTTATTAGATTTTTATTAGGAGGTGTAATGCGCCGTATGTCTTTATTAGAAATGGCTCAGGCTTTGTGTATATATATGCCTGAGGAACTAGTATATCTAATGATTGTAGACAGTTAATAATTAGCGGTAGAAGGGTTGATGAAAATTTTGATATGCATGGATTATGGAGTAGAATGTCTAGCCATAATCGATTTCGTGGGGGTAATTATTCTTATACCGATATTGATAGAGCTGAGCTAACAGTAATTCATAGATTTTTAGCGAACTCGATTACACAACGAGGTAAGAATAAGGATAAAGTGAATGAAAATGATCTATTTTACCTCATGTGTATTAGAGACCCACAGAGCTTTGTGAATATTCCTTATTGTGTGAGTTATTATTTATCGGTAATGGTAAGGGGTATGAGACATAATAGTATTATAGGAGGTGGTATTTTTGTTACCTTAATTGTTGAGTATCTCGGTGTGGATAGAACTCAGGGGGGGAATTAGAAGTAGTACCCGAACCCCGTGATAGAATTGATCTACGTGTATATGCTGGTGCAAAGGTTTTATTGAAAAGACGTAACGCTGCACTACCATATCAAGGCAGGCATCCACAGGTAGAGCGAGATCCAGATCAAGGTAATGTAGGTGGTGGAAATCAAAATATGACAGAAATGCAATGATTATTGGCCTAAAATGATTACGAACAGGCTAGGCAACATGAGTTTCAGGCATGGCAATATCATCAATATCAAATCCAAGGCCATTTAGCCTTCCAAAACCGAAACTACATTCCTACCGAACCGGCCAATTTTCCTCCATGGACTGTCGATACACGACCACCGTATCCTACATATGACCCATTCCAAGCATATCAAGACACGTACAATGAACCTTGGAACCCCTACGGGAACCAACCGCATCAACCGTAAATTTTCTTATTTTATTTTTATTATATTTGTAATTTGTAATGTTATTACTTTTTAATAGTTTATATTTTGGTATTGTAATAGTTTATATAGTTTCTAACTTTTTAATATTAGATTTTATAAATTTTTGAATGTGGGGTTATATACTCAACTTCAAAAATATGTATATATGTTTGTAGTTTATCTCATATACACAACAGGGTAAAACAGCGCACTTTCAAAGACTGGCATTAAGTTTAGCAAAAGCTACTGATTTTGACAACAAGACGAAAAACAAATGTGAAATAACAACTGCAGGAATGAACAAATGATGTGCACCATTTATCATTCAAACAAACAACAATATGTTTGAAAACTTTGGTAAATCTTAATCATCTTTTTACACTAATCACCCTCATGAATTTAAATTTTTACTAATTTCTTGCAAATGAGGGCATTGCAAGATCTTAAGTGTGGGAAGAGATTAAATTCTTTCGGTTTAAATATTTGATTTATACACTTGGTTTAATTGCCAAATTTTGTAAAAATTTGAAAAAATTTCAACTAAATGAATTCAAAATCATGTTTATACATATTTATGAACGATAAAACTAGGTTTTAATACCGAAATTATTGTTACCTCGAAAAAGACATAAATTGAAAAACAACCTAAAACGCTTGAATTCATTTAAAATGAAATAGAGGAGAATAAAAAGGCAAAGAAAAAAATAAATAAAAGCTAAGGGTGGGAAGAATTCACCAAGTTATTTAAAACCTATATCACATATTTTTGTACAAGATTATTGCAGGTACTTTTGTTTTGGATGATACTAATCAGATTTACCCAGTTTACTGTAATATAAATGAAAGAAAGATAGATCTACACGATGAATCAATTCCATCATTATAGGAAGTAAAGTCTTCCGAAAAAGACACGCGCTTCTTGATTTAGGTCAAGAAGTTGTCGTCCATACCAGCTGTAGGTTGACAAAAAATCTAGAAAACTCATCTCTAAAATCAACAGGAAATCCATGGACCTCGGCATCAAATAGGTCGCCATGTGGTCAGACTTATCCTAACCATGAGAGGATCTGTCTCGTAAAATGGGGAGGGCGCCATGCAAATTAGCTGGATAAGACTAATGAATCAGACCCTCAGAAAGGATAATCGCCTTTAAAGATTAAAAATCAGCATTTAAGCCTGATATTACTCAATCCTTGAGATTGACCTTAAAGATTGAGAATTCAAACTCATGGAATTTAATGATATCTAAACTCGAGCTTGAACGAGAAAATATTTTGATCAAAATTAAAATCGATTTGTTTTCTGAAAACCCATTTTCAATGCGTTCATTACCATTGAATATAAAATCCTGAGAATTCATTAAAATTCATTAAGTAACCTGAACCAAATCGGGTGTCAACTATAAGAACGGTGGTTGCATAGCATGGTCGAAGACAGGACCTTGTGCCAGACCGAAAAACTATAGGGTGATCTTTACTATTGCTCCTACCAAGGATAGTAATTGCATCTGACACATTTTAGACCATAATCATCTGCATATCATTAGACATTGCCTTAACAGTTGCTTGTTCATCGCTTCCCTTTACAACCGGAAGGTCGTTTACCGAAAGGTAATATACGGGACAAGTATACTGGACGTGTGCTTTCCTAATACAAGGTTAGCAAGTGGGTGACTCAAAACCGCAAGTTTTGAGCTAAAATTTTAAAATATGAAACCCACAACCCACAAAAACATTTTGCAAACACCGGTGAAGGGTTATTCCGGAAAACCTGTCTAGGGTAAAATCTAGCTTGAATTTTCAAAAGATCAAATGTTTTCATAAAGATCCAATTTCCTAAAGGATCTAAATTTTTATAGTCATGTGGGACTGTAAACCACAACGTTACTATCATTGTTCATACCGCCGTATCAAAATCACTGATGTATAAAGTGTGAAGAATAAAGAACTGATTCGAGTGAAGTTATATTCAAGTTCTATATTGCTTGAGGATAAGCAATGCTCAAGTGTGGGAATATTTGATAATGCTAAAAACGAACACATATTTCATAGCATTATCCTTCCAGAAAGATAAGCTTTTAGTTGCAATTGTTCTATTTCCAAGTAATTATCGTTTAAATAATAAAATGTGAAGATAGAAGACAGAAACTACGATTTGAAGACGCAAATGACCAGAAAGCTCAAACATACAAGTTACACTCCAAGTGGTTCAATTTATTGATGAATAACGTCTAAATATTGATAAGAGTACAAGCCGCGAAACGCAAAGTACAAGTTTTCAAAGCATACTAAAAGACGTTCGAAAATCTGGAACCGAGACATGAACCGAATATCAACGTACGACTCAATGGAGCTAAAATTACAAGTCAACTATGCACAAGAATATAATATAATATTTATATAATTATATATATTATATTATAAAATAAATCAGCAGCCCACGTTTTAAATCAACAATGAGCTGGAACAAAGAGCTCCGCGATCGCGGAGCCTCAACACACAAAAGTGTCACGATCGCGGAGCAGCCAGGAATCAAAATGCCTATAAAAGCCGCACGAATTCTTCTCGATAAAATCATCCATTTTTCTATCTATCTCTCTCAATTTATATATATATATATATATATATATATATATATATATATTTATTTATTTATTTATAATATTAATTTTAATTTAAGTTTAATAATAATAAGGTTATTGTAATGAATATTTTACGGTTTTTAAGTCAAAACTTTGTCCGTGTAACGCTACGCGATAAATACTCATTGTAAGTTATGTTCAACCTTTTTAAATTAATGTCTCGTAACTAAGTTATTATTATGCTTATTTGAGCTGAAGTAATCATGATGTTAGACTAAATATTAAGACGGTGTTATTGAACTTTAGACCATGATTAAGGTTTGGACAAAAGACCGACACTTGTGGATATTGGACTATGGACTATTATTGGACTAGGGTAATTGTCTAATAGAGCGATAACTCATTGGAGTCTGTTACGCTTATTCTCAAATTATTTAATCTAATAATTATTAATGATTGTGAATGTCCTATTTAGTGAAGTTTATACGGAGTCTTTCACAATCATTTAATTAATCAATTGGGTTGGGTAATTAATTATTCATTTTGGCCAAGTGAATGAATTAATATATCATGAACTAATTAAAACAGGGGTGGATTACATACAGTGATAACTGGTGTAATTGTTGACAGAAGTGAAAACCGCATCACAGTTTGAATCCCTAATTAGTTGAAATATTTGACTTCGGATATAAGGGTAATTTGACGAGGACACTCACACTTTATATTTATGACCGATGGACTATTATGGAAAAAAACCAGATAGACGTATCAAACAATCCAGGACAAAGGACAATTAACCAAGGGTAATAAATTAAAATCAAGACGTCAAACATCATGATTACGAAAGTTTAAATAAGCATAATCATTTTATTTCATATTTCATCGTACCTTTATTTACTGTCATTTTATTTATTAAAATTTTAATTATCGCAATTTTAATTCTCGTAATTTTATTTATCATCATTTAAATACTGTTATTTATTTTACGCACTTTAAATATCGTCATTTACTTTACGCTTTACTTTATTTGTATTTATTTATATTTTGCATCATGTTTTAATTGTGACTTAAAATATAAAAATTGACAAACAAACAGTAAAACCCCCCTTTTATAATAATAATAATAATAATAATACTACTTATATATATATATATATATATATATATATATATATATATATATATATATATATATATATATATATATATATATATATATATATATTAAAATATAACTGTTTAAAAATATAGTGTAAGCTAAGTTTTCCCTGTGGAACGAACCGGACTTACTAAAAACTACACTACTATACGATTAGGTACACTGCCTATAAGTGTTATAGCAAGGTTTAGGTATATCCCTTTCTATAAATAAATAAATAACTTGTGTAAATTGTATCGTATTTAATAGTATTTTGTATTAAAAGTATAATCTATTTCATACACCCCTCACTTCGTATCATTAATAAAGATAGCTATAATCATATTCCCATTCGTTTTCATCAAGAATTCTACTCGTATTCGTACAGTATTTGTACCCGTATAATACACAGCTTCTAGAAGTATATACCAATAGTATGTACACATAAAAATATGCTCCTTAGCAGCCTTAGTTAGTCAAAAAACATGTGGAACCAACCATTTGACAACTAGCATGAATTATTAGCAAGAAAACAAGTTACATAATTCTATATATGCATATACATATCACGACATACATACATACACACACACTTTCATTTTCAATTTTCTTTCATCCATTTGATCTCTTTCTTGTTCTATCATTATGTTCTAAGTGTTATTCATCATCTTTATCAAAATCTACATCAATCTAGCTCAAAAATCCAAGCTTTAATCATCATACAAAATAACTACTCAAGAACACTTCGAAAATTCTTTCAAGTTTACAAGATTTCTTTCAAGCTTTCTAATCCATTCCAAGTAATCATCTAAGATCAAGAAACCCTTGTTATTTATAGTAGTTTATCATTCTAAATCAAGGTAATATTCTTATTCAAGCTTTGATTCGATTTCTATAACTATAACTATCTTAAATCATGTAGTAATTTTACTTGAACTTGTTTTCATTCCATGATTCTACTTCAAGAGTTTCCAAGCCATCAAAGATCCTTTTAAGCTCAAGATTATTTCTTTTCTTTTCCAGTAGGTTTACCTTCTAAACTTGAGGTACTAACCTTGTTCATAACCTTGTTCGATTCATACTTATATAACTATCTTATTCGGAGTATATAACCGGTAATTACTAAAACATAGTTTAGTTAATTCTAAACTTGTTTGCAAACAAACTTAATCCTTCTAACTTGACTTTTAAAAACAATTAAACACATGTAATATATCTATATGATATGCTAACATAAGGATTTAAAACTTGTAAACACGAAGAACATCGTAAAACTGAACATACGCCGTCGTAGTGAAATCGGGGGCTGTTTTGGGTTGGATATTTAAAAACTATCTTAAGCTTTGAATTTAAAGCTTGTTTTCTGGGAAAATGTTATTTCATATGAACATGATAATATATCCAAAGATCTTTATTAAACTCAAGGTAGAAGTATGTTTTTTCAAAATGGTCATCAAGATGTCGTTCTTTCGACGGAAATGACCACCTCTTTCAAATTTGACTTGTAACCTATAAATCTGACTATAAACTAATACTTTTAAAGTTTAGTTTTAGAAAATTGAGTTCATTACAAAACCATAGCAATTTAATTCACTCAAAACCGATTTATAATGAAAAAATTATGGGCAAAACAATATTGGTTAGAAACAAGCTATATAGGCTACGGTTTTAATTCCATAAAATCTATACTAACCATATCCTAGCTAACTTTTCCTATATCCTACATGTATTTAAACATGTTATGAGTATTTCCTTGTAATATACTAGTCTTGGTTATTTCTGAGATAATATAATATAATCTTGATTAGTTAAGACAATAGTTATACAATACGTTCGGATAAATCGTAAGACACCATGTACACAATACGTCTGGGTTAATTCTAAGACAACATGCGTACCTTGGGTCATGATTGAGTCTATAACAATACATATATAATACGTCAAGATTAAATTCTAAGATTATATATTGGACGATTGGACTATTGGACTGTTGGACTACTAACGTTATACTACTAACGATGGACTACTAACTTGACAACTTAAATCATTACACGTAATTAAAAAATATGATATGAATATAATTGTATTACATTTTGATATATATATATATATATATATTATAGGTTCGTGAATCGTTTCGAGACCAAGTCTGATTTTCAACGATTTGAAAATCTATTCAAGTGAGTTATAGTCCCATTTTTACTATCTAATATTTTGGGATGAGAATACATGCAGTTTTGTAAATGATTTACAAAATAGACACAAGTACTTGAAACTACATTCTGTGATTGAATTACTATACCAGATATCACCCCTTTTGCCTGGTAACCTAAGAATTAGTGAACCAGTCCACTAATTGACGCGAATCCTAAAGATAGATCTATGGGCACTAACACGCCCCAGTCATAGAATTTGAACTGCTTTAGTACTTCGATCTTTATACAGATGAGATACCTATATGTTTGGGGATATTCTAGATGCATTTTGTTAATGTCGGTTACCAGGTGTTCATCATATGAATGATTTTTATGCAGATGAGATGCCTGCAGATTGTTTACGAAAATGAAATCTTGTGGTCTATTATGATGATTTATTATATAGATTAAACCTATGAGTCACCAACATTTTTGTTGACGTTTTAAGCATGTTTATTCTCAGGTGATTATTAAGAGCTTCCGCTGTTGCATGCTAATTAAGGAAAAGAATTGGAGTCAGCATGCTTGTATGATATTGTTTAAAAACTGCATTCGAAAACATCTTTTGTTGTAACCTATTATTAATCATTATGTAATGGTCGTGTGTAAACCTTGTATTTTTAGATTATCATTGATTGATAATCTATATTATGTCAGTTAAACCTTTATCAAATAAATAAAGGTTATGGTTTGCTTTAAAAACGAATGCAGTCTTTGAAAAATGTCTCATATAGAGGTCAAAACCTCGTAATGAAATCAATTAATATGAAACATTTATAATCGATATGAACGGGGCATTTCAGATTATGTAATCTCTAAAATTTTAGAGATTATTTATTCTAATTCGAACCATAAATCATATGAGATTAATACTATATTAATTCATTAAATCCATAATTACATCTGAAGAAATTATATATGTACGTATATCTTCATAATGATCGTAATAAAAATTTTTTTTTTTACAAACTCTTAATTGTGAAAATATTTTAACGGATAGGTAATAACCGAGAAATATTAAAATTTTACATTAACATGTTAGACTGTACATTCTTCAATTCTGATTCAACAGTCATTAACTCTACTAGTTATATCCACAGATATATGTATCCGTTCACCAAGGAACAACCATTTTCATACAAATTCAATTACATATTCTAATTTTGACAGATCATAATCTAAGTCAAGATTTAACAGGTGGCATCACTCTTAGATTTCTATTTTAAATTCAAATTGTACTAGAACATCACTTTTATTCATAAAACTCAGAAAAATATTCGTATCATTCAAGATTCACGATGATTTCATCTTAAACATCATATGTATATTGACGATTACAATCTGCGTTCAAACCCTTCAAAATTCTTGAAAACACCTCGGATTGATAACCAATGATTCAGATATGTTAACGTTGAGAATGCTGATGAAGCAGCAAAAGCTGTAGATGGTCTTAATGGCCAAAATATTGATAATAAAGAATGGTGTGTTGAAAAATCTCGGAAAAAGAGAAAATTTGGAACTGAAAAACGGATTGAGCAAACCATGAAGGGGGCTGTGGACAAAGCATAAGGACTAAACCTGTACTTAAAGAATCCAGATGATTCAGTATCTGATGAAATCTTTAGTGAATACCTTGCTCCTTACTTATTTTAAATCCTTGCGGAAAAATTTTCTTCATCATCCTTTGATTTTACGTATTTTAAAAATTCTAAGATATCATCATATCTTTCAGTATAAATATCCTCAATATTTCTTAAGATATCTTCATACCTATTCTTGTCCGAAATTATTTATCTCTTCGCGCTATCTGTGTTACATCATAAAGAAAACTGTTTTAGTTTCTATATTTCTGTAAAATTCGATTTTAAATTATGATTGTTTTTGGAGTAGTGTTGGGAATGGAAAGCATGAGTCAGTGTAATATAATGACGTCCGGCCAACGTGGTTAAATTACAGTAAGTCATGCCGAATTTCTAATGGAACGTGATGATGGTAATGATTGACAGACCTTACCCTCATCATGTGCCATGTTACATGACTCTTTCATTCTACTTAATCTCAGAACAACCAAGAAAATATTTTCTTGCTAGTTCTATCCTTTCGTGATTCCAACAGTTTGTTAATATATTCGTGATACTATGCTTTCTCGTTCAGAACATTAGTTATGTTCATTCAGAATTTTCAAGTTTATCTACAAACTCGAGGTGTGTTTACTCACTCTACTTACAATGGAAAGAGTAAATAAAAGCATGGAGATTTGAAACATAAATAGGAGTATACATAACAGCAAACATGAAAGGTCATAAACCGTGGATGTCAATAATTATGGAAAGGCAGGGGCAAGGAAGGATTATGAAAACCACCACCCCAAGAGCGTTGTAGAAATAAAAATATTCTTCTGATGGAAGATAGAAAAGAAGAATGATTGTATATATGGTCAATATAATAGCAAGGATCAATACGGGATTGAGCATATTAACGGATCTTTTAGAAGTAGGAATTGAAGAAGAAAGTACAGGAGTGGTGAAAATAATGGAACGGAAGAGGTAAATGTATAGTGAAATATCAGACATAGCAATCGAGGCAGATTACCACATTTAATTAAAGAGGATCCTAATTTCCTTAATTACCGAAAAAATCGAATCTTATATACATTACGAAGATTTTCTTTAAATTTCTTGAATTCCGGAAATCAACCATGACTACGTCAAAAGTTAAGACGAACCTATATTTTCCTCATTTCACTCTTTTGTGATACCTTCACTCATACTCTTCGCGTAATTGAATTATTTTATTCATATTACTCGATGGTGATAAACTCTATTTTTATTCCACTCATATTCTTCATGAAAATATTCTTATTGTCAACCATGACGACCTCAGTCAAATTTTGGGACGAAATTTCTTTTAACGGGTAGGTACTGTAATGACCCGGAAAATTTTGACTTATTCCTAAGTCAATTCTCTATATAATTGAATGTTCTGACACGATGAGCAAAACCTGTAATGCTGAGTCTCAAATTTTTTTTTTTTGTATGGATATTCAATTACCCTTTGACTATTCCCGACGATTCACGAACAAATATTTGTAAATAGATATGTATATATATGAATATATGTATATAAATAATAACTTGAAATACGTAAATAAACTATTACATGATTTAGTTGATATGTAAAATAACTTACGATATAATATATATATATATATATATATATATATATATATATATATATATATATATATATATATATATATATAGTAATTCAAATATAATTGTCAAATGATAGTAACACTTGTTTGTCATTTCGACTGCTTTTAAATAAGTTTAAATACATTTATGAGGATTTTAAATAAACAATGGTCTGTAAACAGATTACGTAAATTTTAGGTTTGTAAAAAAATACATTTACATTCTTATTTTGAGTTTAATACTCCGTACATCTTAATTGAGACTGTAATCAAGTAATAGTCAAACTTTTTATGACTAGTTTTACACAGTTAATGACTAAAAGAAATATGCACACTTAATTTAAAAATATGGAATTTTTCTAAAGACTTTTATCTGTCACTATTTAACAACAGAGCATTGTCGGTAGAGTGAAAACAAAATGGTGACTGGATTACACGTTTACACGTTTTCTTTGAGATTGATATTGATATTATTACTTTACTATTATCTCTATTATTGTCATTATGATTATGATTATGATTATATATATACTACACATATATGCACTACAACTGGCAGCCAGTATTTTATCATTGTTTTCTTGTTTGATTATTATATGCATTCCAGTTCATGCAAGTTGGATATTGAATTATATGTATGCATGCATTGTGCTATTCTTGTTTTCTTTGGACTTAAACAATACATATATGCATATGTATGCATCGACATAACCAACAATCTACACAAGTTTATTTCTTCTTTTCTATACTACACTTCAACTTGAACTTACTACCATCTTTTTCTCCTACTACCGTCACCATGGCAAGCACCACCTTCTTCCGTCGCCAACAACCCATTACCCACGATCACCAACACCATAACCATTACCATCTATGAACCATCATGAAACCATCACATGTGTTCGAACCATCTCTCGTGTTTCTATTTTGAACCGAAAACAAACCACCATGAACACCCCTTTATTTTTTTAACTGCTCGACTACTATACTGCTTATGATTATGTTGCTGGTTCGACATCAACTAATGTGACGACCCGGATTTTTCCGACTACTTGATTATACTATCTACATGATTTAATAATTCCGACTTGATAAGCAATGAATTTTAATAAGTCTTAAACCTCCGAAAAGAGTTTTACACAAGCTTTTGGTCACCCTTTTACTCCTACGATTCACGAACGTTATAACTTGTATTAATTATATATATATATATATATATATATATATATATATATATATATATATATATATATATATATATATATATATATATATATATATATATATATATATATATATATATATATATATATATATATATAACTTAAAAATATGATAATTAAATATTGATAATTAAATATCTCATTAAGTATATTAACAAGGTATTATATATACATTTTCATACTACTAATTTAAAGAGTTTTCGGACAATATATATGTTATTTTTTAAACGACATAATTAACTTATGTTAAAATGTATTTACATACAATGTATTATGAGTATAAATATATCCTAAAAAGTATTGAATACACTTAATAATATACAAATACAGATAAGGGATAGCTATATTCGTATTTCCATTCATTTTTCTCAAGAATTCTACTCGTATTTATACGGTATTTATACAGTATTTATATGGTATTTATACGCGTATTATACGTAGCTTCTAGAAGTATTTACTATTGGTATATACCAATAGAAATCTACAATTACGTATTTATACGGTATTTATACGCGTATTATATGCAGCTTCTAGAAGTATTTACTATTAGTATATACGAATAGAAATCTACAATTATTGATGTATTATGTCATGCATGACCTAATAGTTTTTAACTTATCTTAGATATTTTTCACTAAAAACCAAATTTATGAGCCTATAAATAAGCACTATTTCTAACTCATTTTTACACATTCATTTTCCAAATTTTACTTACAATTTTCACACACACTTGCAAGAACTCTCTCATTCTTTATTCTACTACTTAATTCCAGTAACTTTACATTCTAAACTTGAGGTAAAAACTCTACTTCAACTCTTGTTCAATACATATGTTTATAGCTATCTATATAAAAGTTTATAAACTAGAACATAGTTTAGTTGATTCTAAACTTTTTTGAAAAACAAATCTAATCTTTCTAGCTTAACTCTAATAACACTTATTTATATGTATTATGATGTTATATTAAGAAAATATAAGAACTTATAACTTGTACATATGAAGAACACCTTGAAACTTAACATATATCGTTTAATCTCCATTCGGTAAAAAGCGGGCTGTTTTGGGTTGGGAATTAAAAACCTATCTTAGACTTTGAGTTCGAGGCTAAGACTTTGGAAATATGTCAATGTATGTAAATAAGACTTCCAGTAATTTTTTCATGATTTTAGACAAGGTGGAAGTATTTTATCAAAAATCATATATCGGGTGGATGCCGGGATTCTTCCAAATCTGACCACCGGCACAAAAAGAGGGTAAAACTCTAAAAATTACTAATTGGGCTGAACTTTTAGAATTGGTTTTGAAAAATTAACTTCTTAATGAATCCATAGCAATTTGGTTCACTTTAAACGGAGTTGTAATGAATATTTAGCGAGCAAAACAAAATCTGCTAAAATTAACATTGTATGAACGAAATTCATCTTATAAAAACTATATTAACCATATTCTTGCTAACTTTTCCTATATCCTATATATATTTGGACATGTTATCATTAGTATAACAAAATATTATAATCTTGGTAAATTCCTAGATTGTATATATATAATAATCTTGGTACGTTCCATGACAATATGTATACAATACGTTCGGATAAATCGAAAGACACCATGTACACAATACGTCTGGGTTAATTCTAAGACAATACGCGTACCATGGGTCATGATTGAGTCTATAACAATACGTATACAATACACCGTGGGGTAATTCTAAGATTATATATACATACCGATTATTGGACTGTTGGACTATTGGACTATTAGACTATTGGACAATTGCACTATTGGACTATTGGACTATTGGACTATATTTAGACTACTAACAAAGGACTACTAACAAAAGACAACTAACAAAGGACTACTAACATGAAAATGTTAAAAATTAATATATAAGTATTCTATGAACTTGCTTTATTTTATTCATATGTCGTATTATTATCTGAATCATTATTATTGTTATAGGTTCGTGAATCCAAGGACGACGGCCATATTTTTAATAAGTTGAAAACTTATTATTAATATACTTTTACTACCGTGAGTATATAGTCCCATTTTTAAACTCTAAAAATATTTTGGGATGAGAATACATGCATTTTATGTTTTACGCTATGGACACAAGTACTTAAAATATATTCTACGTTGAGTTATACCACCTTGCATATCTTCCCTAATAGCTTGGTAACTATTATTTACTTGTTGTAAAAACATGTAAGCGCGAATCCTATTGATAAATCTATTGGGTTTGACAACCCCAACCGGGCTAGTCGCTCTAGTATCGTAAACGGTTGCATAGTACTTCATTTTTACTACACTTGGTACAGTGTAGGGAGATTTCATAATAAAGGAAATATACCACATTATTTGTTAAGTATGGTTACCGAAGAGCTCAACAACTTATAGAATATCTTTATTGAAATAACTATGAAATCTTGTGGTCTATATTTATATCGATGGTAGTTTTAAACCTATATATCTCACCAACCTTTGTGTTGACTGTTTAAGCATGCTTATTCTCAGGTCCTTAAGAAAGTCTTCCGTTGTTGCATTATATGAGCAAGCTGTACATGAAGTCTCATTCTTTTGTTTAAATGAAGTGTTGCATTCAATAAAACCTATGTCATGTAATATATTCGACTTTTATGTCACGTGTGTAGTATTTATGTAATATGGGGATTATTCCTTAAATAATTGCCCTCTTGTTTAAAACATGCATTATGTATACTAATGGTGTGCTTTTTATGAAAAGAATGCAATATTTTCTAAAAACATATCATATAGAGGTCAAATACCTCGCTATGGGACCAATCAATAACGTACTACGTTTATAGTAATATGGATGGGTCGTTTCAGTTGGTATCAGAGCGTTGGTCTTAGCGAACCAGGTCTTGCATTAGTGTGTCTAACTGATAGTTGTTAAGATGTATTAATGAGTCTGGACTTTGACCGTGTCTGCATGTCAAAAGTTTTGCTTATCATTTTTTGTCGGAAATTGCCTGTTTATCATTCTTTAGTCTAGACACGTCTTAGTGCAATTATTGCATAGATAAGGTATAGACAAACTCATTTCTTAGCGTACCTATTACTATAAACTTTGCCTAACAGCTTCCGAAAGTTCCTACGTAATCTACGGGATCTTCTGTACTACATATAGGTATTCTATGTAATTAGAATATCATCCGATATCCGATAATCATTTCATATCGAAAATCTTTTATCTAACCGTGTAATATGAATTCTGCTACTAGTTCGAGTTCCTCGGATTCTGACAGCTATTCCGACATGGATTTCTACCTGAGCTCCGAAAGCAGTGTAACCGGAATGGATCAACCAATTAACCATCATCAATTTTGGATGAATTGGGGATGGGTTCGTAGCCGACTCAATCAATGGAGACAAGAAGAAGGCGATCCTTTCCATCAACCAAATTGCCCTCTTGGCGAAGAACCTGGAGCACCAGCATCAGTACCAACAGCACCTGTACCACCAACAACAACATCCGCATCACCTGCCTCAACATCACAATCCGTACCTCGAGCATAATCTTGGTCCAAACCTCTCTCATTTTTGTTCTATATATCATTCTACATCAACATCATACACCTCGTAGATACCAAGGAAAACCAACAACGATAAACGATGAAGTATTGATTCATATCTTCATTAGAGAAATGTTCTGCGACAATTATGTAATCTCTAAAGTCTCGGAGATTATTTATTCTAGTTCTATCCGTATATCAGTTAAATGGATGGATAATAATGATAGAGGGTGGAGTAGAAACCCTGACAAAGAATGATGCGTGTCTTACAAGTTAGACTTGTTATACAAGCACCACTAGAAGAACCGCCAACATCACTAGCAGTATCACCAACACCAGCAACACCTGCAGCACCACAATATCCGCAAGCTCCATAACCACCGATAATATCAACACCTCAATCACCAATATGTATATTGTATTATCGAGTTATGAAATATTAACTCATTCTTTTCAAGGAATTTATATGTATATTTTATATATATATAATTTGAAACCATAATTTATCTTTTCGTACTAAGCTATTACGTATGAATTTTTAAAGGGTAGATACTACTCGGTTAATTCATATTGCTAATATGCTACGATGTACATCCTTCGTTAACAACTTAACAATGGTTAACTATAATCTCTGCATCAACTCAATGAATTTTACCCCCTAATAAACCAAGTGTAATATTCAAATATAGGTTTGATTTTACACTTTCATTTCCGATGTACCTGAAACCTTCTTGAAAATATCATTCATGTCTTGCGAAGTTCATAAAAATTCCACGAGCACCAACATCTTTCACCGAGGAATGTCAATAAGATTAAATAACGAAGTATTGATTACTTTAGAAAAATACTCTACGAAGATTATCTAAAGTTTTAGAGATTATTCATTTTTAGTTCCAGCCAATAATCAAATGAGTTTAATATGAACTCATTAAATCTGTATTACATCTGAAGAAAATATACATACATATATTTTCATAAAGACTGTAATAAAAATTCTCTTGTACAAAATATTATTTGTGAAATTTTTTTAACGGGTAGGTAATACCCGAGAAATATTTAAGTTCACAATTAATATGTTACACTATATACTCTTCAATTATTCGATAATCATTATCTATACTCACTACTTCCACAATGATATATATATATTCTTCCATAGAAATCAGAACAACCATTCCCATCCAAATTCAATTACATATTCTGATTTTGACATATCAGAATTCAAGTCAAGATATAACAGATAACATCACTCTTAGATCCTTACATCTTTCAAAACCATACTTTAAATTCAAAACTGTAATAGAACGTCACTCTTATTCATAAAACCCAGAAATATATTCATTTCATTCAAAATCCTAAATGATTTCATCTTGAACATCATGTGTATATTGACGATTACAACCTGCGTTCAAACCCTTCATGAGTCTTGAAAACACTTCAACTGATGAACAATCAAGAGGATGAACCAACCACACGTTATCTGCGAAAAAGATTTACACATACACCTGGAAAACTCTCGTAACTAAATAACAGCCTAACACGTATCTGTGCTAGATCTTTTGACATTGTTATTACGAAAAATAACCTTACAATCCTTTTTCAAAGTATTCAGTTTTATCACACTTCCAACAAGTCAACTTCGACTTCTTGTTCGGATTACCCTATTATAATCTTGATATATACATTTGCCTTTTTGTTTTTGTTACCGGGGAACCTTTTATATTCCACCATATTAACAGTAAACGTATCAGCAGCTTCATTACTCTTTGGCGTAAGTCTCTCCAAAAAATCACTATCATTATTTATTGAAATCCTATCATGTACTCATCAACGTCTTGTAACGATAATTGTCATACCATATACCGGGAAGCATCAATAATTATTTCGAAATTCGCAACGTTTCTACGTCAACAGTTATATATATACATATAACGTCTATCTCCTGAACTTATATACTTCAATTTTGAATTTCTGAAAAACACCCCAGTCCGTGAATCAATTCTAGGAGTTTTGAAAAGCTGATGAAACAGCAAAAACTGTAAACGGCCTTAACAATCAAAAGTTTGACGATAAATAATAGCGTGTCGAGAAAGGCTCAGAAAAAGAGAAAAATTTTGTACTAAAAAACGGATTGAGCAAACCATGAAAGAGACTGTGGACATATCACAAGAAATAAACCTGTAATTCAGATGTTCCAGTATCTGATGAAATCTTCCACGAATACCTTGCTCCTTACTTATTTTAAATTCTTGTGGAAAATTTCAAAATATCATCATATCTTCATTATAAATATCTTCAATATTTCTGAAGATATCTTCATAACTATTCTTGTCTGAAATCACTTATCTCTTCGTGCTATCTGTGTTACATCATAAAGGAAACTATTTTAGTTTCTAAATTTCTATAAGCTACGAGTTTAAATTATGAATGTTTTTGAGGTAGAGTTGGGAATTGAAGCATAAGTTAGTATAATATAATGATGCCTGATCAACGTGGTTATATTACAGTATGTCATGCTGAGTTTCTAATGGAACTTAATGATTCACAGATTATACCATCATCATGTGCCATGTTACACGATTCTTTCATTCTATTTAACCTCTAAACATATCAAGAACATATTTTCTTGATAGTTTTATCTTTTCCGTGATACCGGTAATTTACCAAATTAAAATCGTGCTATTATAATTCCTTTCTGCTTAAAACATTAGTTATGTTCATTTGAAATTTCATACCTACAAAATCGAGACGTCTTGATCGCTTTACTTAAAGTCGGAAAGAGAAAAAAAAAAGGATGGAGCTCAGAAAAATAAGGGAAAATACAAAGCCCGATAACAACATAGAAATTACAAACCGTGTATATCAATGTGTATAGCAATATAAAGACACAGGAGAATGATAAATACAACAATCCCTAGAGCATAGTAGAAGTAAACAGATTCCTCCGGTGGGAACTGAAAAAGAAGGATAATGGTGGCGAATGTCAATATTAGGTCAAGAACCAGAACTGAATTGAGCATTTTCACAATCTTTTGGATGTATGAATTGAGGAAGAAAGTATAGGGATGGTGAAAATAATGGAACGGAAGAGGTCAATTGTGACGACCCGGATTTTTCCGACTACTTGATTATACTATCTACATGATTTAATAATTTCGACTTGATAAGCAATGAATTTTAATAAGTCTTGAACCTCCGAAAAGAGTTTTACACAAGCTTTTGGTCAGCCTTTTATTCCTATGATTCACGAACGTTATAACTTGTATTAATTATATATATGTGTATGTGTATATATATATATATATATATATATATATATATATATATAACTTGAAAATATGATAATTAAATATCTCATTAAGTATATTAACAAGGTATTATATATACATTTTCATACTACTAATTTAAAGAGTTTTCGGACAATATATATGTTACTTTTTAAACGACGTAATTAACTTATGTTAAAATGTATTTACATACAATGTATTATGAGTATAAATACATCTTTAAAAGTATTGAATACACTTAATAATATACAAATACAGATAAGGGATAGCTATATTCATATTTTCGTTCATTTTTCTCAAGAATTCTACTCGTATTTATACGGTATTTATACGGTAATTATACAGTATTTATACGGTATTTATACGGGTATTATACGCAGCTTCTAGAAGTATTTACTATTGGTATATAAAAATATAAATCTACAATTACGTATTTATATGGTATTTATACGCGTATTATACGCAGCTTCTAGAAGTATTTACTATTGGTATATACGAATAGAAATCTACAATTATTGAGGTATTATGTCATGCATGACCTAATGGTTTTTAACTTATCTTAGATATTTTTCACTAAAAACCAAATTTATGAGCCTATAAATAAGCACCATTTCTAACTCATTTTTACACATTCATTTTCCAAATTTTACTTACAATTTTCACACACACTTGCAAGAACTCTCTCATTCTTTGTTCTACTACTTAATTCCAGCAACTTTACATTCTAAACTTGAGGTAAAAACTCTACTTCAACTCTTGTTCAATACATATGTTTATAGCTATCTATATAAAAGTTTATAAACTAGAACATAGTTTACTTGATTCTAAACTTGTTTGAAAAACAAATCTAATCTTTCTAGCTTAACTATAATAACACTTATTTATATGTATTATGATGTTATATTAAGTTAATATAAGAACTTATAACTTGTACATATGAAGAACACCTTGAAACTTAACATATATCGTTTAATCTCCATTCGGTAAAAAGCGGGCTGTTTTGGGTTGGGAATTAAAAACCTATCTTAGTCTTTGAGTTCGAGGCTAAGACTTTAGAAATATGTTAATATATGTAAATAAAACTTCTAATAATTTTTTCAGGATTTTAGACAAGGTGGAAGTATTTTATCAAAAATCATATATCGGGTGGATACCGGGATTCTTCCAAATCTGACCACCGGAACAAAAAGAGGGTAAAACTCTAAAAATTACTACTTGGGCTAAACTTTTCGAATTGGTTTTGAAAAAATAACTTCGTAAGGAATCCATAGCAATTTGGTTCACTTTAAACGGAGTTGTAATGAATATTTGGCGAGCAAAACAAAATCTGCTAAAATTAACATTGTATGGACGAAATTCGTCTTATAAAAACTATATTAACCATATCCTTGCTAACTTTTCCTATATCCTATATATATTTGGACATGTTATCATTAGTATAACAAAATATTATAATCTTGGTTAATTCCGAGATTGTATATATATAATAATCTTGGTACGTTCCATGACAATACGTATACAATACGTCTGGGTTAATTCTAAGACAATACGCGTACCATGGGTCATGATTGAGTCTATAAGAATACGTATACAATATGCCGTGGGGTAATTCTAAGATTATATATACATACCGATTATTGGACTGTTGGACTATTGGACTGTTGGACTATTGGACTATTGGACTATTGGACTATTGGACTATATTTAGACTACTAATAAAGGACTACTAACATGAAAATGTTAAAAATTAATATATAAGTATTCTATGAACTTGCTTTATTTTATTCATATGTCGAATTATTATTTGAATCATTATTATTGTTATAGGTTCATGAATCCAAGGACGACGGCCATATTTTTTAATAAGTTGAAAACTTATTATTAATATACTTTTACTACCGTGAGTATATAGTCCCATTTTTAAACTCTAAAAATATTTTGGGATGAGAATACATGCATTTTATGTTTTACGCTATGGACACAAGTACTTAAAATATATTCTACGTTGAGTTGTACCACCTTGCATATCTTCCCTAATAGCTTGGTAACTAATATTTACATATTGTAAGAACATGTAAGCGCGAATCCTATTGATAGATCTATTGGGTTTGACAACCCCAACCGGGCTAGTCGCCCTAGTATCGTAAACGGTTGCATAGTACTTCGTTTTTACTACACTTGGTACAGTGTAGGGAGATTTCATAATAAAGGGAATATGCCACATTATTTGTTAAGTATGGTTATCGAAGCGCTCAACAACTTATAGAATATCTTTATTGAAATAACTATGAAATCTTGTGGTCTATATTTATATCGATGATAGCTTTAAACCTATATATCTCACCAACCTTTGTGTTGACTGTTTAAGCATGTTTATTCTCAGGTCCTTAAAAAAAGTCTTCCGCTGCTGCATTATCTGAGCAAGCTGTGCATGGAGTCTCATGCTTTTGTTTAATGAAGTGTTGCATTCAATAAAACCTATGTCATGTAATATATTCGACTTTATGTCACGTGTGTGGCATTTATGTAATATGGGGATTATTCCTTAAATAATCGCCCACTTGTTTAAAACATGCATTATGTATAATAATGGTGTGCTTTTTATGAAAAGAATGCAATATTTTCTAAAAACGTATCATATAGAGGTCAAATACCTCGCTATGGGACCAATGAATAACGTACTACATTTATAGTAATATGGACGGGTCGTTTCATCAATTTGTAGTGGATATATTAGACAGAGCAATCGAGACAGATCACCGCATTTAATTAAAGAGGATCGGAATTTTCTTAATTATCGAAAAATCAAATCTGTGATAGATTACGAAGATTTTCTTTACATTCCTTGAAATCCAGAAATCAACTGTGACTATGTCAAAAGTTAAGACGGATCTTTATTTTCCTAAATTCCATCTTTTATGATAGCTTCACTCATACTATTCACGTAATCGAATTGTTCTATCCATATTTCTCAATGGTGAGAAGCTCTATAATTATTGAACTCATGCTTCTCATAAAATGGAACTCGACTCATTCAAGGTATTCAAAATACTCCAATAATCTATTTCCTTGATAATGATTATATGAACAAATCGAATTCATGATATGAATTCAAGTTACATCATATTTCTTGATACAAGAATATTCTTGTTTTCATTATCAAACTTTCCTTAGCCAAATTTCGGGACGAAATTTCTTTAACGGGTAGGTACTGTGATGACCCGAATTTTTCCGACTACTTGATTATACTATCTACATGATTTAATAATTCTGACTTGATAAGTGTAGCGACCCCGACAAATCGTCAAGTGACGGCGTCGGCTACGTGGGTCCCATTACCTGATTATAAGTCTTTAAGATAACGTTTGACCAAAATATGTCGCCTTCATTTCAAAATAAAGATTGTTTCAAAGTTTACAAGAATTGTTCAACCAAAAGTTAAGTTACAACGTTATAAGTACGATTGAAATCTAGGCGACACGGTTTAAAGTAAAGTCAAAAGACGCTCCATGAAATGCATGTATACTCGACATCGGATGCAAGTATCAAATAGTAAGCGGAAGCATGTTTCACATATCGTGCAAGACCTGAGAAAAACATAGAAATCTGTCAACGAAAACGTTGGTGAAATCATAGGTTTAAGTAAGTAAGTACAAGTGAACCACAAGATTTGCATCAATGAAATAATAGTAATACATTCCAAAAGTTTGTTTCACGAGCACCCAATTATCAAAGCTTAACATTCCTTCCATTGTATACCCCATCACTTAGTGCTAGAACAAACACTGATTCTCGAAATTATATTTCATCCGTAGACGGTAGCGAACCGTCAAGGATGAGGGTTGTCAACCCATATGGCCATATAACATAAGTTCTCGCTTACACCCGGCAAGTGTAATTAATGATAATCGAATTGAGGATTTTGTTCTAAACTCGTATGTAGAATGTTTGTTTTCCCGTTCTTGTGTTCACTTAGTTCAAAAGAATCGTTTATGTTTTCTCATCCCAATATAAGTTCAAAAAGAGTAAAAGTGGGACTATGATCTCACCTTTGATTGCAAGTGTAAATAGGTACTTCAACAAGTAATGTGCGCAAAGGACAACGCTAGTCTCGACCTAAACAAAGGTTGTATCAATAACGATAATCACGAAGGGTCAAAGTTGTTCAATTAGTCCTATGGCTCGACACGACTCGATTATGTAGCACGTGAAGCAAATTGTCAAATTTCATGCAAGATACAAGTATAAAAGCATGTTAGGAAGATTGCATAAAAGTTTGGTTAAGTTTGACTAAAAGTCAAACTTGGTCAAAGTCAACGAAAAAGTCAACACGTTCGGGTCGGGTCTCGGACAAATTTTCTATGCTAGTTATTCATATATAAGCATGTTAAAACAAGTTGCATGTGAATTGGAGGTCTAGAACATGGCAAACATTTTTGATAAAATGGAAAAGTTGGACAAAATCTGGACAAGACAAATGTCGCGCCGCGGCAAGGGGTGTCGCGCCGCGACATAACACATGGTCTGGTGTCAGGTCGTTTTCAAGGTTCAAGTCTTGGTCAAAACTTCAAACAAACGCAAAACGCAAACCGCAAACAATTAGAAGACGTATCTTATACCGTTGGAAAGCTCTTTTGACAAGGAACACAACTAAACACAAATCCTCAAACAAAAACATCATTTACAACAATCGAATTCTCGTCACGTGATCAATAAACGCTCATTTCAAAGCCTCAAGTTCATCAATATGCATTTTAAGTTCCGGGAATCCAATTTACACATATGATATGCCGTTTTGAAGGTAATGAAGCATACATTACAACTAATCACTAACAATTAACATTCCATGGCATTCAAGCATCCAAAAATTCATTTCAAGAACTAGCAAACCCTAGTCAAGCAACACCAAAATCAATAATCACGTTTTTGAAGTTTCTTTGATCAATCTATATATCAACATGAAGCTAATGATGCTAGTAACACTTTTAAAACATGAACTTTAACAATCTAACAACCTTTAATCATCCAAATCAAAGATTAAGCATAAAATTTTCATTTTCAAGCTAGTTACACCAAAATCAACAAATCAAGCAAACAAATCATATATTCATGTTATACACGAGCCATAGTCACTAACTAACAACATTTCAAGTAATTAAAACGAATTTAGAGAAATTTAGTGTTTTAGAAATGTTACCCAAAATCAATGAGGTTGGTATCAAATCGAAGAGGATGAAACGAGGATTCCAAAAGTACAATTTGTTTTGATGTTTGATTCCTTGCTTGAATTTGGATGATGATTGAAGATGATGAAGAATTTAAGGTTTGAGTTTTTGGTTGAGAGAAAAGAAGAAAGAAAAGAAATTAAAAATGTGGGGAATGGTGGAGAAGTAGTTGACTTAGTCAACTACTAGTGATTAGTTTGGCCATATGGCAAAAATGGTCCCTCGAGTTTGTAGTCGGGTGCGGGAATTAACCAAACGAATATTTTAAAAACGCTCGAGTAAACGGGTGACGTTATATTTAAATAACGAGGATATTATGAACGTTAGTTAATGAAGATACAAATTTAAATCGCGAAAGATATTATTTAAAAAAAAAGACGGTGTTAAAATAAATTTAACGGAAAAACGCGGGATGTTACATTATCCACACCTCAAAAGAAATTTCGTCCCGAAATTTAGTTGGAAGTAGTATTTGTTGAATCTTCCTCCAGATCTCGTGTTGCCAATTCTACGAATAAGTGAAGGTACGTCCTTGGACATTTCAGCGAACTTGACGGTCGGGATCATATGTTGTTTTAAGGTTTGGTTTCACGATCCCTGGTTTTAACTGGTTTTCCCATGAAGAGAAGTTTGTCATCAACAGTTGGTGTATCTGGCAGGATTGCACGTTCCTGTTCCGCAGGACACGTTTCCAAATTTGTTACACGAAATGTAGGGTAAACGGAAACTTAATTGAGTCGAAAGTTCTAAGCGGTAGGAAGCGGTCCCAATACGCCCCAAGGTTTCAAAAGGTTCGATATTGCGGCTAGCCTTTCTCGATTTCCCCAAAATGGATTACACCTTTCCAAGGTGCGGTTTCTCAACATTATGCGGCTACACACTGGGATTTGTGAGGTTTTCATCTAAGTTTGGTATAACTCTTCTGGCGACCATGGGTTGTCTCGAGCCCTTCTCGGATTTGAAAGATCTCAATTGTTGTTTCTTGATGGAGTTCAGATTCGGTGATTTGCTTTGATTGAATGAACAGGGGTATGACATTAGCAGTCATATGGGGTTTCGGAAAGTGCGTGCGAACACACGAGTGGTAACTACTGTTGTAAGAGTGATCTACTAAAGGTGACAATACGAGTTCGTGACATGTCTTTTCAAGACGTA
The DNA here is from genome assembly GCF_046630445.1 of Rutidosis leptorrhynchoides. Lineage (NCBI taxonomy): Eukaryota > Viridiplantae > Streptophyta > Magnoliopsida > Asterales > Asteraceae > Rutidosis > Rutidosis leptorrhynchoides. The sequence goes on from NC_092335.1 coordinate 475,738,593, forward strand.
AATCGTTCGTTTGCTTGGTTCATCGGTTTGTGGGTGGTACGCGGTACTCATGTCTAAGCGGGTCTCCAAGGTTTCTTGTAAAACTAGAAGTGAAACGAGTATTTCGATACGGGATAATTGACAAGGATACACCGTGTTGGAATAGAATCTCTTAAGATATGTTTGAACAAGTCAGTTAGGGTTCGAAAAATGTTCGTTAGGACTATTCACCCTCGTGGCGAATACTAATGTAATATGAGGAGTTTCTCTATCCATGGGGAAATGTTACAAGGAGTTTCCTTAAACGGAAATGTGAGCGATAAAGATAGGAGTGAAATGAGGACTTAGAGTAGGATGAGCTTACATCTCGAGGTTGCCATATCGTGCCTCTAGTTGTCAAAAGTTGAAGTCTGAAAGAGAAACGAGATCGTACACGTAGTTGTTTAGTTCGGGGTTGAATAATAGTTGGCCGTATAACAGAAGCACAAGGACGTTAAGTCAAAGAAGAAAAGGGGTATCCTTGGATTGTGTGTTATCTTTGGTCTCAGTAATATCAGACGGAAATAGTGAAATAGCAGAGCTATGTATCGTGGTACGCGATAACGAGAAGATTGATCGGATCCATAAACAAGTATTCAAATTCTCCGTGTAAATTAACGAATTTCAGCTTCCTTGATTTCGAGTCGAGAGGGGTTGCCTTTCAGGCGTTCACGTAGAAGTATTTCTATATTTGAGTTCCATTTTGTGCCACACGAATTTATCTGGTAAGGTTGGTGAAAAAAAAAAAAATCACGTTCAAAGTCCGGACACGAAAAATGTTTAATTCTTTCCCTTAGTACGTTAACGAGGTTAAAGGACGAGCGATACGGGAAAAATTGGAAATTAATCTTTGGTAATAATCGCGAGATCCAAAATTTTACGAATACAAGTCGGAGCCGTGAGGGTTTCTCCAAAATTAATTAATTAAATTTTTTTTTTTTTTTTTTTTTTTTTTTTTTTTTTTTTTTTTTACCTTGACCACTAACAACATGGTTTAGAATTTGGACTTCGTTTAACCAAAATTCTCACTTGAAGAATTCGGCATAGAGTTGCCCTTTTCTCAAGAGTTCGAGCGTAAGACGGAGACGTTGTCCGTTTTTCCTTTCCGCTTGAATAGCTTAAAACATCAATTATAAGTACGGTAACGGATTTGTCTAGATAAGTTTGCATACGCGGTTCCAGAGGTCTATGAATACGGGCGGAGCCTTAGATAAACTGAACGGCACTAAAAGAAATTTATAACTATCGTAGCGAGTTCGGAAAGCGGTTTAGGAGACATCTTCTCCCTTAACCCTCAATTGTTGATAACCAGAATGAAGGTCGATTTTAGAATATACGCGAGATCCGTGTAACGGTTCAAGAGGTTGTTGATACGGGGAAGAGGATATCGGTTCTTAAACGGAAATCATTTAGTTCACTAAAATCACATATATGTGGGGAAAACATTCCCTTCCTAACGTATAGGTTTTGGGCTCCCTAGTTCTATAGATGTCAAATCAAAGTTCAAATTACCTACCCAATAAGTTTAACGTACTCCCTCCGATAAAATTTATCGATACGCAATGGTTTTCCGTTGGTCACTTGAATGGCGTAAGTAATATCTAGGGGGAGGGGTGGAGTGCAAAGAGTAGGCTCCAAAGCCTTGGATACAAAACATTTATCGATACCCGAATCGGATAAACATGAAACATAAGAGTCGTTGAGAAGAAACGTACCCGTAACTAATTGTCGTTCCGGGAATCCTATGTGTTAAGGTTGAAAGCTCATTCGCGTACATTAGGGTGGGCGTTCTTCTTGGGACATGCATTCTTAAAATGACCCAGTTGTCCACATTCAAAACAAGCACCCCTTCTGCGTGCACTGGGCACCTTTTTAGCGACGGGGGCGGCACCCTTACAACTATGGGCCACATGGCCACTTCTTTGACACTTGATGCAAAATGGTCCGCCACATTTTCCATAATGATGTTTGTGGCACGTGTTGCAAAAAGGTCGTGTTCCAGCATAATTTTTCCTGCCGCCGGGGGTGAAAGGCTTCTTGGTGGAGTCGTTGTGGTTGTGGTTGCTTGATGGAGAGGCTTCCTGTTTTCTTTTGTTGTTAACTGGTTGGGCCTCGGCCGTTGGTGCCAGCGCTTCAATTTCATCCACCGTTTTTATAAATCGGCGGGCTATCATCACAGCCTCTTGTAGGTCGGCGGGTCTTAATGGCATTACCCCGTGTGGAATGCTCTTAGGGAGGCCATCCATGTAAAACTCAACTCCTTGGGGCTCGGGAGCCCGGAGGTTTGGACAAATTGAGGTTAGTTCGGCAAACCGTTGATTATAAGCTTCGAGGTCATCTCGGGCTATTTTTAAATTTCTTGGCCCCTGTTCGAGCCTTCGAGTCTCTTCGCGCGGGAAGTATTCGGTGGTCATTCTTTCTCTTAATTCGGCCCAAGAGAGTGTAAGGGCTTCATCGATACCCACCGATTGTACATACGTGTTCCACCATGAGAGAGCAATACCGGTGAGAGTGGGGGTGGAAAACTTGACCTTATCTTGGTCCCGACAACCGCTTATGCTAAAAACGGCTTCTGTTTGTTCGAACCATCGGGTGAGAGCAACCGGTCCTTCGGTTCCATTGAAAGTGGGAGGATTGTATTTCATGAAGTTTTTGTAGGAGCACCCCCCGTTTGAATTACCGACCCCATGATTGTTGTTGTTGTTGTTGGAGAAGTGACCGGCCACTGCCTCTCCCACAGCGGTGGCTATCATTCGTTGAAGAGCTTGTTCGAGAGTTTCGAGAGGAGTGTTGTGTTGACCTTGGTGAGCCATTGTTCCTTCATGACACAAGAATATCGTTGGTTAGTATTTTCAACAATACTAACCACAGTATGGAATAAGGATAGAGAGAAAATTTTCCTTGACTCGCCTTAAATTCTTTACGTCATAATGTCGGAACGTCCATGTGAATCACCGTAATATAATCCCGGAAATTATATTACCCTGATTCTCATGTGCATTTAACATTACTTCATAAAGTCAAGGTGGCGCATCAACAAAATTTATCAACGTAAGATCAAGATCGAATACGAGTTAGATATGATAGAAGAGTTCGAGTATAAATGCACAATTTGTCAAATAATTCCTACTTCAGTCTATATGCCGGTTGTAGTCTAGATTCACCTATGTACCCTATGACTCGGGGTGAACACAATTGAACTCTAAATCCCTACAACCAAGGCTCTGATACCAACTGTAGCGACCCCGACAAATCGTCAAGTGACGGCGTCGGCTACGTGGGTCCCATTACCTGATTATAAGTCTTTAAGATAACGTTTGACCAAAATATGTCGCCTTCATTTCAAAATAAAGATTGTTTCAAAGTTTACAAGAATTGTTCAACCAAAAGTTAAGTTACAACGTTATAAGTACGATTGAAATCTAGGCGACACGGTTTAAAGTAAAGTCAAAAGACGCTCCATGAAATGCATGTATACTCGACATCGGATGCAAGTATCAAATAGTAAGCGGAAGCATGTTTCACATATCGTGCAAGACCTGAGAAAAACATAGAAATCTGTCAACGAAAACGTTGGTGAAATCATAGGTTTAAGTAAGTAAGTACAAGTGAACCACAAGATTTGCATCAATGAAATAATAGTAATACATTCCAAAAGTTTGTTTCACGAGCACCCAATTATCAAAGCTTAACATTCCTTCCATTGTATACCCCATCACTTAGTGCTAGAACAAACACTGATTCTCGAAATTATATTTCATCCGTAGACGGTAGCGAACCGTCAAGGATGAGGGTTGTCAACCCATATGGCCATATAACATAAGTTCTCGCTTACACCCGGCAAGTGTAATTAATGATAATCGAATTGAGGATTTTGTTCTAAACTCGTATGTAGAATGTTTGTTTTCCCGTTCTTGTGTTCACTTAGTTCAAAAGAATCGTTTATGTTTTCTCATCCCAATATAAGTTCAAAAAGAGTAAAAGTGGGACTATGATCTCACCTTTGATTGCAAGTGTAAATAGGTACTTCAACAAGTAATGTGCGCAAAGGACAACGCTAGTCTCGACCTAAACAAAGGTTGTATCAATAACGATAATCACGAAGGGTCAAAGTTGTTCAATTAGTCCTATGGCTCGACACGACTCGATTATGTAGCACGTGAAGCAAATTGTCAAATTTCATGCAAGATACAAGTATAAAAGCATGTTAGGAAGATTGCATAAAAGTTTGGTTAAGTTTGACTAAAAGTCAAACTTGGTCAAAGTCAACGAAAAAGTCAACACGTTCGGGTCGGGTCTCGGACAAATTTTCTATGCTAGTTATTCATATATAAGCATGTTAAAACAAGTTGCATGTGAATTGGAGGTCTAGAACATGGCAAACATTTTTGATAAAATGGAAAAGTTGGACAGAATCTGGACAAGACAAATGTCGCGCCGCGGCAAGGGGTGTCGCGCCGCGACATAACACATGGTCTGGTGTCAGGTCGTTTTCAAGGTTCAAGTCTTGGTCAAAACTTCAAACAAACGCAAAACGCAAACCGCAAACAATTAGAAGACGTATCTTATACCGTTGGAAAGCTCTTTTGACAAGGAACACAACTAAACACAAATCCTCAAACAAAAACATCATTTACAACAATCGAATTCTCGTCACGTGATCAATAAACGCTCATTTCAAAGCCTCAAGTTCATCAATATGCATTTTAAGTTCCGGGAATCCAATTTACACATATGATATGCCGTTTTGAAGGTAATGAAGCATACATTACAACTAATCACTAACAATTAACATTCCATGGCATTCAAGCATCCAAAAATTCATTTCAAGAACTAGCAAACCCTAGTCAAGCAACACCAAAATCAATAATCACGTTTTTGAAGTTTCTTTGATCAATCTATATATCAACATGAAGCTAATGATGCTAGTAACACTTTTAAAACATGAACTTTAACAATCTAACAACCTTTAATCATCCAAATCAAAGATTAAGCATAAAATTTTCATTTTCAAGCTAGTTACACCAAAATCAACAAATCAAGCAAACAAATCATATATTCATGTTATACACGAGCCATAGTCACTAACTAACAACATTTCAAGTAATTAAAACGAATTTAGAGAAATTTAGTGTTTTAGAAATGTTACCCAAAATCAATGAGGTTGGTATCAAATCGAAGAGGATGAAACGAGGATTCCAAAAGTACAATTTGTTTTGATGTTTGATTCCTTGCTTGAATTTGGATGATGATTGAAGATGATGAAGAATTTAAGGTTTGAGTTTTTGGTTGAGAGAAAAGAAGAAAGAAAAGAAATTAAAAATGTGGGGAATGGTGGAGAAGTAGTTGACTTAGTCAACTACTAGTGATTAGTTTGGCCATATGGCAAAAATGGTCCCTCGAGTTTGTAGTCGGGTGCGGGAATTAACCAAACGAATATTTTAAAAACGCTCGAGTAAACGGGTGACGTTATATTTAAATAACGAGGATATTATGAACGTTAGTTAATGAAGATACAAATTTAAATCGCGAAAGATATTATTTAAAAAAAAAGACGGTGTTAAAATAAATTTAACGGAAAAACGCGGGATGTTACAATAAGCAATGAATTTTAATAAGTCTTGAACCTCTGAAAAGAGTTTTACACAAGCTTTTGGTCACCCTTTTACTCCTACGATTCACGAACGTTATAACTTGTATTAATTATATATTTGTGTATATATATATATATATATATATATATATATATATATATATATATATATAACTTGAAAATATGATAATTAAATATCTCATTAAGTATATTAACAAGGTATTATATATACATTTTCATACTACTAATTTAAAGAGTTTTCGGACAATATATATGTTATTTTTTAAACGACGTAATTAACTTATGTTAAAATGTATTTACATACAATGTATTATGAGTATAAATATATCCTAAAAAGTATTGAATACACTTAATAATATACAAATACAGATAAGGGATAGCTATATTCGAATTTCCGTTCATTTTTCTCAAGAATTCTACTCGTATTTATACGGTATTTATACGGTATTTATACAGTATTTATACAGTATTTATACGCGTGTTATACGCAGCTTCTAGAAGTGTTTACTATTGGTATATACCAATAGAAATCTACAATTACGTATTTATACGGTATTTATACGCGTATTATATGCAGCTTCTAGAAGTATTTACTATTGGTATATACGAATAGAAATCTACAATTATTGATGTATTATGTCATGCATGACCTAATGGTTTTTAACTTATCTTAGATATTTTTCACTAAAAACAAAATTTATGAGCCTATAAATAAGCACCATTTCTAACTCATTTTTACACATTCATTTTCCAATTTTACTTATAATTTTCACACACACTTGCAAGAACTCTCTCATTCTTTGTTCTACTACTTAATTCCAGCAACTTTACATTCTAAACTTGAGGTAAAAACTCTACTTCAACTCTTGTTCAATACATATGTTTATAGCTATCTATATAAAAGTTTATAAACTAGAACATAGTTTAGTTGATTCTAAACTTGTTTGAAAAACAAATCTAATATTTCTAGCTTAACTCTAATAACACTTATTTATATGTATTATGATGTTATATTAAGTTAATATAAGAACTTATAACTTGTACATATGAAGAACACCTTGAAACTTAACATATATCGTTTAATCTCCATTCGGTAAAAAGCGAGCTGTTTTGGGTTGGGAATTAAAAACCTATCTTAGACTTTGAGTTCGAGGCTAAGACTTTGGAAATATGTTAATATATGTAAATAAGACTTCCAGTAATCTTTTCATGATTTTAGACAAGGTGGAAGTATTTTATCAAAAATCATATATCGGGTGGATGCCGGGATTCTTCCAAATCTGACCACCAGCACAAAAAGAGGGTAAAACTCTAAAAATTACTACTTGGGCTGAACTTTTCGAATTGGTTTTGAAAAATAAACTTCTTAATGAATCCATAGCAATTTGGTTCACTTTAAACGGAGTTGTAATGAATATTTAGCGAGCAAAACAAAATCTGCTAAAATTAACATTGTATGGACGAAATTCATCTTATAAAAACTATATTAACCACATCCTTGCTAACTTTTCCTATATCCTATATATATTTGGATATGTTATCATTAGTATAACAAAATATTATAATCTTGGTTAATTTCGAGATTGTATATATATAATAATCTTGGTACGTTCCATGACAATATGTATACAATACGTTCGGATAAATCGAAAGACACCATGTACACAATACGCCTGGGTTAATTCTAAGACAATACATGTACCATGGGTCATGATTGAGTCTATAACAATACGTATACAATACGCTGTGGGGTAATTCAAAGATTATATATACATACCGATTATTGGACTATTGGACTATATTTAGACTACTAACAAAGGACTACTAACAAAGGACAACTAACAAAGGACTACTAACAAAGGACAACTAACAAAGGACTACTAACATAAAAATGTTAAAAATTAATATATAAGTATTCTATGAACTTGCTTTATTTTATTCATATGTCGTATTATTATCTGAATCATTATTATTGTTATAGGTTCGTAAATCCAAGGGCGACGGCCATATTTTTAATAAGTTGAAAATTTATTATTAATATACTTTTACTACTGTGAGTATATAGTCCCATTTTTAAACTCTAAAAATATTTTGGGATGAGAATACATGCATTTTATGTTTTACGCTATGGACACAAGTACTTAAAATATATTCTACGTTGAGTTGTACCACCTTGCATATCTTCCCTAATAGCTTGGTAACTAATATTTACATGTTGTAAGAACATGTAAGCGCGAATCCTATTGATAGATCTATTGGGTTTGACAACCCCGACCGGGCTAGTCGCTCTAGTATCGTAAACGGTTGCATAGTATTTCGTTTTTACTACACTTGGTACAGTGTAGGGAGATTTCATAATAAAGGGAATATGCCACATTATTTGTTAAGTATGGTTACCGAAGCGCTCAACAACTTATAGAATATCTTTATTGAAATAACTATGAAATCTTGTGGTCTATATTTATATCGATGATAGTTTTAAACCTATATATCTCACCAACCTTTGTGTTGACTGTTTAAGCATGTTTATTCTCAGGTCCTTAAGAAAGTCTTCCGCTGTTGCATTATCTGAGCAAGCTGTGCATGGAGTCTCATGCTTTTGTTTAAATGAAGTGTTGCATTCAATAAAACCTATGTCATGTAATATATTCGACTTTTATGTCATGTGTGCAGTATTTATGTAATATGGGGATTATTCGTTAAATAATCGCCCACTTGTTTAAAACATGCATTATGTATAATAATGGTGTGCTTTTTATGAAAAGAATGCAATATTTTCTAAAAACATATCATATAGACGTCAAATACCTTGCTATGGGACCAATGAATAACGTACTACATTTATAGTAATATGGAAGGGTCGTTTCAACTAACATCACCATAACCATTACTTGTACAAGTTATTGCAGCTACTGTACTCGTTTGATACTTCTGTTTCTGTTTTATATGACAACCATAATTATTACTGCTACTGCTTTTATGATGTTCGATCATCACTGTCATCAACCAAACCCACCACAACCCACCATCTTCAACTACCACTAACTGCTCATCGTAAACTGCTGCGTTCCTGTTTGAAAATCACCACCTCTCGATCTCTTTCTGTTTCTGGTTTGAATAGCCGAAGAACCACCATCATGAACTACCCTACCACTACCATCATACGCACCACCACCGAAGCATGCAAGACCTTTGCTCAAGGCTACTTTCTGTTCGCAGCCGTTTACCAGAACCTGCAACAGTAGAATGACGATGAAATAATGATGATGATGATGTTACGATGATGATAATGATAAATGATGATGATGATGATGAACGATGGTGATGATTTGATGACGATGATAGTTTAATGATAATGACGATGATTCACTGATGAAGGATGATACGATGATGGTAATGATAAATGATGATGATGATGAACGATGGTGATGATTTGATGGCGATGATAGTTTAATGATAATGATGATGATTCGCTGATGAAGGATGATACGATGATGGTAATGATAAATGATGATGATGATGAACGATGGTGATGATTTGATGACGATGATAGTTTAATGATAATGATGATGATTCACTGATGAAGGATGATACGATGAGGGTGAGGATATGATGATGATGATGATGATGATGTTACGAAGATGATGATGATGACGATGACACAATGATGATATAATGATGGTGATGATATGATGATGATGATGGAAGATAATGATGATGATGATGATGGAAGATAATGATGATGATGATGGAATATAACGATGATGATGATGATGATGATTAACGATGATGATAAATGATGATGATGATTAACAATGATGATAAATGATGATTATGATGATGATTAACGATGATGATTATTGATGATGATTAACGATAATGAATGGTAATCATTATTATTATTATTATTAATATTAATAATAATACTAATATTAATATTATGATTATTATTATTATTATTATTATTATTATCATTAATATTAATATAATTATTATCATTATTATTACTATTATTATTATTATTAATATTATTATTAATATTAATATTATCATTATTATTAAAATTATTATTATTAAAATTATTATTATTATTATTATTATTATTATAGTTATTGTTATTATTATTATAACAATAATGCAACTCTTTATTATTATTATCATTATTATTATTATTATTATTATTATTAGGTTACTAAATAAATATTATTGATATAAAAATATATTTTTATAATACATAATACTATAATTATATTAACATATAATATTACATATTATTAAAATTTACAAAATACATTACATATTATTATATTTTAATATGTTAATATTATTTAAATTTAGATATAATATTATTAATATTATGTATATAAATATTTATATATTACATGGATATATTTATATAAAATATAGTATAATATACATTATAAAAATATTAATATATAATTTATAATACTAATATATTATAATAAATGATATATATTATATCTATATAAACTATAAATGAATTATTTAATAAAATATTTCATTGTGTAATTATTATATTAATATTAATAAATGCATTATGATAATTTAATGATAAATATTAATCATTTAAAATATATAAAATAAATATATTTAATTTATTATTTAATATAACATATAATTTATTAAATATAACAAGTATATTATTACTAATAATAATAATATACAAACTTGTTCGATTACTATTATATGTTTTAATATATATTATTGATATAGGTTCGTAAATCTGAGGCCAACCGTGCATTGTTCAGTTCCGTCGTATGCATATTTTCTACAAAATGTAGTATCGTGAGTTTTATAGCTCCCTTTTTATTAAATGCTTTTGCTATAAATATTTTTGGGCTGAGAATACATGCGCTGCTTTTATAAATGTTTGACGAAATAGACACAAGTACCTTAAAAACATTCTACGACAGAATTGTTATACCAGATATCCCTGTTTTTGCTTGGTAGCCTAAGAATTAGTGTTTATTATAATTGCCACTAATTGACGTGAATCCTAAAGATAGATCTATGTGCATTAACACGCCCCATTATGAGAATTTGAATGCTTTAGTACTTCGATATTATACAGATGTGATTCCTGTATGATTGGGGATATTCTATATGCATTTTTGTTAATGTCAGTTACCAGGCAACTTATCATGAGAATAATTTTATACAGATGTGATTCTTGTATGTTGTTTATTAAAATGAAATCTTGTGGTCAATTAAAATTATTGAAAATCATTGTTTATGATAAACCTATAAACTCACCAAATTTTTGGTTGACACTTTTAGCATGTTTATTCCTAGGTATTAAAGAAATCTCCCGCTGTACATTTGCTCATTTTAAACATATTACATGGAGTCATCATGGCATATTTTAAAAGATGTTGCATTCAAAATCATCACCGAGTATCATATTTGGAAATCATCACAGTTGTTATGTTGTAAAATATTATTTATGATGATTGTCTATACGTAGAAGTCATCAGTTATCAAAAACCTTGGATTTATATACGATTTGTCTTTTAAAAGAATGTTGTGATGACCCGGATAATTTTAACTTATTTTTAACTCAAATCTATAAATGATTCAATAATTCTGACACGATAAGCAAAGTCTGTTAAGTTGAGTCTCAAAAATTTTGAAATAATTTCATACATTCATTTAACCTCGACCAATACCGACGATTCACGAACAATTATATATATATATATATATATATATATATATATATATATATATATATATATATATATATATATATATATATATATATATATATATATATTATAGCTTGAAAACGTTAACAAAGTATTAAATGTATAATGCTTTACATTAAACTTATTTGTTTCAATATATATTTAATATATTTATCTACGGAATTAAAAGATAATACCAAACGATTGAATTAGAAGATATTTTGTTTAGCATTTATCAATCCCATAAATATTGTGATGTTGTTACGGGTCTCTGTTGTGAGGTCCACCTTGATTAAGAAATTTTTCCCTTTTTAACAGTATTTGGAATAGATGGTAATGTAATCTACAAGTGAGAATAAAGTGTCAAATAACGGGAGATAGACAAAAGTTTGTGGAGATTCATGCTTATTTTCCAATGCATGATGTCTCTTGACGTGTTAATTATTTAGCTTTCATAATATTTAATGTAAAGTGGAAAACAAGGAGCGTAAATAATTTAGATAATGGATGTCGACAAGACAAGCAAATTGACGTGTTGCATTAAAATGATTTCATACATTTAAATACCCATTGGACTTTACCCTTCGATTAACGAACAAATTAAAACTTAAACTTGAAACCCGACACAATTTAATACGTGATTTTTGTTCAAAAATGTAAACGTGTTATGATATAATATTTTCTATTATTTAAATGATTTTTAAAATATATATAATGAACTTTGAAAATAATTAGTTTTGAAAAACTGAATGTTATATCATTAAATAAAGATTTCAATTATATATATATATATATATATATATATATATATATATATATCATGTTTTAAATATAAGACGTACAAATTAGTTTATTTCAAAACGTTAATATATATATTATAATGTAACAAGATGTATTGTTAGAATATATTAACTTAGATATAAAATGTTTTGATTATATTTATAAAGATTTAAAATAATATTATTAAATATATTTTAATAAGTAACGAGAAGTAGAAACGATGATCTAAAGACGTAAATAGTCAAAATGCTTAAACGTATAAGTTACAATTCAAGTGATATAATTCATCAATGAATTACGCTTATATATTGACAAAAGTACAAACCGCGAAGCGGAAAGTACAAGATTTCTAAGCATACGAAAAGACATTCAGAAAACCGAAATCGGGACATAAGCCGAGCATCAGCATGCAAGGCAACAGAACAAAAATTACAAGTCCACTATGCATAAACATATAATATAATATATATATATATATATATATATATATATATATATATATATATATATATATATATATATATATATATATATATATATATAATATATATATATAATATATATTAAAACTGTCGGCAGCACATGCGAAATTCGATTGTGAGCTAGAAAGTGTGGTGCTGCGATCGCGGCCTAGCTGCTCTCAAACCCTCCGCGATCGCGGAGTGTGTGATGACCCGGAAAATTTTGACTTATTTTGAATCAAATTCTCGATATGATTTAATATTTTCGAGACAATAAGCAAAGTCTGTAAGGTTGCATCTCAAAATTTTTGAACTATTTTCATACATTCATGTAACTTCAACCAATTCCGACGATTCACGAACATATAACTTGTAAATAGATATGTATATATTTATATATATATATATATATATAATAATTTAAAATATAAATTGAAATATTATATGATTTAATTGTAAAAACTAAATTTAAAAATAATAAACGATATAATAAAGTTGTTATTTAAAATGAATCTATATATATACAAATATATATAAAGTATATTAAAAATAAATATTAAATGATTGTAATACTCGTTTGATGTTCCAATTGATATTAAACAAGTCTAAATACGACCTTATATGATTTTTAAAAAAAATAAACGGTGATACAAAAAGAAGATATACAAATTATAATCTTATTAAAAATATATTTAGAATCTATTAGTCAAATTTTGATATTCCGTACTTTTTACCTGAGACTGAGCTCGAATATTAGATGAACGCTTTTGATCACGTTTCTCACATTTAATGACTAAAATAAATAAATATAATTACTTTAAAATTTTGGAATTTTTTTCGAATACTTTTATCCGCCACTGAGTAACAAAGAAGCACGATATAGCATTCCGTATAAATATGTCGGTAGAAAACTCCAATAGAGGAGGCTGCTATACTGTAGTGCACATTTCATTTCCATTATGAATTAGAGAATACTGTTTGGTACTATTTCTTGATTGCAATTCATCAACTATCTTATATATTATCACTTACTCCGTATTGTTTTTCTTTCAAAACATAACCAACTTTTGAGATTACTTGAGCCATAAAGCTACCCAAAGATATTAATCATGCGTTGCTTCTACTAGGCCAATCACCACCACCACTTTCCATCATAAACCATCACCTCATTCACCATTTAACCACCTTACATCCACCACCATTGAAAACCATTAACACCCATTTATGTTGCTGCGTTCAGTTTTCTGTTTCAATCAAACAATCACCCCAAAACAAAAAGCTGTTAAGACAGCCTGTTGTTGTAACTAATTGTTGTTCATGTCCGTAAAATATGCCTAAAATCACCACCATTTCCAGCAAAATGCTGCTACTATCGTGTTACTATTGCTACTTTTTTTCTTACTATCAACCGACACCCAAACACCACCACAAAACACCCCATAGGCTGCTGTTTAACTGCTACTGCAGCCTCCTGTTACTTGAACATCTATATGCTATTCGAAGCAGCCTCACAACCACCATCACCGTCAAAAAAATTTACTGCTACAGCTTCCTTGTTTTCTGTTTGAATAATCTTTTAAACCGTCACTTTTACTCCTTTTTACAGCTATATATCGTTGTCACTACAACTACGACTGTACAGCTGCTGTAGCAAAAACCTGCAACAGAAAGGTTGTTATAATTATGATGATGACGATGATTAGGGGTTCTGATGATGATAGAGGTCGATGGTAATTTGAGGAAGATGATGATGGATGTGATTATGGCGATTAACAGATATGAGTAGAAGTTGAAAATGAATATGATTTTATGTGAAACGTTTGATAATTGATGATGATTTAGATGACGATGATTATACAGTGGAGTTGGAACTGTGAAGATGAGATGTTTGTCGATGATGATGATGAACAATAACATAAAACAAAGATGTTGGTGTACGATAAAAAGAATTCAATGATGATGATACTTTAGGAATATGATAAATGGGTTCATACATGTTAAATAAATAAATGTTCGAAATAATACAAGAAAGTATGAATAGTTCAATGGTTTGGAAGGGTGTTCGTTTAACGAGAAGTCACGGGTTCGAGCCCGGGCAGTGGCATTTATTTAATTTTAAAAGCTTGTTACTCTAAGGTAGTATTTTTATTATTATTATTATTATTATTATTATTATTATTATTATTATTATTATTATTATTATTATTATTATTATTATTATTATTATTATTATTATTATTATTATTATTATTATTATTATTATGACAATAATGCAATTTATTATTATTATCATTAATATTAGTATTATTATCATATTTATAATTATTATTATCATTATTATTATTATTAAGCTAAGTATTATTATTAATATCATCATTATTATTATTGATATGATTATTATTATTAGTATTATTATTATTATTAAAATTATTATCATTATTATCATTAGTAGTAAAAGTATTATTATTATAGTTATTATTATCAGTATTATTATTATTATTATTATCATTATTGTAACGACCCGAACTTTTCCATAAATATATTATATGTGACTAATATTTACATGACTAAATATTTCCAACATGTTAAGCAATCAAACTTGTTAAGACTTGATTAATTGAAACGGATTTTACATAAACGTTTGACCACCCAGTTTGTCCGACGATTCACGAACGTTAAAACTTGTAAAAACGACATGATGATATATATGGACATATATATATATGTTTAACATGGTATTATGATAAGTAAGTATCTCATTAAGTATATTAACAATGGGTTATATACATAAAATGAGACTACTAAATTAAGGAATTTGAAACAAGATATATATGTAACGGTTATCGACGTAATAACATCTTAATTAAAATAAATACATATGTATTGTATTAAGATATATTAGTACATTATGTTTAACATGATATAATGATAATTAAGTACATGTAACAATTAACGACGAAATAACGACTTAATTAAAATGTTTATATATGTAATGTATTAAGAATTATTAATACACATTTGAAAGACTTAAAGAAATATATCAAAAATACTTATACTTGACAAAGATAGTTGTAATCGTATTCTCGTTCGTTTTCATCAAGAATTCTACTCGTATTCGTTCGGTATTTGTACTCGTATTATACCCAGCTTCTAGATGTATTTACTATTGGTATATACATATCAAATCATCACCTTAGCAGCCCTAGATCAGCCATCAAACATGTGGGAACCATTTTTTGTAATCTAGTATGAATTATTTAACAAGATTACAAAAATATTATTAATTATTCATGAATTATTTACAAGAAAACAAACTTACACATCCTTTATATCTAATCCATATACCATGACCCAAAACACATACAAACACCTTCATTCTTCAATTTTCTTCATCTAATTGATCTCTCTCAAGTTCTATCTTCAAGTTCTAAGTGTTCTTCATAAATTCTATAAGTTCTAGTTTCATAAAATCAAGAAGACTTCAAGATTTCTTTCAATCCTTTTAATCCAATCCAACAACTCATCAAAGATCAAGAATTTCCATCTAATCTCAGTAAATTTTTATCTCATAATCAAGGTAATAAACTTATTCAAGCTTTGGTTCGATTCTTATAAACATAACTATCTTAAATCAAGATAGAATTTTTACTTCAACTTGTTTTCGTGTCATGATTCTACTTCAAGAACTTCCAAGCCATTAAAGATCCTTTGAAGCTCAAGTTTATTTCTCATCATTTCCAGTAGATTTACCTACTATACTTGAGGTAGTAACGATGTTC
Source organism: Rutidosis leptorrhynchoides (assembly GCF_046630445.1). Lineage (NCBI taxonomy): Eukaryota > Viridiplantae > Streptophyta > Magnoliopsida > Asterales > Asteraceae > Rutidosis > Rutidosis leptorrhynchoides. The sequence goes on from NC_092335.1 coordinate 475,754,950, forward strand.
ATAACATCATTCGATTCTTACTTATATAACTATCTTATTCGAAGAAAATAACTTGTAATCACTAGAACATAGTTTAGTCAATTCTAAACTTGTTCACAAACAAAGATAATCCTTCTAACTTAACTTTTAAAAACAACTAAACAAATTTTTTATATCTATATGATATGCTAACATAAGGATTTAAAACTTGGAAACACGAAGAACACCTTAAAACCGGACATACGCCGTCGTAGTAAAACCGGGGGCTGTTTCGGGTTGGATAATTAAAAAAACTATCTTAGACTTTGATTTAAAGATTTGTATTTTGTGAAAATAATATTTCATATAATCATGATAACATATCCAAAAATTATGGTTAAACTAAAAGTAGAAGTATGTTTTTCAAAATGGTCATCAAGATGTCGTTTTTTCGACGGAAATGACTGCCTCTTTCAAATATGGACTTGTAACCTGTAAATTCGACTATAAACCACTAGTTTTTCAGTTTAGTTCTAAATACTATAGTTCGTTACGAAACCATAGCAATTTGAATCATTCAAAACCGATTTATAACGAAGAAGATATGGGCAAAACAAGATTGGTTAGAAATCACCAAAATAGCTACGGGATTATTTTGCAAAAATCTATACTAACCATGTCCTAGCTAACTTTTCTTGTATTATACATGTATTTATACATATTTCCTTTTACTATACTAGTCTTGGTTAATCGTAAGACACATGTACACAATACGTCGAGATAACTTCAAAGACAACAGTTTGTACAGTGGGTCGTGATTAAACCTTAGACAATATATATACAATACATCAGATAAATCGTAAGACATATGTACATAACACGTCGAGATAACTTCAAAGAAAATAGTTGTACAATGGGTTGTGATTGAGTCTTAGACAATATATTTACAATACGTCAGATAAATCGTAAGACACATGTACACAACACGTCGAGATAACTTCAAAGACAATAGTTGTACAATGGGTTGTGATTGAGTCTTAGACATTATATTTACAATACATCTTTATTATTCTAGGGTGATATATTGAACTATATATATGGACTACTAACGTTGGACTGCTAACATTGGACTACTAACATTGGACTGCTAACTTGACAACTTAAATCATCAACACGTAAATAAAAATATGATTTGCATATACTTATCATACTTTGATATATATATGTATATATTTGTTATAGGTTCGTGAATCGATCCGTTGCCAAGTCTGATTTTCAACGAATTGAAAATCTGTGCAAGTGAGTTATAGTCCCATTTTTACTATCTAATATTTTTGGGATGAGAATACATGCAGCTTTGTAAATGTTATACAAAATAGACACAAGTACTTCAAACTATATTCTATGGTTGAATTACGAATACTGAATATCGCTCCTTGTTAGCTTGGTAGCCTAAGAATTAGGGAAATGGCCCCTAATTGACGCGAGTCATAAAGATAGATCTATGGACCTTGACACGTCCCATTCGGGTTACGAATGCTTTAGTACTTCGATTGATATATACTGATTATGACGGCCGGTATATAGCATGCAGATTGTGAAATGCCTGTATGTGGGGGAAATTCAATATGCATCTTGTTAGTTCGGTTACCAGGTGTTCACCATATGAATGATTTTTATGCAGATTGCGAAATGCCTGTATGATGTTTATGAAAAATGAAATCTTGTGGTCTATTATTATGAATTATTATATTGGTTAAACCTATGACTCACCAACATATTTTTGTTGACGTTTTAAGCATGTTTATTCTCAGGTGATTATTAAAGACTTCTGCTGTAGCATGCTATTTAAAAGACAAGACTTGGAGTCGGCATGCTTGTATAATATTGTTTAAAAACTGCATTCGGAGTTATAAATTGTTGTAATATATTTGTAATGGTTTTGGGATAAATATGTATTTATAGATTATCATTGATTGATAATCTATATTATGTTATTTAAACCTTTATCGAATAAAAAATGTTATGGTTTGTTTTAAAAAACGAATGCAGGTTTCGAAAAACGTCTCATATAGAGGTCAAAACCTCGCAATGACACCAATTAATATGAAACGTTTATAATCGATATGAACGGGGCATTTCAGTTGGTATCAGAGCGTTGGTCTTAGAGAACCAGAAAATTTACATTAGTGTGTCTAACCGAGTTTGTTAGGATGCATTAGTGAGTCTGGACTTCGACCGTGTCTGTTTAAAAACGTTTGCTTAACATTTTTGTTGGAAACTATATATGCTTAACATGTAAATATTATGTGATATATTAATTTCTTAACATACTTGCTATTATGTGTTAGATGACTTCATCCGATCACGCTAGGCTATCAAATGACTCCGATTACAGTAGTCATTCAAGCGACTCAGATATTGAGTCAAAATCTTCAACCAATGTACCAAAGTTAAAAATGGTCAATGGTGTCTCAGCTGAGGAAGAAAAATACTGGGAAGACTCCCAATTCCTTGAGGAACCGGAAGAGAATCCCGATGAGGATTCCGATGAAGTGAAAGAAATTACATCGGCTCAGTTTGATAAAAAGAAAAAGGGGAAATCTCCATCTATCAAGATAGAGAAACCCGATCCCAAGTCCGATGGACCATTAGTTATCAGAAATAACCCTGACTGCTCTTATCATAAACACCTGTATCACTTAAACTTTTATTTTTGACCTGGAACATCTCAGAGACTAGGTCCTTCCGAAAAGGGTGTGAAAATGACTGCTCGTATTAGAGGCGGAATGGGTATTGGTAAGAAATTAGCTGAACGAACTAAGTCAGAAGAGGAAGAAACAAGCGAGTCTGATTGAAGAGTTTGCAGTAATGAGTTTTACCATGCCATGTAATATATGTATGATAACGTGCTTGTGCTTTTATGCTATATGTAAAAATTGCTTGTAATGTCGTGTTATTTCCATTATCAGACTTAAGTATAATTTTCGTCTCTTTTACAGTTTATAACGAAATACAAAATGGACGTTAGGGATAGACAACCGAATATTTTAGAAGACCTACCACAGGAAATGGTTGTTGAAATCTTGTCTAGAGTGGGTCAAGATTCATCGGCTCAATTTTTTATGACAAAGTTGGTTTGCAAAGCATTCAAAAGGCACTCCGAGCATGCCTTGGTTTATAGAAGGCTTTCCTTCAATAGGTGGTGTATCTCACACTGGGGATACCCTAAGTTAGCCCATCTTTTCTTTATGACTATGTATTCTGGAAACCCTAATGTAATTTTCCGCTATGGGTTGAGGGCTTATTTTGACTCTAATTATCCCAATATAGGACTTCGTTCATTAGAGAAGGCTTCAAACATGCAACTTAAAGAAGCATGCTACGTTTATGGGTTAATTATGTTTTCCGCTTGTGAAACTGAGAAAAAGAACATCGGGTTACAACTTCTTAATAGAACATTCCCACTGGTAACGGATGTAGTAGTTAAGGTGAGAAATAAGGTTTTTGACTTGTTACGGTGCTGTTGGATATTACGTAACCCCCGTCCTTTTGACGACGTTACAACATGCTGCTCTACCAAAGACCACAACGGTTATTTTCCACTTGACCAGGGATGGGAAATAGTATTGGTTAAACCAGAGTGCATGACTTATTTTTGGTCCTATGAATTACGTGTTTTTATTGAATGATTTGAGTTTAACTAGAATTGTCTTAACATCTGCCTTGTATTATAATTATCGTGTGCTATATTTCATGTTGTATGTAAAATAGCAGTATTGTACGATTGTGAAATATTGTACCAAAGATTTAAATATGAAGTATTATTGTAATTAGTTTTTCATAATAGAATTGTAGTAGTTGAATCGTATATTAGCTATTAAGTATGAACTTTAACGGGTAGGTACTACCCGAATTATAATTATAAAATGCTAATATGAAGAAAAGGCTTTTATAAATAAGTTCATATTATGCTACGAAATACTATTAACTACTCCTGATATTCTATATGATTAACTTAACTCTTTTGGCTATCTTTGAAGGAAATGGCACCGACTACCAGACAAACCGTGAATATGAACGAGGAAGAATTCCGTAACTTTCTTGCGACGAGCATAGCAGCAGTACAGTCTACATTACACAACAATCCCTCAGGGTCCAGCAGTGGGACTAATTCTACAGGCAACCTTGTAGGATGCTCCTACAAGGCTTTCACTGCCTGTAACCCTCTTGAGTTCGATGGAACCGAAGGACCAGTCGAACTAAAATGGTGGACCGAGAAGGTCAAGTCTATATTTGCTATAAGCAAATGTACTGAAGAGGATATGGTGAAATACGCCACGCATACTTTCACAGGTATTGCGTTAACATGGTGGAACACCTATCTCGAGCAGGTGGGACAAGATACTGCTTAAGCACTACCATGGGCAGCATTCAAACACATGATGAATGAGCAGTACTGTCCCAGGAATGAGGTCAACAAGCTCAAGACAGAGCTTAGAGAACTTCGAGCGCAAGGAAACGATATCACCACATATGAGCGACGATTCACAGAATTGTCTTTAATGTGTCCTGGTATGTTTGAGGACGAGGAAGAACAGATCGACGCGTTTGTGAAAGGGCTACCAGTTAGAATTTAGGAAAATGTAAGTGCATCTGCACCTACATCAATGCAGAAAGCGAGTCAAATGGCTCACAAACTCATGGGCCTGATTGAGGGAAGAAATAAAGAGTTGGCAACTGGGGAGGCCAAAATAAAAGAAGGCAAGAGGAAGTGGGAAGAAACCAGTGACAAGAGTCACCAGTACAACAACAATAATAATCACAACCTCATTCGCACCATATATCGCAATAATAATCGCAACAACAATCGTAACCCCAACAACAACAACTACAACAACCGTCTCAACAACAACAACTACAACAACCATCTCAACAATAACAACAACTACAATAACCGTCCCAACAACAATAACAATCGCAACAACAACAATAACAACAATGACGACAAGAGGCAGAAAATTTCGTGCCAAAGGTGTGAAGGGTACCATCCGACTACTTACTGTTTGGCATCATGTACCAAGTGTAATAGAAAGGGTCATGGTGCAACGAAGTGTGAAGTCTACGGACCAGTGGTTAAAGGAACAAATATTGCCGACATTACTTGTTTCGGATGCGTGAAGAAGGGCCATTACAAAAGTGTGTGCCCAAACCAAGGGAATAATAATGGGCAGGGCCGAGGAAGAGTCTTCAACATTAATGCGACTGAAGCGCAGGAAGACCTGGAGCTTGTTACGGGTACGTTTCTTATTGATGAAAAATCTCCTTATGTTTTATTTGATTCGGGTGCGGATAGAAGCTATATGAGTAGAGATTTTTGTGCCAAATTAAACTGTCCATTAACGTCGTTGGATAATAAGTGTTTACTTGTATTAGCTAACGGTAAACTAGTTAAAGCCGATAAAATATGTCGGAATCGAAAAATTAAACTGGTTGGCGAAACGTTTAAAATTAATTTGATACCAGTAGAATTGGGGAGTTTTGATGTAATAATCGGCATGGACTGGATGATTAAGGAGAAAGCAGAGATCGTTTATTACAAGAATGTGATTCGCATTCTGCGCGAGAAGGGAAAACCTTTAATGGTGTACGGAGAAAAGGGTAACGCGAAGTTAAATCTTATTAGTAGCTTGAAGGCGCAAAAGCTAATAAGAAAAGGTTGCTATGCAATTTTAGCGCACGTCAAGAAAGTTAAACCCGAAGAAAAAAACATCAATGATGTTCCCGTCGCAAAGGAATTTCCCGATGTATTTCCAAAAGAATTACCGGGACTACCGCCACACCGATCCGTCAAATTTCAAGTAGATCTTGTACCAGGAGCTGCACCGATAGCTCGTGCTCCTTACCGACTTGCACCTAGTGAAATGAAAGAATTACAAAGCCAATTACAAGAGCTTTTGGAGCGTGGTTTCATTCAACCAAGCACATCACCGTGGTGAGCTCCTGTTTTGTTGGTCAAGAAGAAGGATGGTACGTTCAGGTTATGTATTGACTACCGAGAGTTGAAAAAGCTTACCATCAAAAACCGTTATCCACTACCGAGAATCGATGACTTATTTGACCAACTGCAAGGTTCGTCGGTTTATTCGAAGATTGATTTACGTTCCGGTTATCATCAAATGCGGGTGAAGGAGGAGGATATTCCAAAGACCGCTTTCAGAGCGCGTTACAGTCATTATGAGTTTATGGTTATGCCGTTTGGATTGACTAATGCACCAGCTGTATTTATGGACCTCATGAACTGGGTGTGTGGGCCATATCTTGACAAGTTTGTCATTGTTTTCAACGATGACATACTTATATACTCTAAGAATAATCAAGAGCACGGAGAACATTTGAGAATGGTGCTAGAATTGTTGAGGAGGGAAGAATTATACGTTAAGTTTTCTAAGTGTGCATTTTGGTTGAAAGAAGTTCAATTCCTCGGACACATAGTGAGCAAGGAAGGTATTCAGGTTGATCCGGCAAAGATTGAAACTGTTGAAAACTGGGAAACCCCGAAAACCCTAACGCACAAACGCCAATTTTTAGGATTGTCTGGTTACTACAGAAGATTCATCCAAGATTTTTCCAAAGTAGCAAAACCCTTGAATGCATTAACGCATAAAGGGAAGAAATTTGAATGGAAGGATGAACAAGAGAAAGCGTTTCAATTGTTGAAGAAGAAGTTAACTACGGCACCTATATTGTCATTGCCTGAAGGGAATGATGATATTGTGATTTATTATGACGCTTCAAGGCAAGGTCTTGGTTATGTATTATTGCAATGAATGAAGGTAATTGCTTATGCGTCTAGACCATTGAAGATTCACGAGCAGAATTACACGACTCACGATTTGGAATTAGGCGCTGTTGTTTTTGCATTGAAGATATGGAGACAGTACTTATATGGGGTCAAATGTACCATATATACCGACCACAAAAGTCTCGAACACATATTTGATCAAAAGCAACTGAACATGAGGCAACGTAGGTGGGTTAAACTGCTAAATGATTACGACTGTGAGATTCGTTATCACCCGGGGAAGGCGAATGTGGTAGCTGACACTTTGAGTAGAAATGAAAGAGAACCTATGCGGGTAAAAGCTATGAATATAATTATTCATACTAACCTTACTACTCGAATAAAAAAAGGCGCAACAAGGAGTTTTGAAAGAAGGTAGTTTTGAAAGAAGGTAGTTTTGAAAAGGAAATACCCAAAGGATTGGATAAACAGCTTACTATTCGAGAGGACAGAACCCGGTATTTGGCTGAAAGAATTTGGGTACTGTAGCGACCCCGACAAATCGTCAAGTGACGGCGTCGGCTACGTGGGTCCCATTACCTGATTATAAGTCTTTAAGATAACGTTTGACCAAAATATGTCGCCTTCATTTCAAAATAAAGATTGTTCAGAGTTTACAAGAATTGTTCAACCAAAAGTTAAGTTACAACGTTATAAGTACGATTGAAATCTAGGCGACACGATTCAAAGTAAAGTCAAAAGACGCTCCATGAAATGCATGTATACTCGACATCGGATGCAAGTATCAAATAGTAAGCGGAAGCATGTTTCACATATCGTGCAAGACCTGAGAAAAACATAGAAATCTGTCAACGAAAACGTTGGTGAAATCATAGGTTTAGTAAGTATTAAACGTTGTTTTTGAACCACAAGATTTTGTATTTCCATAACGTAGATTATCCAAATCATTTGCATTCCAAAAGTGTTGTTATACGCGAGCACTCAATTATCAAAACTTAACCAACGTTACCCCATCACACAGTGCTAGAACCCACACTAAAACACAAAAATATATTTCATCCGCATAACGGTAGCGAACCGTCCGAATGAGGGTTTGTTAAACCCGTATGGCCACACAATATAAGTTCTCGCTTACACCCTGCAAGTGTAACTAATGATAATCGAATTGAGGAATTTTTGTTCTAACTCGCACGTGGAATGTTTGTTTTCACACTTGTGTTCAAAACATAAAAGTAAGTAGTACAAGATGTAACAAAGTACATGTTTTCTCAACCCACGATTTAAAAGTATAAAAGTTGTTGAAAAGGTGGGACTATGATCTCACCTCGAGTGCACGAGTATAAATGTACTTCACAAAGTAAACGTGTGCATGAAAGTTTCTTAGCCTTGACCTAAACAAGTAAGTTGTATCAATTAACCGGTTACGACACAAGGTCGGGTGAAATGTGTTCAATTAGTCCTATGGCTCGTTACGACTCGATTAAGTATAGCATGTGAATCACGTTGTCAAGTTTCATACAAGAAACAAGTATAAAAGCATGTTAGAATGATTGTATAAAAGTTTGGTTAAGTTTGACTAAAAGTCAAACTTGGTCAAAGTCAACGAAAAAGTCAACGCGTTCGGGTCGGGTCCCGGACAAATTTTCTATGCTAATTATTCATATACAAGTATATTAAAACAAGTTTCATGTGAATCGGAGGTCGGTAACTAGTCAAACATTTCGCGTGAATTGGGACCAAGAGGTCAGAATCTGTACAGCATAATTTGCGCGCCGCGCGGGTAAGGGGCGCGCCGCGCCACCCCCTGTACAGACATTTCTGGTCAGTTTTCAAAGTATGCACGAACCAAACATCAAACATTCACCATTTATGATCCGCAAACAACCAAAACATGTATCTTATATCCTCGGAAAGGTATTTTGACGAGCAATACAACTAACCACATATCATCTAGCAATTCAACACTTACAACAACCCAAAACCGCATTAAACGTTCATAATCAAAGTTTCAAGTTCTAAAAACGCATTTCATGATTCGGGCAACCAATTTACATGTATGATATGCCGTTTCGAAGGTAATCAAACACACATTGCAACCAAACACTTATCAACAACAATTCATAGCATTTGATGCACCAAAAGTTCATATAAAGCTTATCAAACCCTAATCCAAAATCACCAAAATCACTAATCAAGTTTATGAAGTTTTACAAATCAACCTACACATCAAAACGAAGCTAATGATACTAGTAACACTTTTAAAACATGCACTTTAACAATCTAACAACATTTGATCATCCAAAATCAAGGATTAAGCAAGCAATTTTCATATTCAAGCTAGTTACACCAAAAACAACAAATCGAGCATACAAATTACATACGCGACATCACAATGAGCCATAGACACTAATTAACAACATTTCAAGTCAAAAACACGAATTTAGAGAAATCTAGAGTTTTAGAAATGTTACCCAAACTTGATGATATTGGTATCAAAATGTAGAGGATGAAGAGAGGATCACGAAAATGTAATTTGTTTTGATGTTTGCTTCTCCAATCGGATTTAGATGATGATTGAATGAATTTGGAATTTGGGTGTGTTCTTGCTAGAGAGAAAGAGAGAGAGAGGGAGATGGTTGAATGGTGGTGATTGGGGTGGACTAGGTGACCTAGTCAACTAGTTTGCTCCGTGTCAATTTTAGTCCCTCGAGTTTGTAGTCGGGTGCGGAAAATACCTAAACGGAATATTTTAAAACGCGTATTAACGGAAGATATTAAAATCCGATAACGAGAAATTTAGAATGTTAGCTAACGGAGGTTACGAATCTAGATACGAGGAATATTATCTAAAAAGAAAAAGACGGCGTTAAGAATAATTTAACGGAAAAATGCGGGATGTTACATTATCCACACCTCAAAAGAAATTTCGTCCCGAAATTTAGTTGGAAGTAATAGTCGATGTCTCTTACTCGAGACCTAGTGTAGTAACTCTACGAATGATTGAAGGTACTTTCTTAGACATTCCACGAATCCGGATAGTCGGGGTGTTACGTTGTATTAGGGCTTGGTTTTACGATCCACAAGTTCAGCCGGTTTTTCCTATGAGGAGGAGTTTGTCATCAATAGTTGGTGCATCTAGAAGGATTGCACGTTCCTGTTCCGCAGGACACGTTTCTAAGTTTGTTACACGAAATGTAGGGTAAACGGAAACTTAATTGAGTCGGCCGTTCTAAATGGTAGGAAGCGGCTCCAATACGCCCCAAGGTTTCGAAAGGTTCAATATTGCGGATATAACCTTTCTCGATTTCCTAAAATGGATTACACCTTTCCAAGGTGCGGTTTCTCAATATCACGCGGTTACACACTGGAATTTGTGAGGTTTTCATCTAAGTTTGGTATAACTCTTCTAGCGACTACGGATCGTCTCGAGCCCTCCTCGGATTTGAATGATTTCAATTGTTGTTTCTTGATGGAGTTCAGATTTCGGTGGTTGATGCTTTGGTTAAATGAACAGGGGTATGACATTAGCGGTCATATAGGGTTTCGGAAAGTGCGCGTGAACACACGAGTGGTAACTACTGTTGTAAGAGTGATCTACTAAAGGTGACAATACGAGTTTGTGACATGTCTTTCCAAGACGTAAATCGTTCGTTTGCTCGGTTCGTCGGTTTGTGGGTGGTACGCGGTACTCATGTCTAAACGGGTCTCCAAGGTTTCTTGTAAAACTAGAAGTGAAACGAGTATTTCGATACGGAATAATTGACAAAGATACGCCGTGTTGGAATAGAATCTCTTAAGATACGTTTGAACAAGTTAGTTAGGGTTCGAAATATGTTCGTTAGGACTATTCATCCTCGTGGCGAATACTTAGGTAATATGAGGAATTTCTTTAAACGGAAATGCGAGCGATAAAGATAGGAGTGAAATGAGGACTTAGAATAGGATGAGCTTGCATCTCGAGGTTGCCATAACGTGCCTCTAGTTGTCAAAAGTTGAAGTCTGAAAGAGAAACGAGGTAGTACACGTAGTTGTATAGTTCGGGGTTGAATAATAGTTGACCGATTATCAGAAACACAAGGGTGTTAAGTCAAAGAAGAGTGAAGTATCGTTGGATTGTGTGTTATCTTAAATTCCAGTAATATATCAGACGGTGATGGTGAAATAACAGAGGTATGTAGTGTGGTACGTGATGACGAGAAGTTTGATCGGATCCACAATTTAGTATTCGAATTCTTCGTGTAAAATAACGAATTTTAGTTTTTTTTTTTTTTTTTTTTTTTTTTTTTTTTGAGTCGAGAGAGTATGCCTTTCGGCGTTCAAATAGAAATATTTCCATGTTCGAGTTCCATCTGTTGCTATACGATTTTAACTAGAAATGTTGGTGTGAAGAATCACGCTCAAGGTGCGAACACGGAGAGGTTTAAAGTTTTCCTTAGCGAGTTAACGAGTTTAAAAGTCGTGTAACACGAGAAAAGTCAGAAATGAATCTTCGGTAATAACAGACGAGATCTAAGATTTTTTTTTTTTTTTTTTTTTTTTTTTTTACGAATACAAGTCCGAGTTGGTAGACTTTCCTGATTACATGTGGCTTGATTTCGAGATTGATTGTAATGCCTTGACCATTAACATCATGGTCTAGAAAATTGGACTTCGTTCAACAGAAATTCTCACTCGGAGAATTTGGTATAGAGTTGCTCTTTTCTCAAAAGTTCGAGCGTAAGATGGTGATGTTGTTCGTTTTCCTTCTTTACTTAAATAAGTTAAGATGTCATCCATAAATACGATAACAGATTTGTCTAGATAAGTTGCATACGTGGTTTAGGAGGTTCATGAATACGGACGGAGTCCTAAATAAATCAAACGGTACTAAGAGGGATTTACAACTAACGTTGCGAGCTCGGAAAATGGCTTAGGAGACATCGTCTCCCTTAACCCCCAATTGATGATAACCAGAACGGAGGTCGATTTGGAATACACGGGATCCACGTAAATAATCATGAGGTAATGGATACGAGGAAGAGAGTATTGGTTTCCAACCGAAAGTTACTTAGTTCACAATAATCTATACATAAATGTAGGGCAACAATTTCTCCTTAATGAATAGGTTTTGAGTTCCTTAGTTCTATAGGTGTCGAGTCCAATTTCTTAACACATATCCTCCGATAAAATTTATAGGCACACAATATTTTCCGTCGGTCACTTAAATCGTCTAAGTAGTATCTGGGGGAAAGAGGTGGAATATAAAGAGCACGAGTCAAATCCTTGGTTATAAAACGTCTAACGGTACTCGAATCGAATAAGTATGAAATATACGGTTTGTTGTGAAGAAACGTACCCGTGACTAGTCCATCATCGTCTCGGGCATCCTAGGTGTCGATGTTGTAAGTTCAACGGCGCGCGTTGGTTTTTGCTTTATTCTTTGGGCATTCATTCCTAAAATGACCCGATTGGCCACATTTGTAGCAAATACTCGGCTTTGGTGCGCCGGGCCCCTTTTGAGTGACGGGGGCGGTACTTCCACAATACTTGGCAATATGACCACTACCTTGGCACCGATGGCAAATTAGCTTGCCACATTCACCAAAATGATGCTTGTGGCATTTGTTGCAAAAAGGTCGTGTCCCGGCATAACTTTTCTTGCCGACGGGGGTGAGAGGTTCCTTGGAAAAGTTGTTGTTGTAGTTACTCGATTGGGGGGCTTCCCATTTTCTTTTGTTGTCACCCGACTCATCCTCGGCTTTAGGTGCCGGCACTTCAATCTCGTCTACCGTTTCGATCAATTGATGGGCCATATTCAGGGCCTCTTGGTGATTACTGGGTTTGGATGACATTACTCCTTGTTTGATGCTCTTGGGAAGACCATCCATGTAAAGTTCAACCCTTAGAGGTTCGGGGGTCACGAGGTTTGGGCACATCAAGGATAGCTCAGAAAATCGTTGATTATATGCCTTTAGGTCATTCCCGACCGCTTTTAAAGTTCTTAGTTCGTGTTCGAGCTTACGGGTCTCTTCGCGCGGGAAGTATTCGGTGATCATCTTTTTCTTTAAGTCGGCCCATGAGAGTGTGTGGGCTTCATCGATACCCACCGACAGCACATACGTATTCCACCATGTGAGGGCGATACCGGCAAAAGTGTGGGTGGAATATTTGACTTTGTCTTGGTCCCGACAACCGCTTATGCTAAAAACGGCTTCTGTTTGCTCAAACCATCGGGTGAGCACAACCGGTCCTCCGGTCCCATCGAAGGTGTGAGGTTTGCACCCCATGAAAGTTTTGTAGGAGCAACCCTCGTTTGAATTACCGGCTCCATGGTTGTTGTGGTTGTGGTTGTTATTGATGTCGGAGGAGATACTAGCCATAGCCGCACCTATGGCGGTGGCTATCATGCGTTGAAAAGCTTGTTCGGAAGTTTCATTACGTGGTCCGCGACGGGGAAGCATTGTTCCTTCAAGACACAAGAATATCGTTGATTAGTATTCTCAATAATACTAATCATGATAGGGAATGATGATGTAGAGAAAATTTTCCTTGACTCGCCTTAAATTCTTTATGTCATAATGTCGGAACGTCCATGTGAATCACCGTAATATAATCCCGGAAATTATATTACCCTGATTCTCATGTGCATTTAACATTACTTCATAAAGTCAAGGTGGCGCATCAACAAAATTTATCAACTCAAGATTAAGATCGAATACGAGTTAGATATGATAGAAGAGTTCGAGTATAAATGCACAAATAGTCAAGTAATTCCTACTTCAGTCTATATGCCGGTTGTAGTCTAGATTCACCTATGTACCCTATGACTCGGGGTGAACACAAATGAACTCTAAATCCCTACAACCAAGGCTCTGATACCACTTGTAGCGACCCCGACAAATCGTCAAGTGACGGCGTCGGCTACGTGGGTCCCATTACCTGATTATAAGTCTTTAAGATAACGTTTGACCAAAATATGTCGCCTTCATTTCAAAATAAAGATTGTTCAGAGTTTACAAGAATTGTTCAACCAAAAGTTAAGTTACAACGTTATAAGTACGATTGAAATCTAGGCGACACGATTCAAAGTAAAGTCAAAAGACGCTCCATGAAATGCATGTATACTCGACATCGGATGCAAGTATCAAATAGTAAGCGGAAGCATGTTTCACATATCGTGCAAGACCTGAGAAAAACATAGAAATCTGTCAACGAAAACGTTGGTGAAATCATAGGTTTAGTAAGTATTAAACGTTGTTTTTGAACCACAAGATTTTGTATTTCCATAACGTAGATTATCCAAATCATTTGCATTCCAAAAGTGTTGTTATACGCGAGCACTCAATTATCAAAACTTAACCAACGTTACCCCATCACACAGTGCTAGAACCCACACTAAAACACAAAAATATATTTCATCCGCATAACGGTAGCGAACCGTCCGAATGAGGGTTTGTTAAACCCGTATGGCCACACAATATAAGTTCTCGCTTACACCCTGCAAGTGTAACTAATGATAATCGAATTGAGGCATTTTTGTTCTAACTCGCACGTGGAATGTTTGTTTTCACACTTGTGTTCAAAACATAAAAGTAAGTAGTACAAGATGTAACAAAGTACATGTTTTCTCAACCCACGATTTAAAAGTATAAAAGTTGTTGAAAAGGTGGGACTATGATCTCACCTCGAGTGCACGAGTATAAATGTACTTCACAAAGTAAACGTGTGCATGAAAGTTGCTTAGCCTTGACCTAAACAAGTAAGTTGTATCAATTAACCGGTTACGACACAAGGTCGGGTGAAATGTGTTCAATTAGTCCTATGGCTCGTTACGACTCGATTAAGTATAGCATGTGAATCACGTTTTCAAGTTTCATACAAGAAACAAGTATAAAAGCATGTTAGAATGATTGTATAAAAGTTTGGTTAAGTTTGACTAAAAGTCAAACTTGGTCAAAGTCAACGAAAAAGTCAACGCGTTCGGGTCGGGTCCCGGACAAATTTTCTATGCTAATTATTCATATACAAGTATATTAAAACAAGTTTCATGTGAATCGGAGGTCGGTAACTAGTCAAACATTTCGCGTGAATTGGGACCAAGAGGTCAGAATCTGTACAGCATAATTTGCGCGCCGCGCGGGTAAGGGGCGCGCCGCGCCACCCCCTGTACAGACATTTCTGGTCAGTTTTCAAAGTATGCACGAACCAAACATCAAACATTCACCATTTATGATCCGCAAACAACCAAAACATGTATCTTATATCCTCGGAAAGGTATTTTGACGAGCAATACAACTAACCACATATCATCTAGCAATTCAACACTTACAACAACCCAAAACCGCATTAAACGTTCATAATCAAAGTTTCAAGTTCTAAAAACGCATTTCATGATTCGGGCAACCAATTTACATGTATGATATGCCGTTTCGAAGGTAATCAAACACACATTGCAACCAAACACTTATCAACAACAATTCATAGCATTTGATGCACCAAAAGTTCATATAAAGCTTATCAAACCCTAATCCAAAATCACCAAAATCACTAATCAAGTTTATGAAGTTTTACAAATCAACCTACACATCAAAACGAAGCTAATGATACTAGTAACACTTTTAAAACATGCACTTTAACAATCTAACAACATTTGATCATCCAAAATCAAGGATTAAGCAAGCAATTTTCATATTCAAGCTAGTTACACCAAAAACAACAAATCGAGCATACAAATTACATACGCGACATCACAATGAGCCATAGACACTAATTAACAACATTTCAAGTCAAAAACACGAATTTAGAGAAATCTAGAGTTTTAGAAATGTTACCCAAACTTGATGATATTGGTATCAAAATGTAGAGGATGAAGAGAGGATCACGAAAATGTAATTTGTTTTGATGTTTACTTCTCCAATCGGATTTAGATGATGATTGAATGAATTTGGAATTTGGGTGTGTTCTTGCTAGAGAGAAAGAGAGAGAGAGAGGGAGATGCTTGAATGGTGGTGATTGGGGTGGACTAGGTGACCTAGTCAACTAGTTTGCTCCGTGTCAATTTTAGTCCCTCGAGTTTGTAGTCGGGTGCGGAAAATACCTAAACGGAATATTTTAAAACGCGTATTAACGGAAGATATTAAAATCCGATAACGAGAAATTTAGAATGTTAGCTAACGGAGGTTACGAATCTAGATACGAGGAATATTATCTAAAAAGAAAAAGACGGCGTTAAGAATAATTTAACGGAAAAATGCGGGATGTTACAGGTACCAAAGTTTGTGGATTCGAGAGAAATGGTATTTAGGGAAGCACATAAATCCAGATACTCAATACATCCCGGAGAGGGGAAAATGTACCAAGATCTCAAGAAACATTTTTGGTGGCCGGGTATGAAAGCCGATATTGCTACATACGTAGGAGAATGTTTGACTTGTTCTAAAGTCAAAGCTGAGCATCAGAAACCATCAGGTCTACTTCAACAACCTGAAATCCCGGAATGGAAATGGGAAAACATTACCACGGATTTCATTACTAAATTGCCAAGTACTGCAAGTGGTTATGATACTATTTGGGTAATAGTCGATCGTCTTACCAAGTCAGTACACTTTCTACCAATGAGAGAAGATGATAAAATGGAGAAATTGGCACGACTATACTTGAAGGAAGTCATCTCCAGACATGGAATGCCAATTTCTATTATCTCTGATCGGGATGGCAGATTTGTTTCAAGATTTTGGCAGACGTTACATCAAGCATTGGGAGCTCGTCTAGATATGAGTACTGCCTATCACCCACAAACTGATGTTAAAAGTGAAAGGACGATATAGACACTTGAAGACATGCTACGAGCATGTGTTATTGATTTTGGAAATGGTTGGGATCGACATCTATCATTAGCAGAATTTTCCTATAACAACAGTTATCACTCGAGTATTGATGCGGAACCGTTCGAAACACTTTATGGTAGGAAGTGCAGGTCTCCGATTTGTTGGAGTGAGGTGGGAGATAAACAAATTACGGGTCCAGAGATTATCCAGGAAACGACCGAGAAAATCATCCAGATTCAACAACGGTTGAAAACAGCCAGGAGTCGACAAAAGAGCTACGCCAATGTCAGAAGAAAACCTTTAGAATTTGAGGTTGGTGACATGGTCATGCTTAAGGTATCACCTTAAAGAGGTGTCATTCATTTTGGCAAACGAGGGAAGCTAAACCCTAGATACATTGGACCATTCAAGATTATTGATCGTGTTGGGCCAGTAGCTTATCGACTTGAACTACCTCAACAACTCGCCAGTGTACATAACACCTTCCACGTCTCGAATTTTAAGAAGTGTTTAGCTAAAGAAGATCTCACTATTCCTTTAGACGAGATTAAGATCGACGAAAAACTTCAGTTCGTCGAAGAACCTGTCGAAATAATGGATCGTGAGATTAAAGGACTTAAGCAAAGCAAAATACCGATCGTTAAGGTTCGATGGAATGCTCGTAGAGGACCCGAGTTCACCTGGGAGTGTGAAGATCAGATGAAACAAAAATACCCGCACCTATTTCTTGAAGATGCGTCAACACCTGCAACTACTTAAAATTTCGGGACGAAATTTATTTAACGGGTAGGTACTGTAACGACCCGAACTTTTCCATAAATATATTATATGTGACTAATATTTACATGAATAAATGTTTCCAACATGTTAAGCAATCAAACTTATTAAGACTTGATTAATTGAAACGGATTTTACATAAACGTTTGACCACCCAGTTTGTCCGACGATTCACGAACGTTAAAACTTGTAAAAACAACATGATGATATATATATGGACATATATATGTTTAACATGGTATTATGATAAGTAAGTATCTCATTAAGTATATTAACAATGGGTTATATACATAAAATGAGACTACTAAATTAAGGAATTTGAAACAAGATATATATGTAACGGTTATCGACGTAATAACGTCTTAATTAAAATAAATACTTATGTATTGTATTAAGATATATTAATACATTATGTTTAACATGATATAATGATAATTAATTATATCATTAAGTGTATTAACAATGAACTATATACATAAAACAAGACTACTAACTTAAGGGTTTCGAAACAATGTATACATGTAACGATTACCGACGAAATAACGACTTAATTAAAATGTATATATATGTAATGTATTAAGAAGTATTAATACACATTTGAAAGAATTAAAGAAATATATCAAAATACTTATACTTGACAAAGATAGTTGTAATCGTATTCTCGTTCGTTTTCATCAAGAATTCTACTCGTATTCGTTCGGTATTTGTACTCGTATTATACCCAGCTTCTAGATATATTTACTATTAGTATATACATATCAAATCATCACCTTAGCAGCCCTAGATCAGCCATCAAACATGTGGGAACCATTCTTTGTAATCTAGTATGAAATATTTAGCAAGATTACAAAAATATTATTAATTATTCATGAATTATTTACAAGAAAACAAACTTACACATCTTTTATATCTAATCCATATACCACGACCCAAAACACATACAAACACCTTCATTCTTCAATATTCTTCATCTAATTGATCTCTCTCAAGTTCTATCTTCAAGTTCTAAGTGTTCTTCATAAATTCTATAAGTTCTAGTTTCATAAAATCAAGAAGACTTCAAGATTTCTTTCAATCCTTTTAATCCAATCCAACAACTCATAAAAGATCAAGAATTTCCATCTAATCTCAGTAACTTTTCATCTCATAATCAAGGCAATAAACTTATTCAAGCTTTGGTTCAATTCTTATAAACATAACTATCTTAAATCAAGATAGAATTTTTACTTGAACTTGTTTTTGTGTCATAATTCTACTTCAAGAACTTCCAAGCCATTAAAGATCCTTTGAAGCTCAAGTTTATTTCTCATCATTTCCAGTAGGTTTACCTACTATACTTGAGGTAGTAATAATGTTCATAACATCATTAGATTCTTACTTATATAACTATCTTATTCGAAGAAAATAACTTGTAATCACTAGAACATAGTTTAGTCAATTCTAAACTTGTTTGCAAACAAAGTTAATCCTTCTAACTTAACTTTTAAAAACAACTAAACGCATGTTTTATATCTATATGATATGCTAACATAAGGATTTAAAACTTGGAAACACGAAGAACACCGTAAAATCGGACATACGCGGTCGTAGTAAAACTGGGGGCTGTTTCGGGTTGGATAATTAAAAAAACTATCTTAGACTTTAATTTAAAGATTTGTATTTTGGGAACATAATATTTCATATAAGCATGATAACATATCCAAAAATTATGGTTAAACTCAAAGTAGAAGTATATTTTTTAAAATGGTCATCAAGATGTCGTTCTTTCGACGGAAATGACTGCCTCATTCAAATATGGACTTGTAACCTGTAAATTCAACTTTAAACCACTACTTTTTCAGTTTAGTTCTAAATACTATAGTTCTTTACGAAACCATAGCAATTTGAATCACTCAAAACCGATTTATAACGAAGAAGATATGGGCAAAACAAGATTGGTTAGAAATCACCAAAATAGCTACGGGATTATTTTGCAAAAATCTACACTAACCATGTCCTAGCTAACTTTTCTTGTATTATACATGTATTTATACATATTTCCTTGTATTATACTAGTCTTGGTTAATCGTAAGACACATGTACACAATACGTCGAGATAACTTCAAAGACAACAGTTTGTACAGTGGGTCATGATTAAACCTTAGACAATATATATACAATACGTCAGATAAATCGTAAGACACATGTACACAACACGACGAGATAACTTCAAAGACAATAGTTGTACAATGGGTTGTGATTGAGTCTTAGACAATATATTTACAATACGTCAGATAAATCGTAAGACACATGTACACAACACGTCGAGATAACTTCAAAGACAATAGTTGTACAATGGGTTGTGATTGAGTCTTAGACATTATATTTACATTACGTCTTGATTATTCTAGGGTGATATATTGAACTATATATATGGACTACTAACGTTGGACTGCTAACATTGGACTACTAACGTTGGACTGCTAACTTGACAACTTAAATCATCAACACGTAAATAAAAATATGATTTACATATACTTATCATACTTTGATATATATGTATATATTTTTTATAGGTTCGTGAATCGATCCGTGGCCAAGTCAGATTTTCAACGAATTGAAAATCTGTGCAAGTGAGTTATAGTCCCATTTTTACTATCTAATATTTTTGGGATGAGAATGCATGCAGCTTTGTAAATGTTTTACAAAATAGACACAAGTACTTCAAACTATATTCTATGGTTGAATTACGAATACCGAATATTGCCCCTTGTTAGCTTGGTAGCCTAAGAATTAGGAAAATGGCCCCTAATTGACGCGAATTCTAAAGATAGATCTATGGACCTTGACACGTCCCATTCGGGTTACGAATGCTTTAGTACTTTGATTGATATATACTGATTGCGACGGCCGGTATATAGCATGCAGATTGCGAAATGCCTGTATGCGGGGGATATAGGTTCGTGAATTCGATGCAAAACCTGCAATTGTTCAGTTCCGTCGTATGAATATTTTTACTATAAAATATCGTATGGTGAGTTTCATTGCTCCCTTTTTACTAAATGCTTTTGCAATAAATATTTTGGGCTGAGAATACATGCGCTGCTTTTATAACTGTTTTACAAAATAGACACAGGTACTTAAAACTACATTCTATGGTTGGATTACAAATACCGAATATTCCCCTTTTAGCTTGGTAGCCTAAGAATTAGGGAAATTGCCCCTAATTGAAATGAATACTAAAGATAGATCTATGGGCTTTGACATGCCCCAGTCAGTGATATGAACTGCTTTAGTACTTCGAGGATTATACGAAACAGATGAGAGGTTCTTTATTTATCATACTGATTGCTATATGCCTGTATGTTTTGGGGATATTCTATATGCATTTTGTTAATGTCGATTACCAGGTGTTCATCATATGAATGGATTTTATAGCAGTGAGCAGACCTGTACTTTGTACGAAAATGAAATCTTGTGGTCTATTAAAATTATTGAAATGATTGGTTATGATAAACCTATGAACTCACCAACCTTTTGGTTGACACTTTTAAGCATGTTTAGTCTCAAGTACGAAAGAAATCTTCCGCTGTGCATTTTTTCATTTTAAAGATATTACTTGGAGTCGTTCATGACATATTTCAAAAAACGTTACATTTAAATCATTCGAGTTCAAAAAGATGGTTATTAAGTAAATGACAGATTAGTCATTCAATTTACGAGAATCATATATCATTTGTATCAAAAGGTTATATTTTGAAATGTGTTTGTCTTTTAAAAGAATGCAATGTTTGTAAAACGTATCATATAGAGGTCAGAACCTCGCAATGGGACCAGATGTTGAAGTGTTCGTCCAGGTGGATTAGGACGGGCCTTTACATTTGGTATCAGAGCTAGATTAATTCCTTTGGTATGGGTTAGTCGTAAAGGAGGTTCTCACAGTGATATCTGTGGCGAAGCATTAGCTCTTACTCCTTGTGATCCCTTACGAGGGTTGGCAGAAGCCGAGAGGTGGGCCCTAAAATCAGTATCTGAGGTACACTCAGTGGTCGCCGGATAGTTAAGGTACTGGGTGGGACGGTGGTTGTCCCCAACTGATTTATAGTTTGTATCAGAGTGTTGGTCTTAGCGAACCAGAATTTGCATTAGTGTGTCTAACTGATAGTTGTTATGATGCATTAGTGAGTCTGGACTTTGACCGTGTCTGCATGTCAAAATTTTTGCTTATCATTTCTTGTCGGAAATTATCTGCTTAACATTTCTTGTCGAAAATTACCTGTTTATCATTCTTAAGTCTAGACACATCTTACTGCATTTATTGCATAGATAGTGTATAGACGAATTCATATCTTAGTGTATCTATTACAGTAAACTCTGCCTGACAACTTCCGAAAGTTCCTCCGTAATCTGCGGGATCCCTTGTACTATATATAGGTATTCAATGTAATTAGAATATCATCCGATATCCGATAATCATTTCATATCGAAAAATCCTCTATCTGATCGTGTAAGATGGATCTTACACCTAGCTTGGATTCCATTAGTTCCGGAAGCAATTTCGAGATGAATATCAAAGTAGACTCTGAAGTCAATGAGCCAGAAGTGCCTCAACCGTTTAAATATTTTTCTTTTTGGAGGAGATGGGGGTGGGTCCGAGACTTACTCACTCGA
The DNA here is from genome assembly GCF_046630445.1 of Rutidosis leptorrhynchoides. Taxonomy (NCBI): domain Eukaryota; kingdom Viridiplantae; phylum Streptophyta; class Magnoliopsida; order Asterales; family Asteraceae; genus Rutidosis; species Rutidosis leptorrhynchoides. Next base: position 475,776,946 of record NC_092335.1, read on the forward strand.
TGGAGGAATGAAGAAGGAAAACCCTACCGTGAACCACATTTACCTCCCGACATCGTAGAACTTGATGCACTCACCTGTCAACCCATCCGAAACACCATTTTTACCCTCATTTCCAGGATATCTCGCAATGATTATATGATATCTAAAATTCTAAACTTTATTCACCCTCTCATTCCAACCGCCAATCATCCTGGAGTAATAGAAGAAGTTAACGAGCTTCGCGCTCGAGTAGTGGCTTTGGAAGGTATGATGCACAACTTGCAAGCATCACAGGCATCATCGGCATCATCAGCACCAACAGCGCCACCAACATCAGCACCAGCAGCACCAGTACCACCAACAACACAAACCTCAACATCACACGCCCCAACAACACAATCTATACCTCGAGAATAATCTTCATTCTACGTATCGTTCTACATTAAAATCCATTTGTACAAACTATTAATGATGAGAATATTTTAACGGGTAGGTAATACCCTAGAAATATTTAAATTTCACATTAATATGTTACACTGTACATTCTTCAATTCTGATTCAGCAGTCATTAATTATCCTACTTACATCAACAGATATATGTATCCGTTCACCAAAGAGCAACCATTTTCATTCAAATTCAATTTCATATTCGGATTTTAACAGATCAGAATCCAAATCGAGATTTAACAGGTGTCATAATGAAGAAATATGGACAAATAAAATTGGTTAGAAACAAACTAATTAGTTACGTCAAATTTTGTTAAGAATCCACGCTAACCATATCCTAGCTAACTGTTCCTATATCTGTTACGACTATTTACTTGTAATATACTAGTCTTGGCTAATCCTGAAACAATATAATATAATCTTAGTTAGTTAAGACAATAGTTATGCAATACGTCGGATAAATCGCAAGGCACATGTACATAATACGTCTGGGTTAATTCTAAGACAATACGCGTACAATGGGTCGAGATTGAGTCTTGCACAATACGTCTTGATTAATTCTAAGATTATATAATGAACTATTGGACTATTAAACTATTGGACTGTTGGACTATATTTGGACTACTAACAGTGGACTACTAACATTGGACAATTAAAAGATATTAAAATATTAATTATAATATATTAGACTAAACATTTCATTAATTTGCCACTTGTTTTCATCTTAAGCATCATATGTATCTTGACGATTACAATCTCCGTTCAAACCCTTCAAAATTCTTGAAAACACCTCGGATTGATAACCGATGATTCAGATATGGTAACATTGAATGCTGATGAAGCAGCAAAAGTTGCAGATGGTCTTAATGGCCAAAAGTTTGATGATGAAGAATGGAGTATTGAAAACGCTCAATAGAAAGTTTGGTACTGAAAGGCGGATTGAGCAAACTATGAAGGAGACTGTGGATAAATCACAAGGACTAAACCCGTATTTGAAGAATCCAGATGATTCTGTATCTGATGAAATCTTCTGCAAATACCTTGCTTATTCCAAACCCTTGCGAACAAATTTCTTCATCATCCCCTGATCTTAGATATTTTAAATTTTTAAGATATCATCGTATCTTTCTTTATAAATATCTTCGATATTTCTGAAGATATCTTCATAACTATTCTTGTCCGAAATTATTTATCACTTCGTATTATCTGTGTTACATCATAAAGGAAACTGTTTTAGTTTCTATATTTCTATAACCTGCTAGTTTAAATTATGAATGATTTCTGGAGAAGTGTTTGGAAATTGAAGCATGAGTTAGTATAATATAATGACGCCTGGCCAACGTGGTTATATTACAGTAAGTCATGCTAAATTTCTAATGGAACGTGATGATGGTTCACAGATCATACCCTCATCATGTGCCATGTTACATAACTCTTTCATTCTACTTAACCTCCGAACATATCAAGAAAATATATTCTTGATAGTTCTATCTTCCGTGATTCTAGTAATTTGAAAATCAAATCGTGCTATTACCTTTCCTTCCTGCTTAGTATAATATGATCATTCGAAAATTCATACCTACAAATTCTGAACCATTACTTCCTTTACTTAAAGTCGAGAAGAGAAAACAAAAGCATGGAGCTCCGAAATATAAGGGAAAATATAAAGCCCGATAACAACACAGTAATTACAAACTGTATATATCAATGTGTATAGCAACATAAAGACACGAGAGAATTAAAAACACTATAACCCCAAGGTAATAGTAAAAGTAAACAGATTCCTTCGGTGGTAAATGAAAAAGAAGAATAACAGATGCGATAGTCAGGAAAATATCAAGGATTAGAACTGGATTAAGCATTTTCACAATCTTTGGAAGTATAGATTAAGGAAGAAAGTATAGGAGTGGTGAGAATAATGAAACGGAAGAGATTAATTTATAGTGAAATATCAGACATAGCAATCGAGGCAGATCACCGTATTTAATTGAAGAGGATCATAATTTCCTTATTTACCGAAGAATCAAATCTTATTTAGATTACGAAGATTTTCTTTAAATTCCTTGAATTCCGGAAATCAACTCTGTCTACGTCAAAAGTTAAGACAAATCTTTATTACCTCATTTCACTCTTTTGCGATAGCTTCATTCATACGCTTCGAGTAATCGAATTGTTTTATCCATATTACTCAATGGTGATAAAACTCTATTTTTTTAACTCATATTCGTCATGAAAACATTCTTATTGTCAGCCATGACGACCACTTTCAAATTTTGGGACGGAATTTCTTTAACGGGTAGGTACTGTGACGACCCGAAAAATTTCGACTTATTTTGAATCAAATTCTCGATATGATTTAATATTTTCGAGACGATAAGTAAAGTCTGTAAGGTAGCATCTCAAAATTTTTGAACTATTTTCATACATTCATGTAACTTAAACCAATTCTGACGATTCACGAATAGATAACATGTAAATAGATATGTATATATTTAAATATATATATATAGATATAATAATTTAAAATATAAATTGAAATATTATATGATTTAATTGAAAAACTAAATTTTAAAATAATAAACGATATAATAAAGTTGTTATTTAAAATGAATCTATATATATACAAATATATATAAAGTATATTAAAAATAAATATTAAATGATTGTAATACTCGTTTGATGTTCTGATTGATATTAAACAAGTCTAAATACGAACTTATATGATTTTTAAAAAAATAAACGGTGATACGAAAAGAAGATATACAAATTATAGTCTTATTAAAAATATATTTAGAATCTATTAGTCAAATTTTGATATTCTGTACTTTTTACCTGAGACTGAGCTCGAATATTAGACGAACGCTTTTGATCACGTTTCTCACATTTAATGACTAAAATAAATAAATATAATTACTTTAAAAATTTGGAATTTTTTTCGAATACTTTTATCTGCCATTGAGTAACAAAGAAGCACGATATAGCATTCCGTATAAATATGTTGGTAGAAAACTCCAACAGAGGAGGCTGCTATACTGTAGTGCACATTTCATTTCCATTATGAATTAGAGAATATTGTTTGGTACTATTTCTTGATTGTAATTCATCAACTATCTTATATATTATCACTTACTTCGTATTGTTTTTCTTTCAAAACATAACCACCTTTTGAGATTACTTGAGCCATAAAGCCACCCAAAGATATTAATCATGTGTTGCTTCTACTAGGCCAATTACCACCACCACTTTCCATAATAAACCATCACCTCATTCACCATTTAACCACCTTACACCCACCACCATTGACAACCATTAACACCCATTTATGTTGCTGCGTTCAGTTTTCTGTTTCAATCAAACCATCACCCCAAAACAAAAAGCTGTTAAGACAGCCTGTTATTGCAACTAATTGTTGTTCCTGTCCGTAAAAAATGCCTAAAATCACCACCATTTGCAGCAAACTGCTGCTATTATAGTGTTACTATTGCTACTTTTTTATTGCTATCAACCGACACCCAAACACCATCGCAAAACACCCCATAGGCTGCTGTTTAACTGCTACTACAGCCTCCTATTACTTGAACCTGTATATGCTGTTCGAAGCAGCCTCACAACCACCATCACCGTCAAAAAAATTACTGCTATAGCTTCCTTGTTTTTTGTTTGAATAATCTTTTAAACCGTCACTTTTACTCCTTTTTATAGCAATATATCGATGTCACTACAACTACGACTGTATAGCTGCTGTAATGAAAACCTGCAATAGAAGGGTTGTTACAATTATGATGATGATGATGATTAGGGGTTATGATGATGATAGAGGTCGATGGTAATTTGAGGAAGATGATGATGGATGTGATTATGGCGATTAACAGATATGAGTAGAAGTTGAAAATGAATATGATTTTATGTGAAACGTTTGATAATTGATGATGATTTAGATGATGACGATTATACAGTGGAGTTGGAACTGTGAAGATGAGAAGTTTGTCGATGATGATGATGAACAATAACATAAAACAAAGATGTTGGTGTATGATAAAGAGAATTCGATGATGATGATACTTTAGGAATATGATAAACGGGTTCATACATGTTAAATAAATAAATGTTCGAAATAATACAAGAAAGTATGAATGGTTCCATGGTTTGGAAGGGTGTTCGTTTAACGAGAGGTCACGGGTTCGAGCCCGGGCAGTGGCATTTTTTTTTAAAGCTTGTTACTCTAAGGTAGTATTTTTATTTTTATTATTATTATTATTATTATAATTATTATTATTATTATTATTATTATTATTATTATTATTACAATAATGCAATTTATTATTATTATCATTAATATTAGTATTATTATCATATTTATAATTATTATTATTATTATTATTATTATTATTATTAACCTAAGTATTATTATTAATATCATCATTATTATTATTGATATGATTATTATTATTAGTATTAGTATTATTATTATTATTAAAATTATTATCATTATTATCATTAGTAGTAAAAGTATTATTATTATTATCATTATTACTAAAAGTATCATTATTTTTAAATATATCATTTTTATTCAAATTAATATTATCATTGAAATTAACATTTTTACTAAAATTATCATTTTGTTATCATTAAAAACTATCATTATTATTATTAGAATTATCATTATCATTATTATTTTTAGTAACATTATTATTATCATTGTAACGACCCGAAAATTTCCGATCAAATTTAAACTTAATCTTTGTATGATTCCGATACGATAAGGAAAGTCTGTTATGTTGAATTTCAAAACTTTTGAATTTGTTTCATGAAACCATTCGACCTTTGACTGTTTCCGACGATTCACGAACAATTGTTGTAAATAAATATGTATATATATATATATATATATATATATATATATATATATATATATATATATATATATATATAAGTTTATATAATAAATTGAAATAATAAAATATAATTTAAAACATAAGAATTAAATATGTAAAATATGATACAAATAATTAGGTTGTAATTTAAAATGAAGCTATATGTAAATATGATTTCTATAAATAGTTATTATGATACGTATATCGAAATATATATATATATATATATATATATATATATATATATATATATATATATATATATATATATATATATATATATATATATATATATATATATATATATATATATATATATATATGAATGATATAAATACTATATTTATTATATGATTATTAAATATTACACAATTAGTAATATGTAATATGTAATATTAATGTATTAAATTACAAGTTAAACTATAATTGTTATATTAATGTTATTACTTTCATTATTATTATTAATATTATTATTTTTAATACATATATAGATATAAAAGGTGATACATGTAACTTGTTACATCTTTATTATTATTAGATACCATTACCATTATCATTAAAATCATTAACATTATTATAATTATCATTATTATTAATCCTATAAAAATAATACAACTTATTATTATTATCCTTAGTAATATTATTATATCATTTTTATAATTATAATTATCAGTATTATTATTTATTATTAGTAGTATTATTATTAATTAATATAAATATTACTTATTAATATTAATTAAAAAAGAAAACAAATAATAAAAACTCAGTTACATTTCCTATCTGTTTTGAAACTTTTTCCTCTGCCTTGCTCACGAATTTTTTTCTGTCGATACATTATCACCACATTACAACTTTAATTTTTTTTTTATTTTTTTTTAAAAAAAAAAACACAAATTATTGATGTACTACAGTTGTAAATCTAAAACAGATAATTACAAGTGATTTGTTATAAATCACTATCCACTTTATATTTCTTTTGTCTTTCTCGTGATATACTGTCGAGCCTTGCAACCCTACAAATCAAACCATCAATCGTCCTTTGATTCTTCAACAATTATTTAACAACCAACCTCAATATAAATTGCACTCTACTACTCTATCCTGCTCTGAGATGAGATAAACCAGATATCAAAAGAAATTTTTTTATTTTTATTTTACTCTTCGCAATCAGTTGGCCAAGAACACGATTTCGAATCATTTATCAATATTTAAAAATGCAGAAGGATTATAAATCATCTATTTAGACTATTTACAAATTTGTAAATCCTAACATCAGGATTTGTGAATGAATTTCGAAGTCAAACATTTGAATAAAAAGTCAACGGAAGTTGCATTGTCCAAATTGGAGCAAATTACAAATTTTCAGAAGATCAATCTACTTTACGAACAATTGATACATGATTTTCAGAAGATTTTATGTTGATTCCAATACCTGCAAGACACTGGATCTCGAATTCAATCATCAAACCCATGAAGAACTAAATACTCCTGCTCTTTGTCGATTGCAACCATTGCTGCTATTCCAAGCAAATTTGTTTCCACAAAAACTGATAAATCGTCACTTCTTCCATTAATTTTTCTTCCATTTAAACGATGTTCACTGTTCGATATCGGTCCAACCCGAACCCTGATTGAATACCCACAATCCATCAGTTAATTTAATTAAATAAAACAAAAAAATTTACCTTCGGACATCATCATCAAGCCTCGCTATGAACCATTGCTGTAAATCGACAGACACCTAGAATGATTGATTATTGTGTACGCCTCTGTTGTTACCTCTACTTCCGATCGAACTGAAAGAACACACATCCACAAATGTACCGATCGGTTTATATGAAATAAGGTTTTGGGCTTTAGTTAAATGGGTCTCGACATTGGGCCATCAATGTGTAAGTGGGTTTTAAGAAAACAGATACAATCGGGCTATATACTGTTGGGGTAATATTATTCATAGTAAAACGGATACAGTAGAACGGTTAAGGGAGGTGACGGGTTAGCGAGGGGTCGCGGGTTCAAGTCTTGTTCGGGACAATTCTTTTTACAAAAAGCTTTAAAGGGTATATTTTGTTTACTTCTATTTCAATTATTATTATTATTATTATTATTATTATTATTATTATTATTATTATTATTATTATTATTATTATTATTATTATTATTATTATTATTATTATTATTATTATTATTATTATTATTATTATTATTATCATATTACTATTATGTAACATCCTTAAGTATTATTAAAGTTATTATTAGTTTATTAAAATCAATATAAGTATTATTATGATTAGAATTATTATTATTATTATTATTATTATTAAGTAAATAATACAAACTATTATTAAAAAGATTACCATTATTATTAAAAAAATATTATTTTTATGAAAACTATCCTTTTATCTTATCGTTATTATCTTTTCATCAAAATATATTATTATTACTATCATTATTATTATTAGCATTATTATTATTATTATCCTTATTCTAATAATATTATTAAATGTTATTTTGCAAACAAATGAAATTTATATAAAAATGTATTATTTACATAAGTATACCAATATTAGTTAATTATATGTTTTAACTAATATTATTTACATTAATATAACGTTAATTAAATTATATATCAAATAACTATTATAACATATTATGAACATTAACAAAAGTATATATAAAAGGATATTAATATTAATACATAATAAATACATATAAATTGTTCGATTACGATTATATGTTTTAATATATAAATGAATGATATAGGTTCGTGAATCCGAGGTCAACCCTACACTTGTTCAATATCGTCATATGTATTTTTACTACAAAATACAATAGGTGAGTTTCATTATTCCCCTTTTATATATTTTTGGGCTGAGAATACATGCGCTGTTTTATGAACTGTTTTACCAAATGGACACAAGTACTTAAACTATATTCTATGGTTAGATTATGAACACCGAATATCGCCCCTTTTTAGCTTGGTAGCCTAAGAATTAGGGAAATGGCCCCTAATTGACGCGAATCCTAAAGATAGATCTATGGACCTTGACACGTCCCATTCGGGTTACGAATGCTTTAGTACTTCGATTGATATATACTAATTGTGACGGCCGGTATATAGTATGCAGATTGCGAAATGCCTGTATGCGGGGGATATTCTATATGCATCCTGTTAGTTCAGTTACCAAGTGTTCACCATATGAATGATTTTATCTTTATGCAGATTGCGAAATGCCTGTATATTGATTATGGAATTGAAAATGAAAATGAAATCTTGTGGTCTATTAAAACTTATGGAAATGATTGTTTATGATAAACTAATGAACTCACCAAACTTTTGGTTGACACTTTAAGCATGTTTATTCTCAGGTACGAAAGAAATCTTCCGCAGTGCATTTGCTCAAATTAAAGATATTACTTGGAGTCATTTGTGGCATATTTCAAAAAGACGTTGCATTCGAGTCGTGAGTTCAAAAAGATTATTATTAAGTAAATGACAGATTAAGTCATTTATAGTTTGGGATATATTGAATTGGTACGCATAATCGTTGATTATCATTGAAATGAAAGTTTGTCTTTTGAAAAACGAATGCAATGTTTGTAAAACGTATCATATAGAGGTCTGTACCTCGCAATGGGACCAGATGTTGAAGTGTTCATCCAGATGGTTTAGGACGGGCCTTTACAGTTAGTATCAGAGCAGAGGTCTTAGTGAACTAGGTCTTGCATTAGTGTGTCTAACTGATAATTGTTATGATGCATTAGTGAGTCTGGACTTCGACCGTGTCTGCATGTTAAAAGTTTTGCTTATCATTTCGTGTCAAAAATTACATGCTTATCATTCTTAGTCTAGACACGTCTTAGTGCAATTATTGCATAGATAGTGTATAGACAAATTCATATCTTAACGTATCTGTTACTGTAAACTTTGCCTGACAGCTTCCGAAATTTCCGCCGTAATCTACGGGATCTTCTATACTACATAAAGGTATTCTATGTAATTAGAATATCATCCGATATCCAAAAATCATTTCATATCAAAATCATCTATCTGATCGTGTAAGATGAATCCTACACCTAGCTTGGATTCCATTAGTTTCAGAAGCGATTTCGAGATAAATACCGAAGAAGACTCCGAAGTCAATGAACCAGAAGTGTCTCAACCGTTTAACTATTTTTCTTTTTGGATAGACTGGGGATGGGTTCGTAGTCGACTCAATCAATGGAGACTCAAAGAAGGTAATCCTTTCCATCAATCTTATTGCCCTCTTGGCGAAGAACCTGAAGCACTTACCGGCGAACCAGTCCGAAATACCATTTTCACCCTCATTGCTAAAATATCTCGCAACAATTACATAATATATAGAATTCTAGACTATATTCATCCGCTCGTTCCAACCGCAAATCATCCTGGGGTAATGGAAGAAATCAATGAACTTCGCGCTCGAGTTGTAACTTTGGAGAATATGGTGCAAAACTTACAAGCACCAGCAGCATCACCTGCACCAACTGTACCACCAGCATCAACAGTACCTGTACCACCAACAACATTCGCATCACACGCCTCAACATCACAAACTATACCTCAAGTATAATCTTCGTTCTACCTATCGTTCTACCTATCGTTCTATATCATTTATCCTCATTCTACGTATCTTTCTATATCGATTATCTTCGTGCTACATATTATTCTACATCGTTTATCTTCGTTCTAAATGACGATTATTTAATCTTTAATATTTTAAAGATTATGTATTCTAGTTCTAATCATAAATCATATGAGTTAGTATTATATTAACTCATTAAATCCATGTTTACATCTGAAGAAAATATATATGTAAGTATATATTTTCATAAAGATTGTAATTAAAAACTCGTTCGTACAAATTAATTAATTAATTGTGGAAATATTTTAACGGGTAGGTAATACCCAAGGAATATTTAGATTTCACAGTTATATATTAAACTGTACATTCTTCAATTCTGATTCAACAATTGTTTACTATCCTACTTACCACTACAGATATACGTATCCATTCATTCAAAGCCTAACCACTTTCATTCCAATTCAATTACATATTCGGATTTTGACCGATCAGAATCCAAGTCAATATTTAACAAGTGGCATAATGAAGAAATAATGAACTCAATAAAATCTGTTAGAAAACAAATTAATATTGTATGAGAATTTTGTTAAGAATCCACGCTAACAATATCCTAGCTAACTATTCCTATATCATTTATGACTATTCCTTATAATTTACTAGTCTTGGTTAATCCCGGAACAATATAATATAATCTTCGAATTAAATAAGTCGAATAAATCTTAAGACACATGTACACAATACGTCGAGATTACTTCAAAGATAATAGTTGTACAATGGGTCGTAGATATTACATATACAATACGTCGAATAAATCTTAAGACACATGTACACAATGCGTCAAGATTACTTCAAAGACAATAGTTGTACAATGGGTCGTAGAAATTACATATACAATACGTCAAATAAATCTTAAGACACATGTACACAATACGTCGAGATTACTTCAAAGACAACAGTTGTACAATGGGTCGAGATTGAGCCTTAGATAATACAATACGTCTTGATTAATTCGAAGATTTTATATTAAACTATATATGGACTATGGGACTATATTTGGACTACTAACTGTGGACTACTAACATTGGACAATTAAAAGGAATTAAAATATTAATTTTAACATATGAAACTAAACAATTCTTCGAGTTTGCCACTTGACTTCATCGTAAACATCATATAAATCTTGACAATTACAATCAGCATTCAATCATCTAAAAACTAAATCTTCTCGAAACACCTCGGATTGATAACCACTGATTCAGATATGGTAACCTTAAATGCAGAGGAAACAGCAAAAATTGTAGATGGTCTTAATGGCCAAAAGTTTGACGATAAAGAATGGAGTGTTAGGAACGCTCGATAGAAAATTTGGTACTGAGGAACCGTTTGAGCAAACCATGAAGGAGACCAAGGAAAAATACAAGGACCAAACCCTACATTCAAAGAATCCAGATAATTTGGTATCCGATGAAATCTTTAGAGAATATCTTGCTCCTTACTCATGTTAAATCTTGCGGAAAATCTTTCTTTATCAACCTTCGATCTTAGAAATTCTGAAAATATCGTCATAAATATCTTCGATATTTCTGAAGATATTTTCATAAATATTCTTGTCCGAAATTATCTATCTCTTCGTGCTATCTGTGTTACATTATAAGGGAAACTGTTTTAGTTTCTGAATTTCTATAAAATTTAAGTTTAAATTATGAATGATTTATGGAGAAGTGTTAGGAATGAAAGCATGAGTTAGTATAATATAATGGTGCCTGGCCAACGTGATTATATTACAGTAAGTCATGCTGGAAGTTCTAATGAAACATGATGATTCACAGATCATAACGTCATCATGTGCCATGTTACATGACTCGTTCATTCTGTTTCACCTCTGAACATATCAAGAAAATATATTCTTGATAGTTCCATCCTCAGTGATTCTGGTAATATAACAAATCAAATTGTGCTATTACAATCCATCCTACTTAGAACATTATGATCATTCGAAACTTTATACCTACAAATTCTGGCCCATTACTCGCTTTACTAGAGGTCGAAAAGAGAATATTAAGGCAAAGAGCTCCGAAATATAAGGGAAAATATAAAGCCCGACAATAACACGAAAATTATAAACCATGTACATTATTACGAATATCAATATAAAGACACGGGAGTATGATAAACACAATAACACCAAGGGCATAGTAGAAGTAAACAGATTCCTCGGGTGGTAGTTAAAATAGAAGAATGACAGATACGATAGTTAGGAAAATATCAAAGATTAGAACTGGATTAAGCATTTTCAGAATCATTTAGAAGTATGAATTGAGGAAGAAAGTATGGGAATGGTGAGAATAAGGGAACGGAAGAATTTAATTTATAATGGAAATATCAGATAGAGCAATCAAGGCAGATCACCACATTTAATTAAAGAGATCCTCATTTCCTTAAATCCCGGAGAATCAGATCTTATTCAGATTATGAAGATTTTCTTTAAATCCCTTGAATTCCGGAATTCAACCCTGACTACATCAAAAGCTAAGGCGAATCTCTATTTCCTCATTTCAAATTTTTTTTTCGATAGCTTCTCTCATACGCTTCGAGTAATTTAATTATTCTATTTAAAATACTCAATGATGATAAACTCTACTTATCAACTTATATTCGTTACGAAAATATTCTAGTTGTTAACCATGACCACCTCACTCAAATTTCGGGACGAAATTTCTTTAACGGGTAGGTACTGTAACGACCCGGAAATTTCCGACCAAATTTAAACTTAATCTTTGTATGATTTCGATACGATAAGCAAAGTCTGTTATGTTGAATTTCAATACTTTTGAATTTGTTTCATGAAACCATTCGACGTTTGACTATTTCAGACGATTCACGAACAATTGTTGTAAATAAATATGTATATATATATATATATATATATATATAAGTTTATATAATAAATTGAAATAATAAAATATAATTTAAAACATGAGAATTAAATATGTAAAATATGATACAAATAATTAGGTTGTAATTTAAAATGAAGCTATATGTAAATATGATTTCTATAAATAGTTATTATGATACGTATATATATATATATATATATATATATATATATATATATATATATATATATATATATATATATATATATATATATATATATATATATATATATGAATGATATAAATACTATACTTATTATATGATTATTAAATATTACACAATTAGTAATATGTAATATGTAATATTAATGTATTAAATTACAAGTTAAACTATAATTGTTATATTAATGTTATTACTTTCATTATTATTATTAATATTATTATTTTTAATACATATATAGATATAAAAGGTGATACATGTAACTTGTTACATCTTTATTATTATTAGATACCATTACCATTATCATTAAAATCATTAACATTATTATAATTATCATTATTATTAATACTATAAAAATAATACAACTTATTATTATTATCCTTAGTAATATTATTATATCATTTTTATAATTATAATTATCAGTATTATTATTTATTATTAGTAGTAGTATTATTAATTAATATAAATATTACTTATTAATATTAATTAAAAAAGAAAAAAATAATAAAAACTCAGTTACATTTCCTATCTGTTTTGAAACTTTTTCCTCTTCCTTGCTCACGAATTTTTTTCTGTCGATACATTATCACCACATTATAACTTTAGTTTTTTTTAATTTTTTTTAAAAAAAAAACACAAATTATTGATGTACTACAGTTGTAAATCTAAAACAGATAATTACAAGTGATTTGTTATAAATCACTATCCACTTTATATTTCTTTTGTCTTTCTCTTGATATACTGTCGAGCCTTGCAACCCTACAAATCAAACCATCAATCGTCCTTTGATTCTTCTACAATTATTTAACAACCAACCTCAATATAAACTGCACTCTACTACTCTATCCTGCTCTGAGATGAGATAAACCAGATATCAAAAGAAATTTTTTTATTTTTTTTACTCTTCGCAATCAGTTGCCCAAGAACACGATTTCGAATCATTTATCAATATTTAAAAATGCAGAAGGGTTATAAATCATCTATTTAGACTATTTACAAATTTATAAATCCTAACATCAGGATTTGTGAATGAATTTCGAAGTCAAACATTTGAATAAAAAGTCAACGGAAGTTGCATTGTCCAAATTGGAGCAAATTACAAATTTTCAGAAGATCAATCTACTTTACGAACAATTGATACATGATTTTCAGAAGATTTTATTTTGATTCCAATACCTGCAAGACACTGGATCTCGAATTCAATCATCAAACCCATGAAGAACTAAATACTCCTGCTCTTTGTCGATTGTAGCCATTGCTGCTATTCCAAGCAAATTCGTTTCCACAAAAACTGATAAATTGTCACTTCTTCCATTAATTTTTCTTCCATTTAAATGATGTTCACTGTTCGATATCGGTCCAACCCGAACCCTGATTGAATACCCACAATCCATCAGTTAATTAAATTAAATAAAACAAAAAAATTTACCTTCGGACATCATCATTAAGCCTCGCTATAAACCATTGCTGTAAATCGACAGACACCTAGAATGATTGATTACTGTGTACGCCTCTGTTGTTACCTCTGCTTCCGATCGAACTGAAAGAACACACACCCACAACTGTACCGATTGGTTTATATGAAATAAGGTTTTGGGCTTTAGTTAAATGGGTCTCGACATTGGGCCATCAATGTGTAAGTGGGTTTTAAGAAAACAGATACAATCGGGCTATATACTGTTGGGGTAATATTATTCACAGTAAAACATATACAGTAGAACGGTTAAGGGAGGTGACGGGTTAGCGAGGGGTCGCGGTGAAATGTCCCGTTCTTATTGATTAAAAACGTTCCATATTAATTGATTTCGTTGCGAGGTTTTGACCTCTATATGAGACGTTTTTCAAAGATTGTATTCATTTTAAAACAAACCATAACCTTTATTTCATCAATAAAGGTTTAAAAAGCTTTACGTAGATTATCAAATAATGATAATCTAAAATATCCTGTTTACACACGACCATTACATAATGGTTTACAATACAAATATGTTGTAACAAAATAAGTTTCTTGAATGCAGTTTTTACACAATATCATACAAGCATGGACTCCAAATCTTGTCCTTATTTAAGTATGCGACAGCGAAAGCTCTTAATAATCACCTGAGAATAAACATGCTTAAAACGTCAACAAAAATGTTGGTGAGTTATAGGTTTAACCTATATATATCAAATCGTAACAATAGACCACAAGATTTCATATTTCAATACACATCCCATACATAGAGATAAAAATCATTCATATGGTGAACACCTGGTAACCGACATTCACAATATACATATAGGAATATCCCCATCATTCCGGGATCCTCCTTCGGACATGATATAAATTTCAAAGTACTAAAGCATCCGTTACTTAGGATGGGGCTTGTTGGGCCCGATAGATCTATCTTTAGAGTTCGCGTCAATTAGGGTGTCTGTTCCCTAATTCTTAGATTACCAGACTATATAAAAAGGGGCATATTCAATTTCGATCATTCAACCATATAATGTAGTTTCAATCACTTGTGTCCATTTCGTAAAACATTTATAAAAACAGCGCATGCATTCTCAGTCCCAAAAATATATATTGCAAAAGCATTTAAAAAGGGAACAAATGAAACTCACTTTCACAGATTTTTACTTCGTCGGGAAGTAAGACTTGACCACTGGTTGATTCACGAACCTATAACAATATATACATATATATCAAAGTATGTTCAAAATATATTTACAACACTTTTAATATATTTTGATGTTTTAAGTTTATTAAGTCAGCTGTCCTCGTTAGTAACCTACAACTAGTTGTCCACAGTTAGATATACAGAAATAAATAGATAAATATTATCTTGAATCAATCCACGACCCAGTGTATACGTATCTCAGTATTGATCACAACTCAAACTATACATATTTTGGAATCAACCTCAACCCTGTATAGCTAACTCCAACATTCACATATAGAGTGTCTATGGTTGTTCCGAAATATATATAGATGTGTCGACATGATAGGTCGAAACATTGTATACGTGTCTATGGTATCTCAAGATTACATAATATATAATACAAGTTGATTAAGTTATGGTTCGAATATATTTGTTACCAATTTTCACGTAGCTAAAATGAGAAAAATTATCCAATCTTGTTTTACCCATAACTTCTTCATTTTAAATCCGTTTTGAGTGAATCAAATTGTCATGGTTTCATATTGAACTCTATTTTATGAATCTAAAAAGAAAAAGTATAGTTTTATTGTCGGAAAAATAAGTTACAAGTCGTTTTTGTAAAGGTAGTCATTTCAGTCGAAAGAACGACGTCTAGATGACCATTTTAGAAAACATACTTCCACTTTGAGTTTAACCATAATTTTTGGATATAGTTTCATGTTCATAATAAAAATCATTTTCTCAGAATAACAACTTTTAAATCAAAGTTTATCATAGTTTTTAATTAACTAACCCAAAACAGCCCGCGGTGTTACTACGACGGCGTAAATCCGGTTTTACGGTGTTTTTCGTGTTTCCAGGTTTTAAATCATTAAGTTAGCATATCATATAGATAGAGAACATGTGTTTAGTTGATTTTAAAAGTCAAGTTAGAAGGATTAACTTTTGTTTGCGAACAAGTTTAGAATTAACTAAACTATGTTCTAGTGATTACAAGTTTAAACCTTCGAATAAGATAGCTTTATATGTATGAATCGAATGATGTTATGAACATCATTACTACCTTAAGTTCCTTGGATAAACCTACTGGAAAAGAGAAAAATGGATCTAGCTTCAACGATGTAATGACCCGGAAATTTCCGACCAAATTTGAACATTTATCTTTATATATTTCCGACACGATAAGTAAAATCTGTAATATTGAGTCTAGAAAGTTTGAAATCTATATTTGGAAAATCTGTTATCCTTTGACCATGCCTGGCGATTCACGAACAGTTGTATGTAACTAAATAAGTAAATAGGTATATATAAATATAAATGTATATATAAGAACTAGATATGTACAAGTCATTACATTATATTTATTAATATTATTATTATCATTAATAATATCAATATTATTATAACTAAAATTTTATTACTATCATTAATAATAGAATTATTATTATTATTGTTAAACATATAATTATCATTATTATTACTCTTATAAATATCATTATTATTAATTGTATTATTATTAATACTAGATGTTAAAATTTATACAATTACTATATAATTACAAAATACAAGTTCATATATATATATATATATATATATATATATATATATATATATATATATATATATATATATATATGTATATAAATACGATTTATATAAATAAATATGAGTTAATTAAGTATTTTTGCCACAAATCATTTTCAAGACATTGTAGATAATTGTCCTTTCTGTCTATAATCTGACTAACAATCGATTTCAATTCGTATATACATGCCAAAATTGTTGAAAGTTGAAATGAAAGTTTTATTTTTATCCTATTGTTTCATTCCTGATGGAATATATGCTGGGGACCTCAAGCTCTTTAAAACCAACGATTTTTGTTTGAGATCGGTTATCAAACACTGACTTCCCTTCTCATTGAACCTCACCATCATCAATCGAAGATACTGCAGCTCCTACGAATCATTTTGGTTTAAACATCATCAAACCACCATTAACTTCACCTTCTTCGATCACCACCTGCTCTTCATGTGTCTGTTACCAAACCGTCACCCATCACTACAACCTCACCATGGAACCACCTCTAGAACCACCACCTTTATATATATGTTTCTCGTTTTGTTGTACCCACGTAAACCATCACCTTAACTTGTCTTCCCTGCTACACGATCTTCCATCATCACCACACACCACCGTGACCTCCATCTATCCTAACCACGAACTACCACCCTAACCCATCACTCACCCATCTCTCTCTCTAGATCGATGACCACCAAAACCATAATCATCGCCATCACCACCACAAACCACTAAACCCTTCCACCATCATCTTTAATGAGGAACCCTCACCACCACCGAAACCCTATCACCCTCACATAGGAACCATTCTTCTCACTCTCTTTTCTAATCTAAGATCGACAATCACCACAATAACCGCCACCATCTACTTCTCTAATCCATATTACCACCTTAATCACCTCACTTCATATTTTTTTTTTTCTTCTGTCGTGGTAAACCTTCAAACCACCATCTTTAATCGCTTACTATTACTGTTACGATATACTTCCAGTGTCATTCAAACCAATTTTAAACCATTAAACGTGTTGATGTTTCTCTACGTAAACCACCATTAAAACTATCAAGAACCCTAAACCGTTTTCATGTTTCTTTCATTCTTATTTTTTTTTTCTTTCTTCTCTTCTCTGTTACGAACAACCGCACCACCATAACTTCCATCACCATCGATAATCATCACCACCAATTACTTATTTCTGTTGCCTCCTTGTTCGCTATTTCGAATAATTTACGCAAACTCGTTTGCAGGCTATCGCTATTAAATTATTTCTTTTACCATTTAAGACAAAGAAGAATGATGATATGGAGTTGGATGATGACTTTATGTTAAACGTGAACAGCAATAAGGTTGCCTTTTAATTAAAAAAAAAATTATGTTATGGCCGACAACTTGTGGGATCTTTCTATTATCTATTGAGTATCCAAACAAAATAGCGGACCATATTTTTTTTTTAAAAGAAACCGTCCCACTACACGAATCAGGAAATTGAACTGCTATTGGTTTATAATGTGGGTCGATATTTAATTAGTGGGCCGTATAATTAATTAGATTGTTGGGCTTGTGTTTTGGCTCTTCTAATTGGGCCGAGATGTAAACAAGAACGATGAGGATCACGGATTAGAATGAAGAAAGGGGAAACGGAACATACGAATTATATAGATTAAATTATGGATATAAATCAGAAATTAACGGGTAGCAGATTGGTTAAGGGAGTATGCGGTTTAGTGAGGGGTCTCGAGTTCGAGTCTCATTCATGGCAACTTTTTTTTTTTGTTTCAAAGGGCTTATCTTCAAAGGTTGTACTCTATTTTATTATTATTATTATTATTATTATTATTATTATTATTATTATTATTATTATTATTATTATTATTATTATCATTAAATCATTAAAATTATTATTAATACTAAAATAACAAATAGTATATAAATTCGTTTAATTCCAATTATGTGTGTTAATATATATATATACATAAATTATATAGGTTCGTGAATCCGAGGCCAACCCTACACTTGTTCACTGATGTTATATGTATTTTTACTACAAAATACATTAGGTGAGTATATAGTCCCTTTTAAACTCTAAATATTTTTGGGCTGAGAATACATGCGCTATTTTTTTTAAATGATTTACGTTATGGACACAAGTGACTAAAACTACGTTCTACATGGGTTTGAATCAAAAATCCCCTAGCTTGGTAACTTTAACTATTGGTTTATGAACTGGTAGGCGCGAATCCTAAAGATAGATCTATCGGGTTTTACACCCCCACCCAGATGTTGTTCTAGTCACTAAACTAGAAGAACGGGTGTTTAGTACTTCGAGGTTAACGGAACGCACTTGATTCGGTGCACATATTATTATAACTCAGGGGTACACACTCTTGTTAAGGCTAGTTACCGGGTGCCCACTGCTTGGAATGCTTTTCATACACTTGCGAGTGTATTATGTTTTTAAATATGAAATCTTGTGGTCCATAGTTATAACGCTGCTAGCATCAACCCTATATATCTCACCAACTTTATGTTGACGTTTTTAAAGCATGTTATTCTCAGGTACGAAATAAGTCTTCCGCTGTGCATTTTCTCATTTTAAGGACATTACTTGAGGTCGATCAACGCAATGGAACCAGATGTTGATGATTACGTCCAGGGGGATAAGGACGGGTTGTTACATGTGGTATCAGAGCGTTGGTCTTAGTGAACCAGGTCTTGCATTAGTGTGTCTGATTAGTAGTTGTTAGAATACATTAATGATTCTGGACTTTGACCGTGTCTATATGTCAAAAGTTTTGCTTATCATATTTAGTCGGAAATCATCTGCTTATCATTCTTAGGAATTGCCTGCTTAGTATTCTTAAGTCTAGACACATCTTATTGCATTTAGTGCATCGATAGTGTATAGACAAAATTCATATCTTAGCGTATCTACTATTGATACCTTTGGCCGACATCTTTTCAAAGATTCTCCGTAAATTACGGGATTTTGGTATTATATATACATATGTAAGTTATGTATTGAAGAGTACCAAACCCAACTCTACAATCTATTCCATACCAAAAATTTCATTTCCTCGACTATACAAGATGAACTTCGTGTCCAGTTCGAATTCCTCCGACTCCGACAGCTACGCCGATATGGATTTTCATTCGGGCTCCGAAGGCAGCGTCACTGGAATGGATCAACCAATTTCCCATCATCTATTCTGGATGAATTGGGGATGGGTTCGTAGTGTACTAAATTATTGAAGACAAGAAGAAGGTGATCCCTTTCACCCACCGAATTGCCCTATTGACGACGAACCTGAAGCACTTACCGGCGAACCTGTTCGAGAAACCATTTTCTCTCTCATTTCTCGAGTATCTCGTCACGATTATATCCTATCCCATATTTTGGATCTTGTTCATTCGCTCACCCCAACCGCCAATCATCCTGGTGTACTAGCAGAAATTCACGAACTTCTCGCTCGTGTGACGGCTTTGGAGAACACGGTGCGAAGGTTACAAACATCAGCAGCAGCACCAGCAGCATAATTCGTACCACCATCATCAACGCCGACAATACTCTTATCACCCCAACCACAACCGCGTCGTAACCCTCAACATCATAATCTGTGCCTCGGATATCAACATCACACGCTTCAATATCACCATCTATACTTCGAGTATGATCTTTGTTCTACATATCATTCTACATCGATTACCTTCGCTTTACGTATCGTTCTACCTCCTTTATCTTCGTTCAACATGGTGATTATGTAATCTCTAATGTTTTAGAGATCATGTAATCCAGTATTAACGATAAATCAACTGAGTTTAATATCTTATTGACTCACTAAATCCATAATTACATCCGATGAAAATATATATGCAAGTATATTTTCATAAATATTGTAATTAAAAATTCTTTCGTACAAACTGTTAATGATGAAAATATTTTAACGGGTGGGTAGTACCCGAGGAATATTTAGAATTCACATTAATAAGTTACACTGTACATTCTTTGAATCTGATTCAACGATCATTTACTACCCTACTTACAACCATCGATATACGTATCCGTTCACCACAGAATAACCATTTCCATTCAATTTCATATTTGGATTTTTACCTACCCGAATCCAACAAGTGGCATAAAGAAGAAAACATTGGACAAAATAAAATTTGATTGAAATAGATGAATTAACTAATTGAAATTTGGTTTGGATTACACGCTAACTGTTCCGGCTAATTGTTCCCAGCTAACTGATTAACATTTAATTTATCGCAATTTACATTCTTGCAATTTTATTTATCGTCATTTAATTGCTGTTATTTACTTTTACGCACTATAAATAACGGGACACGTATGCAAGGTTTCGATTTATCATATCGACCCATCTATATATATATATTTCGGAACAACCGTAGACACTCTATATGTGAAGGTAAGAGTTGGCTATACAGGGTTGGAGTTGATTCCAAAATATATATATGGTTTGAGTTGTGATTGACACAGAGACCGGTACACGGGTCACGATACGTATTAATTCGAATATTATATATTTAATTTATATATGAATTTATTGAACCATTGGACAATCGGACTATTGGACTGCTAACTTTGGACAATTAAAATGAATTAAAATGTTGATTATAATATATGAAACTAAACTAATCTTCAAGTTTGCCACTTGATTCTATCTTAAACCTCATTCGCATCTTGACGATTACAATTCGCATTCACAACTTTTCCTGATTCTTGAAAACACCTTGATCGAAAGGATGAACCCGCCGCACCTCGTTTACGGAAGAAAATTTATGCATACAGTGATGGATCTGAAAAATTTCCGAAACCGAAGTTATAGTTAAAACTTATCCGCGTCAAATTCCTTATCATCCATTAGCAAAAACAACCCTACAATTTCTTTTCAGGAAACTAATTTTGTCACAGCTCCACTTTGACTTCTCAGTGAGACTACTCCTACTATAACCTCGATATTTATACCTTGTCCTTTCACCGTCGTTACCAGAGAACCTTTTATATTTCACAACATCATCAGCAACTCGTTATCTCTTTGGCGAAATCCGCAATCAGTATTTTGAAAATCTTGTAGAAATTCTCCCAGTTATACCGAAAACGTCTATCCCTAAGAATTTCATACTCCGAATGTGAAATTTTTGAAAAACACCCTAAACTGCGAAGTAGTTCTTGGAATGCTGATGAAGCAGCAAAAACCATAAACGACTTTAACAGTCAAAAGTTTGATGATAAAGTATAGTGTGTTGGTAAAACTCAGAAAAATAGCAGGGGATTGGAATTGGAAAATGGATTGAGCAAAGTATGAAAGAGGCTGTGGATGAATCACAAGAACTGAACCTGTTTTCAAAAAAAAATCCAAACGATTCAGTGTCTGCTGAAACCGTTAGTAAGAACCCTAATCCTTATTCTAAACCTTTTCAGATAATATTCATCATCATCAACTTATCTTAGATATTATAAGATATCTTCATACCTTCCGTTATACATATTCTGCATATTTCTGGAGATCTTTTCACTACTATTCCTATCTGCGATCATGTATCTCTCCGTAATATCTGCGTTACAACATAAAAGAAACTGTGTTAGTTTCTAAATTCTGAAATCTTCGAATTTAAAATATGAATGTTTTGAAGTAGTGTTGGGAACTGATGCATGAATTAGTATAATATAATGAAACTTGATCAACTTCATTATATTACAGTAAGTCATGTTAAGTTTCTGATGGAATGTGATGATTCACAGTACCGTCATCATATGCTATGTTACACGGCTCTTACATTCTATCCAATCTCTAAGCATATCAAGAAAATATTCTCTTGATGTTTCGGTCTTTTCCAGGATATTCTGGTAATTTGACAAATCAAAATCGTGTCATTACCATTTCCTTCTAAGAGCATTAGCTATGTTCATTCTGAATTTCATACCTACAAATTCCGGACCATTACTCGCTTGACTCGAAGTCGGAAAGAGAAAACGAAAGCATGAAGTTCCGAAAAATAATGAAGGATATAGAACCCAACAACCACCCAGAATTTACAAACCGTGTAAATCGATGCAGATAGCAATATAGAGACACGGGAGAACTAGAAACACTATAAACACAAGAGTATAGTAGAAGTAAATAGATTCTGTTGGTGGTAGATGAAAAAGAAGAATGATAGATGTGAAAATTAAGAGTATATCAAGGATCAGAACGGGATGGAGCATTTCAAAGAATATTTTAAGGTATGAATTGAGGAAGAAAGAATAAAAGATGTGAGGTATGGAAATAAGGGAGAGAAGGAGGTGTAGTTATAGTGAAATATCCGACAGAGAAATCGAAACAGATTGGCGCATTAAATCAAAGAAAATCATAATTTCCTTATTCGCCGAAGAATCAAATCTTTTAAGATTCTCAGGATTTTCTTTTAAATCTCTTAAATTCCTGAAATCCACCGTGACTACGTCAAAAGTTAAATCTCTATCTCAATCTTTTGTGACAGCTTCACTTGTACGCTTCATATAATCGAATTGTTTTACCACTATTGCTAAATGGTGATAAAACTCTAGTTATCAATTTATACTAGTCATAAAAACATTTTATTGTTAGTCATGACGATCTCGATCAAATTTCGGGGACGAAATTTTTTTAACGGGTGGGTACTGTAATGACCCGGAAATTTCCGACCAAATTTGAACATTTATCTTTATATATTTCCGACACGATAAGTAAAATCTGTAATATTGAGTCTAGAAAGTTTGAAATCTATATTTGGAAAATCTGTTACCCTTTGACCATGCCTGGCGATTCACGAACAGTTGTATGTAACTAAATAAGTAAATAGGTATATATAAATATAAATGTATATATAAGAACTAGATATGTACAAGTCATTACATTATATTTATTAATATTATTATTATCATTAATAATATCAATATTATTATAACTAAAATTTTATTACTATCATTAATAATAGAATTATTATTATTATTGTTAAACATATAATTATCATTATTATTACTCTTATAAATATCATTATTATTAATTGTATTATTATTAATACTAGATGTTAAAATTTATACAATTACTATATAATTACAAAATACAAGTTCATATATATAATTACATAAAAAAAAATATATATATATATATGTATATAAATACGATTTATATAAATAAATATGAGTTAATTAAGTATTTTTGCCACAAATCATTTTCAAGACATTGTAGATAATTGTCCTTTCTGTCTATAATCTGACTAACAATCGATTTCAATTCGTATATACATGCCAAAATTGTTGAAAGTTGAAATGAAAGTTTTATTTTTATCCTATTGTTTCATTCCTGATGGAATATATGCTGGGGACCTCAAGCTCTTTAAAACCAACGATTTTTGTTTGAGATCGGTTATCAAACACTGACTTCCCTTCTCATTGAACCTCACCATCATCAATCGAAGATACTGCAGCTCCTACGAATCATTTCGGTTTAAACATCATCAAACCACCATTAACTTCACCTTCTTCGATCACCACCTGCTCTTCATGTGTCTGTTACCAAACCGTCACCCATCACTACAACCTCACCATGGAACCACCTCTAGAACCACCACCTTTATATATATGCTTCTCGTTTTGTTGTACCCACGTAAACCATCACCTTAACTTGTCTTCCCTGCTACACGATCTTCCGTCATCACCACACACCACCGTGACCTCCATCTTTCCTAACCACGAACTACCACCCTAACCCATCACTCATCCATCTCTCTCTCTAGATCGATGACCACCAAAACCATAATCATCGCCATCACCACCACAAACCACTAAACCCTTCCACCATCATCTTTAATGAGGAACCCTCACCACCACCGAAACCCTATCACCCTCACATAGGAACCATTCTTCTCACTCTCTTTTCTAATCTAAGATCGACAATCACCACAATAACCGCCACCATCTACTTCTCTAATCCATATTACCACCTTAATCACCTCGCTTCATATATTTTTTTTATTTTTATTTTTCTTCTGTCGTGGTAAACCTTCAAACCACCATCTTTAATCGCTTACTATTACTGTTACGATATACTTCCAGTGTCGTTCAAACCCCTTTTAAGCCATTAAACGTGTTGATGTTTCTCTACGTAAACCACCATTAAAACTATCAAGAACCCTAAACCGTTTTCATGTTTCTTTCATTCTTATTTTTTTCTTTCTTCTCTTCTCTGTTACGAACAACCGCACCACCATAACTTCCATCACCATCGATAATCATCACCACCAATTACTTATTTCTGTTGCCTCCTTGTTCGCTATTTCGAATAATTTACGCAAACCCGTTTGCAGGCTATCGCTATTAAATTATTTCTTTTACCATTTAAGACAAAGAAGAATGATGATATGGAGTTGGATGATGACTTTATGTTAAACGTGAACAGCAATAAGGTTGCCTTTTAATTAAAAAAAAATTATGTTATGGCCGACAACTTGTGGGATCTGTCTATTATCTATTGAGTATCCAAACAAAATAGCGGACCATATTTTTTTTTAAAAGAAACCGTCCCACTACACGAATCAGGAAATTGAACTGCTATTGGTTTATAATGTGGGCCGAGATTTAATTAGTGGGCCGTATAATTAATTAGATTGTTGGGCTTGTGTTTTGGCTCTTCTAATTGGGCCGAGATGTAAACAAGAACGATGAGGATCACGGATTAGAATGAAGAAAGGGGAAACGGAACATACGAATTATATAGATTAAATTATGGATATAAATCAGAAAGTAACGGGTAGCAGATTGGTTAAGGGAGTATGCGGTTTAGTGAGGGGTCTCGAGTTCGAGTCTCATTCATGGCAACTTTTTTTTTTGTTTCAAAGGGCTTATCTTCAAAGGTTGTACTCTATTTTATTATTATTATTATTATTATTATTCTTATTATTATTATTATTATTATTATTATTATTATTATTATTATTATTATTATTATTATTATTATTATTATTATTATTATTATTATCATTAAATCATTAAAATTATTATTAATACTAAAATAACAAATAGTATATAAATTCGTTTAATTCCAATTATGTGTGTTAATATATATATATACATAAATTATATAGGTTCGTGAATCCGATGCCAACCCTACACTTGTTCACTGATGTTATATGTATTTTTACTACAAAATACATTAGGTGAGTATATAGTCCCTTTTAAACTCTAAATATTTTTGGGCTGAGAATACATGCGCTATTTTTTTTAAATGATTTACGTTATGGACACAAGTGACTAAAATTACGTTCTACATGGGTTTGAATCAAAAATCCCCTAGCTTGGTAACTTTAACTATTGGTTTATGAACTGGTAGGCGCGAATCCTAAAGATAGATCTATCGGGTTTTACACCCCCACCCAGATGTTGTTCTAGTCACTAAACTAGAAGAACGGGTGTTTAGTACTTCGAGGTTAATGGAACGCACTTGATTCGGTGCACATATTATTATAACTAGGGGTACACACTCTTGTTAAGGCTAGTTACCGGGTGCCCACTGCTTGGAATGCTTTTCATACACTTGCGAGTGTATTATGTTTTTAAATATGAAATCTTGTGGTCCATAGTTATAACGCTGCTAGCATCAACCCTATATATCTCACCAACTTTATGTTGACGTTTTTAAAGCATGTTATTCTCAGGTACGAAATAAGTCTTCCGCTGTGCATTTGCTCATTTTAAGGACATTACTTGAGGTCGATCAACACAATGGAACCAGATGTTGATGATTACATCCAGGGGGATAAGGACGGGTTGTTACAAACGAATCCTTGGATGGCTCAAAGTTTTTGAAGCAGAATCATGACACGAAAACAAGTTCAAGTAAGATCATCACTTGAAATAAGATTGTTATAGTTATAGAAATTGAACCAAAGTTCGAATATGATTATTACCTTGTATTAGAATGATAACCAACTGTAAGAAACAAAGATTTCTTGAGGTTGGATGATCACCTTACAAGATTGGAAGTGAGCTAGCAAACTTGAAAGTATTCTTGATTTTTTGAAACTAGAACTTTTGGAATTTATGAAGAACACTTAGAACTTGAAGATAGAACTTGAGAGAGATCAATTAGATGAAGAAAATTGAAGAATGAAAGTGTTTGTAGGTGTTTTTGGTCGTTGGTGTATGGATTAGATATAAAGGATATGTAATTTTGTTTTCATGTAAATAAGTCATGAATGATTACTCATATTTTTGTAATTTTATGAGATATTTCATGCTAGTTGCCAAATGATGGCTCCCACATGTGTTAGGTGACTCACATGGACTGCTAAGAGCTGATCATTGGAGTGTATATACCAATAGTACATACATCTAAAAGCTATGTATTGTACGAGTACGAATACGGATGCATACGAGTAGAATTGTTGATGAAACTGAACGAGGATGTAATTGTAAGCATTTTTGTTAAGTAGAAGTATTTTTATAAGTGTCTTGAAGTCTTTCAAAAGTGTATGAATACATATTAAAACACTACATGTATATACATTTTAACTGAGTCATTAAGTCATCGTTAGCCGTTACATGTAAGTGTTGTTTTGAAACCTTTAGGTTAACGATATTGTTAAATGTTGTTAACCCAATGTTTATAATATCAAATGAGATTTTAAATTATTATATTATCATGATATTATGATGTACGAATATCTCTTAATATGATATATATACATTAAATGTCGTTACAACGATAATCGTTACATATATGTCTCGTTTCAAAATCATTAAGTTAGTAGTCTTGTTTTTACATATGTAGTTCATTATTAATATACTTAATGATATGTTTACTTATCATAATATCATGTTAACTATATATATAACCATATATACGTCATCATATAGTTTTTACAAGTTTTAACGTTCGTGAATCATCGGTCAACTTGGGTGGTCAATTGTCTATATGAAACATATTTCAATTAATCAAGTCTTAACAAGTTTGATTGCTTAACATGTTGGAAACATTTAATCATGTAAATATAAATCTCAATTAATATATATAAACATGGAAAAGTTTGGGTCACTACAGTACCTACCCGTTAAATAAATTTCATCCCGAAATTTTAAGCTGTTGAAGGTGTTGACGAATCTTCTGGAAATAGATGCGGGTATTTCTTATTCATCTGATCTTCACGCTCCCAGGTGAACTCGGGTCCTCTACGAGCATTCCATCGAACCTTAACAATTGGTATCTTGTTTTGCTTAAGTCTTTTAACCTCACGATCCATTATTTCGACGAGTTCTTCGATGAATTGAAGTTTTTCGTTGATTTGGATTTCATCTAACGGAATAGTGAGATCTTCTTTAGCAAAACATTTCTTCAAATTCGAGACGTGGAAAGTGTTATGTACAGCCGCGAGTTGTTGAGGTAACTCAAGTCGGTAAGCTACTGGTCCGACACGATCAATAATCTTGAATGGTCCAATATACCTTGGATTTAATTTCCCTCATTTACCAAATCGAACAACGCCTTTCCAAGGTGCAACTTTAAGCATGACCATCTCTCCAATTTCAAATTCTATATCTTTTCTTTTAATGTCAGCGTAGCTCTTTTGTCGACTTTGGGCGGTTTTCAACCGTTGTTGAATTTGGATGATCTTCTCGGTAGTTTCTTGTATAATCTCCGGACCCGTAATCTGTCTATCCCCCACTTCACTCCAACAAATCAGAGACCTGCACTTTCTACCATAAAGTGCTTCAAACGGCGCCATCTCAATGCTTGAATGGTAGCTGTTGTTGTAGGAAAATTCTGTTAACGGTAGATGTCGATCCCAACTGTTTCCGAAATCAATAACACATGCTCGTAGCATGTCTTCAAGCGTTTGTATCGTCCTTTCACTCTGCCCATCAGTTTGTGGATGATAGGCAGTACTCATGTCTAGACGAGTTCCTAATGCTTGCTGTAATGTCTGCCAGAATCTTGAAATAAATCTGCCATCCCTATCAGAGATTATAGAGATTGGTATTCCATGTCTGGAGACGACTTCCTTCAAATACAGTCATGCTAACTTCTCCATCTTGTCATCTTCTCTTATTGGCAGGAAGTGTGCTGATTTGGTGAGACGATCAACTACTACCCAAATAGTATCAAAACCACTTGCAGTCCTTGGCAATTTAGTGATGAAATCCATGGTAATGTTTTCCCATTTCCATTCTGGGATTTCGGGTTGTTGAAGTATACCTGATGGTTTCTGATGCTCAGCTTTGACCTTAGAACACGTCAAACATTCTCCTACGTATTTAGCAACATCGGCTTTCATACCCGGCCACCAAAAATGTTTCTTGAGATCCTTGTACATCTTCCCCGTTCCAGGATGTATTGAGTATCTGGTTTTATGAGCTTCTCTAAGTACCATTTCTCTCATATCTCCAAATTTTGGTACCCAAATCCTTTCAGCCCTATACCGGGTTCCGTCTTCCCGAATATTAAGATGCTTCTCCGATCCTTTGGGTATTTCATCCTTTAAATTTCCCTCTTTTAAAACTCCTTGTTGCGCCTCCTTTATTTGAGTAGTAATGTTATTATGAATCATTATATTCATAGATTTTACTCGAATGGGTTCTCTGTCCTTCCTGCTCAAGGCATCGGCTACCACATTTGCCTTCCCCGGGTGGTAACGAATCTCAAAGTCGTAATCATTCAATAATTCAATCCACCTACGCTGCCTCATATTCAGTTGTTTCTGATTAAATATGTGTTGAAGACTTTTGTGGTCGGTATATATAATACTTTTGACCCCATATAAGTAGTGCCTCCAAGTCTTTAATGCAAAAACAACCGCGCCTAATTCCAAATCATGCGTCGTATAATTTTGTTCGTGAATCTTCAATTGTCTAGACGCATAAGCAATCACCTTCGTTCGTTGCATTAATACACAACCGAGACCTTGCTTTGATGCGTCACAATAAATCACAAAATCATCATTCCCTTCAGGCAATGACAATATAGGTGCCGTAGTTAGCTTTTTCTTCAATAACTGAAACACTTTCTCTTGTTCATCATTCCATTCAAATTTCTTCCCTTTATGCGTTAATGCAGTCAAGGGTTTTGCTATTCTGGAAAAGTCTTGGATGAACCTTCTGTAGTAACCAGCTAGTCCTAAAAATTGGCGTATGTGTTTCGGAGTTTTCGGGGTTTCCCACTTTTCAACAGTTTCTATCTTTGTCGGATCCACCCTAATACCTTCTTTGTTCACTATGTGAAATGTCCCGTTCTTATTGATTAAAAACGTTCCATATTAATTGATTTCGTTGCGAGGTTTTGACCTCTATATGAGACGTTTTTCAAAGACTGCATTCATTTTAAAACAAACCATAACCTTTATTTCATCAATAAAGGTTTAAAAAGCTTTACGTAGATTATCAAATAATGATAATCTAAAATATCCTGTTTACACACGACCATTACATAATGGTTTACAATACAAATATGTTACAACAAAATAAGTTTCTTGAATGCAGTTTTTACACAATATCATACAAGCATGGACTCCAAATCTCGTCCTTATTTAAGTATGCGACAGCGGAAGCTCTTAATAATCACCTGAGAATAAACATGCTTAAAACGTCAACAAAAATGTTGGTGAGTTATAGGTTTAACCTATATATATCAAATCATAATAATAGACCACAAGATTTCATATTTCAATACACATCCCATACATAGAGATAAAAATCATTCATATGGTGAACACCTGGTAACCGACAATAACAAGATGCATATATAAGAATATCCCCATCATTCCGGGACACCCTTCGGATATGATATAATTTCGAAGTACTAAAGCATCCGGTACTTTGGATGGGGTTTGTTAGGCCCAATAGATCTATCTTTAGGATTCGCGTCAATTAGGGTGTCTGTTCCCTAATTCTTAGATTACCAGACTTAATAAAAAGGGGCATATTCGATTTCGATAATTCAACCATAGAATGTAGTTTCACGTACTTGTGTCTATTTTGTAAATCATTTATAAAACCTGCATGTATTCTCATCCCAAAAATATTAGATTTTAAAAATGGGACTATAACTCACTTTCACAGATTTTTTTACTTCGTCGGGAAGTAAGACTTGGCCACTGGTTGATTCACGAACCTATAACAATATATACATATATATCAAAGTATGTTCAAAATATATTTACAATACTTTTAATATATTTTGATGTTTTAAGTTTATTAAGTCAGCTGTCCTCGTTAGTAACCTACAACTAGTTGTCCACAGTTAGATGTACAGAAATAAATCGATAAATATTATCTTGAATCAATCCACGACCCAGTGTATACGTATCTCAGTATTGATCACAACTCAAACTATATATATTTTGGAATCAACCTCAACCCTGTATAGCTAACTCCAACATTCACATATAGAGTGTCTATGGTTGTTCCGAAATATATATAGATGTGTCGACATGATAGGTCGAAACATTGTATACGTGTCTATGGTATCTCAAGATTACATAATATACAATACAAGTTGATTAAGTTATGGTTGGAATAGATTTGTTACCAATTTTCACGTAGCTAAAATGAGAAAAATTATCCAATCTTGTTTTACCCATAACTTCTTCATTTTAAATCCGTTTTGAGTGAATCAAATTGCTATGGTTTCATATTGAACTCTATTTTATGAATCTAAACAGAAAAAGTATATGTTTATAGTCGGAAAAATAAGTTACAAGTCGTTTTTGTAAAGGTAGTCATTTCAGTCGAAAGAACGACGTCTAGATGACCATTTTAGAAAACATACTTCCACTTTGAGTTTAACCATAATTTTTGGATATAGTTTCATGTTCATAATAAAAATCATTTTCTCAGAATAACAACTTTTAAATCAAAGTTTATCATAGTTTTTAATTAACTAACCCAAAACAGCCCGCGGTGTTACTACGACGGCGTAAATCCGGTTTTACGGTGTTTTTCGTGTTTCCAGGTTTTAAATCATTAAGTTAGCATATCATATAGATATATAACATGTGTTTAGTTGATTTTAAAAGTCAAGTTAGAAGGATTAACTTTTGTTTGCGAACAAGTTTAGAATTAACTAAACTATGTTCTAGTGATTACAAGTTTAAACCTTCGAATAAGATAGCTTTATATGTATGAATCGAATGATGTTATGAATATCATTACTACCTTAAGTTCCTTGGATAAACCTACTGGAAAATAGAAAAATGGATCTAGCTTCAATGGATCCTTGGATGGCTCGAAGTTCTTGAAGCAGAATCATAACACGAAAACAAGTTCAAGTAAGATCATCACTTGAAATAAGATTGTTATAGTTATAGAAATTGAACCAAAGTTTGAATATGATTATTACCTTGTATTAGAATGATAACCTACTGTAAGAAACAAAGATTTCTTGAGGTTGGATGATCACCTTACAAGATTGGAAGTGAGCTAGCAAACTTGAAAGTATTCTTGATTTTATGAAACTAGAACTTTTGGAATTTATGAAGAACACTTAGAACTTGAAGATAGAACTTGAGAGAGATCAATTAGATGAAGAAAATTGAAGAATGAAAGTGTTTGTAGGTGTTTTTGGTCGTTGGTGTATGGATTAGATATAAAGGATATGTAATTTTGTTTTCATGTAAATAAGTCATGAATGATTACTCATATTTTTGTAATTTTATGAGATATTTCATGCTAGTTGCCAAATGATGGTTCCCACATGTGTTAGGTGACTCACATGGGCTGCTAAGAGCTGATCATTGGAGTGTATATACCAATAGTACATACATCTAAAAGCTGTGTATTGTACGAGTACGAATACGGGTGCATACGAGTAGAATTGTTGATGAAACTGAACGAGGATGTAATTGTAAGCATTTTTGTTAAGTAGAAGTATTTTGATAAGTGTATTTAAGTCTTTCAAAAGTGTATAAATACATATTAAAACACTACATGTATATACATTTTAACTGAGTCGTTAAGTCATCGTTAGTCGTTACATGTAAGTGTTGTTTTGAAACTTTTAGGTTAACGATCTTGTTAAATGTTGTTAACCCAATGTTTATAATATCAAATGAGATTTTAAATTATTATATTATCATGATATTATCATGTATGAATATCTCTTAATATGATATATATACATTAAATGTCTTTACAACGATAATCGTTACATATATGTCTCGTTTAAAAATCATTAAGTTAGTAGTCTTGTTTTTACATATGTAGTTCATTGTTAATATACTTAATGATATGTTTACTTATCATAGTATCAGGTTAACTATATATATATCCATATATATGTCATCATATAGTTGTTACAAGTTTTAACGTTCGTGAATCACCGGTCAACTTGGGTGGTCAATTGTCTATATGAAACATATTTCAATTAATCAAGTATTAACAAGTTTGATTGCTTAACATGTTGGAAACATTTAATCATGTAAATATCAATCTCAATTAATATATATAAACATGGAAAAGTTCGGGTCACTACAGTACCTACCCGTTAAATAAATTTCGTCCCGAAATTTTAAGCTGTTGAAGGTGTTGACGAATCTTCTGGAAATAGATGCGGGTATTTCTTCTTCATCTGATCTTCACGCTCCCAGGTGAACTCGGGTCCTCTACGAGCATTCCATCGAACCTTAACAATTGGTATCTTGTTTTGCTTAAGTCTTTTAACCTCACGATCCATTATTTCGACGGGTTCTTCGATGAATTGAAGTTTTTCGTTGATTTGGATTTCATCTAACAGAATAGTGAGATCTTCTTTAGCAAAACATTTCTTTAAATTCGAGACGTGGAAAGTGTTATGTACAGCCGCGAGTTGTTGAGGTAACTCTAGTCGGTAAGCTACTGGTCCGACACGATCAATAATCTTGAATGGTCCAATATACCTTGGATTTAATTTCCCTCGTTTACCAAATCGAACAACGCCTTTCCAAGGTGCAACTTTAAGCATGACCATCTCTCCAATTTCAAATTCTATATCTTTTCTTTTAATGTCAGCGTAGCTCTTTTGTCGACTTTGGGCGGTTTTCAACCGTTGTTGAATTTGGATGATCTTCTCGGTAGTTTCTTGTATAATCTCCGGACCCGTAATCTGTCTATCCCCCACTTCACTCCAACAAATCGGAGACCTGCACTTTCTACCATAAAGTGCTTCAAACGGCGCCATCTCAATGCTTGAATGGTAGCTGTTGTTGTAGGAAAATTCTGCTAACGGTAGATGTCGATCCCAACTGTTTCCGAAATCAATAACACATGCTCGTAGCATGTCTTCAAGCGTTTGTATCGTCCTTTCGCTCTGCCCATCAGTTTGTGGATGATAGGCAGTACTCATGTCTAGACGAGTTCCTAATGCTTGCTGTAATGTCTGCCAGAATCTTGAAATAAATCTGCCATCCCTATCAGAGATAATAGAGATTGGTATTCCATGTCTGGAGACGACTTCCTTCAAATACAGTCGTGCTAACTTCTCCATCTTGTCATCTTCTCTTATTGGCAGGAAGTGTGCTGATTTGGTGAGACGATCAACTATTACCCAAATAGTATCAAAACCACTTGCAGTCCTTGGCAATTTAGTGATGAAATCCATGGTAATGTTTTCCCATTTCCATTCCGGGATTTCGGGTTGTTGAAGTAGACCTGATGGTTTCTGATGCTCAGCTTTGACCTTAGAACACGTCAAACATTCTCCTACATATTTAGCAACATCGGCTTTCATACCCGGCCACCAAAAATGTTTCTTGAGATCCTTGTACATCTTCCCCGTTCCAGGATGTATTGAGTATCTGGTTTTATGAGCTTCTCTAAGTACCATTTCTCTCATATCTCCAAATTTTGGTACCCAAATCCTTTCAGCCCTATACCGGGTTCCGTCTTCCCGAATATTAAGATGCTTCTCCGATCCTTTGGGTATTTCATCCTTTAAATTTCCTTCTTTTAAAACTCCTTGTTGCGCCTCCTTTATTTGAGTAGTAAGGTTATTATGAATCATTATATTCATAGATTTTACTCGAATGGGTTCTCTGTCCTTCCTGCTCAAGGCATCGGCTACCACATTTGCCTTTCCTGGGTGGTAACGAATCTCAAAGTCGTAATCATTCAATAATTCAATCCACCTACGCTGCCTCATATTCAGTTGTTTCTGATTAAATATGTGTTGAAGACTTTTGTGGTCGGTATATATAATACTTTTGACCCCATATAAGTAGTGCCTCCAAGTCTTTAATGCAAAAACAACCGCACCTAATTCCAAATCATGCGTCGTATAATTTTGTTCGTGAATCTTCAATTGTCTAGACGCATAAGCAATCACCTTCGTTCGTTGCATTAATACACAACCGAGACCTTGCTTTGATGCGTCACAATAAATCACAAAATCATCATTCCCTTCAGGCAATGACAATATAGGTGCCGTAGTTAGCTTTTTCTTCAATAACTGAAATGCTTTCTCTTGTTCATCATTCCATTCAAATTTCTTCCCTTTATGCGTTAATGCAGTCAAGGGTTTTGCTATTCTGGAAAAGTCTTGGATGAACCTTCTGTAGTAACCAGCTAGTCCTAAAAACTGGCGTACGTGTTTCGGAGTTTTCGGTGTTTCCCACTTTTCAACAGTTTCTATCTTTGCTGGATCCACCTTAATACCTTCTTTGTTCACTATGTGACCGAGGAATTGAACTTCTTCCAACCAAAATGCACACTTTGAAAACTTAGCGTACAATTCTTCCTTCCTCAATACTTCTAACACCTTTCTCAAATGTTCACCGTGTTCTTGGTCATTCTTTGAGTAAATAAGTATGTCATCAATGAAAACGATGACAAACTTGTCAAGGTATGGTCCACACACTCGGTTCATAAGGTCCATGAACACAGCTGGTGCATTAGTTAAACCAAACGGCATGACCATAAACTCGTAATGACCGTAACGTGTTCTGAAAGCAGTCTTTGGAATATCATCTTCTTTCACCCGCATTTGATGATACCCGGAACGTAAGTCAATCTTTGAATAAACAGACGAGCCTTGTAGTTGATCAAATAAGTCGTCGATTCTCGGTAGTGGGTAGCGGTTCTTGATGGTAAGTTTGTTCAACTCTCGGTAGTCGATACACAACCTGAATGTACCATCTTTCTTCTTGACAAACAAAACAGGAGCTCCCCACGGTGATGTGCTTGGTCGAATGAAACCACGCTCTAAAAGTTCTTGTAATTGGCTTTGCAGTTCTTTCATCTCGCTGGGTGCAAGTCTGTAAGGAGCACGAGCTATTGGTGCAGCTCCTGGTACAAGATCTATTTGAAATTCAACGGATCGATGTGGGGGTAATCCCGGTAATTCTTTCGGAAATACATCGGGAAATTCTTTTGCAATGGGAACATCATTGATGCTCTTTTCTTCAGTTTGTACTTTCTCGACGTGTGCTAGAACAGCATAGCAACCTTTTCTTATTAGTTTTTGTGCCTTCAAATTACTAATAAGATGTAGCTTCGTGTTGCCCTTTTCTCCGTACACCATTAAGGGTTTTCCTTTTTCTCGTATAATGCGAATTGCATTTTTGTAACAGACGATCTCTGCTTTCACTTCTTTCAACCAGTCCATACCGATTATCACATCAAAACTCCCTAACTCTACTGGTATCAAATCAATCTTAAATGTTTCGCTAACCAGTTTAATTTCTCGATTCCGACATATATTATCTGCTGAAATTAATTTACCATTTGCTAATTCGAGTAAAAATTTACTATCCAAAGGCGTCAATGGACAACTTAATTTAGCACAAAAATCTCTACTCATATAGCTTCTATCCGCACCCGAATCAAATAAAACGTAAGCAGATTTATTGTCAATAAGAAACGTACCCGTAACAAGCTCCGGGTCTTCCTGTGCCTCTGCCGCATTAATATTGAAAACTCTTCCACGACCTTGTCCATTCGTGTTCTCCTGGTTCGGGCAATTTCTAATAATGTGGCCCGGTTTTCCACATTTATAACAAACTACATTGGCATAACTTGCTCCGACACTACTTGCTCCGCCATTACTCGTTCCGACACCATTTGTTCCTTTCGTTCTATTAACCCCTGGTCCGTAGACCTCACACTTCGCCGCGCTATGACCATTTCTTTTACACTTGTTGCAAAATTTGGTGCAGAACCCCGAGTGATTCTTTTCACACCTTTGGCATAGCTGCTTCTGATTGTTGTTGTTGTTGCGGTTATTATTGTTGTTAGGATGATTGTTGTAGTTGCTGTTGTTGTTGTTGTTGTTGTTGTTGGGCCGTTTGTTGTAGTTGCGATTGTTGGGATAATTGTTGCGATTATTGTTGTAATTACTGTTGTTGCTGTATTGGCGATTCTTATCACCGTTTTCCTCCCACTTTCTTTTGACTTGCTTCACATTGGCCTCTTCAGCAGTCTGTTCTTTAATTCTTTCTTCAATCTGGTTCACTAGTTTGTGAGCCATTCTACATGCCTGTTGTATGGAGGCGGGCTCGTGTGAACTTATATCTTCTTGGATTCTTTCCGGTAATCCTTTCACAAACGCGTCGATCTTCTCTTCCTCATCTTCGAACGCTCCCGGACACAATAGGCACAATTCTGTGAATCGTCTTTCGTACGTGGTAATATCAAATCCTTGGGTTCGTAACCCTCTAAGTTCTGTCTTGAGCTTATTGACCTCGGTTCTGGGACGGTACTTCTCGTTCATCAAGTGCTTGAATGCTGACCACGGTAGTGCGTACGCATCATCTTGTCCCACTTGCTCTAGATAGGTATTCCACCATGTTAACGCAGAACCTGTGAAGGTATGCGTAGCGTACTTCACTTTGTCCTCTTCAGTACACTTACTTATGGCAAACACCGATTCAACCTTCTCGGTCCACCGTTTCAATCCGATCGGTCCTTCGGTTCCATCAAATTCCAAAGGTTTGCAGGCAGTGAATTCTTTGTAGGTGCATCCTACACGATTTCCTGTCCTGCCAGATCCAAGGTTATTGTTGGTATATAGCGCAGCCTGTACTGCGGCTATGTTTGAAGCTAGAAAAGTACGGAATTCCTCTTCATTCATATTCACGGTGTGTCGAGTAGTCGGTGCCATTTCCTTCAAAATAGTCAAATGGAACAAGTTAATCATACAGAATATTAAGAGTAGTTAATAGTATTTCGTAGCATAATATGAACTCATTTATAAAAGCTTTTTCTTCATATTAGCGTTTTATAAGTTTAAATTCGGGTAGTACCTACCCGTTAAGTTCATACTTAGTAGCTAATATACAATTCAACTACTACAATTCTATATGAAAAACTGATTATAATAATATTTCGCGTTCAAACTTTTATACAATATTTTACAAACCTTCAATACCGCTTATTTTACATAAAGCATGAAATATAGCACACAATAACTTTGATACAAGATAGTTGTGAAGATAATTCTAGCTAGTACACAAGTCGTTCAGCAAAGGCAATAAAGACACGTAATTCATACGTCCAGAAACAAGTCATGCATTCTGGTTTTACTAGGACTACTTCCCATCCTTGGTCTTGTGGAACATAACCGTTATGGCCGTTGATAAGACAGCGTGTTGTAACGTCGTCAAAGGAACGAGGGTTACGTAATGACCAACAGTCTCGTAATAACCTAAAAACCTCATTTCTTACCCCAATTACCGACTCCGTCACTTGAGGGAACGTTTTGTTTAATAGTTGTAGCCCGATGTTCTTGTTCTCACTTTGGTGAGAAGCGAACATTACTAACCCGTAAGCATAACATGCTTCTTTATGTTGCATGTTAGCCGCTTTTTCTAAATCACGAAGTCCTATATTTGGATATACTGAGTCAAAATAATTTCTTAACCCGTTGCGTAAAATAGCATTTGGGTTCCCCGCAATATATGCGTCAAAGTAAACACATCGTAACTTATGGATTTCCCAATGTGATATCCCCCATCTTCCGAACGAAAGCCTTTTATAAACCAAATCATTCTTGGAACGTTCTTCGAATGTCTTACAAACTGATCTCGCCTTAAATAGTTGTGCCGAGGAATTCTGACCGACTCTAGACAAGATTTCATCAATCATGTCTCCGGGTAGGTCTCTTAAAATATTGGGTTGTCTATCCATTTTGTGTTTTTATACTGTAAAATAGACAAAAGTTAGATTCATAAAAAAAAATACATATTAATACAAGCAATTTTTACATATATCATAAAGCATAAGCACACTATATTACATATATTACACCACACGAATACAACTATCTTATTCCGACTCGCTTGTTTCTTCTTCTTCGGTTTTGGTTCGTTTTGCCAAGTTTCTAGGGATATATGATGTTCCCCTAATACGAGCCGTAATTTTCCACATTGGTTTAGAAAAACCTGGTGGTTTAGAGGTTCCCGGGTCATTGTTACAACTTAAGGACTTCGGGGGTTGACGATACATATAAAGTTCATCGGGGTTGGAATTAGATTTCTCTATTTTTATGCCCTTTCCCTTATTATTTTCTTTTGCCTTTTTAAATTCAGTTGGGGTAATTTCTATAACATCATCGGAATTCTCGTCGGAATCCGATTCATCGGAGAATTGGTAATCCTCCCAATATTTTGCTTCCTTGGCGGAAACACCATTGACCATAATTAACCTTGGTCGGTTGGTTGAGGATTCTCTTTTACTTAACCGTTTTATTATTTCCCCCACCGGTTCCGATTCTTCTTCCGGTTCCGATTCTTCTTCCGGTTCCGACTCTTCTTCCGGTTCCTCTTCGGGAACTTGTGAATCAGTCCACGAATCATTCCAATTTACATTTGACTCTTCATTATTATTAGGTGAGTCAATGGGACTTGTTCTAGAGGTAGACATCTATCACATAATATCAAACACGTTAAGAGATTAATATATCACATAATATTCATATGTTAAAAATATATAGTTTCCAACAAAAATGTTAAGCAATCATTTTTAAAGAAAACACGGTCGAAGTCCAGACTCACTAATGCATCCTAACAAACTCGATAAGACACACTAATGCAAATTTTATGGTTCTCTAAGACCAACGCTCGGATACCAACTGAAATGTCCCGTTCTTATTGATTAAAAACGTTCCATATTAATTGATTTCGTTGCGAGGTTTTGACCTCTATATGAGACGTTTTTCAAAGACTGCATTCATTTTAAAACAAACCATAACCTTTATTTCATCAATAAAGGTTTAAAAAGCTTTACGTAGATTATCAAATAATGATAATCTAAAATATCCTGTTTACACACGACCATTACATAATGGTTTACAATACAAATATGTTACAACAAAATAAGTTTCTTGAATGCAGTTTTTACACAATATCATACAAGCATGGACTCCAAATCTCGTCCTTATTTAAGTATGCGACAGCGGAAGCTCTTAATAATCACCTGAGAATAAACATGCTTAAAACGTCAACAAAAATGTTGGTGAGTTATAGGTTTAACCTATATATATCAAATCATAATAATAGACCACAAGATTTCATATTTCAATACACATCCCATACATAGAGATAAAAATCATTCATATGGTGAACACCTGGTAACCGACAATAACAAGATGCATATATAAGAATATCCCCATCATTCCGGGACACCCTTCGGATATGATATAATTTCGAAGTACTAAAGCATCCGGTACTTTGGATGGGGTTTGTTAGGCCCAATAGATCTATCTTTAGGATTCGCGTCAATTAGGGTGTCTGTTCCCTAATTCTTAGATTACCAGACTTAATAAAAAGGGGCATATTCGATTTCGATAATTCAA
Organism: Rutidosis leptorrhynchoides; assembly: GCF_046630445.1. Taxonomy (NCBI): domain Eukaryota; kingdom Viridiplantae; phylum Streptophyta; class Magnoliopsida; order Asterales; family Asteraceae; genus Rutidosis; species Rutidosis leptorrhynchoides. The sequence continues at coordinate 475,817,962 of NC_092335.1, forward strand.
CCATAGAATGTAGTTTCACGTACTTGTGTCTATTTTGTAAATCATTTATAAAACCTGCATGTATTCTCATCCCAAAAATATTAGATTTTAAAAATGGGACTATAACTCACTTTCACAGATTTTTTTACTTCGTCGGGAAGTAAGACTTGGCCACTGGTTGATTCACGAACCTATAACAATATATACATATATATCAAAGTATGTTCAAAATATATTTACAATACTTTTAATATATTTTGATGTTTTAAGTTTATTAAGTCAGCTGTCCTCGTTAGTAACCTACAACTAGTTGTCCACAGTTAGATGTACAGAAATAAATCGATAAATATTATCTTGAATCAATCCACGACCCAGTGTATACGTATCTCAGTATTGATCACAACTCAAACTATATATATTTTGGAATCAACCTCAACCCTGTATAGCTAACTCCAACATTCACATATAGAGTGTCTATGGTTGTTCCGAAATATATATAGATGTGTCGACATGATAGGTCGAAACATTGTATACGTGTCTATGGTATCTCAAGATTACATAATATACAATACAAGTTGATTAAGTTATGGTTGGAATAGATTTGTTACCAATTTTCACGTAGCTAAAATGAGAAAAATTATCCAATCTTGTTTTACCCATAACTTCTTCATTTTAAATCCGTTTTGAGTGAATCAAATTGCTATGGTTTCATATTGAACTCTATTTTATGAATCTAAACAGAAAAAGTATATGTTTATAGTCGGAAAAATAAGTTACAAGTCGTTTTTTTAAAGGTAGTCATTTCAGTCGAAAGAACGACGTCTAGATGACCATTTTAGAAAACATACTTCCACTTTGAGTTTAACCATAATTTTTGGATATAGTTTCATGTTCATAATAAAAATCATTTTCTCAGAATAACAACTTTTAAATCAAAGTTTATCATAGTTTTTAATTAACTAACCCAAAACAGCCCGCGGTGTTACTACGACGGCGTAAATCCGGTTTTACGGTGTTTTTCGTGTTTCCAGGTTTTAAATCATTAAGTTAGCATATCATATAGATATATAACATGTGTTTAGTTGATTTTAAAAGTCAAGTTAGAAGGATTAACTTTTGTTTGCGAACAAGTTTAGAATTAACTAAACTATGTTCTAGTGATTACAAGTTTAAACCTTCGAATAAGATAGCTTTATATGTATGAATCGAATGATGTTATGAATATCATTACTACCTTAAGTTCCTTGGATAAACCTACTGGAAAATAGAAAAATGGATCTAGCTTCAATGGATCCTTGGATGGCTCGAAGTTCTTGAAGCAGAATCATAACACGAAAACAAGTTCAAGTAAGATCATCACTTGAAATAAGATTGTTATAGTTATAGAAATTGAACCAAAGTTTGAATATGATTATTACCTTGTATTAGAATGATAACCTACTGTAAGAAACAAAGATTTCTTGAGGTTGGATGATCACCTTACAAGATTGGAAGTGAGCTAGCAAACTTGAAAGTATTCTTGATTTTATGAAACTAGAACTTTTGGAATTTATGAAGAACACTTAGAACTTGAAGATAGAACTTGAGAGAGATCAATTAGATGAAGAAAATTGAAGAATGAAAGTGTTTGTAGGTGTTTTTGTTCGTTGGTGTATGGATTAGATATAAAGGATATGTAATTTTGTTTTCATGTAAATAAGTCATGAATGATTACTCATATTTTTGTAATTTTATGAGATATTTCATGCTAGTTGCCAAATGATGGTTCCCACATGTGTTAGGTGACTCACATGGGCTGCTAAGAGCTGATCATTGGAGTGTATATACCAATAGTACATACATCTAAAAGCTGTGTATTGTACGAGTACGAATACGGGTGCATACGAGTAGAATTGTTGATGAAACTGAACGAGGATGTAATTGTAAGCATTTTTGTTAAGTAGAAGTATTTTGATAAGTGTATTTAAGTCTTTCAAAAGTGTATAAATACATATTAAAACACTACATGTATATACATTTTAACTGAGTCGTTAAGTCATCGTTAGTCGTTACATGTAAGTGTTGTTTTGAAACTTTTAGGTTAACGATCTTGTTAAATGTTGTTAACCCAATGTTTATAATATCAAATGAGATTTTAAATTATTATATTATCATGATATTATCATGTATGAATATCTCTTAATATGATATATATACATTAAATGTCTTTACAACGATAATCGTTACATATATGTCTCGTTTAAAAATCATTAAGTTAGTAGTCTTATTTTTACATATGTAGTTCATTGTTAATATACTTAATGATATGTTTACTTATCATAGTATCAGGTTAACTATATATATATCCATATATATGTCATCATATAGTTGTTACAAGTTTTAACGTTCGTGAATCACCGGTCAACTTGGGTGGTCAATTGTCTATATGAAACATATTTCAATTAATCAAGTATTAACAAGTTTGATTGCTTAACATGTTGGAAACATTTAATCATGTAAATATCAATCTCAATTAATATATATAAACATGGAAAAGTTCGGGTCACTACACTATGTGACCGAGGAATTGAACTTCTTCCAACCAAAATGCACACTTTGAAAACTTAGCCTACAATTCTTCCTTCCTCAATACTTCTAACACCTTTCTCAAATGTTCACCGTGTTCTTGGTCATTCTTTGAGTAAATAAGTATGTCATCAATGAAAACAATGACAAACTTGTCAAGGTATGGTCCACACACTCGGTTCATAAGGTCCATGAACACAGCTGGTGCATTAGTTAAACCAAACGGCATGACCATAAACTCGTAATGACTGTAACGTGTTCTGAAAGCAGTCTTTGGAATATCATCTTCTTTCACCCGCATTTGATGATACCCAGAACGTAAGTCAATCTATGAATAAACAGACGAGCCTTGTAGTTGATCAAATAAGTCATCGATTCTCGGTAGTGGGTAGCGGTTCTTGATGGTAAGTTTGTTCAACTCTCGGTAGTCGATACACAACCTGAATGTACCATCTTTCTTCTTGACAAATAAAACAGGAGCTCCCCACGGTGATGTGCTTGGTCGAATGAAACCACGCTCTAAAAGTTCTTGTAATTGGCTTTGCAGTTCTTTCATCTCGCTGGGTGCGAGTCTGTAAGGAGCATGAGCTATTGGTGCAGCTCCTGGTACAAGATCTATTTGAAATTCAACGGATCGATGTGGGGGTAATCCCGGTAATTCTTTCGGAAATACATCGGGAAATTCTTTTGCAATGGGAACATCATTGATGCTCTTTTCTTCAGTTTGTACTTTCTCGACGTGTGCTAGAACAGCATAGCAACCTTTTCTTATTAGTTTTTGTGCCTTCAAATTACTAATAAGATGTAGCTTCGTGTTGCCCTTTTCTCCGTACACCATTAAGGGTTTTCCTTTTTCTCGTATAATGCGAATTGCATTTTTGTAACAAATGATCTCTGCTTTCACTTCTTTCAACCAGTCCATACCGATTATCACATCAAAACTCCCTAACTCTACTGGTATCAAATCAATCTTAAATGTTTCGCTAACCAGTTTAATTTCTCGATTCCGACATATATTATCTGCTGAAATTAATTTACCATTTGCTAATTCGAGTAAAAATTTACTATCCAAAGGCGTCAATGGACAACTTAATTTAGTACAAAAATCTCTACTCATATAGCTTCTATCCACACCCGAATCAAATAAAACGTAAGCAGATTTATTGTCAATAAGAAACGTACCCGTAACAAGCTCCGGGTCTTCCTGTGCCTCTGCCGCATTAATATTGAAAACTCTTACGTGGCCTTGTCCATTCGTGTTCTCCTGGTTCGGGCAATTTCTAATGATGTGGCCCTGTTTTCCACATTTATAACAAACTACATTGGCATAACTTGCTCCGACACTACTTGCTCCGCCATTACTCGTTCCGACACCATTTGTTCCTTTCGTTCTATTAACCCCTGGTCCGTAGACCTCACACTTCGCCGCGCTATGACCATTTCTTTTACACTTGTTGCAAAATTTGGTGCAGAACCCTGAGTGATACTTTTCACACCTTTGGCATAGCTGCTTCTGATTGTTGTTGTTGTTGCGGTTATTATTGTTGTTGGGATGATTGTTGTAATTGCTGTTGTTGTTGTTGTTGTTGTTGTTGTTGTTGTTGTTGGGCCGTTTGTTGTAGTTGCGATTGATGTTGCGATTGCTGGGATAATTGTTGCGATTATTGTTGTAATTGCTGTTGTTGTTGTATTGGTGATTCTTATCACCGTTTTCCTCCCACTTTCTTTTGACTTGCTTCACATTGGTCTCTTCAGCAGTCTGTTCTTTAATTCTTTCTTCAATCTGGTTCACTAGTTTGTGAGCCATTCTACATGCCTGTTGTATGGAGGCGGGCTCGTGTGAACTTATATCTTCTTGGATTCTTTCCGGTAATCCTTTCACAAACGCGTCGATCTTCTCTTCCTCATCTTCGAATGCTCCCGGACACAATAGGCACAATTCTGTGAATCGTATTTCGTACGTGGTAATATCAAATCCTTGGGTTCATAACCTTCTAAGTTCTGTCTTGAGCTTATTGACCTCGGTTCTGGGACGGTACTTCTCGTTCATCAAGTGCTTGAATGCTGACCACGGTAGTGCGTACGCATCGTCTTGTCCCACTTGCTCTAGATAGGTATTCCACCATGTTAACGCAGAACCTGTGAAGGTATGCGTAGCGTACTTCACTTTGTCCTCTTCAGTACACTTACTTATGGCAAACACCGATTCGACCTTCTCGGTCCACCGTTTCAATTCGATCGGTCCTTCGGTTCCATCAAATTCCAAAGGTTTGCAGGCAGTGAATTCTTTGTAGGTGCATCCTACACGATTTCCTGTACTGCTAGATCCAAGGTTATTGTTGGTATGTAGCACAGCCTGTACTGCGGCTATGTTTGAAGCTAGAAAAGTACGGAATTCCTCTTCATTCATATTCACGGTGTGTCGAGTAGTCGGTGCCATTTCCTTCAAAATAGTCAAATGGAACAAGTTAATCATACAGAATATTAAGAGTAGTTAATAGTATTTCGTAGCATAATATGAACTCATTTATAAAAGCTTTTTCTTCATATTAGCGTTTTATAAGTTTAAATTCGGGTAGTACCTACCCATTAAGTTCATACTTAGTAGCTAATATACAATTCAACTACTACAATTATATATGAAAAACTGATTATAATAATATTTCGCGTTCAAACTTTTACACAATATTTTACAAACTTACAATACCGCTTATTTTACATATAGCATGAAATATAGCACACAATAAATTTGATACAAGATGGTTGTGAAGATAATTCTAGCTACTACACAAGTCGTTCAGCAAAGGCAATAAAGAAACGTAATTCATACGTCCAGAAACAAGTCATGCATTCTGGTTTTACTAGGATTACTTCCCATCCTTGGTCTTGTGGAACATAACCGTTATGGTCGTTGATAAGACAGCGTGTTGTAACGTCGTCAAAGGGACGAGGGTTACGTAATGTCCAACAGTCCCGTAACAATCTAAAAACCTCATTTCTTACCCCAATTACCGACTCTGTCACTTGTGGGAATGTTTTGTTTAATAGTTGTAGCCCGATGTTCTTGTTCTCACTTTGGTGAGAAGCGAACATTACTAATCCGTAAGCATAACATGCTTCTTTATGTTGCATGTTAGCCGCTTTTTCTAAATCACGAAGTCCAATATTCGGATATATTGAGTCAAAATAATTTCTTAACCCATTGCGTAAAATAGCATTTGGGTTCCCCGCAATATATGCGTCAAAGTAAACACATCGTAACTTATGGATTTCCCAATGTGATATCCCCCATCTTTTGAACGAAAGCCTTTTATAAACCAAGGCATTCTTGGAACGTTCTTCGAATGTCTTACAAACTGATCTCGCCTTAAATAGTTGTGCCGAAGAATTCTGACCGACTCTAGACAAGATTTCATCAATCATGTCTCCGGGTAGGTCTCTTAAAATATTGGGTTGTCTATCCATTTTGTGTTTTTATACTGTAAAATAGACAAGAGTTAGATTCATAAAAAAAAATACTTATTAATACAAGCAATTTTTACATATATCATAAAGCATAAGCACACTATATTACATATATTACACCACACGAATACAACTATCTTATTCCGACTCGCTTGTTTCTTCTTCTTCGGTTTTGGTTCGTTTTGCCAAGTTTCTAGGGATATATGATGTTCCCCTAATACGAGCCGTAATTTTCCACATTGGTTTAGAAAAACCTGGTGGTTTAGAGGTTCCCGGGTCATTGTTACAACTTAAGGACTTCGGGGGTTGACGATACATATAAAGTTCATCGGGGTTGGAATTAGATTTCTCTATTTTTATGCCCTTTCCCTTATTATTTTCTTTTACCTTTTTAAATTCAGTTGGGGTAATTTCTATAACATCATCGGAATTCTCGTCGGAATCCGATTCATCGGAGAATTGGTAATCCTCCCAATATTTTGCTTCCTTGGCGGAAACACCATTGACCATAATTAACCTTGGTCGGTTGGTTGAGGATTTTCTTTTACTTAACCGTTTTATTATTTCCCCCACCGGTTCTATTTCTTCATCCGGTTCCTCCTCTTCCGGTTCTGATTCTTCTTCCGGTTCAGACTCTTCTTCCGGTTCCTCTTCGGGAACTTGTGAATCAGTCCATGAATCATTCCAATTTACATTTGACTCTTCATTATTATTAGGTGAGTCAATGGGACTTGTTCTAGAGGTAGACATCTATCACATAATATCAAACGCGTTAAGAGATTAATATATCACATAATATTCACGTGTTAAAAATATATAGTTTCCAACAAAATTTGTTAAGCAATCATTTTTCAAGTAAACATGGTCGAAGTCCAGACTCTCTAATGCATCCTAACAATCTCGATAAGACACACTAATGCAAAATTCTGGTTCTCTAAGACCAACGCTCGGATACCAACTGAAATGTCCCATTCTTATTGATTAAAAACGTTCCATATTAATTGATTTCGTTGCGAGGTTTTGACCTCTATATGAGACGTTTTTCAAAGACTGCATTCATTTTAAAACAAACCATAACCTTTATTTCATCAATAAAGGTTTAAAAAGCTTTACGTAGATTATCAAATAATGATAATCTAAAATATCCTGTTTACACACGACCATTACATAATGGTTTACAATACAAATATGTTGTAACAAAATAAGTTTCTTGAATGCAGTTTTTACACAATATCATACAAGCATGGACTCCAAATCTTGTCCTTATTTAAGTATGCGACAGCGGAAGCTCTTAATAATCACCTGAGAATAAACATGCTTAAAACGTCAACAAAAATGTTGGTGAGTTATAGGTTTAACCTATATATATCAAATCGTAACAATAGACCACAAGATTTCATATTTCAATACACATCCCATACATAGAGATAAAAATCATTCATATGGTGAACACCTGGTAACCGACACTCACAATATACATATAGGAATATCCCCATCATTCCGGGATCCTCCTTCGGACATGATATAAATTTCGAAGTACTAAAGCATCCGTTACTTTGGATGGGGCTTGTCGGGCCCGATAGATCTATCTTTAGAGTTCGCGTCAATTAGGGTGTCTGTTCCCTAATTCTTAGATTACCAGACTATATAAAAAGGGGCATATTCGATTTCGATCATTCAACCATATAATGTAGTTTCAATCACTTGTGTCCATTTCGTAAAACATTTATAAAAACAGCGCATGCATTCTCAGTCCCAAAAATATATATTGCAAAAGCATTTAAAAAGGGAACAAATGAAACTCACTTTCACAGATTTTTACTTCGTCGGGAAGTAAGACTTGACCACTGGTTGATTCACGAACCTATAACAATATATACATATATATCAAAGTATGTTTAAAATATATTTACAACACTTTTAATATATTTTGATGTTTTAAGTTTATTAAGTCAGCTGTCCTCGTTAGTAACCTACAACTAGTTGTCCACAGTTAGATATACAGAAATAAATAGATAAATATTATCTTGAATCAATCCACGACCCAGTGTATACGTATCTCAGTATTGATCACAACTCAAACTATACATATTTTGGAATCAACCTCAACCCTGTATAGCTAACTCCAACATTCACATATAGAGTGTCTATGGTTGTTTCGAAATATATATAGATGTGTCGACATGATAGGTTAAAACATTGTATACGTGTCTATGGTATCTCAAGATTACATAATATATAATACAAGTTGATTAAGTTATGGTTGGAATATATTTGTTACCAATTTTCACGTAGCTAAAATGAGAAAAATTATCCAATCTTGTTTTACCCATAACTTCTTCATTTTAAATCCGTTTTGAGTGAATCAAATTGCTATGGTTTCATATTGAACTCTATTTTATGAATCTAAACAGAAAAAGTATAGGTTTATAGTCGGAAAAATAAGTTACAAGTCGTTTTTGTAAAGGTAGTCATTTCAGTCGAAAGAACGACGTCTAGATGACCATTTTAGAAAACATACTTCCACTTTGAGTTTAACCATAATTTTTGGATATAGTTTCATGTTCATAATAAAAATCATTTTCTCAGAATAACAACTTTTAAATCAAAGTTTATCATAGTTTTTAATTAACTAACCCAAAACAGCCCGCGGTGTTACTACGACGGCGTAAATCCGGTTTTACGGTGTTTTTCGTGTTTCCAGGTTTTAAATCATTAAGTTAGCATATCATATAGATATAGAACATGTGTTTAGTTGATTTTAAAAGTCAAGTTAGAAGGATTAACTTTTGTTTGCGAACAAGTTTAGAATTAACTAAACTATGTTCTAGTGATTACAAGTTTAAACCTTCGAATAAGATAGCTTTATATGTATGAATTGAATGATGTTATGAACATCATTACTACCTTAAGTTCCTTGGATAAACCTACTGGAAAAGAGAAAAATGGATCTAGCTTCAACGAATCCTTGGATGGCTCGAAGTTTTTGAAGCAGAATCATGACACGAAAACAAGTTCAAGTAAGATCATCACTTGAAATAAGATTGTTATAGTTATAGAAATTGAACCAAAGTTCGAATATGATTATTACCTTGTATTAGAATGATAACCTACTGTAAAAAACAAAGATTTCTTGAGGTTGGATGATCACCTTACAAGATTGGAAGTGAGCTAGCAAACTTGAAAGTATTCTTGATTTTTTGAAACTAGAACTTTTGGAATTTATGAAGAACACTTAGAACTTGAAGATAGAACTTGAGAGAGATCAATTAGATGAAGAAAATTGAAGAATGAAAGTGTTTGTAGGTGTTTTTGGTCGTTGGTGTATGGATTAGATATAAAGGATATGTAATTTTGTTTTCATGTAAATAAGTCATGAATGATTACTCATATTTTTGTAATTTTATGAGATATTTCATGCTAGTTGCCAAATGATGGCTCCCACATGTGTTAGGTGACTCACATGGGCTGCTAAGAGCTGATCATTGGAGTGTATATACCAATAGTACATACATCTAAAAGCTGTGTATTGTACGAGTACGAATACGGATGCATACGAGTAGAATTGTTGATGAAACTGAACGAGGATGTAATTGTAAGCATTTTTGTTAAGTAGAAGTATTTTGATAAGTGTCTTGAAGTCTTTCAAAAGTGTATGAATACATATTAAAACACTACATGTATATACATTTTAACTGAGTCATTAAGTCATCGTTAGCCGTTACATGTAAGTGTTGTTTTGAAACCTTTAGGTTAACGATCTTGTTAAATGTTGTTAACCCAATGTTTATAATATCAAATGAGATTTTAAATTATTATATTATCATGATATTATGATGTACGAATATCTCTTAATATGATATATGTACATTAAATGTCGTTACAACGATAATCGTTACATATATGTCTCGTTTCAAAATCATTAAGTTAGTAGTCTTGTTTTTACATATGTAGTTCATTATTAATATACTTAATGATATGTTTACTTATCATAATATCATGTTAACTATATATATAACCATATATATGTCATCATATAGTTTTTACAAGTTTTAACGTTCGTGAATCACCGGTCAACTTGGGTGGTCAATTGTCTATATGAAACATATTTCAATTAATCAAGTCTTAACAAGTTTGATTGCTTAACATGTTGGAAACATTTAATCATGTAAATATCAATCTCAATTAATATATATAAACATGGAAAAGTTCGGGTCACTACACGCGGGTTCGTGTCTTGTTCGGGACAATACTTTTTACAAAAAGCTTTAAAGGGTATATTTTGTTTACTTCTATTTCAATTATTATTATTATTATTATTATTATTATTATTATTATTATTATTATTATTATTATTATCATCATATTACTATTATGTAACATCCTTAAGTATTATTAAAGTTATTATTAGTTTATTAAAATTAATATAAGTATTATTATGATTAGGATTATTATTATTATTATTAAGTAAATAATACAAACTATTATTATAAAGATTACCATTATTATTAAAAAAATATTATTTTTATGAAAACTATCCTTTTATCTTATCGTTATTATCTTTTCATCAAAATATATTATTATTACTATCATTATTATTATTAGCATTATTATTATTATCCTTATTCTAATAATATTATTAACTGTTATTTTGCAAATAAATGAAATTTATATAAAAATGTATTATTTACATAAGTATACCAATATTAGTTAATTATATGTTTTAACTAATATTATTTACATTAATATAACGTTAATTAAATTATATATCAAATAACTATTATAACATATTATGAACATTAACAAAAGTATATATATAAGGATAATAATATTAATACATAATAAATACATATAAATTGTTCGATTACGATTATATGTTTTAATATATAAATGAATGATATAGGTTCGTGAATCCGAGGCCAACCCTACACTTGTTCAATATCGTCATATGTATTTTTACTACAAAATACAATAGGTGAGTTTCATTATTCCCCTTTTATATATTTTTTGGCTGAGAATACATGCGCTGTTTTATAAACTGTTTTACGAAATGGACACAAGTACTTAAACTATATTCTATGGTTGGATTATGAACACCGAATATCGCTCCTTTTTAGCTTGGTAGCCTAAGAATTAGGGAAATAGCCCCTAATTGACGCGAATCCTAAAGATAGATCTATAGACCATGACACGTCCCATTCGGGTTACGAATGCTTTAGTACTTCGATTGATATATACTGATTGCGACTGCCGGTATATTGTATGCAGATTGCTAAATGCCTGTATGCTGGGGATATTCTATATGCATCCTGTTAGTTCGGTTACCAAGTGTTCACCATATGAATGATTTTATCTTTATGCAGATTGCGAAATGCCTGTATATTGATTATGGAATTGAAAATGAAAATGAAATCTTGTGTTCTATTAAAACTTATGGAAATGATTGTTTATGATAAACTAATGAACTCACCAACCTTTAGGTTGACACTTTAAGCATGTTTATTCTCAGGTATGAAAGAAATCTTCCGCAGTGCATTTGCTCAAATTAAAGATATTACTTGGAGTCATTTGTGGCATATTTCAAAAAGACGTTGCATTCGAGTCGTGAGTTCAAAAAGATTATTATTAAGTTAATGATAGATTAAGTCATTTATAGTTTGGGATATATTGAATTGGTATGCATAATCGTTGATTATCATTGAAATGAAAGTTTGTCTTTTGAAAAACGAATGCAATGTTTGTAAAATGTATCATATAGAGGTCTGTACCTCGCAATGGGACCAGATGTTGAAGTGTTCGTCCAGATGGTTTAGGACGGGCCTTTACAATCATGACTATAATTACTATCATTATTAAGTATTATTACTATTATTATTATTATAAAAATACAACTTTTTATTTATTATTAATATTATTTTACCAAATAAATATTAGTTACATAAAAATATATTTAATACATATAACATAACTATATTAATATCTTTATAATAAATACTAATTATTTATCTAAAGTATATAAAATAAATATAGTTAATTAAGTTATTAATGAAACATATAATGTACTAAAATAACAATTAATACTAATATATAAATTTGTTCGATTACGATTATATGTGTTAATATATATACTTGATATAGGTTCGTGAATTCGAGGCCAACCCTGCAATTATTCAGTTCCGTCATATGAATATTTTTACTACAAAATATCGTATGGTGAGTTTCATTGCTCCCTTTTTACTAAATGCTTTTGCAATAAATATTTTGGCCTGAGAATACATGCACTGCTTTTATAACTGTTTTACAAAATAAACACAAGTACTTAAAACTACATTCTATGGTTGGATTACGAATACCGAATATTCCCCTTTTAGCTTGGTAGCCTAAGAATTAGGGAAATGGCCCCTAATTGACGCAAATCCTAAAGATAGATCTATGGGCTTTGACACGCCCCAGTCAGTCATATGAACTGCTTTAGTACTTCGAGGATTATACGAAATAGATGAGAGGTTCTATATTTATCATACTGATTCTATATGCCTGTATATTTTGGGGATATTCTATATGCATTTTGTTAATGTCGGTTACCAGGTGTTCATCGTATGAATGGATTTTATAGCAGTGAGCAGACCTGCACTTTGTACGAAAATGAAATCTTGTGGTCTATTAAAATTATTGAAATGATTGTTTATGATAAACCTATGAACTCACCAACCTTTTGGTTGACACTTTTAAGCATGTTTATTCTCAGGTACGAAAGAAATCTTCCGTTGTGCATTTGCTCATTTTAAAGATATTACTTGGAGTCGTTCATAACATATTTCAAAAGACGTTGCATTCAAATCATTCGAGTTCAAAAAGATGGTTATTAAGTAAATGATAGATTAGTCATTCATATTACGAGAATCAGATATCATTTGTATCAAAAGGTTATATTTTGAAATGTGTTTGTCTTTTAAAAGAATGCAATGTTTGTAAATCGTATCATATAGAGGTCAGAACCTCGCAATGGGACTAGATGTTGAAGTGTTCGTCCAGGTGGAGTAGGACGGGCCTTTACAGAGTGGTGGGTTCCAGAAATGGCCTATAAAACTCGATCGTGTTCTGCTGAATTCTCACAACTTTTAATCTGTCAATTAATATATATATACTCCGTAATGAATTATTTATTTTATTATTTATATTATTATTATTATTATTATTATTATTATTATTAAAGATTATTATTATTAATCTTATGGTATTAATATTATTAGTATTATACATAAAATACTACGACGGAGTTGCGTTCGAGTGATTTCAAACCGGGTTTTCAAATGGGTTAGAGCTAAGAAAATTATGGGATTATAGCTATGGAAGTTATGGGTATTGTTCAGGGGTTTTGTTCGTGAGGCCAACCTAGCATTTATCATTTCCGTTGCGACTGCATACTTTCCTGCAATATTGAATCACAATATTGATACGCGAGTGATGGTCCCATTTTTATTATTTAATATTATTACTAGTATTATTAGTTTATTATTATTGTTATTATTATTATTATTATCTTTGTTATTATTATTATCAATATTAATATTTTCATTATTATTATTATCATTATTATTATTAATATTATAAATATGATTATAATATTAAAGATGATTAATGTTATGAAATATTAAGATGAATATGATTATAGTTATGATCATAAAAATAGTTAAAGTATTTATATATATAACTAAGAAGAAAAATCATTAGTACGATTATGATTACGATAATATAACATATGGTTAGGAATTTGAAGTTAGTATAATTAAATTATCAATGTAATTATAAAATCTAATGATTAAAAACTATAATTAAATTATGATTAAACAAAATATTATTATTATTATCAATATTATTATTATTATTATTATTATTATTATTATTATTATTATTATTATCATTATTTTTATCATTTAAAACTATCATTATTATTAAAATTTTCATTTTTATAAAAATTATCATTTTTATTAAATTATCATTATTATTAAAAGTATCATTTTATTATTATTATCATTATTACTATTATTTTTAACATTATTATTATTATTATTATTATCATCATTATTTTTATTATTTTTACTATCATTAATTTTATTATCATTATTATTATTAATTAACATTATTATTATTATTATGATTACAAATATAAAGATTATATATACAAATATTATTATGAAAATGATTAAGTTACAATTTAAAATAAATTATTAACATTATTATTATCATATTATTATAATTATTATTTTAACAAACAAATTATATTTATATAAAAATATATTTATTACATATATCATAACTATTACATACTATAATAAGGATACACATAATATATAAACACATTTTAAGATATTATATAAATATATATATATATATATATATATATATATATATATATATATATATATATATATATATATATATATATATATATATTAATTTTGAAACATTATATAATATTTCTAAACATTTACTTATAATATTTATAATAAAAGACATATATTATTTACTTTAATAAAAATTTAATATATAAATATTAATTATTTAATATATATAAAATAACTATATTTAACTTATTTATTAATATAACATTCGAATCATTAAATATAACAAGTATATATTAATAATATTAATATAAACTTGTTATATGTTTTAATATATATATATATATATATATATATATATATATATATATATATATATATATATATATAACTGATATAGGTTCGTGAATCTGGGGTCAACCCTGCACTTATTGAGTGTCGTCGTATGCATATTTACTACAAAATACAGTATCGTGAGTTTATTTGATCCCTTTTACTCTTTACATTTTTGGGCTGAGAATTCATGCAATGTTTTAATAACTGTTTTACAAAATTTATATGCGTGAGTTTCATTTGCTCCCTTTTGAAATGCTTTTACAATAAATATTTTTGGGCTGAGAATACATGAACTCCTTTTATAAATGTTTGACGAAATAGACACAAGTACTTAACTACATTCTATGATGGAATTGTTATACCGAATATCCCTGTTTTTGCTTGGTAACCTAAGAATTAGTATACGCTCTAATTGACGCGAATCCTAAAGATAGATCTATGGGCACTAACACCCCCCATTCTGGAAAATGGAATGCCTTAGTACTTCGATTATTATACAGATGATACTTGTATATACAAATGGTTATTTCTATACGATTGAGATATTCTATATGCATTTTTGTTAATTACCCACCCCAGATTTTGGTCGTCCCCATCACAAAATCCCCCAAAATGACATCTCACCTCTCCTATATTAAAAAAAACTCTGTTCATTCTTCTCCTCTTCCCTCTTCTGTCTACGTCTCTTTTCTAGATCTAGGGTTTCCTCATTCACCTCCAACTCATGCGAATTGATCCTTCGCTTCTTCGATTTCGTGGGTGAACCGTTATTTTCTCCAACGGTTTGGCTACGACGGTTCTGATTGAACCCTAGGGTATCACATTTCGTGGCTTTTTGTCTCAAAAATTATCATCTAACTTTACTAGGCAACTTATCATATGAATGATTTTTACAGATGGTTATTCCTGTATGTTTATGAAAATGAAATCTTGTGGTCTATTAAAAGTATTCAAAATTATTGTTTATGATAAACCTATAAACTCACCAACCTTTTGGTTGACACTTTTAAGCATGTTTATTCTCAGGTATGAAAGAAATCTTCCGCTGTGCATTTATTCATGTTAAAGATATTACTTGGAGTCGTTCATGGCATATTTCAAAAGACGTTGCATTCAAATAGTTTGAGTTCAAAAAGTTTGTTATTAAATAAATGACAGATTATTCATTTATATTTTGGGAAACATAGTTATCATTGATATAGAGTGGATGTATTTTGAAATGGTATGCATACCTATTAACTTTCGTTGAAATGAAATTTGTCTTTAAAATGAATGCAATGTTCACAAAACGTATCATATAGAGGTCAATACCTCGCAATGGGACCAGATGTTGATGTATTCGTTCATATGGATTTGGACGGGTCTCGACAGTTGGTATCAGAGCTGGTTTAACGTCGTTGGTGCGGGTTAGTCGTAGAGGGGGTTCTCACAGTGTTACCTGTGGCGAAGCATTGGCTCTTACCCCTTGCAATCCCTTATGAGGGTTGGCAGAAGCCGAGAGGCGGGCCCTAAAATCAGTATCTGAGGTACACTCAGTGGTCACCAAAGGACAGGCACTGGGTGGGACGTGTGGTGTCCCCAACTGTTTCACAGTTGGTATCAGAGAGTTGGTCTTAGCGAACCAGGTCTTGCATTAGTGTATCTAACCGGATATTGTTAGGATACATTAATGAGTCTGGACTTGGACCGTGTCTGCATGTTAAAAGTTTTGATTATCATTTCTTGTCAGAAATTACCTGCTTATCATTCTTAGTCTAGACATGTCTTACTGCATTTAGTGCATGGATAGTGTATAGACAAATCCATATCTTAGCATATCTGTTACAGTAAGCGTTGCCTGACATCTTCCGTAAATTCCTATGTAACTTATGGGATTTTGGTATTATATATACATATGTAAATTATGTATTGAAAAATACCCATCTAAGTCTTATAATCTATCTCATATCGAAAATTATTTCCCTGATCGTACAAGATGGATCCCGCAACTAGTTCGAGTTCCTCAGATTTTGACAGCTATTTCGATATGGATTTTCACTTGAGCTCCAAAAACAGTGTAACCAGAATGGATCAACCAATTTGCCATCATCAATTCTGGATGAATCAGGGATGGGTTCATAGTCGACTTAATCAATGGAGACGAGAAGAAGGCGATCCCTTCCATCCATCAAATTTCCCTCTTGGTGAAGAACCTGAAGCACTTACCGTCGAACCAATCCGGAACATCATTTTCACCCTCATTTCTAAAATAGCTCGCAACGATTACATAATATCGACTATTATAAATCTTATTCATCCCCTTATTCAAACCGCCAATCATCCCGGAGTAATAGAAGAAGTCAACGAGCTTCGCGCTCGAGTAGTGACTTTGGAGAGTATGATGCACAACTTGCAGGCATCACAGGCATCACCAGCATCAGCACCAATAGCACCAGTACCACCAACAACAACATCCGCATCACACATCTCAACATCCCAATCTGTACCTCGAGCATCAATATCATATGCCCCATAGATATCAAGGAATACCAACAACAATAAACGATGAAGTATTAATTCATAACCTCATTGGAGAAATATTCTGCGGCGATTATGTAATCTCTAAAGTTTTAGAGACTATTTAATCTAGTTCTAACCGTAAATCAGATGAGTGGAAGGATAGAAATGATAGAGAGTAGAGTAGAAACCCTGACAGGAATAGTGCGTGATTTACAAGCTAGACTTGTTATACAAGCATCACCAGCAGTACCACCAGCATCACCAGCAGTATCACTAGCACCAGCAACACCTGCATCACCACAAGCTCCTCAAGCTCCATAACCACCGCAGATATCAACACCACAATCACCAATGGGTATATTGTAATAATGAGTTATGATACATTAACTCGTTATTTCCGAAGAATTCATATGTATATTTTATATATATATGAATTTTGAAACCATAACATATCTTTTTGTACTAATCCATTATGTGTGAATTTATAAAGGGTAGATACTACTCAGTTAATTCATATTACTAATAGGCTATTATGTACATATTTCATTAACAACTTAACAATCGTTAACTATAATCTCTACTTAAGCTCAATAAATTCTATTTCATAGTAAACCAAGTGTATTATTCAAATACATGTTTGATTTTACACTTTCATAATCGATGTATTCGAAACTTTCTAGAAAACATCATTCGTGCCTTGTGAAGTTCACAAGAGTTCCACGGGCACCAACATCATTCACCATAGAATATCAATAAAAATGAATAATGAAGTATTAATTCATAATATCATTTACATGGGAGATATACTCCGTGAAGATTATGTAATTTCTAAAGTTTTGGAGATTATTCATTCTAGTTCCAATCGTAAACCAAATGAGTTTAATATAATATTAACTCATTAAATCTGTATTACATCTGAAGAAAATATACATTCATATATTTTCATAATAATTGTAATATAAAAATTCTTTTGTACAAACTATTAATTGTGGAAATATTTTAACGGGTAGGTAATACCCGAGAAATATTTAGATTTCACATTAATATGTTACACTGTACATTCTTTAATTCTGATTCAACAGTAATTAACTATCCTACTTACATCCACAGATATATGTATCCGTTCACCAATGAACAACCGTTTTCATACAAATTCAACTACATATTCTGATCAGAATCCAAGTCAAAATTTTAACCGGTGGCATCACTCTTAGATTCCTACATCTTTAAAAACCATACTTTGAATTCAAAATTGTACTAGAACATCACTTTTATTCATAAAACCCAGAAAAATATTCGTATCATTCAAAATTCTAGATGATTTCATCTTAAACATCATATGTATATTGACGAGTACAATCTGCGTTCAAACACTTCAAAATTCTTGAAAACACCTCGGATTGATAACCAATTATTCAGAAATGATAACATCGAGAATGCTGATGAAGCAGTAAAAGCTGTAGATGGTCTTAATGACAAAAAGCTTGATAACAAAGAATGGTGTGTTGGAAAAGCTCAAAAAAGATAAAATTTGGGACTGAAAAACGGATTGAGCAAACGATGAAGGAGACTGTGGATAAATCACAAGGACTAAACCTGTAAGAATCCATATGATTTAGTATCTGATGAAATCTTTAGCGAATACTTTGCTCCTTACTTATCTTAAATTCTTGCGAAAAAGTTTCTGCATCATCCTTTGATTCTAGATATTTTAAAATTCTAAAATATCATCGTATTTTCAATATAAATATCCTCGATATTTCTGAAGATATTTTCATAACTATTATTGTCCGAAATAATTTATCTCTTCGCACTATCTGTGTTACATCATAAAGGAAACTGTTTTAGTTTCTAACTTTCTGTAAAATTCGAGTTTAAATTATGAATGTTTCTGGAGATGTGTTGAAAATTGAAGCATGAGTTAGTCTAATATAATGACGCCTGGCCAACGTGGTTATATTACAGTGAGTCATGCTAAATTTCTAATGGAACGTGATGATGGTTCATAGACCATACCCTCATCATGTACCATGTTACACTACGCTTTCATTCTACTTAACCTCTAAACATATCAAGAAAATATATTCTTGATAGTTCTATCTTTTCTGTAATTTCTGGTAAGCTACAAATCAAATCGTGCTATTATATTTCCTTTCTGCTTAGAACAATATTTATGTTCATTCCAAATTTCATACCTACGAATTCAGGACTATTACTTGCTTTACTTAAAGTCGAGAAGAGAAAACAAAAGCATGAAGCTCCGAAATATAAGGGAAAATATAAGCACGATAACAATATAGAAATTACAAACCGTGTATATCAATACGTATAGCAACGTAAAGACACGGGAGAATTAAAAACACTATAACCCCAAGGTAATAGCAGAAGTAAATAGATTCCTCTGGTGGAAGATGAAAAAGAAGAATGACATATGCGATAGTTAGGAAAATATCAAGGATTAGAACTGGATTAAGCATTTTCATAATCTTTTGGAAGTATGAATTGAGGAAGAAGGTATAGGAGTGGTGAAAATAATCGAACGGAAGAGATTAATTTATAGTGAAATATCAGACAGAGCAATCGAGCCAGATTACTGCATTTAATCAAAGAGGATCCTAATTTCCTTAATTATCAAAGAATCAAATCTTATATAGATTTCGAAGATTTTCTTTAAATCCCTTAAATTCCGGAAATCAACCGTGACTGCGTCAAAGGTTAGGACGAACCTTTATTTTCTTGTTTCACTCTTTTGCGATAGCTTCACTAATACTCTTCAAGTAATCAAATTATTTTATCCATATTACTCTATGGTGATAAAAATCAAATTTTCCACTCGTATTCATCATGAAAACATTCTTGTTGTCAACCATGACGACCTCTGTCAAATTTTGGGACAAAATTTCTTTAACGGGTAGGTACTGTGATGACCGGGAAAATTTCGACTTATTTTTAACTCAAATCTATAAATGATTCAATAATTCTGACACGATAACCAAAGTCTGTTAAGTTGAGTCTCAAAAATTTTGAAATAATTTCATACATTCATTTTACCTCGACCAATACCGACGATTCACGAATAATTATATGTAAATAGATATGTATATATATATATATATATATATATATATATATATATATATATATATATATATATATATTATATCTTGAAAACGTTAACAAAGTATTAAATGTATAATGCTTTACATTAAACTTATTTGTTTCAATATATATTTAATATATTTATCTACGGAATTAAAAGATAATACCAAACGATTGAATTAGAAGATATTTTGTTTAGCATTTATCAATCCCATAAATATTGTGATATTGTTACGGGTCTCTGTTTTGAGGTCCACCTTGATTAAGAAATCTTCCCCTTTTTAAGCGAATTTGGAATAAATGGTAATGTAATCTACAAGTGAGAACAAAGTGTCAAATAACGGGAGATAGACAAAAGTTAGTGGAGATTCATGCTTATTTTCCAATGCATGCTTTACATTAATTTCCTCATGTCTCTTGACATGTTAATTATTTAGCTTTCATAATATTTAATGTAAAGTGGAAAACATGGAGTGTAAATAATTTAGATAATGGATGTCGACAATGTGACAACCCGGAAATTTCCGACCAAATTTAAACATAATCTTTATATAATTTCGACAAGATAAGCAAAATCTGTAATATTGATTCTCAAAATTTTTGAACTATTGTTATATATTCAGTTAACCTTTGACTATTGACCGACAGGTCACGAACAACTATTTATAAATGGACATGTATATATATATATATATATATATATATATATATATATATATATATATATATATACAATGAATTGGAATATTAATTATTAGAATTAATAATAAATAACTTGCAACGTGTATTTAAAACGTGATTATGTATATATATATGATTTTAGTTTAGTAACAATCATTTATAGATTCGATTGATATTTAAATAAGTTAACTAGAACGTTTAATAAGTCAATGCAAACCCTAGTACATAAATGAATTATATCAATTTAAGTTTTAAAGTGTAAACGTTATGTGATATAACAATTTCTAATATTTAAATGATTTTAAATTATATATAATGATCTTTGAAATATAATTAGTTTTTAAAAACTAAATACTATTTTATTAAATAAATATTTCAAATATATATAATATGTATAAATTTATATTTCTAAATGAAAATATATATATATATATATATATATATATATATATATATATATATATATATATATATATATATATATATATATATATATATATATATATTTTACAAAGTGATAAAATATAATATTAACTTAGTCAAAAAATGTTTTGATTTAAAATAATATTATTATATATATATATTAAGACAGTGAATTAAAGAAGCGAATGACCAAAATACTCAAATGTATAAATTACATTTCTTATAATATAAATTATTGGCGAATGAGTCTAATTATTAATAAAAGTACACGTCGCGAAATGTAAAGTACAAGTTTTCTCAGCGTACGGAAGTACGTTTGAAAAACCGGAACTGCGACATTAGTCTAGCGTCAACGTACAAATCATCGAAACTAAATTTACAAGTTAACTATGCACGTGAATATAATATAATATATAACTGATTATATAAATTAAATATATAAATATATATTATATAATAAAAGTGTCGGCAGCCCTAAATAATGCGATTGTGAGCTGTCCCAGGGTGCCATGAGATCGCATGGCCACCACCCTAAAATCCCATGCGATTGCATGGCTAGGTAGGTGAGGCCAAGTCTTTAAATCGATCGATTTCTGGTCGACTGAACTCATTCTATCTCTCTCTCAACTCTATATTAATCCGTAATTTATTTTATTTAATTTATTATTAATTATTATTATTAATCCAAATATATTATTAGTAGTATTAGTATTATTATTATTTCACATAAAATACTACGACGAGGGTACGTGAGAGCGATATCAAAACGGGTATTCAAGTGGGTTATAACTATGGAATTTATGAGTTATGGCTAAGGAGGTTATGGGTATGCTAATATTGACGAGGCTATAATGATGAGATTAGGATGGTATAATTCTCGTCACTTTTATTATTATTATTATCGCTATTATTATTATTATCTTGTTATGAGTATTATTATCATTATTATTATTAATATTATAATTATGAAATTGCGATGACTAAAAGCTTTTAAGTTAGATAACTATGAGATAATGAATATAAGTATTAGAATTTAGTTAAGATGCTGTTAAGGTTATGACCTAGATAAAATTATCATTTTTATCATTATTAAAATTATCATTAATTTTAGTATTATTATTAAAATAATTATTATAAATATTATCATTGATATTATTACTGAAATTATCATTATTATTAAAAAGTAACATTTTTATAAAAACTATCATTTTTAATATTTTTATCATTATTATTATTATTAAAAGAATCATTAATATTAAAATTATCACTTTCATTAAAAATTATCCTTTCTAATAGAAATATCATTTTTATTATAAATATTATTATTATTATCATTTTAGAATTTTTATTATTAAAAATTATTATTGTTGATAGAATTATTATTTTTATAAAATATTATTATTATTACCCTTATTATGATAATTATTGTTAGTGAATATTATTATTAAGATAATTTATAATATCGAAATTGTTATTATCATTAAAGTATCATTATTAGTTATCATTTAAAATTTATCATTGTTATTAAAACTATCCTTTTTATTAAAAATTATTATTATTATTAAATTTATCATGTTTGTTAGAAAATATCATTTTAAAGCTTAAAACTATCCTTTTTATTAAAATTATCATTTTCATTAAAAATTATCATTTTTATTAATATTATTAATATTATTAATAATAACAATATTATTATCATTATTATTATCATTAACATGATTATAATATTTTTATCATTATTATCAATATTATCATTATTATGATATTAGTATCACTACAAATGATTATTATTTACTATCAAAACTATTATTATCATTAGTAAATATAATTATTGTTATTGTTATTATTATTATTATTATTATTTTTATTTTTATTATTATTATTATTAAAATAATAAGGATTATTAATATTACAAAATAATACAACTTTTGTTCATTATTATTATTGTTAAATAAATAATTAATACAAAGATATATCTACTACATGTAACACAATTATATTAATAATACATATCACCATATTTTTATTATTAAAATGATATTAAGTAAACTCTATAAATTATAATACTTGATATATATGAAAATATATTTTTATCATATATAAATCTTATTATATATTTTTATCATTAATACATTATAATGAATGATGAAATATTTTAATAAATATTTATTATATAAATATTAACTACTTAAAATATGTAGAATAAAAATAGGTTATTTAATTATTAAAATAACATATAATTCATTTAAAATAATGAGTAGATTACAAATAAATATATATAAACTTGTTACATGTTTTAATATATATATAACTAATATAAGTTCGTGAATCTGAGGCCATCCCTACACTTGTTCAATGCCGTCATATGTATTTTTGCTACGAAATATAGTATCGTGAGTTTCATTACTCCCTTTATATATATATATTTTTGGGCTGAGAATACATGCGCTGTTTTATAAACTATTTTACAAAATGGACACAAGTACTTAAATTATATTCTATGGTTGGATTACGAATACCAAATATCGCCCCTTGTTAGCTTGGTAGCCTAAGAATTAGGGAAATGGCCCCTAATTGACGTGAATCCTAAAGATAGATCTATGGACCTTGACACGTCCCATTCGGGTTACGAATGCTTTAGTACTTCGATTGATATATACTGATTGCGACGGCCGGTATATAGCATGTAGATTGCGAAATGCCTGTATGCGGGGGATATTCTATATGCATCTTGTTAGTTCGGTTACCAGGTGTTCACCATATGAATGATTTTATATTTATGCAGATTGCGAAATGCCTGTATAATGTTTATGAAAATGAAAATGAAAATGAAAATCTTGTGGTCTATTAAAATGATGGAAATGATTATTTATGATAAACTAATGAACTCACCAACATTTTGGTTGACACTTTTAAGCATGTTTATTCTCAGGTATGAAAGAAATCTTTCGTTGTGCATTTGCTCAATTTAAAGATATTACTTGGAGTTATTCATGGCATATTTCAAAAGGCGTTGCATTCGAGTCGTTAAGTTCAAAAAGATTATTATACAGTAAATGACAGATTAAGTCATTTATAATTTGGATATATTGTAAAATGGTATGTATATTTTGTCAACTATCGTTGTAATGAAAGTTGTCTTTTAAAAACGAATGCAATATTTGTAAAACATATCATATAGAGGTCAATACCTCGCAATAGAACCAAATGTTATTGTATTCGTCCATATGGATTTGGATGGGTCATTACAGTTGGTATCAGAGTGTTGGTCTTAGCGAACCAGTTCTTGCATTAGTGTGTCTAACTGACACATTAGTAAGTTTGGACTTCGACCGTGTATGCATGTCAAAAAGTTTTGCTTATCATTTCTTGTCGAAAATAACCTGCTTATCATTCTTAAGTCTAGACACGTCTTACTGCATTTATTGCATAGATAATGTATAAATAAATTCATATCTTAGCGTATCTGTTACTGTAAACTTTGTCTAACAGCTTCCGAAAGTTCCTCCGTAATTTGCGGGATCCTTTGTACCTTATATAGGTATTTTATGTAAATAAAATATCATCTGATATCTGAAAATCATTTCATATCGAAAATCCCTTATCTAACCGTGTAAGATGAATCCTACAAACAGTTCGATTTCCTCAGATTCTGACAGCTATTCCGATATAGATTTCTACCTAAGCTCCGAAAGCAGTGTAACCGGAATGGATCAACCAACCAGCCATCATCAATTCTGGATGAATTGGGGATGGGTTCGTAGCCGACTCAATCAATGGAGACAAGAAGAAGGCGATCCTTTCCATCAACCGAATTTCCCTCTTGGCGAAGAACCTGAAGAACTTACCGGCGAACCTGTCTGAAACACCATCTTCACCCTCATTTCCTGGATAGCTCGCAACGATTACGTAATATCTACTATTCTAAACCTTATTCATCCTCTCATTCCAACCGCCCATCATCCCGGAATAATAGAGGAAGTCAACGAGCTTCGCGCTCGAGTAGTCAATCTGGAGAATATAGTGCATAACTTACAAGCACCAGCAACATCACTGGCATCAACAGTACCCCCAGCATCAACAGCACCCATACCACCGACAACATCCGCATCACCCATCTCAACATCACAATCCGTACCTCAAGCATAAACTTTATCCAACATCTCTCATTTTTGTTCTATATATCGTTCTACATCAACATCATACGCCCCGTAGATACCAAGGAAAAACCAACATCGATAAACGATGAATTATTGATTCATAGCTTCATTGGAGAAATATTTCGCGGTGATTATGTAATCTTTAAAGTCTTAAGGATTATTTAATTCTAGTTCTAACCATAGATCAGTTAGATGGAGAGATAGTAACAATAGAGGGTGGAATAGAAACCCTGACCCAGAATGACGCGTGTCTTACAAACTAAACTTGTTATACAAGCACCACCAGTGGTATCGCCATCATCATCAACAGTATCACCAACACCAGCAACAGCTGCAACACCACAAGCTTTACAAACTCTATAACCACCGCAGATATCAACACCTCGGTCCCCAATAAGTAAATTATACTATCGAGTTATGAAATATTAACTCATTCTTTCCAAAGAATTTATATATATATTTTATATATATATGAATTTTGAAACCATAATATATCTTTTCGTACTAAGCTGATACATGTGAATTTTTAAGGGTAAATACTACTCGATTAATTCACATTACTAAAATGCTATGATATACGTCCTTCGTTAACAACCTAAATCTCTAATTCAGCTCAATGAATTCTATCCCCTAATAAACCAAGTGTATTATTCAATTAGGTTTGATTTTACACTCTCATTTCAGATATACCTGAAACCTTCTAAAAAAAATATCATTCGTGCCTTGCGAAATTCACAAGAATTCTACGAACACCAACATCTTTCACCGAGAAATATTTAAGTTCACAATTAATATGTTACACTGTACACTCTTCAATTATTCGATATTCATTATCTATACTCACTACTTTCACAACGATATACATTCTTCTATAGAAATCAGAACAACCATTTTCATTCAGATTCAATTACATATTCTGATTTTGACATATCAGAATCCAAGATATAACAGATAACATCACTCTTAGATTCTCACACCTTTCAGAACCATACTTTGAATTCAAAACTGTACTAGAACATCACTTTTATTCATAAACCCAGAAATATATTCATTTCATTCAAAATCCTAAATGAATTCATTTTAAACATCACATGTATATCGACGATTACAACCTGTATTCAAATCCTTCAAAAATTCTTGAAAACACTTCAATCAATCGAGAAGATGAACCAACCACACATTATAGATAGAAGGAAAGAGTTATACTTATAGTCATACACCTGGAAAGCTCTCGAAACCTAAGTAAGACTTTAACACGTATCTATAATAAATCCTTCAGCATTATTATTACTGAAAATAACTTTACAATTCCTCTTCCAGTATCCAGTTTTGTCACACCTTCAGCAAGTCAACTTCGACTTTTTATTCGGATAAACCTTAATTAATCCTTAACATATAAGATTGCCCTTTCTATTGATGTTACAGGGGAACCTTTTATGTTCCACCATATTAGCAGTAAACGTACCAGCGACTCTGTTACTTTGCAACTTAAATCTCTCCGAAATATCACTATCATTATTCATTGAAATCCATCATATACTCATCAACGTCTTGTAACGATAATTGTCATACCAGATACCGTGAAGCATCAATCATTAACTTAGATTTTCGTAACATTTCTACGTCAACAGTTACATTTTACCTATAACGTCTATCTCCTGGAATTTTGAAAGCACCCCAACCTGCGAATTAGCTCTCCGAGTTTGAAAATGCCGATAAAGCAGCAAAAACTGTAAACGACCTTAATATTCAAAAGTTGACGATAGAGAATAGAGTGTTGGAAACGCTCAATGGAAAATTTGATACTGAAAAGCGGATTAAGCAAAACTATGAAGGAGACGGTGAACAAATCACAAGGACTAAACTTGTACATAAAGAATCCAGATGATTCTGTATCCGATGAAATCTTTAGCGAATATCATGCTCCTTACTTATTCCATATTCTTACGGAAGAATTTACCTCATCAACCTTTGATCTTAGAAATTCCAAAAAAAAATATCATCATAAATATCCTCGATATTTCTGAGGATATTTTCATAAATATTCTTGTCCGAAATTATTTATCTCTTCGTGCTATCCGTATTACATCTTATAGGAAACTCTTTTAATTTCTAAATTTCTATAAACTTCGAGTTTAAATTATGAATGTTTTTGAAGTAGTGTTGGAAATTGAAGCATGAGTTAGTATAATATAATGACGCCTGATCAACGTAGTTATATTACAGTAAGTCATGCTGAGTTTCTAATGAAACGTGATGATTCACAGATTATACCATCATCATGTGCCATGTTACACGATTCTTTCATTCTATTTAACCTCTAAAAATATCAAGAACATATTTTCTTGATAGTTCTATCTTTTCCGTGATACCGGTATTTTATCAAATTAAATCGTGCTATTATACTTCCTTTCTGCTTAAAACATTAGTTATGTTCATTCGAAATTTCGTACCTATAAAATTCGAGACGTCTTAATTGCTTTACTTAAAGTCGAGAAGAGAAAACAAAAGCATGGAGCTCCAAAATATGAAGGAAAATATGAAGCCCGATAACAAAACAGAAATTACAAACCGTGTATATCAATGCGTATAGCAATATAAAGACACGGGAGAGTGATAAATACAACAATCACTAGAGCATAACAGAAATAAACAGATTCCTTCGGTGGGAGCTGAAAAAGAAGGATAATGGTGGTGAACGTCAATATCAGGTCAAGAACCAGAACTGGATTGAGCATTTTCACAATCTTTTGAATGTATGAATTGGGGAAGAAAATAGAGATGGTGAAAATAATGAGACGGAAGAGGTCAATTTATAGGGGTAATATCAGACAGAGCAATCGAGACAGATTATCGCATTTAATTAAAGAGGATCATAATTTCCTTAAATCCCGAAAGATCAAATCTTTTATAGATTTCGAAGATTTTCTTTACATTCCTTGAAATCCGGAAACCAACTGTGACTACGTCAAAAGTTAAGATGAAACTTATTTTCTCAATTCCATCTTTTACGATAGCTTCATTCATACTCTTCGCGTAATCAAACTGTTCTATCCATATTCTCGCAAAGATGAAAAATTCTATATTTATTAAACTCATGCTATTCACAATCGGAACTCGACTTATTCAAGGTATTCAAAATACTCCATTAATCTATTTTCTTGGTAATGATTATATGAACAATCGAATTCATGATGAGAATTCAAATTATATCATATTCCTTGATACGAGAATATTCTGGTTTCATTATCAAACTTTCCTTAACCAAATTTCGGGACGAAATTTCTTTAACGGGTAGGTACTGTGACTGAAACAACCCGTCCATATTACTATAAACATAGTACATTATTCATTGGTCCCATAGCGAGGTATTTGACCTCTATATGATACGTTTTTAGAAAATATTGAATTCTTTTCATAAAAGGCACACCATTATTATACATAATGCATGTTTTAAACAAGTAGCCGATCATTTAAGGAATAATCCCCATATTACATAAATACTACACACGTGACCTAAAAGTCAAATATATTACATGACATAGGTATTATTGAATGCAACACTTCATTTAAACAAAAGCATGAGACTCCATGCACAGCTTGCTCAGATAATGCAACAGCGGAAGACTTTCTTAAGGACCTGAGAATAAACATGCTTAAATAGTCAACACAAAGGTTGGTGAGATATATAGGTTTAAAGCTATCATCGATATAAATATAGACCACAAGATTTCATAGTTATTTAAATAAAGATATTCTATAAGTTGTTGAGCGCTTCGGTAACCATACTTAACAAATAATGTGGCATATTCCCTTTATTATGAAATCTCCCTGCACTGTACCAAGTGTAGTAAAAACGAAGTACTATGCAACCGTTTACGATACTAGAGCGACTAGCCCGGTTGGGGTAGTCAAACCCAATAGATCTATCAATAGGATTCGCGCTTACATGTTCTTACAACATGTAAATATTAGTTACCAAGCTATTAGGGAAGATATGCAAGGTGGTACAACTCAACGTAGAATATATTTTAAGTACTTGTGTCCATAGCGTAAAACATAAAATGCATGTATTCTCATCCCAAAATATTTTTAGAGTTTAAAAATGGGACTATATACTCACGGTAGTAAAAGTATATTAATAATAAGTTTTCAACTTATTAAAAATATGGTCGTCGTCCTTGGATTCACGAACCTATAACAATAATAATGATTCAGATAATAATACGACATATGAATAAAATAAAGCAAGTTCATAGAATACTTATATATTAATTTTTAACATTTTCATGTTAGTAGTCCTTTGTTAGTTGTACTTTGTTAGTAGTCCTTTGTTAGTAGTCTAAATATAGTCCAATAGTCCAATAGTCCAATAGTCCAACAGTCCAATAATCGGTATGTATATATAATCTTAGAATTACCCCACTGCGTATTGTATACGTATTGTTATAGACTCAATCATGACCCATGGTACGCGTATTGTCTTAGAATTAACCCAGATGTATTGTGTACATGGTCTCTGATGTGCAGAAACGTAACCTTTATTTATGAACGGATTTGAGTTGTTTTGTTACACGAATTGATTTATTGTATATGTGGTATTTTATAGATTTTAGGTTGATTTCACACATATATATAGGCAACTAGTCCTATCCGTGTAGTTTAGTTTGTTGGTAAATCCGATTCGTTCCACAGGGAGATGGAGTGTTTAATGGTTTTTTAATAGTCTTTGATGTCAAACTTAATTAAAGAGGGTTTTGGATTAGGCAATTTATAGTAACAGTAAAAGAAAATAACTTAACTAATTTACTAAATAAAATAAAATTACAATATGACAAGAATTATCTTAAAATGATACTAAATGAAATTATACTAATTATGATGCATTAATTATGTTACTAAATGGTAATTAGTAAAATAGTAATTTTTAATAGAACTATATATTTAGATTTTTGTTTTAAGCAATTATTATATAAACTTAATTAAATTAACTAAATGACATTTTTAATAAAACTAATACAAATTAAAAGGAAAATTAATTAATTTACTAACTATAAACTAGTTACAATTTATAAACCTATAATAAATACTAATTTTTAAGATTAAAACATGTATTTTAGTATTTTATACTAATTAATACTAATTATATAATAAAAATAACTAATAACCTAAATATATATAATTAATTAATTAAAACCCTAATTTTAACCTACGGTGTACTGTAGCCGCGTTTTATTCCTACACGATTCGTGTGATGCTACACGATTCGTGTAAGGCTAAAAATATGTGACAAACAACTGTTTCGAAAAATAAATATTTTTATGGTTTCTTTTTATATTTTAAACTTATAATTCGTGAATAATAACAATAATACTTTTTATAAGAAGTATAAATAAGATAAATGGGAGTGTTTACTTAATTGTGTCACCCCTAGGTCCATGGATTGTTTTAAGTTTTACGCCCTATTAAAATGTTCTAGTATCAAACTTTACATTTTTCTCTCGAATAAATATAAGGTTACAACTTAACTAAATAAAATCTAATTTTCATTGGATTCTTTTTAGAAAGCTACTATTCCCTAAGTATTTAAATTGAGACCTAGCCTAGTTTTGACCTTCGCCAATACCCAAATTATAACGGTTTCCCTTTTTATAATTTCACCTTCATATAATTTATTGATATCACCCAAACCACCGAAGTTTATTTCTAAATTGGTGTCAATAACTTATCCATAAATTCGTCTAGATCATTTTTAATGTTGAAGCTTAATTTAGGTAAATAAATATAACTTTCGTTATTTAAATTTACTAAATTAAGCGGCAAGGGTTAAATACCTAATTACATAAAAATGGTTCTTTTAACTAGGCTCAATATTAAAAATACTAAAGTTACATTTTAACTTTACTAATGGTAACAATCCATTTCACTAGGGGCTCTACATTTAAGCAAACACTAGGGAAATTTAGCTATCCATTACACTAAGGTAGACATAAAAATATAGATATGCAAACATAATAACAACGCTAATTTTAACAGAGTAAACTTACTAAAATATCTTCACTTGCATTAACTTCAAATGGTAGAAAAATTACAATAATAACACCCCTTTCACGCGTACAATAACACCCTTTATCACGAACAATACACCCTTAATATTACAACTATTTTTAACCTTGAACTAATAGAGTAATAAAAATTACAGAATAATAACTTGCGTATAATAATTGTATGAAAATATGTGTGTCTTCAACTCTTGATAGTACTCCGTATTTAAACTGATCCAAGTAGTAGTAGGTGAACATGTTGATTCTTTGCTGTAGCTCATTTTAAGAAAAGAATTGTTTTAAAAATCATAAAGTGACCGCCCCATTTGCACGTTTCTGGAAACTGTTTTGCCTAACATTACACAAATCGTGTAGGGATACATGATTCGTGTAAGAACAATAATCTACACGATTCGTGTAGCTATACACGATTCGTGTAAGAGTAATCAGCAATTTTCTTCATTTTTCTTTTTCAGTTGTTCTTTGTTGATCCCGTATTGACGTGTACTGATTTGGCACTTCTTATTTGAACTCTTTTCTTCTTTTATCTTGTACTTTAATTCGGATAAACGTTTCTTGATATAAATTTGGTTACAACTATCGTTTTATCGTCGAATCTTCAAATAGCAAGCTCTTATCCACTTTTGTCGTTTTTCTTGTGAAATGCGAATTGAATGTCTTTGTAGATGATAAAAACCTATGAAATATAAGTGATATTGCGTCGAATAATATGTATGTTTAGAGCAATATCAAAATACCCCACACTAGAACGTTGCTTGTCCTCAAGCAATTACATCTTTTAACAGAGTTAGAACATTATATATCTTTCTTATCGAACATTTAGATCACACAACACACACTACACGAAATGAAACACACACTATATGAAATATATTACACAACACAGTATTTATTGGATCACACGCACACGAAACGAAATTCTGACAACAGAAACAAACATGAAACTGGTGATTAGGGTTTTAAAAATTTGGATCCTTAGGGAAAATTGGACCTTGTGAAAACTTTTTATGATTTTATAAAATGTCAGGCTAGTTTTTACACTAGACACGTTTTCCGGTTTTAACCTCAAATTCCGGTTGAGGGTAACTGAAAACCGAAGTCTCAGTCGGCGATTAGCAAGCTATTCGCCCCCATGATTGTAGTATCATGGAACTTGAAGCCGAATGTCCAAAAAATGGTTTTACACAAATATAATTCATAAAATAGCATAAGTTTTAGAACAAAATTATATCGTGTCCAAATATCATCGGTGAACCATGAGTTTGCACACCTCAATTTGTTATGGCATATGTATGTTGACCGCGGTCAAACATAGATGCAGTTGATCTTTACGGAGATCATCCATCTGGGGATTAGATTCATTAGTCTTAAAAGCTAATTTGCATTGTGCCCCCCCCATTGTACGGGACATATCCTTCTCATGGTTAGGATAAGTCTGACCACAAAAAACCCTGTTTGATGCAGAGGTTAGGTGGATTTCCAGCCAATTTTAGGGATGACTTTACAAGATTTTTCGTCAACCTACAGCTGTTCTGGACTACATCTTCTAACATAAGTTAGCAAGTGTGTCAATTTGGAAGACTTTACTTCCTTACGGGATGGACTTGATTCATCCTCTATTACTCGTAATAGTGGAATATTCAGGTTTATACTTTCCAAAGCAATGATATCTGCAATAACTTCATAGAAACATGTGATATATGGTTCTCAACATAAGGTTTTATAAATTCTTGTTATACTTGGTTTCCTTTTATAGGTTTTAAACAAATAACTTATGCGTTTTTAATGTATTGAGACGATAATTTCGGTTTTTGACACCTATGCTTTAATCGCTCGTAGTTACCTTAAAAATTCATTTGATATATTTGTTTAAAATTTTTATAAATCTTGATAAAAATCACCAAATTATAAGTTCTCGAGAATTTATATATTCCCACCCCACACTTAAGATTATGTAATGCCCTCATTACATAAAAATCAGATAATAATGCATAAATTTGAGAGGACAATTAGTGTGAAGTATTTGGAACTTCCTTTGTTAACCGATTTGGATTTTCAAATTGTTTTACCTATGATCATATCCAATGTTTGTATCACAATGTAATTTGATGTTTCATTTCGTCTAATTGCATTTTCGTCTGTACCTGTCAAAACCATGTTAAAATCACACAAAATATGGGGTTTTAATTCAATCGTACAACACATTTTTTTACCCCACACTATATTTTCTTGCTAATATAAAAAAATAAAAACATAATAAGTTTCAATACACACCAAAAAATTATGTTATTACAAACTAAAAAATAAAAAAAGATTAAAACAATAGAACTAGTCAAATGGGCTCCAAAATGGTCCTCCTCGTTCGCCCTCCTCCTGTTGCTGTCGCTGCCGTTGCTCGTTTAGGCGTTGTTCCTCGTAGAAACGCCTATATGCATCCTGACTCGCGGCTATTGCGGCGTTATGGTCATAGGGTGGAGGTAGAGGGTCATCGGGTGATTACCATGGGGGATATGTTGGAAAGTCTGAGGGTGCGTAAGCTTGTAGGTTAGACGCGTATAAATATGCCTGTTGGTGCGCCCACTCTAATTGATTTCCCATTCCCCTCTGATCATATCGGATGTTGGACAGCATATTATATTGATCTAGCTGGGTATGCCTAATGTCCCCTAATTGCCGAGATAAAGCAGTGTACTGATCTTCTGATCTCGCTCCCCAGTTTTGATATGAATTACGTACATCTAAACTCAATGCGTTAAACGAGTTTTGGAGCATATCGAAATCAGAAGTACCTGTATGAGACGAGCTAGCCTGATCTGTCTCTCGTCGTCTCCTCCTGGCTTCCCTCTCGGGTTCGTCATCCTCTTCCATGGGTTCCTGAGGCGCAACTTCCTGTGGCCTTAAACTAATCACCCCAGCCCTCACACGTATGGCCTTAGCTGTCCTATACACATCCAATCCTAAGGTGCGAACCTGTTGATTTATCGGTTGGATTGGAGGTGCGAAGTCGTTCGGGTTGATATCGAACCAGGATGCCAAACACGTGATATAGTGACCCCCCGACATGTCACTGTCTCCTCGAGCACCCTTACCTACATTGGCCAAAAAGTAGGCCACTCCATAGGGTATACTAATATTAGTTTCCCTATCTCTAATAACATCCAAATACCAAAGGTCGACATAATTAATCCTATCTGTAGTAAGGAATGCTCTTTGGTTAATCGTGTTCGCTATAAATTTATGAATTAATCGATAGCGAATATCTTGGATCTTAAGGTATGATTCTCGGCCTGCTGTATATGAATTTCTTCCGGAAAAAGATCGCCAGACGCTGACAGAATCATAATCTCCTGAATACCTAGCTCCTGTAAATATAAATTCCCAAAAACCTGGAGCAATCATATCATCACCCTCATAAATCCCTAAGGCCATAGTTATGTCGCCTAGGGACATTACTCTATCAACCCCACCCAGTCGGAATTGTAGGAAACTAGTATCTTGGACAGTTGCGGGGCGGGTATTCATCCTAACAGTAGAGTAAAATTCTAAACACAATTCCCTATATACAGGAGCAGTCAAACGAAATAATCTCTCCCAGTCATTAAAATACTTAATTACCCCAAATTCATCCGTGTAGCTTTGGGTTAAAATATCCCTTATCTGTGTATCTAAATTAACTGGGGG
Source organism: Rutidosis leptorrhynchoides (assembly GCF_046630445.1). Taxonomy (NCBI): domain Eukaryota; kingdom Viridiplantae; phylum Streptophyta; class Magnoliopsida; order Asterales; family Asteraceae; genus Rutidosis; species Rutidosis leptorrhynchoides. Next base: position 475,853,260 of record NC_092335.1, read on the forward strand.
ACCTAGGGGAGTCCAATCAACAATGCAAACTTGATTGATTGTTCGATTTACCAGAGTAAGTAAATCCTTAACTTTTTGTACCCTTTGGCTTAATTCTATAGGGAAATGTAGAATCGGGTGTAGTTGCAAGAGTTGTTGTTCCATTTCGGACGTAACTTCCTCTTGTTGGTTAACTGCCCTCATTCTAATTGGTCCCTGCATAACATTTTAAAAACAAGGAAATCATCCCAATAGGATGTGTAAATGTTAGCAAAGATTTTAACTTCAACAAACAACTTGTTTTCAACACCACCTTAATCAATTTAATTCAACAAACTTGGAAGATTTAGTTCTATAATTCAAAACCAAACGAAAACAAACCAAAAATCACAAATCAAAAATCAAGTTTCATATAAAAAGTCTAATTCACAAGTGAAAACACGCAATTTTTCTAAGCATATCTACTTCAATTCAATCACATTGCGCGTATCTCAGCTTCTAAATCATCCTTAACATCCTTAAAACGCATACTTGATTCATGAAAGTATCAAAAGTTAACAAATTTAGGCTAAAATTAAAAATCACACAATCAAGCAATCAAAATCATGTTCACAAGTTCTATTTACTAACAAAACACTCAAAAACAACTAATTATAACCAAATTAACACACCTCAGTTTCAATTGCTCAATTTTCCCCAATTTTGTATAAACCCTAATTTTCAATCACCAATTAAACATCAATTTCTTATGCTAATCGGGTTTATTATGCTACAAACAACATACATATAGCAATAATTAAGCTAAAATCAACAAAAACATGCACAAAATTCGGATTATAACTATAAAGAAAAATAATGAAAAACTTGAAGAACACTAATTAAAATGGGTTAAAAATCATTACCACTCTTGGCATGATGAAAGATTGAAGAATTAGAGGAGATTGGAGGTGTTAATTTATGTATTTGGTGCGAATTTGGGTGTTTTGGGTGTTTGGTCTCGTCGCAGGAAAAAAAAATTGGAAGGGAAAGAGTGTGTAACCCAGCCCCTGCCCCGTCTGATATGTGCAGCTGCTTTTGGCCTTACACGAATCGTGTAGGGGTACACGAATCGTGTAAGGCTTAATTTCTGCTGTATTTTTTTTTTTTTTTTTTTTTTATATAACTTATAATCAATTAAGTTTTAAAATATCTTTTATAGATTTATATTTGTAACGGAAATTCGGTTTTTACACCTGTGCTTTATCCGTTTATAAATCTTAAAAATAAATTTATAAAATTTAATTTATTAATAGTTAAAGTTTTTAATGTTTTTCGAAAACAAATTTAAAATAAAATAAAAACACTCTATTTTTTATAACTTAAAATCAATTGAATTTAAAATATCTTTTAAAAATTTATATTTGTAACGGAAATTCGGTTTTTACACCTGATCTTAATCCGTTTATAAATTGTTAACTTCAATTTATAAAATTCAATTAATTAAAAGTTAAAGTTTTTAAAAGTTTTATCGAAAATGAATCAAATGAATAAAATAAAAACAAGTACATGAAAAATAAAAATTAAATAAATAAAAGTTCACTCTATTTTTGTTATATACCCTTAAATCAACTAATTTTCAAACTTAAAACTTTGTTTCCTATCGTCTAGGTAGAGATTAATTTCGGTTGTCAAACCTATCATTATCCACGACAAAGTTTTATAAGTTATATATTTTTACGGTTATTGATAAAAGAGTATATTTTTGCAATCTACTACAGACTTTTAGAATTTAACAAATATTCTGTACAATTTTTGAAAAGTAAAAATTCAGTTGTGACACCTAACATTTTTATTTTCAAAGAAACAAGTTAAACTCAAGGCGTTTCACCTCAATTTAGTAGAAAGGATTTTTTTTTATTTTTATTTTGTTTTTCGTGGTTTACTATTTAAATGATATCTTAAAATTTTAACAATTAATTGCGTGCAATTTTGAACAACAATAATTCAGTTTTAACACTTTAACATTATCGTTTTTAATAAAAACAGGTTAAATTCAAGTTTAATCAATTTTAAATAGTAGACCTTTTTATAAAACTCACTGCAAACAAATATGAACCAAAATACACACAAAATAAAAAAAATAAAAATAAAATATGCACATACATACAATCGACGAGAAAAAGAATTAGATAGTGAACCCACGTTGACTCGTTTCGTAGTCGAGTCGCGAAATTTCGCTTCCCATTGCCTCGTAGGCGTAACCTCGTGGGTTTAAGAGGTTTTCTTCTAAACATTTGAAAGGCCCTTCTCGGCATAAAGTTACGTACTCGAAATTAGAGTCCGTTTGGTTCTTTGGGCAATCTCCTGAGTGAGCTGGTTTTCCACATTTTTCACATTTACCCAATTGACGTGCCCGATGCCTTTTAGCGCATTTTGATTTGCCTTTTCCATAATTTTTCTCGTTATAATCTTGTCTTTCTCCTTTTCTCATCGCATCGCATCTTTTCTTAATATCTAACACCACATCTCTTGGTAAAATCTTATCGCATATTAAAATGAAGTGGTTGTAGATATATTGACCTCGCATCTTGAAAATAAACAATAAAAACAAACCAAAAGAAATTAAAAAGGTAGAATGGAGGGAGAAGACTAGTTCTTTAGGGTCTGCTAGGGAAAGACCAATCTAACCCCACTCTTAAAGATAAGAATAAAAATCAAGAATGGAGTTTAAAACCTTAGAGTTACCCTGAATTTATTTGTCCTTAGGGTAGAAGGTGGTTTCATCTCTTTCCGTAGTATTGATTTCTTCAAAGTATAACTTGAGTCTGTGTCCGTTCACTTTGAAAGTTCCGCCGTCTTTACCATACAACTCTGCATATCCAGATGGAAAAACCTGTTTTATTATATATGGCCCATTCCATCGGGATCTAAGTTTACCAGGTGAAAACTTGAAACGTGATTGGAATACCAATACTTTATCCCCTTGCTCAAATTCTTTCTTTTTTAATCGTGCATCGTGCCATACTTTAGTTTTTTCTTTATATGTTTTAGAATTTTCGTAGGCTTGTAATCTTAATTCATCTAGTTCGTTAAGTTGTGATAACCTATTTTCTCCGGCTTGTACAAGGTCGTTATTACATTCTCTCATAGCCCAGTACGCCTTGTGTTCAACTTCAACAGGTAGATGACACGCTTTACCGTATACAAGTCTAAATGGCGTGGTACCTATTGGTGTTTTATACGCAGTCCTAAAAGCCCACAACGCGTCATCTAACTTGCGTTGCCAGATTTTAGGGTTGTTATTAACCGTCTTCTCAAGTATGCGTTTTAAGGCACGATTCGTGTTCTCCACTTGACCACTTGTTTGCGGGTGGTACGGAGTAGAGAAACGATGAGTTACGCCATACTTCTTCAACACCTTTTCAAGAAGGTTGTTGGTAAAATGTGTTCCTCGGTCAGATATGAGTGCTTTTGGGATTCCAAAGCGTGAGAAGAGATTTTTCAAGAAGTTTACCACCACCCTAGCATCATTTGTAGGCAAAGCTTTTGCTTCAGCCCACTTGGATACATAGTCAACGGCTACTAGTATGTACTTGCACTTATGTGAACTTGGAAAGGGTCCCATGAAATCGATTCCCCAAATGTCAAAGATTTCACAAACTTGGATGCCGGTTTGAGGCATCTCATCCTTTTTCGTGATGTTACCCGTTCGTTGGCATGCGTTACAAGTCCGAACGAAATCATGGGCATCTTTAAAGATCGTGGGCCAATAAAAGCCAGATTCAAGGATTTTTCTTGCAGTGTGGTTTGGTCCGAAATGACCGCCGGTTGGCCCTTGATGGCAATGCTCAAGAATTTGTTGAGCTTCTTGTCCGTACACACAACGGCGAATTATTTGATCCGCACCAACACGAAATAGGTCTGGGTATTCCCAGAAATAAGACTTTAAATCTGCAAAGAATTTCTTCTTTTGCTGATAAGTAAGTCCTTTTTGTAGAATGCCTGAAGCAAGATAGTTTGCAAAATGGGCAAACCATGGGATTTCAGATTCTTTTTCAACCCTCATTAGAGATTCGTCAGGAAATGTATCTTTGATGATTGTATCATCAAGTTTATCTAATTCGGGGTTTTCAAGTCGGGATAAATGATCGGCAGCTAGATTCTCAGCTCCTTTCTTGTCACGTATCTCAATGTCAAATTCTTGAAGTAAAAGAACCCAACGTATGAGACGATGTTTTGCATCTAGTTTCGAGAATAAATACCTAAGTGCCGAATGGTCCGTGTAAACAATGGTCTTGGACAACACCAAATATGACCGAAATTTATCAAATGCATAAACAACCGCTAGGAGTTCTTTTTCCGTGGTGGTATAATTAATTTGGGCTCCTGTTAGAGTTTTACTTGCATAATAAATTGGAAGAAAATGATTATCGGGACGTTGTCCTAAAACAGCACCTAAAGCATAGTCGCTTGCGTCGCACATTAGCTCAAATGGCATACTCCAATATGGAGATACCATAATGGGAGCTTGTGTGAGTTTTGACTTAAGAATCGAGAATGCATTCTCGCAATTAGTGTCAAAGTCAAATGGAGCATCCTTTTCAAGAAGCTTGGTCAATGGGCGGGCGATTTTAGAAAAATCTTTGATAAATCGCCTATAGAATCCTGCGTGACCAAGAAAGCTTCTAATTGCTTTAACATTTGATGGTTTAGGTAGCTTAGAGATAACTTCAATTTTAGCTTTATCTACCTCTATTCCCGCACGAGATATTTTGTGACCAAGTACAATGCCCTCCTTCACCATGAAGTGGCATTTTTCCCAATTTAGGACCAAGTTTGCTTTCTCACATCGGATAAGCATACGTTCTAGATTGAAAAGACACGATTCAAAGGAGTCTCCAAACACGGAAAAGTCATCCATGAAGACTTCCATACAATCCTCTACCATATCATCAAAGATTGCCATCATGCACCTTTGAAAGGTTCCGGGTGCATTGCATAAACCAAACGGCATGCGGCGATAGGCAAAGGTACCGAAAGGACAAGTGAATGTGGTCTTTTCTTGGTCGTTGGGATCAATTGGAATTTGGAAGTAACCGGAGAAACCGTCTAAAAAGCAATAATATTCTTTTCCCGCTAATCGTTCAAGCATTTGATCAATAAAAGGTAACGGGAAATGATCCTTTCTAGTGGCATCATTTAGACGTCTGTAATCAATACAGACTCTCCAGCCGGTAACTGTTCTAGTTGGGACGAGTTCGTCCTTTTCATTTAATATAATGGTTGTACCCCCCTTTTTGGGTACTACTTGTACTGGACTAACCCATGGACTATCGGAGATGGGGTAGATTAACCCGGCGTCAAGAAGCTTGACGACCTCCTTTTTAACAACCTCTTTCATGTTGGGATTTAGCCTGCGTTGTCTTTGTACTACGGGTTTGTAGTCATTCTCAAGGAGAATTTTATGTGTACAATAAGACGGGTTTATTCCCGGAATGTCGGTTGTTTTCCAGGCTATAGCCTTTTTATGGGTTTTTAATACAGAAATTAGCTTATCCTTCTCATTATCTGAAAGATGTGAAGCAATAATTACTGGTAATTTAGATGTACCTTCGAGATAAGCATACTCCAAGTGTTTGGGTAGCTCTTTAAGCTCTAGTACGGGTGGTTCTTCTAAGGAATTTTTTATACGAAATCTATCTTCATTTTTGATTTCCTCAAACGATTCCTCTTCCATGGGAATTTCTTCTATTATGGTCTCGTCATCCGTGACCACCTTCATCAACTCATCAAAATCTTTATCAATATTGAAGTATTCATTCTCACTTACCGGGGCTAACCCCGGGATATCAATTTCAAGTAGCTCCTTCAATTCATTCTCGACACAAAGATCTATAACATCAATTTGAAAACAAGAGTCATCGGTAGAAGTGGGTCTTTTCATGGCTTTTTCAATGTGACAAATTATTCTCTCGTTTCCCACACCTAGACTTAATTGTTCTTTTTGGACATTGATGATAGCATCTGCAGTATTTAGGAAAGGACGTCCTAAAATGATAGGAACTTTTGTGTCCTCTTGCATTTCTAGAATAACAAAGTCGACGGGAAAGATGAGTGAGCCAACTTTTACAAGTATATCCTCGGCTATACCTATTGGAGTATCAAATGATTGGTTTGCTAATCGAATACCCATTCGGGTTGGTTTTAAGTCTCCTAAGTCAAGTTTTAAATATAACGAGTAACACTTGCACCTAGGTCGGCTAGTGCATCGTACACTACCGAATCACCCATCATACATGGTATGATAAAACTACCAGGGTCTCCTAATTTTGGAGGTACATTTTGTTTCTTTAAGATGGCCGAACATTCCTCATGGAGGAATGTGGCAGAAACGTCGTGGTATTTACCCTTCGAGGATATGAGATCCTTTAAAAACTTCCCGTAATTGGGCATATCCCTAAGAACCTCCGCGAGTGGAATGTTAATGCTAATTTGCTTAATCATGTCCGCAAATTTCTCATACCGCCTTGCGAGTCTGTCTTTCTTTAATGCTTTCGGGTAAGGAATAGGTTCCTTATGCGCCTTTACTGGTGGTTCTTCACTTTTCTTTGGCATGACCTCAGGTGGATCATCTTTCTTTTGTTCTTTGTTATCTTGCTCATTTTCATCAACCGGTATTTGTAAAATAGAAGGAGATAAAGGAACTTCCGGGGATTTTGTGGTCTTCGGTTTAGTAGTTAAACCACTTCTAGTAGTTATAGCATTTACATGCTCGTTCCTTGTTTGGGGGTTGTTGGGATTTACTTGAGTATTTGAGGGGAGAGTACCTGGTGGTCTCTCTGATAGTAACTGTGAGATCCTTCCAACATCTCTTTCTAAGTTTTGTATTGTAGCTTGTTGATTTCGGATTTGCTGAGTTTGGAGCTCTGCATTTTGCTCGTGCTTAACCATAAAATCTCTTAAGAGATCTTCTAAACCAGATTTCCTCTCAGGTTGAGGTTGCATAATTGCTAATGGTTGTGGTTGATTGAATGCTAGTGGTTGTGTGTGTTGGAAATTATTTTGATAATTTCGTTGAGGTTGATTTCGGTTATTATAACCTGGTGGCGGATTTCTTTGATTTTGATTTGGGAAATTCCGGTTATTTTGGTAACCTGGATTTCCTCCTTGATAGTTATTATTCTGATAGTTTTTATTATTAGATCCTGAAGGTCCTCCTACTTGATAGCTGTTTATAGGAGGATATTTTCGGTTGTTTGCTTCTATAGCTGGAAAATCACTGAAGTTCATTTCACCTTTTCGTAAGTATCCTAAGAAATTTGCTTGCTCTTCCATTGTACTTTGATCACAATCTCTAGTAAGATGGGGACCTTGGCACAGTTCACATCCTATTCTGATAGCATGCATTTCCTTGGTTACTTTCTCGATTTGCCTTGCTTGATTTGCTATTTGAACTTTTAAAGAAGCAATTTCATCATTGCTTTCAATACTAGCAACATTTGATGATCTAGAAAATTCTATTTCTTGATGCCAATTATGAGAATGGGAAGCTAAATCAGCAATGATTGTGTGAGCGTCTTCAGGTGTTTTCTTCATGATCGAACGTCCGGCTGCAACATCTATATCTTTTCTAGTTGCCACATTGACTCCTTTATAGAATATTTGGACCTTTTGGAATGTATTCAACCCGTGTTGAGGACATATTCGAAGCATTTTATTGAATCGGGTCCAAGCTTCATAAAGAGTTTCATTAGGCTTTTGTTTAAAGTGATTTATGTCACTTTGTAATTTTGCTGCTTTTGAAGCAGGAAAGAATTCTGACAAAAATTTATCCATCATATCATTCCAGTTTTCAATATAACCTTCTGGTAATGAGTCTAGCCAATCTCTTGCATCATCTTTTAATGACCATGGAAAGATTTTTAAACATGCAACTTCATCGGTGACATCTTTGATTTTGAAAAGCTTGCAAATGCTTACAAACTTACGAAGATGCTCGTTAGCATCCTCATTTGGGGCTCCACCGAATTGACATGTATTAGTTACCATGTGTAAAAATTTACCTTTTATTTCAAAGCCATCACTCATCGTGGGTTGGATGATTGCGTGGCCTTGACCTTTTCTTGTGGCCTTCATTAATGCTTCCATCGTTTGATTTGTATCAGCCATTTCTTCTTCTTCTTTAATAATCGGCTCTATGATTGGTTGAATTATTGGTTCAGAGTCGGATTCTAAGAAAAGTGACTCTAAATTTTTAGCAAGGGATTCTACTTCTTGAGTTCTTAAGCGTTCGTGGAATTTTCTTTCGGGTTCCGGATGTGAGGGAGTTAATTCAGCGTTGGAGGAACGTAAGTTCATACATTAATTTCTATTATGAGATCACTTCACTAAAGGTTTATCTAGGGTTACCTACTTGTTTCTTTTTTTTTTTTTTTTCGGTGTTTTAAAATTACTAGTATTTCCTATTTCTTTTTGTTGTTTTTGTCCTTTATTAATTCTTTGAGGTTCCGGATTAAGTTTAACGAGTTTAGGATTGAACGGATCATACAATTTGGGAAATTGTACAAAGAATTAAAGGATTTATTCAAAAACTTTGAACTTTCTTGGAAATGAATTTCCTCGAGAGGATCGAATAACATAAAAACAATGATAAAAACCTTTAAACAAATAGATTATCCTTCTGATTTTTGCCCACGTTTCGAATAGCCAAAAGATGCAGCAGAGGGGCAGGATCCTTCAAAGACCAATAAAATTGGTGATCCAACAACCCGTTCCACGTACAAATCCAACTATTACTACGAACCAGAAAAATTATCTATTTATTTACTGCCAAGTCCCCGGCAGCGGCGCCAAAAAGTTGATGTGCAGAAACGTAACCTTTATTTATGAACGGATTTGAGTTGTTTTGTTACACGAATTGATTTATTGTATATGTGGTATTTTATAGATTTTAGGTTGATTTCACACATATATATAGGCAACTAGTCCTATCAGTGTAGTTTAGTTTGTTGGTAAATCCGATTCGTTCCACAGGGAGATGGAGTGTTTAATGGTTTTTTAATAGTCTTTGATGTCAAACTTAATTAAAGAGGGTTTTGGATTAGGCAATTTATAGTAACAGTAAAAGAAAATAACTTAACTAATTTACTAAAATAAAATAAAATTACAATATGACAAGAATTATCTTAAAATGATACTAAATGAAATTATACTAATTATGATGCATTAATTATGTTACTAAATGGTAATTAGTAAAATAGTAATTTTTAATAGAACTATATATTTAGATTTTTGTTTTAAGCAATTATTATATAAACTTAATTAAATTAACTAAATGACATTTTTAATAAAACTAATACAAATTAAAAGGAAAATTAATTAATTTACTAACTATAAACTAGTTACAATTTATAAACCTATAATAAATACTAATTTTTAAGATTAAAACATGTATTTTAGTATTTTATACTAATTAATACTAATTATATAATAAAAATAACTAATAACCTAAATATATATAATTAATTAATTAAAACCCTAATTTTAACCTACGGTGTACTGTAGCCGCGTTTTATTCCTACACGATTCGTGTGATGCTACACGATTCGTGTAAGGCTAAAAATATGTGACAAACAACTGTTTCGAAAAATAAATATTTTTATGGTTTCTTTTTATATTTTAAACTTATAATTCGTGAATAATAACAATAATACTTTTTATAAGAAGTATAAATAAGATAAATGGGAGTGTTTACTTAATTGTGTCACCCCTAGGTCCATGGATTGTTTTAAGTTTTACGCCCTATTAAAATGTTCTAGTATCAAACTTTACATTTTTCTCTCGAATAAATATAAGGTTACAACTTAACTAAATAAAATCTAATTTTCATTGGATTCTTTTTAGAAAGCTACTATTCCCTAAGTATTTAAATTGAGACCTAGCCTAGTTTTGACCTTCGCCAATACCCAAATTATAACGGTTTCCCTTTTTATAATTTCACCTTCATATAATTTATTGATATCACCCAAACCACCGAAGTTTATTTCTAAATTGGTGTCAATAACTTATCCATAAATTCGTCTAGATCATTTTTAATGTTGAAGCTTAATTTAGGTAAATAAATATAACTTTCGTTATTTAAATTTACTAAATTAAGCGGCAAGGGTTAAATACCTAATTACATAAAAATGGTTCTTTTAACTAGGCTCAATATTAAAAATACTAAAGTTACATTTTAACTTTACTAATGGTAACAATCCATTTCACTAGGGGCTCTACATTTAAGCAAACACTAGGGAAATTTAGCTATCCATTACACTAAGGTAGACATAAAAATATAGATATGCAAACATAATAACAACGCTAATTTTAACAGAGTAAACTTACTAAAATATCTTCACTTGCATTAACTTCAAATGGTAGAAAAATTACAATAATAACACCCCTTTCACGCGTACATTAACACCCTTTATCACGAACAATACACCCTTAATATTACAACTATTTTTAACCTTGAACTAATAGAGTAATAAAAATTACAGAATAATAACTTGCGTATAATAATTGTATGAAAATATGTGTGTCTTCAACTCTTGATAGTACTCCGTATTTAAACTGATCCAAGTAGTAGTAGGTGAACATGTTGATTCTTTGCTGTAGCTCATTTTAAGAAAAGAATTGTTTTAAAAATCATAAAGTGACCGCCCCATTTGCACGTTTCTGGAAACTGTTTGGCCTAACATTACACGAATCGTGTAGGGATACATGATTCGTGTAAGAACAATAATCTACACGATTCGTGTAGCTATACACGATTCGTGTAAGAGTAATCAGCAATTTTCTTCATTTTTCTTTTTCAGTTGTTCTTTGTTGATCCCGTATTGACGTGTACTGATTTGGCACTTCTTATTTGAACTCTTTTCTTCTTTTATCTTGTACTTTAATTCGGATAAACGTTTCTTGATATAAATTTGGTTACAACTATCGTTTTATCGTCGAATCTTCAAATAGCAAGCTCTTATCCACTTTTGTCGTTTTTCTTGTGAAATGCGAATTGAATGTCTTTGTAGATGATAAAAACCTATGAAATATAAGTGATATTGCGTCGAATAATATGTATGTTTAGAGCAATATCAGTCTCTTTCGATTTATCCGAACGTATTGTATACGTATTGTCATGGAACGTACCAAGATTATTATATATATACAATCTCGGAATTAACCAAGATTATAATATTTTGTTATACTAATGATAACATGTCCAAATATATATAGGATATAGGAAAAGTTAGCAAGGATATGGTTAATATAGTTTTTATAAGATGAATTTCGTCCATACAATGTTAATTTTAGCAGATTTTGTTTTGCTCGCCAAATATTCATTACAACTCCGTTTAAAGTGAACCAAATTGCTATGGATTCATTAAGAAGTAAGTTTTTTTAAAACTAATTCAAAAAGTTCAGCCCATGTAGTAATTTTTAGAGTTTTACCCTCTTTTTGTGCCGGTGGTCAGATTTGGAAGAATCCCGGCATCCACCCGATATATGATTTTTGATAAAAATACTTCCACCTTGTCTAAAATCATGAAAAAATTACTGGAAGTCTTATTTACATATATTAAAATATTTCCAAAGTCTTAGCCTCGAACTCAAAGTCTAAGATAGGTTTTTAATTCCCAACCCAAAACAGCCCGCTTTTTACCGAATGGAGATTAAACGATATATGTTAAGTTTCAAGGTGTTATTCATATGTACAAGTTATAAGTTCTTATATTAACTTAATATAACATCATAATACATATAAATAAGTGTTATTAGAGTTAAGCTAGAAAGATTAGACTTATTTTTCAAACAAGTTTAGAATCAACTAAACTATGTTCTAGTTTATAAACTTTTATATAGATAGCTATAAACATATGTATTGAACAAGAGTAGAAGTAGAGTTTTTACCTCAAGTTTAGAATGTAAAGTTGCTGGAATTAAGTAGTAGAACAAAGAATGAGAGAGTTCTTGCAAGTGTGTGTGAAAATTATAAGTAAAATTTGGAAAATGAATGTGTAAAAATGAGTTAGAAATGGTGCTTATTTATAGGCTCATAAATTTAGTTTTTAGTGAAAAATATCTAAGATAAGTTAAAAACCATTAGGTCATTCATGATATAATACATCAATAATTGTAGATTTCTATTCGTATATACCAATAGTAAATACTTCTAGAAGCTGCGTATAATACGCGTATAAATACCGTATAAATACGTAATTGTAGTTTTCTATTAGTATATACCAATAGTAAATACTTCTAGAAGCTGTGTATAATATGCGTATAAATACTGTATAAATACCGTATAAATACCGTATAAATACGAGTAGAATTCTTGAGAAAAATGAACGGAAATACGAATATAGCTATCCCTTATCTGTATTTGTATATTATTAAGTGTATTCAATACTTTTAAGGATGTATTTATACTCATAATACATTGTATGTAAATACATTTTAACATAACTTAATTACGTCGTTTAAAAAGTAACATATATATTGTCCGAAAACTCTTTAAATTAGTAGTATGAAAATGTATATATTATACCTTGTTAATATACTTAATGAGATATTTAATTATCATATTTTCAGGTTATATATATATATATATATATATATATATATATATATATATATACATATATATAATTAATACAAGTTATAACGTTCGTGAATCGTAGGAATAAAAGGGTGACCAAAAGCTTGTGTAAAACTCTTTTCGGAGGTTCAAGACTTATTTAAATTCATTGCTTATCAAGTCGGAATTATTAAATCATATAGATAGTATAATCAAGTAGTCGGAAAAATCCGGGTCGTCACAGTACCTACCCGTTAAAGAAATTTCGTCCCGAAATTTGGCTAAGGAAAGTTTGATAATGAAAACAAGAATATTCTTGTATCAAGAAATATGATGCAACTTGAATTCATATCATGAATTTGATTTGTTCATATAATCATTATCAAGGAAATAGATTAATGAAGTATTTTGAATACCCTGAATGAGTCGAGTTTTGTTTTATGATAGGCATGAGTTCAATAATTATAGAGCTTCTCACCATTGAGAAATATGGATAGATCAATTCGATTACGTGAAGAGTATAAGTGAAGCTATCATAAAAGATGGAATTTAGGAAAATAAAGATTCGTCTTAACTTTTGACGTAGTCACAGTTGATTTCCGGATTTCAAGGAATGTAAAGAAAATCTTCGTAATCTATCTCAGATTTGATTTTTCGGTAATTAAGAAAATTCCGATCCTCTTTAATTAAATGCGTGATCTGCCTCGATTGCTCTGTCTGATATATCCACTATAAATTGACCTCTTTCGTTCCATTATTTTCACCATCCCTATACTTTCTTCCTCAATTCATACATTCAAAAAATTGTGAAAATGCTCAATCCAGTTCTGGTTCGTGACCTAATATTGACGATCGCCACCATTATCCTTCTTTTCCAGCTCCCACCGGAGGAATCTGTTTACTTCTACTATGCTCTAGAGATTGTTATATTTATCATCCTCCCGTGTCTTTATATTGCTATACGCATTGATATACACAGTTTGTAATTTCTGTGTTGTTATCGGGCTTTGTATTTTCCCTTATTTTTCTGAACTCCATCCTTTTGTTTTCTCTTCTCGACTTTAAGTAAAGCGATCAAGACGTCTCGATTTTGTAGTTATGAAATTTCGAATGAACATAACTAATGTTTTAAGCAGAAAGGAATTATAATAGCATGATTTTAATTTGGTAAATTACCGGTATCACGGAAAAGATAAAACTATCAAGAAAATATGTTCTTGATATGTTTAGAGGTTAAATAGAATGAAAGAATAGTGTAACATGGCACATGATGACGGTATAATCTGTGAATCATCATGTTCCATTAGAAACTCAGCATGACTTACTTAATATAACCACGTTGATCAGGCGTCATTATATTATACTAACTCATGCTTCAATTCCCAAAACTACCTCAAAAACATTCATAATTTAAACTCGTAGCTTATAGAAATTTAGAAACAGTTTACTTTATGATGTAACACAGATAGCACGAAGAGATAAGTGATTTCGGACAAGAATAGTTATGAAGATATCTTCAGAAATATTGAAGATATTTATAATGAAGATATGATGATATTTTGAAATTTTTCACAAGGATTTAAAATAAGTAAGGAGCAAGGTATTCTTGGAAGATTTCATCAGATACTGGAACATCTGGATTACAGGTTTATTTCTTATGATATGTCCACAGTCTCTTTCATGGTTTGCTCAATCCGTTTTTCAGTACCAAATTTTTCTCTTTTTCTGAGCCTTTCTCGACACACTATTCTTTATCGTCAAACTTTTGATTGTTAAGGTCGTTTACAGTTTTTACTGCTTCATAAGCTTTTCAAAACTCCTAGAATTGATTCACGGACTGGGGTGTTTTTCAGAAATTCAAAATTAAAGTATATAAGTTCAGGAGATAGACGTTATATGTATATATATAACTGTTGACGTAGAAACGTTGCGAATTTCGAAATAATGATTGATGCTTCCCGGTATATGGTATGACAATTATCGTTACAAGACGTTGATGAGTACATGATAGGATTTCAATAAATAATGATAGTGATTTTTCGGAGAGACTTACGCCAAAGAGTAATGAAGCTGCTGATACGTTTACTGTTATTATGGTGGAATATAAAAGGTTCCCCAGTAAAAAAAGCAAAAAGGCAAACGTATATATCAAGATTATAATAGGGCTAATCCGAATGAGAAGTCGAAGCTGACTTGTTGGAAGTGTGATAAAACTGAATATTTTGAAAAAGGTCTGTAAGGTTATTTTTGGTAATAACAATGTCAAAAGATCTAGCATAGATACGTGTTAGGCTGTTATTTAGTTACGAGAGTTTTCCAGGTGTATGAATATATGTGTAAATCTTTTTCGTAGATAACATGTGGTTGGTTCATCCTCTTGATTGTTCATCAGTTGAAGTGTTTTCAAGACTCATGAAGGGTTTGAACGCATGTTGTAATCGTTAATATACACATGACGTTCAAGATGAAATCATTTAGGATTTTGAATGAAATGAATGTATTTCTAGGTTTTATGAATAAGAGTTACGTTGTATTACAGTTTTGAATTCAATGTATGGTTTTGAAAGATGTAAGAATCTAAGAGTGATGTTATCTGTTATATCTTGACTTGAATTCTGATCTGTCAAAATCAGAATATGTAATTGAATTTGGATGGGAATGGTTGTTTTAATTTCTATGGAAGAATATATATCATTGTGGAAGTAGTGAGTATAGATAATGATTATCGAATAATTGAAGAGTATACAGTGTAACATATTAATTGTGAACTTAAATATTTCTCGGGTATTACCAACCCGTTAAAAAAAATTCACAAATAATATTTTGTACAAGAGAATTTTTATTACAGTCTTTATGAAAATATATGTATGTATATTTTCTTCAGGTGTAATACAGATTTAATGAGTTCATATTAAACTCATTTGATTATTGGCTGGAACTAAAAATGAATAATCTCTAAAACTTTAGATAATCTTCGTAGAGTATTTTGCTAAAGTAATCAATACTTCGTTATTTAATCTTATTGACATTCCTCGGTGAAAGATGTTGGTGCTTGTGGAATTTTTGTGAACTTCGCAAGGCACGAATGATATTTTCAAGAAGGTTTCAGGTACATCGGAAATGAAAGTGTAAAATTAAACCTATATTTGAATATTACACTTGGTTTATTAGGGGATAGAATTCATTGAGTTGATGCAGAGATTATAGTTAACGATTGCTAAGTTGTTAACGAAGGATGTACATCGTAGCATATTAGCAATATGAATTAACTGAGTAGTATCTACCCTTTAAAAATTCATACGTAATAGCTCAGTACGAAAAGATAAATTATGGTTTCAAAATTTATATATATAAAATATACATATAAATTCCTTGAAAAGAATGAATTAATATTTCATAACTCGATAATACAATATACATATTGGTGATTGAGGTGTTGATATTATCGGTGGTTATGGAGCTTGCGGATATTGTGGTGCTGCAGGTGTTGCTGATGTTGGTGATACTGCTAGTGATGTTGGCGGTTCTTCTAGTGGTTCTTGTATAACAAGTCTAGCTTGTAAGACACGCATCATTCTTTGTCAGGGTTTCTACTCCACCCTCTATCGTTATTATCCATCCATTTAACTGATATACGGCTAGAACTAGAATAAATAATCTCCGAGACTTTAGAGATTACATAATCGTCACAGAACATTTCTCCAATGAAGATATGAATCAATAATTCATCGTTTATCGCTGTTGGTTTTCCTTGGTATCTACGAGGCGTATGATGTTGATGTAGAATGATATATAGAACAAAAATGAGAGAGGTTTGGACCAAGATTATGCTCGAGGTACGGATTGTGATGTTGAGGCGGGTGATGCGGATGTTGTTGTTGGTGGTACAGGTGCTGTTAGTACTGATGCTGGTGATGCCTGTGATGCCTGTAAGTTGTGCATCATACTCTCCAAAGTCACTACTCGAGCGCGAAGCTCGTTGACTTCTTCTATTACTCCAGGATGATTGGCGGTTGGAATGAGTGGATGAATAAGGTTTAGAATAGTAGATATTACGTAATCATTGCGAGCTATTCTGGCAATGAGAGTGAAAATGGTGTTTCGAACTGGTTCGCCGGTAAGTGCTCTAGGTTCTTCGCCAAGAGGGCAATTTGGTTGATGGAAAGGATCGCCTTCTTCTTGTCTCCATTGATTGAGTCGGCTACGAACCCATCCCCAATTCATCAAGAATTGATGATGGCTAATTGGTTGATCCATTCCGGTTACACTGCTTTCGGAGCTCAGGTAGAAATCCATATCGGAATAGTTGTCAGAATCCGAGGAACTCGAACTAGTAGCGGAATTCATCTTACACGATTAGATAAAGGATTTTCGATATGAAATGATTATCGGATATCGGATGATATTCTAATTACATAGAATACCTATATGTAGTACAGAAGATCCCGTAGATTACGGAGGAACTTTCGGAAGTTGTCAGGCAAAGTTTATAGTAATAGATACGCTAAGATATGAGTTTGTCTATACCCTATCTATGCAATAATTGCACTAAGACGTGTCTAGACTAAAGAATGATAAGCAGGTAATTTTCGACAAAAAATGATAAGCAAAACTTTTGACATGCAGACACGGTCGAAGTCCAGACTCATTAATGCATCTTAACAACTACTATCAGTTAGACACACTAATGCAAGACTTGGTTCGCTACCAACTAAAACGACCCGTCCATATTACTATAAACGTAGTACATTATTCATTGGTCCCATAGCGAGGTATTTGACCTCTATATGATACGTTTTTAGAAAATATTGCATTCTTTTCATAAAAGGCACACCATTATTATACATAATGCATGTTTTAAACAAGTGGGCGATTATTTAAGGAATAATCCACATATTACATAAATACTACACACGTGACCTAAAATTCGAATATATTACATGACATAGGTTTTATTGAATGCAACACTTCATTTAAACAAAAGAATGAGACTCCATGCACAGCTTGCTCATATAATGCAACAGCGGAAGACTTTCTTAAGGACCTGAGAATAAACATGCTTAAACAGTCAACACAAAGGTTGGTGAGATATATAGGTTTAAAGCTATCATCAATATAAATATAGACCACAAGATTTCATAGTTATTTCAATAAAGATATTCTATAAGTTGTTGAGCGCTTCGGTAACCATACTTAACAAATAATGTGGCATATTCCCTTTATTATAAAATCTCCCTACACTGTACCAAGTGTAGTAAAAACGAAATACTATGCAACCGTTTACGATACTAGAGCGACTAGGCCAGTTGGGGTTGTCAAACCCAATAGATCTATCAATAGGATTCGCGCTTACATGTTCTTACAACATGTAAATATTAGTTACCAAGCTATTAGGGAAGATATACAAGGTGGTACAACTCAACGTAGAATATATTTTAAGTACTTGTGTCCATAGCGTAAAACATAAAATGCATGTATTCTCATCCTAAAATATTTTTAGAGTTTAAAAATGGGACTATATACTCACGGTAGTAAAAGTATATTAATAATAAGTTTTCAACTTATTAAAAATATGGTCGTCGTCCTTGGATTCACGAACCTATAACAATAATAATGATTCAGATAATAATACGACATATGAATAAAATAAAGCAAGTTCATAGAATACTTATATATTAATTTTTAACATTTTCATGTTAGTAGTCCTTTGTTAGTTGTACTTTGTTAGTAGTCCTTTGTTAGTAGTCTAAATATAGTCCAATAGTCCAATAGTCCAACAGTCCAATAATCGGTATGTATATATAATCTTAGAATTACCCCACTGCGTATTGTATACGTATTGTTATAGACTCAATCATGACCCATGGTACGCGTATTGTCTTAGAATTAACCCAGACGTATTGTGTACATGGTGTCTTTCGATTTATCCGAACGTATTGTATACGTATTGTCATGGAACGTACCAAGATTATTATATATATACAATCTCGGAATTAACCAAGATTATAATATTTTGTTATACTAATGATAACATGTCCAAATATATATAGTATATAGGAAAAGTTAGCAAGGATATGGTTAATATAGTTTTTATAAGATGAATTTCGTCCATACAATGTTAATTTTAGCAGATTTTGTTTTGCTCGCCAAATATTCATTACAACTTCGTTTAAAGTGAACCAAATTGCTATGGATTCATTAAGAAGTTAATTTTTTTAAAACCAATTCGAAAAGTTCGGACCAAGTAGTAATTTTTAGAGTTTTACCCTCTTTTTGTGCCGGTGGTCAGATTTGGAAGAATCCCGGCATCCACCAGATATATGATTTTTGATAAAATACTTCCACCTTGTCTAAAATCATGAAACAATCACTGGAAGTCTTATTTATATATATTAAAATATTTCCAAAGTCTTAGCCTGGAACTCAAAGTCTAAGATAGGTTTTTAATTCCCAACCCAAAACAGCCCGCTTTTTACCGAATGGAGATTAAACGATATATGTTAAGTTTCAAGGTGTTCTTCATATGTACAAGTTATAAGTTCTTATATTAACTTAATATAACATCATAATACATATAAATAAGTGTTATTAGAGTTAAGCTAGAAAGATTAGATTTGTTTTTCAAACAAGTTTAGAATCAACTAAACTATGTTCTAGTTTATAAACTTTTATATAGATAGCTATAAACATATGTATTTAACAAGAGTAGAAGTAGAGTTTTTACCTCAAGTTTAGATTGTAAAGTTGCTGGAATTAAGTAGTAAAACAAAGAATGAGAGAGTTCTTGCAAGTGTGTGTGAAAATTGTAATTAAAATTTGTAAAAATGAATGTGTAAAAATGAGTTAGAAATGGTGCTTATTTATAGGCTCATAAATTTGGTTTTTAGTGAAAAATATCTAAGATAAGTTAAAAACCATTAGGTCATTCATAACATAATACATCAATAATTGTAGATTTCTATTCGTATATACTAATAGTAAATACTTCTAGAAGCTGCATATAATACGCGTATAAATACGTAATTGTAGTTTTCTATTAGTATATACCAATAGTAAATACTTCTAGAAGCTGCGTATAATACGCGTATAAATACCGTATAAATACTGTATAAATACCGTATAAATATGAGTAGAATTCTTGAGAAAAATGAACGGAAATACGAATATAGCTATCCCTTATATGTATTTATGTATTATTAAGTGTATTCAATACTTTTAAGGATGTATTTATACTCATAATACATTGTATGTAAATACATTTTAACATAAGTTAATTACGTCGTTTAAAAAGTAACATATATATTGTCCGAAAACTCTTTAGATTAGTAGTATGAAAATGTATATATTATACCTTGTTAATATACTTAATGAGATATTTAATTATCATATTTTCAGGTTATATATATATATATATATATATATATATATATATATATATATATATATATATATATATATATATATATATATATATATATATATATACACACACACACATATATACATATATATAATTAATACAAGTTATAACGTTCGTGAATCGTAGGAATAAAAGGGTGACCAAAAGCTTGTGTAAAACTCTTTTCGGAGGTTCAAGAGTTATTTAAATTCATTGCTTATCAAGTCAGAATTATTAAATCATATAGATAGTATAATCAAGTAGTCGGAAAAATCCAGGTCGTCACAGTGACGACCCGAAAATTTTCGACCAAATTTAAACTTAATCTTTATATGATTTCGACAAGATAAGCAAAGTCTTTAATATTGATTCTCAAAATTTTTGAACTATTGTTATATTTTCAGTTAACCTTTGACTATTGACCGACGATTCACGAACAACTATTTGTAAATGGACATGTATATATATATATATATATATATATATATATATATATATATGTATATATATATATATATATATATATACATATATATATATATGTATACATATATATATATATCTACATATATATATATATATATATATATATATATATATATGTATATATATATATATATCTATATATATGTATATATATATATGTATATATATACATATATATATATACATATATACATATATATATGATTTTGTTTAGTAACAATCGTTTATAGATTCGACTAATATTTAAATAAGTTAACTAGAACGTTTAATAAGTCAAAGCAAACCCTAGTACATAAATGAATTATATCAATTTAAGTTTTAAAGTGTAAACGTTATGTGATATAACAAGTTCTAATATTTAAATGATTTTAAATTATATATAATGATCTTTGAAATATAATTAGTTTTGAAAAACTAAATACTATATTATTAAATAAATATTTCAAATATATATAATATGTATATATTTATATTTCTAAATGAAAATATATATATATATATATATATATATATATATATATATATATATATATATATATATATATATATATATATATATATTACAAAGTGATAAAATATAATATTAACTTAGTCATAAAATGTTTTGATTTAAAATAATATATATATATATATATATATATATATATATATATATATATATATATATATATATATATATATATATATATACAGTGAATTAAAGAAGCAAATGACCAAAATGCTCAAATGTATAAATTACATTTCTTATAATATAAATTATTGGCGAATGAGTCTAATTATTAATAAAAGTACACGTCGCGAAATGTAAAGTACAAGTTTTCTCAGCGTACGAAAGTACGTTCGAAAAACCGAAACCGGGACATTAGTCGAGCGTCAACGTACAAATCCTTGAAACTAAATTTACAAGTTAACTATGCACGTGAATATAATATAATATATAATTAATTATATAAATTAAATATATAAATATATATTATATAATAAAAGTGTCGGCAGCCCTATATTATGCGATTGTGAGCTGTCCCAGGGTGCCATGCGATCGCATGGCCACCACCCTAAAATCCCATGCGATCGTATGGCTAGGTAGGTGAGGCCAAATCTTTAAATCGATCGATTTCTGGTCGACTGAACTCATTCTATCTCTCTCTCAACTCTATATTACTCCGTAATTTATTTTATTTATTTTATTATTAATTATTATTATTAATCCAAATATATTATTAGTAGTATTAGTATTATTATTATTTCACATAAAATACTACGACGAGGGTACGTGGGAACGATATCAAAACGGGTATTCAAGTGGGTTATAGTTATGGAATTTATGGGTTATGGCTAAGGAGGTTATGGGTATGCTAATATTGACGAGGCTATAACGATGAGATTAGGATGGTATAATTCTCGTCACTTTTATTATTATTATCATTATTATTATTATTATCGCTATTATTATTATTATTATCTTGTTATGAGTATTATTATTATCATTATTATTATTAATATTATGATTATGAAATTGCGATGACTAAAAGCTTTTAAGTTAGATAACTATGAGATAATGAATATAAGTATTAGAATTTAGTTAAGATGCTATTAAGGTTATGACCTAGATAAAATTATCATTTTTATCATTATTAGATTTATCATTAATTTTAGTATTATTATTAAAATGATTATTATAAATATTATCATTGATATTATTACTGAAATTATCATTATTATTAAAAAGTAACATTTTTATAAAAACTATCATTTTTAATATTTTTATCATTATTATTATTATTAAAAGAATCATTAATATTAAAATTATTACTTTCATTAAAAATTATCATTTCTAATAGAAATATCATTTTTATTATAAATATTATTATTATTATTATCATTTTAGAATTTTTATTATTAGAAATTATCATTGTTGATAGAATTATTATTTTTATAAAATATTATTATTATTACCCTTATTTAGATCATTATTGTTAGTGAATATTATTATTAAGATAATTTATAATATCAAAATTATTATTATCATTAATGTATCATTATTAGTTATCATTTAAAATTTATCATTGTTATTAAAACTATCTTTTTTATTAAAAATTATTATTATTATTAAAATTATCATGTTTGTTAGAAAATATCATTTTAAAGCTTAAAACTATCCTTTTTGTTAAAACTATTATTTTCATTAAAAATTATCATTTTTATTAATATTATTAATATTATTAATAATAATAGTATTATTATCATTATTATTATCATTAACATGATTATAATATTTTTATCATTATTATCAATATTATCATTATTATGATATTAGTATTACTACAAATGATTATTATTTACTATCAAAACTATTATTATCATTAGTAAATATAATTATTGTTATTATTATTATTAAAATAATAAGGATTATTAATATTACAAAATAATACAACTTTTGTTCATTATTATTATTGTTAAATAAATAATTAATACAAAGATATATCTACTACATGTAACACAATTATATTAATAATACATATCACCATATTTTTATCATTAAAATGATATTAAGTAAACTCTATAAATTATAATACTTGATATATATGAAAATATATTTTTATCATATATAAATCTTATTATATATTTTTATCATTAATACATTATAATGAATGATGAAATATTTTAATAATATTTATTATATAAATATTAACTACTTAAAATATGTAGAATAAAAATAGGTTATTTAGTTATTAAAATAACATATAATTCATTTAAAATAACGAGTAGATTACAAATAAATATATATAAACTTGTTACATGTTTTAATATATATATATATATATATATATATATATATATATATATATAACTGATATAGGTTCGTGAATCCGAGGCCAACCTTGCACTTGTTCAGTGCCGTCATATGTATTTTTACTACGAAATACAGTATCGTGAGTTTCATTACTCCCTTTTTAGATATATATTTTTGGGCTGAGAATACATGCACTGTTTTATAAACTGTTTTACGAAATGGACACAAGTACTTAAACTATATTCTATGGTTGGATTACGAATACCGAATATCGCCCCTTGTTAGCTTGGTAGCCTAAGAATTAGGGAAATGGCCCCTAATTGACACGAATCCTAAAGATAGATCTATGGACCTTGACACGTCCCATTCGGGTTACGAATGCTTTAGTACTTCGATTGATATATACTAATTGTGACGGCCGGTATATAGCATGCAGATTGCGAAATGCCTGTATGTGGGGGATATTCTATATGCATCTTGTTAGTTCGGTTACCAGGTGTTCACCATATGGATGATTTTATATTTATGCAGATTGCGAAATGCCTGTATAATGTTTATGAAAATGAAAATGAAAATGAAAATCTTGTGGTCTATTAAAATGATGAAAATGATTATTTATGATAAACTAATGAACTCACCAACCTTTTAGTTGACACTTTTAAGCATGTTTATTCTCAGGTATGAAAGAAATCTTTCGTTGTGCATTTGCTCAATTTAAAGATATTACTTGGAGTTATTAATGGCATATTTCAAAAGACGTTGCATTCGAGTCGTTGAGTTCAAAAAGATTATTATACAGTAAATGACAGATAAAGTCATTTATAATTTGGATATATTGTGAAATGGTATGTATATTTTGTCAACTATCGTTGTAATGAAAGTTGTCTTTTAAAAATGAATGCAATGTTTGTAAAACGTATCATATAGAGGTCAATACCTCGCAATGGAACCAAATGTTATTGTATTCGTCCATATGGATTTGGACGGGTCATTACAGACAAGACAAGCAAATTAACGTGTTGCATTAAAATGATTTCATACATTTAAATACCCATTGGACTTTACCCTTCGATTCACGAACAAATTAAAACTTAAACTTGAAACCCGACAAAATTTAATACGTGATTTTTGTTCAAAAATGTAAACGTGATATGATATAATATTTTCTATTATTTAAACGATTTTTAAAATATATATAATGAACTTTAAAAATAATTAGTTTTGAAAAACTGAATGTTATATCATTAAATAAAGATTTCAATTATATATATATATATATATATATATATATATATATATATATATATATATATATATATCATGTTTTAAATATAAGACGTATAAATTAGTTTATTTCAAAACGTTAATATATATATTACAATGTAATAAGATGTATTGTTAGAATATATTAACTTAGATATAAAACGTTTTGATTATATTTATAAAGATTTAAAATAATATTATTAAATATATTTTAATAAGTAACGAGAAACAGAAACAATGATCTAAAGATGTAAATGGTCAAAACGCTTAAACGTATAAGTTATAATTCAAGAGATATAATTCATCAATGAATTATGCTTATATATTGACAAAAGTACAAACCGCGAAGCGTAAAGTACAAGATTTCTAAGCATACGAAAAGACATTCGGAAAACCAGAACCGGGACATAAGCCGAGCATCAGCATGTAAGGCAACGGAACAAAAATTACAAGTCCACTATGCACAAGAATATAATATATATATATATATATATATATATATATATATATATTAAAACTCTCGGCAACACATGCGAAATTCGATTGTGAGCTGGAAAGTGTGGTGCCGCGATCGCGGCCTTGCTGCTCTCAAGCCCTCCGCGATCGCAGAGTGGTGGATTCCATAAATGGCCTATAAAACTCGATCGTGTTCTGCTGAATTCTCACAACTTTCAATCTCTCAATCAATATATATATATACTCCGTAATGAATTATTTATTTTATTATTTATATTATTATTATTATTATTATTATTATTATTATTATTATTAAAGATTATTATTATTAATCTTATGCTATTAATATTAGTAGTATTATTAGTATTATACATAAAATACTACGACGGAGTTACGTTCGAGTGATTTCAAACCGGGTTTTCAATGTGACGACCCGGGAATTTCCGACCAAATTTAAACTTTATCTTTATATTAATCCGACACAATAAGCAAAGTTTGTTATGTTAAGTCTCAAGGATTTGAAACTATATTCATATATGCATTTAACCTCGACTAAATTTCAATGATTCACGAACCACTAAATGAACGTATATGATTAGATATGTTTATGTATAAATATATTAACTTGAAAACGTTACGCGTTAAACTATCTTTCTAAGAAAAATAAAAATAAACTTTGAAAAATAAATAGTTTTGAAAAACTAAATGTTATACTATTAAATAAAAGATTTTGGATACAAACTTATATTTCTAAATATGTAACTATATATTTTTACTTAGTCATGAAACGTCCTAATTTAAAATAATATATTTTGGTAAACAACGAGTCACTGATTTATAGAAGCAAATGACCACAACACTCAAATTTTTTGAGATACATTTTTACAAAGTAATTTATTGATGAATAAATCAAATAATTACTAAAGGTACACGTCACGTAACGTAAAAGGCTAGTTTTCTAAACGTACGAAAGTGCGCTCGAAAAACCGCAAGTGGTACATGAGTCGTGAGACCACGCCCGTGTCATTTTTGTAAAAATTATATTGTTACCATGAACATAAATATAATATAATATTTAATTAATTCTAAAGATTAAATATATTATATATAAAATAATATATAAAGTTCTTATGATACGTAAATGGAATTAGATGTAATAAGAACAAACGAAGTGTCGGCAAGAGATGGATACCAGCTGTATGGTTTGTTCATGCGAATGCATGAGGAACACCCACAAACCCCATGCGATTGCATGGGGTGTGGTTTGACAAAATATGTATAAAACTAGTCGCATGTGTCTCTGGTTCATTTCATTTAAAACACAACACACACACATATCACAAGTACTCCGTATATATCTATATTTAATATTATTATTCTTATTATTATTATTATTATTAATTATTAATATTAGTATAACTATTAGTATTATTCAAACAAATATTATTTATGAGTGTTATTATTATTATTTATACATAAAATACTACGACGAGGTCATGAATGAGCGAGTTCAGAATATGATCTTCGAGTAGGATAGGGCTAAGGAAATTATGGGTTGTAGCTATGGAGGTGATGGGTATGGTTTATGGGTATGCTCATGAGGTCAAATTTAGTGTTTGTCATCTCCATTGCGTCTACGTACCTTTCCTGCAATATTGAATCTCAATATTGATACGTGAGTACTCGTAAATTAATTTTTACATACTAATAGTATATCCCTGACTAGTGCTCGAGAATATAGGATTATGCATGCTTGTACTTTTGATATTGTCCTTAGTTAAGTTATGTTGAATCTCGAATTAGTTACACCTGCGATTGAGATAAGGTATAAGATATGCATGTCGTTGGAAAGCTAGCGAAAAATTAAGAACTTTTCATTTAGATGTCGAATGGATTCGATGAACGGATTAGAAGTTATAGTCAATTGAATTTTTGATATTATTATTAAAAATGATTATTTTCATCGTCATTATTAACACCGTTCTAGTTTCTATCAAATTATTATCATTATTATTAATATTATTATTATCAATAAAAAGTATTATCATTAAAAATTGATATTTTTATTATTATTACTATTGTTAAAGTTATAATTAGTATTATTATTATTATTATTAATCATTAAAATAGTTATTGGTAATATCATTATCATAACATTTATTATTATTAGTATTATAATATTAAGTAACACTTAATTATTATAACTACTATTATTATCATCAAAATGAACGCGATATGAAAGACGATTTAAAAGTTACTAACAAATCGATTAGGAAATAATGAGTATGGGTATCATGATGAAATTTAAAATATTGTAAGATATTGATATAGATAAAATTATTGTTTTTCATTATTCTTATCACTATTATTATTAAAAGTATTATTAATATTAAAAATATCATTTTTTACAAAAATTATTATTTTTAAGAAGAATATCATTTTCAATATAAAATTTCATTATTATTATGAATTAGAACTATCATTTTATCATAACATCATTTTTAGTAAATATAAAAATTAATATTTTTATTAATAGGATAATAATCATTATTATTACAAAATAATACAACTTTTACTTATTACTATTACCAATGTTATTTTATCAAATAATACAAATAATATAATTACCTTAATAAAATCTATCGTAATATTTTTATGATATCAAATGAACTTTATAAATTTATTACTTAAAATATATAAAAAGTATATTCTTATTATATAAATTTTTATAATAAATGAATTATATTATTTACTCTATTGAAATCTTTTAAAAATACTTAAAAATATAAAACGACGATATTTAAACTAAATAATAATCATGTATGAATTTTGGAAATCATTTTGAGTCAAATTGACTTTTGTTGACTTTTGTATATTAGTCTCGAGCATTAGGATTGTGGTACACTATGACTTGACTTAATTTGTTAGACAAATATTGACCAACATATAAATATATATAATTAAATTAGGTTCATGAATCCAAGGCCAACCTTGCACTTGTTCAAAGATGTTATATGTATTTTTACTACGAAATACAGAATGGTGAGTTTCATTATTCCCTTTTATTATATTTTTGGGCTGAGAATACATGCGTTGTTTTATAAACTATTTTACGAAATGGACACAAGTACTTAAACTATATTCTATGGTTGGATTACGAACACCGAATATCACCCCTTTTAGCTTGGTAGCCTAAGAATTAGGGAAATGGCCCCTAATTGACGCGAATCCTAAAGATAGATCTATGGACCTTGACAAGTCCCATTCGGGGTACGAATGCTTTAGTACTTCGATTGATATATACTGATTGCGACGGCCGGTATATAGCATGTGTAGTGACCCGAACTTTTCCATGTTTATATATATTAATTGAGATTGATATTTACATGATTAATTGAAATATGTTTCATATAGACAATTGACCACCCAAGTTGACCGGCGATTCACGAACGTTAAAACTTGTAAAAATGACATGACGATATATATATGGATATACATATGGTTAACATGAGATTATGATAAGTAAGTATCTCCATAAGTATATTAACAATGAGTTATATACATATAAACAAGACTACTAACTTAAGGATTTCGAAACGAGACATATATGTAACGATTATCGTTGTAACGACATTTAAATGTATATATATCATATTAAGAGATATACATACATGATAATATCATGATAATATAATAATTTAAAATCTCATTTGATATTATAAACATTGGGTTAACAACATTTAACAAGATCGTTAACCTAAAGGTTTCAAAACAACACTTACATGTAACGACTAACGATGACTTAACGACTCAGTTAAAATGTATATACATGTAGTGTTTTAATATGTATTTATATACTTTTGAAAGACTTCAATACACTTATCAAAATACTTCTACTTAACAAAAATGCTTACAATTACATCCTCGTTCAATTTCATCAATAATTCTACTCGTATGCACCCGTATTCGTACTCGTACAATACACAGCTTTTAGATGTATGTACTATTGGTATATACACTCCAATGATCAGCTCTTAGCAGCCCATGTGAGTCACCTAATACATGTGGGATCCATCATTTGGCAACTAGCATGAAATATCTCATAAAATTACAAAAAATATGAGTAATCATTCATGACTTATTTACATGAAAACAAAATTACATATCCTTTATATCTAATCCATACACCAACGACCAAAAACACCTACAAACACTTTCATTCTTCAATTTTATTCATCTAATTGATCTCTCTCAAGTTCTATCTTCAAGTTCTAAGTGTTCTTCATAAATTCCAAAAGTTCTAGTTTCATAGAATCAAGAATACTTTCAAGTTTGCTAGCTCACTTCCAATCTTGTAAGGTGATCATCCAACCTCAAGAAATCTTTATTTCTTACAGTAGGTTATCATTCTAATACAAGGTAATAATCATATTCAAACTTTGGTTCAATTTCTATAACTATAACAATCTTATTTCAAGTGATGATCTTACTTGAACTTGTTTTCGTGTCATGATTCTGCTTCAAGAACTTCGAGCCATCCAAGGATCCGTTGAAGCTAGATCCATTTTTCTCTTTTCTAGTAGGTTTATCCAAGGAACTTAAGGTAGTAATGACGTTCATAACATCATTCGATTCATACATATAAAGCTATCTTATTCGAAGGTTTAAACTTGTAATCACTAGAACATAGTTTAGTTAATTCTAAACTTGTTCGCAAACAAAAGTTAATCCTTCTAACTTGACTTTTAAAATCAACTAAATACATGTTCTATATCTATATGATATGCTAACTTAATGATTTAAAACCTGAAAACACGAAAAACACCGTAAAACCGGATTTACGCCGTCGTAGTAACACCGCGGGCTGTTTTGGGTTAGTTAATTAAAAACTATGATAAACTTTGATTTAAAAGTTGTTATTCTGAGAAAATGATTTTTATTATGAACATGAAACTATATCCAAAAATTATGGTTAAACTCAAAGTGGAAGTATGTTTTCTAAAATGGTCATCTAGACGTCGTTCTTTCGACTGAAATGACTACCTTTACAAAAATGACTTGTAACTTATTTTTCCGACTATAAACCTATACTTTTCTGTTTAGATTCATAAAATAGAGTTCAATATGAAACCATAGCAATTTGATTCACTCAAAACGGATTTAAAATGAAGAAGTTATGGGTAAAACAAGATTGGATAATTTTTCTCATTTTAGCTACGTGAAAATTGGTAACAAATTTATTCCAACCATAACTTAATCAACTTGTATTGTATATTATGTAATCTTGAGATACCATAGACACGTATACAATGTTTTGACCTATCATGTCGATACATCTATATATATTTCGGAACAACCATAGACACTCTATATGTGAATGTTGGAGTTAGCTATACAGGGTTGAGGTTGATTCCAAAAAATATATAGTTTGAGTTGTGATCAATACTGAGATACGTATACACTGGGTCGTGGATTGATTCAAGATAATATTTATCGATTTATTTCTGTACATCTAACTGTGGATAACTAGTTGTAGGTTACTAACGAGGACAGCTGACTTAATAAACTTAAAACATCAAAATATATTAAAAGTGTTGTAAATATATTTTGAACATACTTTAATATATATGTATATATTGTTATAGGTTCGTGAATCAACAGTGGCCAAGTCTTACTTCTCGACGAAGTAAAAATCTGTGAAAGTGAGTTATAGTCCCACTTTTAAAATCTAATATTTTTGGGATGAGAATACATGCAGGTTTTATAAATGATTTACAAAATAGACACAAGTACGTGAAACTACATTCTATGGTTGAATTATCGAAATCAAATATGCCCCTTTTTATTAAGTCTGGTAATCTAAGAATTAGGGAACAGACACCCTAATTGACGCGAATCCTAAAGATAGATCTATTGGGCCTAACAAACCCCATCCAAAGTACCGGATGCTTTAGTACTTCGAAATTTATATTATATCCGAAGGGTGTCCCGGAATGATGGGGATATTCTTATATATGCATCTTGTTAATGTCGGTTACCAGGTGTTCACCATATGAATGAATTTTATCTCTATGTATGGGATGTGTATTGAAATATGAAATCTTGTGGTCTATTATTATGATTTGATATATATAGGTTAAACCTATAACTCACCAACATTTTTGTTGACATTTTAAGCATGTTTATTCTCAGGTGATTATTAAGAGCTTCCGCTGTCGCATACTTAAATAAGGACGAGATTTGGAGTCCATGCTTGTATGATATTGTGTAAAAACTGCATTCAAGAAACTTATTTTGTTGTAACATATTTGTATTGTAAACCATTATGTAATGGTCGTGTGTAAACAGGATATTTTAGATTATCATTATTTGATAATCTACGTAAAGCTTTTTAAACCTTTATTGATGAAATAAAGGTTATGGTTTGTTTTAAAATGAATGTAGTCTTTGGAAAACGTCTCATATAGAGGTCAAACCCTCGCAACGAAATCAATTAATATGGAACGTTTTTAATCAATAAGAACGGGACATTTCAGTTGGTATCAGAGCGTTGGTCTTAGAGAACCAGAATTTTGCATTAGTGTGTCTTATCGAGTTTGTTAGGATGCATTAGTGAGTCTGGACTTCGACCGTGTTTACTTGAAAAATGATTGCTTAACAAATTTTGTTGGAAACTATATATTTTTAACATGTGAATATTATGTGATATATTAATCTCTTAACGTGTTTGATATTATGTGATAGATGTCTACCTCTAGAACAAGTCCTATTGACTCACCTAATAATAATGAAGAGTCAAATGTAAATTGGAATGATTCGTGGACTGATTCACAAGTTCCCGAAGAGGAACCGGAAGAAGAGTCGGAACCGGAAGAAGAATCGGAACCGGAAGAAGAATCGGAACCGGATGAAGAAATAGAACCGGTGGGGGAAATAATAAAACGGTTAAGTAAAAGAAAATCCTCAACCAACCGACCAAGGTTAATTATGGTCAATGGTGTTTCCGCCAAGGAAGCAAAATATTGGGAGGATTACCAATTCTTCGATGAATCGGATTCCGACGAGAATTCTGATGATGTTATAGAAATTACCCCAACTGAATTTAAAAAGGCAAAAGAAAATAATAAGGGAAAGGGCATAAAAATAGAGAAATCTAATTCCAACCCCGATGAACTTTATATGTATCATCAACCCCCGAAGTCCTTAAGTTGTAACAATGACCCGGGAACCTCTAAACCACCAGGTTTTTCTAAACCAATGTGGAAAATTACGGCTCGTATTAGGGGAACATCATATTTCCCAAGAAACTTGGCAAAACGAACCAAAACCGAAGAAGAAGAAACAAGCGAGTCGGAATAAGATAGTTGTATTCGTGTGGTGTAATATATGTAATATAGTGTGCTTATGCTTTATGATATATGTAAAAATTGCTTGTATTAATAAGTATTTTTTTTTATGAATCTAACTCTTGTCTATTTTACAGTATAAAAACACAAAATGGATAGACAACCCAATATTTTAAGAGACCTACCCGGAGACATGATTGATGAAATCTTGTCTAGAGTCGGTCAGAATTCTTCGGCACAACTATTTAAGGCGAGATCAGTTTGTAAGACATTCGAAGAATGTTCCAAGAATGCCTTGGTTTATAAAAGGCTTTCATTCGAAAGATGGGGGATATCACATTGGGAAATCCATAAGTTACGATGTGTTTACTTTGACGCATATATTGCGGGGAACCCAAATGCTATTTTACGCAATGGGTTAAGAAATTATTTTGACTCAATATATCCGAATATTGGACTTCATGATTTAGAAAAAGCGGCTAACATGCAACATAAAGAAGCATGTTATGCTTACGGATTAGTAATGTTCGCTTCTCACCAAAGTGAGAACAAGAACATCGGGCTACAACTATTAAACAAAACGTTCCCACAAGTGACGGAGTCGGTAATTGGGGTAAGAAATGAGGTTTTTAGATTGTTACGGGACTGTTGGACATTACGTAACCCTCGTCCCTTTGACGACGTTACAACACGCTGTCTTATCAACGGCCATAACGGTTATGTTCCACAAGACCAAGGATGGGAAGTAGTCCTAGTAAAACCAGAATGCATGACTTGTTTCTGGACGTATGAATTACGTGTCTTTATTGCCTTTGCTGAACGACTTGTGTACTAGCTAGAATTATCTTCATAACTATCTTGTATCAAAGTTATTGTGTGCTATATTTCGTGCTTTATGTAAAATAAGCGGTATTATAAGTTTGTAAAATATTGTATAAAAGTTTGAACGCGAAATATTATTATAATCAGTTTTTCATATAGAATTGTAGTAGTTGAATTGTATATTAGCTACTAAGTATGAACTTAACGGGTAGGTACTACCCGAATTTAAACTTATAAAACGCTAATATGAAGAAAAAGCTTTTATAAATGAGTTCATATTATGCTACGAAATACTATTAACTACTCTTAATATTCTGTATGATTAACTTGTTCCATTTGACTATTTTGAAGGAAATGGCACCGACTACTCGACGCACCGTGAATATGAATGAAGAGGAATTCCGTACTTTTCTAGCTTCAAACATAGCCGCAGTACAGGCTGCGCTACATACCAACAATAACCTTGGATCTAGCAGTACAGGAAATCGTGTAGGATGCACCTACAAAGAATTCACTGCCTGCAAACCTTTGGAATTTGATGGAACCGAAGGACCGATCGGATTGAAACGGTGGACCGAGAAGGTCGAATCGGTGTTTGCCATAAGTAAGTATACTGAAGTGGACAAAGTAAAGTACGCTACGCATACCTTCACAGGTTCTGCGTTAACATGGTGGAATACCTATCTAGAGCAAGTGGGACAAGATGATGCTTACGCACTACCGTGGTCAGCATTCAAGCACTTGATGAACGAGAAGTACCGTCCCAGAACCGAGGTCAATAAGCTCAAGACAGAACTTAGAGGGTTACGAACCCAAGGATTTGATATTACGACGTACGAAAGACGATTCACAGAATTGTGCCTATTGTGTCCGGGAGCGTTCGAAGATGAGGAAGAGAAGATCGACGCGTTTGTGAAAGGATTACCGGAAAGAATCCAAGAAGATATAAGTTCACACGAGCCCGCCTCCATACAACACGCATGTAGAATGGCTCACAAACTAGTGAACCAGATTGAAGAAAGAATTAAAGAACAGACTGCTGAAGAGGCCAATGTGAAGCAAGTCAAAAGAAAGTGGGAGGGAAACGGTGATAAGAATCACCAATACAACAACAACAGCAATTACAACAATAATCGCAACAATTATCCCAACAATCGCAACATCAATCGCAACCACAACTAATGGCCCAACAATAACAACAACAACAACAACAGTAACTACAACAATCATCCCAATAACAATAATAACTGCAACAACAACAACAATCAGAAGCAGCTATGTCAAAGGTGTGAAAAGTATCACTCGGGGTTCTGCACCAAATTTTGCAACAAGTGTAAAAGAAATGGTCATAGCTCGGCGAAGTGTGAGGTCTACGGACCAGGGGTTAATAGAACGAAAGGAACAAATGGTGTCGGAACGAGTAATGGTGGAGGAAGTAGTGTCGGAGCAAGTTTTGCCAAAATAGTTTGTTATAAATGTGGAAAACCGGGCCACATTATTAGAAATTGTCCGAACCAGGAGAACACGAATGGACAAGGCCGCGGAAGAGTTTTCAATATTAATGCGGCAGAGGCACAGGAAGACCCGGAGCTTGTTACGGGTACGTTTCTTATTGACAATAAATCTGCTTACGTTTTATTTGATTCGGGTGCGGATAGAAGCTATATGAGTAGAGATTTTTGTGCTAAATTAAGTTGTCCATTGACGCCTTTGGATAGTAAATTTTTACTCGAATTAGCAAATGGTAAATTAATTTCAGCAGATAATATATGTCGGAATCGAGAAATTAAACTGGTTAGCGAAACATTTAAGATTGATTTGATACCTGTAGATTTAGGGAGTTTTGATGTGATAATCGGTATGGACTGGTTGAAAGAAGTGAAAGCAGAGATCGTTTGTTACAAAAATGCAATTCGCATTATACGAGAAAAAGGAAAACCCTTAATGGTGTACGGAGAAAAGGGCAACACGAAGCTACATCTTATTAGTAATTTGAAGGCACAAAAACTAATAAGAAAAGGTTGCTATGCTATTCTAGCACACGTCGAGAAAGTACAAACTGAAGAAAAGAGCATCAATGATGTTCCCATTGCAAAAGAATTTCCCGATGTATTTCCGAAAGAATTACCGGGATTACCCCCACATCGATCCGTTGAATTTCAAATAGATCTTGTACCAGGAGCTGCACCAATAGCTCGTGCTCTTTACAGACTCGCACCCAGCGAAATGAAAGAACTACAAAGCCAATTACAAGAACTTTTAGAGCGTGGTTTCATTCGACCAAGCACATCACCGTGGGGAGCTCCTGTTTTGTTTGTCAAGAAGAAAGATGGTACATTCAGGTTGTGTATCGACTACCAAGAGTTGAACAAACTTACCATCAAGAACCGCTACCCACTACCGAGAATCGACGACTTATTTGATCAACTACAAGGCTCGTCTGTTTATTCAAAGATTGACTTACGTTCCGGGTATCATCAAATGCGGGTTAAAGAAGATGATATTCCAAAGACTGCTTTTAGAACACGTTACGGTCATTACGAGTTTATGGTCATGCCGTTTGGTTTAACTAGTGCACCAGCTGTGTTCATGGACCTTATGAACCGAGTGTGTGGACCATACCTTGACAAGTTTGTCATTGTTTTCATTGATGACATACTTATTTACTCAAAGAATGACCAAGAACACGGTGAACATTTGAGAAAGGTGTTAGAAGTATTGAGGAAGGAAGAATTGTACGCTAAGTTTTCAAAGTGTGCATTTTGGTTGGAAGAAGTTCAATTCCTCGGTTACATAGTGAACAAAGAAGGTATTAAGGTGGATCCGGCAAAGATAGAAACTGTTGAAAAGTGGGAAACCCCGAAAACTCCGAAACACATACGCCAGTTTTTAGGACTAGCTGGTTACTACAGAAGGTTCATCCAAGACTTTTCCAGAATAGCTGATAAGGCTAAAAAGGAACATATATTTCATAGCAATATCCCTCCTAAATAATAGATTTTCATATGTAATTGTATTATATTTTCATTGTAATTGTTTAAATAAATAAGTGCGAAGACAAAAGGCGAAAATGAAGATTTGAAGACACAAACGTCCAAAAAGCTCAAATTTTCAAGATACAATTCAAAAGGTTCAATTTATTGATGAAAAACGTCTAAAAATGACAAGAGTACAAGTTACAAAACGCAAAGTACAAGATATTAAATTGTACGCAAGGACGTTCGAAAATCCGAAACCGGGACATGAGTCAACTATCAACGCCCGACGCAACGGACCAAAAATTACAAGTCAACTATGCACAAGAATATAATATAATATTTAAATAATTATATAAATTATTTATATATTATATATATTTAAAAATTATGTCGACAAGCTATGAGACAAATGATCCTGAGCTGGATTTTCAAACTCCGCGACTCGCGGAGTTTGAAGGCTAAAAACTCCACGACTCGCGGAGCTGTCAGAAATCAAAATTCCTATAAAAGGTCACGAATTCTGCGAGTAATAAAAAACATAATAATAATAATACTCCCTAGTATAATATAAATAAATATATATATGTATATATAGTATAGATTAGTGTTATATTAGATTAGTTTGGGTTATGTAAAAGTTATTTTTACGGGTTTTTAAAGTCGGAGCTCTGTCCGTGTAACACTACGCGATAAATAATCAATGTAAGCTATGTTCTCCTTTTTAAATTAATGTCTCGTACTTAAGTTATTATTATGCTTATTTGAGCCAAAGTAATCATGATGTTGGACTAAATATTAAAGATGGGGTAATTGGGTTTTGTACCATAATTGGGGTTTGGACAAAAGAACGACACTTGTGGAAATTAGACTATGAGCTATTAATGGGCTTTATATTAAATTAACGATACCTCGTTAATTTAATATAAAGGTTATGATTTGAAGTATCTATATATAACCACATACGCTTAATCGGACACGATGGGCGGGATATTTATAAGTACGAATTATTGTTCATTTGACCGGACACGGGGATGGATTAATAGTCAATGGACTCATTAAAACAGGGGTGGATTACATTCAAGGGTAATTGGTGTAATTGTTAACAAAGTATTAAAACCTTGGTTTACACACAGTCGATAACCTGGTGTATTCATTAAGTAAAGTATTAAGACCTTGTTACAGTTCGAATCCCCAGTTAGTTGAAATATTTGACTTCGGGTATAAGGTTAAATTTGCCGAGCAGTTTATAATTATGACCGATGAACTATTATGGACAAAAACCAGATAGGTTTCAAATACATCCAGGACAAAGGACAATTAGCCCAGGATAATAAATTAAAATCAAAACGTCAAACATCATGGTTACAGAAGTTTAAATAAGCATAATATATTTTATTTCATTTTTCCTCGTACTTTTATTTATTGTCATTTCAATTATTGTTATTTATTTTATATTGTTATTTAAATATCGTCATTTACTATACGCTTCGCTTAAAATATAAATCGACAAACCGGTCATTAAACGGTAAACCCCCTTTTATATATTATTATATATAATTATATATATTTTGTACAAATATAGTTGTTTAAAAATATAGTGTGCAATAAGCCCGCTCCCTGTGGAACGAACCGGACTTACTAAAAACTATACTACTCTACGATTAGGTACACTGCCTATAGTGTTGTAGCAAGGTTTAGGTATATCCCATTTGTAAATAAATAATTAAAACTTGTGTAATTTGTAACGTATTTCGTAGTAAAATATAGTACTATCACGTACCCCCACGCTACCACATCAAGTTTTTGGCGCCGCTGCCGGGGAGCTCGGCGAAACGCTATATATATTTTTTTTTTTTGTATAAATATATTTATATATCATTTTAGAAAAACAATATAAAATTTAAAAAAAAAAAAAAAAAAAAAACAAAAATAAAACCTGTCGAACGATTTTGACCTGCACCTAATCTGAAATTTCATACCCCGCGACCCGCGGAGTTTTTGAACTGTGATCACCGCGACTCGCGGAGCCGCCCAGACAGGTCACACAGAATTCGCATTAATTACGGGTTTTTATTATTATTATTTAAATTAAACCCTAATTAGGGTTAAATTTTTATATAATTTAGTTTAGTTTATTTATTACTTTATATTTTTAGTTAATTTAGTTTAATTAATTTATAAACTTAATAGTTTTATAAAATAAATAATATAAAAATAGTATTTTTATAAAAATTGTACTTTTTACAACTTTAAGATTAATTTTATATTTTGTACCTTTTTATTTGTTTTAGCGTAATTTTTGTATTTTTCGCTCGAATTAATTTTAAGATATAGTTTTTGCCGTAGTTATTTTTATTTCTAGATTTTTAGGCTTTGCCGTAAAATCCCTTAAGTGCTTTTTCTTTAGACTAAGATTTAGGTGCTTTAGAATTTTGCGACGCCGTTTTTATATTTTAGTACCTTTTTAAGTTATTACCATTTGTGATATAGTTTTTCTTTTAAACTTTAATATTTTTAGACGCAACTTTTAATTCTTAGTTTTTAATTCTTTTTTAAGTTACGACGCGCTATTTTCTTATTTTTATTTTTCAACGTTTTTCGACGCGCATTCTTTTTCTTTCTTATTTCTCGACGCTTTAGTTTTTAGGACTTAGAAATTTTCTCTATTTCTTATCTAATATCTCAAACAGAAAGAAAAATTATTTAAGTGGTTAAATTAATGGACGTTGACAATTTTCTGCTTCGTAGTAATAGTTGGATTTGTTAGTGGCTGAGTTGTGAGCTTCCGATTTAAAGGGTTCTGGCTCCCTGCTGCATCTATTGGCTATTCGAAACGTGGGCAAAAGCAGAAAAGTCTATTAATTGGATAACTTATATAAGTTTTTCTATTTTTATAACTAATAGGATAATTAGTAAATGCACCACATTGTAGCTAAAATTTGGCCATCGCAATAAAATGGAAAATTTTGAAAACAAGGCTATGGAAACTCTTTTTGATATCCAAAATCAATTAAATCAATACTCTCAAACGGGTGTTGATGACAATTCATTTGGTCAATCTTGGATCACGAATGACGAAACAATAACTGGTTGTGAAATCTGTGGAGATTATCACTCAACATGGGAATGTTATTATTACGTTCCTATGGAAAATTACGCACCCACGGAACCTGAATGGAATGATTATGAAGAATACAATTCAAATTGGGATTATTCCCAAGAATATTTCCAAACTCAACAACCAGTAGACGAGGAAAATTACGTGTCTGAAAATTTATTAGACAATATGAAAATCAAACTCGAAGAACTCAATGCTCAAAATGAACAAATGAGAGAGTTTGTAAGCTGAAACTCTATCAGACTACACACCTGCTGATCTGAGGAGTATTGTGCAAGAAAATCTCATATCATTGAATTTTGATGAATTCGAGAGCTCCGAAATCACCAACTCTCCCGATGATACTTTTTATTCAGTCTTACCAATTTCACAACATAATGACACATTAGCCTCTACCGATGAAATCATCAATCCATCAATGGATGAAGAAGAAGTAAGGGTGACAAATTGGTACTCATGGGAAAACGATAACGTTGAAAATTATACCCCCGAGACCAAAATAGTGGGACCGATAAGTACCGTTAATGAAGAAGAATCTACTTCGATCCCGAAATTCACTATTCCACAACTTTCCAACCCAATATTCTCAATAGACGAGTCATCTACCAAAGATGAACTACGAGCTGTAATAGATAATGACACCTCGGATTTCACCCAATTGGGTAATAGAGGTGAAAACTTTGATCCCGAGAATAAACGGAAGGAAATGTTAGGAGTTGTCCACCCTATAGAAATATGTATGTCGGTGTATATCGATCCATTTGACCAAGAACCAGAAAAGAGACATATCCATTTACTAAAAGCTACACTTAAAAAAGAATTAAGTAGTGACGATCGGGTGGGTCTAAACTTTAAACCCATTGATATATTATACACCACCCGAGATGTAAATAACTGGCTCACTATTTTAATTCTTGGAACTTATTCTACCGACTTCACATGTCGTCAGCTAAGTGTGGGGAAGTCTAACCCCACTTAACGTTAAATTAGGGGTTCGGGTTAGTGCATAACTCGTTAATAAAATTGCATGATAATTTAGGGTAAAATACGTATATTCAAAGATTCGCAAACAGTTCAGAAAAGCAACCATTTTGAAGAAAAACATGTGTGATAAAACAATAAAAGGAATGAACAATGAGGCGCGCCATCTATCATTCGACGAGCTTTGTAATTACAAACTGGGTATTTTTAATTACTTTTCTACACTAATCACCCTCATGAATTTATAATTATAGTCTGATTTCATGCAAATGAGGGCATTGCATGATCTCAAGTGTGGGGAAGGGTTATAAATTCTCTCGGGTTTACACTTGGTTTATTTACCAAATTTTGTGAAAATTTTTCAAAATTTTCAACTAAATGAAGTCAAAATCATGTTTATATATATTTATGAACGGTGAAAACTAGGTGTTAATACCGAAATTATCGTTACCTCGGAAAGGACATAAATTGAGAAACACCCTAAAACGATTGAATTCATTTAAATGGAATAAAGGAGAATAAAAAGGCAAAGAAAGAAACTAAGTGTGGGGAGAATGTACCAAGTTATTCAATTAAAAACTATCTATCACATGTTTCTGTAAAGTTATTGCAGGTGCTTTTGTTTTGGACTAAATTAACTGTTTTACCCGATTTACTGTAATATATTTGAAAGAAAAGATGGATCTACACGATGAATCAATTCCATCATTAAAAGGAAGTAAAGTCTTCCGAAAAAGACACGCGCTTCTTGATTTAGGTCATGAAGTTGTCGTCCAGACCAGCTGTAGGTTGACGAAAAATCTAGAAAAGTC
Source organism: Rutidosis leptorrhynchoides (assembly GCF_046630445.1). Classification (NCBI taxonomy): domain Eukaryota; kingdom Viridiplantae; phylum Streptophyta; class Magnoliopsida; order Asterales; family Asteraceae; genus Rutidosis; species Rutidosis leptorrhynchoides. The sequence continues at coordinate 475,894,289 of NC_092335.1, forward strand.
ATCTCTAAAATCAGCAGGAAATCCACGGACCTCAGCATCAAACAGGGTCACCAAGTGGTCAGATTTATCCTAACCATGAGAAGGATTTATCTCGTACAATGGGGGGGGCACCGTGCAAATTAGCTTGATAAGACTAATGAATCAGATCCCCAGAAAGGATAATCTCCTTAAAGATCAAAAATCAGCTTTTAAGCCTGATATTACTCAATCCTTGAGATTGACCTTAAAGATTGAGAATTACAAACTCATGGAATTCAATGATATCTAAACTCGAGCTTGAACGAGAAAATATTTTGATCAAAAATAAAACCGATTTGTTTTCTGAAAACCCATTTTCAATGCGTTCATTACCTTTGAACGTAAAATCCTAGAAATTCACCTGGAATTCATTAGGTCACCTGAACCAAATCGGGTGTCAACCGTAAGAACGGTGGTTGCATAGCATGGTCGGAGACAGGACCTTGTGCCAGACCGAAAAATCATAGGATGATCTTTACTATTGCTCCTACAAAGGATAGTAATAGCATTCGACACGTTTATAGACCATAATCAAAAGCAAGTCATGGAACATTGCCTTAACAGTTTCTTGTTCATCGCTTTCCTTTACAACCGGACGGTAGTTTACCGAAAGGTAATATACAGAGCAAGTATACTGGACGTGTTGCTTTCCCAATACAAGGTTAGCAAGTGGGTAACACAAAATCACAAGTGTTGAGCTAAAATTTTCAAATCTGAAACCCACACAACCCACAAAAATAATTTGCAAACACCGGTGAAGGGTTATTCCGAAAAACTTATCTAGGGTAAAAACTAGATTGAATTTTCAAAAGATCAAATGTTTTCATAAAGATCCAATTTCCTTACGGATCTAAATTTTCATAGTCATGTGGGACTGTAAACCGCCTTTCAAATGTGCACTTTGCTTTGGAAACCGAAAGTAAATCGGCAATTTGATTGCAAGTGTCGTTGACCTAAACCCGAGGCAACTGTGGATGACACACCCACCTTTAACCATGGTTCTATCGTTACTATCATTGTTTATACCACCATATCAAAATCACTGATGTACAAAGTGTGATGAATAAAAAAGTGATTCATGTATGTTTTTATTTCAAATTCTGTATTGCTTGAGGACAAGCAACGCTCAAGTGTGGGGATGTTTGATAAGGCTAAAAAGGAATATATATTTCATAGCAATATCCCTCCTAAATAATAGATTTTCATATGTAATTGTATTATATTTTCATTGTAATTGTTTAAATAAATAAGTGCGAAGACAAAAGGCGAAAATGAAGATTTGAAGACACAAACGTCCAAAAAGCTCAAATGTTCAAGATACAATTCAAAAGGTTCAATTTATTGATGAAAAACGTCTAAAAATGACAAGAGTACAAGTTACAAAACGCAAAGTACAAGATATTAAATTGTACGCAAGGACGTTCGAAAATCCGGAACCAGGACATGAGTCAACTATCAACGCCCGACGCAACGGACCAAAAATTACAAGTCAACTATGCACAAGAATATAATATAATATTTAAATAATTATATAAATTATTTATATATTATATATATTTAAAAATTATGTCGACAAGCTATGAGACAAATGATCCTGAGCTGGATTTTCAAACTCCGCGACTCGCGGAGTTTGAAGGCTAAAAACTCCACGACTCGCGGAGCTGTCAGAAATCAAAATTCCTATAAAAGGTCACGAATTCTGCGAGTAATAAAAAACATAATAATAATAATACTCCCTAGTATAATATAAATAAATATATATATGTATATATAGTATAGATTAGTGTTATATTAGATTAGTTTGGGTTATGTAAAAGTTATTTTTACGGGTTTTTAAAGTCGGAGCTCTGTCCGTGTAACACTACGCGATAAATAATCAATGTAAGCTATGTTCTCCTTTTTAAATTAATGTCTCGTACTTAAGTTATTATTATGCTTATTTGAGCCAAAGTAATCATGATGTTGGACTAAATATTAAAGATGGGGTAATTGGGTTTTGTACCATAATTGGGGTTTGGACAAAAGAACGACACTTGTGGAAATTAGACTATGAGCTATTAATGGGCTTTATATTAAATTAACGATACCTCGTTAATTTAATATAAAGGTTATGATTTGAAGTATCTATATATAACCACATACGCTTAATCGGACACGATGGGCGGGATATTTATAAGTACGAATTATTGTTCATTTGACCGAACACGGGGATGGATTAATAGTCAATGGACTCATTAAAACAGGGGTGGATTACATTCAAGGGTAATTGGTGTAATTGTTAACAAAGTATTAAAACCTTGGTTTACACACAGTCGATAACCTGGTGTATTCATTAAGTAAAGTATTAAGACCTTGTTACAGTTCGAATCCCCAGTTAGTTGGAATATTTGACTTCGGGTATAAGGTTAAATTTGCCGAGCAGTTTATAATTATGACCGATGAACTATTATGGACAAAAACCAGATAGGTTTCAAATACATCCAGGACAAAGGACAATTAGCCCAGGACAATAAATTAAAATCAAAACGTCAAACATCATGGTTATGGAAGTTTAAATAAGCATAATATATTTTATTTCATTTTTCCTCGTACTTTTATTTATTGTCATTTCAATTATTGTTATTTATTTTATATTGTTATTTAAATATCGTCATTTACTATACGCTTCGCTTAAAATATAAATCGACAAACCGGTCATTAAACGGTAAACCCCCTTTTATATATTATTATATATAATTATATATATTTTGTACAAATATAGTTGTTTAAAAATATAGTGTGCAATAAGCCCGCTCCCTGTGGAACGAACCGGACTTACTAAAAACTATACTACTCTACGATTAGGTACACTGCCTATAGTGTTGTAGCAAGGTTTAGGTATATCCCATTTGTAAATAAATAATTAAAACTTGTGTAATTTGTAACGTATTTCGTAGTAAAATATAGTACTATCACGTACCCCCACGCTACCACATCAATAGCAAAACCCATGACTGCATTAACGCATAAAGGGAAGAAATTTGAATGGAATGATGAACAAGAGAAAGCGTTTCAGTTATTGAAGAAAAAGCTAACTACCGCACCTATATTGTCATTGCCTGAAGGGAATGATGATTTTGTGATTTATTGTGATGCATCAAAGCAAGGTCTCGGTTGTGTATTAATGCAACGAACGAAGGTGATTGCTTATGCGTCTAGACAATTGAAGATTCACGAACAAAATTATACGACGCATGATTTGGAACTAGGCGCGGTTGTTTTTGCATTAAAGACTTGGAGGCACTACTTATATGGGGTCAAAAGTATTATATATACTGACCACAAAAGTCTTCAACTCATATTTAATCAGAAACAACTGAATATGAGGCAGCGTAGGTGGATTGAATTGTTGAATGATTACGACTTTGAGATTCGTTACCACCCGGGAAAGGCAAATGTGGTAGCCGATGCCTTGAGCAGGAAGGACAGAGAACCCATTCGAGTAAAATCTATGAATATAATGATTCATAATAACCTTACTACTCAAATAAAGGAGGCGCAACAAGGAGTTTTAAAAGAGGGAAATTTAAAGGATGAAATACCCAAGGGATCGGAGAAGCATCTTAATATTCGGGAAGACGGAACCCGGTATAGGGCTGAAAGGATTTGGGTACCAAAATTTGGAGATATGAGAGAAATGGTACTTAGAGAAGCTCATAAAACCAGATACTCAATACATCCTGGAACGGGGAAGATGTACAAGGATCTCAAGAAACAACCCGAAATCCCGGAATGGAAATGGGAAAACATTACCATGGATTTCATCACTAAATTGCCAAGGACTGCAAGTGGTTTTGATACTATTTGGGTAATAGTTGATCGTCTCACCAAATCAGCACACTTCCTACCAATAAGAGAAGATGACAAGATGGAGAAGTTAGCACGACTGTATTTGAAGAAAGTCGTCTCCAGACATGGAATACCAATCTCTATTATCTCTGATAGGGATGGCAGATTTATTTCAAGATTCTGGCAGACATTACAGCAAGCATTAGGAACTCGTCTAGACATGAGTACTACCTATCATCCACAAACTGATGGGCAGAGCGAAAGGACGATACAAACGCTTGAAGACATGCTATGAGCATGTGTTATTGATTTCGGAAACAGTTGGGATCAACATCTACCGTTAGCAGAATTTTCCTACAACAACAGCTACCATTCAAGCATTGAGATGGCGCCGTTTGAGGCACTTTAAGGTAGAAAGTGCAGGTCTCCGATTTGTTAGAGTGAAGTGGGGGATAGACAGATTACGGGTCCGGAGATTATACAAGAAACTACCGAGAAGATCATCCAAATTCAACAACGGTTGAAAACCGCCCAAAGTTGACAAAAGAGCTACGCTGACATTAAAAGAAAAGATATAGAATTTGAAATTGGAGAGATGGTCATGCTTAAAGTTTCACCTTGGAAAGGCGTTGTTCGATTTGGTAAACGAGGGAAATTAAATCCAAGGTATATTGGACCATTCAAGATTATTGATCGTGTCGGACCAGTAGCTTACCGACTTGAGTTACCTCAACAACTCGCGGCTGTACATAACACTTTCCACGTCTCGAATTTGAAGAAATGTTTTGCTAAAAAAGATCTCACTATTCCGTTAGATGAAATCTAAATCAACGAAAAACTTCAATTCATCGAAGAACCCGTCGAAATAATGGATTGTGAGGTTAAAAGACTTAAGCAAAACAAGATACCAATTGTTAAGGTTCGATGGAAATCTCGTAGAGGACCCGAGTTCACCTGGGAGCATGAAGATCAGATGAAGAAGAAATACCCGCATCTATTTCCAGAAGATTCGTCAACACCTTCAACAGCTTAAAATTTCGGGACGAAATTTATTTAACGGGTAGGTACTGTAGTGACCCGAACTTTTCCATGTTTATATATATTAATTGAGATTGATATTTACATGATTAAATGTTTCCAACATGTTAAGCAATCAAACTTGTTAAGACTTGATTAATTGAAATATGTTTCATATAGACAATTGACCACCCAAGTTGACCGGCGATTCACGAATGTTAAAACTTGTAAAAATGACATGACGATATATATATGGATATACATATGGTTAACATGAGATTATGATAAGTAAGTATCTCCATAAGTATATTAACAATGAGTTATATACATATAAACAAGACTACTAACTTAAGGATTTCGAAACGCGACATATATGTAATGATTATCGTTGTAACGACATTTAAATGTATATATATCATATTAAGAGATATTCATACATGATAATATCATGATAATATAATAATTTAAAATCTCATTTGATATTATAAACATTGGGTTAACAACATTTAACAAGATCGTTAACCTAAAGGTTTCAAAACAACACTTACATGTAACGACTAACGATGACTTAACGACTCAGTTAAAATGTATATACATGTAGTGTTTTAATATGTATTTATACACTTTTGAAAGACTTCAATACACTTATCAAAATACTTCTACTTAACAAAAATGCTTACAATTACATCCTCGTTCAGTTTCATCAACAATTCTACTCGTATGCACCCGTATTCGTACTCGTACAATACACAGCTTTTAGATGTATGTACTATTGGTATATACACTCCAATGATCAGCTCTTAGCAGACCATGTGAGTCACCTAACACATGTGGGATCCATCATTTGGCAACTAGCATGAAATATCTCATAAAATTACAAAAAATATGAGTAATCATTCATGACTTATTTACATGAAAACAAAATTACATATCCTTTATATCTAATCCATACACCAACGACCAAAAACACCTACAAACACTTTCATTCTTCAATTTTCTTCATCTAATTGATCTCTCTCAAGTTCTATCTTCAAGTTCTAAGTGTTCTTCATAAATTCCAAAAGTTCTAGTGTCATAAAATCAAGAATACTTTCAAGTTTGCTAGCTCACTTCCAATCTTGTAAGGTGATCATCCAACCTCAAGAAATCTTTGTTTCTTACAGTAGGTTATCATTCTAATACAAGGTAATAATCATATTCAAACTTTGGTTCAATTTCTATAACTATAACAATCTTATTTCAAGTGATGATCTTACTTGAACTTGTTTTCGTGTCATGATTCTGCTTCAAGAACTTCGAGCCATCCAAGGATCCATTGAAGCTAGATCCATTTTTCTCTTTTCCAGTAGGTTTATCCAAGGAACTTAAGGTAGTAATGATGTTCATAACATCATTCAATTCATACATATAAAGCTATCTTATTCGAAGGTTTAAACTTGTAATCACTAGAACATAGTTTAGTTAATTCTAAACTTGGTCGCAAACAAAAGTTAATCCTTCTAACTTGACTTTTAAAATCAACTAAACACATGTTCTATATCTATATGATATGCTAACTTAATGATTTAAAACCTGAAAACACGAAAAACACCGTAAAACCGGATTTACGCCGTCGTAGTAACACCGCGGGCTGTTTTGGGTTAGTTAATTAAAAACTATGATAAACTTTGATTTAAAAGTTGTTATTCTGAGAAAATGATTTTTATTATGAACATGAAACTATATCCAAAAATTATGGTTAAACTCAAAGTGGAAGTATGTTTTCTAAAATGGTCATCTAGACGTCGTTCTTTCGACTGAAATGACTACCTTTACAAAAACGACTTGTAACTTATTTTTCCGACTATAAACCTATACTTTTCTGTTTAGATTCATAAAATAGAGTTCAATATGAAACCATAGCAATTTGATTCACTCAAAACGGATTTAAAATGAAGAAGTTATGGGTAAAACAAGATTGGATAATTTTTCTCATTTTAGCTACGTGAAAATTGGTAACAAATCTATTCCAACCATAACTTAATCAACTTGTATTGTATATTATGTAATCTTGAGATACCATAGACACGTATACAATGTTTTGACCTATCATGTCGACACATCTATATATATTTCGGAACAACCATAGACACTCTATATGTGAATGTTGGAGTTAGCTATACAGGGTTGAGGTTGATTCCAAAAAATATATAGTTTGAGTTGTGATCAATACTGAGATACGTATACACTGGGTCGTGGATTGATTCAAGATAATATTTATCGATTTATTTCTGTACATCTAACTGTGGACAACTAGTTGTAGGTTACTAACGAGGACAGCTGACTTAATAAACTTAAAACATCAAAATATATTAAAAGTGTTGTAAATATATTTTGAACATACTTTAATATATATGTATATATTGTTATAGGTTCGTGAATCAACAGTGGCCAAGTCTTACTTCTCGACGAAGTAAAAATCTGTGAAAGTGAGTTATAGTCCCTGATGTGTGCAGCGGGGTGTACGAAATAGTTATTAATTTTAGCAGGAAAATACTATTAAATACGATACAATTTTACACAAGATATTTATTTATTTATAGAATGGATATACTTAAACCTTGCTACAACACTTATAGGCAGTGTACCTAATCGTACAGTAGTGTAGTTTTTAGTAAGTCCGGTTCGTTCCATAGGGAATCTTTTTTTAAAACAAAGCTCAACGCTATATTAATTTACTTTTATAAAAATACAAACATATATATAAGTAATATTATTATTATAAAGGGGGGTTTTTACCGTTTAATGACCAGTTTGTCGATTTTAAAACTTTAGTTGCAGTTAAAACCAAATGTAAAATATTAAAAATAAACACAAGACTTAAATTAAAGCGTAAAGTAAATAACGATAATGAAATTGCGAATAATAAAAGTGCGATAAAGTAAACTTGCGATAATTAAAGAGTATGATAATTAAAAGTGCAATTAAATAAAATAACAATAAAAATGCGATAATTAGAAGTGCAATTAAATATAAAATAAAAGAAATTAAATATGAAATAAAAGAATTATGCTTATTTAAACTTCCGTAATCATGATGTTTGACGTGTTGATTTTAGTTTTATGCCCATGGGTTAATTGTCCTTTGTCCTGGATTATTTAATATGTCCGTCTGGTTTTTGTCCATAACAGTCCATCAGTCATAAATATAAAGTGCGAGTGTCCTCGTCAAATTATTCTTATACCCGAAGTTAAATATTCCAACTAATTGGGGATTCGAATTGTAACAAGGTTTTAATACTTTGTTTAATGAATACACCAGGTTATCGACTGCGTGTAAACCAAGGTTTTACTACTTTGTTAACAATTACACCAATTACCCTTGAATGTAATTTCACCCCTGTTTTAATTATTCTAGTGGCTATTAATCCATTCCCGTGTCCGGTTAAATGAACGATTATTCGTACATATAAATACCCCGCCCATCGTGTCCGATCGAGTGTATATGGTAATTTATAAGGACGCCCAATTGTAAATCTTTATATTAACATTAACAAACTATCATTTAGTTAAACAAATATAAAGCCCATTAATAGCCCATAGTCTAATTTCCACAAGTGTCGTTCTTTTGTCCAAACCCCAATTATGGTACAAAGCCCAATTACCCAATTTTAGTAATTAGCCCAACATCATGATTACTTCGTTTTAAATAAGCATAATAATAACTTAGCTACGAGACATTAATGTAAAAAGGTTGAACATAACTTACAATGATTAAAAATAGCGTAGCGTTACCCGGACAGAATTTCGACTTACACCCTTACAACATTCGCTAACATACCCTTATTATTAGAATTATAATTAAAATTAAAATTAAAATATAAATTATATATATATATATTTTACGTATATATGAGAGAAGAAGAAAAAGATGGATAAAAATGATCAGAATTCGGTTTGCTTTATAGGGAGTTTCAAAACTGGGGGCTCCGCGACTAGCGGCCTTTTTGGCCTTCAAACTCCGCGAGTCGTGGAGAATGAAATTACAGCTCAGTCCCTTGGAGTATTTCTCTGCCGACGGTTTTTATTTATAAATATAATATATATATAATTAATATAATTAATTATATATTATATTATATTTATATACATAGTTAACTTGTAATTTTTAGTCCGTTGCGTCGAGCGTTAAGAGTTGACTCTGGTCCCGGTTCCGGATTTTCGAACGTCCTTGCGTACAATTTAATATCTTGTACTTTGCATTTTGAATCTTGTACTCTTGTAATTTCGAGACGTTTCTTATCAATAATTGGAACCTTTTTTATTGTCTTTTGTACTTTTGAGCTTTTTGGTCGTTTGCATCTTCAATTCGTCGAATCTGTCTTTTGTCTTCACCTTTTATTATTTAAACGAATATCACTTGTAAATAGAACAATTGCAACTAAAAGCTTGTCTTTCTTGAGGAATAATGCTATGAAATATATGTTCGTTTTTAGCATTATCAAATATTCCCACACTTGAGCGTTGCTTGTCCTCAAGCAATATCATCTTTGAAATAATAGAATCACTTCTTTATTCTTCACACTTTGTACATCAGTGATTTTCTATACGGCAGTATAAACAATGGTAGTAACGATATGGTTTACAGTCCCACATGACTATAAAAATTTAGATCCATTAAGGAAATTGGATCTTTATGAAAACATTTGATCTTTTGAAAATTAAATCTAGTTTTTACCCTAGACAAGTTTTCCGGGATAACCCTTTACCGGTGTTTGCAAAATATTTTTGTGGGCTTGGTGGGTTTCAGTTTTGAAAATTTTAGCTCAAAACTTATGGTTTTGTGTCACCCACTTGCTAACCTTGTATTTGGAAAGCAACACGTCCAGTTTACTTGTCCCGTATATTACCTTTCGGTAAACTACCGTCCGGTTGTAAAGGAAAGCATTGAACAAGCAACTGTTAAGGCAATGTCCCCTGACATGCTTTTAATTATGGTCTATAACGTGTCGGACGCAATTACTATCCTTGGTAGGAGCAATAGTAAAGCTCACCCTTATGATTTTTCGGTATGGCACAAGGTCCTGTCTTTGACCACTATGCAACCACCGTTCTTACGGTTGACACCCGTTTTAGTTCAGGTGACCTAATGAATTCCAGGTGAATTCCTAGGATTTTACGTTCAATGGTAATGAACGCATTGAAAATAGGGTTTTCAGAAAACAAATCGGTTTATAATTTTGATCAAAATATTTTCTCGTTCAAGCTCGAGTTTAGATATCATTGAATTCCATGAGTTTGAATTCTCAATCTTTAAGGTCAATCTCTAGGATTGAGTAATATCAGTCTTAAAAGCTGATTTTTAATCTTTAAGGAGATTATCCTTTCTGGGGATCTGATTCGTTAGTCTTATCAAGCTAATTTGCATGGTGCCCCCCCATTTTACAAGATAAATCCTTCTCATGGTTAGGATAAATCTGACCACTTGGCGACCCTGTTTAATGCTGAGGTCCATGGATTTCCTGCTGATTTTAGTGATGACTTTTCTAGATTTTTCGTCAACCTACAGCTGGTCTGGACGACAACTTCATGACCTAAATCAAGAAGCGCGTGTCTTTTTCGGAAGACTTTACTTCCTTTTAATGATGGAATTGATTCATCGTGTAGATCCATCTCTTCTTTTCTTTCATCGGGTAAAACAGTTTAGTTTAGTCCAAAGCAAAAGTATTTTCAGTTATTTGTTACAGATATATGTGACATATGTTTAAGATAACTTGGTAAATTTTCCCACACTTGGCTTTTATTTTCCTTTTTATCGTCCTCTATTCCATTTTAAATGAATTTTAACATTTTGGTTTGTTTCTCAATTTATGTCCTTTTTGAGGTAACAATAATTTCGGTGTTTAACACCTAGTTTTATCGTTCATAAATATGTATAAACATGATTTTGAGTTCATTTAATTGAAAATTTTGAAAAATTTTACTAGAATTGGGTAGTTAGTATATAAGACTAGGGCTGTTCTTTTTTATCAGAGAGCACTAGATTCTAATACAACTACTGCTTTACTAGTATTTTTAATGGTAACCAAGTGTTTAAGATAAAAATTTTAAAAATCCGAAAGAATTTAACCCCTTCCCACACTTAAGATCTTGCAATGCCCTCATTTGCAAGAAATCAGTAACAATTTAAATTATTGAGGGTGATTTGTGTGAAAATGATTAAATTTTACCAAAGTTTCCAAATATATTGGCGTTTGTTTGCTGAATGATAAATGGTGCACATCATTTGTTCATTCCGTCTTGTTGTTATTTCACATATATTTTGCATCTTGTCGTCAAAATTAGTTGCTTTTGCTGAACTTAATGCCAGTCTTTGAAAATGCGTTGTTTTACCCTGTTGTGTACATAAGATAAACTGCAAACATATATACATATTTTTGAAGTTTGGTATATTACCCCACATTCAAAAATTATTAAAATCTAAGAATAAAAGTTAGATAATTATAAAAATGATTACAATATTAACAAAAGTATTAAACGTATCAATAATTACAAATTACAAAATAAATAAAACTAAGTATACTAGGGATGATACTGGTACCAATAGGGGTTCCAGGCATAACCATAGGTGCTATAGAATGCTTCGGCAGGGTCATACGTAGGATACGGTGGCTGCATCTCTATAGACCAGGGAGGGAAGATGGGTTTCGGTGTAGGAATATAGTTTCTACCTATATGTTGGCAATGAGCTATGATTTGGTTCTGATGAACTTGCCAATCTTCAAATGCTCTCTGTCTAGCATTTTCGTATTCCTGAGAAGCTATAAACCTTTGCATTTCTTGCATCTCATTCCCCCCTCCTACATTACCTTGCTGTTGGTTTCTCTCCACCTGTGGATGTCTACCATGGTATCGTACTGCGGCGTTATTTCGCCTCTTCAAAACTTTCGCACCATGGTATACATTTAAACCTATAGTATCGCGGGGTTCCGGTTCTTCTACTAATAACCCCCCCCCCCCCGACTTATATCCAAACCGAGATATTCACCAATCAAAGTAATAAAAATACCACCTCCTATTATGCTATGCGGTCGCATCCCCCGAACCATAGCTGATAAATAATAAACCACACAATACGGTATACTTACAGCGCTTTGTGGGTCTCGAATACACATATGGTAAAACAAATCTTGTTCATTTACTTTTTCCTTGTTCTTACCCCTTTGTGTAATCGAATTAGCTAAAAACCTATGTATCACTCTTAATTCGGCTCTATCTATATCCAAATAAGAGTAATTTCCCCCTTTGAAACGGTGATGGCTTGTCATTTGACTCCACACACCGTGTGTATCAAAATTTTCATCTATCTTTCTACCGTTTAGTATCAACCCTCTACAATCGGCAGATGCTAACTCCTCAGGCGTATATATACGTAAATCCTGAGCCATGTCTAGTAAAGACATGTGGCGCATCGAACCGCCTAACAAAAATCTAATAAAAGAACGATCAGTTAAACTAGCTACCCGATCATTCAACTCTATACTACATAACAATTCTTCACACCATACTTTATATACAGGTTTACGCATGGTGAATAAACGTACCCAGTCATTAAAAGAAGAATTACCATACCTCTGTACAAGTAATTCCCTAATTGGCCCGGCCAATTCTACAGCTTCTAAGGGTCCCCATTCTATGACCCTCGGTACCTCAACAACCTTAGAATGAAGAGTATGCAAACCCCTTTGGTATTTTGGATAATCTATCCAAAGTCTGTCAAATCTCAGGTTCGGGTGCAACTCTTCCAAGTGCATATCAGAAAAGGTCATGACTGGATGAGGTATATCCTGCTTGTAGTAGTTATCCACCTCCTGTTGTTCCATATTCTCAGCAGGAGCATTGCGAGCTTGGGATGAAGATTCACCCCTTTCATTCGTTTTTCTTGAGTAATTCTTAGATAGCATCCTTCTCAACATGATTTTAGTAAAAGATTTGGTGATTAACGGTTAAAAATTGTGATTTTGGGGGTTTTTTCTCGGGTTTTTTCGTGGGTTTTCGCAGTTTATTTTCTGTTGTGGGGAGTGAAACTGAGCTGTTGCAGCTCTTTATTTTTTTTCTGTAATCCGACTCCTCCGCGAGTCGCGGCGAATTGCACTTCAAACTCCGCGACTCGCGGAGTTTGCTTTTTTTTTTTTTTTTAATCATTAACTTTTGAAACAATTAAGTACTTAATTTTAAAATTTTGTTTCCCTTGTTATTTAGGACGAGGTCGTTTCGGATCGATGTCCTAGTCCGTCCCTCGACAAAATTTTAAAATTTGTCTTTTTGTAGCGATTGTTTTAAAAGCTAAGATTTTTGGGGTTTTTTTATGTTTTTGGCATACTTTAATTCAATAAGATTAAAAATAATGATAATAAAAGTTCTCGTCCCTTCCTCGGGTAAAGCAATTTCGGTTCAAAGACCTAGTCTTCAACTTACGAAGAATTTTAAAAATCATATTTTTAACTTAATGAGATAAAGTAAATTTTTTGTTTTTAAATTCACACAACTTAAATATAAAATTCAAAATTAATATTAAAAATTCACACCAAACTTAAAATTTGAAATGCATAAAATTAAAAATTCATATTTTAAAAATTAAAAATTCACACCAATCTTAATTTAAAAATTCATATTATAAATTCACACCAAACTTATATTAATTTTTCAAATATTTACAATTTTAAATATATTGTTTTTACAAAGTTTACAATATTAATTTAAGATTTAAATATTAATTTTAAAAACATGGTAAAAATAAAATTAAAAATCTTTTTGTCTTTTTATCCCACTTTAATCAATCAAATATTATCAAAAATATGCGCCCCTCTTTTCGGTAAAGTAATTTCGGTTCCAAGACCTAATTTAACTCATGACGAATTTTTGAAATATTTTGGGTTGATTGATTAAAGATATTTATACCTTAAGAATAAACGTTAAATTTCGCAGTGATGTAATAAATTTTTGAATGATATCAATAATTTCGGTCGCCAAACCTAATTTTATTCAATACCAATTTAATACTTTTTAGCGAACAAATTAGCGTTTATTATCAAAAGGTTAAAAATAAAAATAAAAATAAAAACTGTACAGACATACCTGTGAAATAGATTTCTTAGTTATATGATCTATCCCATTCATAAGATAGTCGGTTTAATTGGTTTTCCATAGCTACATAAACGTAACCTCGAGCATTCAGTGTCTTTTCTTCTAAACATATGAACGGTCCGTCTCTGCATAAAGTAACAAATTCGATATTTGAATAGGTTTGATTATTTGAACATTTACCTCCATGTGACCATTTTCCGCATTTGTGACATCTTTCTAAGTGTCGTGCTCTTCTTTTCGCTGCGGATTTTGATTTTCCTTTACCAAATTGTAACTTATTATCTTCGCATCTGGATTCTTTTCTAACTCCGTCCATTCTTTCTCTGATTACTGATACTATTTCACTCGGTAGTATGTCATTATTACGTTTAGTGATCAAAGCGTGTAGCATTAGACCATGGTTTAGTTCACAGGCAGTCTTCATTTTGTAAAAACCTAAAAAAAAATAAAAATTCAGAATGGGGGGAGAAGACTAGTTCTTTAGGGTCTGCTAGGGAAAGACCATTCGGGTTCCATTTTCGAGAACTACACGAAAACAGACAATCTAACTCTAACAGAAATACATATTATCCTTTAAAGACTTGATTCTCCCCACACTTAGTTAGCTGTTGTGTCAAAATTGTGATTAACTTCGTTGTCGACTTCCATCGGACCATGTATGTAATGTTTAACTCTGTGACCATTAACTTTAAATTCAATCCCATTTGAATTTATTAATTCTATCATTCCGTATGGGAAAACTCTTTTGACTATGAATGGTCCAGACCATCTTGATTTCAATTTTTCAGGAAATAGCTTGAATCGTGAATTGAAAAGAAGAACTCTGTCTCCTTCTTTAAATTCTTTTGAACTTCTGATTCTTTTATCATGCCATTTCTTCGTTCTTTCTTTATAGATTAAAGAATTTTCGTATGCTTCATGTCTTAATTCTTCTAATTCGTTTAGTTGACTTAATCGTAGACGTCCGACTTCATGTAAATCAAGATTACATGTCTTCAAAGCCCAAAATGCTTTGTGTTCAATTTCTACTGGAAGATGACATGCTTTTCCATAAACAAGTCTAAAAGGTGTGGTTCCAATTGGAGTTTTGTAGGCTGTTCTAAAAGCCCAGAGTGCATCCTCCAATTTAATGGACCATTCCTTCGGATTTGATCCTACGGTTTTCTTTAGAATACGTTTTAAAGCTCGGTTGGTATTTTCAACTTGTCCACTTGTTTGTGGATGATATGCGGTGGAGATTTTATGAGTTACTCCATATCTTTTAAGAACTTTCTCAAGTTGATTATTACAGAAATGAGTACCCCGATCACTTATTAAAGCTTTCGGTGTTCCAAACCTTGCAAAAAGACGTTTTAAAAAGTTGACTACAACTCGTGCATCGTTAGTTGGGAGAGCTTGTGCTTCCGCCCATTTAGATACATAATCAATGGCTACGAGTATATATAGATTATTATGAGATTTCAGAAATGGACCCATAAAGTCAATACCCCAAATGTCAAATACTTCACATACTTGGATGATATTTTGTGGCATTTCATCACGTTGACTTATTTTTCCGGCCCTTTGACATGCATCACAGGATTTGCAAAGAAGGTGTGCGTCTTTGTAAATTGTTGGCCAATAGAATCCAGCTTCATAAACTTTTCTTGCTGTTAGTTGAGGCCCATAATGCCCTCCTGTTTGTCCTGTGTGACAATGGTTTAAAATTTTACTAGCTTCATCTCCAAATACACATCGGCGTATTATTCCATCGGGACAACTTTTAAACAGATGTGGATCTTCCCAAAAATAGTGTTTTATATCACTGAAGAATTTCTTTCGTCTTTGGTACGATAATCCTTTTTCAAGGAATCCACATACTAAATAATTTGCATAGTCTGCAAACCATGGGATTTCTTTATAATCTATCTTCAATAGATATTCATCAGGAAAGTTGTCTTGTATGGCTGATTCATTTAGAACTTCTAATTCGGGATTTTCAAGACGAGAAAGATGATCAGCGGCGAGATTTTCTGCTCCTCTTTTATCTCGGATTTCAATATCAAACTCTTGTAAGAGTAAGATCCAACGGATTAATCTTGGTTTAGCATCTTGTTTTGAAAATAGGTATCTAAGAGCAGAATGGTCGGTATAGACCACCGTTTTTGCTAGAACGAGATATGATCGAAATTTGTCAAAAGCAAAGACAATAGCAAGGAGTTCTTTTTCAGTAGTTGTATAGTTCGTTTGTGCTCCTTGTAATGTCTTACTAGCATAATATATAGGTTGAAATCGTTTTTCAATCCTTTGTCCTAAAACGGCTCCCATTGCAAAATCACTTGCATCGCACATTAGTTCAAATGGTAGATTCCAATTTGGCGTTATCATGATCGGCGCATTAGTAAGTTTCTCTTTAAGAATATTAAAAGATTTGATACACTCATCTGAAAAGATGAATGGAGCATCCTTTTCTAGGAGTTTATTCATAGGAGTGGCAATTTTAGAAAAATCTTTTATGAAACGTCGGTAAAAACCGGCATGCCCTAGAAAACTCCTAACTCCTCTAACATTGGTGGGATGTGGAAGTTTAGCAATTACATCTACTTTAGCTCTATCCACTTCAATTCCTTCTTTTGAAATTTTATGTCCAAGAACGATGCCTTCTTTAACCATGAAATGGCATTTCTCTCAATTAAGTACTAGATTTGATTTTTCGCATCTAATTAGCATTCGTTCCAGATTAACTAGACATGATTTAAATGTATCACCGAAGACTGAAAAGTTATCCATGAATACTTCCATCATTCTTCTATCATGTCGTGAAAAATCGCCATCATACACCTTTGAAAGGTTGCAAGGGCGTTACAAAGTCCAAATGGCATGCGTTTGTAAGCAAAAGTACCATAAGGGCACGTGAATGTGGTTTTCTCTTGGTCCTCGGGTGCTATTGGAATTTGAAAATATCCGGAAAATCCATCTAGAAAACAATAGTAACTATTTCCGGCTAATCTTTCCAACATTTGATCAATGAAAGGTAAGGGAAAGTGATCTTTTCTGGTGGCGTCATTTAATTTTCTATAATCAATACATACACGCCATCCTGTTACAGTCCTAGTAGGAATAAGCTCATTTTTTTCATTTGTGATGACAGTCATGCCACCCTTCTTAGGCACGCATTGAACTGGGCTTACCCATGGACTATCGGAAATTGGATAAATTAAACCTGCATCTAGCAGTTTAATAATTTCTTTCTTAACTACATCTTGCATATTAGGATTTAGTCTTCGTTGGCGTTGCACATACGTTTTATGACCTTCTTCCATAAGGATTTTATGTGTGCAATACGAAGGACTTATTCCTTTAATATCATGAATCTTCCATGCAATGGCTGGTTTATGAGCTTTTAACACAGAAATGAGTTGTGATTTCTCATTTTCAGTAAGAGAAGACGATATTATTACAGGTAATTCAGATTTACCATGTAAATAAGCGTATTCCAAATGGTTTGGAAGTGGCTTTAACTCTAATTTCGGAGGTTCTTCTATCGATGATTTGTATCGATATCTGTCTTCTTCTTTTAGCATTTGAATTTCTTCTGTTGTTGGTTCATATCCATTAGCTATAAGTGTAGCTAACATTTCAGCTTCATCAATTGGTTCATTACCTTCTCCTAAAGAACATTCTCCTGTTCCTTGTAATTCTGGAAATTCTTCTAATAATTCTGCATGTGCATCTATAGTTTGAATATAATAACATGTATCATCTGCAGATTGCGGTTGTTGCATTGCTCTATCAACTGAAAAGGTAACACTCTCATCCTCTATACTTAGGGTCAGTTTCTTACCGAACACGTCTATCATTGCTTTAGCCGTGTTTAAGAATGGTCTTCCTAATATGAGAGGAACTTGAGAATCTTCTTCCATGTCCAAAACAACAAAATCTACTGGAAATACTAAAGTACCAACTTTAACTAGCATGTTCTCCATTATCCCTCTAGGATATTTTATTGATCTATCGGCTAGTTGTATGCTTATTCTTGTTGGTTTCAATTCTCCAAGGTCTAGTTTAGTGTATAGTGAATACGGCATTAGATTTATACTAGCACCTAAGTCTGCCAATGCTTCTATTGAACTAAGACTACCCAAAAAACATGGAATTGTGAAACTTCCTGGATCAGATAATTTTTCTGGTATCTTATTCAACAGCACTGCTGAACAATTAGCATTCATAGTAACAGCCGAGAGTTCTTCCATTTTCTTTCTATTTGAAATTAGATCTTTCAAGAATTTAGCATATCTAGGCATTCCTGAAATCACATCAATGAAAGGAAGATTTACATTTATCTGTTTAAACATATCCAAGAATTTGGATTGCTCGGCTTCAAGTTTCTCTTTCTTCATTTTACTCGGATAAGGAAGTGGTGGTTGATATGGTTTAACATAAGGTTTATCCTTAACTTTGTTATCTTCATTAACCTTCTCAACTACCGGTTCTTTTTCCTTATCTTGATCAGGTTGTGGTTCTTGTGGAGTAGGAATAGCTTTATCAGAAGTTACAGGTATTTCAGGTGGTTTAAGTGTTGTACCACTTCTTGTGGTAATGGCTTTAGCTGTTTCATTTCGGGGATTAGCATTTGTATCACTAGGTAGACTTCCCGGTTTTCTTTCACCTATTAACCTTGCTAGGTTACTTACTTCTTGTTCCAGATTTTGAATAGAAGCTTGTTGATTTCTAAATGCTTGAGCATTTTGTTCATTAGTTTGTTTCTGAGATGTGAAAAACTGCGTTTGAGTTTCAACTAGCTTCGTCATCATATCTTCTAAATTCGGCTTTTTATCATCGGTTTGTTGTGGTGGTTTGTTTTGAAAATTAGGTCTTTGCTGATTATAATTATTATTGGATACTTGTTGATTGCTAGGACCTTGTTGGTTGTTGTATGGAATATTTCTGTTATAATTCTGGTTTTGATTGTAAATCGGTCTTGGCGGTTGATAATTATTCTGATAATTATTTCCAGGCCTTTGGTTTATGTATGAAATATTCTCTCTTTGTTCCATTGTTAATTCAATACTGAGACAATCTTTTGTCAAATGTGGTCCTCCACACTGCTCACAACTAATTCGTATTGAGTGAATATCTTTAGTCATCTTTTCCATTCGTCTTTCCACAGCATCTATCTTTGCGGAAATGGAATCTAAGTCATGGCTAGAATCGGCTCTAGCTGCTTTAGATGATCTAACGATATCTTTTTCTTGGTGCCACTCATGTGAGTGGGAAGCAGTATTATCAATAATTTTGTAAGCATCAGTTTCGGTTTTCTTCATAATAGAACCACCAGCTGCTATATCTATGTCTTTTCTTGTAGTGATGTCGCATCCTTGGTAGAATATTTGTACTATTTGACAGGTGTCTAAACCATGTTGCGGACATCCTCTTAATAACTTTCCATATCTAGTCCATGCCTCATATAGAGTTTCATTTGGTTTCTGTGTGAACGTAACAATTTCTGCTTGAAGTCTTACGGCTTTAGATGCAGGAAAGAATTGTTTAAGAAATTTGTCAACTAAAACGTCCCATGTATCGATCGCCCCTTCAGGTAATGATTCCAACCAATCTTTGGCTTCTCCCTTTAAATTCCAGGGAAATACATGAGATATATCTGTTCATCCTCTACTTCTCGGATTTTAAATAGTGTGCAGATCCTATTAAAGGTACGAAGATGTTCGTTTGGATCTTCCTTCGGCGCACCACTAAATTGGCATTGATTAGTCACCATGTGTAGAATTTGTCCTTTGATTTCATAATCTGGCGCATTAATGTCTGGATGAGTAATTGCGTGACCTTGGCCAGTGCGTTTAGCTCTCATTCGGTCTTCCATACTTAAAGGTTCCAGATTTTCCATAATTGAATTTGTTGAATCGGTATCACTAGATGATTCTGATTTAATGGTTCGTTCCTCAACAATCTCTGTTTGAATAATTGGTGGCTCCGGAGGAAAGTTTAATGGTTCTGGATCTATGAACCGTTCCTGAATATTTTCCGGATTCTCAATTGTGAGGTCGGGTTCAAAAAATGGATTATCGGAAATTTGAACTGAAGTACTTGGTCTACTGGATGACGATTCTAAAGAAAAATCAACGGCGGTTATATTTGCTAAATGTCTTGATCTAGTTACAGGTGGTGAACGTACAAAAGGTGGTGAACGTCTTGCTCGGTGCATTCACTGAATATCCTATTAGTTTTTAAAAAGGAAAGAAAAATTATAATAAGTTATCCAATCAATAGACTTTTCTGATTTTGCCCACGTTTCGAATAGCCAAAAGATGCAGCAGAGGGGCAGGATTCGTTTGGTCTCAATATAATTGAGGACTGTTTGGCTCCAATAACCCGGTCCACGTACAAATCCAACTATTACTACGAACCAGAAAATTTTGATGTCTATTAATTTAACCACTAAAAATAAATTTTCGTAATTTTAAGAAATTTAGATAAGAAGTAGAATAAAAATCTATGTCCTAAAACTAGAATAGCGAGAAATAAGAAAGAAAAAGAGTTCGTCGAAAAAGGTCGAAAAAGAAAAATGGTTGAAAAATAAAAGGTGACGAAAAAAATAAAAGAAACTTATAAAACTTAAAAATACTTGACTAACCTAACCTTATTACTACAACTAACTTAAAATTATAATCGCAAATTGAAATTACTAATTGTAATGATAATTGATACATAGTAAAAGGTGTCTAAAAATATTAAAGCTTACAGGAAAAACTAAATTCCAAATGAAAATAACTTAAAAAGAAACTAAAACTTAAAAAGGCGTCGCAAAATTCTAAAGCACCTAAATCTTAGTCTAAAGAAAAAGCACTTAAGGAATTCTACGGCAAAGCCTAAA
Organism: Rutidosis leptorrhynchoides; assembly: GCF_046630445.1. Taxonomy (NCBI): domain Eukaryota; kingdom Viridiplantae; phylum Streptophyta; class Magnoliopsida; order Asterales; family Asteraceae; genus Rutidosis; species Rutidosis leptorrhynchoides. Next base: position 475,915,145 of record NC_092335.1, read on the forward strand.
AATCTAGGAGTAAAAATGACTATGGCAAAAACTAAGTTTAAAATTAAATATGAGCGAAAAAATACAAATATTACGCTACAACGATTAAAAAGGGACAAAATATAAAAATATACAAAAAGTTGTAAAAATTACAATTTTTATAAAAATATTATTTTTATATTATTTATTAAAAGTATTAATTTAAATATATAAATAAAACTAATTAAAACTTAATATAACTAAATAATTAAAATTAAATATTAATTTAATTAAAACCTAAATCTTAATTAATTAATAATAATAATTATTACTCCGTAATAAATGCAGTTAGGGTTTCTGGCAGGCGTGTCAGAAAAAGCTCCGCGAGTCGCGGTATTTCAAACATCAAACCCCGCGAGTCGCGGGGTTCCAAAATTCAACCCTGGAACAGAAAATTTACGCGTTTTTTTTTTTTTTAATTTTCTGTTTTAATATAAATAAAAGATATTTAAATAAAACTTATATTTTTATAAACTAAAATAAAAATAAAAATAAAGAAACTTATAAAACTTTTAACAAACTCTTAAAAATATATAAATTTTTGTTTTTCTTTTTATATTTTCGAATATTCAAAACGTATTTTTACAAAAGCGAATTTTAATAAAAGTAAACAAAAAATCTTTTTTTTTTTATATTAGCGTTGCGTTTCCGGCGTTTAAGAAAGTTCCCGGGCAGCGGCGCCAAAAATACTTGATGTGTGCAGCGGGGTGTACGAAATAGTTATTAATTTTAGCAGGAAAATACTATTAAATACGATACAATTTTACACAAGATATTTATTTATTTATAGAATGGATATACTTAAACCTTGCTACAACACTTATAGGCAGTGTACCTAATCGTACAGTAGTGTAGTTTTTAGTAAGTCCGGTTCGTTCCACAGGGAATCTTTTTTTAAAACAAAGCTCAACGCTATATTAATTTACTTTTATAAAAATACAAACATATATATAAGTAATATTATTATTATAAAGGGGGTTTTTACCGTTTAATGACCGGTTTGTCGATTTTAAAACTTTAGTCGCAGTTAAAACCAAATGTAAAATAATAAAAATAAATACAAGACTTAAATTAAAGCGTAAAGTAAATAACGATAATGAAATTGCGAATAATAAAAGTGCGATAAAGTAAACTTGCGATAATTAAAGAGTACGATAATTAAAAGTGCAATTAAATAAAATAACAATAAAAATGCGATAATTAGAAGTGCAATTAAATATAAAATAAAAGAAATTAAATATGAAATAAAAGAATTATGCTTATTTAAACTTCCGTAATCATGATGTTTGACATGTTGATTTTAGTTTTATGCCCATGGGTTAATTGTCCTTTGTCCTGGATTATTTAATATGTCCGTCTGGTTTTTGTCCATAACAGTCCATCAGTCATAAATATAAAGTGCGAGTGTCCTCGTCAAATTATTCTTATACCCGAAGTTAAATATTCCAACTAATTGGGGATTCGAATTGTAACAAGGTTTTAATACTTTGTTTAATGAATACACCAGGTTATCGACTGCGTGTAAACCAAGGTTTTACTACTTTGTTAACAATTACACCAATTACCCTTGAATGTAATTTCACCCCTGTTTTAATTATTCTAGTGGCTATTAATCCATTCCCGTGTCCGGTTAAATGAACGATTATTCGTACATATAAATACCCCGCCCATCGTGTCCGATCGAGTGTATATGGTAATTTATAAGGACGCCCAATTGTAAATCTTTATATTAACATTAACAAACTATCATTTAGTTAAACAAATATAAAGCCCATTAATAGCCCATAGTCTAATTTCCACAAGTGTCGTTCTTTTGTCCAAACCCCAATTATGGTACAAAGCCCAATTACCCAATTTTAGTAATTAGCCCAACATCATGATTACTTCGTTTTAAATAAGCATAATAATAACTTAGCTACGAGACATTAATGTAAAAAGGTTGAACATAACTTACAATGATTAAAAATAGCGTAGCGTTACCCGGACAGAATTTCGACTTACACCCTTACAACATTCGCTAACATACCCTTATTATTAGAATTATAATTAAAATTAAAATTAAAATATAAATTATATATATATATTTTACGTATATATGAGAGAAGAAGAAAAAGATGGATAAAAATGATCAGAATTCGGTTTGCTTTATAGGGAGTTTCAAAACTGGGGGCTCCGCGACTCGCGGCCTTTTTGGCCTTCAAACTCCGCGAGTCGCGGAGAATGAAATTACAGCTCAGTCCCTTGGAGTCTTTCTCTGCCGACGGTTTTTATTTATAAATATAATATATATATAATTAATATAATTAATTATATATTATATTATATTTATATACATAGTTAACTTGTAATTTTTAGTCCGTTGCGTCGAGCGTTAAGAGTTGACTCTGGTCCCGGTTCCGGATTTTCGAACGTCCTTGCGTACAATTTAATATCTTGTACTTTGCGTTTTGAATCTTGTACTCTTGTAATTTCGAGACGTTTCTTATCAATAATTGGAACCTTTTTGATTGTCTTTTGTACTTTTGAGCTTTTTGGTCATTTGCGTCTTCAATTCGTCAAATCTGTCTTTTGTCTTCACCTTTTATTATTTAAACGAATATCACTTGTAAATAGAACAATTGCAACTAAAAGCTTGTCTTTCTTGAGGAATAATGCTATGAAATATATGTCCGTTTTTAGCATTATCAGTCCCACTTTTAAAATCTAATATTTTTGGGATGAGAATACATGCAGGTTTTATAAATGATTTACAAAATAGACACAAGTACGTGAAACTACATTCTATGGTTGAATTATCGAAATCAAATATGCCCCTTTTTATTAAGTCTGGTAATCTAAGAATTAGGGAACAGACACCCTAATTGACGCGAATCCTAAAGATAGATCTATTGGGCCTAACAAACCCCATCCAAAGTACCGGATGCTTTAGTACTTCAAAATTTATATCATATCCGAAGGGTGTCCCGGAATGATGGGGATATTCTTATATATGCATCTTGTTAATGTCGATTACCAGGTGTTCACCATATGAATGACTTTTATCTCTATGTATGGGATGTGTATTGAAATATGAAATCTTGTGGTCTATTATTATGATTTGATATATATAGGTTAAACCTATAACTCACCAACATTTTTGTTGACATTTTAAGCATGTTTATTCTCAGGTGATTATTAAGAGCTTCTGCTGTCGCATACTTAAATAAGGACGAGATTTGGAGTCCATGCTTGTATGATATTGTGTAAAAACTGCATTCAAGAAACTTATTTTGTTGTAACATATTTGTATTGTAAACCATTATGTAATGGTCGTGTGTAAACAGGATATTTTAGATTATTATTATTTGATAATCTACGTAAAGCTTTTTAAACCTTTATTGATGAAATAAAGGTTATGGTTTGTTTTAAAATGAATGCAGTCTTTGGAAAACGTCTCATATAGAGGTCAAAACCTCGCAACGAAATCAATTAATATGGAACGTTTTTAATCAATAAGAACGGGACATTTCAGCATGCAGATTGCGAAATGCCTGTATGCGGGGGATATTCTATATGCATCCTGTTAGTTCGGTTACCAAGTGTTCACCCTATGAATGATTTTATCTTTATGCAGATTGTGAAATGCATGTATAATGATTATGGAAATGATATTGAAAAATGAAAATCTTGTGGTCTATTAAAATATTGGAAATGAGTATTTATGATAAACTAATGAACTCACCAACCTTTTGGTTGACACTTTTAAGCATGTTTATTCTCAGGTATGAAAGAAATCTTCCGCTGTGCATTTGCTCAAATTAAGGATATTACTTGGAGTCATTCATGGCATATTTTAAAAGACGTTGCATTCGAGTCGTTGAGTTCAAAAAGATTATTATAAAGTAAATGACAGATTAAGTCATTTATAGTTTGGGATATAATGAAATGGTATACATAATCGTTGATTATAGTTGTAATGAAGTATTGTTTTTTAAAAACGAATGCAATGTTTGTAAAACGTATCATATAGAGGTCTGTACCTCGCAATGGAACCAAATGTTAATGTGTTCGTCCAGACGGATTAGGACGGGCCGTTATAGTTGGTATCAGAGCGTTGGTCTTAGCGAAATTGCATTAGTGTGTCTAACTGATAGTTGTTATGATACATTAGTAAGTCTGAACTTTGACCGTGTCTGCATGTCAAAACTTTTGCTTATCATTCCTTGTCGAAAATTACTTGCTTATCATTCTTAGTCTAGACACGTCTTACTGCATTTACTGCATAGATAGTGTATAGACCAAATTCATATCTTAGCGTATCTGTTATTTTAACTTTGCCTGACAGCTTCCGAAAGTTCCGCTGTAATCTACGGTATCTTCTGTACTACATAAAGGTATTCTATGTAATTAGAATATCATTCGATATCCGAAAATCATTTCATATCAAAAATCCTTTATTTAATCGTGTAAGATGAATTCTACAACCAATTCAAGTTCCTCGGATTCCGACAGCTATTCCAATATGGATTTCCGCACGAGCTCCGAAAGTAACGTAACCGGAATGAATCAACCAATCAGCCATCATCAGTTTTAGATAAATTGGGGATGGGTTCATAGCCGACTTAATCAATGGAGACAAGAAGAGGGTGATCCTTTTCATCAAACGAATTCACCTCTCGGTGAAGAACCTGAAGCACTTACCGGCGAACCAGTCTGAAACACCATTTTCACCCTCATTGCCAGAACAGCTCGCAACGATTACATAATATCTACTATTCTAGATGTAACGACCCGCACTTTTTCGATCGTTCTATACTTATAAGATTAATATTTACATAAATTAAACCTTACCAACATGATAAGCAATCCAAATTGTCGAGACTTATGTTTTTCGAAAAGAGTTTTACACAACGTTTGACCGTCTAGTTTGACCGATGATATCACGAACTATACAATATATGATAATTATACGTTTGTGTATATATATGTATATATACATATTTAACATGACCTAAGAATGTTTTAATATCTCATTTTGTATTAATAATAATAAGTTATGAGTATATTTTGAAACTACTAACTTAAGTTTTCAAAACGATAACCATACGTAACGTTATTTGACTTAAATACTTATGACCTATAATGTTTATACATATATCGTATAAGTAATGTATTTAATCACTTTTAAAGACTTAAATACATAAAACAATATAAGTATATTTACAAAAGATAGCTATATTTGAATCCTCGTTCCGTTTTCTCAAAGATTTCTATACGTATACCTAGGGTATATGTACCCGTATCATACGCAGCTTCTAGATGTATTTACTATTGGTATATACCAATAAAAATCTGCTCCTTAGCAGCCTTAAATGATTAAGAAACATGTGGAACCAACCATTTGTCAAGTAGCATGAATTATTTAGCAAGAAAACAAAGTTAGGTATCTTTTTTTTCCTTTATAACCTAAAAACGTTTTTATGCATGCACACCATTTCTTCACCCCATTTTCTCATACTTACACTTCCATTTCTCTCTCAAAATACTCTTAACTTCATACTTGATCATCTCCAAGCATTTTCCCCATCATTTAGCTTCAAAAACAACACTTAAACCTCATAAGAAAACCTTACAAAAACACTTCAAGAAATCCTTCCAAGAACACCAACTTACTTCCAATCTTTCATCCACTTCCATCACCCTTTTGGTTCTAGGTTCTTACTCCTCTTTTACAAAAACCTTATCCAAGGAACTTGAGGTAGAATCTATGTTCATAACCTTATTCGATTCATATATATATAGCTATCTTATTTTGTGGTATAAAATTTTAACAACAAGAACATAGTTTGAAAGTTTTCAAACTTGTTTGCAAACTAAATAGATCCTTCTAACTTAACTTTTAAAATACTTCAAGACCTGTAATATAACTTAATTACATGCTAATTTAACAAGGTATAACTTGGTTTTTCAAAGAACACCTTAAAAACTGTTTTTACGACGTCGGAGTGCAACCGGGGACTGTTTTGGGTTGGATAATTAAAAACCATCTTAAACTTTGAATTGGAAGTTTATCTTCTGGAAAAATGATTTTTAATATGAATATGATAACACATAAAAATTTCATGATTTAATTCAAAGTATAAGTATTTTTAGAAAAATAATCATTTAAGGTTGTTTACATAAAGGAAAATGTTTAACTTCATAAGTTTCACTAAAGTTTCACCTATGCCGTGTGATTTTGAATACAAACCAAGGTATTTTCAGTTCATAGTCTTAAAGAGGAACTCGATCCAAGGAGATGGCAAGTTGAATCAACGAAAACGGATTTGTAACGAAGAAACTATGACCGAAACAAAATTGGTTATCCAAGACTTGTTTAACTTCGGGATTAATTGGGAAAAATTAAATAAAATCACATCTTTCTAAGATAACATGATATTTTATATATATGTACTTATAATTCAATTTTATATGGTTCAGGATCACCCATAAACAATACGAGAAGATTAATCATAAGATCCCATGTTTGTACGCAACACGTCATTTGACAACACCGGTACTTTATGTACGCAACACGTCATTTGACAACACCGGTACCGTGGGTCAAGATTAATCTCGACCAATACATATACGATGGGGTTTTATTTATTTCGTTGGGGGTTTTATTTATTTCATTGCGGGTATATTAAACATCTACAAATGAACCATTAAAATTGAATTACTAACAACGAAATGCTAACTACGGACTAAGGAATTATTCAAAGTATTAAAAGTATAACAAGTATATATATGAGACGTTTGTTTATAAAGAAAAGGTATTGATATATTATATATGGATAGGTTCGTGATATCAACCGGAAGACCAAGTCAAAAATATATATATCTTCAAGACGAACGTGAGTATATAGTCCCACTTTTAAACTCTAAATATTTCGGGATGAGAATACATGTATTTTATGTTTTACGTTATGGACACAAGTAACTGAAAAATATATTCTACGTTGAGTTGTACCACTGGCATACTTCCCTGTAGCTTGGTAACTGTTATTTACAGCGGTATTGTAAACGCGAATCCTGTTGATAGATCTATCGGGCCTGACAACCCCAACCGGACTGGACGACCAGTATTCAACGGTTGCACAGTACTTCGTTTCGTGACTACACTTGGTACGGTGTAGTAAGATTTCATAATAAAGGGAATATGCGACGTGATTAAATGTTAAGTATGGTTACCAAGTGCTCAACCACTTAGAATATTTTTATTAAACTGTTTATATACGAAATCTTGTGGTCTATATATATATATTGCTGCCGGCACTAAACCTATATCTCACCAACTTTATGTTGACCTTTTAAAACATGTCTATTCTCAGGAGATTACTAAAGCTTCCGCTGCATAATGTTGAATTTGAGCAGGATCTTGCGTACGCATATTTGTGTCAAAAATAAAACTGCATACCCGAGGATCTGTGTTGTAAAATATGCTAGAAACCGTGTTGTTATCATTATATGTAAAGTTTGTAAGTCGAAGATTACCGCTAAACGATAATCATTTTTATGTTGTCCAAAGCTTGTAACAAAAATAAGAATCATGGTTTGTAATGTATAATATATGCAGTTTTTCTTTTAAAAATATCGCATATAGAGGTCAATACCTCGCAATGAAATCATACGTTATTTAACACGTTCTTATGGTTAAGGACGGGTTATGACATGTGGTATCAGAGCGGTGGTCTTAGCGAACCAGGTTTGCATTAGTGTGTCTAACCGATAAGTCGTTAGGATACATTAGTAAGTCTGGACTTTGACCGGGTCTGATTTAAAAACCATTGCTTATCATTGTTGGTTAAAATTTATATGTAAATATTATGTAGTACTAATGGGTTAGTTGTTGTATGATAGATGTCGGGCTCAAAACTTGTTATCACATTCAGCGACTCCGAACCAGAATCTTCAGATGGTGTTCCAGTCATTAACCTATCCGATGACGAAAATGATATCTTTGGGGAAGACTCACAAATTCCGGATGAACCAACTATAGAGAACCCGGAAAGTGAACCCGAGGAGGAAAGTGAACCCGAGGAGGAAAGTGAACCCGAGGAAGAAATACAGGAAATTACAAAAGACGAGTTCGAACTAGGAAAGAAACGAAAGGCTAATGAATTAGAAAATTCAAATCCTGAGTTTAATAAGGATGATGTGGCACCAACTCCACTAGACACTACCACCCCTATTCCCGCTATTCCTATTCGTTCTATCCCGACATCCAATTCTTCAGTCCCACAGCCAAAATATAGGCAGACAGCCAGGATAAGCGTTAAGCGATTCTTTGAACCTAAACGTCCTAGAAAATAGACCAAACGATGCGCTGCCGTATTAAACCATGGGATCATATAATGTTTTGTATAATATTATTAGTGTGGTTTGCTTAATGTTCGATGTAAGATAAGCATATGTAAAATAGTGAAGTGTGAAATGCAATAATTTTTCATGGTTAAGTATTATTTAGATGGTAGTAATTGATTCTGTACTAAGCTATTAAGTATGGACATTAACGGGTAGGTACTACCCTAGATATAATTATAAAACGCTAATAAGAAGAAAAGGCTTTTATAATAATACCTGGTTCATATTATTAATAAGCTATAATGTACTGTAAATATACACTACATCTATAATATTCCATGTGAATAATTATTTTCTTTTCATTCTTATAGAAGAATATGGCGCGATTGAACCGAATGACGGAACAAGAAATCCAGGAACTCATCAATCAACGAGTGAACGACAGAATGTTATGGGTCGAGGCTGCAAGAGGTGCTGCAGTTAACCCAAATCCTCGTGTGGGGTGCACTTACAAAACTTTTCAAGCTTGCAAGCCCTCATCATTCAGTGGAACAGAAGGACCGATCGGTTTAACCCGGTGGATAGAAAAGATGGAGACTGTGTTTAAAATAAGTGGTTGTGTTGAAAAGGACATGACCAAGTATGCATCGTGCACTTTACAAGATAGTGCACTCACGTGGTGGAAAAATTATGTGAAGGCTGTAGGAGGAGATGTAGCTTATGATACTCCTTGGGAAGAATTCAAAACAATGTTAATCAACGAGTATTGTCCAAGGAACGAGGTTAGGAAGTTGGAAGATGAATTACGAAGCCTGAAGGTTGTTGGTACTGAAATCACCAACTACAATCAGCGATTCATGGAATTAGTTTTGCTATGTCCTGAATTGGTTCCAACCGAAGAACGGAAGATTGAAATGTACAAAGATGGTTTGCCCAAAAAGGTCAAGGCAAACGTTACAGCATCGAAACCTAAGACAATTCATGAAGCTATAACCATGGCAAACGAGCTAATGGATCAGGTCATCATGGATAAGAAAGCATCCAATACTGATGTGAAGGTATCAGGTAACAAAAGAAAGTGGAATGGAAATTATGATCGAGGTAACCAACAACAATCTTTTAAGAAACAAGAAACCATACAAGGTGCAGGTAGTGGTTCAAGCTTTGGTTACAAAGGACAAAATCCTTTATGCAACCGATGCCACAAACATCACTCTGGCTACTGTAATGTGGTATGCAACAAATGTAATCGAAAGGGTCATCTTGCTGAAGATTGTAGGGCTCTCGTTACAAATACAAATGGTACCAAGACTCCTGCCACCAATGCAAATAGAACTGCTTTGGCTACCATTACTTGTTATGGGTGTGGAAAACAAGGTCACTATAAGAGCCAGTGTCCGAATCCAGAGAAGAATAATGGATCTGCACGTGGAAGAGCATTTGTTATTAATGCTAGAGAGGCGTGTGAAGACCCGGAGCTTGTTACGGGTACGTTTACCATTAATAACTTATCCGCATCTATTATATTTGATACTGGTGCTGATAGAAGTTACGTGTGTAGAGACTTTCACGCTAAATTGAATTGTTCATCATTACCTCTAGATGCTAAGTACATGATTGAGTTAGCTAATGGTAAACTAATTAAAGCCGATAAAATTTGCCGTGATTGTAAAATAAATTTAGTCGGAGAAACATTTAAGATTGATTTGATACCCGTAGAATTAGGAAGTTTTGATGTAATAGTCGGCATGGACTGGATGTCCAAAATAGGAGCAGAAGTTGTGTGCGCCAAGAAAGCAATTCGCATTCCTCGTAAGAATAAAACGCCAGTAATGATTTATGGAGAGAAGGGTAACTCAAAGCTAAAACTCATTAGTTATTTGAAAGCTCAAAAGTGCTTGAAGAAAGGGTGCTATTGTAGTGACCCGAACTTTTCCATGTTTATATATATTAATTGAGATTGATATTTACATGATTAAATGTTTCCAACATGTTAAGCAATCAAACTTGTTAAGACTTGATTAATTGAAATATGTTTCATATAGACAATTGACCACCCAAGTTGACCGGTGATTCACGAATGTTAAAACTTGTAAAAACTATATGATGACATATATATGGATATATATATATAGTTAACATGATACTATGATAAGTAAACATATCATTAAGTATATTAACAATGAACTACATATGTAAAAACAAGACTACTAACTTAATGATTTTTTAAACGAGACATATATGTAACGATTATCGTTGTAACGACATTTAATGTATATATATCATATTAAGAGATATTCGTACATCATAATATCATGATAATATAATAATTTAAAATCTCTTTTGATATTATAAACATTGGGTTAACAACATTTAACAAGATCGTTAACCTAAAGGTTTCAAAACAACATTTACATGTAACGACTAACGATGACTTAACGACTCAGTTAAAATGTATATACATGTAGTGTTTTAATATGTATTTATACACTTTTGAAAGACTTCAATACACTTATCAAAATACTTCTACTTAACAAAAATGCTTACAATTACATCCTCGTTCAGTTTCATCAACAATTCTACTCGTATGCACCCGTATTCGTACTCGTACAATACACAGCTTTTAGATGTATGTACTATTGGTATATACACTCCAATGATCAGCTCTTAGCAGCCCATGTGAGTCACCTAACACATGTGGGAACCATCATTTGGCAACTAGCATGAAATATCTCATAAAATTACAAAAATATGAGTAATCATTCATGACTTATTTACATGAAAACAAAATTACATATCCTTTATATCTAATCCATACACCAACGACCAAAAACACCTACAAACACTTTCATTCTTCAATTTTCTTCATCTAAGTGATCTCTCTCAAGTTCTATCTTCAAGTTCTAAGTGTTCTTCATAAATTCCAAAAGTTCTAGTTTCATAAAATCAAGAATACTTTCAAGTTTGCTAGCTCACTTCCAATCTTGTAAGGTGATCATCCGACCTCAAGAAATCTTTGTTTCTTACAGTAGGTTATCATTCTAATACAAGGTAATAATCATATTCAAACTTTGGTTCAATTTCTATAACTATAACAATCTTATTTCAAGTGATGATCTTACTTGAACTTGTTTTCGTGTCATGATTCTGCTTCAAGAACTTCGAGCCATCCAAGGATCCATTGAAGCTAGATCCATTTTTCTATTTTCCAGTAGGTTTATCCAAGGAACTTAAGGTAGTAATGATGTTCATAACATCATTCGATTCATACATATAAAGCTATCTTATTCGAAGGTTTAAACTTGTAATCACTAGAACATAGTTTAGTTAATTCTAAACTTGTTCGCAAACAAAAGTTAATCCTTCTAACTTGACTTTTAAAATCAACTAAACACATGTTCTATATCTATATGATATGCTAACTTAATGATTTAAAACCTGGAAACACGAAAAACACCGTAAAACTGGATTTACGCCGTCATAGTAACACCGCGGGCTGTTTTGGGTTAGTTAATTAAAAACTATGATAAACTTTGATTTAAAAGTTGTTATTCTGAGAAAATGATTTTTATTATGAACATGAAACTATATCCAAAAATTATGGTTAAACTCAAAGTGGAAGTATGTTTTCTAAAATGGTCATCTAGACGTCGTTCTTTCGACTGAAATGACTACCTTTACAAAAACGACTTGTAACTTATTTTTCCGACTATAAACCTATACTTTTCTGTTTAGATTCATAAAATAGAGTTCAATATGAAACCATAGCAATTTGATTCACTCAAAACGGATTTAAAATGAAGAAGTTATGGGTAAAACAAGATTTGATAATTTTTCTCATTTTAGCTACGTGAAAATTGGTAACAAATCTATTCCAACCATAACTTAATCAACTTGTATTGTATATTATGTAATCTTGAGATACCATAGACACGTATACAATGTTTCGACCTATCATGTCGACACATCTATATATATTTCGGAACAACCATAGACACTCTATATGTGAATGTTGGAGTTAGCTATACAGGGTTGAGGTTGATTCCAAAATATATATAGTTTGAGTTGTGATCAATACTGAGATACGTATACACTGGGTCGTGGATTGATTCAAGATAATATTTATCGATTTATTTCTGTACATCTAACTGTGGACAACTAGTTGTAGGTTACTAACGAGGACAGCTGACTTAATAAACTTAAAACATCAAAATATATTAAAAGTGTTGTAAATATATTTTGAACATACTTTGATATATATGTATATATTGTTATAGGTTCGTGAATCAACCAGTGGCCAAGTCTTACTTCCCGACGAAGTAAAAATCTGTGAAAGTGAGTTATAGTCCCACTTTTAAAATCTAATATTTTTGGGATGAGAATACATGCAGGTTTTATAAATGATTTACAAAATAGACACAAGTACGTGAAACTACATTCTATGGTTGAATTATTGAAATCGAATATGCCCCTTTTTATTAAGTCTGGTAATCTAAGAATTAGGGAACAGACACCCTAATTGACGCGAATCCTAAAGATAGATCTATTGGGCCTAACAAACCCCATCCAAAGTACCGGATGCTTTAGTACTTCGAAATTTATATCATATCCGAAGGGTGTCCCGGAATGATGGGGATATTCTTATATATGCATCTTGTTATTGTCGGTTACCAGGTGTTCACCATATGAATGATTTTTATCTCTATGTATGGGATGTGTATTGAAATATGAAATCTTGTGGTCTATTGTTACGATTTGATATATATAGGTTAAACCTATAACTCACCAACATTTTTGTTGACGTTTAAAGCATGTTTATTCTCAGGTGAATATTAAGAGCTTCCGCTGTTGCATACTAAAATAAGGACAAGATTTGGAGTCCATGTTTGTATGATATTGTGTAAAAACTGCATTCAAGAAACTGATTTCGATGTAACATATTTGTATTGTAAACCATTATGTAATGGTCGTGTGTAAACAGGATATTTTAGATTATCATTATTTGATAATCTACGTAAAGCTTTTTAAACCTTTATTTATGAAATAAAGGTTATGGTTTGTTTTAAAAATGAATGCAGTCTTTGAAAAACGTCTCATATAGAGGTCAAAACCTCGCAACGAAATCAATTAATATGGAACGTTTTTAATCAATAAGAACGGGACATTTCAGTTGGTATCCGAGCGTTGGTCTTAGAGAACCAGAAAATTTGCATTAGTGTGTCTTATCGAGTTTGTTAGGATGCATTAGTGAGTCTGGACTTCGACCGTGTTTTCTTTAAAAATGATTGCTTAACATTTTTGTTGGAAACTATATATTTTTAACATATGAATATTATGTGATATATTAATCTCTTAACGTGTTTGATATTATGTGATAGATGTCTACCTCTAGAACAAGTCCCATTGACTCACCTAATAATAATGAAGGGTCAAATGTAAATTGGAATGATTTGTGGACTGATTCACAAGTTCCCGAAGAGGAACCGGAAGAAGAGTCGGAACCGGAAGAAGAATCGGAACCGGAAGAAGAATCGGAACCGGATGAAGAAATAGAACCGGTGGGGGAAATAATAAAACGGTTAAGTAAAAGAAAATCCTCAACCAACCGACCAAAGTTAATTATGGTCAATGGTGTTTCCGCCAAGGAAGCAAAATATTGGGAGGATTACCAATTCTCCGATGAATCGGATTCCGACGAGAATTCCGATGATGTTATAGAAATTACCCCAACTAAATTTAAAAAGGCTAAAGAAAATAATAAGGGAAAGGGCATAAAAATAGAGAAATCTAATTCCAACCCCGATGAACTTTATATGTATCGTCAACCCCCGAAGTCCTTAAGTTGTAACAATGACCCGGGAACCTCTAAACCACCAGGTTTTTCTAAACCAATGTGGACAACGACGGCTCGTATTAGGGGAACATCATATATCCCTAGAAACTTGGCAAAACGAACCAAAACCGAAGAAGAAGAAACGAGCGAGTCGGAATAAGATAGTTGTATTCGTGTGGTGTAATATATGTAATATAGTGTTCTTATGCTTTATGATATATGTAAAAATTGCTTGTATTAATAAGTATTTTTTTATGAATCTAACTCTTGTCTATTTTACAGTTTAAAAACACAAAATGGATAGACAACCCAATATTTTAAGAGACCTACCCGGAGACATGATTGATGAAATCTTGTCTAGAGTCGGCCAGAATTCTTCGGCACAATTATTTAAGGCGAGATCAGTTTGTAAGACATTCGAAGAACGTTCCAAGAATGTCTTGGTTTATAAGAGACTTTCGTTTGAAAGATGGGGGATATCACATTGGGAAACCCATAAGTTACGATGTGTTTACTTTGACGCATATATTGCGGGGAACCCAAATGCTATTTTACGCAACGGGTTAAGAAATTATTTTGACTCAATATATCCGAATATTGGACTTCGTGATTTAGAAAAAGCGGCTAACATGCAACATAAAGAAGCATGTTATGCTTACGGATTAGTAATGTTCGCTTCTCACCAAAGTGAGAACAAGAACATCGGGCTACAACTATTAAACAAAACGTTTCCACAAGTGACGGAGTCGGTAATTGGGGTAAGAAATGAGGTTTTTAGATTATTACGGGACTGTTGGACATTACGTAACCCTCGTCCCTTTGATGACGTTACAACACGCTGTCTTATCAACGGCCATAACGGTTATGTTGCACAAGACCAAGGATGGGAAGTAGTCCTAGTAAAACCAGAATGCATGACTTGTTTCTGGACGTATGAATTACGTGTATTTATTGCCTTTGCTGAACGACTTGTGTACTAGCTAGAATTTTCTTCACAACTATCTTGTATCAAAGTTATTGTGTGCTATATTTCATGCTTTATGTAAAATAAGCGGTATTGTAAGTTTGTAAAATATTGTATAAAAGTTTGAACGCGAAATATTATTATAATCAGTTTTTCATATAGAATTGTAGTAGTTGAATTGTATATTAGCTACTAAGTATGAACTTAACGGGTAGGTACTACCCGAATTTAAACTTATAAAACGCTAATATGAAGAAAAAGCTTTTATAAATGAGTTCATATTATGCTACGAAATACTATTAACTACTCTTAATATTCTGTATGATTAACTTGTTCCATTTAACTATTTTGAAGGAAATGGCACCGACTACTCGACACACCGTGAATATGAATGAAGAGGAATTCCGTACTTTTCTAGCTTCAAACATAGCCGCAGTACAGGCTGCGCTACATACCAACAATAACCTTGGATCTAGCAGTACAGGAAATCGTGTAGGATGCACCTACAAAGAATTCACTGCCTGCAAACCTTTGGAATTTGATGGAACCGAAGGACCGATCGGATTGAAACGGTGGACCGAGAAGGTTGAATCGGTGTTTGCCATAAGTAAGTGTACTGAAGAGGACAAAGTGAAGTACGCTACGCATACCTTCACAGGTTCTGCGTTAACATGGTGGAATACCTATCTAGAGCAAGTGGGACAAGATGATGCGTACGCACTACCGTGGTCAGCATTCAAGCACTTGATGAACGAGAAGTACCGTCCCAGAACCGAGGTCAATAAGCTCAAGACAGAACTTAGAGGGTTACGAACCCAAGGATTTGATATTACCACGTACGAAAGACGATTCACAGAATTGTGCCTATTGTGTCCGGGAGCATTCGAAGATGAGGAAGAGAAGATCGACGCGTTTGTGAAAGGATTACCGGAAAGAATCCAAGAAGATATAAGTTCACACGAGCCCGCCTCCATACAACAGGCATGTAGAATGGCTCACAAACTAGTGAACCAGATTGAAGAAAGAATTAAAGAACAGACTGCTGAAGAGGCCAATGTGAAACAAGTCAAAAGAAAGTGGGAGGAAAACGGTGATAAGAATCACCAATACAACAACAACAGCAATTACAACAATAATCGCAACAATTATCCCAACAATCGCAACATCAATCGCAACTACAACAAACGGCCCAACAACAACAACAACAACAACAACAACAGCAACTACAACAATCATCCCAACAACAATAATAACCGCAACAACAACAACAATCAGAAGCAGCTATGCCAAAGGTGTGAAAAGAATCACTCGGGGTTCTGCACCAAATTTTGCAACAAGTGTAAAAGAAATGGTCATAGCGCGGCGAAGTGTGAGGTCTACGGACCAGGGGTTAATAGAACGAAAGGAACAAATGGTGTCGGAACGAGTAATGGCGGAGCAAGTAGTGTCGGAGCAAGTTATGCCAATGTAGTTTGTTATAAATGTGGAAAACCAGGCCACATTATTAGAAATTGCCCGAACCAGGAGAACACGAATGGACAAGGCCGTGGAAGAGTTTTCAATATTAATGCGGTAGAGGCACAGGAAGACCCGGAGCTTGTTACGGGTACGTTTCTTATTGACAATAAATCTGCTTACGTTTTATTTGATTCGGGTGCGGATAGAAGCTATATGAGTAGAGATTTTTGTGCTAAATTAAGTTGTCCATTGACGCCTTTGGATAGTAAATTTTTACTCGAATTAGCAAATGGTAAATTAATTTCAGCAGATAATATATGTCGGAATCGAGAAATTAAACTGGTTAGCGAAACATTTAAGATTGATTTGATACCAGTAGAGTTAGGGAGTTTTGATGTGATAATCGGTATGGACTGGTTGAAAGAAGTGAAAGCGGAGATCGTTTGTTACAAAAATGCAATTCGCATTATACGAGAAAAAGGAAAACCCTTAATGGTGTACGGAGAAAAGGGCAACACGAAGCTACATCTTATTAGTAATTTGAAGGCACAAAAACTAATAAGAAAAGGTTGCTATGCTGTTCTAGCACACGTCGAGAAAGTACAAACTGAAGAAAAGAGCATCAATGATGTTCCCATTGCAAAAGAATTTCCCGATGTATTTCCGAAAGAATTACCGGGATTACCCCCACATCGATCCGTTGAATTTCAAATAGATCTTGTACCAGGAGCTGCACCAATAGCTCGTGCTCCTTACAGACTCGCACCCAGCGAGATGAAAGAACTGCAAAGCCAATTACAAGAACTTTTAGAGCGTGGTTTCATTCGACCAAGCACATCACCGTGGGGAGCTCCTGTTTTGTTTGTCAAGAAGAAAGATGGTACATTCAGGTTGTGTATCGACTACCGAGAGTTGAACAAACTTACCATCAAGAACCGCTACCCACTACCGAGAATCGACGACTTATTTGATCAACTACAAGGCTCGTCTGTTTATTCAAAGATTGACTTACGTTCCGGGTATCATCAAATGCGGGTGAAAGAAGATGATATTCCAAAGACTGCTTTCAGAACACGTTACGGTCATTACGAGTTTATGGTCATGCCGTTTGGTTTAACTAATGCACCAGCTGTGTTCATGGACCTTATGAACCGAGTGTGTGGACCATACCTTGACAAGTTTGTCATTGTTTTCATTGATGACATACTTATTTACTCAAAGAATGACCAAGAACACGGTGAACATTTGAGAAAGGTGTTAGAAGTATTGAGGAAGGAAGAATTGTACGCTAAGTTTTCAAAGTGTGCATTTTGGTTGGAAGAAGTTCAATTCCTCGGTCACATAGTGAACAAAGAAGGTATTAAGGTGGATCCGGCAAAGATAGAAACTGTTGAAAAGTGGGAAACCCCGAAAACTCCGAAACACATACGCCAGTTTTTAGGACTAGCTGGTTACTACAGAAGGTTCATCCAAGACTTTTCCAGAATAGTAAAACCCTTGACTGCATTAACGCATAAAGGGAAGAAATTTGAATGGAATGATGAACAAGAGAAAGCGTTTCAGTTATTGAAGAAAAAGCTAACTACGGCACCTATATTGTCATTGCCTGAAGGGAATGATGATTTTGTGATTTATTGTGAAGCATCAAAGCAAGGTCTCGGTTGTGTATTAATGCAACGAACGAAGGTGATTGCTTATGCGTCTAGACAATTGAAGATTCACGAACAAAATTATACGACGCATGATTTGGAATTAGGCGCGGTTGTTTTTGCATTAAAGACTTGGAGGCACTACTTATATGGGGTCAAAAGTATTATATATACCGACCACAAAAGTCTTCAACACATATTTAATCAGAAACAACTGAATATGAGGCAGCGTAGGTGGATTGAATTATTGAATGATTACGACTTTGAGATTCGTTACCACCCGGGGAAGGCAAATGTGGTAGCCGATGCCTTGAGCAGGAAGGACAGAGAACCCATTCGAGTAAAATCTATGAATATAATGATTCATAATAACATTACTACTCAAATAAAGGAGGCGCAACAAGGAGTTTTAAAAGAGGGAAATTTAAAGGATGAAATACCCAAAGGATCGGAGAAGCATCTTAATATTCGGGAAGACGGAACCCGGTATAGGGCTGAAAGGATTTGGGTACCAAAATTTGGAGATATGAGAGAAATGGTACTTAGAGAAGCTCATAAAACCAGATACTCAATACATCCTGGAACGGGGAAGATGTACAAGGATCTCAAGAAACATTTTTGGTGGCCGGGTATGAAAGCCGATGTTGCTAAATACGTAGGAGAATGTTTGACGTGTTCTAAGGTCAAAGCTGAGCATCAGAAACCATCAGGTCTACTTCAACAACCCGAAATCCCGGAATGGAAATGGGAAAACATTACCATGGATTTCATCACTAAATTGCCAAGGACTGCAAGTAGTTTTGATACTATTTGGGTAATAGTTGATCGTCTCACCAAATCAGCACACTTCCTACCAATAAGAGAAGATGACAAGATGGAGAAGTTAGCACGACTGTATTTGAAGGAAGTCGTCTCCAGACATGGAATACCAATCTCTATTATCTCTGATAGGGATGGCAGATTTATTTCAAGATTCTGGCAGACATTACAGCAAGCATTAGGAACTCGTCTAGACATGAGTACTGCCTATCATCCACAAACTGATGGGCAGAGCGAAAGGACGATACAAACGCTTGAAGACATGCTACGAGCATGTGTTATTGATTTCGGAAACAGTTGGGATCGACATCTACCGTTAGCAGAATTTTCCTACAACAACAGCTACCATTCAAGCATTGAGATGGCGCCGTTTGAAGCACTTTATGGTAGAAAGTGCAGGTCTCCGATTTGTTGGAGTGAAGTGGGGGATAGACAGATTACGGGTCCGGAGATTATACAAGAAACTACCGAGAAGATCATCCAAATTCAACAACGGTTGAAAACCGCCCAAAGTCGACAAAAGAGCTACGCTGACATTAAAAGAAAAGATATAGAATTTGAAATTGGAGAGATGGTCATGCTTAAAGTTGCACCTTGGAAAGGCGTTGTTCGATTTGGTAAACGAGGGAAATTAAATCCAAGGTATATTGGACCATTCAAGATTATTGATCGTGTCGGACCAGTAGCTTACCGACTAGAGTTACCTCAACAACTCGCGGCTGTACATAACACTTTCCACGTCTCGAATTTAAAGAAATGTTTTGCTAAAGAAGATCTCACTATTCCGTTAGATGAAATCCAAATCAACGAAAAACTTCAATTCATCGAAGAACCCGTCGAAATAATGGATCGTGAGGTTAAAAGACTTAAGCAAAACAAGATACCAATTGTTAAGGTTCGATGGAATGCTCGTAGAGGACCCGAGTTCACCTGGGAGCGTGAAGATCAGATGAGGAAGAAATACCCGCATCTATTTCCAGAAGATTCGTCAACACCTTCAACAGCTTAAAATTTCGGGACGAAATTTATTTAACGGGTAGGTACTGTAGTGACCCGAACTTTTCCATGTTTATATATATTAATTGAGATTGATATTTACATGATTAAATGTTTCCAACATGTTAAGCAATCAAACTTGTTAAGACTTGATTAATTGAAATATGTTTCATATAGACAATTGACCACCCAAGTTGACCGGTGATTCACGAATGTTAAAACTTGTAAAAACTATATGATGACATATATATGGATATATATATATAGTTAACATGATACTATGATAAGTAAACATATCATTAAGTATATTAACAATGAACTACATATGTAAAAACAAGACTACTAACTTAATGATTTTTTAAACGAGACATATATGTAACGATTATCGTTGTAACGACATTTAATGTATATATATCATATTAAGAGATATTCGTACATCATAATATCATGATAATATAATAATTTAAAATCTCTTTTGATATTATAAACATTGGGTTAACAACATTTAACAAGATCGTTAACCTAAAGGTTTCAAAACAACATTTACATGTAACGACTAACGATGACTTAACGACTCAGTTAAAATGTATATACATGTAGTGTTTTAATATGTATTTATACACTTTTGAAAGACTTCAATACACTTATCAAAATACTTCTACTTAACAAAAATGCTTACAATTACATCCTCGTTCAGTTTCATCAACAATTCTACTCGTATGCACCCGTATTCGTACTCGTACAATACACAGCTTTTAGATGTATGTACTATTGGTATATACACTCCAATGATCAGCTCTTAGCAGCCCATGTGAGTCACCTAACACATGTGGGAACCATCATTTGGCAACTAGCATGAAATATCTCATAAAATTACAAAAATATGAGTAATCATTCATGACTTATTTACATGAAAACAAAATTACATATCCTTTATATCTAATCCATACACCAACGACCAAAAACACCTACAAACACTTTCATTCTTCAATTTTCTTCATCTAAGTGATCTCTCTCAAGTTCTATCTTCAAGTTCTAAGTGTTCTTCATAAATTCCAAAAGTTCTAGTTTCATAAAATCAAGAATACTTTCAAGTTTGCTAGCTCACTTCCAATCTTGTAAGGTGATCATCCAACCTCAAGAAATCTTTGTTTCTTACAGTAGGTTATCATTCTAATACAAGGTAATAATCATATTCAAACTTTGGTTCAATTTCTATAACTATAACAATCTTATTTCAAGTGATGATCTTACTTGAACTTGTTTTCGTGTCATGATTCTGCTTCAAGAACTTCGAGCCATCCAAGGATCCATTGAAGCTAGATCCATTTTTCTATTTTCCAGTAGGTTTATCCAAGGAACTTAAGGTAGTAATGATGTTCATAACATCATTCGATTCATACATATAAAGCTATCTTATTCGAAGGTTTAAACTTGTAATCACTAGAACATAGTTTAGTTAATTCTAAACTTGTTCGCAAACAAAAGTTAATCCTTCTAACTTGACTTTTAAAATCAACTAAACACATGTTCTATATCTATATGATATGCTAACTTAATGATTTAAAACCTGGAAACACGAAAAACACCGTAAAACTGGATTTACGCCGTCATAGTAACACCGCGGGCTGTTTTGGGTTAGTTAATTAAAAACTATGATAAACTTTGATTTAAAAGTTGTTATTCTGAGAAAATGATTTTTATTATGAACATGAAACTATATCCAAAAATTATGGTTAAACTCAAAGTGGAAGTATGTTTTCTAAAATGGTCATCTAGACGTCGTTCTTTCGACTGAAATGACTACCTTTACAAAAACGACTTGTAACTTATTTTTCCGACTATAAACCTATACTTTTCTGTTTAGATTCATAAAATAGAGTTCAATATGAAACCATAGCAATTTGATTCACTCAAAACGGATTTAAAATGAAGAAGTTATGGGTAAAACAAGATTTGATAATTTTTCTCATTTTAGCTACGTGAAAATTGGTAACAAATCTATTCCAACCATAACTTAATCAACTTGTATTGTATATTATGTAATCTTGAGATACCATAGACACGTATACAATGTTTCGACCTATCATGTCGACACATCTATATATATTTCGGAACAACCATAGACACTCTATATGTGAATGTTGGAGTTAGCTATACAGGGTTGAGGTTGATTCCAAAATATATATAGTTTGAGTTGTGATCAATACTGAGATACGTATACACTGGGTCGTGGATTGATTCAAGATAATATTTATCGATTTATTTCTGTACATCTAACTGTGGACAACTAGTTGTAGGTTACTAACGAGGACAGCTGACTTAATAAACTTAAAACATCAAAATATATTAAAAGTGTTGTAAATATATTTTGAACATACTTTGATATATATGTATATATTGTTATAGGTTCGTGAATCAACCAGTGGCCAAGTCTTACTTCCCGACGAAGTAAAAATCTGTGAAAGTGAGTTATAGTCCCACTTTTAAAATCTAATATTTTTGGGATGAGAATACATGCAGGTTTTATAAATGATTTACAAAATAGACACAAGTACGTGAAACTACATTCTATGGTTGAATTATTGAAATCGAATATGCCCCTTTTTATTAAGTCTGGTAATCTAAGAATTAGGGAACAGACACCCTAATTGACGCGAATCCTAAAGATAGATCTATTGGGCCTAACAAACCCCATCCAAAGTACCGGATGCTTTAGTACTTCGAAATTTATATCATATCCGAAGGGTGTCCCGGAATGATGGGGATATTCTTATATATGCATCTTGTTATTGTCGGTTACCAGGTGTTCACCATATGAATGATTTTTATCTCTATGTATGGGATGTGTATTGAAATATGAAATCTTGTGGTCTATTGTTACGATTTGATATATATAGGTTAAACCTATAACTCACCAACATTTTTGTTGACGTTTAAAGCATGTTTATTCTCAGGTGAATATTAAGAGCTTCCGCTGTTGCATACTAAAATAAGGACAAGATTTGGAGTCCATGTTTGTATGATATTGTGTAAAAACTGCATTCAAGAAACTGATTTCGATGTAACATATTTGTATTGTAAACCATTATGTAATGGTCGTGTGTAAACAGGATATTTTAGATTATCATTATTTGATAATCTACGTAAAGCTTTTTAAACCTTTATTTATGAAATAAAGGTTATGGTTTGTTTTAAAAATGAATGCAGTCTTTGAAAAACGTCTCATATAGAGGTCAAAACCTCGCAACGAAATCAATTAATATGGAACGTTTTTAATCAATAAGAACGGGACATTTCAGCTATGCTATCTTAGCACATGTTAATAAAGTTGAAAAGAAAGAAAAAGAGAAGTGCATCAATGACGTGCCTGTGGCAAGAGATTTTCCTGAAGTATTTCCTGAAGAGTTGCCAGGATTACCTCCATTTAGATCTGTAGAATTTCAAATAGATCTTGTACCAGGAGCTGCACCGGTTGCCCGTGCTCCATATAGACTTGCACCGTCCGAGTTAAAAGAACTTCAGAGTCAGTTAAAAGAATTACTGGATCGTGGATTCATACGACCAAGTACTTCACCGTGGGGAGCTCCAATTTTATTCGTCAAGAAGAAAGACGGATCTTTCCGAATGTGTATAGATTATCGTGAATTAAATAAGTTAACTATCAAGAATCGGTATCCACTACCGAGAATTGACGACTTATTTGATCAACTCCAAGGATCATGTGTGTACTCGAAAATTGACCTAAGATCGGGCTATCATCAATTACGTGTCAAAGAAGAAGATATACCGAAAACTGCTTTTCGGACACGCTACGGTCATTACGAATTTTTGGTTATGCCGTTTGGATTGACGAATGCGCCAGCTGTATTCATGGACCTCATGAATCGAGTTTGTAGTCCATATTTAGATAAGTTTGTTATCGTTTTCATTGATGATATTTTTATCTATTCCAAGAGTGAGCAAGAGCATGAGCAGCATGTAAGGTTGATATTAGAGTTGTTAAGAAAAGAACAGCTATATGCTAAATTTTCTAAATGTGCTTTCTGGTTGAAAGAAGTGCAATTTCTTGGCCACGTTGTTAGTAGCAAAGGAATTCAGGTTGATCCAGCAAAAATTGAAGCCATTGAAAAATGGGAGACTCCTAAGACACCAACGCAGATACGCCAATTTTTGGGTTTAGCCGGTTATTATAGAAGGTTTATTCAAGATTTTTCCCGAATAGCTAAGCCGTTGACAGCATTAACGCAAAAAGGGAAGAAATACGAATGGACCTCGGAGCAGGAGAACGCATTTCAATTACTGAAGAAGAAGTTAACTACGGCGCCTATTTTATCATTACCTGAAGGGAACGATGATTTTGAAATATATTGTGACGCTTCGCGACAAGGTTTTGATTGTGTTCTTATGCAACGAAAGAAAGTTATTGCATACGCATCTCGACAATTGAAGATTCACGAGCGAAATTATACGACGCATGATCTAGAACTGGGAGCAGTCGTGTTTGCGTTAAAGATATGGAGACACTACTTATATGGGGTTAGATGCACTGTGTTTACTGATCATAAAAGTCTTCAACATATTTTCGATCAGAAACAGCTGAACATGAGGCAACGTAGGTGGGTCGAGCTGATAAACGACTACGATTGTGAGATTCGCTATCATCCCGGGAAAGCGAATGTAGTGGCTGATGCATTAAGCAGAAAGGAACGAGAACCAATTCGAGTACGAGCGATGAACATAAAAATTCGCATGAATCTCAACTCACAAATCAAAGAAGTTCAACGAGAAGCACTTACTAAAGAAAATATAGGAAATTAAATAATGAAGAAGTATGAGAAGCAACTCGTTATGCGGGAAGATGGAATTCGATATTTTGCAAATCGTATTTGG
The DNA here is from genome assembly GCF_046630445.1 of Rutidosis leptorrhynchoides. NCBI lineage: Eukaryota > Viridiplantae > Streptophyta > Magnoliopsida > Asterales > Asteraceae > Rutidosis > Rutidosis leptorrhynchoides. Next base: position 475,940,100 of record NC_092335.1, read on the forward strand.
GTACCGAAGTTGGGTGGATTAAGGAAGTTGATATTGAACGAGGCACATAAGACAAGATATTCGATACATCCTGGAGTTGGAAAGATGTACCAAGATCTTAAGACGCATTATTGGTGGCCTAATTTGAAGACAGACGTTGCAACATATGTTGGGGAATGTTTAACTTGTTCCAAAGTCAAAGCAGAACACCAGAAGCCGTCAGGGTTACTTCAACAACCAGAAATTCCAGAATGGAAATGGGACGGTATTACCATGGATTTCATCACGAAGTTACCAAAGACTGCCTGGGGATACGACACCATTTGGGTGATTGTTGATCGTCTCACCAAGTCTGCACATTTCTTGCCTATGAAGGAAACGGATAGAATGGAGAAACTATTACGATTGTATATAAAGGAAATTGTTTCAAGGCATGGAATACCTATTTCCATTATATCTGATCGTGATAGTAGATTTACCTCAAAGTTCTGGCAATCACTACAGGAGGCCCTAGGAACTCGTTTGGATATGAGCACCGCATATCATCTGCAAACCGACGGACAGAGTGAAAGAACAATTCAGACTCTTGAAGACATGCTCAGGGCATGTGTGATCGATTTTGGAAACGGATGGGATAAATATTTACCATTAGCAGAATTCTCGTATAATAATAGTTATCATGCGAGCATTAAAGCTGCGCCATTCGAAGCATTGTACGGAAGGAAGTGTAGATCTCCTATCTGTTGGAATGAAGTAGGAGATCGACAATTAACTGGTCCCGAGATCATACATGAAACTACTGAAAAGATAGTACAAATCAAGGAGAGATTGAAAACAGCCCGTAGTCGCCAAAAGAGCTACGCCGATGTCCGAAGGAAACCATTAGAGTTTCAGATCGGTGACATGGTTATGCTAAAGGTGTCACCTTGGAAAGGTGTGATACGTTTTGGAAAAAGGGGTAAACTGAACCCAAGATATGTAGGCCCGTTCAAGATCATCGAACGCATTGGACCGGTAGCTTATCGACTCGAGTTACCGCAACAACTCGCCGGAGTACATAATACCTTTCACGTCTCGAACCTTAAGAAGTGTCTTGCAAAGGAAGACCTCACCATTCCTCTTGAAGAAATCCATGTCGACGAGAAACTACAATTCGTCGAAGAACCAATCGAAATCATGGACCGTGAAGTTAAACAGCTCAAGCAGAGCAACATACCGATCGTTAAGGTTCGTTGGAATGCTCGAAGAGGTCCCGAGTTTACGTGGGAACGGGAGGATAAGATGAAACAAAAGTATCCACACTTGTTTCTCGATGACGCAAAATAGGTACAATTTTAAAATTTCGGGACGAAATTTATTTAACAGGGAGGTAATGTAACGACCCGCACTTTTTCGATCGTTCTATACTTATAAGATTAATATTTACATAAATTAAACCTTACCAACATGATAAGCAATCCAAATTATCGAGACTTATGTTTTTCGAAAAGAGTTTTACACAACGTTTGACCGTCTAGTTTGACCGATGATATCACGAACTATACAATATATGATAATTATACGTTTATGTATATATATGTATATATACATATTTAACATGACCTAAGAATGTTTTAATATCTCATTTTGTATTAATAACAATAAGTTATAAGTATATTTTGAAACTACTAACTTAAGTTTTCAAAACGATAACCATACGTAACGTTATTTGACTTAAATACTTATGACCTATAATGTTTATACATATATCGTATAAGTAATGTATTTAATCACTTTTAAAGACTTAAATACATAAAACAATATAAGTATATTTACAAAAGATAGCTATATTTGAATCCTCGTTCCGTTTTCTCAAAGATTTCTATACGTATACCTAGGGTATATGTACCCGTATCATACGCAGCTTCTAGATGTATTTACTATTGGTATATACCAATAAAAATCTGCTCCTTAGCAGCCTTAAATGATTAAGAAACATGTGGAACCAACCATTTGTCAAGTAGCATGAATTATTTAGCAAGAAAACAAAGTTAGGTATCTTTTTTTTCCTTTATAACCTAAAAACGTTTTTATGCATGCACACCATTTCTTCACCCCATTTTCTCATACTTACACTTCCATTTCTCTCTCAAAATACTCTTAACTTCATACTTGATCATCTCCAAGAATTTTCCCCATCATTTAGCTTCAAAAACAACACTTAAACCTCATAAGAAAACCTTACAAAAACACTTCAAGAAATCCTTCCAAGAACACCAACTTACTTCCAATCTTTCATCCACTTCCATCACCCTTTTGGTTCTAGGTTCTTACTCCTATTTTACAACAACCTTATCCAAGGAACTTGAGGTAGAATCTATGTTCATAACCTTATTCGATTCATATATATATAGCTATCTTATTTTGTGGTTTAAAATTTTAACAACAAGAACATAGTTTGAAAGTTTTCAAACTTGTTTGCAAACTAAATAGATCCTTCTAACTTAACTTTTAAAATACTTCAAGACCTGTAATATAACTTAATTACATGCTAATTTAACAAGGTATAACTTGGTTTTTCAAAGAACACCTTAAAAACTGTTTTTACGACGTCGGAGTGCAACCGGGGACTGTTTTGGGTTGGATAATTAAAAACCATCTTAAACTTTGAATTGGAAGTTTATCTTCTGGAAAAATGATTTTTAATATGAATATGATAACACATAAAAATTTCATGATTTAATTCAAAGTATAAGTATTTTTAGAAAAATAATCATTTAAGGTTGTTTACATAAAGGAAAATGTTTAACTTCATAAGTTTCACTAAAGTTTCACCTATGCCGTGTGATTTTGAATACAAACCAAGGTATTTTCAGTTCATAGTCTTAAAGAGGAACTCGATCCAAGGAGATGGCAAGTTGAATCAACGAAAACGGATTTGTAACGAAGAAACTATGACCGAAACAAAATTGGTTATCCAAGACTTGTTTAACTTCGGGATTAATTGGGAAAAATTAAATAAAATCACATCTTTCTAAGATAACATGATATTTTATATATATGTACTTATAATTCAATTTTATATGGTTCAGGATCACCCATAAACAATACGAGAAGATTAATCATAAGATCCCATGTTTGTACGCAACACGTCATTTGACAACACCGGTACTTTATGTACGCAACACGTCATTTGACAACACCGGTACCGTGGGTCAAGATTAATCTCGACCAATACATATACGATGGGGTTTTATTTATTTCATTGGGGGTTTTATTTATTTCATTGCGGGTATATTAAACATCTACAAATGAACCATTAAAATTGAATTACTAACAACGAAATGCTAACTACGGACTAAGGAATTATTCAAAGTATTAAAAGTATAACAAGTATATATATTAGACGTTTGTTTAAAAAGAAAAGGTATTGATATATTATATATGGATAGGTTCGTGATATCAACCGGAAGACCAAGTCAAAAATATATATATCTTCAAGACGAACGTGAGTATATAGTCCCACTTTTAAACTCTAAATATTTCGGGATGAGAATACATGTATTTTATGTTTTACGTTATGGACACAAGTAACTGAAAAATATATTCTACGTTGAGTTGTACCACTGGCATACTTCCCTGTAGCTTGGTAACTGTTATTTACAGCGGTATTGTAAACGCGAATCCTGTTGATAGATCTATCGGGCCTGACAACCCCAACCGGACTGGACGACCAGTATTCAACGGTTGCACAGTACTTCGTTTCATGACTACACTTGGTACGGTGTAGTAAGATTTCATAATAAAGGGAATATGCGACGTGATTAAATGTTAAGTATGGTTACCAAGTGCTCAACCACTTAGAATATTTTTATTAAACTGTTTATATACGAAATCTTGTGGTCTATATATATATATTGCTGCCGGCACTAAACCTATATCTCACCAACTTTATGTTGACCTTTTAAAACATGTCTATTCTCAGGAGATTACTAAAGCTTCCGCTGCATAATGTTGAATTTGAGCAGGATCTTGCGTACGCATATTTGTGTCAAAAATAAAACTGCATACCCGAGGATCTGTGTTGTAAAATATGCTAGAAACCATGTTGTTATCATTATATGTAAAGTTTGTAAGTCGAAGATTACCGCTAAACGATAATCATTTTTATGTTGTCCAAAGCTTGTAACAAAAATAAGAATCATGGTTTGTAATGTATAATATATGCAGTTTTTCTTTTAAAAATGTCGCATATAGAGGTCAATACCTCGCAATGAAATCATACGTTATTTAACACGTTCTTATGGTTAAGGACGGGTTATGACACTAGACTACATTCACCCACTCGTTCCAACCGCAAATCATCCCGGAGTAATGGAAGAAATCAACAAACTTCGCGCACGAGTTGTAGCTTTGGAGAATATGGTACAAAACTTACAAGCACCAGCATCACCACCGACACCAACTGTACCACCAGCATCAACAGTACCTGTACTACCAACAACATTCGCATCACACGCCTCAACATCACAAACTATACCTCAAGTATAATCTTCGTTCTATCTATCGTTCTATATCAATTATCTTCGTTCTACGTATCTTTCTAATCGTTTATATTCGTGCTACGTATTATTCTACATCGTTTACCTTTGTTCTAAATAACGATTATATAATCTTTAATGTTTTAGAGATTATGTATTCTAGTTATAATCGCAAATCAGATGAGTTAGTATTATATTAACTCATTAAATCCATGTTTACATCTGAAGAAAATATATATGTAAGTATATATTTTCATAAAGATTGTAATTAAAAACTCGTTCGTACAAACTAATTAATTGTGGAAATATTTTAACGGGTAGGTAATACCCGAGGAATATTTAGATTTCACAGTTATATATATTAAACTGTACATTCTTCAATTCTGATTCAACAATTGTTTACTATCCTACTTATCATCACTGATATACGTATCCATTCATTTAAAGCATAACCACTTTCATCCCAATTCAATCACATATTCGGATTTTGACCGATCAGAATCCAAGTCAAGATTTAACAAGTGGCATAATGAAGAAATAATGGACACAATAAAAATTGTTAGAAAACAAACTAATACTGTATGAGAATTTTGTTAAGAATCCACGCTAACAATATCCTAGCTAACTATTCCTATATCCTTTATGACTATTTCTTATAATTTACTAGTCTGGGTTAATCCCGGGACAATATAATATAATCTTCGAATTAAATAAGTCGAATAAATCTTAAGACACATGTACACAATACGTCGAGATTACTTCAAAGACAATAGTTGTACAATGGGTCGTAGATATTACATATACAATACGTCGAATAGACACATGTACACAATACGTCCAGATTACTTCAAAGACAACAGTTGTACAATGGGTCGAGATTGAGCCTTAGATAATACAATACGCCTTAATTAATTCGAAGATTATATATTAAACTATATATGGACTATTGGACTATATTTGGACTACTAACTGTGGACTACTAACATTGGACAATCAAAAGGTATTAAAATATTGATTTTAACATATGAAACTAAACATTTCTTCGGGTTTGCCACTTGACTTCATCGTAAACATCATATGAATCTTGAAAATTGCAATCAGCATTCAATCATCTAAAAACAAATCTTCTCGAAACACCTCGAATTGATAACCACTGATTCAGTTATGGTAGCATTAAATGCAGAGGAAACAGCAAAATTATAGATGGTCTTAATGGCCAAAAGTTTGACGATAAAGAATGGAGTGTTAGGAACGCTCGATAGAAAATTTGGTACTGAAAAATGGATTGAGCAAACCATGAAGGAGATCAAGGACAAATACAAGGATCAAACCCTATATTCAAAGAATCCAGATAATTCTGTATCCGATGAAATCTTTAGAGAATATCTTGCTCCTTACTCATGTTAAATCTTGCGGAAAATCTTTCTTCATCAACCTTCGATCTTAGAAATTCTGAAAATATCATCATAAATATCTTCGATATTTCTGAGGATATTTTCATAACTATTCTTGTCCGAAATTATCTATCTCTTCGTGCTATCAGTAATACGTCATAAAGGAAACTGTTTTAGTTTCTTTATTCTGTAAAAATTCAAATTTGAATTATGAATAAATTCTGGAGAAGTGTTGGAAATGAAAGCATGAGTTAGTATAATATAATGGCGCCTGATCAACGTGATTATATTACAGTAAGTCATGCTGAGTTTCTAAATGAAACATGATGATTCACAGATCATAACATTATCATGTGTCATGTTACACGACTCTCGTATTCTATTTAACCTCTAAAAATATCAAGAAAATATTTCTTGATGATTCGGTCTTTTTCAGGGTATTCTGGTAATTTAACAAATCAAGATAGTGCCATTACCATTCCCTTCTTAGAACATTAACAATGTTCATTCTGAAACTTATATCTGCGAATTCTGGACCATTACAAGAGATGCCCAATCGCAAGAAGAAGAAACGAAGGGACAAAGCTCTGAAATAGAAATTGGAGTATAAATCGCAGCAAATAAGAGGGAGTATTAACTATGGATGACAATGATTATAGGAAACAGAAATAGGGACATTGAAATATAAGGGGAGATATAAAGCCCGATAACAACACATAAATTACAAACCGTGTATATCAATGTTTATCGCAACATAAAGACACGGGAGAATTAAAAGCACTATAACCCCAAGGGCAAAGTAGAAGTAAGCAGATTCCTCTGGTGAAAGTTGGAAAAGGAGAATGATTGTTACGATAGTAAGGGTGAGGACAAGGATTAGAACTGGATTAAGCATTTTCACAATCTTTTGAATTTGGAAATTAAGTATAGGAATGGTAAAAGATACGAAATGGAAGAAGTTAATTTATAGAGAAATATTTGATAGTGAAATCAATGCAGATCTCCGCATTTAATTAGAGAATCCTAATTTTCTTATTCGCTGAAAAATTATATCTTTTAGATTTAGAAGATTTTCTTTAAATCCCTTGAATTCCGGAATTCAACCATGACAACGTCAAAAGTTACGACGAAACTTTATTTCTCATTTCATTCCTTTTGTGATAGCTTCACTCATACTCTTCAAGTAATCGAATCGTTTTATCTATATTACTCAATGACGATAAAACTCTAATTTCTAGCTCGTATGTGTCATGAAAACATTCTTATTGTTAGCCATGACAGCCACTCTCAAATTTCGGGACGAAATTTCTTTAACGGGTAGGTACTGTGATGACCCGGGAATTTCCGACCAAATTTAAACTTTATCTTTATATTAATCCGACACAATAAGCAAAGTTTGTTATGTTAAGTCTCAAGGATTTGAAACTATATTCATATATGCATTTAACCTCGACTAAATTTCAATGATTCACGAACCACTAAATGAACGTATATGATTAGATATGTTTATGTATAAATATATTAACTTAAAAACGTTACGCGTTAAACTATCTTTCTAAGCAAAATAAAAATAAACTTTGAAAAATAAATAGTTTTGAAAAACTAAATGTTATACTATTAAATAAAAGATTTTTGATACAAACTTATATTTCTAAATATGTAACTATATATTTTTACTTAGTCATGAAACGTCCTAATTTAAAATAATATATTTTGGTAAACAACGAGTCACTGATTTATAGAAGCAAATGACCACAACACTCAAATTTTATGAGATACATTTTTATAAAGTAATTTATTGATGAATAAATCAAATAATTACTAAAGGTACACGCCGCGTAACGTAAAAGGCTAGTTTTCTAAACGTACGAAAGTGCGCTCGAAAAACCGAAAGTGGTACATGAGTCGTGAGACCACGCCCGTGTCATTTTTGTAAAAATTATATTGTTACCATGAACATAAATATAATATAATATTTAATTAATTCTAAAGATTAAATATATTATATATAAAATAATATATAAAGTTCTTATGATACGTAAATGGAATTAGATGTAATAAGAACAAACGAAGTGTCGGCAAGAGATGGATACCAGCTGTATGGTTTGTTCATGCGAACGCATGAGGAACACCCACAAACCCCATGCGATTGCATGGGGTGTGGTTTGACAAAATATGTATAAAACTAGTCGCATGTGTCTCTGGTTCATTTCATTTAAAACACAACACACACACATATCACAAGTACTCTGTATATATTTATATTTAATATTATTATTCTTATTATTCTTATTATTATTATTAATTATTAATATTAGTATAACTATTAGTATTATTCAAACTAATATTATTTATGAGTGTTATTATTATTATTTATACATAAAATACAACGACGAGGTCATGAATGAGCGAGTTCAGAATATGATCTTCGAGTAGGATAGGGCTAAGGAAATTATGGGTTGTAGCTATGGAAGTGATGGGTATGGTTCATGGGTATGCTCATGAGGTCAAATTTAGTGTTTGTCATCTCCGTTGCGTCTACGTACCTTTCCTGCAATATTGAATCTCAATATTGATACGTGAGTACTCGTAAATTAATTTTTACATACTAATAGTATATCCCTGACTAGTGCTCGAGAATATAGGATTATGCATGCTTGTACTTTTGATATTGCCCTTAGTTAGGTTATGTTGAATCTCGAATTAGTTACACCTGCGATTGAGATAAGGTATAAGATATGCATGTCGTTGGAAAGCTAGCGAAAAATTAAGAACTTTTCATTTAGATGTCGAATGGATTCGATGAACGGATTAGAAGTTATAGTCAATTGAATTTTTGATATTATTATTAAAAATGATTATTTTCATCGTCGTTATTAACATCGTTCTAGTTTCTATCAAATTATTATTATCATTATTATTAATATTATTATTATCAATAAAAAGTATTATCATTAAAAATTGATATTTTTATTATTATTACTATTGTTAAAGTTATAATTAGTATTATTATTATTATTAATCATTAAAATAGTTATTAGTAATATCATTATCATAACATTTATTATTATTAGTATTATAATATTAAGTAACACTTAATTATTATAACTACTATTATTATCATCAAAATGAACGCGATATGAAAGACGATTTAAAAGTTACTAACAAATCGATTAGGAAATAATGAGTATGGGTATCATGATGAAATTTAAAATATTGTAAGATATTGATATAGATAAAATTATTGTTTTTCATTATTCTTATCACTATTATTATTAAAAGTATTATTAATATGAAAAATATCATTTTTTACAAAAATTATTATTTTTAAGAAGAATGTCATTTTCAATATAAAATTTCATTATTATTATGAATTAGAACTATCATTTTATCATAACATCATTTTTAGTAAATATAAAAATTAATATTTTTATTAATAGGATAATAATCATTATTATTACAAAATAATACAACTTTTACTTATTACTATTACCAATGTTATTTTATCAAATAATACAAATAATATAATTACCTTAATAAAATCTATCGTAATATTTTTATGATATCAAATGAACTTTATAAATTTATTACTTAAAATATATAAAAAGTATATTCTTATTATATAAATTTTTATAATAAATGAATTATATTATTTACTCTATTGAAATCTTTTAAAAATACTTAAAAATATAAAACGACGATATTTAGCCTAAATAATAATCATGTATGAATTTTGGAAATCATTTTGAGTCAAATTGACTTTTGTATATTAGTCTCGAGCATTAGGATTGTGGTACACTATGACTTGACTTAATTTGTTAGACAAATATTGACCAACATATAAATATATATAATTAAATTAGGTTCATGAATCCAAGGCCAACCTTGCACTTGTTCAAAGAAATTATATGTATTTTTACTACGAAATACAGAATGGTGAGTTTCATTATTCCCTTTTATTATATTTTTGGGCTGAGAATACATGCGCTGTTTTATAAACTGTTTTACGAAATGGACACAAGTACTTAAACTATATTCTATGGTTGGATTACGAACACCGAATATCGCCCCTTTTAGCTTGGTAGCCTAAGAATTAGGGAAATGGCCCCTAATTGACGCGAATCCTAAAGATAGATCTATGGACCTTGACAAGTTCCATTCGGGGTACGAATGCTTTAGTACTTCGATTGATATATACTGATTGCGACGGCCGGTATATAGCATGCAGATTGCGAAATGCCTGTATGCGGGGGATATTCTATATGCATCCTGTTAGTTCGGTTACCAAGTGTTCACCATATGAATGATTTTATCTTTATGCAGATTATGAAATGCCTGTATAATGATTATGGAAATGATATTGAAAAATGAAAATCTTGTGGCCTATTAAAATATTGGAAATGAGTATTTATGATAAACTAATGAACTCACCAACCTTTTGGTTGACACTTTTAAGCATGTTTATTCTCAGGTATGAAAGAAATCTTCCGCTGTGCATTTGCTCAAATTAAGGATATTACTTGGAGTCATTCATGGCATATTTTAAAAGACGTTGCATTCGAGTCGTTGAGTTAAAAAAGATTATTATAAAGTAAATGACAGATTAAGTCATTTATAGTTTGGGATATAATGAAATGGTATACATAATCGTTGATTATCGTTGTAATGAAATATTGTATTTTAAAAACGAATGCAATGTTTGTAAAACGTATCATATATAGGTCTGTACCTCGCAATGGAACCAAATGTTAATGTGTTCGTCCAGACGGATTAGGACGGGCCGTTATATTCAAATGGGTTAGAGCTAAGGAAATAATGGGATTATAGCTATGGAAGTTATGGGTATTATTCGGGGGTATTGTTCGTGAGGCCAACCTAGCGTTTATCATTTCCGTTGCGACTGCATACTTTCCTGCAATATTGAATCACAATATTGATACATGAGTGATGGTCCCATTTTTATTATTTAATATTATTACTAGTATTATTAGTTTTATTATTATTATTATTATTATTATTATTATTATTATTATTATTATTATCAATATTAATATTATCATTATTATTATTATCATTATTATTATTAATATTATGAATATGATTATAATATTAAAGATGATTAATGTTATGAAATATTAAGATGAATATGATTATAGTTATGATCATAAAAATAGTTAAAGTATTTATATATATAACTAAGAAGAAAAATCATTAGTACGATTATGATTACGATAATATAAGATATGGTTAGGAATATGAAGTTAGTATAATTAAATTATTAATGTAATTATAAAATCTAATGATTAAAAACTATAATTAAGTTATGATTAAAAAAATATTATTATTATTATCAATATTATTATTATTATTATTATGATCATTATTTTTATCATTTAAAACTATCATTATTATTAAAATTATCATTTTTATTAAATTATCATTATTATTAAAATTATCATTGTTATTAAAATTGTCATTATTATTAAAAGTATCATTTTATTATTATTATTAGTATTACTATTATTTTTACCATTATTATTATTATTATTATTATTATTATTATTATTATTATTATTATTATTATTATTATTATTATTACTACTACTACTATCATTAATTTTATTATCATTATCATTATTAATTATCATTATTATTATTATTATTATTACAAATATAAAGATTATATATACAAATATTATTATGAAAATGATTAAGTTACAATTTAAAATAAATTATTAATATTATTATTATCATATTAATATAATTATTATTTTAACAAACAAATGATATTTATATAAAAATATATTTATTACATATATCATAACTATTACATACTATAATAAGGTTACACATAATATATAAATACATTTTAAGATATTATATAAATATATATATAAATATTAATTTTAAAACATTATATAATATTTCTAAACATTTACATATAATATTTATAATAAAAGACATATATTATTTACTTTAATAAAAATTTAATATATAATATTAATTATTTAAAATATATAAAATAACTATATTTAACTTATTTATTAATATAACATACGAATCATTAAATATAACAAGTATATTAATAATATTAATATATAAACTTGTTATATATATATATATATATATATATATATATATATATATATATATATATATATATATATATATATATATATATATATATATATAGGTTCGTGAATCCGAGGCCAACCCTGCACTTGTTCAGTGTCGTCGTATGCATATTTACTACAAAATACAGTATCGTGAGTTTATTTGATCCCTTTTACTCTTTACATTTTTGGGCTGAGAATTCATGCAATGTTTTAATAACTGTTTTACAAATTTTATATGCGTGAGTTTCATTTGCTCCCTTTTGAAATGCTTTTACAATAAATATTTTTGGGCTGAGAATACATGAATTGCTTTTATAAATGTTTGACGAAATAGACATAAGTACTTAACTACATTCTATGATGGAATTGTTATACCGAATATCCCTGTTTTTGCTTGATAACCTTAGAATTAGTATACGCTCTAATTGATGCGAATCCTAAAGATAGATCTATGGGCACTAACACCCCCCATTCTGGAAAATAGAATGCTTTAGTACTTCGATTATTATACAGATGATACTTGTATATATATATGGTTATTCCTGTACGGTTGAGGATATTCTATATGCATTTTTGTTAATGTCGGTTACCAGAAAACTTATCATATGAATGATTTTTACAGATGGTTATTCTTGTATGTTTATGAAAATGAAATCTTGTGGTCTATTAAAAGTATTGAAAATTATTGTTTATGATAAACCTATAAACTCACCAACCTTTTGGTTAACACTTTTAAGCATGTTTATTCTCAGGTATGAAAGAAATCTTCCGCTGTGCATTTGTTCATGTTAAAGATATTACTTGGAGTCGTTCATGGCATATTTCAAAAGACGTTGCATTCAAATAGTTTGAGTTCAAAAAGTTTGTTATTAAATAAATGCAAGATTAATCATTTATATTTTGGGAAACATAGTTATATCATTGATATAGAGAGGATGTATTTTGAAATGGTATGCATACCTATTAACTTTCGTTGAAATGAAATTTGTCTTTAAAATGAATGCAATATTTACAAAACGTATCATATAGAGGTCAGTACCTCGCAATGGGACCAGAAGTTGATGTGTTCGTTCATATGGATTTGGACGGGTCTTGACAAATGCAATGTTTGTAAAACGTATCATATAGAGGTCAGTACCTCGCAATAAAATCGATGAATGATGTACCGCGTCTAAAGAGATTTGGACGGGTCATCACACCTTTCTGGGTTCGGGATAACTTGGTTACAAAATCCGTCATGATGTGATCTCATTTCCATTCTGGAATTTTCAATTGTTGTAGTGATCCATACGGTTTATGGTGTTCTGCTTTCATTTGTGAGCAAATATGACATTTTCCTACAAATTGCGCAATATCTTTCTTCATTGTCGGCTACCAATAATTTGGTTTCAGATCTTGATACATCGTAGTACTTCCCGGATGAACAACCAATCTTGATTTGTGTGCTTCATTAAGGATCAATTCTCTTAAATTCTGAAGCATAGGCACTGAACATAAGCATTTCATCATACTCTGAACAAAATCAGGTTGTGCGAACAAATGAACCATGTTTGGATCCACACACCGCACGGTGGCTATGCACGCAAAGATGGATTTGATCAACGGTTGCGTATTGAATGGACATTGACTTACCTGATATGATGCATGTTAGCGCAACTGATTGCGCGAAATTTGCATGCGCAGATATGCGCATGATTAGGATGGATTTAATAAAAAGTTAAAATTACTAAAATACCCTACCATGTCGTGCATGTGATGAATTAAATAAAAAGTTAGAATTACTAAAATACCCTACCATGCCGTGCATGTGATCCAATTTAACGGACTTTTTTAACAACGATCATCAGGTGAGGGACTATGCACGCAAAATGTTCAAACTACGAGGTTTATTCGTGCAAGAAAATAGTTAAGGGACTGAGTGCGTAATCCATGCGAACCACATGGACTGCCCCCATAATTATGTGGATAAGAAATAATAAGATGAATCTTTTGTTAGGTTAAGGTGACTCCAATGGGCCTAATAGGAGGTATGTATTAGGTGGCCCAATTATATGGGGACACTATAATGTTATTAAAAATAAAAATACACGGCGCTAATAATAAAACCGTCCAAAGTAGGGGGACCATTTGTGAAAATTGAAAATCTATGGCGGGATAGAACTTAAAAGTAGGAAGAATGACTGCTTTCCAAGAAATCACAACACACAAACAAGCAGAGAAGTTTAATTTCGGGTAATGATAAATTCACCAATAGAATTGATAAATCCATCACTTTGATGCTTTGATTTGACAGTATTATTTGAAACAGAATAATATTGAGATGGAATTGCTTCGAACCAATGTATCTAGGGTTCGTATTCCGGAACCTACAAATCGAATTTTTAAGCAGGAATGCTGTATTAGTTTCGATACGCCGGTATATACTAATTTTTTACTACTACTACTACTACTACTACTACTACTACTACTACTACTACTACTACTACTACTAGGGTTTATGATGATGATATATGCAGGTTTTGTATTTATTTCTATCTTTTTCATGATTCGCAAGAAACAGTTTAGTGTGTTTAACTTTTCATTTTTTTAAAAAGGTTCAGTGTGATTATAGATGTTAACTTAATTATGTTGGAGTACCTGTAATTTTTATGGATACTGCAATTTGGATAGATATTTTGCTTGAATAATGTATATGCATTGATGCATTAATGATTTGTGTAATATGGCTTATGAAAGTAGATGAAGTAATGAGGCTTAGCTAGATGAAAGGTCAGTTTTGATTAGTTTACACTGCTTGGGTTTAGTGTGATGGTATCATAGTATTTGAATATGTGCATAATGGTGTCGTATGACATGCCGTATGTATAATTGAATTAAGAAGATACGTGTTCTTTTTAGGATCCAAAGTTTGGTTTTGGATTGCATAACTTAATTGATGTGAATATGCTAAATATTATGGACATATAAAGTTACTTCAGGTTATTACTAACTGTTTTTGAAAAGTTAAAATGCCTGTCTGACTCTAATTGTCCGAGTATCTCTGTGTGTTCTACAAAGAAATTTGGTGCTTAGTCTTCTTTGAAAATTGTACCTTATTGTTAGTAGTAACAAATTCACATGAACTTATTTGTATGTCGTTTTGAAGTATTAACTAATCGTTAATCAGTTCTATAAACATTTGTCTGATGTTCTTTGTACAATTGTTTATGGTTTCTTAATAACATGTGTTTATTTTGCTTTAGAAATCCGAAGGTGGATTATTTGTGGATATGAACACGTTTCTTGCATATGGAAAGGATTATGTTGGATGGAATTTCGAGAAAACTGGTAATACAGTTTATCTGCATATTAAACAAACAAAGAAGCCAATTCTTGAAGATAGACCTTTGAAGAAACCTAAACTCTTGGCTATCGGTAATTGAGCTTACGAAATTCTTTAAGTTATTGCTTATTGAAGTTTTATGATTGATATTAGTATATGGCTTGTTTTGTTAGGTATTGATAGAGGATTGGATAACCAAGAACCCGATTATGATGAAACCTACAGCATAGTAATTTTGCCAGATTACATAACTTTTCCTTTTCTGTCAGCAGTCTTGCCTGAGAAGGTTTTGTTTTTGATTTTTATCAATTGGAAGATGTATGAGATTCATAGACTGTGTAACTACTAAATGGTTAGTTGTTTCTGCAAAGGTGCGACTGGCAGTTGATGCAGTTTTAATTGCAGAGGGTGCTGAACGGAAGGACCAAGTTGCAACTTGGACAGCAGATAAGAAGCTCGTTAGTGAACATACTTTGACTCTAAAACAGATAGATAATGCTGTTATAATTCTTCCATCTGGATGGAAATGTGCCAAATGTGACAAAATTGACAATTTATGGCTGAACTTAACTCATGGAATGATCCTGTGTGGGCGGAAACTTTGGGATGGGAGTGGTGGTAATAATCATGCCATTGAGCATTACAATGAAACTCATTATGCTCTTGTTGTAAAGCTGGGGACAATAACTTAATTTATTTAGTTCATAATAAGTAGGTTCTTTTCGTTTTTACATTTTTTATGGATTGTTTCATTTAAACTACTTAATTTATTCAGTGTTTTTTTTTTTTCTTTTCCTTTTTGGATGAAAAGTAGTCTGATTTTATAATCATGGTTTCTTAAAATCCTCAATTTTTAATAAAAGGTTAGGTTTATAAGCATGCTTATGCAGAAACAGATGCAGTGAAAATACATTTAAGACATTGGCAATTTGGCATCCCTTTTTTTTGGTGTTTCAGTATTCTCAAAACTTATGACGTCGGCACTCAGATGATTGTACCATTTACATTTACATATATGTTATATGACACGCTCGTAAAGCATTTTGCTTGCTAGAACGGTTGAAACTAAATCGATTGTTCATGTTTCGGTAGGGGTATGCTAATAAACATTGGTTGAGTGGTTTAACGATGTCATATACATATGAATGTAAACTTTTCAGACAGAAATGACGACAGCTGAAAAGGAACTTGACCAGAACACCAACTTTGACCGGAATCGGATTCAAGAAAGTGGAAAGGAAGTTGAACCACTTTTTGGACCTGGGTATACAGGACTTACTAATCTTGGTAACAGGTAATTTTGATTCTTTTCTGTGAAATATTATTTTAAAAACTTTGGTTGTTTGTGCTAATGAGTCATTGTTTCGTTTCGTCTCTTGCAGTTGCTATTTGGCTGCAACTGTGCAAGTTATCTTTTCAACTAATTCATTTTGTTCACGGTCCGTATACTATTGCTTTATTACGAGTTTCATAATTATCCAGTTTCTACATCATTCATATCATTTACTGTTCACCTTTGACAGGTACTACAAGAACCAAAGTTTGAAATTAGCTTTTGGTGTTGCTCCTGCTGATCCTACGGTAGACCTGAATATGCAATTGTAAGTTATTATTGCATAAATAACATGCTAACAAATAATCTATATTACTTTTGAAGAAGAAAAAAAAGACACACTTTTAGACAATGGCCTAGAAACTTTTATCTATGTTTGTGAGAGATTTACCATCATTTCTGATATACGTTATTTTTTTTGGCAGAACGAAACTTGCTAATGGTCTCCTTTCTGGTAAATATTCTGTTCCAGCTGTGCAGGTATATTGAGGATTGCAACTTAGTTTTTATGTTCCAATTTTAGTCTCTTATCGTGCCTTACCCATCACTTGTTTACTCTCCAGAACGATGATGCTGTAAATGATGTGGATTCATCTCTAAGTGTTGTAAGTTTATGACTGGATTTCCTTGCAGTTTCATGTGTTTTCTCATTTGTTGATGAATATCAAGTTCATTCTGAAGAAATTCTTGATATGATGTGTCGTTTTTTTTATGTTTTCTCTTTTGTTTTATGATGTACTCAACTGTTTTGCATCTTTTGCAAATTTTGTATCTATTACAACTAATGCGCTGTTTTTGTGTTCCTCTTTAAGAAACAAGAAGGTATTCCTCCCAGAATGTTCAAGGCAGTAATCACAGCCAGTCATCCTGAATTGTCAACCATGCGTCAGCAGGTATATTAATTCATCTGCAAATACTGTATTTTGCTTGCTCATTTTTTTGTGGGCTGAAACTATATTATATGATAGGATGCACTAGAGTTTTTTCTGCATTTGATTGATCAAGTTGAGCGAAGTAATACTGGTAACCCTGATACGGATCCCGCAAGGAGCTTCAAGTTTGGTATTGAAGAGCGCCTTCAGTGTCCTTCCGGGAAGGTTACTTATAGTAAGAGAAACGACTACATTCTTTCATTGAATATTCCACTTGAGAAGGCTACTAACAAAAGTAAGTCAACACATGGAGTTTACTTCTTACCTAACTTGCAGTATTGTGTTATTAGTTTATTACATTGCTTACCTATACTACATATTTCCAGCGGAGCTAGAAGAGTTTCTTAAATTGAAGGTGCAGAAAGAAGCAGAAGGAAAGGAAATGTAAGTCTGATCAGTGTTGTAGAACTCCGAATTACTCGGCGAGTACTTGGTTTTTACAGCTCGGGGAGTACTCGGCAAGTACTAAGTTAAACGGACAAACTCAGTCAAACTTGTTCAAAACTCGGGATTACTTGGAAAGTTAGTCAAAATTGGTCAAATACTCAAAGTCAAACATAGTCAACATCCGAGTTTCCGAGTACCCCCTAATAAGTCCCGACCGAGTACTCCCCACGTGGCGATTCTTGCAATCTTGAGTCGGATATAATTTGAGTTTTGGTGTTTTTTGTTCTTTTTTTTTTAAACCCAAAATTGATAAAAGAGTTTTACTGGCAATAGGTCATCTGATGAAATTATACGCCCGAGGGTGCCCTTAAGTGATTGTCTGGATAGCTTTTCTCATCCAGAGGAGGTTCAGGGTTTCTATAGCACTACTTTAAAAGCTAGGACAACCGCAATCAAGTAATCTATCTGTTTTGCTCCCTTTTCGTTGTTATTTTATTGTTTAAAATAGAGGTGCCTCTTTTGACCCATACTTACAAATGAGTTGATATGTTTATGTTTTAATGGCTACTAAACTATGGGGGGAAGACGCCAAAATGGTATTTTAGTGCGTAACACCTTTTAAATTATCAATTTAAAAAGTTAGGTACCAACTGAATTAATGTAGTTCTTGTAATCATATTTCTTACACCAATTATTTACAACAACATTTGGATTTATAATTGTTCTAATTGTTGTTGTTGTTGCTTGTAATCTGATTTATTAAACTTAATGTTTCTAAACTTAAAATCATTGATTTTGCACAGAGTGTATTGTATCAACCCAACTCGATACGCCTATTTTGACCCGCACTAGGAATCACTTGTTTTGTTCCTAAGTCGTTGCATGTCCCACTCATTTTACCTTCTTTCGTATAGGCTTGCTTTGTTTTTTGCCTGATGCCCTGATCTGTATTGCATTGTATCTTCTAAAGCTGCTTTTCTAGATGTGTTATGTGAACTAATAGTATGTATCATTCATTTCATATATTAATATTATATTTATATTTATATTTATATACTTTTTGCTTGCTGCTCTGTTTGTTATAGAACTGCAGGTCTGACTTCGTTCCCTGATTATTTGGTGTTGTGTATGAGAAAGTTTGTAATGGAAGCTGGTTGTGTCCCGATAAAGCTTGGTATATCGCTATTCTTTATATATAGTTCGTATAAACTTTTCTTACATCATATCGACCTATTTTTGGTTGGCTTGCAGATGTCTACGTTGATGTTGATGATGTCATAGACATTAGTCTCATGCGTAGCAAAGGCCTTCAGCCTGGTGAAGAATTGTTACCTGAAGATGGTATGGGTATGTAATGCCCACTAAATAGTGTTTCCAATCAAATAACAATTTTTGCATCTCCTACAAACACACTTATTTTCACAAATGATTGCCGATTATTTTATATTACGATTTAGCTACTGAAGATAATACCTTCTATCTTCGTTTTATGTACTTCTTAGACATTGATGCTCCTATCCAAAAAGAGGCGAAAAACGATGAGGTTGATCCAACAAAAGTTGCTGCACTGGTGTCCGATGGATATTTGGAAGACGTAGCTCGTATGGCATTGAAGGCTTCGGTAAGCTTATTTTATTTGTTATTACAGTTATTTATTATCCATTTGTCTAATATAAAAATATCCAAGGTTGTAAAACTCGGAATTACTTGACGACGGTTTTTGCAACTCGGGGATTAGTCGGAGGGTCCTTAGTCAAACTCCGTCGGAAAATTGGGTCAGAAACAGTCAAAACTCGGTCAAAGTCAGACTTGGTCAACATCCGAGTACTCCCCGAGTTGTCCATTGTTCTCTAAAATAGCACCGATTGAGTACTTCTCGAGTAGCGATTTTTGCAACCTTGCTAAGATCCCCTTGTATATGTTTTACAAAAACAGGGTGGTGACCTTGAGAAAGCAACAGATTGGTATCTAAATCTTATTTCTGCACGTTGGACCTCAGATATGGATGCTACATCACCCACTGTTGATGCCACATTACCCGATGGGGGCGGAAGTAAGTTTCTTATCATTTTTGTACCTTTACATTATTTCGAAGAAAATGCTTAATTGGGTCATAGCATATAACGTTTGAGGAAAAAAAATGAAAATTTTTGTGTGAATAAAACGTTGGTTTTGCAGAATACCGGCTGATTGGGCTGGTGAGCCACATTGGTACGTCAACACTGTGCGGGCACTATGTAGCTCACGTGTACAAAGAAGGAAGGTGGGTGATTTTTGATGATGATAAAGTGGGTGTTTCTAAAGACCCTCCAAAAGACATGGCTTACCTCTACTTCTATGAGAGGATTCAAGAATAGAGTTCGAATCATGGTTCGGAACCATTTGACGGCTGTCTTTCATGAATCTTTTGTGTACTCTATGGCAGTGTTGTAAAAAACCCGATTACTCGCCGATTAATCCCCGATAATCATTTTTAGGAGCAATCCGTTCCGATTTCCAAAAATCCGTTTAATTAAACGGTCAACGTCAGTTGATGGATCAAAATCGAATTTGGTAATTAAAGTCAGTCAAAGTAAAAAATGGTTTACATTTTAACATGAATTTAAATTAGAATTTTATAGTTTTGAAGCAAAATGAACAATTTTAGACAATTATGTTAAAAATTATCTTAATATTTATGATTTTTTCTATAGTTACACATAATTTTTTAAAATTAATATTTAAATGTATTTTACAATCCGATTAATCTCTGATTAATCCCCGAATTGCCGATTAATCCTTCCAAAGTCCTGACCGATTAATCACTCAATAGCGAATTTTGCAACCTTGCTCTGTGGGACTTTGGTTTGTGGTTGATAGCCGGATAGAGGGTGGGGGATTAGAGTAGATATTGGCTTCATCGATGTTTAAATTATCCCTCTTTACCTGTTTTATGGCATCATATACTGGTACTATAAAAAGGTTTACAATTCCAAAGCTACCAAAAATCTGTTTTTGCCTTTTCTTCAACATTTGTGTTTGAGATTCAATTTAGCATCCCTTTTGCAAAGAACTTTAAAACTTAAATGTGATAAGAGTTATGATACGTAGACAACCTATGAGATACGTAGACAAACTAAATGTATGGATTCTCAACGTATGATTTTGAACCTTTTTCTTTGACACCGTTTTGAATACACTCTTTGTTTATACATTGTATTGTTTTCGTTTCACATTGTAGAACGTAATCAGCTTAAAAAAACTTGAGTGCTTTAATTCAATTTCTTTGCTAAATATAGGATTACTAGTGAATTGAAGGTTTCTACGCATGTGTTATATGGTGTGTGTAGCTGATAGTAGAATTGTAAATTTGTAGATTTTCTCCATAATTTAGGGGTCCTAGGTAATAGGAACGATTGTCATTAAAGGTGGTTGATCAACTATAATAGACTTAGGGTGCGTTTGATATATTTGAATGATTAAGCATCTAATGATTCATAATATGAATGAATAAGAAGTTCTGAATAAATTTAGTTCTGAATGAC
This sequence comes from Rutidosis leptorrhynchoides, assembly GCF_046630445.1. NCBI lineage: Eukaryota > Viridiplantae > Streptophyta > Magnoliopsida > Asterales > Asteraceae > Rutidosis > Rutidosis leptorrhynchoides. Next base: position 475,961,607 of record NC_092335.1, read on the forward strand.
AATAAATTGTTTGATAATCATTTTGAATAATCAATATGAATGAATTAAATTAACTTGTTATTGTTTAACATTAATAAAAAACTTCAATATACTTATTTGATAAGTGTTCTGGATACGCTTTTGAGAAGAATATTACATAAAATTTAGCCTCTTAATGGTTAAGAGAGTGTTTCATCTTTGAATGGTTCAGCACTGAATGCTGAACCATTCAGCACCATATGTCACTCAGAGGTCAGAAACAAACGCACTGAATGCTGAATGGTTCAACATTCAGTGCTGAACCATTCCATTAAGAGGTAAACAAACATACCCTTAATCATGATAGAGTTTTAGACAATGGATCATTCCTTGATAAAATGAGGGCAATCAAAAGTGGGGAATCAAAATGTGTAACTTCCCTCACCCCATGGTTGTAAACAACGTATGTTGCGGCATTCTGCTAACTTGTTCGTCCCAACTCCGTCTCGGCATCTAAGTCGTTCAACGTCAAAAGTCGAGTCAAAGGAGGGAAATGATGGGTCAATGCCGGTCAAAAGTAGAAAATTCGGTTAGATTCGATCAAATCAATGTAAAGTGACGTAGTTTAGTGTTACTTTTTTTGACTTATATTAGCTGTAATAACGATTATATTAATAATAATAACGATTATATTACTAGTCCATAAATACTCCATCCGTCTCATATTAATAGTCCACAAATAAAAAACACACAATTTAAGAAAAAGTGATTGTCACATGTATTTTTTTTTTACTTTATAGTTTTACCTTTTACTTTTTGTTTTATATGCAAAAGTTAAGGGCATAAAGAAAATCTACCTTATTATTGTTATCTATTTCTAAAGGTGGAAGTAATTTAGGACACAAAAAAGAAAAAAAATAAAAAATACCGAACTATGAAGATAGAACGGAGGGAGTACTTTATTTCCTTATTACGATTGCATCATTTTTCAAAAGCATCTTACTTCATTTTTGTTACTCATTTATGTAATGTTTTTTTTTTTTACAGCGATTGGGATCACCCGAGGGGGACTAAACCACCCGTTGCGATCATCTCCCGTTTCGACTATGCCGATGCAGCGATAATAACCCCGCCTCCATCGTTGCCCGGGAGGAAACCTTGAAACCGATCCAAGGGCACGGCCAAGTAAAACCCCCCTCCTCTTTACCCCCCAAACGATATGGGAAATGTGCCATGGGTGAATATTTCATGACAGAGATAAAATTGTGTTTTTAATATGTAGCCAACGGGGGTCGAACTCCTGACCTCCCCTAAAGGAGACAGGCCACCAACCGCTGGATTATATCACAACTTCATTTATGTAATGTTAATACTCAGAAATTGGTTATACATGCTATTATTATTATTACTACTGGCCAAAGGTATGATATGAAACAAAATTATTTGAAGACATCAATAATCTTTTATGTAAAGAAAATGTTTGAATCATTATATAGCTTTTTAAATCAAACAGAGCCGGATATTGGGTAATGCAAGGCGTGCGATCGTACATGACCCAATATGTATAGGGGCGCAAAAATATTAGCCTAATATTACATACCTATGTTCTTTATTAATTAACAATTTAAAAAAAATAAAAATAATAAAAAACATAATCAACGTCGAATACAATGTAATTCAATACTTCGCTTAAGACTCTACTCCAATACTTTGTATATTAAGAGTTGTTATAATTCAGTAGGCTTATAACTACCTTTAGTGGTTTGATTCTTGATGTTATAATTCAGTAGGCTTATAACTACCTTTAGTGGTTTGATTCTTGATGTTATAATTCAGTAGGCTTATAACTACCTTTAGTGATTTGATTCTTGATTTAGAATACTAATAATGAAGTGTAAGAACAAAGATGATAATGGAGAGAAAGAAAGAAACACTTTGTAAGTGTGAGAAATGGTGCAAGTTTAATGCTTGCATTCATGAGTATTTATAGCCTAAAATCTCAATATAAAAATACATACTTTGTGTACCAAAATTGACTATATGTATACACCAAAATTGACTATCCATATCTATATTATTATTATTATTATAACACTCCCCCTTGGATAGCAATTTTATTTTGTTGAAGATCAACTATAAATTACTGCCTCGTTAAAAACCTTGCTAAAGAAAACCCAGTGGGAAAAAACTTTAGCTAAGGGAAAAAGAGTGCAGCATGGAGTTGACTCCCCCTCAAGTAGACATCGCTTCAGCTGTTACATCTTTTGAACATGTCTCATGCCAATGTTATGAACGTGTGTTCTGAAAATAGCAGTTGGAAGTGCTTTCGTGAAAAGATCAGCAGAGTTTTTGCTAGATTGCACATATCTCATTTCAATCTGGTTGTCCTTAATGAGATTTTGAGTGTATGAGAAGAATCTAGGTGGTATGTGTTTTGTTCGGTCACTTTTGATATACCCTTCTTTCATCTGTGCTATGCAAGCTGCATTATCTTCATAGATAGTTGTTGGACTTTTATCGCGTTCTAGTCCACAAGAATCAGTAATGAGTTGTGTCATTGATCTCAACCAAAAACATTCTCGAGTAGCTTCATGTAATGCAATCACTTCGGCATGATTTGACGATGTAGCAACAAGTGTTTGTTTTTGAGAACGCCATGATATTGCAGTACCTCCATTTAGGAATACATATCCAGTTTGAGATTTAGCTTTATGTGGATCAGATAAATAACCTGCATCTGCATAACCAACCAAATCTTGTTTTGATTCGTTAGAATAAAATAATCCTAAATCAGTAGTTCCTCGAAGGTATCGAAATATGTGTTTGATCCCATTCCAGTGTCTTTTGGTAGGAGCAGAGCTGAACCTTGCCAACAAATTAACTGCAAAAGAAATGTCAGGTCTTGTACAATTTGTAAGATACATAAGAGCTCCAATTGCACTAAGATATGGTACTTCTGGTCCAAGAATGTCTTCTTGATCTTCACATGGACGAAATGGATCAGCTTCAACATTGAGTGATCTAACAACCATAGGAGTACTTAATGGTTTTGCCTTGTCCATATTGAAACGTTTCAAAATCTTTTCAGTATATGTTGTTTGATGTACAAGTAAACCATTAGGCATATGCTCAATTTGTAAACCAAGGCAATACTTGGTTTTTCCGAGATCTTTCATTTCAAATTCTTTCTTTAGAAGTTGAATGGCTTCATGGATCTCTTTATTTGTACCTATGATGTTAAGATCATCAACATAAACAGCTATGATCACATATCCGGATGTTGTTTTCTTAATGAAAACACAAGGGCAAGTAAGATTATTTGTATACCCTTTGCTTATCAAGTAATCACTTAATCGGTTATACCACATACGTCCCGATTGTTTTAACCCATATAAAGATCTTTGTAATTTAATCGAATACATTTCTTTGGGTTTTGCATTTGATGCTTCTGGTACCTTAAATCCTTCAGGTATCTTCATATATATATCACTATCAAGTGATCCATATAGATAAGCAGTCACAACATCCATGAGATGCATTTCTAAATTTTTAGAAACTGCCAGACTGATTAAGTACCTAAAAGTAATTGCATCCATAACAGGAGAATAAGTTTCTTCATAATCAATTCCCGGTCTTTGAGAAAAACCTTGAGCTACAAGTCTAGCTTTATACCTTGTAACTTCATTTTTCTCATTTCTTTTTCGGACAAAAATCCATCTGTATCCTACAGGTTTCACATCTTTAGGAGTGAGAATGATGGATCCGAAAACTTTTCTTTTATTGAGTGATTCTAATTCAGCTCGTATTGCTTCTTTCCATTGAGCCCAATCATGTCTATTTTGACATTCAACCATAGATGTTGGTTCTGGATCATCATCATTATTCATGATGTCATATGCAACATTAAATGAAAATTTCTCATCAAGATTTTTCATTTCATTTCGGTTCCATAATATTTTTGAATATGCATAATTGATTGCAATTTCTGTATTGACATCATCAATCTCCTCTGCAGTAGGAGTACTGATTTGTGGTTCTTCTTGAACACTTTCTTTTACTTCATTATCAGCTGATTTTCTTTTTCGAGGATTTTTATCCTTTGAACCGATTGGTCTTCCACGTTTCTGACGTGGCAAAGATTCATGAGTGACGTTATTGCCAGCTTTTGGAATTTCAATTCGAGCTGGAGTATTTACTGCTGGTATATATGATTTTGTCACCGTTTTTGTATCTGTAAATGCATCAGGCAATTGATTTGCAAGTTCTTGTATATGCATTATCTTTTGAACTTCTGTCTCGCATTCTTTTGTGCGAGGATCAAGATACTTTAATTGAGGTTCACACCATGAAACATCATTTTCTTTATTTTTCATTTCTCCCCCTAATCTAGGGAACAATGTTTCATTAAAATGACAATCACCAAAACGTGCTGTAAAAACGTCACCTGTCATAGGTTCAATATACCTTAATATTGAAGATGTTTCATATCCAACATATATTCCCAACCTCCTTTGAGGACCCATTTTTGTACGTTGTGGTGTCGCAATTGGAACATACACTGCACAACCAAATGTTCTAAGATGGGAAATATTTGGCTCTTGACCAAAAGCAAGTTGTAGGGGGGAATATTTATGACTTGCACTTGGTCTGATGCGAATCAATGCAGCAGCATGTAAAATTGCATGACCCCATATAGATACAGGGAGTTTTGTTCTCATTATCAATGGTCTAGCGATTAACTGTAAACGTTTAATCAATGACTCGGCTAAACCATTTTGTGTATGCACATGAGCAACAGAATGTTCAACAACAATTCCTATAGACATGCAATAGTCATTAAATGCTTGAGATGTAAATTCACCAGCATTATCAAGTCTCACCCTTTTAATGGTGTAATCAGGAAAATGAGCTCTCAATTTAATAATTTGGGCAAGAAATTTTGCAAATGCCACATTACGGCTTGATAACAGACAAACATGAGACCATCTGCTAGATGCGTCTATTAGAACCATGAAATATCTAAATGGTCCACATGGTGGATGAATTGGTCCACATATATCACCTTGAATTCTTTCAAGAAACATTGGTGATTCTTTCTCAACCTTAAGTGGTGAGGGTCTAGTTATCAATTTTCCAAGAGAGCAAGATGTACATGGAACCATTGTATCATGATGGATTTTTTTATCCTTTAGTGGATGTCCATGAGTACATTCAATAATCCTTTTCATCATTGTTGATCCTGGATGGCCTAATCTGTTATGCCATAAACTGAATACACCAGGATCAATATATTTTTCGTTAACTACCATATGTATTTCTGGTACATTTATATGTGTATAATGTAATCCAGAACTAAGTCTTGGCAGTTTTTCAACCACATGACTCTTGTCAGTGATACTTAAATATTTCTCATTTTCTGTTGTCACTGACTGATAATCATACCCGTTAAGGTATATGTCGGAGAAACTCAATAAATTTCTGCTTGACTTGGGAGAAAATAAGGCATCATTTATTAAAAATTTTGTACCATTTGGTAGTATGAAATTTGCCTTTCCTATCCCTTTTATCAAGTTAGCAGGTCCTGATATTGTATGTATAGTTCCTTCCGTTGGTTTTAGATCAATAAAATATTTCTCGGATTTAAGTATAGTGTGTGTAGTTCCACTGTCTGCTATACAGAGATCTCCACCACTTGATTGATGTTGTATTCCAGCAAAATTCATATTGAACTTCATATATAAGAAATAAATAGTGAGTACATTAATATTACACAATATTTTAAACGCAAATAGATAGTACTGAAACATTTAGCAAACATAATGACAAAGACAGACGATATTAAATCGTTTATTTTTCAAAAGACACACAACTTAAACATTCAAGAAATCTTCATATAAATCAGATGGTTTCTCAGTGACTGTTGGATCAATATTATCCACAAAATTTACTTCCTTTTCTTTACCTTTCAGCGAATCCTGATACATCTTAACAAGATGTTTAGATGTTCGGCAAGTATTAGCCCAGTGGCCCATTCTACCACATCTGTAGCAAGATTCTTCAGAATTTTTAGAAGAATTTTCTTCAACATCTTGTTTAATGGGCTTGTTTTGTGGTTGATATTTATATTTTCGTGGATTACTATTTCTTTGACCACCACGGCCACGACCACGACCACGTCCACGCCCATTACCATTACCATAAGGATGGTTTCTACCATAGTTATGGCTTTTGGCATGATGATGGTGATGGTTATTATAACCACGACCTTGCCCGCGTCCTTGTCCCTGTTTATAATTATTTGCAGTATTTGCTTCAGGGATTGCAAGTGTACCAGTAGGACGGGATTGCTGATTTTTCATTAATAGCTCATCATTTTGCTCTGCAACTAAGAGATATGAATTAAGTTCAGGATATGTTTTGAACTTTAGCATTCTCAAATTTCTTTGCACTGTGATGTTTGCAGCATTCATTGTGGAGAAAGTTTTCTCCATCATGTCTGCATCACTAATTTCATGTCCACAGAATTTAAGTTGTGAACATGTATTATACAGAGCTGAGCTGTATTCATTTACTTTCTTAAAGTCTTGGAACCTTAATGTTCTCCATTGTTCCATTGCAGCTGGAAGTAAAATTTCTCTTTGATTATTGAATCTGCTTTTGAGACCTTCCCATAAAACATGGGGATCTTCTACAGTCACATAATTATTTTGTAAGCATTCATCAATATGTTGATGAATAAAGCAACATGCCGTAGCTTGTTCTTTTTCAGAACAAGTGTTGTTTTCATTTATGGTTTCAAGAATGCCCATTGATTTAAGATGCATTTTTACTTTTATAACCCATGGCATGTAGTTGTTTCCAGTTGATTCTAAAGGAGTAAATTTAAGCTTTTCCAGATTCGACATTTTCTATTATCAAAAATTAAAACAAACATCATGATAAATTAGAGTCAATTTATATTCATAAGTATATAAACATTAAACATAAATTTAATATAACATAAATGATAAGTAGGTGACAGTGTCGACCATGTGTAAGCAATCATAAATAAATGTTATATAACAAAAATATAAATATTAGTAAACATAAATGAAAATTTGGCGACAGTGTCGACCATATATTTTTCCAGGTGGTATAACCGACCTATATCATTCTGGTGGTATAACCGACCATATATCATTTTGGTGGTATAACCGACCATATATCATTTTGGTGGTATAACCGACCATATATCATTTTGGTGGCAGAGCCAACCATATTTAGTATTAAGATTATCTTGCTGATAACGTGTTATAATTCAGTAGGCTTATAACTACCTTTAGTGGTTTGATTCTTGATGTTATAATTCAGTAGGCTTATAACTACCTTTAGTGGTTTGATTCTTGATGTTATAATTCAGTAGGCTTATAACTACCTTTAGTGATTTGATTCTTGATTTAGAATACTAATAATGAAGTGTAAGAACAAAGATGATAATGGAGAGAAAGAAAGAAACACTTTGTAAGTGTGAGAAATGGTGCAAGTTTAATGCTTGCATTCATGAGTATTTATAGCCTAAAATCTCAATATAAAAATACATACTTTGTGTACCAAAATTGACTATATGTATACACCAAAATTGACTATCCATATCTATATTATTATTATTATTATAACAAGAGTCAACTTTTCTTTATTAAACATGACCCATAAAATTAATAGAATGGTCCTGAAACTAAGCTTCCCTATTGCAACGGATATATTGCTTCCATTACTTTAATATTCTTATTACCATTGGCATTCCAAATACTCAAGCACACCCTTTTATATTTAGAACATAGTGTTGCTTTTTATCGTTTACTTAATATTAAAGCTTTGATAGATTTCATTCTCTAATATTTTGACGTTCATGTATGATGATTGTTTTTTTTTTGAACCACCAAATTTATTAAATAATCAACCTTCCTAGCGAGCAGCTAGGAAAGGCCAAAATTACAACGGCTTCAAGTGCTAATCGTTCCAATTTACATCCGATTTACAACATAACCAATTAAATGCAAACAACGAAAAAGAATCAAAAAGTAAAGGTTTCTTCATAACACGAGACTGGAAAGCACGATGTTCCGGTACCGCCATATATGCCAAATTGTAGAAACGAAAATTGTGAATAATCTAGTCTTCTTCTCCATTGTAGAGCGCCAATCCTCATACCAAGCAATCCATTCCTGCCAATTCGAGAACCTTGGAATATCAATGTCCACCCATATTATAACTCTTCTCCATAATTCTGCTACAACCTCGCATTCGAACAGAAGGTGTTGCAACCTTTCAACACCATGACTGCATAAAACACACCTGATACTATTAATCTCAATACTTCGATGTGTAAGATAAACCGAGTTGGAAGTCTGTCATAAGCGACCCCAGTGGCGGAACTTGAGTGTACCTTTAGGAGGGGCAAAAATTATTTTATGCGAAATTTTTTTTTAATGCATTTTTATTTTTATGTTAACCCGAATATATGATACAATTTAAGCTTCATCCAAAAACTTATTACTATCACAATTCTTGACCTTAGACGTTATAAAATTACTTATATGTAGATTGAATCAGTTAGTGAATTAATTTTGTATTGTATATTGAAAAAGTATATACATATGTATATATATAGCCATAGCCATATAAAAAATTGATAAAATGATGAAACTAAAAAAAGGATACAATATATAAATTCAAATTCACACAGACTAGTTTATAATATAAGTAAGACAAAATTACGCTCGTCGTCCCTGAACTTGTATCCAGCCTTCTAAGGTTATCCTTAAACTTTTTTTTTTGCTGGCGTCGTCCCTAAACTTGTACTTTGTAACTCCGGTCGTCCCTCCGTCTACTTTCCGTTCCATTTTTCCGTTATCTCATCCCATGTGCGAGGCACATGAGGGTATTTTAGTCTTTCTATCATTTTTTATTTAACTATTTTAATTTCTCATTTATTTTTTATCTCTTTTAAACAATTGTGACCACCTTCCTTCAACCCATTTTCTTTTCCTTTTTGAATCCCTCAATGCTACCCTGGTACTTCATTTCTCTTTATTAACTCCATTTGAGTTTCTTTTTGTGAATCCTTTTTCTTTCTTCATCTTTTTCGCCACCATATTTCCAGATTTGTTGACATCATTTTACCTATATTTTTTTTCTTTTTCTCTTTCACCATACCTACTAGTCTGCTAACACATTTTCCCCTTTCCAATTTTCAATTTCCATTTCCATTTCCAGATGTGTTTCTAAAAGCATAGCTCTATTCTACATCAAACCATTTGAAACAAAAACAAGATGTGAAATCAAAAGAAACACGAGAGATCCGATTTACAACACAAACTGATTTGGACTTGCAAAAATAAATAGAGAATGTGACCTACAGAAAAACAAACGGGCACCACCAAATCGAAGCTGGTGGATGGTTGGTGATTTGTGTCACCAATATGATTTAAGTGTAATGGGATTAATTTGTTAACCAAAATAATCTTGATAAATATCGAACAAGTTTGGAAAAGTGTGGAGTGCACACTTGTTTGAACTTATCTTGATTATGACGGGGGTTCGGGGGCAGCGCCCCCGATAGCGGGGTCTAAGGGGTGGCAACCCCTGGCGGGGTCCAAGGGGCAGAGCCCCTGGCTGGGGTTGAAATTTTTTATTTGGGTTAACATCGCTTTATTAAAAATGTGTTCAAATTTGATTTTGACCCGGTTTGACCCAAAATAAAAAGCCCGGTTTTAAGCCTCTTTTAGCAGTTATGAAACTGCCTCGACAGTTATAAATTGAACTGCCGAATGGCAGTTATAAACCCGTTTTTTGGTTATTTAATTTCCTGGTACGTTCAATTGATTCATACACAAAACACATATTCTCTGTTAAATTTTCTGAGTTTTATCCGATTAAAGATTTCGATTGTACCATCGAAATACTTTGATCTGAAAGTGATTACACGACTCTCAGAAATCCGAAATCGAAACTCTACATATACAACAGTGGTGGCGTTGGCAGTCGATGGTGGCCGCGCAGGATGACGATGATGAAGTTGAATCCGGATCCGTAACCCCAAAATCAAAATCGCAACCAGCTCAATAACCCCAATCGATTTGTTGACAGAAGAATCGAAGCAAACTGACCGGATCTAGAAATGGAAATTGGTTTGTTGCCGCCAGTCACCGCCATGGCTATGTTTCTTCGCCGGCCACCACCATTGTTATTCTCTGTAAATCGCATTTTCGAACACCAAGTTTAATCGTGAAAATCAGTCCGAGAAGGAACGAATTGAAGGAATGAAATGGGGAGAATTAATTTTGATTTTATGAGAAAAATGGGAATGATTTTAGAGAGAGAAACAAGGTGAGGAGGTGAGATCTGCAAAATGAAAAAGAAAATGTGGTTTAAAGAAGATAAAAAGAAAATAAACAAATTAAATTAAATTATTTAAATGAAAAGTGAAAGAGAGACTAAAATACCCTCACGTGAATAGCACATGCTTGAGGATAACATAAAAATGGACGGAATGTAAACGGAGGGACGACCGGAGTTACAAAGTACAAGTTTAGGGACGACGCCAGCAAAAAAAAAAAATTTAAGGGTAACCTGAGAAGGCTGGATACAAGTTTAGGGACGACGAGCGTAATTTTGTCAATAACTAAACTAGGTGAAAATAAATTAAATTATACTCTCCTCAAAAGAGTTAAGACTATATGATTTCACGTGTTTCAAGAACAAGTAGTACATAAAAGTAAAATCAATATTCCTCTTTAACTTTCATTTTCAACTCCCATTTCCATCGTTTTCTGTATTTCTTCTTCAAAATTTTACCTCAAACAAAATCTACCATGAAATCACTATATAATATAACATTACTTACTCAAAAGCTAGTAGGGGCGGATACTCATCCCTGCCCTCACTAACATCCGCCCTGACCGACCCTCCATAAAAATATATTAATCCTTTGAAGAATTTTTTTGACCCATGTTGTATAAATATCTGAAGTTGGAAGAACAGCTGAACCATGTTGATATTTCTAAATTAATTTTTAATAGCTCCACTACAATTTGATATTAACTTCCTACAATGTTCTCAAATAAATTCAAACGTTAAACTTGTCTAAACTATCACTTCATAGTATTTTAATAAACTCATGTGAATCTATCAAAAATCAATTTGAAAATATCACTACCATATGAGAGTGCTCCCGATGATGACATACTTCCTTCCCAGGACTAGTGTCACATCAACGCCACATCAGCACTTCCATCTCACGAATGACCCAGGAGTAAACACCACCAACAATAGCATACTTCTTCAAATATTTTGGGACCCACTATATTAATTAATTAATGAAATGTAATAGTAAAGAAGCAAAAAGTACCACACATTTTATCATACTCATCCGTCCACGAATATGATTGAAATGGACATGAAAAAGAGCGGAAGGCTGGACTAATTATTGGGCGGAAGACTGGACTAATTGCTGCCAACAACGTCCTTGAAGGCTAAGAGAAGGACGGGTGAGAAGAAGCAACTGTTGGGAGCACTCTGAGTAATGAGTAATGTAGACGGAATTTTTTATTTATGTTATTTATATTTATTGTATTATTTTATTTTAATTGTAATTATACTTATATCATTTAAACTTGGCTTTTACTATTCACAAAATTATTTTATTAGTTAAAGGTTATTTTTGTCTTTTTGCACCCTAGGTCTATCAGCTTAATATCTGGAAGCCTCTAGACCACTTCATTTGGCTAGGGTTTTTGCGACGTGTTCACCTGTGGCGATTGTTTTTGACGATTTGTATGAATCTCCAACTCCACTGCTCCATTTGCATATGGTTTTTGGATTTCTCTTTTCTATCATCGCCTTATTATGGTTTTTCTTCCTTATCGCCTTATGCTGTGAGTGGTTATAGCGATTTACCACTCTATCTTCGGTTTATTAGGGTTTTCTGTTTTTGTCGCCAGCGGTGGCGAACAACGATTTCAGCCTCCTTTATCTGCAGCGATTGATGACGGTATGATAATGCTAAAAACGAACATATATTTCATAACATTATTCCTCAAGAAAGACAAGCTTTTAGTTGCAATTGTTCTATTTACAAGTGATATTCGTTTAAATAATAAAAGGTGAAGACAAAAGACAGATTCGACGAATTGAAGACGCAAACGACCAAAAAGCTCAAAAGTACAAAAGACAATCAAAAAGGTTCCAATTATTGATAAGAAACGTCTCGAAAGCACAAGAGTACAAGATTCAAAACGCAAAGTACAAGATATTAAATTGTACGCGAGGACGTTCGAAAAACCGGAACCGGGACCAGAGTCAACTCTTAACGCTCGACGCAACGGACTAAAAATTACAAGTTAACTATGTATATAAATATAATATAATATATAATTAATTATATTAATTATATATATATTATATTTATATATAAAAAACCGTTGGCAGAGAAAACTCCAAGGACTGAGCTGTAAATACATCCTCCGCGACTCGCGGAGTTTGAAGAGTATTTTGCCGCGAGTCGCGGAGCCCCAAAAATCAACTCTGGCTATAAAGCCAACCGAATTCTGATCAAAATTATCATCTTTTTTCTCCTCATTCATACGATATATATATATATATATATATATAATTTATATTTTAATTTTAATTTTAATTATAATTCTAATAATAAGGGTATGTTAGCGAATATTGTAAGGGTGTAAGTCGAAATTCTGTCCGTGTAACACTACGCTATTTTTAATCATTGTAAGTTATGTTCAACGTTTTTATATTAATGTCTCGTAGCTAAGTTATTATTATGCTTGTTTAAAACGAAGTAATCATGATGTTGGGCTAATTACTAAAATTGGGTAATTGGGCTTTGTACCATAATTGGGGTTTGGACAAAAGAACGACACTTGTGGAAATTAGACTATGGGCTATTAATGGGCTTTATATTTGTTTAACTAAATGAAAGTTTGTCAATGTTAATATAAAGATTTACAATTGGGCGTCCCTATAGATTACCATATACACTCGATCGGACACGATGGGCGGGGTATTTATATGTACGAATAATCGTTCATTTAACCGGACACGGGAATGGATTAATAGCCACTAGAATAATTAAAACAGGGGTGAAATTACATTCAAGGGTAATTGGTGTAATTGTTAACAAAGTGGTAAAACCTTGGTTTACACGCAGTCGATAACCTGGTGTATTCATTAAACAAAGTATTAAAACCTTGTTACAATTCGAATCCCCAATTAGTTGGAATATTTAACTTCGGGTATAATAATAATTTGACAAGGACACTTGCAATTTATATTTATGACTGATGGACTGTTATGGACAAAAACCAGACGGACATATTAAATAATCCAGGACAAAGGACAATTAACCCATGGGCATAAAACTAAAATCAACACGTCAAACATCATGATTATGGAAGTTTAAATAAGCATAATTCTTTTATTTCATATTTAATTTCTTTTATTTTATATTTAATTGCACTTCTAATTATCGCACTTTTATTTATTGTTATTTAATCGCACTTTTAATTATCGTACTTTTTAATTATCGCAATTTTATTTTATCGCACTTTTATTATTCGCAATTTCATTATCGTTATTTACTTTACGCTTTAATTTAAGTCTTGTATTTATTTTATATTTTACATTAGGTTTTAACTGCGACTAAAGTCTTAAAATCGACAAACCGGTCATTAAACGGTAAAAACCCCCCTTTATAATAATAATATTACTTATATATATATTTGTATTTTTATAAAAGTAAACTAATATAGCGTTGAGCTTTGTTTAAAGATTTCCCTGTGGAACGAACCGGACTTACTAAAAACTACACTACTGAACGATTAGGTACACTGCCTATAAGTGTTGTAGCAAGGTTTAAGTATATCCATTCTATAAATAAATAAATATCTTGTGTAAAATTGTATCGTATTTAATAGTATTTTCCTAGTAAAATAATACTATTTTATATACACCCCGCTGCACATCAAGTATTTTTGGCGCCGCTGCCGGGGAACTATCTTAAACGCCGGAAGCGCAACGCTAATATAAAAAAAAAAAAAAAGATTTTTAGTTACTTTTATTAAAAGTCGTTTTTGTAAAAATACGTTTTAAAAATTCGAAAATATAAAAAGAAAAACAAAAATATAAGTATTTTTAAGATTTTGTTAAATATTTAAGTTTTATAAGTTTCTTTATTTTTATTTTAGTTTATAAAAATATAAGTTTTATTTTAAAATCTTTTATTTATTTAAAAAAAACAGAAAACAGAAAATAAAAAAAAAAAAAAAATAGAAAAACGCGTAAAAATTAAAGCTGTCAACTGAAATTCTGAACCCCGCGACTCGCGGGGTTTGAAGCACTAAATACCGCAACTCGCGGAGCCTTTCTGACACGCGCACAGGAAGCCCTAATTCAGCATTAATTACGGGTTATTTTTAATTATTATTATTATTTAAACTTAATTATTATTATTATTATTATTAGTTTTATTTTTACTTTTACTTTTTATTTATATATTTTAGTTAAATTAGTTTTATTAAATTGTAAAATTTGTAGTTTTATTAAATAAATAATATAAAAATAATATTTTTATAAAAATTGTACTTTTTACAACTTTTTGTATATTTTATATTTTGTACCTTTTTAATCATTGTAGCGTAATATTTGTATTTTTAGCTCATTTTTAATTTTAAATTTAGTTTTTGCTATAGTTATTTTTACTCATAGATTTTTAGGCTTTGCCGTAGAATTCCTTAAGTGCTTTTTCTTTAGACTAAGATTTAGGTGCTTTAGAATTTTGCGACGCCTTTTTAAGTTTTAGTTTCTTTTTAAGTTATTTCCATTTGGGATTTAGTTTTTCCTGTAAGCTTTAATATTTTTAGACACCTTTTACTATGTATCAATTATCATTCCAATTAATAATTTCAATTTGCGATTATAATTGTAAGTTAGTTGTAGTAATAAGGTTAGGTTAGTTAAGTATTTTTAAGTTTTTATAAGTTTCTTTTATTTTTCCGTCACCTTTTATTTTTCAACCATTTTTTCTTTTTCTACCTTTTTCGACGAACTCTTTTTCTCTCTTATTTCTCGCCATTCTAGTTTTTAGGACTTAGAATTTTTTCTACTTCTTATCTAAATTTCTTAAAATTACGAAAATTTATTTTAAGTGGTTAAATTAATAGACATCAAAATTTTCTGGTTCGTAGTAATAGTTGGATTTGTACGTGGACCGGGTTATTGGAGCCAAACAGTCCTCAATTATATTGAGACCAAACGAATCCTGCCCCTCTGCTGCATCTTTTGGCTATTCGAAACGTGGGCAAAATCAGAAAAGTCTATTGATTGGATAACTTATTATAATTTTTCTTTCCTTTTAAAAACTAATAGGATATTCAGTGAATGCACCGAGCAAGACGTTCATCACCTTTTGTACGTTCACCACCTGTAACTAGATCAAGACGTTTAACAAATATAACCGCCGTTGATTTTTCTTTAGAATCGTCATCCAGTCAACCAAGTACTTCAGTTCAAATTTCCGATAATCCATTTTTTGAACCCAACCTCACAATTGAGAATCCGGAGAATATTCAGGAACGGTTCGTAGATCCTGAACCATTAAACTTTCCTCCGGAACCACCAATCATTCAAACAGAGATTGTTGAGGAACGAACCATTAAATCAGAATCATCTAGTGATACCGATTCAACAAATTCAATTATGGAGAATCTGGAACCTTTAAGTATGGAAGACCGAATGAGAGCTAAACGCACGGGCCAAGGTCACGCAATTACTCATCCAGACATTAATGCGCCAGATTATGAAATCAAAGGACAAATTCTACACATGGTAACTAATCAATGCCAATTTAGTGGTGCGCCGAAGGAAGATCCAAATGAACATCTACGTACCTTTAATAGGATCTGCACACTATTTAAAATCCGAGAAGTAGAGGATGAACAGATATATCTCATGTTATTTCCCTGGACTTTAAAGGGAGAAGCCAAAGATTGGTTGGAATCGTTACCTGAAGGGGCGATCGATACATGGGACGTTTTAATTGACAAATTTCTTAAACAATTCTTTCCTGCATCTAAAGCCGTAAGACTTCAAGCAGAAATTGTTACGTTCACACAGAAACCAAATGAAACTCTATATGAGGCGTGGACAAGATATGGAAAGTTATTAAGAGGATGTCCGCAACATGGTTTAGACACCTGTCAAATAGTACAAATATTCTACCAAGGATGCGACATCACTACAAGAAAAGACATAGATATAGCAGCTGGTGGTTCTATTATGAAGAAAATCGAAACTGATGCTTACAAAATTATTGATAATACTGCTTCCCACTCACATGAGTGGCACCAAGAAAAAGATATCATTAGATCATCTAAAGCAGCTAGAGCCGATTATAGCCATGACTTAGATTCCATTTCCGCAAAGATAGATGCTTTCGAGAGACGAATGGAAAAGATGACTAAAGATATTCATGCTATACGAATTAGTTGTGAGCAGTGTGGAGGACCACATTTGACAAAAGATTGTCTAAGTATTGAATTAACAATGGAACAAAGAGAGAATATTTCATACATAAACCAAAGGCCTGGAAATAATTATCAGAATATTTATCAACCGCCAAGACCGATTTACAATCAAAACTAGAATTATAACCGAAATATTCCATACAACAACCAACAAGGTCCTAGCAATCAACAAGTATCCAATAATACTTACAATCAGCAAAGACCTAATTTTCAAAACAAACCACCACAACAAACCGATGATAAAAAGCCAAATTTAGAAGATATGATGACGAAGCTAGTTGAAACTCAAACGCAGTTTTTCACATCTCAAAAACAAACAAATGAACAAAATGCTCAAGCATTTAGAAATCAACAAGCTTCTATTCAAAATCTGGAACAAGAAGTGAGTAACCTAGCAAGGTTAATAGGTGAAAGAAAACCGGGAAGTTTACCTAGCGATACAAATGCTAACCCCCGGAATGAAACAGCTAAAGCTATTACCACAAGAAGTGGTACAACACTTAAATCACCTGAAATACCTGTAACTTCTGATGAAACTATTCCTACTCCACAAGAACCACAACCTGATCAAGATAAGGAAAAAGAACCGGTAGTTGAAAAGGTTAATGAAAATAACACAGTTAAGAATAAACCTTATGTTAAACCATACCAACCACCACTTCCTTACCCGAGTAAAATGAAGAAAGAAAAACTTGAAGCCGAGCAATCCAAATTCTTGGATATGTTTAAACAGATAAATGTAAATCTTCCTTTCATTGATGTAATTTCAGGAATGCCTAGATATGCTAAATTCTTGAAAGATCTAATCTCAAATAGAAAGAAAATGGAAGAACTCTCGGCTGTTACTATGAATGCTAATTGTTCAGCAGTGCTGTTGAATAAGATACCAGAAAAACTATCTGATCCAGGAAGTTTCACAATTCCATGTTTTCTGGGTAGTCTTAGTTCAATAGAAGCATTGGCAGACTTAGGTGCTAGTATAAATCTAATGCCGTATTCACTATACGCTAAACTAGACCTTGGAGAATTGAAACCAACCAGAATAAGCATACAACTAGCCGATAGATCAATAAAATATCCTAGAGGGATAATGGAAAACATGCTAGTTAAAGTTGGTACTTTAGTATTTCCAGTAGATTTTGTTGTTTTGGACATGGAAGAAGATTCTCAAGTTCCTCTCATATTAGGAAGACCATTCTTAAACACGGCTAAAGCAATGATAGACGTGTTCGGTAAGAAACTGACCCTAAGTATAGAGGATGAGAGTGTTACCTTTTCAGTTGATAGAGCAATGCAACAACCACAATCTGCAGATGATACATGTTATTATATTCAAACTATAGATGCTCATGCAGAATTATTAGAAGAATTTCCAGAATTACAAGGAACAGGAGAATGTTCTTTAGGAGAAGGTAATGAACCAATTGATGAAGCTGAAATGTTAGCTACACTTATAGCTAATGGATATGAACCAACAACAGAAGAAATTCAAATGCTAAAAGAAGAAGACAGATATCGATATAAATCATCGATAGAAGAACCTCCGAAATTAGAGTTAAAGCCACTTCCAAACCATTTGGAATACGCTTATTTACATGGTGAATCTGAATTACCTGTAATAATATCGTCTTCTCTTACTGAAAATGAGAAATCATAACTCATTTCTGTGTTGAAAGCTCATAAACCAGCCATTGCATGGAAGATTCATGATATTAAAGGAATAAGTCCTTCGTATTGCACACATAAAATCCTTATGGAAGAAGGTCATAAAACGTATGTGCAACGCCAACGAAGACTAAATCCTAATATGCAAGATGTAGTTAAGAAAGAGATTATTAAACTGCTAGATGCAGGTTTGATATATCCAATTTCTGATAGTCCATGGGTAAGCCCAGTTCAATGCGTGCCTAAGAAGGGTGGCATGACTGTCATTATAAATGAGAAAAATGAGCTTATTCCTACTAGAACTGTAACAGGATGGCGTGTATGTATTGATTATAGAAAATTAAATGACGCCACCAGAAAAGATCACTTTCCCTTACCTTTCATAGATCAAATGCTGGAAAGATTAGCCGGAAATAGTTACTATTGTTTTCTAGATGGATTTTCCGGATATTTTCAAATTCCAATAGCACCCGAAGATCAAGAGAAAACCACATTCACGTGCCCTTATGGTACTTTTGCTTACAAAAGAATGCCATTTGGACTTTGCAACGCCCCTGCAACCTTTCAAAGGTGTATGATGGCGATTTTTCATGACATGATAGAAGAATGCATGGAAGTATTCATGGATGACTTTTCAGTCTTCGGTGATACATTTAAATCATGTCTAGTTAATCTAGAACGAATGCTAATTAGATGCGAAAAATCAAATCTAGTACTTAATTGGGAGAAATGTCATTTCATGGTTAAAGAAGGCATCGTTCTTGGACATAAAATTTCAAAAGAAGGAATTGAAGTGGATAGAGCTAAAGTAGATGTAATTGCTAAACTTCCACATCCCACCAATGTTAGAGGAGTTAGGAGTTTTCTAGGGCATGCCGGTTTTTACCGACGTTTTATAAAAGATTTTTCTAAAATTGCCACTCCTATGAATAAACTCCTAGAAAAGGATGCGCCATTCATCTTTTCAGATGAGTGTATCAAATCTTTTAATATTCTTAAAGAGAAACTCACTAATGCACCGATCATGATAACACCAAATTGGAATCTACCATTTGAACTAATGTGCGATGCAAGTGATTTTGCAATGGGAGCCGTTTTAGGACAAAGGATTGAAAAACGATTTCAACCTATATATTATGCTAGTAAGACATTACAAGGAGCACAAACAAACTATACAACTACTGAAAAAGAACTCCTTGCTATTGTCTTTGCTTTTGACAAATTTCGATCATATCTCGTTCTAGCAAAAACGGTGGTCTATACCGACCATTCTGCTCTTAGATACCTATTTTCAAAACAAGATGCTAAACCAAGATTAATCCGTTGGATCTTACTCTTACAAGAGTTTGATATTGAAATCCGAGATAAAAGAGGAGCAGAAAATCTCGCCGCTGATCATCTTTCTCGTCTTGAAAATCCCGAATTAGAAGTTCTGAATGAATCGGCCATACAAGACAACTTTCCTGATGAATATCTATTGAAGATAGATTATAAAGAAATCCCATGGTTTGCAGACTATGCAAACTACTTAGTTTGTGGATTCCTTGAAAAAGGATTATCGTACCAAAGACGAAAGAAATTCTTCAGTGATATAAAACACTATTTCTGGGACGATCCACACCTGTTTAAAAGTTGTCCCGATGGAATAATACGCCGATGTGTAGTTGGAGATGAAGCTAGTAAAATTTTAAACCATTGTCACACAGGACCAACAGGAGGGCATTATGGGCCTCAACTAACAGCAAGAAAAGTTTATGAAGCTGGATTCTATTGGCCTACAATTTACAAAGACGCACACCTTCTTTGCAAATCCTGTGATGCTTGTCAAAGGGCCGGAAAAATAAGTCAACGTGATGAAATGCCACAAAATGTCATCCAAGTATGTGAAGTATTTGACATTTGGGGTATTGACTTTATGGGTCCATTTCCAAAATCTCATAATAATCTATATATACTCGTAGCCATTGATTATGTATCTAAATGGGCGGAAGCACAAGCTCTCCCAACTAACGATGCACGAGTTGTAGTCAACTTTTTAAAACGTCTTTTTGCAAGGTTTGGAACACCGAAAGCTTTAATAAGTGATCGGGGTACTCATTTCTGTAATAATCAACTTGAGAAAGTTCTTAAAAGATATGGAGTAACTCATAAAATCTCCACCGCATATCATCCACAAACAAGTGGACAAGTTGAAAATACCAACCGAGCTTTAAAACGTATTCTAGAGAAAACCGTAGGATCAAATCCGAAGGAATGGTCCATTAAATTGGAGGATGCACTCTGGGCTTTTAGAACAGCCTACAAAACTCCAATTGGAACCACACCTTTTAGACTTGTTTATGGAAAAGCATGTCATCTTCCAGTAGAAATTGAACACAAAGCATTTTGGGCTTTGAAGACATGTAATCTTGATTTACATGAAGTCGGACGTCTACGATTAAGTCAACTAAATGAATTAGAAGAATTAAGACATGAAGCATACGAAAATTCGTTAATCTATAAAGAAAGAACGAAGAAATGGCATGATAAAAGAATCAGAAGTTCAAAAGAATTTAAAGAATGAGACAGAGTTCTTCTTTTCAATTCACGATTCAAGCTATTTCCTGGAAAATTGAAATCAAGATGGTCTGGACCATTCATAGTCAAAAGAGTTTTCCCATACGGAACGATAGAATTAATAAATTCAAATGGGATTGAATTTAAAGTTAATGGTTACAGAGTTAAACATTACATACATGGTCCGATGGAAGTCGACAACGAAGTTAATCACAATTTCGATACCACAGCTAACTAAGTGTGGGGAGAATCAAGTCTTTAAAGGATAATATGTATTTCTGTTAGAGTTAGATTGTCTGTTTTCGTGTAGTTCTCGAAAATGGAACACGTATGGTCTTTCCCTAGCAGACCCTAAAGAACTAGTCTTCTCCCCCCATTCTGAATTTTTATTTTTTTTTAGGTTTTTACAAAATGAAGACTGCCTGTGAACTAAACCATGGTCTAATGCTACACGCTTTGATCACTAAACGTAATAATGACATACTACCGAGTGAACTAGTATCAGTAATCAGAGAAAGAATGGACGGAGTTAGAAAAGGATCCAGATGCGAAGATAATAAGTTACAATTTGGTAAAGGAAAATCAAAATCCGCAGCAAAAAGAAGAGCACGACACCTAGAACGATGTCACAAATGCGGAAAATGGTCACATGGAGGTAAATGTTCAAATAATCAAACCTATTCAAATACCGAATTTGTTACTTTATGCAGAGAAGGACCGTTCATATGTTTAGAAGAAAAGACACTGAATGCTCGAGGTTACGCCTATGTAGCCATGGAAAACCAATTAAACCGACTATCTTATGAATGGGATAGATCATATAACTAAGAAATCTATTTCACAGGTATGTCTGTACAGTTTTTATTTTTATTTTTATTTTTAACCTTTTGATAATAAACGCTAATTTGTTCGCTAAAAAGTATTAAATTGGTATTAAATAAAATTAGGTTTGGCGACCGAAATTATTGATATCATTCAAAAATTTATTACATCACTGCGAAATTTAACGTTTATTCTTAAGGTATAAATATCTTTAATCAATCAACCCAAAATATTTCAAAAATTCGTCATGAGTTAAATTAGGTCTTGGAACCGAAATTACTTTACCGAAAAGAGGGGCGCATATTTTTGATAATATTTGATTGATTAAAGTGGGATAAAAAGACAAAAAGATTTTTTTTTTACCATGTTTTTAAAATTAATATTTAAATCTTAAATTAATATTGTAAACTTTGTAAAAACAATATTTTTAAAATTATAAATATTTGAAAAATTAATATAAGTTTGGTGTGAATTTATAATATGAATTTTTAAATTAAGTTTGGTGTGAATTTTTAATTTTTAAAATATGAAATTTTAATTTTATGCATTTCAAATTTTGAGTTTGGTGTGAATTTTTAATATTTTATATTTATGTTGTGTGAATTTAAAAACAAAAATTTACTTTATCTCATTAAGTTAAGAATATGATTTTTAAAATTCGTCGTAAGTTGAAGACTAGGTCTTTGAACCGAAATTGCTTTACCCGAGGGAGGGACGAGAACTTTTATTATCATTATTTTTAATCTTATTGATTTAAAGTATGCCAAAAAATTAAAAAATCCAAAAATCTAAGCTTTTAAAACAATCGCTACAAAAAGACAAATTTTAAAATTTTGTCGAAGGACGGACTAGGACATCGATCCGAAACGACCTCATCCTAAATAACAAGGGAAACAAAATTTTAAAATTAATTACTTAATTGTTTTAATAAGTTAATGATTATATAAAAAAAAAAAAAAAAAAAGAGCAAACTCCGCGACTCGCGGAGTTTGAAGTGAAAAACCTCCGCGACTCGCGGAGGGACCGAAAATCAGAAAAAAAAATAAAAAGAGCTGAACGATCAGTACACTCACCCACACAAAAACAACTCGAATTCTGCTGCGAAAAACCCCGAAAAAACCCGAAAATCACCCCCAAAAATCCCAATTTTTAACCGTTAATCACCAAATTTTTTGCTAAAATCATGTTGAGAAGGATGCTATCTAAGAATTACTCAAGAAAAACGGTAAATTTCTACACCTAAACACCATTTAATCCGAATTTTGGTGTTCTTGAGCTATTTTTTCCCCAATTTGATTTTGATGCTTTTTAGTGTAATTAGACTTAAATTGTTTATGTATTATGCTTGTATAACCTAGATTGATGCTGTTTAACATAATTAGAAGCCTTAAACTTCAAATTTTGAATAATCTAGGGTTTGTGTCTTGAGCAAATTTGGGGCTTTTTGATATAAACAGGTTATGGCCGATTTTTGTCATGAATTGTTGCTAAATTGAGTAGTGTAACATGTCTAGGTAGTTAAATGATCCAAACTTTGAGCCTAAACATGATTTTGAGAATTAAAGTGGACTTTTTCAAGTCTAAAATTCATGAACTTGATTTTTGAAAGATAATGCCATTTGAGACTTGTTTAATTGCTAGTAATGATTATTTTGACATGTTATTTGAGTTGAATGCTTATGAACTTGGCGAAAATTTTCGTATATGCTTATTTGAAAAAGTGTAGATTTGATAAAAATGTAAAAATAAGCTTAAGTTTGATATAAATTGATAATGTCATTGTAATTATTTTGATTGATGATTTTGCTGACACTAATGCATATTTGGATGCACAAAATTTGTGTTTGATGTGTTTTGCAGAACGAAAGGGGTGAATCTTCATCCCAAGCCCGCAATGCTCCTGCTGAGAATTTGGAACAACAGGAGGTGGATAACTACTACAAGCAGGATGTACCTCATCCAGTCATGACCTTTTCCGATATGCACTTGGAAGAGTTGCACCCGAACCTGAGATTTGACAGACTTTGTATAGATTATCCAAAATATCAACGGGGTTTGCATACTCTTCATTCCAAGGTTGTTGAGGTACCGAGGGTCATAGAATGGGGACCCTTAGAAGCTGTAGAATTGGCTGGGCCAATTAGGGAATTACTTGTACAGAGGTATGGTAATTCTTCTTTTAATGACTGGATATGTTTATTCACCATACGCAGACCTGTATATAAAGTATGGTGTGAAGAGTTGTTATGTAGTATAGAGTTGAATGATCGGGTAGCTAGTTTAACCGATCGTTCTTTTATTAGATTTTTGTTAGGCGGTTCGATGCGCCACATGTCTTTACTGGACATGGCTCAGGCTTTACGTATATATACGCCTGAGGAGTTAGCGTCTGCCGATTGTAGAGGATTGATACTAAACGGTAGAAAGATAGATGAGAATTTTGATACACACGGTGTGTGGAGTCAAATGACAAGCCATCACCGTTTCAAAGGGGGAAACTACTCTTATTTGGATATAGATAGAGCCGAATTAAGAGTGATACATAGGTTTTTAGCTAATTCGATTACACAAAGGGGTAAGAACAAAGAAAAAGTAAATGAACAAGATTTGTTTTACCATATGTGTATTCGAGACCCACAAAGCGCTGTAAGTATACCATATTGTGTGGGTTATTATTTATCAGCTATGGTTCGGGGGATGCGACCACATAGCATAATAGGAGGTGGTATTTTTATTACTTTGATTGGTGAATATCTCGGTGTGGATATAAGTCGAGGGGGATTATTACTAGAAGAGCCGGAACCCCGCGATACTATAGGTTTAAATGTATACCATGGTGCGAAAGTTTTGAAGAGGCGAAATAACGACGCAGTACGATACCATGGTAGACATCCACAGGTGGAGAGAAACCAGCAGCAAGGTAATGTAGGAGGGGGGAATGAGATGCAAGAAATGCATAGGTTTATAGCTTCTCAGGAATACGAAAATGCTAGACAGAGAGCATTTGAAGATTGGCAAGTTCATCAGAACCAGATCATAGCTCATTGCCAACATATAGGTAGAAACTATATTCCTACACCGAAACCCGTCTTCCCTCCTTGGTCGATAGAGATGCAGCCACCATATCCTACGTATGACCCTGCCGAAGCATTCTATAGCACTTATGGTTATGCCTGGAACCCCTATTGGTACCAATATCATCCTTAGTTTACTTATTATTTTTTTATTTTGTAATTTGTAATTATTGATACATTTAATATTTTTGTTAATATTGTAATCATTTTTATAATTATCTAACTTTTATTCTTAGATTTTAATAATTTTTGAATGTGGGGTAATAAACCAAACTTCAAAAATATGTATATATGTTTGCAGTTTATCTTATGTACACAACAGGGTAAAACAACGCATTTTCAAAGACTGGCATTAAGTTCAGCAAAAGCAACTAATTTTGACGACAAGATGCAAAATATATGTGAAATAACAACAAGACGGAATGAACAAATGATGTGCACCATTTATCATTCAGCAAACAAACGCCAATATATTTGGAAACTTTGGTAAAATTTAATCATTTTCACACAAATCACCCTCAATAATTTAAATTGTTACTGATTTCTTGTAAATGAGGGCATTGCAAGATCTTAAGTGTGGGAAGGGGTTAAATTCTTTTGGATTTTAAAATTTTTATATTAAACACTTGGTTACCATTAAAAATACTAGTAAAGCAGTAGTTGTATTAGAATCTAGTGCTCTCTGATAAAAAAGAACAGCCCTAGTCTTATATACTGACTACCCAATTCTAGTAAAATTTTTCAAAATTTTCAATTAAATGAATTCAAAATCATGTTTATACATATTTATGAACGATAAAACTAGGTTTTAACACCGAAATTATTGTTACCTCGGAAAGGACATAAATTGAGAAACAAACTAAAATGTTAAAATTCATTTAAAATGGAATAGAGGACGATAAAAAGGAAAATAAAAGCCAAGTGTGGGAAAATTTACCAAGTTATCTTAAACATATGTCACATATATCTGTAACAAATAACTGAAAATACTTTTGCTTTGGACTAAACTAAACTGTTTTACCCGATGAAAGAAAAGAAGAGATGGATCAACACGATGAATCAATTCCATCATTAAAAGGAAGTAAAGTCTTCTAAAAAAGAAACGCGCTTCTTGATTTAGGTCATGAAGTTGTCGTCCAGACCAGCTGTAGGTTGACGAAAAATCTAGAAAAGTCATCACTAAAATCAGCAGGAAATCCACGGACCTCAGCATTAAACAGGGTCGCCAAGTGGTCAGATTTATCCTAACCATGAGAAGGATTTATCTCGTACAATGGGGGGGCACCATGCAAATTAGCTGGATAAGACTAATGAATCAGATCCCCAGAAAGGATAATCTCCTTAAAGATTAAAAATCAGCTTTTAAGACTGATATTACTCAATCCTAGAGATTGACCTTAAAGATTGAGAATTCAAACTCATGGAATTCGATGATATCTAAACTCGAGCTTGAACGAGAAAATATTTTGATCAAAATTATAAACCGATTTGTTTTCTGAAAACCCTATTTTCAATGCGTTCATTACCATTGAACGTAAAATCCTAGGAATTCACCTGGAATTCATTAGGTCACCTGAACCAAATCGGGTGTCAACCGTAAGAACGGTGGTTGCATAGTGGTCAAAGACAGGACCTTGTGCCAGACCGAAAAATTATAAGGGTGAGCTTTACTATTGCTCCTACCAAGGATAGTAATTGCGTCCGACACGTTATAGACCATAATTAAAAGCATGTCACGGGACATTGCCTTAACAGTTGCTTGTTCAACACTTTCCTTTACAACCGGACGGTAGTTTACCGAAAGGTAATATACGGGACAAGTAAACTGGACGTGTTGCTTTCCAAATACAAGGTTAGCAAGTGGGTGACACAAAACCGCAAGTTTTGAGCTAAAATTTTCAAATCTGAAACCCACCAAACCCACAAAAATATTTTGCAAACACCGGTAAAGGGTTATTCCGGAAAACTTATCTAGGGTAAAAACTAGATTTCAAAAGATCAAATGTTTTCATAAAGATCCAATTTCCTTAATGGATCTAAATTTTTATAGTCATGTGGGACTGTAAACCATATCGTTACTACCATTGTTTATACCGCCGTATAGAAATCACTGATGTACAAAGTGTGAAGAATAAAGAAGTGATTCTAGTATTTCAAGACGATATTGCTTGAGGACAAGCAACGCTCAAGTGTGGGAATATTTGATAATGCTAAAAACGAACATATATTTCATAACATTATTCCTCAAGAAAGACAAGCTTTTAGTTGCAATTGTTCTATTTACAAGTGATATTCGTTTAAATAATAAAAGGTGAAGACAAAAGACAGATTCGACGAATTGAAGACGCAAACGACCAAAAAGCTCAAAAGTACAAAAGACAATCAAAAAGGTTCCAATTATTGATAAGAAACGTCTCGAAAGCACAAGAGTACAAGATTCAAAACGCAAAGTACAAGATATTAAATTGTACGCGAGGACGTTCGAAAAACCGGAACCGGGACCAGAGTCAACTCTTAACGCTCGACGCAACGGACTAAAAATTACAAGTTAACTATGTATATAAATATAATATAATATATAATTAATTATATTAATTATATATATATTATATTTATATATAAAAAACCGTCGGCAGAGAAAACTCCAAGGACTGAGCTGTAAATACATCCTCCGCGACTCGCGGAGTTTGAAGAGTATTTTGCCGCGAGTCGCGGAGCCCCAAAAATCAACTCTGGCTATAAAGCCAACCGAATTCTGATCAAAATTATCATCTTTTTTCTCCTCATTCATACGATATATATATATATATATATAATTTATATTTTAATTTTAATTTTAATTATAATTCTAATAATAAGGGTATGTTAGCGAATATTGTAAGGGTGTAAGTCGAAATTCTGTCCGTGTAACGCTACGCTATTTTTAATCATTGTAAGTTATGTTCAACCTTTTTATATTAATGTCTCGTAGCTAAGTTATTATTATGCTTGTTTAAAACGAAGTAATCATGATGTTGGGCTAATTACTAAAATTGGGTAATTGGGCTTTGTACCATAATTGGGGTTTGGACAAAAGAACGACACTTGTGGAAATTAGACTATGGGCTATTAATGGGCTTTATATTTGTTTAACTAAATGAAAGTTTGTTAATGTTAATATAAAGATTTACAATTGGGCGTCCCTATAGATTACCATATACACTCGATCGGACACGATGGGCGGGGTATTTATATGTACGAATAATCGTTCATTTAACCGGACACGGGAATGGATTAATAGCCACTAGAATAATTAAAACAGGGGTGAAATTACATTCAAGGGTAATTGGTGTAATTGTTAACAAAGTGGTAAAACCTTGGTTTACACGCAGTCGATAACCTGGTGTATTCATTAAACAAAGTATTAAAACCTTGTTACAATTCGAATCCCCAATTAGTTGGAATATTTAACTTCGGGTATAATAATAATTTGACAAGGACACTTGCAATTTATATTTATGACTGATGGACTGTTATGGACAAAAACCAGACGGACATATTAAATAATCCAGGACAAAGGACAATTAACCCATGGGCATAAAACTAAAATCAACACGTCAAACATCATGATTATGGAAGTTTAAATAAGCATAATTCTTTTATTTCATATTTAATTTCTTTTATTTTATATTTAATTGCACTTCTAATTATCGCACTTTTATTTATTGTTATTTAATCGCACTTTTAATTATCGTACTTTTTAATTATCGCAATTTTATTTTATCGCACTTTTATTATTCGCAATTTCATTATCGTTATTTACTTTACGCTTTAATTTAAGTCTTGTATTTATTTTATATTTTACATTAGGTTTTAACTGCGATTAAAGTCTTAAAATCGACAAACCGGTCATTAAACGGTAAAAACCCCCCTTTATAATAATAATATTACTTATATATATATTTGTATTTTTATAAAAGTAAACTAATATAGCGTTGAGCTTTGTTTAAAGATTTCCCTGTGGAACGAACCGGACTTACTAAAAACTACACTACTGAACGATTAGGTACACTGCCTATAAGTGTTGTAGCAAGGTTTAAGTATATCCATTCTATAAATAAATAAATATCTTGTGTAAAATTGTATAGTATTTAATAGTATTTTCCTAGTAAAATAATACTATTTTATATACACCCCGCTGCACATCACGGTAAAAGGTTAGTTATTATCAAATTATAAGGTGTAGACATGGTAAAAAAAAAATTTACGTGGTCCAAATAAATAAAGTTTTTTTTACGGTATGTAGGATATTGTATGTACATTATGTCATGGCACATATGGCTCTTTTAATTGAGTCAACAACAAACGTCGATTGATTGACGTTTTAACTTTCGCTTAGAGCCTAAATTGAATTTTCTGCCACGATTAAAATCCATGAAAATATGATTCTTACCATTTTCATGGCGAATCATACGTTTTTTAACCTATTTTTGGCCGAAAGTCCTTTCGGGAGCAATCTCTCATTCATAGAACATTGAGAGGAAATGCTTTCTCTACTCTTAGGGTGTTTTACTCTGAGTAGAGAAATGACTTCTTTTTATTTCAGAATAAAGGAAAAATTGTCTACATTAAAATTTTTGTTATTTGTTATTGTTAGGGAGATGATATTTCCACAACTATTTTTACTCCTTTTACCAAATTTTCAAGTTGTTTCTTAAAATACCCTTAGGGTGCGTTTGGTTGGTGAGATTTCATGGGATTTGCATTTGAAATCCATGAAAATATGTGTTTGGTTGGAGTTTTTGAAGATGGGATTTGTATTTCAAATCCTATGGAGAATGGATTCTTAAATCCTTAGACCATCTTTAACCCTCTAGGGCGTGTTGGCGTGTTGTTGGGTGGGGGTGAGGTGCTTGATGGGCGTACTGGTAAACTGCTAGATAATGGGTGACGTGCTGAGTGGCGTGTTGCTGGATAGAGTGGGGTGTTTTTAATTTCTTTTTCATTTTTCTTTCATTTTTTATTTTAATTTATTTTCTTTAATTACTTATATTATAATTTTGTAATTTATAAAAAAACAAATAAATTTAATAAAACATACTAAAATTAAAATTAAAATTAAAATAATACGATTACATTTAATTAAAAAGTTATAAAAATAGAAAATTACAATAAATATATAAAAGTCCTAAATTACTTTATTTAAAATTACAACTTAATTCCTAAAAATGAAAAATACATTAATTTAAAAACGATTACATAAAACAGTGTTTAATTTTTTCTGTCGAACGAGTCCTGACTCACGTAACCTGACTCAAGGCTACTCAAATCGGAGTGCGACCGATTATAACTTGATTGGCCCATGTTTACAAGATACAACTCAATTCGACAAGGCCGTGTCTTGGCTCGTGATGAGTTAGCTGCAAACATGCTTACTTGCTCTCTTTTAAATTTATAATTGAATTAAACTTTGACTCGACTATGAAACAAACTCACGAGAAACAATGACTTGGTAGTTCTAATTAGCAAGTTTTCCGTTTAAAGTTCATCCCAAGAGAGCGGTGATTGCTGGTTGAATCGATGAAAACTCATAATCATCCTAAGTTGTGTTTTATTGGGGGGGGGGGGGTTGAAGTTGAGATATTAAGAAAACTATTGTAAATTAAACTAAGAACTAAAGTGATTAAGTAAATATCAATATTAAAAACATGTACACTTGCTTAATCTACTTGAAGCATTCGGATTGTTCTATTGTTCACTTAAGAGCTAATTGTGTTCAAACTTTGGACTCGCATCCCTACTAGATGTTAATATGATCAATCAACACTTACAAATTCCCATAAGCTTGCATTAATTGAATCTAGTTGAATCATGCAATTATCATTAGCACTTAGCCTACGTTAAAGTCCCCTAAAACCCTTTGGTAATCAAAATCCCTTAAGAAAACCAACTTCACTATGTGGACTAAGGACCAATTGAAAACCAATCCAAACTAAGACCTCAATCCCTTGAAAGCCCCAATTTGATTGTCTAGATCGCCTAAGTGTTGAAATATAAGTTGCTTCACTAATCAAATCCCTTTAAACGTTACACAACTCATATAATCAAAGTCAAGTCCAAAACAAGCATAACAAAGGATCTTGTGACTAATTCTTATGACAAACCACAATTATCAACTCAAATATTCATCCAAACACAATCAATAACATAGATATGAACAATCCTTAGCTATCAAGTCTCATAAACAAGTGTACATCATAAAATCTAGCCAATCATGGCTAGAACAAGATCAATACAAGCAATAAGAGTAAATCTAAGTATCATTAAGTGTGACGACCTGGATTTTTCCGACTACTTGATTATACTATCTACATGATTTAATAATTCCGACTTGATAAGCAATGAATTTTAATAAGTCTTGAACCTCCGGAAAGAGTTTTACACAAGCTTTTGGTCACTCTTTTATTCCTACAAATCACGAACGTTATAACTTGTATTAATTATATGTATGTATATATATATATATATATATATATATATATATATATATATATATATATATATATATATATATATATAACTTGAAAATATGATAATTAAATATCTCATTAAGTATATTAACAAGGTATTATATATACATTTTCATACTACTAATTTAAAGAGTTTTCGGACAATATATATGTTACTTTTTAAATGACGTAATTAACTTATGTTAAAATGTATTTACATACAATGTATTATGAGTATAAATACATCCTTAAAAGTATTGAATACACTTAATAATATACAAATACAGATAAGGGATAGCTATATTCGTATTTCCGTTCATTTTTCTCAAGAATTCTACTCGTATTTATACGGTATTTATACAGTATTTATACGGTATTTATACGCATATTATACTCAGCTTCTAGAAGTATTTACTATTGGTATATACCAATAGAAATCTACAATTACGTATTTATACAGTATTTATACGTGTATTATACGCAGCTTCTAGAAGTATTTACTATTGGTATATACGAATAGAAATCTACAATTATTGATGTATTATGTCATGCATGACCTAATGGTTTTTAACTTATCTTAGATATTTTTCACTAAAAACCAAATTTATGAGCCTATAAATAAGCACCATTTCTAACTCATTTTTACACATTCATTTTTCAAATTTTACTTACAATTTTCACACACACTTGCAAGAACTCTCTCATTCTTTGTTCTACTACTTAATTCCAGAAACTTTACATTCTAAACTTGAGGTAAAAACTCTACTTCAACTCTTGTTCAATACATATGTTTATAGCTATCTATATAAAAGTTTATAAACTAGAACATAGTTTAGTTGATTCTAAACTTGTTTGAAAAACAAATCTAATCTTTCTAGCTTAACTCTAATAACACTTATTTATATGTATTATAATGTTATATTAAGTTAATATAAGAACTTATAACTTGTACATATGAAGAACACCTTGAAACTTAACATATATCGTTTAATCTCCATTCGGTAAAAAGCGGGCTGTTTTGGGTTGGGAATTAAAAATCTATCTTAGACTTTGAGTTCGAGGATAAGACTTTGGAAATATGTTAATATGTGTAAATAAGACTTCCAGTAATTTTTTCATGATTTTAGACAAGGTGGAAGTATTTTATCAAAAATCATATATCGGGTGGATGCCGGGATTCTTCCAAATCTGACCACCGGCACAAAAAGAGGGTAAAACTCTAAAAATTACTACTTGGGCTGAACTTTTCGAATTGGTTTTGAAAAATTAACTTCTTAATGAATCCATAGCAATTTGGTTCACTTTAAACGGAGTTGTAATGAATATTTGGCGAGCAAAACAAAATCTGCTAAAATTAACATTGTATGGACGAAATTCATCTTATAAAAACTATATTAACCATATCCTTGCTAACTTTTCCTATATCGTATATATATTTGGACATTTTATCATTAGTATAACAAAATATTATAATCTTGGTTAATTCCGAGATTGTATATATATAATAATCTTGGTACGTTCCATGACAATACGTATACAATACGTTCGGATAAATCGAAAGACACCATGTACACAATATGTCTGGGTTAATTCTAAGACAATACACGTACCATGGGTCATGATTGAGTCTATAACAATACGTATACAATACGCCGTGGGGTAATTCTAAGATTATATATACATACCGATTATTGGACTATTGGACTATTGGACTATATTTAGACTACTAACAAAGGACTACTAACAAAGGACAACTAACAAAGGACTACTAACATGAAAATGTTAAACATAAATATATAAGTATTCTATGAACTTGCTTTATTTTATTCATATGTCGTATTATTATCTGAATCATTATTATTGTTATAGGTTCGTGAATCCAAGGACGACGGCCATATTTTTAATAAGTTGAAAACTTATTAATATACTTTTACTACCGTGAGTATATAGTCCCATTTTTAAACTTTAAAAATATTTTGGGATGAGAATACATGCATTTTATGTTTTACGCTATGGACACAAGTACTTAAAATATATTCTACATTGAGTTGTACCACCTTGCATATCTTCCCTAATAGCTTGGTAACTAATATTTACATGTTATAAGAACATGTAAGCGCGAATCCTATTGATAGATCTATTGAGTTTGACAACCCTAACTGGGCTAGTCGCTCTAGTATCGTAAACGGTTGCATAGTACTTCGTTTTTACTACACTTGGTACAGTGTAGGGGAGATTTCATAATAAAGGGAATATGCCACATTATTTGTTAAGTATGGTTACCGAAGCGCTCAACAACTTATAAAATATCTTTATTGAAATAACTATGAAATCTTGTGGTCTATATTTATATCGATGATAGCTTTAAACCTATATATCTCACCAACCTTTGTGTTGACTGTTTAAGCATGTTTATTCTCAGGTCCTTAAGAAAATCTTCCGCTGTTGCATTATCTGAGCAAACTGTGCATGGAGTCTCATGCTTTTGTTTAAATGAAGTGTTGCATTCAATAAAACCTATGTCATGTAATATATTCGACTTTTATGTCACATGTGTAGTATTTATGTAATATGGGGATTATTCCTTAAATAATCACCCACTTGTTTAAAACATGCATTATGTATAATAATGGTGTGATTTTTATGAAAAGAATGCAATATTTTTAGAAAACGTATCATATAGAGGTCAAATACCTCGCTATGGGACCAATGAATAACGTACTATGTTTATAGTAATATGGACGGGTCGTTTCAGTTGGTATCAGAGCGTTGGTCTTAGCGAACCAGGTCTTGCATT
Organism: Rutidosis leptorrhynchoides; assembly: GCF_046630445.1. Lineage (NCBI taxonomy): Eukaryota > Viridiplantae > Streptophyta > Magnoliopsida > Asterales > Asteraceae > Rutidosis > Rutidosis leptorrhynchoides. Next base: position 475,995,547 of record NC_092335.1, read on the forward strand.
AGTGTGTCTAACTGATAGTTGTTAAGATGCATTAATGAGTCTGGACTTCGACCGTGTCTGCATGTCAAAAGTTTTGCTTATCATTTTTTGTCGGAAATTACCTGCTTATCATTCTTTATTCTAGACACGTCTTAGTGCAATTATTGCATAGATAGGGTATAGACAAACTCATATCTTAGCGTATCTATTACTATAAACTTTGTCTGACAGCTTCTGAAAGTTCCTCCGTAATCTACGGGATCTTCTGTACTACATATTGGTATTCTATGTAATTAGAATATCATCCAATATCCGATAATCATTTCATATCGAAAATCCTTTATCTAGCCGTGTAAGATGAATTCCGCTACTAGTTCGAGTTCCTAGGATTCTGACAGCTATTCCGATATGGATTTCTACCTGAGCTCCGAAAGCAGTGTAACCGGAATGGATCAACCAATTAGCCATTATCAATTCTGGATGAATTGGGGATGGGTTCGTAGCCGACTTAATCAATGGAGACAAGAAGAAGGCGATCCTTTCCATCAACCAAATTGCCCTCTTGGCGAAGAACCTGGAGCACTTACCGGCGAACCAGTTCGAAACATCATTTTCACCCTCATTGCCAGAATAGCTCGCAACGATTACATAATATCTACTATTCTAAACCTTATACATCCACTCATTCCAATTGCCAATCATCCCGGAGTAATAGAAGAAGTCAACGAGCTTCGCGCTCGAGTAGTGACTTTGGAGAGTATGATGCACAACTTGCAGGCATCACAGGCATCACCAGCATCAGTACAAACAGCACCTGTACCACCACCAACAACATCCGCATCACCCGCCTCAACATCACAATATGTACCTCAAGCGTAATCTTCGTCCAAACCTCTCTCATTTTTATTCTATATATCGTTCTACATCAACATCATACGCCTCGTAGATACCAAGGAAAACCAACAGCGATAAACAATGAAGTATTGATTCATATCTTCATTGGAGAAATGTTCTGCGATGATTATGTAATCTCTAAAGTCTCAGAGATTATTTATTCTAGTTCTAGCCGTATATCAGTTAAATGGATGGATAATAATGATAGAGGGTGGAGTAGAAACCCTAACAAAGAATGATGCGTGTTTTACAAGCTAGACTTGTTATACAAGCACCACTAGATGAACCGTCAACATCACCAGCAGTATCACCAACACCAGCAACACCTGCAGCACCACAATATCCGCAAGCTCCATAACCATCGATAATATCAACACCTCAATCACCAATATGTATATTATATTATCGAGTTATGAAATATTAACTCATTCTTTTCAAGGAATTTATATGTATATTTTATATATATAAATTTTGAAACCATAATTTATCTTTTCGTACTAAGCTATTACGTATGAATTTTTAAAGGATAGATACTACTCGGTTAATTCATATTGCTAATATGCTACGATGCACATCCTTCGTTAACAACTTAACAATCGTTAACTCTAATCTCTGCATCAACTCAATGAATTCTATCCCCTAATAAACCAAGTGTAATATTCAAATATAGGTTTGATTTTACACTTTCATTTCCGATGTACCTGAAACCTTCTTGAAAATATCATTCGTGTCTTGCGAAGTTCACAAAAATTCCACGAGCACCAACATCTTTCACCGAGGAATGTCAATAAGATTAAATAACGAAGTATTGATTACTTTAGCAAAATACTCTACGAAAATTATCTAAAGTTTTAGAGATTATTCATTTTTAGTTCCAGCCAATAATCAAATGAGTTTAATATGAACTCATTAAATCTGTATTACATTTGAAGAAAATATACATACATATATTTTCATAAAGACTGTAATTAAAATTCTCTTGTACAAAATATTATTTGTGAATTTTTTTTTAACGGGTAGGTAATACCCGAGAAATATTTAAGTTCACAATTAATATGTTACACTGTATATTCTTCAATTATTCGATAATCATTATCTATACTCACTACTTCCACAATGATATATATTCTTCCATAGAAATCAGAACAACCATTCCCATCCAAATTCAATTACATATTTTGATTTTGACAGATCAGAATTCAAGTCAAGATATAACAGATAACATCACTCTTAGATCCTTACATCTTTCAAAACCATACTTTGAATTCAAAACTGTAATAGAACGTCACTCTTATTCATAAAACCCAGAAATATATTCATTTCATTCAAAATCCTAAATGATTTCATCTTGAACATCATGTGTATATTGACGATTACAATATGCGTTCAAACCCTTCATGAGTCTTGAAAACACTTCAACTGATGAACAATCAAGAGGATGAACCAACCACACTTTATCTACGAAAAAGATTTACACATATATTCATACACCTGGAAAACTCTCGTAACTAAATAACAGCCTAACACGTATATGTGCTAGATCTTTTGACATTGTTATTACCAAAAATAACCTTACAATCCTTTTTCAAAGTATTCAGTTTTATCACACTTCCAACAAGTCAACTTTGACTTCTCGTTCGGATTAGCCCTATTATAATCTTGATATATACGTTTACCTTTTTGCTTTTTTTACCGGGGAACTTTTTATATTCCAACATATTAACAGTAAACGTATCAGCAGCTTCATTACTCTTTGGCGTAAGTCTCTCTGAAAAATCACTATCATTATTTATTGAAATCCTATCATATACTCATCAACGTCTTGTAACGATAATTGTCATACCATATACCGGGAATCATCAATCATTATTTCGAAATTCGCAACGTTTCTACGTCAACAGTTATATATATATATATATATATATATATATATATATATATATATATATATATATATATATATACATATAACGTCTATCTCCTAAACTTATATACTTCAATTTTGAATTTCTAAAAAACACCCCAGTCGGTGAATCAATTCTAGGAGTTTTGAAAAGCTGATGAAGCAGCAAAAACTGTAAATGACCTTAACAATCAAAAGTTTGATGTATAAAGAATAGTGTGTCGAGAAAGGCTCAGAAAAAGAGAAAAATTTTGTACTGAAAAATGAATTGAGCAAACCATGAAAGAGACTGTGGACATATCATAAGAAATAAACCTGTAATCCAGATGTTCAAGTATCTGATGAAATCTTTCACGAATACCTTTCTCCTTACTTATTTTAAATCCTTGTGGAAAATTTCAAAATATCATCATATCTTCATTATAAATATCTTCGATATTTCTGAAGATATCTTCATAACTATTCTTGTCCAAAATCACTTATCTATTCGTGCTATCTGTGTTACATCATAAATGAAACTGTTTTAGTTTCTAAATTTCTATAAGCTACGAGTTTAAATTATGAATGTTTTTAAAGTAGTGTTGGGAATTGAAGCATGAGTTAGTATAATATAATGACGCCTGATCAACGTGGTTATATTACAGTAAGTCATGCTGAGTTTCTAATGGAACGTGATGATTCACAGATTATACCGTCATCATGTGCCATGTTACACGATTCTTTCATTCTATTTAACCTCTAAACATATCAAGAACATATTTTCTTGATAGTTTTATCTTTTTCGTGATACCGGTAATTTACCAAATTAAAATCGTGCTATTATAATTTCTTTCTGCTTAAAACATTAGTTATGTTCATTCGAAATTTTGTACCTACAAAATCGAGACGTCTTGATCGCTTTACTTAAAGTCGAGAAGAGAAAACAAAAGGATGGAGCTCAGAAAAATAAGGGAAAATACAAAGCCCGATAACAACACAAAAATTACAAACCGTGTATATCAATGCGTATAGCAATATAAAGACACGGGAGGATGATAAATACAACAATCCCTAGAGCATAGTAGAAGTAAACAGATTCCTCCGGTGGGAGTTGGAAAAGAAGGATAATGGTGGCGAACGTCAATATTAGGTCAAGAACCAGAACTGGATTGACCATTTTCACAATCTTTTGGATGTATGAATTGAGGAAGAAAGTATAGGAATGGTGAAAATAATGGAACGGAAGAGGTCAATTTATAGTGGATATATCAGACAGAGCAATCGAGGCAGATCACCGCATTTAATTAAAGAGGATCGGAATTTTCTTAATTACCGAAAAATCAAATCTGAGATAGATTACGAAGATTTTCTTTACATTCCTTGAAATCCGGAAATCAACTGTGACTACGTCAAAAGTTAAGACGAATCTTTATTTTCCTAAATTCCATCTTTTATGATAGCTTCACTCATACTCTTCACGTAATCGAATTGATCTATCCATATTTCTCAATGGTGAGAAGCTCTATAATTATTGAACTCATTCTTATCATAAAACAGAACTCGACTCATTCAAGGTATTCAAAATACTCCATTAATCTATTTCCTTGATAATGATTATATGAACAAATCGAATTCATGATATGAATTCAAGTTACATCATATTTCTTGATACAAGAATATTCTTGTTTTCATTATCAAA